>NC_079881.1:10267500-11517500 GCF_029227915.1 Hydractinia symbiolongicarpus
AGTCATTTGCAAGAAGACATTGTAATAACAACGTTCTTCTGAAATGCATCGGATTAGCGCACAGTGCCTTGTTAGCGCAGTAGGCAGCGCGTCAGTCTCATAATCTGAAGGTCGTGAGTTCGATCCTCACACAGGGCAAGGTTTTTAAAAGCCGCAGTGAATCAAATGTTTGACGCTTATTACAAAACTAGCAACTCAACAATGATTCCGCCCGGGCTCGAACCGGGGACCTTGCGCGTGTGAAGCGCACGTGATAACCGCTACACTACGGAATCCAATGAATTTTGGAACCTATGACGAAGGAAAGCAATACAAGGCTAAAATAGCTAGAGAAAAAAGCAAAAACATGTCGCTTGTTAGTTGCCAGATTCCGTAGTGTAGTGGTTATCACGTGCGCTTAACACGCGCAAGGTCCCCGGTTCGAGCCCGGGCGGAATCATTGATGTTTCCGCATAATAACAACGTTCTTCTGAAATGAATCGGATTAGGGCACAGTGCCTTGTTAGCGCAGTAGGCAGCGCGTCAGTCTCATAATCTGAAGGTCGTGAGTTCGATCCTCACACAGGGCAAGGCTTTTAAAAGCCGCAGTGAATCAAATGTTTGACGCCTATTACAAAACTAGCAACTCAACAATGATTCCGCCCGGGCTCGAACCGGGGACCTTGCGCGTGTGAAGCGCACGTGATAACTGCTACACTACGGAATCCAATGAATTTTGGAACCGATGACGAAGGAAAGCAATACAAGGCTAAAATAGCTAGAGAAAAAAGCAAAAACATGTCGCTTGTTAGTTGCCAGATTCCGTAGTGTAGTGGTTATCACGTGCGTTTAACACGCGCAAGGTCCCCGGTTCGAGCCCGGGCGGAATCATTGATGTTTCCGCGAAGCGAACCTCGGAAGAGCCTCTGTAGGTTCCATGGTGTAATGGTTAGCACTCAGGACTCTGAATCCTGCGATCCGAGTTCAAGTCTCGGTGGAACCTGTGCCGTTAGTTGTGCCTCGGAAACACCTATTGGGCGTTTGGAAGCAACGGCACTTGAAATATTTTAGTCATTTGCAAGAAGACATTGTAATAACAACGTTCTTCTGAAATGCATCGGATTAGGGCACAGTGCCTTGTTAGCGCAGTAGGCAGCGCGTCAGTCTCATAATCTGAAGGTCGTGAGTTCGATCCTCACACAGGGCAAGGCTTTTAAAAGCCGCAGTGAATCAAATGTTTGACGCCTATTAAAAAACTAGCAACTCAACAATGATTCCGCCCGGGCTCGAACCGGGGACCTTGCGCGTGTGAAGCGCACGTGATAACCGCTACACTACGGAATCCAATGAATTTTGAAACCTATGACGAAGGAAAGCAATGCAAGGCTAAAATAGCTAGAGAAAAAAGCAAAAACATGTCGCTTGTTAGTTGCCAGATTCCGTAGTGTAGTGGTTATCACGTGCGCTTAACACGCGCAAGGTCCCCGGTTCGAGCCCGGGCGGAATCATTGATGTTTCCGCGAAGCGAACCTCGGAAGACCCTCTGTAGGTTCCATGGTGTAATGGTTAGCACTCAGGACTCTGAATCCTGTGATCCTAGTTCAAGTCTCGGTGGAACCTGTGCCGTTAGTTGTGGCTCGGAAGCACCTATTGGGCGTTTGGAAGCAACGGCACTTGAAATATTTTAGTCATTTGCAAGAAGACATTGTAATAACAACGTTCTTCTGAAATGCATCGGATTAGGGCACAGTGCCTTGTTAGCGCAGTGGGCAGCGCGTCAGTCTCATAATCTGAAGGTCGTGAGTTCGATCCTCACACAGGGCAAGGCTTTTAAAAGCCGCAGTGAATCAAATGTTTGACGCCTATTACAAAACTAGCAACTCAACAATGATTCCGCCCGGGCTCGAACCGGGGACCTTGCGCGTGTGAAGCTCACGTGATAACCGCTACACTACGGAATCCAATGAATTTTGGAACCTATGACGAAGGAAAGCAATACAAGGCTAAAATAGCTAGAGAAAAAAGCAAAAACATGTCGCTTGTTAGTTGCCAGATTCCGTAGTGTAGTGGTTATCACGTGCGCTTAAGACGCGCAAGGTCCCCGGTTCGAGCCCGGGCGGAATCATTGATGTTTCGGCGAAGCGAACCTCGGAATAGCCTCTGTAGGTTCCTTGGTGTAATGGTTAGCACTCAGGAATCTGAATCCTGCGATCCGAGTTCAAGTCTCGGTGGAACCTGTGCCGTTAGTTGTGCCTCGGAAGCACCTATTGTGCGTTTGGAAGCAACGGCACTTCAAATATTTTAGTCATTTGCAAGAAGACATTGTAATAACAACGTTCTTCTGAAATGCATCGGATTAGGGCACAGTGCCTTGTTAGCGCAGTAGGCAGCGCGTCAGTCTCATAATCTGAAGGTCGTGACTTCGATCCTCACACAGGGCAAGGCTTTTAAAAGCCGCAGTGAATCAAATGTTTGACGCCTATTACAAAACTAGCAACTCAACAATGATTCCGCCCGGGCTCGAACCGGGGACCTTGCGCGTGTGAAGCGCACGTGATAACCGCTACACTACGGAATCCAATGAATTTTGGAACCTATGACAAAGGAAAGCAATACAAGGCTAAAATAGCTAGAGAAAAAAGCAAAAACATGTCGCTTGTTAGTTGCCAGATTCCGTAGTGTAGTGGTTATCACGTGCGCTTAACACGCGCAAGGTCCCCGGTTCGAGCCCGGGCGGAATCATTGATGTTTCAGCGAAGCAAACCTCGGAAGAGCCTCTGTAGGTTCCATAGTGTAATGGTTAGCACTCAGGACTCTGAATCCTGCGATCCTAGTTCAAGTCTCGGTGGAACCTGTGCCGTTAGTTGTGCCTCGGAAGCACCTATTGGGTGTTTGGAAGCAACGGCACTTTAAATATTTTAGTCATTTGCAAGAAGACATTGTAATAACAACGTTCATCTGAAATGCATCGGATTAGGGCACAGTGCCTTGTTAGCGCAGTAGGCAGCGCGTCAGTCTCATAATCTGAAGGTCGTGAGTTCGATCCTCACACAGGGCAAGGCTTTTAAAAGCCGCAGTGAATCAAATGTTTGACGCCATTGATGTTTCCGCGAAGCGAACCTCGGAAGAGCCTCTGTAGGTTCCATGGTGTAATGGTTAGCACTCAGGACTCTGAATCCTGCGATCCGAGTTCAAGTCTCGGTGGAACCTGTGCCGTTAGTTGTGCCTCGGAAGCACCTATTGGGCGTTTGGAAGCAACGGCACTTCAAATATTTTAGTCATTTGCAAGAAGACATTGTAATAACAACGTTCTTCTGAAATGCATCGGATTAGGGCACAGTGCCTTGTTAGCGCAGTAGGCAGCGCGTCAGTCTCATAATCTGAAGGTCGTGAGTTCGATCCTCACACAGGGCAAGGCTTTTAAAAGCCGCAGTGAATCAAATGTTTGACGCCTATTACAAAACTAGCAACTCAACAATGATTCCGCCCGGGCTCGAACCGGGGACCTTGCGCGTGTGAAGCGCACGTGATAACCGCTACACTACGGAATCCAATGAATTTTGGAACCTATGACGAAGGAAAGCAATACAAGGCTAAAATAGCTAGAGAAAAAAGCAAAAACATGTCGCTTGTTAGTTGCCAGATTCCGTAGTGTAGTGGTTATCACGTGCGCTTAACACGCGCAAGGTCCCCGGTTCGAGCCCGGGCGGAATCATTGATGTTTCGGCGAAGCGAACCTCGGAAGAGCCTCTGTAGGTTCCTTGGTGTAATGGTTAGCACTCAGGACTCTGAATCCTGCGATCCGAGTTCAAGTCTCGGTGGAACCTGTGCCGTTAGTTGTGCCTCGGAAGCACCTATTGGGCGTTTGGAAGCAACGGCACGTCAAATATTTTAGTCATTTGCAAGAAAACATTGTAATAACAACGTTCTTCGGAAATGCATCGGATTAGGGCACAGTGCCTTGTTAGCGCAGTAGTCAGCGCGTCAGTGTCATAATCTGAAGGTCGTGAGTTCGATCCTCACGCAGGGCAAGGCTTTTAAAAGCCGCAGTGAATCAAATGTTTGACGCCTATTACAAAACTAGCAACTCAACAATGATTCCGCCCGGGCTCGAACCGGGGACCTTGTGCGTGTGAAGCGCACGTGATAACTGCTACAATACAGAATCCAATGAATTTTGGAACCTATGACGAAGGAAAGCAATACAAGGCTAAAATAGCTAGAGAAAAAAGCAAAAACATGTCGCTTGTTAGTTGCCAGATTCCGTAGTGTAGTGGTTATCACGTGCGCTTAACACGCGCAAGGTCCCCGGTTCGAGCCCGGGCGGAATCATTGATGTTTCCGCGAAGCAAACCTCGGAAGAGCCTCAGGTTCCATGGTGTAATGGTTAGCACTCAGGACTCTGAATCCTGCGATCCGAGTTCAAGTCTCGGTGGAACCTGTGCCGTTAGTTGTGCCTCGGAAGAACCTATTGGGCGTTTGGAAGCAACGGCACTTCAAATATTTTAGTCATTTGCAAGAAGACATTGTAATAACAACGTTCTTCTGAAATGCATCGGATTAGGGCACAGTGCCTTGTTAGCGCAGTAGGCAGCGCGTCAGTCTCATAATCTGAAGGTCGTGAGTTCGATCCTCACACAGGGCAAGGCTTTTAAAAGCCGCAGTGAATCAAATGTTTGACGCCTATTACAAAACTAGCAACTCAACAATGATTCCGCCCGGGCTCGAACCGGGGACCTTGCGCGTGTGAAGCGCACGTGATAACCGCTACACTACGGAATCCAATGAATTTTGGAACCTATGACGAAGGAAAGCAATACAAGGCTAAAATAGCTAGAGAAAAAAGCAAAAACATGTCGCTTGTTAGTTGCCAGATTCCGTAGTGTAGTGGTTATCACGTGCGCTTAACACGCGCAAGGTCCCCGGTTCGAGCCCGGGCGGAATCATTGATGTTTCGGCGAAGCGAACCTCGGAAGAGCCTCTGTAGGTTCCTTGGTGTAATGGTTAGCACTCAGGACTCTGAATCCTGCGATCCGAGTTCAAGTCTCGGTGGAACCTGTGCCGTTAGTTGTGCCTCGGAAGCACCTATTGGGCGTTTGGAAGCAACGGCACGTCAAATATTTTAGTCATTTGCAAGAAAACATTGTAATAACAACGTTCTTCGGAAATGCATCGGATTAGGGCACAGTGCCTTGTTAGCGCAGTAGTCAGCGCGTCAGTGTCATAATCTGAAGGTCGTGAGTTCGATCCTCACACAGGGCAAGGCTTTTAAAAGCCGCAGTGAATCAAATGTTTGACGCCTATTACAAAACTAGCAACTCAACAATGATTCCGCCCGGGCTCGAACCGGGGACCTTGTGCGTGTGAAGCGCACGTGATAACTGCTACAATACAGAATCCAATGAATTTTGGAACCTATGACGAAGGAAAGCAATACAAGGCTAAAATAGCTAGAGAAAAAAGCAAAAACATGTCGCTTGTTAGTTGCCAGATTCCGTAGTGTAGTGGTTATCACGTGCGCTTAACACGCGCAAGGTCCCCGGTTCGAGCCCGGGCGGAATCATTGATGTTTCCGCGAAGCAAACCTCGGAAGAGCCTCAGGTTCCATGGTGTAATGGTTAGCACTCAGGACTCTGAATCCTGCGATCCGAGTTCAAGTCTCGGTGGAACCTGTGCCGTTAGTTGTGCCTCGGAAGAACCTATTGGGCGTTTGGAAGCAACGGCACTTCAAATATTTTAGTCATTTGCAAGAAGACATTGTAATAACAACGTTCTTCTGAAATGCATCGGATTAGGGCACAGTGCCTTGTTAGCGCAGTAGGCAGCGCGTCAATCTCATAATCTGAAGGTCGTGACTTCGATCCTCACACAGGGCAAGGCTTTTAAAAGCCGCAGTGAATCAAATGTTTGACGCCTATTACAAAACTAGCAACTCAACAATGATTCCGCCCGGGCTCGAACCGGGGACCTTGCGCGTGTGAAGCGCACGTTATAACCGCTACACTACGGAATCCAATGAATTTTGGAACCTATGACGAAGGAAAGCAATACAAGGCTAAAATAGCTAGAGAAAAAAGCAAAAACATGTCGCTTGTTAGATGCCAGATTCCGTAGTGTAGTGGTTATCACGTGCGCTTTACACGTGCAAGGTCCCCGATTCGAGCCCGGGCGGAATCATTGATGTTTCCGCGAAGCGAACCTCGGAAGAGCCTCTGTAGGTTCCATGGTGTAATGGTTAGCACTCAGGACTCTGAATCCTGCGATCCGAGTTCAAGTCTCGGTGGAACCTGTGCCGTTATTTGTGCCTCGGAAGCACCTATTGGGCGTTTGGAAGCAACGGCACTTCAAATATTTTAGTCATTTGCAAGAAGACATTGTAATAACAACGTTCTTCTGAAATGCATCGGATTAGGGCACAGTGCCTTGTTAGCGCAGTAGGCAGCTCGTCAGTCTCATAATTTGAAGGTTGTGAGTTCGATCCTCACACAGGGCAAGGCTTTTAAAAGCCGCAGTGAATCAAATGTTTGACGCCTATTACAAAACTAGCAACTCAACAATGATTCCGCCCGGGCTCGAACCGGGGACCTTGCGCGTGTGAAGCGCAAGTGATAACCGCTACACTAAGGAATCCAATGAATTTTGGAACCTATGACGAAGGAAAGCAATACAAGGCTAAAATAGCTAGAGAAAAAAGCAAAAACATGTCGCTTGTTAGTTGCCAGATTCCGTAGTGTAGTGGTTATCACGTGCGCTTTACACGCGCAAGGTCCCCGGTTCGAGCACGGGCGGAATCATTGATGTTTCCGCGAAGCGAAACTCGGAAGCGCCTCTGTAGATTCCATGGTGTAATGGTTAGCACTCAGGACTCTGAATCCTGCGATCCGAGTTCAAGTCTCGGTGGAACCTGTGCCGTTATTTGTGCCTCGGAAGCACCTATTGCGCGTTTGGAAGCAACGGCACTTCAAATATTTTAGTCATTTGCAAGAAGACATTGTAATAACAACGTTCTTCTGAAATGCATCGGATTAGGGCACAGTGCCTTGTTAGCGCAGTAGGCAGCGCGTCACTCTCATAATCTGAAGGTCGTGAGTTCGATCCTCACACAGGGCAAGGCTTTTAAAAGCCGCAGTGAATCAAATGTGGTTATCACGTGCGCTTAACACGCGCAAGGTCCCCGGTTCGAGCCCGGGCGGAATCATTGATGTTTCCGCGAAGCGAACCTCGGAAGAGCCTCTGTAGGTTCCATAGTTTAATGGATAGCACTCAGGACTCTGAATCCTGCGATCCGAGTTCAAGTCTCGGTGGAACCTGTGCCGTTAGTTGTGCCTCGGAAGCACCTATTGGGCGTTTGGAAGCAACGGCACTTGAAATATTTTAGTCATTTGCAAGAAGACATTGTAATAACAACGTTCTTCTGAAATGCATCGGATTAGCGCACAGTGCCTTGTTAGCGCAGTAGGCAGCGCGTCACTGTCATAATCTGAAGGTCGTGAGTTCGATCCTCACACAGGGCAAGGCTTTTAAAAGCCGCAGTGAATCAAATGTTTGACGCTTATTACAAAACTAGCAACTTAACAATGATTCCGCCCGTGCTCGAATCGGGGACCTTGCGCGTGTGAAGCGCACGTGACAACCAATACACTACGGAATCCAATGAATTTTGGAACCTATGACAAAGGAAAGCAATACAAGGCTAAAATAGCTAGAGAAAAAAGCAAAAACATGTCGCTTGTTAGTTGCCAGATTCCGTAGTGTAGTGGTTATCACGTGCGCTTAACACGCGCAAGGTCCCCGGTTCGAGCCCGGGCGGAATCATTGATGTTTCCGTGAAGCAAAACTCGGAAGAGCCTCTGTAGGTTTCATAGTGTAATGGTTAGCACTCAGGACTCTGAATCCTGCGATCCTAGTTCAAGTCTCGGTGGAACCTGTGCCGTTAGTTGTGCCTCGGAAGCACCTATTGGGTGTTTGGAAGCAACGGCACTTGAAATATTTTTGTCATTTGCAAGAAGACATTGTAATAACAACGTTCATCTGAAATGCATCGGATTAGGGCACAGTGCCTTGTTAGCGCAGTAGGCAGCGCGTCAGTTTCATAATCTGAAGGTCGTGAGTTCGATCCTCACACAGGGCAAGGCTTTTAAAAGCCGCAGTGAATCAAATGTTTGACGCCTATTACAAAACTAGCAACTCAACAATGATTCCGCCCGGGCTCGAACCGGGGACCTTGCGCGTGTGAAGCGCACGTGATAACCGCTACACTAATGAATCCAATGAATTTTGGAACCTACGACGAAGGAAAGCAATACAAGGCTAAAATAGCTAGAGAAAAAAGCAAAAACATGTCGCTTGTTAGTTGCCAGATTCCGTAGTGTAGTGGTTATCACGTGCGCTTAACACGCGCAAGGTCCCCGGTTCGAGCCCGGGCGGAATCATTGATGTTTCCGCGAAGCGAACCTAGGAAGAGCCTCTGCAGGTTCCTTGGTGTAATGGTTAGCACTCAGGACTCTGAATCCTGCGATCCGAGTTCAAGTCTCGGTGGAACCTGTGCCGTTAGTTGTGCCTCAGAAGCACCTATTGGGCGTTTGGAAGCAACGGCACTTGAAATATTTTAGTCATTTGCAAGAAGACATTGTAATAACAACGTTCTTCTGAAATGTATCGGATTAGGGCACAGTGCCTTGTTAGCGCAGTAGGCAGCACGTCAGTCTCATAATCTGAAGGTCGTGAGTTCGATCCTCACACTGGGCAAGGCTTTTAAAAGCCGCAGTGAATCAAATGTTTGACGCCTATTACAAAACTAGCAACTCAACAATGATTCCGCCCGGGCTCGAATCGCGGACCTTGCGCGTGTGAAGCGCACGTGATAACCGCTACACTACGGAATCCAAAGAATTTTGGAACCGATGACGAAGGAAAGAAATACAAGGCTAAAATAGCTAGAGAAAAAAGCAAAAACATGTCGCTTGTTAGTTGCCAGATTCCGTAGTGTAGTGGTTATCACGTGCGCTTAACACGCGCAAGTTCCCCGGTTCGAGCCCGGGCGGAATCATTGATGTTTCCGCGAAGCGAACCTCGGAAGAGCCTCTGTAGGTTCCATGGTGTAATGGTTAGCACTCAGGACTCTGAATCCTGCGATCCGAGTTCAAGTCTCGGTGGAACCTGTGCCGTTAGTTGTGCCTCGGAAGCACCTATTGGGCGTTTGGAAGCAACGGCACTTCAACTATTTCAGTCATTTGCAAGAAGACATTGCAATAACAACGTTCTTCTGAAATGTATCGGATTAGGGCACAGTGCCTTGTTAGCGCAGTAGGCAGCGCGTCAGTCTCATAATCTGAAGGTCGTGAGTTCGATCCTCACACAGGGCAAGGCTTTTAAAAGCCGCAGTGAATCAAATGTTTGACGCCTATTACAAAACTAGCAACTCAACAATGATTCCGCCCGGGCTCGAACCGGGGACCTTGCGCGTGTGAAGCGCACGTGATAACCGTTACACTACTTGGAACCTATGACGAAGGAAAGCAATACAAGGCTAAAATAGCTAGAGAAAAAAGCAAAAACATGTCGCTTGTTAGTTTCCAGATTCCGTAGTGTAGTGGTTATCACGTGCGCTTAACACGCGCAAGTTCCCCGGTTCGAGCCCGGGCGGAATCATTGATGTTTCCGCGAAGCGAACCTCGGAAGAGCCTCTGTAGGTTCCATGGTGTAATGGTTAGCACTCAGGACTCTGAATCCTGTGCCGTTAGTTGTGCCTCGGAAGCACCTATTGGGCGTTTGGAAGCAACGGCACTTCAACTATTTCAGTCATTTGCAAGAAGACATTGCAATAACAACGTTCTTCCTGAAATGCATCGGATTGGGGCACAGTGCCTTGTTAGCGCAGTAGGCAGCGCGTCAGTCTCATAATCTGAAGGTCGTGAGTTCGTACTTCACACAGGGCAAGGCTTTTAAAAGCCGCAGTGAATCAAATGTTTGACGCCTATTACAAAACTAGCAACTCAACAATAATTCCGCCCGGGCTGGAACCGGGGACCTTGCGCGTGTGAAGCGCACGTGATAACCGCTACACTACTTGGAACCTATGACGAAGGAAAGCAATACAAGGCTAAAATAGCTAGAGAAAAAAGCAAAAACATGTCGCTTGTTAGTTGCCAGATTCCGTAGTGTAGTGGTTATCACGTGCGCTTAACACGCGCAAGGTCCCCGGTTCGAGCCCGGGCGGAATCATTGATGTTTCCGCGAAGCGAACCTCGGAAGAGCCTCTGTAGGTTCCATGGTGTAATGGTTAGCACTCAGGACTCTGAATCCTGCGATCCGAGTTCAAGTCTCGGTGGAACCTGTGCCGTTAGTTGTGCCTCGGAAGCACCTATTGGGCGTTTGGAAGCAACGGCACTTGAAATATTTTAGTCATTTGCAAGAAGACATTGTAATAACAACGTTCTTCTGAAATGCATCGGATTGGGGCACAGTGCCTTGTTAGCGCAGTAGGCAGCGCGTCAGTCTCATAATCTGAAGGTCGTGAGTTCAATCCTCACACAGGGCAAGGCTTTTAAAAGCCGCAGTGAATCAAATGTTTGACGCCTATTACAAAACAAGCAACTCAACAATGATTCCGCCCGGGCTGGAACCGGGGACCTTGTGCGTGTGAAGCGCGCGTGATAACCGCTACACTACGGAATCCAATGAATTTTGGAACCTATGACGAAGGAAAGCAATACAAGGCTAAAATAGCTAGAGAAAAAAGCAAAAACATGTCGCTTGTTAGTTGTCAGATTCCGTAGTGTAGTGGTTATCACGTGCGCTTAACACGCGCAAGGTCCCCGGTTCGAGCCCGGGCGGAATCATTGATGTTTCCGCGAAGCGAACCTCGGAAGAGGCTCTGTAGGTTCCATGGTGTAATGGTTAGCACTCAGGACTCTAAATCCTGCGATCCGAGTTCAAGGCTCGGTGGAACCTGTGCCGTTAGTTGTGCCTCGGAAGCACCTATTGGGCGTTTGGAAGCAACGGCACTTGAAATATTTTAGTCATTTGCAAGAAGACATTGTAATAACAACGTTCTTCCGAAATGCATCGGATTAGGGCACAGTGCCTTGTTAGCGCAGTAGGCAGCGCGTCAGTCTCATAATCTGAAGGTCGTGAGTTCGATCCTCACACAGGGCAAGGCTTTTAAAAGCCGCAGTGAATCAAATGTTTGACGCCTATTACAAAACTAGCAACTCAACAATGATTCCGCCCGGGCTCGAACCAGGGACCTTGCGCGTGTGAAGCGCACGTGATAACCGCTAGACTACGGAATCCAATGAATTTTGGAACCTATGACGAAGAAAAGCAATACAAGGCTAAAATAGCTAGAGAAAAAAGCAAAAACATGTCGCTTGTTAGTTCCCAGATTCCGTAGTGTAGTGGTTATCACGTGCGCTTAACACGCACAAGGTCCCCGGTTCGAGCCCGGGCGGAATCATTGATGTTTCCGCGAAGCGAACCTCGGAAGAGCCTCTGTAGGTTCCATGGTGTAATGGTTAGCACTCAGGACTCTGAATCCTGCGATCCGAGTTCAAGTCTCGGTGGAACCTGTGCCGTTAGTTGTGCTTCGGAAGCACCTATTGGGCGTTTGGAAGCAACGGCACTTCAAATATTTTAGTCATTTGCAAGAAGACATTGTAATAACAACGTTCTTCTGAAATGCATCGCATTAGGGCACAGTGCCTTGTTAGCGCAGTAGGCAGCGCGTCAGTTTCATAATCTGAAGGTCGTGAGTTCGATCCTCTCACAGGGCAAGGCTTTTAAAAGCCGCAGTGAATCAAATGTTTGACGCCTATTACAAAACTAGCAACTCAACAATGATTCCGCCCGGGCTCGAACCGGGGACCTTGCGCGTGTGAAGCGCACGTGATAACCGCTACACTACGGAATCCAATGAATTTTGGAACCTATGACGAAGAAAAGCAATACAAGGGTAAAATAGCTAGAGAAAAAAGCAAAAACATGTCGCTTGTTAGTTCCCAGATTCCGTAGTGTAGTGGTTATCACGTGCGCTTTACACGCGCAAGGTCCCCGGTTCGAGCCCGGGCGGAATCATTGATGTTTCCGCGAAGCGAACCTCGGAAGAGCCTCTGTAGGTTCCATGGTGTAATGGTTAGCACTCAGGACTCTGAATCCTGCGATCCGAGTTCAAGTCTCGGTGGAACCTGTGCCGTTAGTTGTGCCTCGGAAGCACCTATTGGGCGTTTGGAAGCAACGGCACTTGAAATATTTTAGTCATTTGCAAGAAGACATTGTAATAACAACGTTCTTCTGAAATACATCGGATTAGGGCACAGTGCCTTGTTAGCGCAGTAGGCAGCGCGTCAGTCTCATAATCTGAAGGTCGAGAGTTCGATCCTCACACAGGGCAAGGCTTTTAAAAGCCGCAGTGAATCAAATGTTTGACGCCTATTACAAAACTAGCAACTCAACAATAATTCCGCCCGGGCTGGAACCGGGGACCTTGCGCGTGTGAAGCGCACGTGATAACCGCTACACTACGGAATCCAATGAATTTTGGAACCTATGACGAAGGAAAGCAATACAAGGCTAAAATAGCTAGAGAAAAAAGCAAAAACATGTCGCTTGTTAGTTGTCAGATTCCGTAGTGTAGTGGTTATCACGTGCGCTTAACTCGCGCAAGGTCCCCGGTTCGAGCCCGGGCGGAACCATTGATGTTTCCGCGAAGCGAACCTCGGAAGAGCCTCTGTACGTTCCATGGTGTAATGGTTAGCACTCAGGACTCTGAATCCTGTGATCCGAGTTCAAGTCTCGGTGGAACCTGTGCCGTTAGTTGTGCCTCAGAAGCACCTATTGGGCGTTTGGAAACAACGGCACTTGAAATATTTTAGTCATTTGCAAGAAAACATTGTAATAACAACGTTCTTCTGAAATGCATCCGATTAGGGCACAGTACCTTGTTAGCGCAGTAGGCAACGCGTCAGTCTCATAATCTGAAGGTCGTGAGTTCGATCCTCACACAGGGCAAGGCTTTTAAAAGCCGCAGTGAATCAAATGTTTGACGCCTATTACAAAACTAGCAACTCAACAATGACTCCGCCCGGGCTCAAACCGGGGAACTTGCGCGTGTGAAGCGCACGTGATAACCGCTACACTACGGAATCCAATAAATTTTGGAACCTATGACGAAGAAAAGCAATACAAGGCTAAAATAGCTAGAGAAAAAAGCAAAAACATGTCGCTTGTTAGTTGCCAGATTCCGTAGTGTAGTGGTTATCACGTGCGCTCAACACGCGCAAGGTCCCCGGTTCGAACCCGGGCGGAATCATTGATGTTTCCGCGTAATAACAACGTTCTTCTGAAATGCATCGGATTAGGGCACAGTGCCTTGTTAGCGCAGTAGGGAGCGCGGCAGTCTCATAATCTGAAGGTCGTGAGTTCGATCCTCACACAGGGCAAGGCTTTTAAAAGCCGCAGTGAATCAAATGTTTGACGCCTATTACAAAACTAGCAACTCAACAATGATACTGCCCGGGCTCGAACCGGGGACCTTGCGCGTGTGAAGCGCACGTGATAACCGCTACACTACGGAATCCAATGAATTTTGGAACCTATGACGAAGGAAAGCAATACAAGGCTAAAATAGCTAGAGAAAAAAGCAAAAACATGTCGCTTGTTAGTTGCCAGATTCCGTAGTGTAGTGGTTATCACGTGCGCTTTACACGCGCAAGGTCCCCGGTTCGAGCCCGGGCGGAATCATTGATGTTTCCGCGAAGCGAACCTCGGAAGAGCCTCTGTAGGTTCCATGGTGTAATGGTTAGCACTCAGGACTCTGAATCCTGCGATCCGAGTTCAAGTCTCGGTGGAACCTGTGCCGTTATTTGTGCCTCGGAAGCACCTATTGGGCGTTTGGAAGCAACGGCACTTGAAATATTTTAGTCATTTGCAAGAAGACATTGTAATAACAACGTTCTTCTGAAATGCATCGGATTAGGGCACAGTGCCTTGTTAGCGCAGTAGGCAGCGCGTCAGTCTCATAAACTGAAGGTCGTGAGTTCGATCCTCACACAGGGCAAGGCTTTTAAAAGCCGCAGTGAATCAAATGTTTGACGCCTATTACAAACCTAGCAACTCAACAATGATTCCGCCCGGGCTCGAACCGGGGACCTTGCGCGTGTGAAGCGCACGTGACAACCGCTACACTACGGAATCCAATGAATTTTGGAACCTATGACAAAGGAAAGCAATACAAGGCTAAAATAGCTAGAGAAAAAAGCAAAAACATGTCGCTTGTTAGTTGCCAGATTCCGTAGTGTAGTGGTTATCACGTGCGCTTAACACGCGCAAGGTCCCCGGTTCGAGCCCGGGCGGAATCATTGATGTTTCCGCGAAGCGAACCTCGGAAGAGCCTCTGTAGGTTTCATAGTGTAATGGTTAGCACTCAGGACTCTGAATCCTGCGATCCGAGTTCAAGTCTCGGTGGAACCTGTGCCGTTAGTTGTGCCTCGGAGGCACCTTATGGGTGTTTGGAAGCAACTGCACTTGAAATATTTTTGTCATTTGCAAGAAGACATTGTAATAACAACGTTCATCTGAAATGCATCGGATTAGGGCACAGTGCCTTGTTAGCGCAGTAGGCAGCGCGTCAGTTTCATAATCTGAAGGTCGTGAGTTCGATCCTCACACAGGGCAAGGCTTTTAAAAGCCGCAGTGAATCAAATGTTTGACGCCTATTACAAAACTAGCAACTCAACAATGATTCCGCCCGGGCTCGAACCGGGGACCTTGCGCGTGTGAAGCGCACGTGATAACCGCTACAATACGGACTCCAATGAATTTTGGAACCTATGACGAAGGAAAGCAATACAAGGCTAAAATAGCTAGAGAAAAAAGCAAAAACATGTCGCTTGTTAGTTGCCAGATTCCGTAGTGTAGTGGTTATCACGTGCGCTTTACACGCGCAAGGTCCCCGGTTCGAGCCCGGGCGGAATCATTGATGTTTCCGCGAAGCGAACCTCGGAAGAGCCTCTGTAGGTTCCATGGTGTAATGGTTAGCACTCAGGACTCTGAATCCTGCGATCCGAGTTCAAGTCTCGGTGGAACCTGTGCCGTTATTTGTGCCTCGGAAGCACCTATTGGGAGTTTGGAAGCAACGGCACTTGAAATATTTTAGTCATTTGCAAGAAGACATTGTAATAACAACGTTCTTCTGAAATGCATCGGATTAGGGCACAGTGCCTTGTTAGCGCAGTAGGCAGCGCGTCAGTCTCATAATCTGAAGGTCGTGAGTTCGATCCTCACACAGGGCAAGGCTTTTAAAAGCCGCAGTGAATCAAATGTTTGACGCCTATTAAATAACTAGCACCTCAACAATGATTCCGCCCGGGCTCGAACCAGGGACCTTGCTCGTGTGAAGCGCACGTGATAACCGCTACACTACGGAATCCAATGAATTTTGGAACCTATGACGAAGGAAAGCAATACAAGGCTAAAATAGCTAGAGAAAAAAGCAAAAACATGTCGCTTGTTAGTTGCCAGATTCCGTAGTGTAGTGGTTATCACGTGCGCTTAACACGCGCAAGGTCCCCGGTTCGAGCCCGGGCGGAATCATTGATGTTTCCGCGAAGCGAACCTCGGAAGAGCCTCTGTAGGTTCCATGGTGTAATGGTTAGCACTCAGGACTCTGAATCCTGCGATCCGAGTTCAAGTCTCGGTGGAACCTGTGCCGTTAGTTGTGCCTCGGAAGCACCTATTGGGCGTTTGGAAGCAACGGCACTTCAAATATTTTAGTCATTTGCAAGAAGACATTGTAATAACAACGTTCTTCTGAAATGCATCGGATTGGGGCACAGTGCCTTGTTAGCGCAGTAGGCAGCGCCTCAGTCTCATAATCTGAAGGTCGTGAGTTCGATCCTCTCACAGGGCAAGGCTTTTAAAAGCCGCAGTGAATCAAATGTTTGACGCCTATTACAAAACTAGCAACTCAACAATGATTCCGCCCGGGCTCGAACCAGGGACCTTGCGCGTGTGAAGCGCACGTGATAACCGCTACACTACGGAATCCAATGAATTTTGGAACCTATGACGAAGGAAAGCAATACAAGGCTAAAATAGCTAGAGAAAAAAGCAAAAGCATGTCGCTTGTTAGTTGTCAGATTCCGTAGTGTAGTGGTTATCACGTGCGCTTAACACGCGCAAGGTCCCCGGTTCGAGCCCGGGCGTTATCATTGATGTTTCCGCGAAGCGAACCTCGGGAGAGCCTCTGTAGGTTCCATGGTGTAATGGTTAGCACTCAGGACTCTGAATCTTGCGATCCGAGTTCAAGTCTCGGTGGAACCTGTGCCGTTAGTTGTGCCTCGGAAGCACCTATTGGGCGTTTGGAAGCAACGGCACTTGAAATATTTTAGTCATTTGCAAGAAGACATTGTAATAACAACGTTCTTCTGAAATGCATCGGATTAGGGCACAGTGCCTTGTTAGCGCAGTAGGTAGCGCGTCAGTCTCATAATCTGAAGGTCGTGAGTTCGATCCTCACAGAGGGCAAGGCTTATAAAAGCCGCAGTGAATCAAATGTTTGACGCCTATTACAAAACTAGCAACTCAACAATGACTCCGCCCGGGCTCGAACCGGGGACCTTGCGCGAGTGAAGCGCACGTGATAACCGCTACACTACGGAATCCAATGAATTTTGGAACCTGTGACGAAGGAAAGCAATACAAGGCTAAAATAGCTAGAGAAAAAAGCAAAAACATGTGGCTAGTTAGTTGCCAGATTCCGTAGTGTAGTGGTTATCACGTGCGCTTAACACGCGCAAGGTCCCCGGTTCGAGCCCGGGCGGAATCATTGATGTTTCCGCGAAGCGAACCTCGGAAGAGCCTCTGTAGGTTCCATGGTGTAATGGTTAGCACTCAGGACTCTGAATCCTGCGATCCGAGTTCAAGTCTTGGTGGAACCTGTGCCGTTAGTTGTGCCTCGGAAGCACCTATTGGGCGTTTGGAAGCAACGGCACTTGAAATATTTTAGTCATTTGAAAGAAGACATTGTAATAACAACGTTCTTCTGAAATGCATCGGATTAGGGCACAGTGCCTTGTTAGCGCAGTAGGCAGCGCGTCAGTCTCATAATCTGAAGGTAGTGAGTTCGATCCTCTCACAGGGCAAGGCTTTTAAAAGCCGCAGTGAATCAAATGTTTGACGCCTATTACAAAACTAGCAACTCAACAATGATTCCTTGTATTGCTTTCCTTCGTCATAGGTTCCAAAATTCATTGGATTCCGTAGTGTAGCGGTTATCACGTGCGCTTAACACGCGCAAGGTCCCCGGTTCGAGCCCAGGCGGAATCATTGATGTTTCCGCGAAGCGAACCTCGGAAGAGCCTCTGTAGGTTCCATGGTGTAATGGTTAGCACTCAGGACTCTGAATCCTGCGATCCGAGTTCAAGTCTTGGTGGAACCTGTGCCGTTAGTTGTGCCTCGGAAGCACCTATTGGGCGTTTGGAAGCAACGGCACTTGAAATATTTTAGTCATTTGCAAGAAGACATTGTAATAACAACGTTCTTCTGAAATGCATCGGATTAGGGCACAGTGCCTTGTTAGCGCAGTAGGCAGCGCGTCAGTCTCATAATCTGAAGGTAGTGAGTTCGATCCTCTCACAGGGCAAGGCTTTTAAAAGCCGCAGTGAATCAAATGTTTGACGCCTATTACAAAACTAGCAACTCAACAATGATTCCGCCCGAGCTCGAACCAGGGACCTTGCGCGTGTGAAGCGCACGTGATAACCGCTACACTACGGAATCCAATGAATTTTGGAACCGATGACAAAGGGAAGCAATACAAGGCTAAAATAGCTAGAGAAAAAAGCAAAAACATGTCGCTTGTTAGTTGCCAGATTCCGTAGTGTAGTGGTTATCACGTGCGCTTAACACGCGCAAGGTCCTCGGTTCGAGCCCGGGCGGAATCATTAATGTTTCCGCGAAGCGAACCTCGGAAGAGCCTCTGTAGGTTCCATGGTGTAATGGTTAGCACTCAGGACTCTGAATCCTGCGATCCGAGTTCAAGTTTCGGTGGAACCTGTGCCGTTAGTTGTGCCTCGGAAGCACCTATTGGGCGTTTGGAAGCAACGGCACTTGAAATATTTTAGTCATTTGCAAGAAGACATTGTAATAACAACGTTCTTCTGAAATGCATCGGATTAGGGCACAGTGCCTTGTTAGCGCAGTAGGCAGCGCGTCAGTCTCATAATCTGAAGGTAGTGAGTTCGATCCTCTCACAGGGCAAGGCTTTTAAAAGCCGCAGTGAATCAAATGTTTGACGCCTATTACAAAACTAGCAACTCAACAATGATTCCGCCCGAGCTCGAACCAGGGACCTTGCGCGTGTGAAGCGCACGTGATAACCGCTACACTACGGAATCCAATGAATTTTGGAACCGATGACAAAGGAAAGCAATACAAGGCTAAAATAGCTAGAGAAAAAAGCAAAAACATGTCGCTTGTTAGTTGCCAGATTCCGTAGTGTAGTGGTTATCACGTGCGCTTAACACGCGCAAGGTCCCCGGTTCGAGCCCGGGCGGAATCATTGATGTTTCCGCGAAGCGAACCTCGGAAGAGCCTCTGTAGGTTCCATGGTGTAATGGTTAGCACTCAGGACTCTGAATCCTGCGATCCGAGTTCAAGTTTCGGTGGAACCTGTGCCGTTAGTTGTGCCTCGGAAGCACCTATTGGGCGTTTGGAAGCAACGGCACTTCAAATATTTTAGTCATTTGCAAGAAGACATTGTATTAACAACGTTCTTCTGAAATGCATCGGATTAGATCACAGTGCCTTGTTAGCACAGTAGGCAGCGCGTCAGTTTCATAATCTGAAGGTCGTAAGTTCGATCCTCACACAGGGCAAGGTTTTTAAAAGCCGCAGTGAATCAAATGTTTGACGCCTATTACAAAACTAGCAACTCAACAATGATTCCGCCCGGCTCGAACCGGGACCTTGCGCGTGTGAAGCGCACGTGATAACCGCTACACTACGGAATCCAATGAATTTTGGAACCTATGACGAAGGAAAGCAATACAAGGCTAAAATAGCCAGAGAAAAAAGCAAAAACATGTCGCTTGTTAGTTGTCAGATTCCGTAGTGTATTGGTTATCACGTGCGCTTAACACGCGCAAGGTCCCCGGTTCGAGCCCGGGCGGAATCATTGATGTTTCCACGAAGCGAACCTCGGAAGAGCCTCTGTAGGTTCCATAGTGTAATGGTTAGCACTCAGGACTCTGAATCCTGCGATCCGAGTTCAAGTCTCGGTGGAACCTGTGCCGTTAGTTGTTCCTCGGAAGCACCTATTGGGCGTTGGGAAGCAACGGCACTTGAAATATTTTAGTCATTTGCAAGAAGACATTGTAATAACAACGTTCTTCTGAAATGCATCGGATTAGGGCACAGTGCCTTGTTAGCGCAGTAGGCAGCGCGTCAGTCTCATAATCTGAAGGTCGTGAGTTCGATCCTCACACAGGGCAAGGCTTTTAAAAGCCGCAGTGAATCAAATGTTTGACGCCTATTACAAAACTAGCAACTCAACAATAATTCCGCCCGGGCTCGAACCGGGGACCTTTCGCGTGTGAAGCGCACGTGATAACCGCTACACTACGGAATCCAATGAATTTTGGAACCTATGACAAAGGAAAGCAATACAAGGCTAAAATAGCTAGAGAAAAAAGCAAAAACATGTCGCTTGTTAGTTGCCAGATTCCGTAGTGTAGTGGTTATCACGTGCGCTTAACCCGCGCAAGGTCCCCGGTTCGAGCCCGGGCGGAATCATTAATGTTTCCGCGAAGCGAACCTCGGAAGAGCCTCTGTAGGTTCCTTGGTGTAATGGTTAGCACTCAGGACTCTGAATCCTGCGATCCGAGTTCAAGTCTCGGTGGAACCTGTGCCGTTAGTTGTGCCTCGGAAGCACCTATTGGGCGTTTGGAAGCAACGGCACTTCAAATATTTTAGTCATTTGCAAGAAGACATTGTAATAACAAAGTTCTTCTGAAATGCATCGGATTAGGGCACAGTGCCTTGTTAGCGCAGTAGGCAGCGCGTCAGTCTCATAATCTGAAGGTCGTGAGTTCGATCCTCACACAGGGCAAGGCTATTAAAAGCCGCAGTGAATCAAATGTTTGACGCGTATTACAAAACTAGCAACTCAACAATGATTCCGCCCGGGCTCGAACCGGGGACCTTGCGCGTGTGAAGCGCACGTGATAACCGCTACACTACGGATTCCAATGAATTTTGGAACCTATGACGAAGGAAAGCAATACAAGGCTAAAATAGCTAGAGAAAAAAGCAAAAACATGTCGCTTGTTAGTTGCCAGATTCCGTAGTGTAGTGGTTATCACGTGCGCTTAACACGCGCAAGGTCCCCGGTTCGAGCCCGGGCGGAATCATTGATGTTTCCGCGAAGCGAACCTCGGAAGAGCCTCTGTAGGTTCCTTGGTGTAATGGTTAGCACTCAGGACTCTGAATCCTGCGATCCGAGTTCAAGTCTCGGTGGAACCTGTGCCGTTAGTTGTGCCTCGGAAGCACCTATTGGGCGTTTGGAAGCAACGGCACTTCAAATATTTTAGTCATTTGCAAGAAGACATTGTAATAACAACGTTCTTCTGAAATGCATCGGATTAGGGCACAGTGCCTTGTTAGCGCAGTAGGCAGCGCGTCAGTCTCATAATCTGAAGGTCGTGAGTTCGATCCTCACACAGGGCAAGGCTTTTAAAAGCCACAGTAAATCAAATGTTTGACGCCTATTACAAAACTAGCAACTCAACAATAATTCCGCCCGGGCTCGAACCGGGGACCTTTCGCGTGTGAAGCGCACGTGATAACCGCTACACTACGGAATCCAATGAATTTTGGAACCTATGACAAAGGAAAGCAATACAAGGCTAAAATAGCTAGAGAAAAAAGCAAAAACATGTCGCTTGTTAGTTGCCAGATTCCGTAGTGTAGTGGTTATCACGTGCGCTTAACCCGCGCAAGGTCCCCGGTTCGAGCCCGGGAGGAATCATTAATGTTTCCGCGATGCGAACCTCGGAAGAGCCTCTGTAGGTTCCTTGGTGTAATGGTTAGCACTCAGGACTCTGAATCCTGCGATCCGAGTTCAAGTCTCGTTGGGACCTGTGCCGTTAGTTGTGCCTCGGAAGCACCTATTGGGCGTTTGGAAGCAACGGCACTTGAAATATTTTAGTCATTTGCAAGAAGACATTGTAATAACAACGTTCTTCTGAAATGCATCGGATTAGGGCACAGTGCCTTGTTAGCGCAGTAGGCAGCGCGTCAGTCTCATAATCTGAAAGTCGTGAGTTCGATCCTCACACAGGGCAAGGCTTTTAAAAGCCGCTGTGAATCAAATGTTTGACGCCTATTACAAAACTAGCAACTCAACAATGATTCCGCCCGGGCTCGAACCGGGGACCTTGCGCGTGTGAAGCGCACGTGATAACCGCTACACTACGGAATCCAATGAATTTTGGAACCTATGACGAAGGAAAGCAATACAAGGCTAAAATAGCTAGAGAAAAAAGCAGAAACATGTCGCTTGTTAGTTGCCAGATTCCGTAGTGTAGTGGTTATCACGTGCGCTTTACACGCTCAATGTCCCCGGTTCGAGCCCGGGCGGAATCATTGATGTTTCCGCGAAGCGAACCTCGGAAAAGCCTCTGTAGGTTTCATGGTGTTATGGTTAGCACTCAGGACTCTGAATCCTGCGATCCGAGTTCAAGTCTCGGTGGAACCTGTGCCGTTAGTTGTGCCTCGGAAGCACCTATTGGGCGTTTGGAAGCAACGGCACTTCAAAAATTTTAGTCATTTGCAAGAAGACATTGTAATAACAACGTTCTTCTGAAATGCATCGGATTAGGGCGCAGTGCCTTGTTAGCGCAGTAGGCAGCGCGTCAGTCTCATAATCTGAAGGTCGTGAGTTCGATCCTCACACAGGGCAATGCTTTTAAAAGCCGCAGTGAATCAAATTTTGACGCCTATTACAAAACTAGCAACTCAACAATGATTCCGCCCGGGCTCGAACCGGGGACCTTGCGCGTGTGAAGCGCACGTGATAACCGCTACACTACGGAATCCAATGAATTTTGGAACCTATGACGAAGGAAAGCAATACAAGGCTAAAATAGCTAGAGAAAAAAGCAAAAACATGTCGCTTGTTAGTTGCCAGATTCCGTAGTGTAGTGGTTATCACGTGCGCTTAACACGCGCAAGGTCCCCGGTTCGAGCCCGGGCGGAATCATTGATGTTTCCGCGAAGCGAACCTCGGAAGAGCCTCTGTAGGTTCCATGGTGTTATGGTTAGCACTCAGGACTCTGAATCCTGCGATCCGAGTTCAAGTCTCGGTGGAACCTGTGCCGTTAGTTGTGCCTCGGAAGCACCTATTGGGCGTTTGGAAGCAACGGCACTTCAAATATTTTAGTTATTTGCAAGAAGACATTGTAATAACAACGTTCTTCTGAAATGCATCGGATTAGGGCGCAGTGCCTTGTTAGCGCAGTAGGCAGCGCGTCAGTCTCATAATCTGAAGGTCGTGAGTTCGATCCTCACACAGGGCAAGGCTTTTAAAAGCCGCAGTGAATCAAATGTTGGACGCCTATTACAAAACTAGCAACTCAACAATGATTCCGCTCGGGCTCGAACCGGGGACCTTGCGCGTGTGAAGCGCACGTGATAACCGCTACACTACGGTATCCAATAAATTTTGGAACCTATGACAAAGGAAAGCAATACAAGGCTAAAATAGCTAGAGAAAAAAGCAGAAACATGTCGCTTGTTAGTTGCCAGATTCCGTAGTGTAGTGGTTATCACGTGCGCTTAACACGCGCAAGGTCCCCGGTTCGAGCCCGGGCGGAATCATTGATGTTTCCGCGAAGCGAACCTCGGAAGAGCCTCTGTAGGTTCCATGGTGTTATGGTTAGCACTCAGGACTCTGAATCCTGCGATCCGAGTTCAAGTCTCGGTGGAACCTGTGCCGTTAGTTGTGCCTCGGAATAACCTATTGGGCGTTTGGAAGCAACGGCACTTGAAATATTTTAGTCATTTGCAGGAAGACAATGTAATAACAACGTTCTTCTGAAATGCATCGGATTAGGGCGCACTGCCTTGTTAGCGCAGTAGGCAGCGCGTCAGTCTCATAATCTGAAGGTCATGAGTTTGATCCTCACACAGGGCAAGGCTTTTAAAAGCCGCAGTGAATCAAATGTTGGACTCCTCCAATGAATTTTGTAACCTATGACGAAGGAAAGCAATACAAGGCTAAAATAGCTAGAGAAAAAAGCAAAAACATGTCGCTTGTTAGTTGCCAGATTCCGTAGTGTAGTGGTTATCACGTGCGCTTAACACGCGCAAGGTCCCCGGTTCGAGCACCTATTGGGCGTTTGGAAGCAACGGCACTTGAAATATTTTAGTCATTTGCAAGAAGACATTGTAATAACAACGTTCTTCTGAAATGCATCGGATTAGGGTGCAGTGCCTTGTTAGCGCAGTAGGCAGCGCGTCAGTCTCACAATCTGAAGGTCGTGAGTTCGATCCTCACACAGGGCAAGGCTTTTAAAAGCCGCAGTGAATCAAATGTTGGACGCCTATTACAAAAATAGCAACTCAACAATGATTCCGCCCGGGCTCGAACCGGGGACCTTGCGCGTGTGAAGCGCACGTGATAACCGCTACACTACGGAATCCAATGAATTTTGGAACCTATGACGAAGGAAAGCAATACAAGGCTAAAATAGCTAGAGAAAAAAGCAGAAACATGTCGCTTTTTAGTTGCCAGATTCCGTAGTGTAGTGGTTATCATGTGCGCTTAACACGCGCAAGGTCCCCGGTTCGAGCCCGGGCGGAATCATTGATGTTTCCGCGAAGCGAACCTCGGAAGAGCCTCTGTAGGTTCCATGGTGTTATGGTTAGCACTCAGGACTCTGAATCCTGCGATCCGAGTTCAAGTCTCGGTGGAACCTGTGCCGTTAGTTGTGCCTCGGAAGCACATATTGGGCGTTTGGAAGCAACGGCACTTGAAATATTTTGGTCATTTGCAAGAAGACATTGTAATAACAACGTTCTTCTGAAATGCATCGGATTAGGGCGCAGTGCCTTGTTAGCGCAGTAGGCAGCGCGTCAGTCTCATAATCTGAAGGTCGTGAGTTCGATCCTCACACAGGGCAAGGCTTTTAAAAGCCGCAGTGAATCAAATGTTGGACTCCTCCAATGAATTTTGTAACCTATGACGAAGGAAAGCAATACAAGGCTAAAATAGCTAGAGAAAAAAGCAAAAACATGTCGCTTGTTAGTTGCCAGATTCCGTAGTGTAGTGGTTATCATGTGCGCTTAACACGCGCAAGGTCCCCGGTTCGAGCCCGGGCGGAATCATTGATGTTTCCGCGAAGCGAACCTCGGAAGAGCCTCTGTAGGTTCCATGGTGTTATGGTTAGCACTCAGGACTCTGAATCCTGCGATCCGAGTTCAAGTCTCGGTGGAACCTGTGCCGTTAGTTGTGCCTCGGAAGCACCTATTGGGCGTTTGGAAGCAACGGCACTTGAAATATTTTGGTCATTTGCAAGAAGACATTGTAATAACAACGTTCTTCTGAAATGCATCGGATTAGGGCGCAGTGCCTTGTTAGCGCAGTAGGCAGCGCGTCAGTCTCATAATCTGAAGGTCGTGAGTTCGATCCTCACACAGGGCAAGGCTTTTAAAAGCCGCAGTAAATCAAATGTTTGACGCCTATTACAAAACTAGCAACTCAACAATGATTCCGCCCGGGCTCGAACCGGGGACCTTGCGCGTGTGAAGCGCACGTGATAACCGCTACACTACGGAATCCAATGAATTTTGGAACCTATGACGAAGGAAAGCAATACAAGGCTAAAATAGCTAGAGAAAAAAGCAAAAACATGTCGCTTGTTAGTTGCCAGATTCCGTAGTGTAGTGGTTATCACGTGCGCTTAACACGCGCAAGGTCCCCGGTTCGAGCCCGGGCGGAATCATTGATGTTTCCGCGAAGCGAACCTCGGAAGAGCCTCTGTAGGTTCCATGGTGTTATGGTTAGCACTCAGGACTCTGAATCCTGCGATCCGAGTTCAAGTCTTGGTGGAACCTGTGCCGTTAGTTGTGCCTCGGAAGCACCTATTGGGCGTTTGGAAGCAATGGCACTTCAAATATTTTAGTCATTTGCAAGAAGACATTGTAATAACAACGTTCTTCTGAAATGCATCGGATTAGGGCGCAGTGCCTTGTTAGCGCAGTAGGCAGCGCGTCAGTCTCATAATCTGAAGGTCGTGAGTTCGATCCTCACACAGGGCAATGCTTTTAAAAGCCGCAGTGAATCAAATGTTTGACGCCTATTACAAAACTAGCAACTCAACAATGATTCCGCCCGGGCTCGAACCGGGGACCTTGCGCGTGTGAAGGGCACGTGATAACCGCTACACTACGGAATCCAATGAAATTTGGAACCTATGACGAAGGAAAGCAATACAAGGCTAAAATAGCTAGAGAAAAAAGCAGAAACATGTCGCTTGTTAGTTTCCAGATTCCGTAGTGTAGTGGTTATCACATGCGCTTTACACGCTCAATGTCCCCGGTTCGAGCCCGGGCGGAATCATTGATGTTTCCGCGAAACGAACCTCGGAAGAGCCTCTGTAGGTTCCATGGTGTAATGGTTAGCACTCAGGACTCTGAATCCTGCGATCCGAGTTCAAGTCTCGGTGGAACCTGTGCCGTTAGTTGTGCCTCGGAAGCACCTATTGGGCGTTTGGAAGCAACGGCACTTCAAATATTTTAGTCATTTGCAAGAAGACATTGTAATAACAACGTTCTTCTGAAATGCATCGGATTAGGGCACAGTGCCTTGTTAGCGCAGTAGGCAGCGCGTCAATCTCATAATCTGAAGGTCGTGAGTTCGATCCTCACACAGGGCAAGGCTATTAAAATCCGCAGTGAATCAAATGTTTGACGCCTATTACAAAACTAGAAACTCAACAATGATTCCGCCCGGGCTCGAACCGGGGACCTTGCGTGTGTGAAGCGCACGTGATAACCGCTACACTACGGAATCCAATGAATTTTGAAACCTATGACGAAGGAAAGCAATACAAGGCTAAAATAGCTAGAGAAAAAAGCAAAAACATGTCGCTTGTTAGTTGCCAGATTCCGTAGTGTAGTGGTTATCACATGCGCTTAACACGCGCAAGGTCCCCGGTTCGAGCCCGGGCGGAATCATTGATGTTTCCGCGAAGCGAACCTCGGAAGAGCCCCTGTAGGTTCCTTGGTGTAATGGTTAGCACTCAGGACTCTGAATCCTGCGATCCGAGTTCAAGTCTCGGTGGAACCTGTGCCTTCTTAATTTATTTAACGTCGGAGAAATAACTATGTACATATAGCTTCCTGATATAAAAAAATAAATAAATACATACTTATAAATATACAGGAAACTAATCAAATCCGACAAAAATTTGTTTATGGTTTTATGAAAAATGTATAAAAATTAAGAAAAAATATTTAAATAGACCGAGTGACTGAAATCATACTCCTTTAGTTTCGTTTTAAATTTTTTAAGGCTGTTACAACTTTTCAATTCGGAAGGTAAAGTATTCCAAATTTTAGGCCCCAATGAGCGAAGACATTTTTCCCCAAAATTTTTTGTATTAAAGTTCAATGTTTTAAGATTATTTAAATATTGACTTCGTACTGGCCTGTTTGTTTCGCTGCGTTGAAAGATGTCTAACATAAATGGCGGATTTAAATTATTAAGAGATTTAAAAATCTCTATACATAGATTTCGTATTCGCATAATTTTCATGTAGTTACTTTTGTTCTTGGTAGAAATGTACCTTTCTTTTCTCTCTGAATATCCGCTATCTACAAATTTTAGGGCTCGCTTATGGAGTTTTTCGACCCTAGAAAGTGATTTTGAAGATGAGAAATTCCAAATAAGTGGACAGTAGTTAAAGTTTGAATACACAAAACTTTCTGCTAAGACACTCTTAGCTTTAAAAGGAAGTATGTTTTTAAATCTATACAAAGCATTTAGTTGCGCAGATGCTTTCTTGCAAACCTCATTTAAGTGCTGATCAAATCTAAGGTTATTGTCAATTTTAACTCCTAACAGTTTGACTGTGTCTTGCGAATATATGTTTTTATCTCCGATTCTTATCAGTTTACTACTTGTGTTTTCTATCCTATCTTTGCTGATTATAATGCATTGAAATTTGTCAGGGTTAGCAATCATTTTATTTTCATGTAGCCATGCTAACGCCTGCTCAGACTCACCTTCTAAAATTTTAATGAGGTTTGGAATTGAATTGGAAAAGCTTGACAATGTATTATCATCAGCATAGTTGTGTAGGTCACTTCTGGTTATAAAAAGAAAAATATCGTTAAGAAAAATATTAAAAATTATCGGGCCTAAGATTGATCCTTGCGGCACGCCTGAAAGAATCATTTGGAAAAGACTGTAGTGTCCGTTTATACGAGTAGATTGTTCTCTATTTGTTAGGTATGACAGGACAAATTTCAGGGCATTAATTTCAAATCCATATGCCTCAAGTTTAGCGATTAGTAAATCATTTGGCACTGTGCCGTTAGTTGTGCCTCGGAAGCACCTATTGGGCGTTTGGAGGCAACGGCACTTGAAATATTTTAGTCATTTGCAAGAAGACAATGTAATAACAACGTTCTTCTGAAATGCATCGGATTAGGGCACAGTGCCTTGTTAGCGCAGTAGGCAGCGCGTCAGTCTCATAATCTGAAGGTCGTGAGTTCGATCCTCACACAGGGCAAGGCTTTTAAAAGCCACAGTAAATCAAATGTTTGACGCCTATTACAAAACTAGCAACTCAACAATAATTCCGCCCGGGCTCGAACCGGGGACCTTTCGCGTGTGAAGCGCACGTGATAACCGCTACACTACGGAATCCAATGAATTTTGGAACCTATGACAAAGGAAAGCAATACAAGGCTAAAATAGCTAGAGAAAAAAGCAAAAACATGTCGCTTGTTAGTTGGCAGATTCCGTAGTGTAGTGGTTATCACGTGCGCTTAACCCGTGCAAGGTCCCCGGTTCGAGCCCGGGCGGAATCATTAATGTTTCCGCGATGCGAACCTCGGAAGAGCCTCTGTAGGTTCCTTGGTGTAATGGTTAGCACTCAGGACTCTGAATCCTGCGATCCGAGTTCAAGTCTCGTTGGAACCTGTGCCGTTAGTTGTGCCTCGGAAGCACCTATTGGGCGTTTGGAAGCAACGGCACTTGAAATATTTTAGTCATTTGCAAGAAGACATTGTAATAACAACGTTCTTCTAAAATACATCGGATTAGGGCACAGTGCCTTGTTAGCGCAGTAGGCAGCGCGTCAGTCTCATAATCTGAAGGTCGTGAGTTCGATCCTCACACAGGGCAAGGCTTTTAAAAGCCGCAGTGAATCAAATGTTTGACGCCTATTACAAAACTAGCAACTCAACAATGATTCCGCCCGGGCTCGAACCGGGGACCTTGCGCGTGTGAAGCGCACGTGATAACCGCTACACTACGGAATCCAATGAATTTTGGAACCTATGACGAAGGAAAGCAATACAAGGCTAAAATAGCTAGAGAAAAAAGCAGAAACATGTCGCTTGTTAGTTGCCAGATTCCGTAGTGTAGTGGTTATCACGTGCGCTTTACACGCTCAATGTCCCCGGTTCGAGCCCGGGCGGAATCATTGATGTTTCCGCGAAGCGAACCTCGGAAGAGCCTCTGTAGGTTTCATGGTGTTATGGTTAGCACTCAGGACTCTGAATCCTGCGATCCAAGTTCAAGTCTCGGTGGAACCTGTGCCGTTAGTTGTGCCTCGGAAGCACCTATTGGGCGTTTGGAAGCAACGGCACTTCAAATATTTTAGTCATTTGCAAGAAGACATTGTAATAACAACGTTCTTCTGAAATGCATCGGATTAGGGCGCAGTGCCTTGTTAGCGCAGTAGGCAGCGCGTCAGTCTCATAATCTGAAGGTCGTGAGTTCGATCCTCACACAGGGCAATGCTTTTAAAAGCCGCAGTGAATCAAATGTTTGACGCCTATTACAAAACTAGCAACTCAACAATGATTCCGCCCGGGCTCGAACCGGGGACCTTGCGCGTGTGAAGCGCACGTGATAACCGCTACACTACGGAATCCAATGAATTTTGGAACCTATGACGAAGGAAAGCAATACAAGGCTAAAATAGCTAGAGAAAAAAGCAAAAACATGTCGCTTGTTAGTTGCCAGATTTCGTAGTGTAGTGGTTATCACGTGCGCTTAACACGCGCAAGGTCCCCGGTTCGTGCCCGGGCGGAATCATTGATGTTTCCGCGAAGCAAACCTCGGAAGAGCCTCTGTAGGTTCCATGGTGTTATGGTTAGCACTCAGGACTCTGAATCCTCGATCCGAGTTCAAGTCTCGGTGGAACCTGTGCCGTTAGTTGTGCCTCGGAAGCACCTATTGGGCGTTTGGAAGCAACGGCACTTCAAATATTTTAGTCATTTGCAAGAAGACATTGTAATAACAACGTTCTTCTGAAATGCATCGGATTAGGGCACAATGCCTTGTTAGCGCAGTAGGCAGCGCGTCAGTCTCATAATCTGAAGATCGTGAGTTCGATCCTCACACAGGGCAAGGCTATTAAAAGCCGCAGTGAATCAAATGTTTGACGCCTATTACAAAACTAGCAACTCAACAATGATTCCGCCCGGGCTCGAACCGGGGACCTTGCGCGTGTGAAGCGCACGTGATAACCGCTACACTACGGAATCCAATGAATTTTGGAACCTATGACGAAGGAAAGCAATACAAGGCTAAAATAGCTAGAGAAAAAAGCAGAAACATGTCGCTTTTTAGTTGCCAGATTCCGTAGTGTAGTGGTTATCACGTGCGCTTAACACGCACAAGGTCCCCAGTTCGAGCCCGGGCGGAATCATTGATGTTTCCGCGAAGCGAACCTCGGAAGAGCCTCTGTAGGTTCCATGGTGTTATGGTTAGCACTCAGGACTTTGAATCCTGCGATCCGAGTTCAAGTCTCGGTGGAACCTGTGCCGTTAGTTGTGCCTCGGAAGCACCTATTGGGCGTTTGGAAGCAACGGCACTTGAAATATTTTAGTCATTTGCAAGAAGACATTGTAATAACAACGTTCTTCTGAAATGCATCGGATTAGGGCGCAGTGCCTTGTTAGCGCAGTAGGCAGTGCGTCAGTCTCATAATCTGAAGGTCGTGAGTTCAATCCTCACACAGGGCAAGGCTTTTAAAAGCCGCAGTGAATCAAATGTTGGACGCCTATTACAAAACTAGCAACTCAACAATGATTTCGCCCGGGCTCGAACCGGGGACCTTGCGCGTGTGAAGCGCACGTGATAACCGCTACACTACGGAATCCAATGAATTTTGGAACCTATGACGAAGGAAAGCAATACAAGGCTAAAATAGCTAGAGAAAAAAGCAAAAACATGTCGCTTGTTAGTTGCCAGATTCCGTAGTGTAGTGGTTATCACGTGCGCTTAACACGCGCAAGGTCCCCGGTTCGAGCCCGGGCGGAATCATTGATGTTTCCGCGAAGCGAACCTCGGAAGAGCCTCTGTAGGTTCCATTGTGTTATGGTTAGCACTCAGGACTCTGAATCCTGCGATCCGAGTTCAAGTCTCGGTGGAACCTGTGCCTTTAGTTGTGCCTCAGAAGCACCTATTGGGCGTTTGGAAGCAACGGCACTTGAAATATTTTAGTCATTTGCAAGAAGACATTGTAATAACAACGTTCTTCTGAAATGCATCGGATTACGGCGCAGTGCCTTGTTAGCGCAGTAGGCAGCGCGTCAGTCTCATAATCTGAAGGTCGTGAGTTCGATCCTCACACAGGGCAAGGCTTTTAAAAGCCGCAGTTTATCAAATGTTTGACGCCTATTACAAAACTAGCAACTCAACAATGATTCTGCCCGGGCTCGAACCGGGGACCTTGCGCGTGTGAAGCGCACGTGATAACCGCTACACTACGGAATCCAATGAATTTTGGAACCTATGACGAAGGAAAGCATTTCAAGGCTAAAATAGCTAGAGAAAAAAGCAAAAACATGTCGCTTGTTAGTTGGCAGATTCCGTAGTGTAGTGGTTATCACGTACGCTTAACACGCGCAAGGTCCCCGGTTCGAGCCCGGGCGGAATCATTGATGTTTCCGCGAAGCGAACATCGGAAGAGCCTCTGTAGGTTCCATGGTGTTATGGTTATCACTCAGGACTCTGAATCCTGCGATCCGAGTTCAAGTCTCGGTGGAACCTGTGCCGTTAGTTGTGCCTCGGAAGCACCTATTGGGCGTTTGGAAGCAACGGCACTTCAAATATTTTAGTCATTTGCAAGAAGACATTGTAATAACAACGTTCTTCTGAAATGCATCGGATTAGGGCACAGTGCCTTGTTAGCGCAGTAGGCAGCGCGTCAGTCTCATAATCTGAAGGTCGTGAGTTCGATCCTCACACAGGGCAAGGCTTTTAAAAGCCGCAGTGAATCAAATGTTGGACGCCTATTACAAAACTAGTAACTCAACAATGATTTCGCCCGGGCTCGAACCGGGGACCTTGCGCGTGTGAAGCGCACGTGATAACCGCTACACTACGGAATCCAATGAATTTTGGAACCTATGACGAAGGAAAGCAATACAAGGCTAAAATAGCTAGAGAAAAAAGCAGAAACATGTCGCTTGTTAGTTGCCAGATTCCGTAGTGTAGTGGTTATCACGTGCGCTTAACACGATGTTTCCGCGAAGCAAACCTCGGAAGAGCCTCTGTAGGTTCCATGGTGTTATGGTTAGCACTCAGGACTCTGAATCCTGCGATCCGAGTTCAAGTCTTGGTGGAACCTGTGCCGTTATTTGTGCCTCGGAAGCAACTATTGGGCGTTTGGAAGCAACGGCACGTCAAATATTTTAGTCATTTGCAAGAAGACATTGTAATAACAACGTTCTTCTGAAATGCATCGGATTAGGGCACAGTGCCTTGTTAGCGCAGTAGGCAGCGCGTCAGTCTCATAATCTGAAGGTCGTGAGTTCGATCCTCACACAGGGCAAGGCTTTTAAAAGCCGCAGTGAATCAAATGTTTGACGCCTATTACAAAACTAGCAACTCAACAATGATTCCGCCCGGGCTCGAACCGGGGACCTTGCGCGTGTGAAGCGCACGTGATAACCGCTACACTACGGAATCCAATGAATTTTGGAACCTATGACGAAGGAAAGCATTACAAGGCTAAAATAGCTAGAGAAAAAAGCAGAAACATGTCGCTTGTTAGTTGCCAGATTCCGTAGTGTAGTGGTTATCACGTGCGCTTAACACGATGTTTCCGCGAAGCAAACCTCGGAAGAGCCTCTGTAGGTTCCATGGTGTTATGGTTAGCACTCAGGACTCTGAATCCTGCGATCCGAGTTCAAGTCTTTGTGGAACCTGTGCCGTTAGTTGTGCTTTGGAAGCACCTATTGGGCGTTTGGAAGCAACGGCACTTGAAATATTTTAGTCATTTGCAAGAAGACATTGTAATAACAACGTTCTTCTGAAATGCATCGGATTAGGGCGCAGTGCCTTGTTAGCGCAGTAGGCAGCGCGTCAGTCTCATAATCTGAAGCTCGTGAGTTCTATCCTCACACAGGGCAAGGCTTTTAATAGCCGCAGTGAATCAAATGTTTGACGCCTATTACAAAACTAGCAACTCAACAATGATTCCGCCCGGGCTCGAACCGGGGACCTTGCGCGTCTGAAGCGCACGTGATAACCGCTACACTACGGAATCCAATGACTATTGGAACCTATGACGAAGGAAAGCAATACAAGGCTAAAATAGCTAGAGAAAAAAGCAAAAACATGTCGCTTGTTAGTTGCCAGATTCCGTAGTGTAGTGGTTATCACGTGCGCTTAACACGCGCAAGGTCCCCGGTTCGAGCCCGGGCGGAATCATTGATGTTTCCGCGAAGCAAACCTCGGAAGAGCCTCTGTAGGTTCCATGGTGTTATGGTTAGCACTCAGGACTCTGAATCCTGCGATCCGAGTTCAAGTCTTGGTGGAACCTGTGCCGTTAATTGTGCCTCGGAAGCACCTATTGGGCGTTTGGAAGCAACGGCACTTGAAATATTTTAGTCATTTGCAAGAAGACATTGTAATAACAACATTCTTCTGAAATGCATCGGATTAGGGCGCAGTGCCTTGTTAGCGCAGTAGGCAGCGCGTCAGTCTCATAATCTGAAGGTCGTGAGTTCAATCCTCACACAGGGCAAGGCTTTTAAAAGCCGCAGTGAATCAAATGTTTGACGCCTATTACAAAACTAGCAACTCAACAATGATTCCGCCCGGGCTCGAACCGGGGACCTGGCGCGTGTGAAGCGCACGTGATAACCGCTACACTACGGAATCCAATGACTATTGGAACCTATGACGAAGGAAAGCAATACAAGGCTAAAATAGCTAGAGAAAAAAGCAAAAACATGTCGCTTGTTAGTTGCCAGATTCCGTAGTGTAGTGGTTATCACCTGCGCTTAACACGCGCAAGGTCCCCGGTTCGAGCCCGGGCGGAATCATTGATGTTTCCGCGAAGCAAACCTCGGAAGAGCCTCTGTAGGTTCCATGGTGTTATGGTTAGCACTCAGGACTCTGAATCCTGCGATCCGAGTTCAAGTCTTGGTGGAACCTGTGTCGTTAATTGTGCCTCGGAAGCACCTATTGGGCGTTTGGAAGCAACGGCACTTGAAATATTTTAGTCATTTGCAAGAAGACATTGTAATAACAACGTTCTTATGAAATGCATGGGATTAGGGCGCAGTGCCTTGTTAGCGCAGTAGGCAGCGCGTCAGTCTCATAATCTGAAGGTCGTGAGTTCGATCCTCACACAGGGCAAGGCTTTTAAAAGCCGCAGTGAATCAAATGTTTGACGCCTATTACAAAACTAGCAACTCAACAATGATTCCGCCCGGGCTCGAACCGGGGACCTTGCGCGTGTGAAGCGCACGTGATAACCGCTACACTACGGAATCCAATGAATTTTGGAACCTATGACGAAGGAAAGCATTACAAGGCTAAAATAGCTAGAGAAAAAAGCAGAAACATGTCGCTTGTTAGTTGCCAGATTCCGTAGTGTAGTGGTTATCACGTGCGCTTAACACGCGCAAGGTCCCCGGTTCGAGCCCGGGCGGAATCATTGATGTTTCCGCGAAGCGAACCTCGGAAGAGCCTCTGTAGGTTCCATGGTGTTATGGTTAGCACTCAGGACTCTAAATCCTGCGATCCGAGTTCAAGTCTCGGTGGAACCTGTGCCGTTAGTTGTGCCTCGGAAGCACCTATTGGGCGTTTGGAAGCAACGACACTTCAAATATTTTAGTCATTTGCAAGAAGACATTGTAATAACAACGTTCTTCTGAAATGCATCGGATTAGGGCACAGTGCCTTGTTAGCGCAGTAGGCAGCGCGTCAGTCTCATAATCTGAAGGTCGTGAGTTCGATCCTCACACAGGGCAAGGCTATTAAAAGCCGCAGTGAATCAAATGTTTGACGCCTATTACAAAACTAGCAACTCAACAATGATTCCGCCCGGGCTCGAACCGGGGACCTTGCGCGTGTGAAGCGCACGTGATAACCGCTACACTACGGAATCCAATGAATTTTGGAACCTATGACGAAGGAAAGCATTACAAGGCTAAAATAGCTAGAGAAAAAAGCAGAAACATGTCGCTTGTTAGTTGCCAGATTCCGTAGTGTAGTGGTTATCACGTGCGCTTAACACGATGTTTCCGCGAAGCAAACCTCGGAAGAGCCTCTGTAGGTTCCATGGTGTTATGGTTAGCACTCAGGACTCTGAATCCTGCGATCCGAGTTCAAGTCTTGGTGGAACCTGTGCCGTTAATTGTGCCTCGGAAGCACCTATTGGGCGTTTGGAAGCAACGGCACTTGAAATATTTTAGTCATTTGCAAGAAGACATTGTAATAACAACGTTCTTCTGAAATGCATCGGATTAGGGCGCAGTGCCTTGTTAGCGCAGTAGGCAGCGCGTCAGTCTCATAATCTGAAGGTCGTGAGTTCGATCCTCACACAGGGCAAGGCTTTTAAAAGCCGCAGTGAATCAAATGTTTGACGCCTATTACAAAACTAGCAACTCAACAATGATTCCGCCCGGGCTCGAACCGGGGACCTTGCGCGTGTGAAGCGCACGTGATAACCGCTACACTACGGAATCCAATGACTATTGGAACCTATGACGAAGGAAAGCAATACAAGGCTAAAATAGCTAGAGAAAAAAGCAAAAACATGTCGCTTGTTAGTTGCCAGATTCCGTAGTGTAGTGGTTATCACGTGCGCTTAACACGCGCAAGGTCCCCGGTTCGAGCCCGGGCGGAATCATTGATGTTTCCACGAAGCGAACCTCGGAAGAGCCTCTGTAGGTTCCATGGTGTTATGGTTAGCACTCAGGACTCTGAATCCTGCGATCCGAGTTCAAGTCTCGTTGGAACCTGTGCCGTTAGTTGTGCCTCGGAAGCACCTATTGGGCGTTTGGAAGCAACGGCACTTGAAATATTTTAGTCATTTGCAAGAAGACATTGTAATAACAACGTTCTTCTAAAATACATCGGATTAGGGCACAGTGCCTTGTTAGCGCAGTAGGCAGCGCGTCAGTCTCATAATCTGAAGGTCGTGAGTTCGATCCTCACACAGGGCAAGGCTTTTAAAAGCCGCAGTGAATCAAATGTTTGACGCCTATTACAAAACTAGCAACTCAACAATGATTCCGCCCGGGCTCGAACCGGGGACCTTGCGCGTGTGAAGCGCACGTGATAACCGCTACACTACGGAATCCAATGAATTTTGGAACCTATGACGAAGGAAAGCAATACAAGGCTAAAATAGCTAGAGGAAAAAGCAGAAACATGTCGCTTGTTAGTTGCCAGATTCCGTAGTGTAGTGGTTATCACGTGCGCTTTACACGCTCAATGTCCCCGGTTCGAGCCCGGGCGGAATCATTGATGTTTCCGCGAAGCGAACCTCGGAAGAGCCTCTGTAGGTTTCATGGTGTTATGGTTAGCACTCAGGACTCTGAATCCTGCGATCCGAGTTCAAGTCTCGGTGGAACCTGTGCCGTTAGTTGTGCCTCGGAAGCACCTATTGGGCGTTTGGAAGCAACGGCACTTCAAATATTTTAGTCATTTGCAAGAAGACATTGTAATAACAACGTTCTTCTGAAATGCATCGGATTAGGGCGCAGTGCCTTGTTAGCGCAGTAGGCAGCGCGTCAGTCTCATAATCTGAAGGTCGTGAGTTCGATCCTCACACAGGGCAATGCTTTTAAAAGCCGCAGTGAATCAAATGTTTGACGCCTATTACAAAACTAGCAACTCAACAATGATTCCGCCCGGGCTCGAACCGGGGACCTTGCGCGTGTGAAGCGCATGTGATAACCGCTACACTACGGAATCCAATGAATTTTGGAACCTATGACGAAGGAAAGCAATACAAGGCTAAAATAGCTAGAGAAAAAAGCAAAAACATGTCGCTTGTTAGTTGCCAGATTTCGTAGTGTAGTGGTTATCACGTGCGCTTAACACGCGCAAGGTCCCCGGTTCGTGCCCGGGCGGAATCATTGATGTTTCCGCGAAGCGAACCTCGGAAGAGCCTCTGTAGGTTCCATGGTGTTATGGTTAGCACTCAGGACTCTGAATCCTCGATCCGAGTTCAAGTCTCGGTGGAACCTGTGCCGTTAGTTGTGCCTCGGAAGCACCTATTGGGCGTTTGGAAGCAACGGCACTTCAAATATTTTAGTCATTTGCAAGAAGACATTGTAATAACAACGTTCTTCTGAAATGCATCGGATTAGGGCACAATGCCTTGTTAGCGCAGTAGGCAGCGCGTCAGTCTCATAATCTGAAGATCGTGAGTTCGATCCTCACACAGGGCAAGGCTATTAAAAGCCGCAGTGAATCAAATGTTTGACGCCTATTACAAAACTAGCAACTCAACAATGATTCCGCCCGGGCTCGAACCGGGGACCTTGCGCGTGTGAAGCGCACGTGATAACCGCTACACTACGGAATCCAATGAATTTTGGAACCTATGACGAAGGAAAGCAATACAAGGCTAAAATAGCTAGAGAAAAAAGCAGAAACATGTCGCTTTTTAGTTGCCAGATTCCGTAGTGTAGTGGTTATCACGTGCGCTTAACACGCACAAGGTCCCCAGTTCGAGCCCGGGCGGAATCATTGATGTTTCCGCGAAGCGAACCTCGGAAGAGCCTCTGTAGGTTCCATGGTGTTATGGTTAGCACTCAGGACTCTGAATCCTGCGATCCGAGTTCAAGTCTCGGTGGAACCTGTGCCGTTAGTTGTGCCTCGGAAGCACCTATTGGGCGTTTGGAAGCAACGGCACTTGAAATATTTTAGTCATTTGCAAGAAGACATTGTAATAACAACGTTCTTCTGAAATGCATCGGATTAGGGCGCAGTGCCTTGTTAGCGCAGTAGGCAGTGCGTCAGTCTCATAATCTGAAGGTCGTGAGTTCAATCCTCACACAGGGCAAGGCTTTTAAAAAGCCGCAGTGAATCAAATGTTGGACGCCTATTACAAAACTAGCAACTCAACAATGATTTCTCCCGGGCTCGAACCGGGGACCTTGCGCGTGTGAAGCGCACGTGATAACCGCTACACTACGGAATCCAATGAATTTTGGAACCTATGACGAAGGAAAGCAATACAGGGCTAAAATAGCTAGAGAAAAAAGCAAAAACATGTCGCTTGTTAGTTGCCAGATTCCGTAGTGTAGTGGTTATCACGTGCGCTTAACACGCGCAAGGTCCCCGGTTCGAGCCCGGGCGGAATCATTGATGTTTCCGCGAAGCGAACCTCGGAAGAGCCTCTGTAGGTTCCATTGTGTTATGGTTAGCACTCAGGACTCTGAATCCTGCGATCCGAGTTCAAGTCTCGGTGGAACCTGTGCCTTTAGTTGTGCCTCGGAAGCACCTATTGGGCGTTTGGAAGCAACGGCACTTGAAATATTTTAGTCATTTGCAAGAAGACATTGTAATAACAACGTTCTTCTGAAATGCATCGGATTAGGGCACAATGCCTTGTTAGCGCAGTAGGCAGCGCGTCAGTCTCATAATCTGAAGATCGTGAGTTCGATCCTCACACAGGGCAAGGCTATTAAAAGCCGCAGTGAATCAAATGTTTGACGCCTATTACAAAACTAGCAACTCAACAATGATTCCGCCCGGGCTCGAACCGGGGACCTTGCGCGTGTGAAGCGCACGTGATAACCGCTACACTACGGAATCCAATGAATTTTGGAACCTATGACGAAGGAAAGCAATACAAGGCTAAAATAGCTAGAGAAAAAAGCAGAAACATGTCGCTTTTTAGTTGCCAGATTCCGTAGTGTAGTGGTTATCACGTGCGCTTAACACGCACAAGGTCCCCAGTTCGAGCCCGGGCGGAATCATTGATGTTTCCGCGAAGCGAACCTCGGAAGAGCCTCTGTAGGTTCCATGGTGTTATGGTTAGCACTCAGGACTCTGAATCCTGCGATCCGAGTTCAAGTCTCGGTGGAACCTGTGCCGTTAGTTGTGCCTCGGAAGCACCTATTGGGCGTTTGGAAGCAACGGCACTTGAAATATTTTAGTCATTTGCAAGAAGACATTGTAATAACAACGTTCTTCTGAAATGCATCGGATTAGGGCGCAGTGCCTTGTTAGCGCAGTAGGCAGTGCGTCAGTCTCATAATCTGAAGGTCGTGAGTTCAATCCTCACACAGGGCAAGGCTTTTAAAAAGCCGCAGTGAATCAAATGTTGGACGCCTATTACAAAACTAGCAACTCAACAATGATTTCTCCCGGGCTCGAACCGGGGACCTTGCGCGTGTGAAGCGCACGTGATAACCGCTACACTACGGAATCCAATGAATTTTGGAACCTATGACGAAGGAAAGCAATACAGGGCTAAAATAGCTAGAGAAAAAAGCAAAAACATGTCGCTTGTTAGTTGCCAGATTCCGTAGTGTAGTGGTTATCACGTGCGCTTAACACGCGCAAGGTCCCCGGTTCGAGCCCGGGCGGAATCATTGATGTTTCCGCGAAGCGAACCTCGGAAGAGCCTCTGTAGGTTCCATTGTGTTATGGTTAGCACTCAGGACTCTGAATCCTGCGATCCGAGTTCAAGTCTCGGTGGAACCTGTGCCTTTAGTTGTGCCTCGGAAGCACCTATTGGGCGTTTGGAAGCAACGGCACTTGAAATATTTTAGTCATTTGCAAGAAGACATTGTAATAACAACGTTCTTCTGAAATGCATCGGATTAGGGCGCAGTGCCTTGTTAGCGCAGTAGGCAGCGCGTCAGTCTCATAATCTGAAGGTCGTGAGTTCCATCCTCACACAGGGCAACGCTTTTAAAAGCCGCAGTAAATCAAATGTTTGACGCCTATTACAAAACTAGCAACTCAACAATGATTCCGCCCGGGCTCGAACCGGGGACCTTGCGCGTGTAAAGCGCACGTGATAACCGCTACACTACGGAATCCAATGAATTTTGGAACCTATGACGAAGGAAAGCATTTCAAGGCTAAAATAGCTAGAGAAAAAAGCAAAAACATGTCGCTTGTTAGTTGCCAGATTCCGTAGTGTAGTGGTTATCACGTGCGCTTAACCCGCGCAAAGTACCCGGTTCGATCCCGGGCGGAATCATTGATGTTTCCGCGAAGGAAACCTCGGAAGAGCCTCTGTAGGTTCCTTGGTGTAATGGTTAGCACTCATGACTCTGAATCCTGCGATCCGAGTTCAAGTCTCGGTGGAACCTGTGCCGTTAGTTGTGCCTCGGAAGCACCTATTGGGCGTATGGAAGTAACGGCACTTGAAATATTTTAGTCATTTGCAAGAAGACATTGTAATAACAACGTTCTTCTGAAATGCATCGGATTAGGGCGCAGTGCCTTGTTAGCGCAGTAGGCAGCGCGTCAGTCTCATAATCTGAAGGTCGTGAGTTCGATCCTCACACAGGGCAAGGCTTTTAAAAGCCGCAGTGAATCAAATGTTGGACGCCTATTACAAAACTAGTAACTCAACAATGATTTCGCCCGGGCTCGAACCGGGGACCTTGCGCGTGTGAAGCGCACGTGATAACCGCTACACTACGGAATCCAATGAATTTTGGAACCTATGACGAAGGAAAGCAATACAAGGCTAAAATAGCTAGAGAAAAAAGCAGAAACATGTCGCTTGTTAGTTGCCAGATTCCGTAGTGTAGTGGTTATCACGTGCGCTTAACACGCGCAAGGTCCCCGGTTCGAGCCCGGGCGGAATCATTGATGTTTCCGCGAAGCGAACCTCGGAAGAGCCTCTGTAGGTTCCATGGTGTTATGGTTAGCACTCAGGACTCTGAATCCTGCGATCCTAGTTCAAGTCTCGGTGGAACCTGTGCCGTTAGTTGTGCCTCGGAAGCACCTATTGGGCGTTTGGAAGCAACGGCACTTCAAATATTTTAGTCATTTGCAAGAAGACATTGTAATAACAACGTTCTTCTGAAATGCATCGGATTAGGGCGCAGTGCCTTGTTAGCGCAGTAGGCAGCGCGTCAGTCTCATAATCTGAAGGTCGTGTGTTCGATCCTTAAACAGGGCAAGGCTTTTAAAAGCCGCAGTGAATCAAATATTTGACGCCTATTACAAAACTAGCAACTCAACAATGATTCCGCCCGGGCTCGAACCGGGGACCTTGCGCGTGTGAAGCGCACGTGATAACCGCTACACTACGGAATCCAATGAATTTAGGAACCTATGACGAAAAAAAGCAATACAAGGCTAAAATAGCTAGAGAAAAAAGCAGAAACATGTCGCTTGTTAGTTGCCAGATTCCGTAGTGTAGTGGTTATCACGTGCGCTTAACACGCGCAAGGTCCCCGGTTCGAGCCCGGGCGGAATCATTGATGTTTCCGCGAAGCAAACCTCGGAAGAGCCTCTGTAGGTTCCATGGTGTTATGGTTAGCACTCAGGACTCTGAATCCTGCGATCCGAGTTCAAGTCTTGGTGGAACCTGTGCCGTTAGTTGTGCCTCGGAAGCACCTATTGGGCGTTTGGAAGCAACGGCACTTGAAATATTTTAGTCATTTGCAAGAAGACATTGTAATAACAACGTTCTTCTGAAATGCATCGGATTAGGGCACAGTGCCTTGTTAGCGCAGTAGGCAGCGCGTCAGTCTCATAATCTAAAGGTCGTGAGTTCGATCCTCACACAGGGCAAGGCTTTTAAAAGCCGCAGTGAATCAAATGTTTGACGCCTATTACAAAACTAGCAACTCAACAATGATTCCGCCCGGGCTCGAACCGGGGACCTTGCGCGTGTGAAGCGCACGTGATAACCGCTACACTACGGAATCCAATGAATTTTGGAACCTATGACGAAGGAAAGCAATACAAGGCTAAAATAGCTAGAGAAAAAAGCAAAAACATGTCGCTTGTTAGTTGCCAGATTCCGTAGTGTAGTGGTTATCACGTGCGCTTAACACGCGCAAGGTCCCCGGTTCGAGCCCGGGCGGAATCATTGATGTTTCCGCGAAGCGAACCTCGGAAGAGCCTCTGTAGGTTCCATTGTGTTATGGTTAGCACTCAGGACTCTGAATCATGCGATCCGAGTTCAAGTCTCGGTGGAACCTGTGCCTTTAGTTGTGCCTCGGAAGCACCTATTGGGCGTTTGGAAGCAACGGCACTTGAAATATTTTAGTCATTTGCAAGAAGACATTGTAATAACAACGTTCTTCTGAAATGCATCGGATTAGGGCGCAGTGCCTTGTTAGCGCAGTAGGCAGCGCGTCAGTCTCATAATCTGAAGGTCGTGAGTTCCATCCTCACACAGGGCAAGGCTTTTAAAAGCCGCAGTAAATCAAATGTTTGACGCCTATTACAAAACTAGCAACTCAACAATGATTCCGCCCGGGCTCGAACCGGGGACCTTGCGCGTGTAAAGCGCACGTGATAACCGCTACACTACGGAATCCAATGAATTTTGGAACCTATGACGAAGGAAAGCATTTCAAGGCTAAAATAGCTAGAGAAAAAAGCAAAAACATGTCGCTTGTTAGTTGCCAGATTCCGTAGTGTAGTGGTTATCACGTGCGCTTAACACGCGCAAGGTCCCCGGTTCGAGCCCGGGCGGAATCATTGATGTTTCCGCGAAGCGAACATCGGAAGAGCCTCTGTAGGTTCAACGGTGTTATGGTTATCACTCAGGACTCTGAATCCTGCGATCCGAGTTCAAGTCTCGGTGGAACCTGTGCCGTTAGTTGTGCCTCGGAAGCACCTATTGGGCGTTTGGAAGCAACGGCACTTCAAATATTTTAGTCATTTGCAAGAAGACATTGTAATAACAACGTTCTTCTGAAATGCATCGGATTAGGGCACAGTGCTTTGTTAGCGCAGTAGGCAGCGCGTCAGTCTCATAATCTGAAGGTCGTGAGTTCGATCCTCACACAGGGCAAGGCTTTTAAAAGGCGCAGTGAATCAAATGTTTGACGCCTATTACAAAACTAGCTACTCAACAATGATTCCGCCCGGGCTCGAACCGGGCACCTTGCGCGTGTGAAGCGCACGTGATAACCGCTACACTAAGGAATCCAATGAATTTTGGAACCTATGACGAAGGAAAGCAATACAAGGCTAAAATAGCTAGAGAAAAAAGCAAAAACATGTCGCTTGTTAGTTGCCAGATTCCATAGTGTAGTGGTTATCACGTGCGCTTAACCCGCGCAAAGTACCCGGTTCGATCCCGGGCGGAATCATTGATGTTTCCGCGAAGCAAACCTCGGAAGAGCCTCTGTAGGTTCCTTGGTGTAATGGTTAGCACTCAGGACTCTGAATCCTGCGATCCGAGTTCAAGTCTCGGTGGAACCTGTGCCGTTAGTTGTGCCTCGGAAGCACCTATTGGGCGTATGGAAGTAACGGCACTTGAAATATTTTAGTCATTTGCAAGAAGACATTGTAATAACAACGTTCTTCTGAAATGCATCGGATTAGGGCGCAGTGCCTTGTTAGCGCAGTAGGCAGCGCGTCAGTCTCATAATCTGAAGGTCGTGAGTTCGATCCTCACACAGGGCAAGGCTTTTAAAAGCCGCAGTGAATCAAATGTTGGACGCCTATTACAAAACTAGTAACTCAACAATGATTTCGCCCGGGCTCGAACCGGGGACCTTGCGCGTGTGAAGCGCACGTGATAACCGCTACACTACGGAATCCAATGAATTTTGGAACCTATGACGAAGGAAAGCAATACAAGGCTAAAATAGCTAGAGAAAAAAGCAGAAACATGTCGCTTGTTAGTTGCCAGATTCCGTAGTGTAGTGGTTATCACGTGCGCTTAACACGCGCAAGGTCCCCGGTTCGAGCCCGGGCGGAATCATTGATGTTTCCGCGAAGCGAACCTCGGAAGAGCCTCTGTAGGTTCCATGGTGTTATGGTTAGCACTCAGGACTCTGAATCCTGCGATCCTAGTTCAAGTCTCGGTGGAACCTGTGCCGTTAGTTGTGCCTCGGAAGCACCTATTGGGCGTTTGGAAGCAACGGCACTTCAAATATTTTAGTCATTTGCAAGAAGACATTGTAATAACAACGTTCTTCTGAAATGCATCGGATTAGGGCGCAGTGCCTTGTTAGCGCAGTAGGCAGCGCGTCAGTCTCATAATCTGAAGGTCGTGTGTTCGATCCTCAAACAGGGCAAGGCTTTTAAAAGCCGCAGTGAATCAAATGTTTGACGCCTATTACAAAACTAGCAACTCAACAATGATTCCGCCCGGGCTCGAACCGGGGACCTTGCGCGTGTGAAGCGCACGTGATAACCGCTACACTACGGAATCCAATGAATTTAGGAACCTATGACGAAAAAAAGCAATACAAGGCTAAAATAGCTAGAGAAAAAAGCAGAAACATGTCGCTTGTTAGTTGCCAGATTCCGTAGTGTAGTGGTTATCACGTGCGCTTAACACGCGCAAGGTCCCCGGTTCGAGCCCGGGCGGAATCATTGATGTTTCCGCGAAGCAAACCTCGGAAGAGCCTCTGTAGGTTCCATGGTGTTATGGTTAGCACTCAGGACTCTGAATCCTGCGATCCGAGTTCAAGTCTTGGTGGAACCTGTGCCGTTAGTTGTGCCTCGGAAGCACCTATTGGGCGTTTGGAAGCAACGGCACTTGAAATATTTTAGTCATTTGCAAGAAGACATTGTAATAACAACGTTCTTCTGAAATGCATCGGATTAGGGCACAGTCCCTTGTTAGCGCAGTAGGCAGCGCGTCAGTCTCATAATCTGAAGGTCGTGAGTTCGATCCTCACACAGGGCAAGGCTTTTAAAAGCCGCAGTGAATCAAATGTTTGACGCCTATTACAAAACTAGCAACTCAACAATGATTCCGCCCGGGCTCGAACCGGGGACCTTGCGCGTGTGAAGCGCACGTGATAACCGCTACACTACGGAATCCAATGAATTTTGGAACCTATGACGAAGGAAAGCAATACAAGACTAAAATTGCTAGAGAAAAAAGCAGAAACATGTCGCTTGTTAGTTGCCAGATTCCGTAGTGTAGTGGTTATCACGTGCGCTTAACACGCGCAAGGTCCCCGGTTCGGGCCCGGGCGGAATCATTGATGTTTCCGCGAAGCAAACCTCGGAAGAGCCTCTGTAGGTTCCATGGTGTTATGGTTAGCACTCAGGACTCTGAATCCTGCGATCCGAGTTCAAGTCTTGGTGGAACCTGTGCCGTTAGTTGTGCCTCGGAAGCACCTATTGGGCGTTTGGAAGCAACGGCACTTGAAATATTTTAGTCATTTGCAAGAAGACATTGTAATAACAACGTTCTTCTGAAATGCATCGGATTAGGGCGCAGTGCCTTGTTAGCGCAGTAGGCAGCGCGTCAGTCTCATAATCTGAAGGTCGTGAGTTCGATCCTCACACAGGGCAAGGCTTTTAAAAGCCGCAGTGAATCAAATGTTTGACGCCTATTACAAAACTAGCAACTCAACAATGATTCCGCCCTGGCTCGAACCGGGGACCTTGCGCGTGTGAAGCGCACGTGATAACCGCTACACTACGGAATCCAATGACTATTGGAACCTATGACGAAGGAAAGCAATACAAGGCTAAAATAGCTAGAGAAAAAAGCAAAAACATGTCGCTTGTTAGTTGCCAGATTCAGTAGTGTAGTGGTTATCACGTGCGCTTAACACGCGCAAGGTCCCCGGTTCGAGCCCGGGCGGAATCATTGATGTTTCCGCGAAGCAAACCTCGGAAGAGCCTCTGTAGGTTCCATGGTGTTATGGTTAGCACTCAGGACTCTGAATCCTGCGATCCGAGTTCAAGTCTTGGTGGAACCTGTGCCGTTAGTTGTGCCTCGGAAGCACCTATTGGGCGTTTGGAAGCAACGGCACTTGAAATATTTTAGTCATTTGCAAGAAGACATTGTAATAACAACGTTCTTCTGAAATGCATCGGATTAGGGCGCAGTGCCTTGTTAGCGCAGTAGGCAGCGCGTCAGTCTCATAATCTGAAGGTCGTGAGTTCGATCCTCACACAGGGCAAGGCTTTTAAAAGCCGCAGTGAATCAAATGTTTGACGCCTATTACAAAACTAGCAACTCAACAATGATTCCGCCCTGGCTCGAACCGGGGACCTTGCGCGTGTGAAGCGCACGTGATAACCGCTACACTACGGAATCCAATGACTATTGGAACCTATGACGAAGGAAAGCAATACAAGGCTAAAATAGCTAGAGAAAAAAGCAAAAACATGTCGCTTGTTAGTTGCCAGATTCAGTAGTGTAGTGGTTATCACGTGCGCTTAACACGATGTTTCCGCGAAGCAAACCTCGGAAGAGCCTCTGTAGGTTCCATGGTGTTATGGTTAGCACTCAGGACTCTGAATCCTGCGATCCGAGTTCAAGTCTTGGTGGAACCTGTGCCGTTAATTGTGCCTCGGAAGCACCTATTGGGCGTTTGGAAGCAACGGCACTTGAACTATTTTAGTCATTTGCAAGAAGACATTGTAATAACAACGTTCTTCTGAAATGCATCGGATTAGGGCGCAGTGCCTTGTTAGCGCAGTAGGCAGCGCGTCAGTCTCATAATCTAAAGGTCGTGAGTTCGATCCTCACACAGGGCAAGGCTTTTAAAAGCCGCAGTGAATCAAATGTTTGACGCCTATTACAAAACTAGCAACTCAACAATGATTCCGCCCGGGCTCGAACCGGGGACCTTGCGCGTGTGAAGCGCACGTGATAACCGCTACACTACGGAATCCAATGACTATTGGAACCTATGACGAAGGAAAGCAATACAAGGCTAAAAGAGCTAGAGAAAAAAGCAAAAACATGTCGCTTGTTAGTTGCCAGATTCCGTAGTGTAGTGGTTATCACGTGCGCTTAACACGCGCAAGGTCCCCGGTTCGAGCCCGGGCGGAATCATTGATGTTTCCGCGAAGCGAACCTCGGAAGAGCCTCTGTAGGTTCCATGGTGTTATGGTTAGCACTCAGGACTCTGAATCCTGCGATCCGAGTTCAAGTCTCGGTGGAACCTGTGCCGTTAGTTGTGCCTCGGAAGCACCTATTGGGCGTTTGGAAGCAATGGCACTTCAAATATTTTAGTCATTTGCAAGAAGACATTGTAATAACAACGTTCTTCTGAAATGCATCGGATTAGGGCACAGTGCCTTGTTAGCGCAGTAGGCAGCGCGTCAGTCTCATAATCTGAAGGTCGTGAGTTCGATCCTCACACAGGGCAAGGCTATTAAAAGCCGCAGTGAATCAAATGTTTGACGCCTATTACAAAACTAGCAACTCAACAATGATTCCGCCCGGGCTCGAACCGGGGACCTTGCGCGTGTGAAGCGCACGTGATAACCGCTACACTACGGAATCCAATGAATTTTGGAACCTATGACGAAGGAAAGCATTACAAGGCTAAAATAGCTAGAGAAAAAAGCAGAAACATGTCGCTTGTTAGTTGCCAGATTCCGTAGTGCAGTGGTTATCACGTGCGCTTAACACGATGTTTCCGCGAAGCAAACCTCGGAAGAGCCTCTGTAGGTTCCATGGTGTTATGGTTAGCACTCAGGACTCTGAATCCTGCGATCCGAGTTCAAGTCTTGGTGGAACCTGTGCCGTTAATTGTGCCTCGGAAGCACCTATTGGGCGTTTGGAAGCAACGGCACTTGAAATATTTTAGTCATTTGCAAGAAGACATTGTAATAACAACGTTCTTCTGAAATGCATCGGATTAGGGCGCAGTGCCTTGTTAGCGCAGTAGGCAGCGCGTCAGTCTCATAATCTGAAGGTCGTGAGTTCGATCCTCACACAGGGCAAGGCTTTTAAAAGCCGCAGTGAATCAAATGTTTGACGCCTATTACAAAACTAGCAACTTAACAATGATTCCGCCCGGGCTCGAACCGGGGACCTTGCGCGTGTGAAGCGCACGTGATAACCGCTACACTACGGAATCCAATGACTATTGGAACCTATGACGAAGGAAAGCAATACAAGGCTAAAATAGCTAGAGAAAAAAGCAAAAACATGTCGCTTGTTAGTTGCCAGATTCCGTAGTGTAGTGGTTATCACGTGCGCTTAACACGCGCAAGGTCCCCGGTTCGAGCCCGGGCGGAATCATTGATGTTTCCGCGAAGCGAACCTCGGAAGAGCCTCTGTAGGTTCCATGGTGTTATGGTTAGCACTCAGGACTCTGAATCCTGCGATCCGAGTTCAAGTCTCGGTGGAACCTGTGCCGTTAGTTGTGCCTCGGAAGCACCTATTGGGCGTTTGGAAGCAACGGCACTTGAAATATTTTAGTCATTTGCAAGAAGACATTGTAATAACAACGTTCTTCTGAAATGCATCGGATTAGGGCACAGTGCCTTGTTAGCGCAGTAGGCAGCGCGTCAGTCTCATAATCTGAAGGTCGTGAGTTCGATCCTCACACAGGGCAAGGCTATTAAAAGCCGCAGTAAATCAAATGTTTGACGCCTATTACAAAACTAGCAACTCAACAATGATTCCGCCCGGGCTCGAACCGGGGACCTTGCGCGTGTGAAGCGCACGTGATAACCGCTACACTACGGAATCCAATGAATTTTGGAACCTATGACGAAGGAAAGCATTACAAGGCTAAAATAGCTAGAGAAAAAAGCAGAAACATGTCGCTTGTTAGTTGCCAGATTCCGTAGTGTAGTGGTTATCACGTGCGCTTAACACGATGTTTCCACGAAGCAAACCTCGGAAGAGCCTCTGTAGGTTCCATGGTGTTATGGTTAGCACTCAGGACTCTGAATCCTGCGATCCGAGTTCAAGTCTTGGTGGAACCTGTGCCGTTAATTGTGCCTCGGAAGCACCTATTGGGCGTTTGGAAGCAACGGCACTTGAAATATTTTAGTCATTTGCAAGAAGACATTGTAATAACAACGTTCTTCTGAAATGCATCGGATTAGGGCGCAGTGCCTTGTTAGCGCAGTAGGCAGCGCGTCAGTCTCATAATCTGAAGGTCGTGAGTTCGATCCTCACACAGGGCAAGGCTTTTAAAAGCCGCAGTGAATCAAATGTTTGACGCCTATTACAAAACTAGCAACTCAACAATGATTCCGCCCGGGCTCGAACCGGGGACCTTGCGCGTGTGAAGCGCACGTGATAACCGCTACACTACGGAATCCAATGACTATTGGAACCTATGACGAAGGAAAGCAATACAAGGCTAAAATAGCTAGAGAAAAAAGCAAAAACATGTCGCTTGTTAGTTGCCAGATTCCGTAGTGTAGTGGTTATCACGTGCGCTTAACACGCGCAAGGTCCCCGGTTCGAGCCCGGGCGGAATCATTGATGTTTCCGCGAAGCGAACCTCGGAAGAGCCTCTGTAGGTTCCATGGTGTTATGGTTAGCACTCAGGACTCTGAATCCTGCGATCCGAGTTCAAGTCTCGGTGGAACCTGTGCCGTTAGTTGTGCCTCGGAAGCACCTATTGGGCGTTTGGAAGCAACGGCACTTCAAATATTTTAGTCATTTGCAAGAAGACATTGTAATAACAACGTTCTTCTGAAATGCATCGGATTAGGGCGCAGTGCCTTGTTAGCGCAGTAGGCAGCGCGTCAGTCTCATAATCTGAAGGTCGTGAGTTCGATCCTCACACAGGGCAAGGCTTTTAAAAGCCGCAGTGAATCAAATGTTTGACGCCTATTACAAAACTAGCAACTCAACAATGATTCCGCCCGGGCTCGAACCGGGGACCTTGCGCGTGTGAAGCGCACGTGATAACCGCTACACTACGGAATCCAATGACTATTGGAACCTATGACGAAGGAAAGCAATACAAGGCTAAAATATCTAGAGAAAAAAGCAAAAACATGTCGCTTGTTAGTTGCCAGATTCCGTAGTGTAGTGGTTATCACGTGCGCTTAACACGCGCAAGGTCCCCGGTTCGAGCCCGGGCGGAATCATTGATGTTTCCGCGAAGCGAACCTCGGAAGAGCCTCTGTAGGTTCCATGGTGTTATGGTTAGCACTCAGGACTCTGAATCCTGCGATCCGAGTTCAAGTCTCGGTGGAACCTGTGCCTATAGTTGTGCCTCGGAAGCACCTATTGGGCGTTTGGAAGCAACGGCACTTCAAATATTTTAGTCATTTGCAAGAAGACATTGTAATAACAACGTTCTTCTGAAATGCATCGGATTAGGGCGCAGTGCCTTGTTAGCGCAGTAGGCAGCGCGTCAGTCTCATAATCTGAAGGTCGTGAGTTCGATCCTCACACAGGGCAAGTCTTTTAAAAGCCGCAGTGAATCAAATGTTTGACGCCTATTACAAAACTAGCAACTCAACAATGATTCCGCCCGGGCTCGAACCGGGGACCTTGCGCGTGTGAAGCGCACGTGATAACCGCTACACTACGGAATCCAATGACTATTGGAACCTATGACGAAGGAAAGCAATACAAGGCTAAAATAGCTAGAGAAAAAAGCAAAAACATGTCGCTTGTTAGTTGCCAGATTCCGTAGTGTAGTGGTTATCACGTGCGCTTAACACGCGCAAGGTCCCCGGTTCGAGCCCGGGCGGAATCATTGATGTTTCCGCGAAGCGAACCTCGGAAGAGCCTTTGTAGGTTCCATGGTGTTATGGTTAGCACTCAGGACTCTGAATCCTGCGATCTGAGTTTAAGTCTCGGTGGAACCTGTGCCGTTAGTTGTGCCTCGGAAGCACCTATTGGGCGTTTGGAAGCAACGGCACTTCAAATATTTTAGTCATTTGCAAGAAGACATTGTAATAACAACGTTCTTCTGAAATGCATCGGATTAGGGCACAGTGCCTTGTTAGCGCAGTAGGCCGTGCGTCAGTCTCATAATCTGAAGGTCGTGAGTTCGATCCTCACACAGGGCAAGGCTATTAAAAGCCGCAGTGAATCAAATGTTTGACGCCTATTACAAAACTAGCAACTCAACAATGATTCCGCCCGGGCTCGAACCGGGGACCTTGCGCGTGTGAAGCGCACGTGATAACCGCTACACTACGGAATCCAATGAATTTTGGAACCTATGACGAAGGAAAGCATTACAAGGCTAAAATAGCTAGAGAAAAAAGCAGAAACATGTCGCTTGTTAGTTGCCAGATTCCGTAGTGTAGTGGTTATCACGTGCGCTTAACACGATGTTTCCACGAAGCAAACCTCGGAAGAGCCTCTGTAGGTTCCATGGTGTTATGGTTAGCACTCAGGACTCTGAATCCTGCGATCCGAGTTCAAGTCTTGGTGGAACCTGTGCCGTTAATTGTTGTTCGCAAGCACCTATTGGGCGTTTGGAAGCAACGGCACTTGAAATATTTTAGTCATTTGCAAGAAGACATTGTAATAACAACGTTCTTCTGAAATGTATCGGATTAGGGCGCAGTGCCTTGTTAGCGCAGTAGGCAGCGCGTCAGTCTCATAATCTGAAGGTCGTGAGTTCGATCCTCACACAGGGCAAGGCTTTTAAAAGCCGCAGTGAATCAAATGTTTGACGCCTATTACAAAACTAGCAACTCAACAATGATTCCGCCCGGGCTCGAACCGGGGACCTTGCGCGTGTGAAGCGCACGTGATAACCGCTACACTACGGAATCCAATGACTATTGGAACCTATGACGAAGGAAAGCAATACAAGGCTAAAATAGCTAGAGAAAAAAGCAAAAACATGTCGCTTGTTAGTTGCCAGATTCCGTAGTGTAGTGGTTATCACGTGCGCTTAACACGCGCAAGGTCCCCGGTTCGAGCCCGGGCGGAATCATTGATGTTTCCGCGAAGCAAACCTCGGAAGAGCCTCTGTAGGTTCCATGGTGTTATGGTTAGCACGCAGGACTCTGAATCCTGCGATCCGAGTTCAAGTCTTGGTGGAACCTGTGCCGTTAGCTGTGCCTCGGAAGCACCTATTGGGCGTTTGGAAGCAACGGCACTTGAAATATTTTAGTCATTTGCAAGAAGACATTGTAATAACAACGTTCTTCTGAAATGCATCGGATTAGGGCGCAGTGCCTTGTTAGCGCAGTAGGCAGCGCGTCAGTCTCATAATCTGAAGGTCGTGAATTCGATCCTCACACAGGGCAAGGCTTTTAATAGCCGCAGTGAATCAAATGTTTGACGCCTATTACAAAACTAGCAACTCAACAATTATTCCGCCCGGGCTCGAACCGGGGACCTTGCGCGTGTGAAGCGCACGTGATAACCGCTACACTACGGAATCCAATGACTATTGGAACCTATGACGAAGGAAAGCAATACAACGCTAAAATAGCTAGAGAAAAAAGCAAAAACATGTCGCTTGTTAGTTGCCAGATTCCGTAGTGTAGTGGTTATCACGTGCGCTTAACACGCGCAAGGTCCCCGGTTCGAGCCCGGGCGGAATCATTGATGTTTCCGCGAAGCGAACCTCGGAAGAGCCTCTGTAGGTTCCATGGTGTTATGGTTAGCACTCAAGACTCTGAATCCTGCGATCCGAGTTCAAGTCTCGGTGGAACCTGTGCCGTTAGTTGTGCCTCGGAAGCACCTATTGGGCGTTTGGAAGCAACGGCACTTCAAATATTTTAGTCATTTGCAAGAAGACATTGTAATAACAACGTTCTTCTGAAATGCATCGGATTAGGGCACAGTGCCTTGTTAGCGCAGTAGGCAGCGCGTCAGTCTCATAATCTGAAGGTCGTGAGTTCGATCCTCACACAGGGTAAGGCTATTAAAAGCCGCAGTGAATCAAATGTTTGACGCCTATTACAAAACTAGCAACTCAACAATGATTCCGCCCGGGCTCGAACCGGGGAACTTGCGCGTGTGAAGCGCACGTGATAACCGCTACACTACGGAATCCAATGAATTTTGGAACCTATGACGAAGGAAAGCATTACAAGGCTAAAATAGCTAGAGAAAAAAGCAGAAACATGTCGCTTGTTAGTTGCCAGATTCCGTAGTGTAGTGGTTATCACGTGCGCTTAACACGATGTTTCCGCGAAGCAAACCTCGGAAGAGCCTCTGTAGGTTCCATGGTGTTATGGTTAGCACTCAGGACTCTGAATCCTGCGATCCGAGTTCAAGTCTTGGTGGAACCTGTGCCGTTAATTGTGCCTCGGAAGCACCTATTGGGCGTTTGGAAGCAACGGCACTTAAAATATTTTAGTCATTTGCAAGAAGACATTGTAATAACAACGTTCTTCTGAAATGCATCGGATTAGGGCGCAGTGTCTTGTTAGCGCAGTAGGCAGCGCGTCAGTCTCATAATCTGAAGGTCGTGAGTTCGATCCTCACACAGGGCAAGGCTTTTAAAAGCCACAGTGAATCAAATGTTTGACGCCTATTACAAAACTAGCAACTCAACAATGATTCCGCCCGGGCTCGAACCGGGGACCTTGCGCGTGTGAAGCGCACGTGATAACCGCTACACTACGGAATCCAATGACTATTGGAACCCATGACGAAGGAAAGCAATACAAGGCTAAAATAGCTAGAGAAAAAAGCAAAAACATGTCGCTTGATAGTTGCCAGATTCCGTAGTGTAGTGGTTATCACGTGCGATTAACACGCGCAAGGTCCCCGGTTCGAGCCCGGGCGGAATCATTGATGTTTCCGCGAAGCGAACCTCGGAAGAGCCTCTGTAGGTTCCATGGTGTTATGGTTAGCACTCAGGACTCTGAATCCTGCGATCCGAGTTCAAGTCTCGGTGGAACCTGTGCCGTTAGTTGTGCCTCGGAAGCACCTATTGGGCGTTTGGAAGCAACGGCACTTCAAATATTTTAGTCATTTGCAAGAAGACATTGTAATAACAACGTTCTTCTGAAATGCATCGGATTAGGGCACAGTGCCTTGTTAGCGCAGTAGGCAGCGCGTCAGTCTCATAATCTGAAGGTCGTGAGTTCGATCCTCACACAGGGCAAGGCTATTAAAAGCCGCAGTGAATCAAATGTTTGACGCCTATTACAAAACTAGCAACTCAACAATGATTCCGCCCGGGATCGAACCGGGGACCTTGCGCGTGCGAAGCGCACGTGATAACCGCTACACTACGGAATCCAATGAATTTTGGAACCTATGACGAAGGAAAGCATTACAAGGCTAAAATAGCTAGAGAAAAAAGCAGAAACATGTCGCTTGTTAGTTGCCAGATTCCGTAGTGCAGTGGTTATCACGTGCGCTTAACACGATGTTTCCGCGAAGCAAACCTCGGAAGAGCCTCTGTAGGTTCCATGGTGTTATGGTTAGCACTCAGGACTCTGAATCCTGCGATCCGAGTTCAAGTCTTGGTGGAACCTGTGCCGTTAATTGTGCCTCGGAAGCACCTATTGGGCGTTTGGAAGCAACGGCACTTGAAATATTTTAGTCATTTGCAAGAAGACATTGTAATAACAACGTTCTTCTGAAATGCATCGGATTAGGGCGCAGTGCCTTGTTAGCGCAGTAGGCAGCGCGTCAGTCTCATAATCTGAAGGTCGTGAGTTCGATCCTCACACAGGGCAAGGCTTTTAAAAGCCGCAGTGAATCAAATGTTTGACGCCTATTACAAAACTAGCAACTCAACAATGATTCCGCCCGGGCTCGAACCGGGGACCTTGCGCGTGTGAAGCGCACGTGATAACCGCTACACTACGGAATCCAATGACTATTGGAACCTATGACGAAGGAAAGCAATACAAGGCTAAAATAGCTAGAGAAAAAAGCAAAAACATGTCGCTTGTTAGTTGCCAGATTCCGTAGTGTAGTGGTTATCTCGTGCGCTTAACACGCGCAAGGTCCCCGGTTCGAGCCCGGGCGGAATCATTGATGTTTCCGCGAAGCGAACCTCGGAAGAGCCTCTGTAGGTTCCATGGTGTTATGGTTAGCACTCAGGACTCTGAATCCTGCGATCCGAGTTCAAGTCTCAGTGGAACCTGTGCCGTTAGTTGTGCCTCGGAAGCACCTATTGGGCGTTTGGAAGCAACGGCACTTCAAATATTTTAGTCATTTGCAAGAAGACATTGTAATAACAACGTTCTTCTGAAATGCATCGGATTAGGGCGCAGTGCCTTGTTAGCGCAGTAGGCAGCGCGTCAGTCTCATAATCTGAAGGTCGTGAGTTCGATCCTCACACAGGGCAAGGCTTTTAAAAGCCGCAGTGAATCAAATGTTTGACGCCTATTACAAAACTAGCAACTCAACAATGATTCCGCCCGGGCTCGAACCGGGGACCTTGCGCGTGTGAAGCGCACGTGATAACCGCTACACTACGGAATCCAATGACTATTGGAACCTATGACGAAGGAAAGCAATACAAGGCTAAAATAGCTAGAGAAAAAAGCAAAAACATGTCGCTTGTTAGTTGCCAGATTCCGTAGTGTAGTGGTTATCACGTGCGCTTAACACGCGCAAGGTCCCCGGTTCGAGCCCGGGCGGAATCATTGATGTTTCCGCGAAGCGAACCTCGGGAGAGCCTCTGTAGGTTCCATGGTGTTATGGTTAGCACTCAGGACTCTGAATCCTGCGATCCGAGTTCAAGTCTCGGTGGAACCTGTGCCGTTAGTTGTGCCTCGGAAGCACCTATTGGGCGTTTGGAAGCAACGGCACTTCAAATATTTTAGTCATTTGCAAGAAGACATTGTAATAACAACGTTCTTCTGAAATGCATCGGATTAGGGCACAGTGCCTTGTTAGCGCAGTAGGCAGCGCGTCAGTCTCATAATCTGAAGGTCGTGAGTTCGATCCTCACACAGGGCAAGGCTATTAAAAGCCGCAGTGAATCAAATGTTTGACGCCTATTACAAAACTAGCAACTCAACAATGATTCCGCCCGGGCTCGAACCGGGGACCTTGCGCGTGTGAAGCGCACGTGATAACCGCTACACTACGGAATCCAATGAATTTTGGAACCTATGACGAAGGAAAGCATTACAAGGCTAAAATAGCTAGAGAAAAAAGCAGAAACATGTCGCTTGTTAGTTGCCAGATTCCGTAGTGTAGTGGTTATCACGTGCGCTAAACACGATGTTTCCACGAAGCAAACCTCGGAAGAGCCTCTGTAGGTTCCATGGTGTTATGGTTAGCACTCAGGACTCTGAATCCTGCGATCCGAGTTCAAGTCTTGGTGGAACCTGTGCCGTTAATTGTGCCTCGGAAGCACCTATTGGGCGTTTGGAAGCAACGGCACTTGAAATATTTTAGTCATTTGCAAGAAGACATTGTAATAACAACGTTCTTCTGAAATGCATCGGATTAGGGCGCAGTGCCTTGTTAGCGCAGTAGGCAGCGCGTCAGTCTCATAATCTGAAGGTCGTGAGTTCGATCCTCACACAGGGCAAGGCTTTTAAAAGCCGCAGTGAATCAAATGTTTGACGCCTATTACAAAACTAGCAACTCAACAATGATTCCGCCCGGGCTCGAACCGGGGACCTTGCGCGTGTGAGGCGCACGTGATAACCGCTACACTACGGAATCCAATGACTATTGGAACCTATGACGAAGGAAAGCAATACAAGGCTAAAATAGCTAGAGAAAAAAGCAAAAACATGTCGCTTGTTAGTTGCCAGATTCCGTAGTGTAGTGGTTATCACGTGCGCTTAACACGCGCAAGGTCCCCGGTTCGAGCCCGGGCGGAATCATTGATGTTTCCGCGAAGCGAACCTCGGAAAAGCCTCTGTAGGTTCCATGGTGTTATGGTTAGCACTCAGGACTCTGAATCCTGCGATCCGAGTTCAAGTCTCGGTGGAGCTTGTGCCGTTAGTTGTGCCTCGGAAGCACCTATTGGGCGTTTGGAAGCAACGGCACTTCAAATATTTTAGTCATTTGCAAGAAGACATTGTAATAACAACGTTCTTCTGAAATGCATCGGATTAGGGCACAGTGCCTTGTTAGCGCAGTAGGCAGCGCGTCAGTCTCATAATCTGAAGGTCGTGAGTTCGATCCTCACACAGGGCAAGGCTATTAAAAGCCGCAGTGAATCAAATGTTTGACGCCTATTACAAAACTAGCAACTCAACAATGATTCCGCCCGGGCTCGAACCGGGAACCTTGCGCGTGTGAAGCGCACGTGATAACCGCTACACTACGGAATCCAATGAATTTTGGAACCTATGACGAAGGAAAGCATTACAAGGCTAAAATAGCTAGAGAAAAAAGCAGAAACATGTCGCTTGTTAGTTGCCAGATTCCGTAGTGTAGTGGTTATCACGTGCGCTTAACACGATGTTTCCGCGAAGCAAACCTCGGAAGAGCCTCTGTAGGTTCCATGGTGTTATGGTTAGCACTCAGGACTCTGAATCCTGCGATCCGAGTTCAAGTCTTGGTGGAACCTGTGCCGTTAATTGTGCCTCGGAAGCACCTATTGGGCGTTTGGAAGCAACGGCACTTGAAATATTTTAGTCATTTGCAAGAAGACATTGTAATAACAACGTTCTTCTGAAATGCATCGGATTAGGGCGCAGTGCCTTGTTAGCGCAGTAGGCAGCGCGTCAGTCTCATAATCTGAAGGTCGTGAGTTCGATCCTCACACAGGGCAAGGCTTTTAAAAGCCGCAGTGAATCAAATGTTTGACGCCTATTACAAAACTAGCAACTCAACAATGATTCCGCCCGGGCTCGAACCGGGGACCTTGCGCGTGTGAAGCGCACGTGATAACCGCTACACTACGGAATCCAATGACTATTGGAACCTATGACGAAGGAAAGCAATACAAGGCTAAAATAGCTAGAGAAAAAAGCAAAAACATGTCGCTTGTTAGTTGCCAGATTCCGTAGTGTAGTGGTTATCACGTGCGCTTAACACGCGCAAGGTCCCCGGTTCGAGCCCGGGCGGAATCATTGATGTTTCCGCGAAGCGAACCTCGGAAGAGCCTCTGTAGGTTCCATGGTGTTATGGTTAGCACTCAGGACTCTGAATCCTGCGATCCGAGTTCAAGTCTCGGTGGAAGCTGTGCCGTTAGTTGTGCCTCGGAAGCACCTATTGGGCGTTTGGAAGCAACGGCACTTCAAATATTTTAGTCATTTGCAAGAAGACATTGTAATAACAACGTTCTTCTGAAATGCATCGGATTAGGGCACAGTGCCTTGTTAGCGCAGTAGGCAGCGCGTCAGTCTCATAATCTGAAGGTCGTGAGTTCGATCCTCACACAGGGCAAGGCTATTAAAAGCCGCAGTGAATCAAATGTTTGACGCCTATTACAAAACTAGCAACTCAACAATGATTCCGCCCGGGCTCGAACCGGGGACCTTGCGCGTGTGAAGCGCGCGTGATAACCGCTACACTACGGAATCCAATGACTATTGGAACCTATGACGAAGGAAAGCAATACAAGGCTAAAATAGCTAGAGAAAAAAGCAAAAACATGTCGCTTGTTAGTTGCCAGATTCCGTAGTGTAGTGGTTATCACGTGCGCTTAACACGCGCAAGGTCCCCGGTTCGAGCCCGGGCGGAATCATTGATGTTTCCGCGAAGCGAACCTCGGAAGAGCCTCTGTAGGTTCCATGGTGTTATGGTTAGCACTCAGGACTCTGAATCCTGCGATCCGAGTTCAAGTCTCGGTGGAACCTGTGCCGTTAGTTGTGCCTCGGAAGCACCTATTGGGCGTTTGGAAGCAACGGCACTTCAAATATTTTAGTCATTTGCAAGAAGACATTGTAATAACAACGTTCTTCTGAAATGCATCGGATTAGGGCACAGTGCCTTGTTAGCGCAGTAGGCAGCGCGTCAGTCTCATAATCTGAAGGTCGTGAGTTCGATCCTCACACAGGGCAAGGCTATTAAAAGCCGCAGTGAATCAAATGTTTGACGCCTATTACAAAACTAGCAACTCAACAATGATTCCGCCCGGGCTCGAACCGGGGACCTTGCGCGTGTGAAGCGCACGTGATAACCGCTACACTACGGAATCCAATGAATTTTGGAACCTATGACGAAGGAAAGCATTACAAGGCTAAAATAGCTAGAGAAAAAAGCAGAAACATGTCGCTTGTTAGTTGCCAGATTCCGTAGTGTAGTGGTTATCACGTGCGCTTAACACGATGTTTCCGCGAAGCAAACCTCGGAAGAGCCTCTGTAGGTTCCATGGTGTTATGGTTAGCACTCAGGACTCTGAATCCTGCGATCCGAGTTCAAGTCTTGGTGGAACCTGTGCCGTTAGTTGTGCCTCGGAAGCACCTATTGGGCGTTTGGAAGCAACGGCACTTGAAATATTTTAGTCATTTGAGGGAAGACATTGTAATAACAACGTTCTTCTGAAATGCATCGGATTAGGGCGCAGTGCCTTGTTAGCGCAGTAGGCAGCGCGTCAGTCTCATAATCTGAAGGTCGTGAGTTCGATCCTCACACAGGGCAAGGCTTTTAAAAGCCGCAGTGAATCAAATGTTTGACGCCTATTACAAAACTAGCAACTCAACAATGATTCCGCCCGGGCTCGAACCGGGGACCTTGCGCGTGTGAAGCGCACGTGATAACCGCTACACTACGGAATCCAATGAATTTTGGAACCTATGACGAAGGAAAGCATTACAAGGCTAAAATAGCTAGAGAAAAAAGCAGAAACATGTCGCTTGTTAGTTGCCAGATTCCGTAGTGTAGTGGTTATCACGTGCGCTTAACACGATGTTTCCGCGAAGCAAACCTCGGAAGAGCCTCTGTAGGTTCCATGGTGTTATGGTTAGCACTCAGGACTCTGAATCCTGCGATCCGAGTTCAAGTCTTGGTGGAACCTGTGCCGTTAGTTGTGCCTCGGAAGCACCTATTGGGCGTTTGGAAGCAACGGCACTTGAAATATTTTAGTCATTTGAGGGAAGACATTGTAATAACAACGTTCTTCTGAAATGCATCGGATTAGGGCGCAGTGCCTTGTTAGCGCAGTAGGCAGCGCGTCAGTCTCATAATCTGAAGGTCGTGAGTTCGATCCTCACACAGGGCAAGGCTTTTAAAAGCCGCAGTGAATCAAATGTTTGACGCCTATTACAAAACTAGCAACTCAACAATGATTCCGCCCGGGCTCGAACCGGGGACCTTGCGCGTGTGAAGCGCACGTGATAACCGCTACACTACGGAATCCAATGACTATTGGAACCTATGACGAAGGAAAGCAATACAAGGCTAAAATAGCTAGAGAAAAAAGCAAAACATGTCGCTTGTTAGTTGCCAGATTCCGTAGTGTAGTGGTTATCACGTGCGCTTAACACGCGCAAGGTCCCCGGTTCGAGCCCGGGCGGAATCATTGATGTTTCCGCGAAGCGAACCTCGGAAGAGCCTCTGTAGGTTCCATGGTGTTATGGTTAGCACTCAGGACTCTGAATCCTGCGATCCGAGTTCAAGTCTTGGTGGAACCTGTGCCGTTAGTTGTGCCTCGGAAGCACCTATTGGGCGTTTGGAAGCAACGGAACTTCAAATATTTTAGTCATTTGCAAGAAGACATTGTAATAACAACGTTCTTCTGAAATGCATCGGATTAGGGCGCAGTGCCTTGTTAGCGCAGTAGGCAGCGCGTCAGTCTCATAATCTGAAGGTCGTGAGTTCGATCCTCACACAGGGCAAGGCTTTTAAAAGCCGCAGTGAATCAAATGTTTGACGCCTATTACAAAACTAGCAACTCAACAATGATTCCGCCCGGGCTCGAACCGGGGACCTTGCGCGTGTGAAGCGCACGTGATAACCGCTACACTACGGAATCCAATGAATTTTGGAACCTATGACGAAGGAAAGCATTACAAGCCTAAAATAGCTAGAGAAAAAAGCAAAAACATGCTTGTTAGTTGCCAGATTCCGTAGTGTAGTGGTTATCACGTGCGCTTAACACGCGCAAGGTCCCCGGTTCGAGCCCGGGCGGAATCATTGATGTTTCCGCGAAGCGAACCTCGGAAGAGCCTCTGTAGGTTCCATGGTGTTATGGTTAGCACTCAGGACTCTGAATCCTGCGATCCGAGTTCAAGTCTCGGTGGAACCTGTGCCGTTAGTTGTGCCTCGGAAGCACCTATTGGGCGTTTGGAAGCAACGGCACTTCAAATATTTTAGTCATTTGCAAGAAGACATTGTAATAACAACGTTCTTCTGAAATGCATCGGATTAGGGCACAGTGCCTTGTTAGCGCAGTAGGCAGCGCGTCAGTCTCATAATCTGAAGGTCGTGAGTTCGATCCTCACACAGGGCAAGGCTATTAAAAGCCGCAGTGAATCAAATGTTTGACGCCTATTACAAAACTAGCAACTCAACAATGATTCCGCCCGGGCTCGAACCGGGGACCTTGCGCGTGTGAAGCGCACGTGATAACCGCTACACTACGGAATCAAATGAATTTTGGAACCTATGACGAAGGAAAGCATTACAAGGCTAAAATAGCTAGAGAAAAAAGCAGAAACATGTCGCTTGTTAGTTGCCAGATTCCGTAGTGTAGTGGTTATCACGTGCGCTTAACACGCGCAAGGTCCCCGGTTCGAGCCCGGGCGGAATCATTGATGTTTCCGCGAAGCGAACCTCGGAAGAGCCTCTGTAGGTTCCATGGTGTTATGGTTAGCACTCAGGACTCTGAATCCTGCGATCCGAGTTCAAGTCTTGGTGGAACCTGTGCCGTTAGTTGTGCCTCGGAAGCACCTATTGGGCGTTTGGAAGCAACGGAACTTCAAATATTTTAGTCATTTGCAAGAAGACATTGTAATAACAACGTTCTTCTGAAATGCATCGGATTAGGGCGCAGTGCCTTGTTAGCGCAGTAGGCAGCGCGTCAGTCTCATAATCTGAAGGTCGTGAGTTCGATCCTCACACAGGGCAAGGCTTTTAAAAGCCGCAGTGAATCAAATGTTTGACGCCTATTACAAAACTAGCAACTCAACAATGATTCCGCCCGGGCTCGAACCGGGGACCTTGCGCGTGTGAAGCGCACGTGATAACCGCTACACTACGGAATCCAATGAATTTTGGAACCTATGACGAAGGAAAGCATTACAAGGCTAAAATAGCTAGAGAAAAAAGCAAAAACATGCTTGTTAGTTGCCAGATTCCGTAGTGTAGTGGTTATCACGTGCGCTTAACACGCGCAAGGTCCCCGGTTCGAGCCCGGGCGGAATCATTGATGTTTCCGCGAAGCGAACCTCGGAAGAGCCTCTGTAGGTTCCATGGTGTTATGGTTAGCACTCAGGACTCTGAATCCTGCGATCCGAGTTTAAGTCTCGGTGGAACCTGTGCCGTTATTTGTGCCTCGGAAGCACCTATTGGGCGTTTGGAAGCAACGGCACTTCAAATATTTTAGTCATTTGCAAGAAGACATTGTAATAACAACGTTCTTCTGAAATGCATCGGATTAGGGCACAGTGCCTTGTTAGCGCAGTAGGCAGCGCGTCAGTCTCATAATCTGAAGGTCGTGAGTTCGATCCTCACACAGGGCAAGGCTATTAAAAGCCGCAGTGAATCAAATGTTTGACGCCTATTACAAAACTAGCAACTCAACAATGATTCCGCCCGGGCTCGAACCGGGGACCTTGCGCGTGTGAAGCGCACGTGATAACCGCTACACTACGGAATCCAATGAATTTTGGAACCTATGACGAAGGAAAGCATTACAAGGCTAAAATAGCTAGAGAAAAAAGCAGAAACATGTCGCTTGTTAGTTGCCAGATTCCGTAGTGTAGTGGTTATCACGTGCGCTTAACACGATGTTTCCGCGAAGCAAACCTCGGAAGAGCCTCTGTAGGTTCCATGGTGTTATGGTTAGCACTCAGGACTCTGAATCCTGCGATCCGAGTTCAAGTCTTGGTGGAACCTGTGCCGTTAATTGTGCCTCGGAAGCACCTATTGGGCGTTTGGAAGCAACGGCACTTGAAATATTTTAGTCATTTGCAAGAAGACATTGTAATAACAACGTTCTTCTGAAATGCATCGGATTAGGGCGCAGTGCCTTGTTAGCGCAGTAGGCAGCGCCTCAGTCTCATAATCTGAAGGTCGTGAGTTCGATCCTTACACAGGGCAAGGCTTTTAAAACCCGCAGTGAATCAAATGTTTGACGCCTATTACAAAACTAGCAACTCAACAATGATTCCGCCCGGGCTCGAACCGGGGACCTTGCGCGTGTGAAGCGCACGTGATAACCGCTACACTACGGAATCCAATGACTATTGGAACCTATGACGAAGGAAAGCAATACAAGGCTAAAATAGCTAGAGAAAAAAGCAAAAACATGTCGCTTGTTAGTTGCCAGATTCCGTAGTGTAGTGGTTATCACGTGCGCTTAACACGCGCAAGGTCCCCGGTTCGAGCCCGGGCGGAATCATTGATGTTTCCGCGAAGCGAACCTCGGAAGAGCCTCTGTAGGTTCCATGGTGTTACGGTTAGCACTCAGGACTCTGAATCCTGCGATCCGAGTTCAAGTCTCGGTGGAACCTGTGCCGTTAGTTGTGCCTCGGAAGCACCTATTGGGCGTTTGGAAGCAACGGCACTTCAAATATTTTAGTCATTTGCAAGAAGACATTGTAATAACAACGTTCTTCTGAAATGCATTGGATTAGGGCGCAGTGCCTTGTTAGCGCAGTAGGCAGCGCGTCAGTCTCATAATCTGAAGGTCGTGAGTTCGATCCTCACACAGGGCAAGGCTTTTAAAAGCCGCAGTGAATCAAATGTTTGACGCCTATTACAAAACTAGCAACTCAACAATGATTCCGCCCGGGCTCGAACCGGGGACCTTGCGCGTGTGAAGCGCACGTGATAACCGCTACACTACGGAATCCAATGACTATTGGAACCTATGACGAAGGAAAGCAATACAAGGCTAAAATAGCTAGAGAAAAAAGCAAAAACATGTCGCTTGTTAGTTGCCAGATTCCGTAGTGTAGTGGTTATCACGTGCGCTTAACACGCGCAAGGTCCCCGGTTCGAGCCCGGGCGGAATCATTGATGTTTCCGCGAAGCGAACCTCGGAAGAGCCTCTGTAGGTTCCATGGTGTTATGGTTAGCACTCAAGACTCTGAATCCTGCGATCCGAGTTCAAGTCTCGGTGGAACCTGTGCCGTTAGTTGTGCCTCGGAAGCACCTATTGGGCGTTTGGAAGCAACGGCACTTCAAATATTTTAGTCATTTGCAAGAAAACATTGTAATAACAACGTTCTTCTGAAATGCATCGGATTAGGGCACAGTGCCTTGTTAGCGCAGTAGGCAGCGCGTCAGTCTCATAATCTGAAGGTCGTGAGTTCGATCCTCACACAGGGCAAGGCTATTAAAAGCCGCAGTGAATCAAATGTTTGACGCCTATTACAAAACTAGCAACTCAACAATGATTCCGCCCGGGCTCGAACCGGGGACCTTGCGCGTGTGAAGCGCACGTGATAACCGCTACACTACGGAATCCAATGAATTTTGGAACCTATGACGAAGGAAAGCAATACAAGGCTAAAATAGCTAGAGAAAAAAGCAGAAACATGTCGCTTGTTAGTTGCCAGATTCCGTAGTGTAGTGGTTATCACGTGCGCTTAACACGATGTTTCCACGAAGCAAACCTCGGAAGAGCCTCTGTAGGTTCCATGGTGTTATGGTTAGCACTCAGGACTCTGAATCCTGCGATCCGAGTTCAAGTCTTGGTGGAACCTGTGCCGTTAATTGTGCCTCGGAAGCACCTATTGGGCGTTTGGAAGCAACGGCACTTGAAATATTTTAGTCATTTGCAAGAAGACATTGTAATAACAACGTTCTTCTGAAATGCATCGGATTAGGGCGCAGTGCCTTGTTAGCGCAGTAGGCAGCGCGTCAGTCTCATAATCTGAAGGTCGTGAGTTCGATCCTCACACAGGGCAAGGCTTTTAAAAGCCGCAGTGAATCAAATGTTTGACGCCTATTACAAAACTAGCAACTCAACAATGATTCCGCCCGGGCTCGAACCGGGGACCTTGCGCGTGTGAAGCGCACGTGATAACCGCTACACTACGGAATCCAATGACTATTGGAACCTATGACGAAGGAAAGCAATACAAGGCTAAAATAGCTAGAGAAAAAAGCAAAAACATGTCGCTTGTTAGTTGCCAGATTCCGTAGTGTAGTGGTTATCACGTGCGCTTAACACGCGCAAGGTCCCCGGTTTGAGCCCGGGCGGAATCATTGATGTTTCCGCGAAGCGAACCTCGGAAGAGCCTCTGTAGGTTCCATGGTGTTATGGTTAGCACTCAGGACTCTGAATCCTGCGATCCGAGTTCAAGTCTCGGTGGAACCTGTGCCGTTAGTTGTGCCTCGGAAGCACCTATTGGGCGTTTGGAAGCAACGGCACTTCAAATATTTTAGTCATTTGCAAGAAGACATTGTAATAACAACGTTCTTCTGAAATGCATCGGATTAGGGCACAGTGCCTTGTTAGCGCAGTAGGCAGCGCGTCAGTCTCATAATCTGAAGGTCGTGAGTTCGATCCTCACACAGGGCAAGGCTATTAAAAGCCGCAGTGAATCAAATGTTTGACGCCTATTACAAAACTAGCAACTCAACAATGATTCCGCCCGGGCTCGAACCGGGGACCTTGCGCGTGTGAAGCGCACGTGATAACCGCTACACTACGGAATCCAATGAATTTTGGAACCTATGACGAAGGAAAGCATTACAAGGCTAAAATAGCTAGAGAAAAAAGCAGAAACATGTCGCTTGTTAGTTGCCAGATTCCGTAGTGTAGTGGTTATCACGTGCGCTTAACACGATGTTTCCGCGAAGCAAACCTCGGAAGAGCCTCTGTAGGTTCCATGGTGTTATGGTTAGCACTCAGGACTCTGAATCCTGCAATCCGAGTTCAAGTCTTGGTGGAACCTGTGCCGTTAGCTGTGCCTCGGAAGCACCTATTGGGCGTTTGGAAGCAACGGCACTTGAAATATTTTAGTCATTTGCAAGAAGACATTGTAATAACAACGTTCTTCTGAAATGCATCGGATTAGGGCGCAGTGCCTTGTTAGCGCAGTAGGCAGCGCGTCAGTCTCATAATCTGAAGGTCGTGAGTTCGATCCTCACACAGGGCAAGGCTTTTAAAAGCCGCAGTGAATCAAATGTTTGACGCCTATTACAAAACTAGCAACTCAACAATGATTCCGCCCGGGCTCGAACCGGGGACCTTGCGCGTGTGAAGCGCACGTGATAACCGCTACACTACGGAATCCAATGAATTTTGGAACCTATGACGAAGGAAAGCATTACAAGGCTAAAATAGCTAGAGAAAAAAGCAGAAACATGTCGCTTGTTAGTTGCCAGATTCCGTAGTGTAGTGGTTATCACGTGCGCTTAACACGATGTTTCCGCGAAGCAAACCTCGGAAGAGCCTCTGTAGGTTCCATGGTGTTATGGTTAGCACTCAGGACTCTGAATCCTGCGATCCGAGTTCAAGTCTTGGTGGAACCTGTGCCGTTAGTTGTGCTTTGGAAGCACCTATTGGGCGTTTGGAAGCAACGGCACTTCAAATATTTTAGTCATTTGCAAGAAGACATTGTAATAACAACGTTCTTCTGAAATGCATCGGATTAGGGCGCCGTGCCTTGATAGCGCAGTAGGCAGCGCGTCAGTCTCATAATCTGAAGGTCGTGAGTTCGATCCTCACACAGGGCAAGGCTTTTAAAAGCCGCAGTGAATCAAATGTTTGACGCCTATTACAAAACTAGCAACTCAACAATGATTCCGCCCGGGCTCGAACCGGGGACCTTGCGCGTGTGAAGCGCACGTGATAACCGCTACACTACGGAATCCAATGAGTATTGGAACCTATGACGAAGGAAAGCAATACAAGGCTAAAATAGCTAGAGAAAAAAGCAAAAACATGTCGCTTGTTAGTTGCCAGATTCCGTAGTGTAGTGGTTATCACGTGCGCTTAACACGCGCAAGGTCCCCGGTTCGAGCCCGGGCGGAATCATTGATGTTTCCGCGAAGCAAACCTCGGAAGAGCCTCTGTAGGTTCCATGGTGTTATGGTTAGCACTCAGGACTCTGAATCCTGCGATCCGAGTTCCAGTCTTGGTGGAACCTGTGCCGTTAATTGTGCCTCGGAAGCACCTATTGGGCGTTTGGAAGCAACGGCACTTCAAATATTTTAGTCATTTGCAAGAAGACATTGTAATAACAACGTTCTTCTGAAATGCATCGGATTAGGGCGCAGTGCCTTGTTAGCGCAGTAGGCAGCGCGTCAGTCTCATAATCTGAAGGTCGTGAGTTCGATCCTCACACAGGGCAAGGCTTTTAAAAGCCGCAGTGAATCAAATGTTTGACGCCTATTACAAAACTAGCAACTCAACAATGATTCCGCCCGGGCTCGAACCGGGGACCTTGCGCGTGTGAAGCGCACGTGATAACCGCTACACTACGGAATCCAATGAATTTTGGAACCTATGACGAAGGAAAGCAATACAAGGCTAAAATAGCTAGAGAAAAAAGCAGAAACATGTCGCTTGTTAGTTGCCAGATTCCGTAGTGTAGTGGTTATCACGTGCGCTTAACACGATGTTTCCACGAAGCAAACCTCGGAAGAGCCTCTGTAGGTTCCATGGTGTTATGGTTAGCACTCAGGACTCTGAATCCTGCGATCCGAGTTCAAGTCTTGGTGGAACCTGTGCCGTTAATTGTGCCTCGGAAGCACCTATTGGGCGTTTGGAAGCAACGGCACTTGAAATATTTTAGTCCATTGCAAGAAGACATTGTAATAACAACGTTCTTCTGAAATGCATCGGATTAGGGCGCAGTGCCTTGTTAGCGCAGTAGGCAGCGCGTCAGTCTCATAATCTGAAGGTCGTGAGTTCGATCCTCACACAGGGCAAGGCTTTTAAAAGCCGCAGTGAATCAAATGTTTGACGCCTATTACAAAACTAGCAACTCAACAATGATTCCGCCCGGGCTCGAACCGGGGACCTTGCGCGTGTGAAGGGCACGTGATAACCGCTACACTACGGAATCCAATGACTATTGGAACCTATGACGAAGGAAAGCAATACAAGGCTAAAATAGCTAGAGAAAAAAGCAAAAACATGTCGCTTGTTAGTTGCCAGATTCCGTAGTGTAGTGGTTATCACGTGCGCTTAACACGCGCAAGGTCCCCGGTTTGAGCCCGGGCGGAATCATTGATGTTTCCGCGAAGCGAACCTCGGAAGAGCCTCTGTAGGTTCCATGGTGTTATGGTTAGCACTCAGGACTCTGAATCCTGCGATCCGAGTTCAAGTCTCGGTGGAACCTGTGCCGTTAGTTGTGCCTCGGAAGCACCTATTGGGCGTTTGGAAGCAACGGCACTTCAAATATTTTAGTCATTTGCAAGAAGACATTGTAATAACAACGTTCTTCTGAAATGCATCGGATTAGGGCACAGTGCCTTGTTAGCGCAGTAGGCAGCGCGTCAGTCTCATAATCTGAAGGTCGTGAGTTCGATCCTCACACAGGGCAAGGCTATTAAAAGCCGCAGTGAATCAAATGTTTGACGCCTATTACAAAACTAGCAACTCAACAATGATTCCGCCCGGGCTCGAACCGGGGACCTTGCGCGTGTGAAGCGCACGTGATAACCGCTACACTACGGAATCCAATGAATTTTGGAACCTATGACGAAGGAAAGCATTACAAGGCTAAAATAGCTAGAGAAAAAAGCAGAAACATGTCGCTTGTTAGTTGCCAGATTCCGTAGTGTAGTGGTTATCACGTGCGCTTAACACGATGTTTCCGCGAAGCAAACCTCGGAAGAGCCTCTGTAGGTTCCATGGTGTTATGGTTAGCACTCAGGACTCTGAATCCTGCAATCCGAGTTCAAGTCTTGGTGGAACCTGTGCCGTTAGCTGTGCCTCGGAAGCACCTATTGGGCGTTTGGAAGCAACGGCATTTGAAATATTTTAGTCATTTGCAAGAAGACATTGTAATAACAACGTTCTTCTGAAATGCATCGGATTAGGGCGCAGTGCCTTGTTAGCGCAGTAGGCAGCGCGTCAGTCTCATAATCTGAAGGTCGTGAGTTCGATCCTCACACAGGGCAAGGCTTTTAAAAGCCGCAGTGAATCAAATGTTTGACGCCTATTACAAAACTAGCAACTCAACAATGATTCCGCCCGGGCTCGAACCGGGGACCTTGCGCGTGTGAAGCGCACGTGATAACCGCTACACTACGGAATCCAATGAATTTTGGAACCTATGACGAAGGAAAGCATTACAAGGCTAAAATAGCTAGAGAAAAAAGCAGAAACATGTCGCTTGTTAGTTGCCAGATTCCGTAGTGTAGTGGTTATCACGTGCGCTTAACACGATGTTTCCGCGAAGCAAACCTCGGAAGAGCCTCTGTAGGTTCCATGGTGTTATGGTTAGCACTCAGGACTCTGAATCCTGCGATCCGAGTTCAAGTCTTGGTGGAACCTGTGCCGTTAGTTGTGCTTTGGAAGCACCTATTGGGCGTTTGGAAGCAACGGCACTTCAAATATTTTAGTCATTTGCAAGAAGACATTGTAATAACAACGTTCTTCTGAAATGCATCGGATTAGGGCGCCGTGCCTTGATAGCGCAGTAGGCAGCGCGTCAGTCTCATAATCTGAAGGTCGTGAGTTCGATCCTCACACAGGGCAAGGCTTTTAAAAGCCGCAGTGAATCAAATGTTTGACGCCTATTACAAAACTAGCAACTCAACAATGATTCCGCCCGGGCTCGAACCGGGGACCTTGCGCGTGTGAAGCGCACGTGATAACCGCTACACTACGGAATCCAATGACTATTGGAACCTATGACGAAGGAAAGCAATACAAGGCTAAAATAGCTAGAGAAAAAAGCAAAAACATGTCGCTTGTTAGTTGCCAGATTCCGTAGTGTAGTGGTTATCACGTGCGCTTAACACGCGCAAGGTCCCCGGTTCGAGCCCGGGCGGAATCATTGATGTTTCCGCGAAGTAAACCTCGGAAGAGCCTCTGTAGGTTCCATGGTGTTATGGTTAGCACTCAGGACTCTGAATCCTGCGATCCGAGTTCAAGTCTTGGTGGAACCTGTGCCGTTAATTGTGCCTCGGAAGCACCTATTGGGCGTTTGGAAGCAACGGCACTTCAAATATTTTAGTCATTTGCAAGAAGACATTGTAATAACAACGTTCTTCTGAAATGCATCGGATTAGGGCGCAGTGCCTTGTTAGCGCAGTAGGCAGCGCGTCAGTCTCATAATCTGAAGGTCGTGAGTTCGATCCTCACACAGGGCAAGGCTTTTAAAAGCCGCAGTGAATCAAATGTTTGACGCCTATTACAAAACTAGCAACTCAACAATGATTCCGCCCGGGCTCGAACCGGGGACCTTGCGCGTGTGAAGCGCACGTGATAACCGCTACACTACGGAATCCAATGAATTTTGGAACCTATGACGAAGGAAAGCAATACAAGGCTAAAATAGCTAGAGAAAAAAGCAGAAACATGTCGCTTGTTAGTTGCCAGATTCCGTAGTGTAGTGGTTATCACGTGCGCTTAACACGATGTTTCCACGAAGCAAATCTCGGAAGAGCCTCTGTAGGTTCCATGGTGTTATGGTTAGCACTCAGGACTCTGAATCCTGCGATCCGAGTTCAAGTCTTGGTGGAACCTGTGCCCTTAATTGTGCCTCGGAAGCACCTATTGGGCGTTTGGAAGCAACGGCACTTGAAATATTTTAGTCCATTGCAAGAAGACATTGTAATAACAACGTTCTTCTGAAATGCATCGGATTAGGGCGCAGTGCCTTGTTAGCGCAGTAGGCAGCGCGTCAGTCTCATAATCTGAAGGGCGTGAGTTCGATCCTCACACAGGGCAAGGCTTTTAAAAGCCGCAGTGAATCAAATGTTTGACGCCTATTACAAAACTAGCAACTCAACAATGATTCCGCCCGGGCTCGAACCGGGGACCTTGCGCGTGTGAAGCGCACGTGATAACCGCTACACTACGGAATCCAATGACTATTGGAACCTATGACGAAGGAAAGCAATACAAGGCTAAAATAGCTAGAGAAAAAAGCAAAAACATGTCGCTTGTTAGTTGCCAGATTCCGTAGTGTAGTGGTTATCACGTGCGCTTAACACGCGCAAGGTCCCCGGTTTGAGCCCGGGCGGAATCATTGATGTTTCCGCGAAGCGAACCTCGGAAGAGCCTCTGTAGGTTCCATGGTGTTATGGTTAGCACTCAGGACTCTGAATCCTGCGATCCGAGTTCAAGTCTCGGTGGAACCTGTGCCGTTAGTTGTGCCTCGGAAGCACCTATTGGGCGTTTGGAAGCAACGGCACTTCAAATATTTTAGTCATTTGCAAGAAGACATTGTAATAACAACGTTCTTATGAAATGCATCGGATTAGGGCACAGTGCCTTGTTAGCGCAGTAGGCAGCGCGTCAGTCTCATAATCTGAAGGTCGTGAGTTCGATCCTCACACAGGGCAAGGCTATTAAAAGCCGCAGTGAATCAAATGTTTGACGCCTATTACAAAACTAGCAACTCAACAATGATTCCGCCCGGGCTCGAACCGGGGACCTTGCGCGTGTGAAGCGCACGTGATAACCGCTACACTACGGAATCCAATGAATTTTGGAACCTATGACGAAGGAAAGCATTACAAGGCTAAAATAGCTAGAGAAAAAAGCAGAAACATGTCGCTTGTTAGTTGCCAGATTCCGTAGTGTAGTGGTTATCACGTGCGCTTAACACGATGTTTCCGCGAAGCAAACCTCGGAAGAGCCTCTGTAGGTTCCATGGTGTTATGGTTAGCACTCAGGACTCTGAATCCTGCAATCCGAGTTCAAGTCTTGGTGGAACCTGTGCCGTTAGCTGTGCCTCGGAAGCACCTATTGGGCGTTTGGAAGCAACGGCATTTGAAATATTTTAGTCATTTGCAAGAAGACATTGTAATAACAACGTTCTTCTGAAATGCATCGGATTAGGGCGCAGTGCCTTGTTAGCGCAGTAGGCAGCGCGTCAGTCTCATAATCTGAAGGACGTGAGTTCGATCCTCACACAGGGCAAGGCTTTTAAAAGCCGCAGTGAATCAAATGTTTGACGCCTATTACAAAACTAGCAACTCAACAATGATTCCGCCCGGGCTCGAACCGGGGACCTTGCGCGTGTGAAGCGCACGTGATAACCGCTACACTACGGAATCCAATGAATTTTGGAACCTATGACGAAGGAAAGCATTACAAGGCTAAAATAGCTAGAGAAAAAAGCAGAAACATGTCGCTTGTTAGTTGCCAGATTCCGTAGTGTAGTGGTTATCACGTGCGCTTAACACGATGTTTCCGCGAAGCAAACCTCGGAAGAGCCTCTGTAGGTTCCATGGTGTTATGGTTAGCACTCAGGACTCTGAATCCTGCGATCCGAGTTCAAGTCTTGGTGGAACCTGTGCCGTTAGTTGTGCTTTGGAAGCACCTATTGGGCGTTTGGAAGCAACGGCACTTGAAATATTTTAGTCATTTGCAAGAAGACATTGTAATAACAACGTTCTTCTGAAATGCATCGGATTAGGGCGCCGTGCCTTGTTAGCGCAGTAGGCAGCGCGTCAGTCTCATAATCTGAAGGTCGTGAGTTCGATCCTCACACAGGGCAAGGCTTTTAAAAGCCGCAGTGAATCAAATGTTTGACGCCTATTACAAAACTAGCAACTCAACAATGATTCCGCCCGGGCTCGAACCGGGGACCTTGCGCGTGTGAAGCGCACGTGATAACCGCTACACTACGGAATCCAATGACTATTGGAACCTATGACGAAGGAAAGCAATACAAGGCTAAAATAGCTAGAGAAAAAAGCAAAAACATGTCGCTTGTTATTTGCCAGATTCCGTAGTGTAGTGGTTATCACGTGCGCTTAACACGCGCAAGGTCCCCGGTTCGAGCCCGGGCGGAATCATTGATGTTTCCGCGAAGCAAACCTCGGAAGAGCCTCTGTAGGTTCCATGGTGTTATGGTTAGCACTCAGGACTCTGAATCCTGCGATCCGAGTTCAAGTCTTGGTGGAACCTGTGCCGTTAATTGTGCCTCGGAAGCACCTATTGGGCGTTTGGAAGCAACGGCACTTGAAATATTTTAGTCATTTGCAAGAAGACATTGTAATAACAACGTTCTTCTGAAATGCATCGGATTAGGGCGCAGTGCCTTGTTAGCGCAGTAGGCAGCGCGTCAGTCTCATAATCTGAAGGTCGTGAGTTCGATCCTCACACAGGGCAAGGCTTTTAATAGCCGCAGTGAATCAAATGTTTGACGCCTATTACAAAACTAGCAACTCAACAATTATTCCGCCCGGGCTCGAACCGGGGACCTTGCGCGTGTGAAGCGCACGTGATAACCGCTACACTACGGAATCCAATGACTATTGGAACCTATGACGAAGGAAAGCAATACAAGGCTAAAATAGCTAGAGAAAAAAGCAAAAACATGTCGCTTGTTAGTTGCCAGATTCCGTAGTGTAGTGGTTATCACGTGCGCTTAACACGCGCAAGGTCCCCGGTTCGAGCCCGGGCGGAATCATTGATGTTTCCGCGAAGCAAACCTCGGAAGAGCCTCTGTAGGTTCCATGGTGTTATGGTTAGCACTCAGGACTCTGAATCCTGCGATCCGAGTTCAAGTCTTGGTGGAACCTGTGCCGTTAATTGTGCCTCGGAAGCACCTATTGGGCGTTTGGAAGCAACGGCACTTGAAATATTTTAGTCATTTGCAAGAAGACATTGTAATAACAACGTTCTTCTGAAATGCATCGGATTAGGGCGCAGTGCCTTGTTAGCGCAGTAGGCAGCGCGTCAGTCTCATAATCTGAAGGTCGTGAGTTCGATCCTCACACAGGGCAAGGCTTTTAAAAGCCGCAGTGAATCAAATGTTTGACGCCTATTACAAAACTAGCAACTCAACAATGATTCCGCCCGGGCTCGAACCGGGGACCTTGCGCGTGTGAAGCGCACGTGATAACCGCTACACTACGGAATCCAATGACTATTGGAACCTATGACGAAGGAAAGCAATACAAGGCTAAAATAGCTAGAGAAAAAAGCAAAAACATGTCGCTTGTTAGTTGCCAGATTCCGTAGTGTAGTGGTTATCACGTGCGCTTAACACGCGCAAGGTCCCTGGTTCGAGCCCGGGCGGAATCATTGATGTTTCCGCGAAGCGAACCTCGGAAGAGCCTCTGTAGGTTCCATGGTGTTATGGTTAGCACTCAGGACTCTGAATCCTGCGATCCGAGTTCAAGTCTCGGTGGAACCTGTGCCGTTAGTTGTGCCTCGGAAGCACCTATTGGGCGTTTGGAAGCAACGGCACTTCAAATATTTTAGTCATTTGCAAGAAGACATTGTAATAACAACGTTCTTCTGAAATGCATCGGATTAGGGCACAGTGCCTTGTTAGCGCAGTAGGCAGCGCGTCAGTCTCATAATCTGAAGGTCGTGAGTTCGATCCTCACACAGGGCAAGGCTATTAAAAGCCGCAGTGAATCAAATGTTTGACGCCTATTACAAAACTAGCAACTCAACAATGATTCCGCCCGGGCTCGAACCGGGGACCTTGCGCGTGTGAAGCGCACGTGATAACCGCTTCACTACGGAATCCAATGAATTTTGGAACCTATGACGAAGGAAAGCATTACAAGGCTAAAATAGCTAGAGAAAAAAGCAGAAACATGTCGCTTGTTAGTTGCCAGATTCCGTAGTGTAGTGGTTATCACGTGCGCTTAACACGATGTTTCCGCGAAGCAAACCTCGGAAGAGCCTCTGTAGGTTCCATGGTGTTATGGTTAGCACTCAGGACTCTGAATCCTGCGATCCGAGTTCAAGTCTTGGTGGAACCTGTGCCGTTAATTGTGCCTCGGAAGCACCTATTGGGCGTTTGGAAGCAACGGCACTTGAAATATTTTAGTCATTTGCAAGAAGACATTGTAATAACAACGTTCTTCTGAAATGCATCGGATTAGGGCGCAGTGCCTTGTTAGCGCAGTAGGCAGCGCGTCAGTCTCATAATCTGAAGGTCGTGAGTTCGATCCTCACACAGGGCAAGGCTTTTAAAAGCCGCAGTGAATCAAATGTTTGACGCCTATTACAAAACTAGCAACTCAACAATGATTCTGCCCGGGCTCGAACCGGGGACCTTGCGCGTGTGAAGCGCACGTGATAACCGCTACACTACGGAATCCAATGACTTTTGGAACCTATGACGAAGGAAAGCAATACAAGGCTAAAATAGCTAGAGAAAAAAGCAAAAACATGTCGCTTGTTAGTTGCCAGATTCCGTAGTGTAGTGGTTATCACGTGCGCTTAACACGCGCAAGGTCCTCGGTTCGAGCCCGGGCGGAATCATTGATGTTTCCGCGAAGCGAACCTCGGAAGAGCCTCTGTAGGTTCCATGGTGTTATGGTTAGCACTCAGGACTCTGAATCCTGCGATCCGAGTTCAAGTCTCGGTGGAACCTGTGCCGTTAGTTGTGCCTCGGAAGCACCTATTGGGCGTTTGGAAGCAACGGCACTTCAAATATTTTAGTCATTTGCAAGAAGACATTGTAATAACAACGTTCTTCTGAAATGCATCGGATTAGGGCACAGTGCCTTGTTAGCGCAGTAGGCAGCGCGTCAGTCTCATAATCTGAAGGTCGTGAGTTCGATCCTCACACAGGGCAAGGCTATTAAAAGCCGCAGTGAATCAAATGTTTGACGCCTATTACAAAACTAGCAACTCAACAATGATTCCGCCCGGGCTCGAACCGGGGACCTTGCGCGTGCGAAGCGCACGTGATAACCGCTACACTACGGAATCCAATGAATTTTGGAACCTATGACGAAGGAAAGCATTACAAGGCTAAAATAGCTAGAGAAAAAAGCAGAAACATGTCGCTTGTTAGTTGCCAGATTCCGTAGTGCAGTGGTTATCACGTGCGCTTAACACGATGTTTCCGCGAAGCAAACCTCGGAAGAGCCTCTGTAGGTTCCATGGTGTTATGGTTAGCACTCAGGACTCTGAATCCTGCGATCCGAGTTCAAGTCTTGGTGGAACCTGTGCCGTTAATTGTGCCTCGGAAGCACCTATTGGGCGTTTGGAAGCAACGGCACTTGAAATATTTTAGTCATTTGCAAGAAGACATTGTAATAACAACGTTCTTCTGAAATGCATCGGATTAGGGCGCAGTGCCTTGTTAGCGCAGTAGGCAGCGCGTCAGTCTCATAATCTGAAGGTCGTGAGTTCGATCCTCACACAGGGCAAGGCTTTTAAAAGCCGCAGTGAATCAAATGTTTGACGCCTATTACAAAACTAGCAACTCAACAATGATTCCGCCCGGGCTCGAACCGGGGACCTTGCGCGTGTGAAGCGCACGTGATAACCGCTACACTACGGAATCCAATGACTATTGGAACCTATGACGAAGGAAAGCAATACAAGGCTAAAATAGCTAGAGAAAAAAGCAAAAACATGTCGCTTGTTAGTTGCCAGATTCCGTAGTGTAGTGGTTATCACGTGCGCTTAACACGCGCAAGGTCCCCGGTTCGAGCCCGGGCGGAATCATTGATGTTTCCGCGAAGCGAACCTCGGAAGAGCCTCTGTAGGTTCCATGGTGTTATGGTTAGCACTCAGGACTCTGAATCCTGCGATCCGAGTTCAAGTCTCGGTGGAACCTGTGCCGTTAGTTGTGCCTCGGAAGCACCTATTGGGCGTTTGGAAGCAACGGCACTTTAAATATTTTAGTCATTTGCAAGAAGACATTGTAATAACAACGTTCTTCTGAAATGCATCGGATTAGGGCGCAGTGCCTTGTTAGCGCAGTAGGCAGCGCGTCAGTCTCATAATCTGAAGGTCGTGAGTTCGATCCTCACACAGGGCAAGGCTTTTAAAAGCCGCAGTGAATCAAATGTTTGACGCCTATTACAAAACTAGCAACTCAACAATGATTCCGCCCGGGCTCGAACCGGGGACCTTGCGCGTGTGAAGCGCACGTGATAACCGCTACACTACGGAATCCAATGACTATTGGAACCTATGACGAAGGAAAGCAATACAAGGCTAAAATAGCTAGAGAAAAAAGCAAAAACATGTCGCTTGTTAGTTGCCAGATTCCGTAGTGTAGTGGTTATCACGTGCACTTAACACGTGCAAGGTCCCCGGTTCGAGCCCGGGCGGAATCATTGATGTTTCCGCGAAGCGAACCTCGGAAGAGCCTCTGTAGGTTCCATGGTGTTATGGTTAGCACTCAGGACTCTGAATCCTGCGATCCGAGTTCAAGTCTCGGTGGAACCTGTGCCGTTAGTTGTGCCTCGGAAGCACCTATTGGGCGTTTGGAAGCAACGGCACTTCAAATATTTTAGTCATTTGCAAGAAGACATTGTAATAACAACGTTCTTCTGAAATGCATCGGATTAGGGCACAGTGCCTTGTTAGCGCAGTAGGCAGCGCGTCAGTCTCATAATCTGAAGGTCGTGAGTTCGATCCTCACACAGGGCAAGGCTATTAAAAGCCGCAGTGAATCAAATGTTTGACGCCTATTACAAAACTAGCAACTCAACAATGATTCCGCCCGGGCTCGAACCGGGGACCTTGCGCGTGTGAAGCGCACGTGATAACCGCTACACTACGGAATCCAATGAATTTTGGAACCTATGACGAAGGAAAGCATTACAAGGCTAAAATAGCTAGAGAAAAAAGCAGAAACATGTCGCTTGTTAGTTGCCAGATTCCGTAGTGTAGTGGTTATCACGTGCGCTTAACACGCGCAAGGTCCCCGGTTCGAGCCCGGGCGGAATCATTGATGTTTCCGCGAAGCAAACCTCGGAAGAGCCTCTGTAGGTTCCATGGTGTTATGGTTAGCACTCAGGACTCTGAATCCTGCGATCCGAGTTCAAGTCTCGGTGGAACCTGTGCCGTTAGTTGTGCCTCGGAAGCACCTATTGGGCGTTTGGAAGCAACGGCACTTCAAATATTTTAGTCATTTGCAAGAAGACATTGTAATAACAACGTTCTTCTGAAATGCATCGGATTAGGGCGCAGTGCCTTGTTAGCGCAGTAGGCAGCGCGTCAGTCTCATAATCTGAAGGTCGTGAGTTCGATCCTCACACAGGGCAAGGCTTTTAAAAGCCGCAGTGAATCAAATGTTTGACGCCTATTACAAAACTAGCAACTCAACAATGATTCCGCCCGGGCTCGAACCGGGGACCTTGCGCGTGTGAAGCGCACGTGATAACCGCTACACTACGGAATCCAATGACTATTGGAACCTATGACGAAGGAAAGCAATACAAGGCTAAAATAGCTAGAGAAAAAAGCAAAAACATGTCGCTTGTTAGTTGCCAGATTCCGTAGTGTAGTGGTTATCACGTGCGCTTAACACGCGCAAGGTCCCCGGTTCGAGCCCGGGCGGAATCATTGATGTTTCCGCGAAGCGAACCTCGGAACAGCCTCTGTAGGTTCCATGGTGTTATGGTTAGCACTCAGGACTCTGAATCCTGCGATCCGAGTTCAAGTCTCGGTGGAACCTGTGCCGTTAGTTGTGCCTCGGAAGCACCTATTGGGCGTTTGGAAGCAACGGCACTTCAAATATTTTAGTCATTTGCAAGAAGACATTGTAATAACAACGTTCTTCTGAAATGCATCGGATTAGGGCACAGTGCCTTGTTAGCGCAGTAGGCAGCGCGTCAGTCTCATAATCTGAAGGTCGTGAGTTCGATCCTCACACAGGGCAAGGCTATTAAAAGCCGCAGTGAATCAAATGTTTGACGCCTATTACAAAACTAGCAACTCAACAATGATTCCGCCCGGGCTCGAACCGGGGGCCTTGCGCGTGTGAAGCGCACGTGATAACCGCTACACTACGGAATCCAATGAATTTTGGAACCTATGACGAAGGAAAGCATTACAAGGCTAAAATAGCTAGAGAAAAAAGCAAAAACATGTCGCTTGTTAGTTGCCAGATTCCGTAGTGTAGTGGTTATCACGTGCGCTTAACACGCGCAAGGTCCCCGGTTCGAGCCCGGGCGGAATCATTGATGTTTCCGCGAAGCAAACCTCGGAAGAGCCTCTGTAGGTTCCATGGTGTTATGGTTAGCACTCAGGACTCTGAATCCTGCGATCCGAGTTCAAGTCTCGGTGGAACCTGTGCCGTTAGTTGTGCCTCGGAAGCACCTATTGGGCGTTTGGAAGCAACGGCACTTCAACTATTTTAGTCATTTGCAAGAAGACATTGTAATAACAACGTTCTTCTGAAATGCATCGGATTAGGGCGCAGTGCCTTGTTAGCGCAGTAGGCAGCGCGTCAGTCTCATAATCTGAAGGTCGTGAGTTCGATCCTCACACAGGGCAAGGCTTTTAAAAGCCGCAGTGAATCAAATGTTTGACGCCTATTACAAAACTAGCAACTCAACAATGATTCCGCCCGGGCTCGAACCGGGGACCTTGCGCGTGTGAAGCGCACGTGATAACCGCTACACTACGGAATCCAATGACTATTGGAACCTATGACGAAGGAAAGCAATACAAGGCTAAAATAGCTAGAGAAAAAAGCAAAAACATGTCGCTTGTTAGTTGCCAGATTCCGTAGTGTAGTGGTTATCACGTGCGCTTAACACGCGCAAGGTCCCCGGTTCGAGCCCGGGCGGAATCATTGATGTTTCCGCGAAGCGAACCTCGGAAGAGCCTCTGTAGGTTCCATGGTGTTATGGTTAGCACTCAGGACTCTGAATCCTGCGATCCGAGTTCAAGTCTCGGTGGAACCTGTGCCGTTAGTTGTGCCTCGGAAGCACCTATTGGGCGTTTGGAAGCAACGGCACTTCAAATATTTTAGTCATTTGCAAGAAGACATTGTAATAACAACGTTCTTCTGAAATGCATCGGATTAGGGCACAGTGCCTTGTTAGCGCAGTAGGCAGCGCGTCAGTCTCATAATCTGAAGGTCGTGAGTTCGATCCTCACACAGGGCAAGGCTATTAAAAGCCGCAGTGAATCAAATGTTTGACGCCTATTACAAAAACTAGCAACTCAACAATGATTCCGCCCGGGCTCGAACCGGGGACCTTGCGCGTGTGAAGCGCACGTGATAACCGCTACACTACGGAATCCAATGAATTTTGGAACCTATGACGATGGAAAGCATTACAAGGCTAAAATAGCTAGAGAAAAAAGCAGAAACATGTCGCTTGTTAGTTGCCAGATTCCGTAGTGTAGTGGTTATCACGTGCGCTTAACACGATGTTTCCGCGAAGCAAACCTCGGAAGAGCCTCTGTAGGTTCCATGGTGTTATGGTTAGCACTCAGGACTCTGAATCCTGCGATCCGAGTTAAAGTCTTGGTGGAACCTGTGCCGTTAGTTGTGCCTCGGAAGCACCTATTGGGCGTTTGGAAGCAACGGCACTTGAAATATTTTAGTCATTTGCAAGAAGACATTGTAATAACAACGTTCTTCTGAAATGCATCGGATTAGGGCGCAGTGCCTTGTTAGCGCAGTAGGCAGCGCGTCAGTCTCATAATCTGAAGGTCGTGAGTTCGATCCTGACACAGGGCAAGGCTTTTAAAAGCCGCAGTGAATCAAATGTTTGACGCCTATTACAAAACTAGCAACTCAACAATGATTCCGCCCGGGCTCGAACCGGGGACCTTGCGCGTGTGAAGCGCACGTGATAACCGCTACACTACGGAATCCAATGACTATTGGAACCTATGACGAAGGAAAGCAATACAAGGCTAAAATAGCTAGAGAAAAAAGCAAAAACATGTCGCTTGTTAGTTGCCAGATTCCGTAGTGTAGTGGTTATCACGTGCGCTTAACACGCGCAAGGTCCCCGGTTCGAGCCCGGGCGGAATCATTGATGTTTCCGCGAAGCGAACCTCGGAAGAGCCTCTGTAGGTTCCATGGTGTTATGGTTAGCACTCAGGACTCTGAATCCTGCGATCCGAATTCAAGTCTCGGTGGAACCTGTGCCGTTAGTTGTGCCTCGGAAGCACCTATTGGCCGTTTGGAAGCAACGGCACTTCAAATATTTTAGTCATTTGCAAGAAGACATTGTAATAACAACGTTTTTCTGAAATGCATCGGATTAGGGCACAGTGCCTTGTTAGCGCAGTAGGCAGCGCGTCAGTCTCATAATCTGAAGGTCGTGAGTTCGATCCTCACACAGGGCAAGGCTATTAAAAGCCGCAGTGAATCAAATGTTTGACGCCTATTACAAAACTAGCAACTCAACAATGATTCCGCCCGGGCTCGAACCGGGGACCTTGCGCGTGTGAAGCGCACGTGATAACCGCTACACTACGGAATCCAATGACTATTGGAACCTATGACGAAGGAAAGCAATACAAGGCTAAAATAGCTAGAGAAAAAAGCAAAAACATGTCGCTTGTTAGTTGCCAGATTCCGTAGTGTAGTGGTTATCACGTGCGCTTAACACGCGCAAGGTCCCCGGTTCGAGCCCGGGCGGAATCATTGATGTTTCCGCGAAGCGAACCTCGGAAGAGCCTCTGTAGGTTCCATGGTGTTATGGTTAGCACTCAGGACTCTGAATCCTGCGATCCGAGTTCAAGTCTCGGTGGAACCTGTGCCGTTAGTTGTGCCTCGGAAGCACCTATTGGGCGTTTGGAAGCAACGGCACTTCAAATATTTTAGTCATTTGCAAGAAGACATTGTAATAACAACGTTCTTCTGAAATGCATCGGATTAGGGCACAGTGCCTTGTTAGCGCAGTAGGCAGCGCGTCAGTCTCATAATCTGAAGGTCGTGAGTTCGATCCTCACACAGGGCAAGGCTTTTAAAAGCCGCAGTGAATCAAATGTTTGACGCCTATTACAAAACTAGCAACTCAACAATGATTCCGCCCGGGCTCGAACCGGGGACCTTGCGCGTGTGAAGCGCACGTGATAACCGCTACACTACGGAATCCAATGACTATTGGAACCTATGACGAAGGAAAGCAATACAAGGCTAAAATAGCTAGAGAAAAAAGCAAAAACATGTCGCTTGTTAGTTGCCAGATTCCGTAGTGTAGTGGTTATCACGTGCGCTTAACACGCGCAAGGTCCCCGGTTCGAGCCCGGGCGGAATCATTGATGTTTCCGCGAAGCGAACCTCGGAAGAGCCTCTGTAGGTTCCATGGTGTTATGGTTAGCACTCAGGACTCTGAATCCTGCGATCCGAGTTCAAGTCTCGGTGGAACCTGTGCCGTTAGTTGTGCCTCGGAAGCACCTATTGGGCGTTTGGAAGCAAGGGCACTTCAAATATTTTAGTCATTTGCAAGAAGACATTGTAATAACAACGTTCTTCTGAAATGCATCGGATTAGGGCACAGTGCCTTGTTAGCGCAGTAGGCAGCGCGTCAGTCTCATAATCTGAAGGTCGTGAGTTCGATCCTCACACAGGGCAAGGCTATTAAAAGCCGCAGTGAATCAAATGTTTGACGCCTATTACAAAAACTAGCAACTCAACAATGATTCCGCCCGGGCTCGAACCGGGGACCTTGCGCGTGTGAAGCGCACGTGATAACCGCTACACTACGGAATCCAATGAATTTTGGAACCTATGACGATGGAAAGCATTACAAGGCTAAAATAGCTAGAGAAAAAAGCAGAAACATGTCGCTTGTTAGTTGCCAGATTCCGTAGTGTAGTGGTTATCACGTGCGCTTAACACGATGTTTCCGCGAAGCAAACCTCGGAAGAGCCTCTGTAGGTTCCATGGTGTTATGGTTAGCACTCAGGACTCTGAATCCTGCGATCCGAGTTAAAGTCTTGGTGGAACCTGTGCCGTTAGTTGTGCCTCGGAAGCACCTATTGGGCGTTTGGAAGCAACGGCACTTGAAATATTTTAGTCATTTGCAAGAAGACATTGTAATAACAACGTTCTTCTGAAATGCATCGGATTAGGGCGCAGTGCCTTGTTAGCGCAGTAGGCAGCGCGTCAGTCTCATAATCTGAAGGTCGTGAGTTCGATCCTGACACAGGGCAAGGCTTTTAAAAGCCGCAGTGAATCAAATGTTTGACGCCTATTACAAAACTAGCAACTCAACAATGATTCCGCCCGGGCTCGAACCGGGGACCTTGCGCGTGTGAAGCGCACGTGATAACCGCTACACTACGGAATCCAATGACTATTGGAACCTACGACGAAGGAAAGCAATACAAGGCTAAAATAGCTAGAGAAAAAAGCAAAAACATGTCGCTTGTTAGTTGCCAGATTCCGTAGTGTAGTGGTTATCACGTGCGCTTAACACGCGCAAGGTCCCCGGTTCGAGCCCGGGCGGAATCATTGATGTTTCCGCGAAGCGAACCTCGGAAGAGCCTCTGTAGGTTCCATGGTGTTATGGTTAGCACTCAGGACTCTGAATCCTGCGATCCGAATTCAAGTCTCGGTGGAACCTGTGCCGTTAGTTGTGCCTCGGAAGCACCTATTGGGCGTTTGGAAGCAACGGCACTTCAAATATTTTAGTCATTTGCAAGAAGACATTGTAATAACAACGTTTTTCTGAAATGCATCGGATTAGGGCACAGTGCCTTGTTAGCGCAGTAGGCAGCGCGTCAGTCTCATAATCTGAAGGTCGTGAGTTCGATCCTCACACAGGGCAAGGCTATTAAAAGCCGCAGTGAATCAAATGTTTGACGCCTATTACAAAACTAGCAACTCAACAATGATTCCGCCCGGGCTCGAACCGGGGACCTTGCGCGTGTGAAGCGCACGTGATAACCGCTACACTACGGAATCCAATGACTATTGGAACCTATGACGAAGGAAAGCAATACAAGGCTAAAATAGCTAGAGAAAAAAGCAAAAACATGTCGCTTGTTAGTTGCCAGATTCCGTAGTGTAGTGGTTATCACGTGCGCTTAACACGCGCAAGGTCCCCGGTTCGAGCCCGGGCGGAATCATTGATGTTTCCGCGAAGCGAACCTCGGAAGAGCCTCTGTAGGTTCCATGGTGTTATGGTTAGCACTCAGGACTCTGAATCCTGCGATCCGAGTTCAAGTCTCGGTGGAACCTGTGCCGTTAGTTGTGCCTCGGAAGCACCTATTGGGCGTTTGGAAGCAACGGCACTTCAAATATTTTAGTCATTTGCAAGAAGACATTGTAATAACAACGTTCTTCTGAAATGCATCGGATTAGGGCACAGTGCCTTGTTAGCGCAGTAGGCAGCGCGTCAGTCTCATAATCTGAAGGTCGTGAGTTCGATCCTCACACAGGGCAAGGCTATTAAAAGCCGCAGTGAATCAAATGTTTGACGCCTATTACAAAACTAGCAACTCAACAATGATTCCGCCCGGGCTCGAACCGGGGACCTTGCGCGTGTGAAGCGCACGTGATAACCGCTACACTACGGAATCCAATGAATTTTGGAACCTATGACGAAGGAAAGCATTACAAGGCTAAAATAGCTAGAGAAAAAAGCAGAAACATGTCGCTTGTTAGTTGCCAGATTCCGTAGTGTAGTGGTTATCACGTGCGCTTAACACGCGCAAGGTCCCCGGTTCGAGCCCGGGCGGAATCATTGATGTTTCCGCGAAGCGAACCTCGGAAGAGCCTCTGTAGGTTCCATGGTGTTATGGTTAGCACTCAGGACTCTGAATCCTGCGATCCGAGTTCAAGTCTCGGTGGAACCTGTGCCGTTAGTTGTGCCTCGGAAGCACCTATTGGGCGTTTGGAAGCAACGGCACTTCAAATATTTTAGTCATTTGCAAGAAGACATTGTAATAACAACGTTCTTCTGAAATGCATCGGATTAGGGCACAGTGCCTTGTTAGCGCAGTAGGCAGCGCGTCAGTCTCATAATCTGAAGGTCGTGAGATCGATCCTCACACAGGGCAAGGCTATTAAAAGCCGCAGTGAATCAAATGTTTGACGCCTATTACAAAACTAGCAACTCAACAATGATTCCGCCCGGGCTCGAACCGGGGACCTTGCGCGTGTGAAGCGCACGTGATAACCGCTACACTACGGAATCCAATGAATTTTGGAACCTATGACGAAGGAAAGCATTACAAGGCTAAAATAGCTAGAGAAAAAAGCAGAAACATGTCGCTTGTTAGTTGCCAGATTCCGTAGTGTAGTGGTTATCACGTGCGCTTAACACGATGTTTCCGCGAAGCAAACCTCGGAAGAGCCTCTGTAGGTTCCATGGTGTTATGGTTAGCACTCAGGACTCTGAATCCTGCGATCCGAGTTCAAGTCTTGGTGGAACCTGTGCCGTTAGTTGTGCCTCGGAAGCACCTATTGGGCGTTTGGAAGCAACGGCACTTGAAATATTTTAGTCATTTGAGAGAAGACATTGTAATAACAACGTTCTTCTGAAATGCATCGGATTAGGGCGCAGTGCCTTGTTAGCGCAGTAGGCAGCGCGTCAGTCTCATAATCTGAAGGTCGTGAGTTCGATCCTCACACAGGGCAAGGCTTTTAAAAGCCGCAGTGAATCAAATGTTTGACGCCTATTACAAAACTAGCAACTCAACAATGATTCCGCCCGGGCTCGAACCGGGGACCTTGCGCGTGTGAAGCGCACGTGATAACCGCTACACTACGGAATCCAATGACTATTGGAACCTATGACGAAGGAAAGCAATACAAGGCTAAAATAGCTAGAGAAAAAAGCAAAACATGTCGCTTGTTAGTTGCCAGATTCCGTAGTGTAGTGGTTATCACGTGCGCTTAACACGCGCAAGGTCCCCGGTTCGAGCCCGGGCGGAATCATTGATGTTTCCGCGAAGCGAACCTCGGAAGAGCCTCTGTAGGTTCCATGGTGTTATGGTTAGCACTCAGGACTCTGAATCCTGCGATCCGAGTTCAAGTCTTGGTGGAACCTGTGCCGTTAGTTGTGCCTCGGAAGCACCTATTGGGCGTTTGGAAGCAACGGCACTTCAAATATTTTAGTCATTTGCCAGAAGACATTGTAATAACAACGTTCTTCTGAAATGCATCGGATTAGGGCGCAGTGCCTTGTTAGCGCAGTAGGCAGCGCGTCAGTCTCATAATCTGAAGGTCGTGAGTTCGATCCTCACACAGGGCAAGGCTTTTAAAAGCCGCAGTGAATCAAATGTTTGACGCCTATTACAAAACTAGCAACTCAACAATGATTCCGCCCGGGCTCGAACCGGGGACCTTGCGCGTGTGAAGCGCACGTGATAACCGCTACACTACGGAATCCAATGAATTTTGGAACCTATGACGAAGGAAAGCATTACAAGGCTAAAATAGCTAGAGAAAAAAGCAAAAACATGTCGCTTGTTAGTTGCCAGATTCCGTAGTGTAGTGGTTATCACGTGCGCTTAACACGCGCAAGGTCCCCGGTTCGAGCCCGGGCGGAATCATTGATGTTTCCGCGAAGCGAACCTCGGAAGAGCCTCTGTAGGTTCCATGGTGTTATGGTTATCACTCAGGACTCTGAATCCTGCGATCCGAGTTCAAGTCTTGGTGGAACCTGTGCCGTTAGTTGTGCCTCGGAAGCACCTATTGGGCGTTTGGAAGCAACGGCACTTCAAATATTTTAGTCATTTGCAAGAAGACATTGTAATAACAACGTTCTTCTGAAATGCATCGGATTAGGGCGCAGTGCCTTGTTAGCGCAGTAGGCAGCGCGTCAGTCTCATAATCTGAAGGTCGTGAGTTCGATCCTCACACAGGGCAACGCTTTTAAAAGCCGCAGTGAATCAAATGTTTGACGCCTATTACAAAACTAGCAACTCAACAATGATTCCGCCCGGGCTCGAACCGGGGACCTTGCGCGTGTGAAGCGCACGTGATAACCGCTACACTACGGAATCCAATGAATTTTGGAACCTATGACGAAGGAAAGCATTACAAGGCTAAAATAGCTAGAGAAAAAAGCAGAAACATGTCGCTTGTTAGTTGCCAGATTCCGTAGTGTAGTGGTTATCACGTGCGCTTAACACGATGTTTCCGCGAAGCAAACCTCGGAAGAGCCTCTGTAGGTTCCATGGTGTTATGGTTAGCACTCAGGACTCTGAATCCTGCGTCCGAGTTCAAGTCTTGGTGGAACCTGTGCCGTTAGTTGTGCCTCGGAAGCACCTATTGGGCGTTTGGAAGCAACGGCACTTGAAATATTTTAGTCATTTGCAAGAAGACATTGTAATAACAACGTTCCTCTGAAATGCATCGGATTAGGGCGCAGTGCCTTGTTAGCGCAGTAGGCAGCGCGTCAGTCTCATAATCTGAAGGTCGTGAGTTCGATCCTCACACAGGGCAAGGCTTTTAAAAGCCGCAGTGAATCAAATGTTTGACGCCTATTACAAAACTAGCAACTCAACAATGATTCCGCCCGGGCTCGAACCGGGGACCTTGCGCGTGTGAAGCGCACGTGATAACCGCTACACTACGGAATCCAATGACTATTGGAACCTATGACGAAGGAAAGCAATACAAGGCTAAAATAGCTAGAGAAAAAAGCAAAAACATGTCGCTTGTTAGTTGCCAGATTCCGTAGTGTAGTGGTTATCACGTGCGCTTAACACGCGCAAGGTCCCCGGTTCGAGCCCGGGCGGAATCATTGATGTTTCCGCGAAGCGAACCTCGGAAGAGCCTCTGTAGGTTCCATGGTGTTATGGTTAGCACTCAGGACTCTGAATCCTGCGATCCGAGTTCAAGTCTCGGTGGAACCTGTGCCGTTAGTTGTGCCTCGGAAGCACCTATTGGGCGTTTGGAAGCAACGGCACTTCAAATATTTTAGTCATTTGCAAGAAGACATTGTAATAACAACGTTCTTCTGAAATGCATCGGATTAGGGCACAGTGCCTTGTTAGCGCAGTAGGCAGCGCGTCAGTCTCATAATCTGAAGGTCGTGAGTTCGATCCTCACACAGGGCAAGGCTATTAAAAGCCGCAGTGAATCAAATGTTTGACGCCTATTACAAAACTAGCAACTCAACAATGATTCCGCACGGGCTCGAACCGGGGACCTTGCGCGTGTGAAGCGCACGTGATAACCGCTACACTACGGAATCCAATGACTATTGGAACCTATGACGAAGGAAAGCAATACAAGGCTAAAATAGCTAGAGAAAAAAGCAAAAACATGTCGCTTGTTAGTTGCCAGATTCCGTAGTGTAGTGGTTATCACGTGCGCTTAACACGCGCAAGGTCCCCGGTTCGAGCCCGGGCGGAATCATTGATGTTTCCGCGAAGCGAACCTCGGAAGAGCCTCTGTAGGTTCCATGGTGTTATGGTTAGCACTCAGGACTCTGAATCCTGCGATCCGAGTTCAAGTCTCGGTGGAACCTGTGCGTTAGTTGTGCCTCGGAAGCACCTATTGGGCGTTTGGAAGCAACGGCACTTCAAATATTTTAGTCATTTGCAAGAAGACATTGTAATAACAACGTTCTTCTGAAATGCATCGGATTAGGGCACAGTGCCTTGTTAGCGCAGTAGGCAGCGCGTCAGTCTCATAATCTGAAGGTCGTGAGTTCGATCCTCACACAGGGCAAGGCTATTAAAAGCCGCAGTGAATCAAATGTTTGACGCCTATTACAAAACTAGCAACTCAACAATGATTCCGCCCGGGCTCGAACCGGGGACCTTGCGCGTGTGAAGCGCACGTGATAACCGCTACACTACGGAATCCATTGAATTTTGGAACCTATGACGAAGGAAAGCATTACAAGGCTAAAATAGCTAGAGAAAAAAGCAGAAACATGTCGCTTGTTAGTTGCCAGATTCCGTAGTGTAGTGGTTATCACGTGCGCTTAACACGATGTTTCCGCGAAGCAAACCTCGGAAGAGCCTCTGTAGGTTCCATGGTGTTATGGTTAGCACTCAGGACTCTGAATCCTGCGATCCGAGTTCAAGTCTTGGTGGAACCTGTGCCGTTAGTTGTGCCTCGGAAGCACCTATTGGGCGTTTGGAAGCAACGGCACTTGAAATATTTTAGTCATTTGAGAGAAGACATTGTAATAACAACGTTCTTCTGAAATGCATCGGATTAGGGCGCAGTGCCTTGTTAGCGCAGTAGGCAGCGCGTCAGTCTCATAATCTGAAGGTCGTGAGTTCGATCCTCACACAGGGCAAGGCTTTTAAAAGCCGCAGTGAATCAAATGTTTGACGCCTATTACAAAACTAGCAACTCAACAATGATTCCGCCCGGGCTCGAACCGGGGACCTTGCGCGTGTGAAGCGCACGTGATAACCGCTACACTACGGAATCCAATGACTATTGGAACCTATGACGAAGGAAAGCAATACAAGGCTAAAATAGCTAGAGAAAAAAGCAAAACATGTCGCTTGTTAGTTGCCAGATTCCGTTGTGTAGTGGTTATCACGTGCGCTTAACACGCACAAGGTCCCCGGTTCGAGCCCGGGCGGAATCATTGATGTTTCCGCGAAGCGAACCTCGGAAGAGCCTCTATGGGTTCCATGGTGTTATGGTTAGCACTCAGGACTCTGAATCCTGCGATCCGAGTTCAAGTCTTGGTGGAACCTGTGCCGTTAGTTGTGCCTCGGAAGCACCTATTGGGCGTTTGGAAGCAACGGCACTTCAAATATTTTAGTCATTTGCAAGAAGACATTGTAATAACAACGTTCTTCTGAAATGCATCGGATTAGGGCGCAGTGCCTTGTTAGCGCAGTAGGCAGCGCGTCAGTCTCATAATCTGAAGGTCGTGAGTTCGATCCTCACACAGGGCAAGGCTTTTAAAAGCCGCAGTGAATCAAATGTTTGACGCCTATTAAAAAACTAGCAACTCAACAATGATTCCGCCCGGGCTCGAACCGGGGACCTTGCGCGTGTGAAGCGCACGTGATAACCGCTACACTACGGAATCCAATGAATTTTGGAACCTATGACGAAGGAAAGCATTACAAGGCTAAAATAGCTAGAGAAAAAAGCAAAAACATGTCGCTTGTTAGTTGCCAGATTCCGTAGTGTAGTGGTTATCACGTGCGCTTAACACGCGCAAGGTCCCCGGTTCGAGCCCGGGCGGAATCATTGATGTTTCCGCGAAGCGAACCTCGGAAGAGCCTCTGTAGGTTCCATGGTGTTATGGTTAGCACTCAGGACTCTGAATCCTGCGATCCGAGTTCAAGTCTCGGTGGAACCTGTGCCGTTAGTTGTGCCTCGGAAGCACCTATTGGGCGTTTGGAAGCAACGGCACTTCAAATATTTTAGTCATTTGCAAGAAGACATTGTAATAACAACGTTCTTCTGAAATGCATCGGATTAGGGCACAGTGCCTTGTTAGCGCAGTAGGCAGCGCGTCAGTCTCATAATCTGAAGGTCGTGAGTTCGATCCTCACACAGGGCAAGGCTATTAAAAGCCGCAGTGAATCAAATGTTTGACGCCTATTACAAAACTAGCAACTCAACAATGATTCCGCCCGGGCTCGAACCGGGGACCTTGCGCGTGTGAAGCGCACGTGATAACCGCTACACTACGGAATCCATTGAATTTTGGAACCTATGACGAAGGAAAGCATTACAAGGCTAAAATAGCTAGAGAAAAAAGCAGAAACATGTCGCTTGTTAGTTGCCAGATTCCGTAGTGTAGTGGTTATCACGTGCGCTTAACACGATGTTTCCGCGAAGCAAACCTCGGAAGAGCCTCTGTAGGTTCCATGGTGTTATGGTTAGCACTCAGGACTCTGAATCCTGCGATCCGAGTTCAAGTCTTGGTGGAACCTGTGCCGTTAGTTGTGCCTCGGAAGCACCTATTGGGCGTTTGGAAGCAACGGCACTTGAAATATTTTAGTCATTTGAGAGAAGACATTGTAATAACAACGTTCTTCTGAAATGCATCGGATTAGGGCGCAGTGCCTTGTTAGCGCAGTAGGCAGCGCGTCAGTCTCATAATCTGAAGGTCGTGAGTTCGATCCTCACACAGGGCAAGGCTTTTAAAAGCCGCAGTGAATCAAATGTTTGACGCCTATTACAAAACTAGCAACTCAACAATGATTCCGCCCGGGCTCGAACCGGGGACCTTGCGCGTGTGAAGCGCACGTGATAACCGCTACACTACGGAATCCAATGACTATTGGAACCTATGACGAAGGAAAGCAATACAAGGCTAAAATAGCTAGAGAAAAAAGCAAAACATGTCGCTTGTTAGTTGCCAGATTCCGTTGTGTAGTGGTTATCACGTGCGCTTAACACGCACAAGGTCCCCGGTTCGAGCCCGGGCGGAATCATTGATGTTTCCGCGAAGCGAACCTCGGAAGAGCCTCTATGGGTTCCATGGTGTTATGGTTAGCACTCAGGACTCTGAATCCTGCGATCCGAGTTCAAGTCTTGGTGGAACCTGTGCCGTTAGTTGTGCCTCGGAAGCACCTATTGGGCGTTTGGAAGCAACGGCACTTCAAATATTTTAGTCATTTGCAAGAAGACATTGTAATAACAACGTTCTTCTGAAATGCATCGGATTAGGGCGCAGTGCCTTGTTAGCGCAGTAGGCAGCGCGTCAGTCTCATAATCTGAAGGTCGTGAGTTCGATCCTCACACAGGGCAAGGCTTTTAAAAGCCGCAGTGAATCAAATGTTTGACGCCTATTAAAAAACTAGCAACTCAACAATGATTCCGCCCGGGCTCGAACCGGGGACCTTGCGCGTGTGAAGCGCACGTGATAACCGCTACACTACGGAATCCAATGAATTTTGGAACCTATGACGAAGGAAAGCATTACAAGGCTAAAATAGCTAGAGAAAAAAGCAAAAACATGTCGCTTGTTAGTTGCCAGATTCCGTAGTGTAGTGGTTATCACGTGCGCTTAACACGTGCAAGGTCCCCGGTTCGAGCCCGGGCGGAATCATTGATGTTTCCGCGAAGCGAACCTCGGAAGAGCCTCTGTAGGTTCCATGGTGTTATGGTTAGCACTCAGGACTCTGAATCCTGCGATCCGAGTTCAAGTCTTGGTGGAACCTGTGCCGTTAGTTGTGCCTCGGAAGCACCTATTGGGCGTTTGGAAGCAACGGCACTTCAAATATTTTAGTCATTTGCAAGAAGACATTTTAATAACAACGTTCTTCTGAAATGCATCGGATTAGGGCGCAGTGCCTTGTTAGCGCAGTAGGCAGCGCGTCAGTCTCATAATCTGAAGGTCGTGAGTTCGATCCTCACACAGGGCAAGGCTATTAAAAGCCGCAGTGAATCAAATGTTTGACGCCTATTACAAAACTAGCAACTCAACAATGATTCCGCCCGGGCTCATTCCGCGGACCTTGCGCGTGTGAAGCGCACGTGATAACCGCTACACTACGGAATCCAATGAATTTTGGAACCTATGACGAAGGAAAGCATTACAAGGCTAAAATAGCTAGAGAAAAAAGCAAAAACATGTCGCTTGTTAGTTGCCAGATTCCGTAGTGTAGTGGTTATCACGTGCGCTTAACACGCGCAAGGTCCCCGGTTCGAGCCCGGGCGGAATCATTGATGTTTCCGCGAAGCGAACCTCGGAAGAGCCTCTGTAGGTTCCATGGTGTTATGGTTAGCACTCAGGACTCTGAATCCTGCGATCCGAGTTCAAGTCTCGGTGGAACCTGTGCCGTTAGTTGTGCCTCGGAAGCACCTATTGGGCGTTTGGAAGCAACGGCACTTCAAATATTTTAGTCATTTGCAAGAAGACATTGTAATAACAACGTTCTTCTGAAATGCATCGGATTAGGGCACAGTGCCTTGTTAGCGCAGTAGGCAGCGCGTCAGTCTCATAATCTGAAGGTCGTGAGTTCGATCCTCACACAGGGCAAGGCTATTAAAAGCCGCAGTGAATCAAATGTTTGACGCCTATTACAAAACTAGCAACTCAACAATGATTCCGCCCGGGCTCGAACCGGGGACCTTGCGCGTGTGAAGCGCACGTGATAACCGCTACACTACGGAATCCAATGAATTTTGGAACCTATGACGAAGGAAAGCATTACAAGGCTAAAATAGCTAGAGAAAAAAGCAGAAACATGTCGCTTGTTAGTTGCCAGATTCCGTAGTGTAGTGGTTATCACGTGCGCTTAACACGATGTTTCCACGAAGCAAACCTCGGAAGAGCCTCTGTAGGTTCCATGGTGTTATGGTTAGCACTCAGGACTCTGAATCCTGCGATCCGAGTTCAAGTCTTGGTGGAACCTGTGCCGTTAATTGTGCCTCGGAAGCACCTATTGGGCGTTTGGAAGCAACGGCACTTGAAATATTTTAGTCATTTGCAAGAAGACATTGTAATAACAACGTTCTTCTGAAATGCATCGGATTAGGGCGCAGTGCCTTGTTAGCGCAGTAGGCAGCGCGTCAGTCTCATAATCTGAAGGTCGTGAGTTCGATCCTCACACAGGGCAAGGCTTTTAAAAGCCGCAGTGAATCAAATGTTTGACGCCTATTACAGAACTAGCAACTCAACAATGATTCCGCCCTGGCTCGAACCGGGGACCTTGCGCGTGTGAAGCGCACGTGATAACCGCTACACTACGGAATCCAATGACTATTGGAACCTATGACGAAGGAAAGCAATACAAGGCTAAAATAGCTAGAGAAAAAAGCAATAACATGTCGCTTGTTAGTTGCCAGATTCCGTAGTGTAGTGGTTATCACGTGCGCTTAACACGCGCAAGGTCCCCGGTTCGAGCCCGGGCGGAATCATTGATGTTTCCGCGAAGCGAACCTCGGAAGAGCCTCTGTAGGTTCCATGGTGTTATGGTTAGCACTCAGGACTCTGAATCCTGCGATCCGAGTTCAAGTCTCGGTGGAACCTGTGCCGTTAGTTGTGCCTCGGAAGCACCTATTGGGCGTTTGGAAGCAACGGCACTTCAAATATTTTAGTCATTTGCAAGAAGACATTGTAATAACAACGTTCTTCTGAAATGCATCGGATTAGGGCACAGTGCCTTGTTAGCGCAGTAGGCAGCGCGTCAGTCTCATAATCTGAAGGTCGTGAGTTCGATCCTCACACAGGGCAAGGCTATTAAAAGCCGCAGTGAATCAAATGTTTGACGCCTATTACAAAACTAGCAACTCAACAATGATTCCGCCCGGGCTCGAACCGGGGACCTTGCGCGTGTGAAGCGCACGTGATAACCGCTACACTACGGAATCCAATGAATTTTGGAACCTATGACGAAGGAAAGCATTACAAGGCTAAAATAGCTAGAGAAAAAAGCAGAAACATGTCGCTTGTTAGTTGCCAGATTCCGTAGTGTAGTGGTTATCACGTGCGCTTAACACGATGTTTCCGCGAAGCAAACCTCGGAAGAGCCTCTGTAGGTTCCATGGTGTTATGGTTAGCACTCAGGACTCTGAATCCTGCGATCCGAGTTCAAGTCTTGGTGGAACCTGTGCCGTTAGTTGTGCCTCGGAAGCACCTATTGGGCGTTTGGAAGCAACGGCATTTGAAATATTTTAGTCATTTGAGAGAAGACATTGTAATAACAACGTTCTTCTGAAATGCATCGGATTAGGGCGCAGTGCCTTGTTAGCGCAGTAGGCAGCGCGTCAGTCTCATAATCTGAAGGTCGTGAGTTCGATCCTCACACAGGGCAAGGCTTTTAAAAGCCGCAGTGAATCAAATGTTTGACGCCTATTACAAAACTAGCAACTCAACAATGATTCCGCCCGGGCTCGAACCGGGGACCTTGCGCGTGTGAAGCGCACGTGATAACCGCTACACTACGGAATCCAATGACTATTGGAACCTATGACGAAGGAAAGCAATACAAGGCTAAAATAGCTAGAGAAAAAAGCAAAACATGTCGCTTGTTAGTTGCCAGATTCCGTAGTGTAGTGGTTATCACGTGCGCTTAACACGCACAAGGTCCCCGGTTCGAGCCCGGGCGGAATCATTGATGTTTCCGCGAAGCGAACCTCGGAAGAGCCTCTGTAGGTTCCATGGTGTTATGGTTAGCACTCAGGACTCTGAATCCTGCGATCCGAGTTCAAGTCTTGGTGGAACCTGTGCCGTTAGTTGTGCCTCGGAAGCACCTATTGGGCGTTTGGAAGCAACGGCACTTCAAATATTTTAGTCATTTGCAAGAAGACATTGTAATAACAACGTTCTTCTGAAATGCATCGGATTAGGGCGCAGTGCCTTGTTAGCGCAGTAGGCAGCGCGTCAGTCTCATAATCTGAAGGTCGTGAGTTCGATCCTCACACAGGGCAAGGCTTTTAAAAGCCGCAGTGAATCAAATGTTTGACGCCTATTACAAAACTAGCAACTCAACAATGATTCCGCCCGGGCTCGAACCGGGGACCTTGCGCGTGTGAAGCGCACGTGATAACCGCTACACTACGGAATCCAATGAATTTTGGAACCTATGACGAAGGAAAGCATTACAAGGCTAAAATAGCTAGAGAAAAAAGCAAAAACATGTCGCTTGTTAGTTGCCAGATTCCGTAGTGTAGTGGTTATCACGTGCGCTTAACACGTGCAAGGTCCCCGGTTCGAGCCCGGGCGGAATCATTGATGTTTCCGCGAAGCGAACCTCGGAAGAGCCTCTGTAGGTTCCATGGTGTTATGGTTAGCACTCAGGACTCTGAATCCTGCGATCCGAGTTCAAGTCTTGGTGGAACCTGTGCCGTTAGTTGTGCCTCGGAAGCACCTATTGGGCGTTTGGAAGCAACGGCACTTCAAATATTTTAGTCATTTGCAAGAAGACATTTTAATAACAACGTTCTTCTGAAATGCATCGGATTAGGGCGCAGTGCCTTGTTAGCGCAGTAGGCAGCGCGTCAGTCTCATAATCTGAAGGTCGTGAGTTCGATCCTCACACAGGGCAAGGCTTTTAAAAGCCGCAGTGAATCAAATGTTTGACGCCTATTACAAAACTAGCAACTCAACAATGATTCCGCCCGGGCTCGAACCGGGGACCTTGCGCGTGTGAAGCGCACGTGATAACCGCTACACTACGGAATCCAATGACTACTGGAACCTATGACGAAGGAAAGCAATACAAGGCTAAAATAGCTAGAGAAAAAAGCAAAACATGTCGCTTGTTAGTTGCCAGATTCCGTAGTGTAGTGGTTATCACGTGCGCTTAACACGCACAAGGTCCCCGGTTCGAGCCCGGGCGGAATCATTGATGTTTCCGCGAAGCGAACCTCGGAAGAGCCTCTGTAGGTTCCATGGTGTTATGGTTAGCACTCAGGACTCTGAATCCTGCGATCCGAGTTCAAGTCTTGGTGGAACCTGTGCCGTTAGTTGTGCCTCGGAAGCACCTATTGGGCGTTTGGAAGCAACGGCACTTCAAATATTTTAGTCATTTGCAAGAAGACATTGTAATAACAACGTTCTTCTGAAATGCATCGGATTAGGGCGCAGTGCCTTGTTAGCGCAGTAGGCAGCGCGTCAGTCTCATAATCTGAAGGTCGTGAGTTCGATCTTCACACAGGGCAAGGCTTTTAAAAGCCGCAGTGAATCAAATGTTTGACGCCTATTACAAAACTAGCAACTCAACAATGATTCCGCCCGGGCTCGAACCGGGGACCTTGCGCGTGTGAAGCGCACGTGATAACCGCTACACTACGGAATCCAATGAATTTTGGAACCTATGACGAAGGAAAGCATTACAAGGCTAAAATAGCTAGAGAAAAAAGCAAAAACATGTCGCTTGTTAGTTGCCAGATTCCGTAGTGTAGTGGTTATCACGTGCGCTTAACACGTGCAAGGTCCCCGGTTCGAGCCCGGGCGGAATCATTGATGTTTCCGCGAAGCGAACCTCGGAAGAGCCTCTGTAGGTTCCATGGTGTTATGGTTAGCACTCAGGACTCTGAATCCTGCGATCCGAGTTCAAGTCTTGGTGGAACCTGTGCCGTTAGTTGTGCCTCGGAAGCACCTATTGGGCGTTTGGAAGCAACGGCACTTCAAATATTTTAGTCATTTGCAAGAAGACATTTTAATAACAACGTTCTTCTGAAATGCATCGGATTAGGGCGCAGTGCCTTGTTAGCGCAGTAGGCAGCGCGTCAGTCTCATAATCTGAAGGTCGTGAGTTCGATCCTCACACAGGGCAAGGCTTTTAAAAGCCGCAGTGAATCAAATGTTTGACGCCTATTACAAAACTAGCAACTCAACAATGATTCCGCCCGGGCTCGAACCGGGGACCTTGCGCGTGTGAAGCGCACGTGATAACCGCTACACTACGGAATCCAATGAATTTTGGAACCTATGACGAAGGAAAGCATTACAAGGCTAAAATAGCTAGAGAAAAAAGCAAAAACATGTCGCTTGTTAGTTGCCAGATTCCGTAGTGTAGTGGTTATCACGTGCGCTTAACACGCGCAAGGTCCCCGGTTCGAGCCCGGGCGGAATCATTGATGTTTCCGCGAAGCGAACCTCGGAAGAGCCTCTGTAGGTTCCATGGTGTTATGGTTAGCACTCAGGACTCTGAATCCTGCGATCCGAGTTCAAGTCTCGGTGGAACCTGTGCCGTTAGTTGTGCCTCGGAAGCACCTATTGGGCGTTTGGAAGCAACGGCACTTCAAATATTTTAGTCATTTGCAAGAAGACATTGTAATAACAACGTTCTTCTGAAATGCATCGGATTAGGGCACAGTGCCTTGTTAGCGCAGTAGGCAGCGCGTCAGTCTCATAATCTGAAGGTCGTGAGTTCGATCCTCACACAGGGCAAGGCTATTAAAAGCCGCAGTGAATCAAATGTTTGACGCCTATTACAAAACTAGCAACTCAACAATGATTCCGCCCGGGCTCGAACCGGGGACCTTGCGCGTGTGAAGCGCACGTGATAACCGCTACACTACGGAATCCAATGAATTTTGGAACCTATGACGAAGGAAAGCATTACAAGGCTAAAATAGCTAGAGAAAAAAGCAGAAACATGTCGCTTGTTAGTTGCCAGATTCCGTAGTGTAGTGGTTATCACGTGCGCTTAACACGATGTTTCCGCGAAGCAAACCTCGGAAGAGCCTCTGTAGGTTCCATGGTGTTATGGTTAGCACTCAGGACTCTGAATCCTGCGATCCGAGTTCAAGTCTTGGTGGAACCTGTGCCGTTAATTGTGCCTCGGAAGCACCTATTGGGCGTTTGGAAGCAACGGCACTTGAAATATTTTAGTCATTTGCAAGAAGACATTGTAATAACAACGTTCTTCTGAAATGCATCGGATTAGGGCGCAGTGCCTTGTTAGCGCAGTAGGCAGCGCGTCAGTCTCATAATCTGAAGGTCGTGAGTTCGATCCTCACACAGGGCAAGGCTTTTAAAAGCCGCAGTGAATCAAATGTTTGACGCCTATTACAAAACTAGCAACTCAACAATGATTCCGCCCTGGCTCGAACCGGGGACCTTGCGCGTGTGAAGCGCACGTGATAACCGCTACACTACGGAATCCAATGACTATTGGAACCTATGACGAAGGAAAGCAATACAAGGCTAAAATAGCTAGAGAAAAAAGCAAAAACATGTCGCTTGTTAGTTGCCAGATTCCGTAGTGTAGTGGTTATCACGTGCGCTTAACACGCGCAAGGTCCCCGGTTCGAGCCCGGGCGGAATCATTGATGTTTCCGCGAAGCGAACCTCGGAAGAGCCTCTGTAGGTTCCATGGTGTTATGGTTAGCACTCAGGACTCTGAATCCTGCGATCCGAGTTCAAGTCTCGGTGGAACCTGTGCCGTTAGTTGTGCCTCGGAAGCACCTATTGGGCGTTTGGAAGCAACGGCACTTCAAATATTTTAGTCATTTGCAAGAAGACATTGTAATAACAACGTTCTTCTGAAATGCATCGGATTAGGGCGCAGTGCCTTGTTAGCGCAGTAGGCAGCGCGTCAGTCTCATAATCTGAAGGTCGTGAGTTCGATCCTCACACAGGGCAAGGCTTTTAAAAGCCGCAGTGAATCAAATGTTTGACGCCTATTACAAAACTAGCAACTCAACAATGATTCCGCCCGGGCTCGAACCGGGGACCTTGCGCGTGTGAAGCGCACGTGATAACCGCTACACTACGGAATCCAATGAATTTTGGAACCTATGACGAAGGAAAGCATTACAAGGCTAAAATAGCTAGAGAAAAAAGCAGAAACATGTCGCTTGTTAGTTGCCAGATTCCGTAGTGTAGTGGTTATCACGTGCGCTTAACACGATGTTTCCGCGAAGCAAACCTCGGAAGAGCCTCTGTAGGTTCCATGGTGTTATGGTTAGCACTCAGGACTCTGAATCCTGCGATCCGAGTTCAAGTCTTGGTGGAACCTGTGCCGTTAATTGTGCCTCGGAAGCACCTATTGGGCGTTTGGAAGCAACGGCACTTGAAATATTTTAGTCATTTGCAAGAAGACATTGTAATAACAACGTTCTTCTGAAATGCATCGGATTAGGGCGCAGTGCCTTGTTAGCGCAGTAGGCAGCGCGTCAGTCTCATAATCTGAAGGTCGTGAGTTCGATCCTCACACAGGGCAAGGCTTTTAAAAGCCGCAGTGAATCAAATGTTTGACGCCTATTACAAAACTAGCAACTCAACAATGATTCCGCCCTGGCTCGAACCGGGGACCTTGCGCGTGTGAAGCGCACGTGATAACCGCTACACTACGGAATCCAATGACTATTGGAACCTATGACGAAGGAAAGCAATACAAGGCTAAAATAGCTAGAGAAAAAAGCAAAAACATGTCGCTTGTTAGTTGCCAGATTCCGTAGTGTAGTGGTTATCACGTGCGCTTAACACGCGCAAGGTCCCCGGTTCGAGCCCGGGCGGAATCATTGATGTTTCCGCGAAGCGAACCTCGGAAGAGCCTCTGTAGGTTCCATGGTGTTATGGTTAGCACTCAGGACTCTGAATCCTGCGATCCGAGTTCAAGTCTCGGTGGAACCTGTGCCGTTAGTTGTGCCTCGGAAGCACCTATTGGGCGTTTGGAAGCAACGGCACTTCAAATATTTTAGTCATTTGCAAGAAGACATTGTAATAACAACGTTCTTCTGAAATGCATCGGATTAGGGCGCAGTGCCTTGTTAGCGCAGTAGGCAGCGCGTCAGTCTCATAATCTGAAGGTCGTGAGTTCGATCCTCACACAGGGCAAGGCTTTTAAAAGCCGCAGTGAATCAAATGTTTGACGCCTATTACAAAACTAGCAACTCAACAATGATTCCGCCTGGGCTCGAACCGGGGACCTTGCGCGTGTGAAGCGCACGTGATAACCGCTACACTACGGAATCCAATGACTATTGGAACCTATGACGAAGGAAAGCAATACAAGGCTAAAATAGCTAGAGAAAAAAGCAAAACATGTCGCTTGTTAGTTGCCAGATTCCGTAGTGTAGTGGTTATCACGTGCGCTTAACACGCACAAGGTCCCCGGTTCGAGCCCGGGCGGAATCATTGATGTTTCCGCGAAGCGAACCTCGGAAGAGCCTCTGTAGGTTCCATGGTGTTATGGTTAGCACTCAGGACTCTGAATCCTGCGATCCGAGTTCAAGTCTTGGTGGAACCTGTGCCGTTAGTTGTGCCTCGGAAGCACCTATTGGGCGTTTGGAAGCAACGGCACTTCAAATATTTTAGTCATTTGCAAGAAGACATTGTAATAACAACGTTCTTCTGAAATGCATCGGATTAGGGCGCAGTGCCTTGTTAGCGCAGTAGGCAGCGCGTCAGTCTCATAATCTGAAGGTCGTGAGTTCGATCCTCACACAGGGCAAGGCTTTTAAAAGCCGCAGTGAATCAAATGTTTGACGCCTATTACAAAACTAGCAACTCAACAATGATTCCGCCCGGGCTCGAACCGGGGACCTTGCGCGTGTGAAGCGCACGTGATAACCGCTACACTACGGAATCCAATGAATTTTGGAACCTATGACGAAGGAAAGCATTACAAGGCTAAAATAGCTAGAGAAAAAAGCAAAAACATGTCGCTTGTTAGTTGCCAGATTCCGTAGTGTAGTGGTTATCACGTGCGCTTAACACGTGCAAGGTCCCCGGTTCGAGCCCGGGCGGAATCATTGATGTTTCCGCGAAGCGAACCTCGGAAGAGCCTCTGTAGGTTCCATGGTGTTATGGTTAGCACTCAGGACTCTGAATCCTGCGATCCGATTTCAAGTCTTGGTGGAACCTGTGCCGTTAGTTGTGCCTCGGAAGCACCTATTGGGCGTTTGGAAGCAACGGCACTTGAAATATTTTAGTCATTTGAGAGAAGACATTGTAATAACAACGTTCTTCTGAAATGCATCGGATTAGGGCACAGTGCCTTGTTAGCGCAGTAGGCAGCGCGTCAGTCTCATAATCTGAAGGTCGTGAGTTCGATCCTCACACAGGGCAAGGCTTTTAAAAGCCGCAGTGAATCAAATGTTTGACGCCTATTACAAAACTAGCAACTCAACAATGATTCCGCCCGGGCTCGAACCGGGGACCTTGCGCGTGTGAAGCGCACGTGATAACCGCTACACTACGGAATCCAATGACTATTGGGACCTATGACGAAGGAAAGCAATACAAGGCTAAAATAGCTAGAGAAAAAAGCAAAAACATGTCGCTTGTTAGTTGCCAGATTCCGTAGTGTAGTGGTTATCACGTGCGCTTAACACGCGCAAGGTCCCCGGTTCGAGCCCGGGCGGAATCATTGATGTTTCCGCGAAGCGAACCTCGGAAGAGCCTCTGTAGGTTCCATGGTGTTATGGTTAGCACTCAGGACTCTGAATCCTGCGATCCGAGTTCAAGTCTTGGTGGAACCTGTGCCGTTAGTTGTGCCTCGGAAGCACCTATTGGGCGTTTGGAAGCAACGGCACTTGAAATATTTTAGTCATTTGAGAGAAGACATTGTAATAACAACGTTCTTCTGAAATGCATCGGATTAGGGCACAGTGCCTTGTTAGCGCAGTAGGCAGCGCGTCAGTCTCATAATCTGAAGGTCGTGAGTTCGATCCTCACACAGGGCAAGGCTTTTAAAAGCCGCAGTGAATCAAATGTTTGACGCCTATTACAAAACTAGCAACTCAACAATGATTCCGCCCGGGCTCGAACCGGGGACCTTGCGCGTGTGAAGCGCACGTGATAACCGCTACACTACGGAATCCAATGAATTTTGGAACCTATGACGAAGGAAAGCATTACAAGGCTAAAATAGCTAGAGAAAAAAGCAAAAACATGTCGCTTGTTAGTTGCCAGATTCCGTAGTGTAGTGGTTATCACGTGCGCTTAACACGCGCAAGGTCCCCGGTTCGAGCCCGGGCGGAATCATTGATGTTTCCGCGAAGCGAACCTCGGAAGAGCCTCTGTAGGTTCCATGGTGTTATGGTTAGCACTCAGGACTCTGAATCCTGCGATCCGAGTTCAAGTCTCGGTGGAACCTGTGCCGTTAGTTGTGCCTCGGAAGCACCTATTGGGCGTTTGGAAGCAACGGCACTTCAAATATTTTAGTCATTTGCAAGAAGACATTGTAATAACAACGTTCTTCTGAAATGCATCGGATTAGGGCGCAGTGCCTTGTTAGCGCAGTAGGCAGCGCGTCAGTCTCATAATCTGAAGGTCGTGAGTTCGATCCTCACACAGGGCAAGGCTTTTAAAAGCCGCAGTGAATCAAATGTTTGACGCCTATTACAAAACTAGCAACTCAACAATGATTCCGCCCGGGCTCGAACCGGGGACCTTGCGCGTGTGAAGCGCACGTGATAACCGCTACACTACGGAATCCAATGACTATTGGAACCTATGACGAAGGAAAGCAATACAAGGCTAAAATAGCTAGAGAAAAAAGCAAAAACATGTCGCTTGTTAGTTGCCAGATTCCGTAGTGTAGTGGTTATCACGTGCGCTTAACACGCGCAAGGTCCCCGGTTCGAGCCCGGGCGGAATCATTGATGTTTCCGCGAAGCGAACCTCGGAAGAGCCTCTGTAGGTTCCATGGTGTTATGGTTAGCACTCAGGACTCTGAATCCTGCGATCCGAGTTCAAGTCTTGGTGGAACCTGTGCCGTTAGTTGTGCCTCGGAAGCACCTATTGGGCGTTTGGAAGCAACGGCACTTGAAATATTTTAGTCATTTGAGAGAAGACATTGTAATAACAACGTTCTTCTGAAATGCATCGGATTAGGGCACAGTGCCTTGTTAGCGCAGTAGGCAGCGCGTCAGTCTCATAATCTGAAGGTCGTGAGTTCGATCCTCACACAGGGCAAGGCTTTTAAAAGCCGCAGTGAATCAAATGTTTGACGCCTATTACAAAACTAGCAACTCAACAATGATTCCGCCCGGGCTCGAACCGGGGACCTTGCGCGTGTGAAGCGCACGTGATAACCGCTACACTACGGAATCCAATGACTATTGGAACCTATGACGAAGGAAAGCAATACAAGGCTAAAATAGCTAGAGAAAAAAGCAAAAACATGTCGCTTGTTAGTTGCCAGATTCCGTAGTGTAGTGGTTATCACGTGCGCTTAACACGCGCAAGGTCCCCGGTTCGAGCCCGGGCGGAATCATTGATGTTTCCGCGAAGCGAACCTCGGAAGAGCCTCTGTAGGTTCCATGGTGTTATGGTTAGCACTCAGGACTCTGAATCCTGCGATCCGAGTTCAAGTCTTGGTGGAACCTGTGCCGTTAGTTGTGCCTCGGAAGCACCTATTGGGCGTTTGGAAGCAACGGCACTTGAAATATTTTAGTCATTTGAGAGAAGACATTGTAATAACAACGTTCTTCTGAAATGCATCGGATTAGGGCACAGTGCCTTGTTAGCGCAGTAGGCAGCGCGTCAGTCTCATAATCTGAAGGTCGTGAGTTCGATCCTCACACAGGGCAAGGCTTTTAAAAGCCGCAGTGAATCAAATGTTTGACGCCTATTACAAAACTAGCAACTCAACAATGATTCCGCCCGGGCTCGAACCGGGGACCTTGCGCGTGTGAAGCGCACGTGATAACCGCTACACTACGGAATCCAATGACTATTGGAACCTATGACGAAGGAAAGCAATACAAGGCTAAAATAGCTAGAGAAAAAAGCAAAAACATGTCGCTTGTTAGTTGCCAGATTCCGTAGTGTAGTGGTTATCACGTGCGCTTAACACGCGCAAGGTCCCCGGTTCGAGCCCGGGCGGAATCATTGATGTTTCCGCGAAGCGAACCTCGGAAGAGCCTCTGTAGGTTCCATGGTGTTATGGTTAGCACTCAGGACTCTGAATCCTGCGATCCGAGTTCAAGTCTTGGTGGAACCTGTGCCGTTAGTTGTGCCTCGGAAGCACCTATTGGGCGTTTGGAAGCAACGGCACTTGAAATATTTTAGTCATTTGAGAGAAGACATTGTAATAACAACGTTCTTCTGAAATGCATCGGATTAGGGCACAGTGCCTTGTTAGCGCAGTAGGCAGCGCGTCAGTCTCATAATCTGAAGGTCGTGAGTTCGATCCTCACACAGGGCAAGGCTTTTAAAAGCCGCAGTGAATCAAATGTTTGACGCCTATTACAAAACTAGCAACTCAACAATGATTCCGCCCGGGCTCGAACCGGGGACCTTGCGCGTGTGAAGCGCACGTGATAACCGCTACACTACGGAATCCAATGACTATTGGAACCTATGACGAAGGAAAGCAATACAAGGCTAAAATAGCTAGAGAAAAAAGCAAAAACATGTCGCTTGTTAGTTGCCAGATTCCGTAGTGTAGTGGTTATCACGTGCGCTTAACACGCGCAAGGTCCCCGGTTCGAGCCCGGGCGGAATCATTGATGTTTCCGCGAAGCGAACCTCGGAAGAGCCTCTGTAGGTTCCATGGTGTTATGGTTAGCACTCAGGACTCTGAATCCTGCGATCCGAGTTCAAGTCTCGGTGGAACCTGTGCCGTTAGTTGTGCCTCGGAAGCACCTATTGGGCGTTTGGAAGCAACGGCACTTCAAATATTTTAGTCATTTGCAAGAAGACATTGTAATAACAACGTTCTTCTGAAATGCATCGGATTAGGGCGCAGTGCCTTGTTAGCGCAGTAGGCAGCGCGTCAGTCTCATAATCTGAAGGTCGTGAGTTCGATCCTCACACAGGGCAAGGCTATTAAAAGCCGCAGTGAATCAAATGTTTGACGCCTATTACAAAACTAGCAACTCAACAATGATTCCGCCCGGGCTCGAACCGGGGACCTTGCGCGTGTGAAGCGCACGTGATAACCGCTACACTACGGAATCCAATGAATTTTGGAACCTATGACGAAGGAAAGCATTACAAGGCTAAAATAGCTAGAGAAAAAAGCAAAAACATGTCGCTTGTTAGTTGCCAGATTCCGTAGTGTAGTGGTTATCACGTGCGCTTAACACGATGTTTCCGCGAAGCAAACCTCGGAAGAGCCTCTGTATGTTCCATGGTGTTATGGTTAGCACTCAGGACTCTGAATCCTGCGATCCGAGTTCAAGTCTTGGTGGAACCTGTGCCGTTAGTTGTGCCTCGGAAGCACCTATTGGGCGTTTGGAAGCAACGGCACTTGAAATATTTTAGTCATTTGCAAGAAGACATTGTAATAACAACGTTCTTCTGAAATGCATCGGATTAGGGCGCAGTGCCTTGTTAGCGCAGTAGGCAGCGCGTCAGTCTCATAATCTGAAGGTCGTGAGTTCGATCCTCACACAGGGCAAGGCTTTTAAAAGCCGCAGTGAATCAAATGTTTGACGCCTATTACAAAACTAGCAACTCAACAATGATTCCGCCCGGGCTCGAACCGGGGACCTTGCGCGTGTGAAGCGCACGTGATAACCGCTACACTACGGAATCCAATGACTATTCGAACCTATGACGAAGGAAAGCAATACAAGGCTAAAATAGCTAGAGAAAAAAGCAAAAACATGTCGCTTGTTAGTTGCCAGATTCCGTAGTGTAGTGGTTATCACGTGCGCTTAACACGCGCAAGGTCCCCGGTTCGAGCCCGGGCGGAATCATTGATGTTTCCGCGAAGCGAACCTCGGAAGAGCCTCTGTAGGTTCCATGGTGTTATGGTTAGCACTCAGGACTCTGAATCCTGCGATCCGAGTTCAAGTCTTGGTGGAACCTGTGCCGTTAGTTGTGCCTCGGAAGCACCTATTGGGCGTTTGGAAGCAACGGCACTTGAAATATTTTAGTCATTTGAGAGAAGACATTGTAATAACAACGTTCTTCTGAAATGCATCGGATTAGGGCACAGTGCCTTGTTAGCGCAGTAGGCAGCGCGTCAGTCTCATAATCTGAAGGTCGTGAGTTCGATCCTCACACAGGGCAAGGCTTTTAAAAGCCGCAGTGAATCAAATGTTTGACGCCTATTACAAAACTAGCAACTCAACAATGATTCCGCCCGGGCTCGAACCGGGGACCTTGCGCGTGTGAAGCGCACGTGATAACCGCTACACTACGGAATCCAATGACTATTGGAACCTATGACGAAGGAAAGCAATACAAGGCTAAAATAGCTAGAGAAAAAAGCAAAAACATGTCGCTTGTTAGTTGCCAGATTCCGTAGTGTAGTGGTTATCACGTGCGCTTAACACGCGCAAGGTCCCCGGTTCGAGCCCGGGCGGAATCATTGATGTTTCCGCGAAGCGAACCTCGGAAGAGCCTCTGTAGGTTCCATGGTGTTATGGTTAGCACTCAGGACTCTGAATCCTGCGATCCGAGTTCAAGTCTCGGTGGAACCTGTGCCGTTAGTTGTGCCTCGGAAGCACCTATTGGGCGTTTGGAAGCAACGGCACTTCAAATATTTTAGTCATTTGCAAGAAGACATTGTAATAACAACGTTCTTCTGAAATGCATCGGATTAGGGCGCAGTGCCTTGTTAGCGCAGTAGGCAGCGCGTCAGTCTCATAATCTGAAGGTCGTGAGTTCGATCCTCACACAGGGCAAGGCTATTAAAAGCCGCAGTGAATCAAATGTTTGACGCCTATTACAAAACTAGCAACTCAACAATGATTCCGCCCGGGCTCGAACCGGGGACCTTGCGCGTGTGAAGCGCACGTGATAACCGCTACACTACGGAATCCAATGAATTTTGGAACCTATGACGAAGGAAAGCATTACAAGGCTAAAATAGCTAGAGAAAAAAGCAAAAACATGTCGCTTGTTAGTTGCCAGATTCCGTAGTGTAGTGGTTATCACGTGCGCTTAACACGATGTTTCCGCGAAGCAAACCTCGGAAGAGCCTCTGTATGTTCCATGGTGTTATGGTTAGCACTCAGGACTCTGAATCCTGCGATCCGAGTTCAAGTCTTGGTGGAACCTGTGCCGTTAGTTGTGCCTCGGAAGCACCTATTGGGCGTTTGGAAGCAACGGCACTTGAAATATTTTAGTCATTTGCAAGAAGACATTGTAATAACAACGTTCTTCTGAAATGCATCGGATTAGGGCGCAGTGCCTTGTTAGCGCAGTAGGCAGCGCGTCAGTCTCATAATCTGAAGGTCGTGAGTTCGATCCTCACACAGGGCAAGGCTTTTAAAAGCCGCAGTGAATCAAATGTTTGACGCCTATTACAAAACTAGCAACTCAACAATGATTCCGCCCGGGCTCGAACCGGGGACCTTGCGCGTGTGAAGCGCACGTGATAACCGCTACACTACGGAATCCAATGACTATTCGAACCTATGACGAAGGAAAGCAATACAAGGCTAAAATAGCTAGAGAAAAAAGCAAAAACATGTCGCTTGTTAGTTGCCAGATTCCGTAGTGTAGTGGTTATCACGTGCGCTTAACACGCGCAAGGTCCCCGGTTCGAGCCCGGGCGGAATCATTGATGTTTCCGCGAAGCGAACCTCGGAAGAGCCTCTGTAGGTTCCATGGTGTTATGGTTAGCACTCAGGACTCTGAATCCTGCGATCCGAGTTCAAGTCTCGGTGGAACCTGTGCCGTTAGTTGTGCCTCGGAAGCACCTATTTGGCGTTTGGAAGCAACGGCACTTCAAATATTTTAGTCATTTGCAAGAAGACATTGTAATAACAACGTTCTTCTGAAATGCATCGGACTAGGGCACAGTGCCTTGTTAGCGCAGTAGGCAGCGCGTCAGTCTCATAATCTGAAGGTCGTGAGTTCGATCCTCACACAGGGCAAGGCTATTAAAAGCCGCAGTGAATCAAATGTTTGACGCCTATTACAAAACTAGCAACTCAACAATGATTCCGCCCGGGCTCGAACCGGGGACCTTGCGCGTGTGAAGCGCACGTGATAACCGCTACACTACGGAATCCAATGACTATTGGAACCTATGACGAAGGAAAGCAATACAAGGCTAAAATAGCTAGAGAAAAAAGCAAAAACATGTCGCTTGTTAGTTGCCAGATTCCGTAGTGTAGTGGTTATCACGTGCGCTTAACACGCGCAAGGTCCCCGGTTCGAGCCCGGGCGGAATCATTGATGTTTCCGCGAAGCGAACCTCGGAAGAGCCTCTGTAGGTTCCATGGTGTTATGGTTAGCACTCAGGACTCTGAATCCTGCGATCCGAGTTCAAGTCTCGGTGGAACCTGTGCCGTTAGTTGTGCCTCGGAAGCACCTATTGGGCGTTTGGAAGCAACGGCACTTCAAATATTTTAGTCATTTGCAAGAAGACATTGTAATAACAACGTTCTTCTGAAATGCATCGGATTAGGGCACAGTGCCTTGTTAGCGCAGTAGGCAGCGCGTCAGTCTCATAATCTGAAGGTCGTGAGTTCGATCCTCACACAGGGCAAGGCTATTAAAAGCCGCAGTGAATCAAATGTTTGACGCCTATTACAAAACTAGCAACTCAACAATGATTCCGCCCGGGCTCGAACCGGGGACCTTGCGCGTGTGAAGCGCACGTGATAACCGCTACACTACGGAATCCAATGACTATTGGAACCTATGACGAAGGAAAGCAATACAAGGCTAAAATAGCTAGAGAAAAAAGCAAAAACATGTCGCTTGTTAGTTGCCAGATTCCGTAGTGTAGTGGTTATCACGTGCGCTTAACACGCGCAAGGTCCCCGGTTCGAGCCCGGGCGGAATCATTGATGTTTCCGCGAAGCGAACCTCGGAAGAGCCTCTGTAGGTTCCATGGTGTTATGGTTAGCACTCAGGACTCTGAATCCTGCGATCCGAGTTCAAGTCTCGGTGGAACCTGTGCCGTTAGTTGTGCCTCGGAAGCACCTATTGGGCGTTTGGAAGCAACGGCACTTCAAATATTTTAGTCATTTGCAAGAAGACATTGTAATAACAACGTTCTTCTGAAATGCATCGGATTAGGGCGCAGTGCCTTGTTAGCGCAGTAGGCAGCGCGTCAGTCTCATAATCTGAAGGTCGTGAGTTCGATCCTCACACAGGGCAAGGCTATTAAAAGCCGCAGTGAATCAAATGTTTGACGCCTATTACAAAACTAGCAACTCAACAATGATTCCGCCCGGGCTCGAACCGGGGACCTTGCGCGTGTGAAGCGCACGTGATAACCGCTACACTACGGAATCCAATGAATTTTGGAACCTATGACGAAGGAAAGCATTACAAGGCTAAAATAGCTAGAGAAAAAAGCAAAAACATGTCGCTTGTTAGTTGCCAGATTCCGTAGTGTAGTGGTTATCACGTGCGCTTAACACGATGTTTCCGCGAAGCAAACCTCGGAAGAGCCTCTGTATGTTCCATGGTGTTATGGTTAGCACTCAGGACTCTGAATCCTGCGATCCGAGTTCAAGTCTTGGTGGAACCTGTGCCGTTAGTTGTGCCTCGGAAGCACCTATTGGGCGTTTGGAAGCAACGGCACTTGAAATATTTTAGTCATTTGCAAGAAGACATTGTAATAACAACGTTCTTCTGAAATGCATCGGATTAGGGCGCAGTGCCTTGTTAGCGCAGTAGGCAGCGCGTCAGTCTCATAATCTGAAGGTCGTGAGTTCGATCCTCACACAGGGCAAGGCTTTTAAAAGCCGCAGTGAATCAAATGTTTGACGCCTATTACAAAACTAGCAACTCAACAATGATTCCGCCCGGGCTCGAACCGGGGACCTTGCGCGTGTGAAGCGCACGTGATAACCGCTACACTACGGAATCCAATGACTATTCGAACCTATGACGAAGGAAAGCAATACAAGGCTAAAATAGCTAGAGAAAAAAGCAAAAACATGTCGCTTGTTAGTTGCCAGATTCCGTAGTGTAGTGGTTATCACGTGCGCTTAACACGCGCAAGGTCCCCGGTTCGAGCCCGGGCGGAATCATTGATGTTTCCGCGAAGCGAACCTCGGAAGAGCCTCTGTAGGTTCCATGGTGTTATGGTTAGCACTCAGGACTCTGAATCCTGCGATCCGAGTTCAAGTCTCGGTGGAACCTGTGCCGTTAGTTGTGCCTCGGAAGCACCTATTGGGCGTTTGGAAGCAACGGCACTTCAAATATTTTAGTCATTTGCAAGAAGACATTGTAATAACAACGTTCTTCTGAAATGCATCGGACTAGGGCACAGTGCCTTGTTAGCGCAGTAGGCAGCGCGTCAGTCTCATAATCTGAAGGTCGTGAGTTCGATCCTCACACAGGGCAAGGCTATTAAAAGCCGCAGTGAATCAAATGTTTGACGCCTATTACAAAACTAGCAACTCAACAATGATTCCGCCCGGGCTCGAACCGGGGACCTTGCGCGTGTGAAGCGCACGTGATAACCGCTACACTACGGAATCCAATGACTATTGGAACCTATGACGAAGGAAAGCAATACAAGGCTAAAATAGCTAGAGAAAAAAGCAAAAACATGTCGCTTGTTAGTTGCCAGATTCCGTAGTGTAGTGGTTATCACGTGCGCTTAACACGCGCAAGGTCCCCGGTTCGAGCCCGGGCGGAATCATTGATGTTTCCGCGAAGCGAACCTCGGAAGAGCCTCTGTAGGTTCCATGGTGTTATGGTTAGCACTCAGGACTCTGAATCCTGCGATCCGAGTTCAAGTCTCGGTGGAACCTGTGCCGTTAGTTGTGCCTCGGAAGCACCTATTGGGCGTTTGGAAGCAACGGCACTTCAAATATTTTAGTCATTTGCAAGAAGACATTGTAATAACAACGTTCTTCTGAAATGCATCGGATTAGGGCACAGTGCCTTGTTAGCGCAGTAGGCAGCGCGTCAGTCTCATAATCTGAAGGTCGTGAGTTCGATCCTCACACAGGGCAAGGCTATTAAAAGCCGCAGTGAATCAAATGTTTGACGCCTATTACAAAACTAGCAACTCAACAATGATTCCGCCCGGGCTCGAACCGGGGACCTTGCGCGTGTGAAGCGCACGTGATAACCGCTACACTACGGAATCCAATGAATTTTGGAACCTATGACGAAGGAAAGCATTACAAGGCTAAAATAGCTATAGAAAAAAGCAGAAACATGTCGCTTGTTAGTTGCCAGATTCCGTAGTGTAGTGGTTATCACGTGCGCTTAACACGATGTTTCCGCGAAGCAAACCTCGGAAGAGCCTCTGTAGGTTCCATGGTGTTATGGTTAGCACTCAGGACTCTGAATCCTGCGATCCGAGTTCAAGTCTTGGTGGAACCTGTGCCGTTAGTTGTGCCTCGGAAGCACCTATTGGGCGTTTGGAAGCAACGGCACTTGAAATATTTTAGTCATTTGAGAGAAGACATTGTAATAACAACGTTCTTCTGAAATGCATCGGATTAGGGCACAGTGCCTTGTTAGCGCAGTAGGCAGCGCGTCAGTCTCATAATCTGAAGGTCGTGAGTTCGATCCTCACACAGGGCAAGGCTTTTAAAAGCCGCAGTGAATCAAATGTTTGACGCCTATTACAAAACTAGCAACTCAACAATGATTCCGCCCGTCTCGAACCGGGGACCTTGCGCGTGTGAAGCGCACGTGATAACCGCTACACTACGGAATCCAATGACTATTGGGACCTATGACGAAGGAAAGCAATACAAGGCTAAAATAGCTAGAAAAAAAGCAAAAACATGTCGCTTGTTAGTTGCCAGATTCCGTAGTGTAGTGGTTATCACGTGCGCTTAACACGCGCAAGGTCCCCGGTTCGAGCCCGGGCGGAATCATTGATGTTTCCGCGAAGCGAACCTCGGAAGAGCCTCTGTAGGTTCCATGGTGTTATGGTTAGCACTCAGGACTCTGAATCCTGCGATCCGAGTTCAAGTCTCGGTGGAACCTGTGCCGTTAGTTGTGCCTCGGAAGCACCTATTGGGCGTTTGGAAGCAACGGCACTTCAAATATTTTAGTCATTTGCAAGAAGACATTGTAATAACAACGTTCTTCTGAAATGCATCGGATTAGGGCGCAGTGCCTTGTTAGCGCAGTAGGCAGCGCGTCAGTCTCATAATCTGAAGGTCGTGAGTTCGATCCTCACACAGGGCAAGGCTATTAAAAGCCGCAGTGAATCAAATGTTTGACGCCTATTACAAAACTAGCAACTCAACAATGATTCCGCCCGGGCTCGAACCGGGGACCTTGCGCGTGTGAAGCGCACGTGATAACCGCTACACTACGGAATCCAATGAATTTTGGAACCTATGACGAAGGAAAGCATTACAAGGCTAAAATAGCTAGAGAAAAAAGCAGAAACATGTCGCTTGTTAGTTGCCAGATTCCGTAGTGTAGTGGTTATCACGTGCGCTTAACACGATGTTTCCGCGAAGCAAACCTCGGAAGAGCCTCTGTAGGTTCCATGGTGTTATGGTTAGCACTCAGGACTCTGAATCCTGCGATCCGAGTTCAAGTCTTGGTGGAACCTGTGCCGTTAGTTGTGCCTCGGAAGCACCTATTGGGCGTTTGGAAGCAACGGCACTTGAAATATTTTAGTCATTTGCAAGAAGACATTGTAATAACAACGTTCTTCTGAAATGCATCGGATTAGGGCGCAGTGCCTTGTTAGCGCAGTAGGCAGCGCGTCAGTCTCATAATCTGAAGGTCGTGAGTTCGATCCTCACACAGGGCAAGGCTTTTAAAAGCCGCAGTGAATCAAATGTTTGACGCCTATTACAAAACTAGCAACTCAACAATGATTCCGCCCGGGCTCGAACCGCGGACCTTGCGCGTGTGAAGCGCACGTGATAACCGCTACACTACGGAATCCAATGACTATTGGAACCTATGACGAAGGAAAGCAATACAAGGCTAAAATAGCTAGAGAAAAAAGCAAAAACATGTCGCTTGTTAGTTGCCAGATTCCGTAGTGTAGTGGTTATCACGTGCGCTTAACACGCGCAAGGTCCCCGGTTCGAGCCCGGGCGGAATCATCGATGTTTCCGCGAAGCGAACCTCGGAAGAGCCTCTGTAGGTTCCATGGTGTTATGGTTAGCACTCAGGACTCTGAATCCTGCGATCCGAGTTCAAGTCTCGGTGGAACCTGTGCCGTTAGTTGTGCTTCGGAAGCACCTATTGGGCGTTTGGAAGCAACGGCACTTCAAATATTTTAGTCATTTGCAAGAAGACATTGTAATAACAACGTTCTTCTGAAATGCATCGGATTAGGGCACAGTGCCTTGTTAGCGCAGTAGGCAGCGCGTCAGTCTCATAATCTGAAGGTCGTGAGTTCGATCCTCACACAGGGCAAGGCTTTTAAAAGCCGCAGTGAATCAAATGTTTGACGCCTATTACAAAACTAGCAACTCAACAATGATTCCGCCCGGGCTCGAACCGGGGACCTTGCGCGTGTGAAGCGCACGTGATAACCGCTACACTACGGAATCCAATGAATTTTGGAACCTATGACGAAGGAAAGCATTACAAGGCTAAAATAGCTAGAGAAAAAAGCAAAAACATGTCCCTTGTTAGTTGCCAGATTCCGTAGTGTAGTGGTTATCACGTGCGCTTAACACGCGCAAGGTCCCCGGTTCGAGCACGGGCGGAATCATTGATGTTTCCGCGAAGCGAACCTCGGAAGAGCCTCTGTAGGTTCCATGGTGTTATGGTTAGCATTCAGGACTCTGAATCCTGCGATCCGAGTTCAAGTCTTGGTGGAACCTGTGCCGTTAGTTGTGCCTCGGAAGCACCTATTGGGCGTTTGGAAGCAACGGCACTTCAAATATTTTAGTCATTTGCAAGAAGACATTGTAATAACAACGTTCTTCTGAAATGCATCGGATTAGGGCGCAGTGCCTTGTTAGCGCAGTAGGCAGCGCGTCAGTCTCATAATCTGAAGGTCGTGAGTTCGATCCTCACACAGGGCAAGGCTTTTAAAAGCCGCAGTGAATCAAATGTTTGACGCCTATTACAAAACTAGCAACTCAACAATGATTCCGCCCGGGCTCGAACCGGGGACCTTGCGCGTGTGAAGCGCACGTGATAACCGCTACACTACGGAATCCAATGAATTTTGGAACCTATGACGAAGGAAAGCATTACAAGGCTAAAATAGCTAGAGAAAAAAGCAAAAACATGTCCCTTGTTAGTTGCCAGATTCCGTAGTGTAGTGGTTATCACGTGCGCTTAACACGCGCAAGGTCCCCGGTTCGAGCCCGGGCGGAATCATTGATGTTTCCGCGAAGCGAACCTCGGAAGAGCCTCTGTAGGTTCCATGGTGTTATGGTTAGCATTCAGGACTCTGAATCCTGCGATCCGAGTTCAAGTCTTGGTGGAACCTGTGCCGTTACTTGTGCCTCGGAAGCACCTATTGGGCGTTTGGAAGCAACGGCACTTCAAATATTTTAGTCATTTGCAAGAAGACATTGTAATAACAACGTTCTTCTGAAATGCATCGGATTAGGGCGCAGTGCCTTGTTAGCGCAGTAGGCAGCGCGTCAGTCTCATAATCTGAAGGTCGTGAGTTCGTTCCTCACACAGGGCAAGGCTTTTAAAAGCCGCAGTGAATCAAATGTTTGACGCCTATTACAAAACTAGCAACTCAACAATGATTCCGCCCGGGCTCGAACCGGGGACCTTGCGCGTGTGAAGCGCACGTGATAACCGCTACACTACGGAATCCAATGAATTTTGGAACCTATGACGAAGGAAAGCATTACAAGGCTAAAATAGCTAGAGAAAAAAGCAAAAACATGTCCCTTGTTAGTTGCCAGATTCCGTAGTGTAGTGGTTATCACGTGCGCTTAACACGCGCAAGGTCCCCGGTTCGAGCCCGGGCGGAATCATTGATGTTTCCGCGAAGCGAACCTCGGAAGAGCCTCTGTAGGTTCCATGGTGTTATGGTTAGCATTCAGGACTCTGAATCCTGCGATCCGAGTTCAAGTCTTGGTGGAACCTGTGCCGTTACTTGTGCCTCGGAAGCACCTATTGGGCGTTTGGAAGCAACGGCACTTCAAATATTTTAGTCATTTGCAAGAAGACATTGTAATAACAACGTTCTTCTGAAATGCATCGGATTAGGGCACAGTGCCTTGTTAGCGCAGTAGGCAGCGCGTCAGTCTCATAATCTGAAGGTCGTGAGTTCGATCCTCACACAGGGCAAGGCTTTTAAAAGCCGCAGTGAATCAAATGTTTGACGCCTATTACAAAACTAGCAACTCAACAATGATTCCGCCCGGGCTCGAACCGGGGACCTTGCGCGTGTGAAGCGCACGTGATAACCGCTACACTACGGAATCCAATGAATTTTGGAACCTATGACGAAGGAAAGCATTACAAGGCTAAAATAGCTAGAGAAAAAAGCAAAAACATGTCCCTTGTTAGTTGCCAGATTCCGTAGTGTAGTGGTTATCACGTGCGCTTAACACGCGCAAGGTCCCCGGTTCGAGCCCGGGCGGAATCATTGATGTTTCCGCGAAGCGAACCTCGGAAGAGCCTCTGTAGGTTCCATGGTGTTATGGTTAGCATTCAGGACTCTGAATCCTGCGATCCGAGTTCAAGTCTTGGTGGAACCTGTGCCGTTAGTTGTGCCTCGGAAGCACCTATTGGGCGTTTGGAAGCAACGGCACTTCAAATATTTTAGTCATTTGCAAGAAGACATTGTAATAACAACGTTCTTCTGAAATGCATCGGATTAGGGCGCAGTGCCTTGTTAGCGCAGTAGGCAGCGCGTCAGTCTCATAATCTGAAGGTCGTGAGTTCGATCCTCACACAGGGCAAGGCTTTTAAAAGCCGCAGTGAATCAAATGTTTGACGCCTATTACAAAACTAGCAACTCAACAATGATTCCGCCCGGGCTCGAACCGGGGACCTTGCGCGTGTGAAGCGCACGTGATAACCGCTACACTACGGAATCCAATGAATTTTGGAACCTATGACGAAGGAAAGCATTACAAGGCTAAAATAGCTAGAGAAAAAAGCAAAAACATGTCCCTTGTTAGTTGCCAGATTCCGTAGTGTAGTGGTTATCACGTGCGCTTAACACGCGCAAGGTCCCCGGTTCGAGCCCGGGCGGAATCATTGATGTTTCCGCGAAGCGAACCTCGGAAGAGCCTCTGTAGGTTCCATGGTGTTATGGTTAGCATTCAGGACTCTGAATCCTGCGATCCGAGTTCAAGTCTTGGTGGAACCTGTGCCGTTACTTGTGCCTCGGAAGCACCTATTGGGCGTTTGGAAGCAACGGCACTTCAAATATTTTAGTCATTTGCAAGAAGACATTGTAATAACAACGTTCTTCTGAAATGCATCGGATTAGGGCGCAGTGCCTTGTTAGCGCAGTAGGCAGCGCGTCAGTCTCATAATCTGAAGGTCGTGAGTTCGTTCCTCACACAGGGCAAGGCTTTTAAAAGCCGCAGTGAATCAAATGTTTGACGCCTATTACAAAACTAGCAACTCAACAATGATTCCGCCCGGGCTCGAACCGGGGACCTTGCGCGTGTGAAGCGCACGTGATAACCGCTACACTACGGAATCCAATGAATTTTGGAACCTATGACGAAGGAAAGCATTACAAGGCTAAAATAGCTAGAGAAAAAAGCAAAAACATGTCCCTTGTTAGTTGCCAGATTCCGTAGTGTAGTGGTTATCACGTGCGCTTAACACGCGCAAGGTCCCCGGTTCGAGCCCGGGCGGAATCATTGATGTTTCCGCGAAGCGAACCTCGGAAGAGCCTCTGTAGGTTCCATGGTGTTATGGTTAGCATTCAGGACTCTGAATCCTGCGATCCGAGTTCAAGTCTTGGTGGAACCTGTGCCGTTACTTGTGCCTCGGAAGCACCTATTGGGCGTTTGGAAGCAACGGCACTTCAAATATTTTAGTCATTTGCAAGAAGACATTGTAATAACAACGTTCTTCTGAAATGCATCGGATTAGGGCACAGTGCCTTGTTAGCGCAGTAGGCAGCGCGTCAGTCTCATAATCTGAAGGTCGTGAGTTCGATCCTCACACAGGGCAAGGCTTTTAAAAGCCGCAGTGAATCAAATGTTTGACGCCTATTACAAAACTAGCAACTCAACAATGATTCCGCCCGGGCTCGAACCGGGGACCTTGCGCGTGTGAAGCGCACGTGATAACCGCTACACTACGGAATCCAATGAATTTTGGAACCTATGACGAAGGAAAGCATTACAAGGCTAAAATAGCTAGAGAAAAAAGCAAAAACATGTCCCTTGTTAGTTGCCAGATTCCGTAGTGTAGTGGTTATCACGTGCGCTTAACACGCGCAAGGTCCCCGGTTCGAGCCCGGGCGGAATCATTGATGTTTCCGCGAAGCGAACCTCGGAAGAGCCTCTGTAGGTTCCATGGTGTTATGGTTAGCATTCAGGACTCTGAATCCTGCGATCCGAGTTCAAGTCTTGGTGGAACCTGTGCCGTTACTTGTGCCTCGGAAGCACCTATTGGGCGTTTGGAAGCAACGGCACTTGAAATATTTTAGTCATTTGCAAGAAGACATTGTAATAACAACGTTCTTCTGAAATGCATCGGATTAGGGCGCAGTGCCTTGTTAGCGCAGTAGGCAGCGCGTCAGTCTCATAATCTGAAGGTCGTGAGTTCGATCCTCACACAGGGCAAGGCTATTAAAAGCCGCAGTGAATCAAATGTTTGACGCCTATTACAAAACTAGCAACTCAACAATGATTCCGCCCGGGCTCGAACCGGGGACCTTGCGCGTGTGAAGCGCACGTGATAACCGCTACACTACGGAATCCAATTAATTTTGGAACCTATGACGAAGGAAAGCAATACAAGGCTAAAATAGCTAGAGAAAAAAGAAGAAACATGTCGCTTGTTAGTTGCCAGATTCCGTAGTGTAGTGGTTATCACGTGCGCTTTACACGCTCAATGTCCCCGGGTCGAGCCCGGGCGGAATCATTGATGTTTCCGCGAAGCGAACCTCGGAAGAGCCTCTGTAGGTTCCATGGTGTAATGGTTAGCACTCAGGACTCTGAATCCTGCGATCCGAGTTCAAGTCTCGGTGGAACCTGTGCCGTTATTTGTGCCTCGGAAGCACCTATTGGGCGTTTGGAAGCAACGGCACTTCAAATATTTTAGTCATTTGCAAGAAGACATTGTAATAACAACGTTCTTCTGAAATGCATCGGATTAGGGCACAGTGCCTTGTTAGCGGAGTTGGCACCGGGGAGCTTGCGCATGTAAAGAATGTATAATCCATAGTAGTTAAGAATACCCTCGTCGTTGAAAAATTTTTGATTGTTATGATAAAGGCGGAATATGGAAAGAGGAAGTTAACAGAAATGAATTTAAATTGCATTTTTTCTTCTTAAAAGTACTTTTGCAGTGACTCTCCAGTGATGTCTTCAATCTGTTTGATCACTTTCTGGCACTGTCTCTCCACCGCGAATGAATCATCTAAAAACAACCAGTTCAAATTACTTTCTATTCTTCAAAATTCGATGTTTTTCGGTATAAAAATGCAAGCATTAAAGTGTTAAGTCCACTGACGTTTACCTTATACTTTTAAATTCGTCAGTCATTTCTAAGTGTAATAGTATATACCATTGTTTTCCTCTCCTATTTGAGGTCTTTTAGTACATTTTTAATAGTTACTTTCAAAATGATATACGACACGTTTTATTTTTAACATGTTTCGACTTTACCAAAGTCATCTTCAGAATATTATACAAAAGTTGATACATACACTCTTTATACAAAAATTTTTTCGAAAGTTATTTAAATATTTCCCAAAAGTACAATTATTACCACGATTACCGACCCAGTCGCGAAGTTATCAAAAACATGGTATCCTGAAAAAGTTGAAGAAAAACAATATTGTTATTTTAAAGCCGGACAAGGGAAATGGGGTAGTAATCTTAGACAGAAAGGATTGTGAAAAAGGCATCTTGGATATCATTTTAGACACTACTAAATTTAAAAAACTCGACGAAGATCCAACATTGAAGAGAGAAGGACAGTTACAACGTTTTCTTAGGAATTTAAAGAAAAAAGGTTTTTTTAGTGACAAAGTGTACAACGATATATATCCCAGTGGTTCTCAACCGGCCAGAATATACGGCCTTCCTAAAATGCATAAATCTTTTGAAAATTTACCTAAATTTAGGCCTATTATATCTTCCATAGGCACATGTAACTATCAACTTGCCAAGTTTTTAGGTGGTTTATTATCTGCTGTAATTCCCAAGGATTACTGTACTGCAGATACTTTCACTTTCGTTGAGGAATTAAAAAAGGTGAGTAAATCCGACAAGTTTATGGTTTCTTTCGATGTTTGTAGTCTTTTCACGAACATACCATTGAATAAAACATTAGATCTTGCAGTTCAACTTGTAATTGCCGGAAATCGTAAACTCAAAATCACAAAATCTGAACTAAAACAATTATTCGTTTTTGCAACGTCATCCTCGAATTCTTTGTTCAATAATGAAATGTATGAACAGGTCGATGGTGTTGCCATGGGCTCGCCGCTGGCACCTATTTTAGCGAATCTTTTCATGGGCGTTAAAGAAAAGGAATGGATAAAAAATTACTCGAGTTGTGGCCCAACATACTACCGTAGATATGTGGATGACATTTTTGCTTTATTTAACGATGAAAGTGAAGCGTTGGCCTTTTTTGAATACTTGAATCAGAGACACCCTAATATAAAATTTACCTTAGAAAAACAAGTTGATGGTAAACTTCCTTTTCTTGACATTTTAATTGAGAACACCAGTGACAAATTTTATACTTCTGTGTTCCATAAGTCAACCTATACTGGCCTTTTAACTAATTATTTTAGTTTCACTCCCAAAATCTATAAAATAGGTCTCATTAAAACACTAATTGACAGGACTTTCAAAACTAACAACAGTTGGAAACACTTTGACATTAATATTAAGGCTCTGACTGAAATTTTGAGAAAAAACTTTTTTCCTACAAAACTGGTAAACCGCCATATTTCAAATTACCTTGATAATAATTTTTCTACAGCTGTCAGTACAGAGACAACTAATGTATTAGAAAAGAGGTATTTTAAATTGCCTTTTATTGGCAAGTACTCTAATACTGCCAAAGAAAAAGTCAATCAACTTGTCAATAAGATGTGTAAAGAAATCAATGTGTGCCTCGTTTTTAAGTCATGTAAAATTAAAGATTATTTTTCTTGCAAGGACAGAGTTCCTGAATCTTTTAAATCTGGACTTGTGTATAAATTTGTTGGTGCTAGTTGTAATGCTAGCTATGTGGGTGAAACCACCAGGCACATTTTTAGTAGAGTTAAAGAACATTTGAAAACTGATAAAAACTCACAAATATTTAAGCATATGCAGTCAAATCTTAACTGTAAATTACTATGTAACGAAAATTGTTTTTCTATTTGGATTATGCAGACACTGATTGGCAGAGGAAACTCAAAGAGGGTATGCATATTTCTTGGTTGAAACCAGACCTCAATAAACAAGTTAAGCATTGCATCATCAATTTATCCGTTTAATTTTTTTGTTTTGTATTAGCCGCTTGTTCAATATCTGGGAATTATTTAATTGTCTTAAACAAATTGTGTATATAAATTTTATTCAACTAACTTTTGTTAGTTTATCTAATATTATTTTGTCAATATGGATTAGCTTGTGTATAATTCATATAAAATTGTACTTTTGGGAAATATTTAAATAACTTTCGAAAAAAATTTTGTATAAAGAGTGTATGTATCAACTTTTGTATAATATTCTGAAGATGACTTTGGTAAAGTCGAAACATGTTAAAAATAAAACGTGTCGTAATTTTTATGAAAATACTTTGCAATCTTGTGTTGCTACGAAGTTTTGGAAAAATGATATACATGCAGATTACATATAATGAACTTAAACTTAAATTAACATACCCTCCAGTATTTCGGCTAAGAAGGGTATTGTTTCTGGTACGAAGACCATATAACTCTCGCCCATTCGGTGGTAGATCTCTTCCATTACTTGTAGGGAAGCCAAGCGAACCTGCAAATTTCAAATTTGTGACATTAGTAGTAAAAAAAGACATTGAAGCTTTTTTACGAAGAGAATCTAGTTTGGCTGAACCTTATTATACCTGCGGGGGGCTGATCTTTTTTTGTGCATGACATAAAAAAAATTCAATTTCCTGGAATTTCCCGCCATTTTTGAACACGTGGTCTGTTTTTTTTAGAATTTTTTTTCAGCAAGCTAATGTAAAACAGTTTTGTTGCGTTGCTTTGTTTTAAAATAATTTTAAATATGCTAATGAATGTTTTTGTGTTACGAAGGATACATACCACAACGTGTATATAATGCAGATCAGAATTTTTGTATTATAAGGACCAGAAAATTTTATATATATATGACGTCATTCATGATCCCTATGACGTTATCAATTTTTTTTTGTACCTAGAATTAGTTTGTATTAAGACATTCTACAACTGTGCCAAGTTTTATCTCTTACACATACCGTAATTCCTCTTTTTATTAAGCTATTAAGCCCCCTGTCTAAAACCTCCAGAATGTAATAAGCCCCCGGGGGCTAAAAAGAGGAATTACGCCCCCGGGTTACAAGGGCCAAAAAAGCTTAGGTACAATAGGGCTAAAGCAATTTCTTAGTCTAAATCCTAGCAATTTTATTGTTGTTTTACAATCTATCCTGTTTTTTTCCACCGTATAATTTGTTACCTCTCTTTATTAACCAATCGTCTTTAGCAGACAGACTCCATAAGGAAGATGATCTACAATTTGATTCCTTACAATAAAACTGTACGTGTTAGGTCTAAATTGTTATTAGCAAAGTTTAGCAGTGAAGACACAAGGAGTGTTGTTATTTGACATGTGCCTTGGATCTAGTGCGGGTCCTTGAGTGGTGACTCAAGGACCAGCCACCATACAAAAACATCATGCCATCTTTGGACAACATCAAAACAAAAATGTATAGCCGTTACAAATTGTATTTTTATTTACAACTTGTTTAGTGCATTCTTTAAAACATGTTTTCTTAGAAAGACGTCACTTCAATTAAAAAAATCTAACAATATTCTATTCAGAACATAAAAACACTACAGCTTACCATAGAATTGTCGCTTTTGGTTTTTAAGAGCATTTGATGATTTAATGGCTTCCAACACGCAGTGTCATTAACAGCAGAAGCCAAATTAACAAGACACGGCGATAGGTGGATTTTCACAAAAGATGGGTAGGACTTTGAGTCATATATGCCATTTTCAAGCTACAGAAAAGAAAAAATCCGATAGTTGGCAATTCCCTAACACACACAATGTTTAATTGAAAATATAAAACGCACCTGATCAACCAACGGTTGCATCATGGAATCAAATCTTTCTTTATTCATAAAACCTTGTGTATCAAAATGAAATGTGTTACAAAGAGTGTCCAGTACACTCTCAACTAATTCCTGGCATGACGTCTTTGCAATGTGTGTTAAATTCTTAAAATCTACAATGAGAATAAATTAAAAAAATTTCTCACATATTTAATTAAAAGGTTTTTACGGTCCAAACTCGTACAAAAATCTTCACAAGTGTGTTAATCTTACTGGGATTTATGGTATTCAGGTCTTTTAATATCTCCATTGATTTCTTAAGTGTATATCCGACAAAAAGCAGGAACAAACTTTTCAAGGACTTTGAAAGAGCCACTGACAATCTGTAAAAGACTATTAACTTTTTTGAGATGATGTCTTCCTGCGTTGACCAATTAAAAAACTAAATAAAAAATTCATTGGGTTTGAGAACATTAATACAGAACAGCTAGCGGATGGTTAGTTTAAAATCGCCTGGGAAAGAAAGATATATAGAGCACCCAGAGCCTGGACACGTAGGGTTGATTGTCCCTTCACCCGAGGCCTTCAAAATTGTTTCTTTTCAAAGAACCAATAGGAATGAGTTTTCTTTTAACCAATAGAAATAAAGTATTATTATCTTTGCACGGCTTACTACATACAAAGTATTCTTCAGGTTTCAAGAATGTCCCCTGAAATAACCGGGCTAGAACGTTCCTTGGCCAAAACTTCCCTTTAGAAGCACACACGTCTAATCTAATGTAAAAAGTTCAATCCACAGAATTTGAATCTATGTGTTAAAAATCATGTAATTAGATAAATCTAATAATTATTGGGCAAGATTTGCTGTTTTTTATAGCTAGGTTTTTGGTCAGACAAAACAGAGGAAAGCAATGCTAACTAGCCAAACTAGGGTACTTTTTGCTGACCAGCCACAATATAGCTATTAACTATAGCTAGCTACCCAAAAATTGTAGGTAATACTTAGCTGGATTGCTTAAAAATTAAAAAAAATCCGGAAATATTCAAGTGAACACGAGCTTGGGAATTAAAAATTCTACCAATCAGCGTTTAAAACTGGGATGAAACATTCTGAAACAGAACAAGCATTCAAAATGTTTTGTTTGCGAACAGGACGACGTTTTAAATCCGGCTAGAACAACCCTATTTATACCATCACCGATTCAAACCTGGAGAAAAAAACACAGAAGGAGAAACAATCTTCAGATTCTATTGAAACAAAGTAAGAGGTTCTGGAAAGTGGCTGTATAGTATCTTAATTTTAAACTCGGGCAGTTATGTAAATAAATTATTTGTACATTGAAATCTGCAATTATGATTCGTTTTGAGTAAACAATTACAGTAATCTCTGGTTGGTTAATTTCTAAATGACAAGCTTGTTGTTAAAGTAATTTTTTCTCCTCAAAACCACCTTCTGAAAAACTAACTCTTTAATGAAGACTTTGTTGACTTTTTCTTAAACTTTTTTTATCTTAAGCGAATTTAATTTGGCACAGAAAAAACACGTGTATGCATACTGTAGCAAAATATCACCTCACTGTGACATCTTTTCTGAAACACAAACATTATCTTTGTAAAGTTTAATTAGTTGCGGTGACGAATTTTTTGATTATGCATCGAGAACAATGGACATGCGCACACATATGCATAGGCAAAGTATATAAACAACAAATCGTAATGATTAAAGATAAAGTGAAAAAAAAAACTGACCCAGAAATTAAACAGATAAAATAAAAGTTGAGAAAAAACAATTTTAATGCATTTTCAATCTTATATTCCTGAACATCTATAGTTTGGTGTAAATAGGGAATTTGGCTATGTGGTCCTTCTTTTCTTGCCTTTGTAAGCAATCGCAACTTATCTATTAATATTTTCGTATGCATTTTTTCTTGAAACACTTACAATACTCAAGAAACATTTTTTCGGCCTTTGGCTGGCCTATTGTCATCAGCACTTTTTCATAAGATCAGTCAGGCATACTGTAGCTTGTAAAAAAGCTTAATATTACAGCTTTATGAATATTTTCATAGTTTTTATTAAACATTTTGTATGCAATGGTTCCAACTATATTCAGTAAAGTTTCCATCCAAATTTAATCGACAGCGATGTGTTACAGCCAGCTTTCCACAGAATAAAGTAAGTCCATATTAAAGAACATTTTGGATAAATAGTTATTAAATAACCATTTTTGTATAGACTTAGGAAGGCTCTAAAATCGAAAAGTTTACGCTAAACGTCAATCTGACGTAATTACAATATCGAAAAGCATCACATTTTTCATCAAAATAAGTAACTACTCAGAGTCATTATATCGGCTTTAAAACCAACAGGATTTGTGATCACAGCCTAGGTAGCATATACCATTTTGGGCTGTCCAAATGTTAATTTACCAACCGAATTAGGTATGTCACCATTGTGAATGTACTATAGTTGCACTTTTTAAAGCGAGATAAAGAGTTTATGCAGCCTCTGCATCTAGTTAAGTTTACAGACATTTTTCTTAATAAACGGGAGTTAGAATCGAGACCTAAAATACGCTAATATTAGCAGCGAAAATCTGAAAATCACAAGGCAGAAACATATTTTTTGAGATTACACAGAGCTCAGCAACATTTTTATAGTATTGGCTAGCGTTGAAACTTGTAAAAGCAACATAAGTGAACTTTACCGTTTGCTAACATATCATGACTTAAAAAATAAAGACAATGCATACAATTAAAAAAAGCCGTTTTAAACATTTTTTTAATTGGATTTACAAGATTTTGAGGCACACCACAATGAGACTACAGAACAGAAACCCCTTTCTGAGGTCCGATGATGGGGAATAGTCACATCCTAATAATATTTATTTTAAGATTTTGAGCTACCTAGTACCTTGCCAGAGTTTCTATCAGGACAAAAGAGTACTAGCAATTTGTGTTTGGAACATGCATCCTCTATATTTTTTTTGTTTTAAAATTGATAGTTCAGTCAAACCAAGAGGTCCGTCAAAGTTTCGGGCATTAAACACATACTCAAAAATTTTTTGTTTTGACTTTGCAGATGTCAAAGGCTCAATGATATATTTTCAATGATATATTTTCATAATAACATGAACTTCTTTTAATCATAACTAAAAATCTATTCAAAATGTACTCACCTCCAAATACAATGGTCTCAATGTATTTTCAGAAAGCTTGAAAACTAAATCACAAAATGCTTGTATGCCTAAGTCTTCCAGACTTTTAAGAAAACCATCATCTTCAGAAACCATGTCTGATTGAATGTCAAAGATTTTCTTAAATATCTTTGTAATCAGTGAAGTAAAATTAACATTTGCGTCAGCCTTCGAAATATGTTTAAAACTAAAGCGATACACATCAACAATAGTTACCAATAACTTCTGAAAAAGCAAAAAGCAGTAGCAATTATTTTACTAAGTTAACATTTTGAATGTAACGTTATACTGGTTGAATTACAATTACGAAATATGATTAAAATCACCTTGTTTGTAGCAAGAAGTTTATCAAAACAAACATCGATTGCAGGAAAGAGGACTCTAGGAGGTAATAATTTGCCCATATCTTCTTTGACCAACATGATTTTCTTCGACAATACATCATCATTTATTTTCAGATTAATAAATTCACAAATTGCAACTTTATGTAACATGTCTGAAATGTGAGGACTGAGAAACATCGGCACACATTGTAATACTTTGTGAAGAGCAGTAATACAGCTTGACAGAAGCAGCACACAATTCCTAAAAACCATAAAATGATATTTACGGTACTAGTTTTTGTGACGGGAAGAAAAATTTCAAAAGAAATTTCTTGTCACAGGCAGTTTGATTCGAATAAAATTCTCTTGTGCGGTTATTTATAAAAGATACCCGCATGTTAAGCAGAGGGTGAGGAAAAAAGAATGAGAAAAGCAGAAATAGGGTCGGGGAACAAAATTTCCGAGATGTTGCATTCATTCTAATAATGACAATAACCTTTGGGTTCACATTACAAATAACATAAATTTTGGTAAATATTCCGGTCTTAACATAATAAACACCTGCTACATATAAAAAGGAATTGTGAGCGTCACTCAATAAACTAGGTCAATATACATGTTACTCATACTTAATCTGTTTGTTTCCTGAAAAAGTTATTTTTATAGAAATAGTGTATTCATACTTGTTGTCCACTGTCAAGTCAGCATTAATTTTATCCAGTATGGGTGTTAGAAGCATTGGTAGATGGGGCAAAATATCAGCCTTGAGATGTGAGCATAGTTGCGCAACACAAAGTACTGCATTGATACTAACTAATTGATTACATGCTTCATTGCCATACAACTGAATAATTCTGGGTAGAATTTCTAAGAACGATGTACTAAAGTTCTTGCACAGCTTGTTTGCAAGCAACTTAATGATATACAGGATCAGTTGCTTGTTGATATCGCTTTCTTCGAAACTTATTTCATTGTTTTCGAGGGGATTCAGTAACTCCACGATTTTGTGGAGCAAGCTTATGAGATTTTGTTCCTAAAAAAGTGTTTAACATGCCATGGATCAAAATGTTCATAATTAGCAATATTTAAAGACTATTAAATAAAACACATGTATATAAGTAACAATGGAATGAAAAAACAATATTTTCCCTACTTTTCTATTTTGATAATTTCTACCAGATAAAATTTACCTGCTCGTTTGTGAACTCTTCTATGTCACCTAATTTAGTACAAAGTAGTTCAAATGATTTTTTGCGGATCATTGAACTCTCTTTTGCCAGAAGTCCAGAGATGACAGATATAAAAGGATCAAAAGGCAACAGGTTGTACACTTTACCAACAACATCATGTGTCCTTTGAATAATGTTTTTCCAGTATCTTTGGGCATTTTCTTGTAATTTCTGTTGAGCAAAGTGACTCAAGCTTTCAACAGAACATAAAAGCTCTTCTAATAAGCTGAAAAGAAAGGCTATCACTCACATTTTTAAACATTACCAACAAAACATAAACCAATACCGTCGATGGTATTATATTTAACAATAAATTGACTTCGACTAATTTGTGTTGTAAACTTTATCAAGGTTTTTATCCCCCCCCCCCCCCCCCAAATTTACTCACAGCATAGACAAAAGCAAATCAAGGTTACCTCATATAAAGTTCAGTTAATTGCTGCTGTTTCTGCTTTTTCATGTTATTGTAGCCCTCTATTAACTTCTCATTTTGCAGTACATCAAAAATCAGGGTGACTGTTGTAAACAAGAACGTTTTCTGTTGCTTGTCGTTATTCTCCTTCTTTGTAAACAACAAGCTATACAAATTATTTTCTTCCTTCTTTCCCGCTGTAAAAACATATTGGAAATTTTGTGAAAACATTCTAAAACAACTGATATAGCGCATTATACTGAGCATAAGTAGGCCCTAAGTACTATACTTACTAGGTTGAATTGTTGAATTCAAGTAAGATACAATACCAGATAAAGCATATATCTGCCGCGAAATTTGGTAACTGCAGAAGAAGTCTCTACAAAACTCTAATGATACAGGTGATAGCTCCATATCCTACAATGAAAAAGACACTATTTTTAACGTTTAGAAAACAAAATATTACTAAAAACGATTTGCCATTTGGTTGATTTATTTACCTGTTTAAAGTCGAATATAAAAGAACACATTTTGGCACATAACAAACTCAAGGAAAATATTAATGTTTTCAGAAGGCTTTTAGATATAGTCTATGTATAGGTATTGTGCAGTTTATATACCATTTACTAGAAATATAAAAACAGAAAAGTTGTTGAAACCATACCATGTAATGTATAAAAAATAAAACCAATTAATTTACCTCATCTTCAGAAAGAGGCAATTGACGAGTCGTTTGCTGAATGACCCTCTTAATTAAAAGCAACATAACTAGATGAAGATGTTCTTCTACACCCAACACGGAAAGCAAATGCTTCAAGATATGTTGGCGCCGGTGTTCAGGACAATAAGGGATTGAATCAATAAACGTCTGAAGTATGAAAATGACAATTTCATCTGTGGACGAAGAGGACATTCTCTTCTTAGACTCAGTTAAAGAATTTTTCTAAATTCAACAAAAGATAGCGATAATCTGATGGTTGCGCAACTTGTAAATACACTTCTGTTTAATGCCTTACCTGAACTAGAATGGGGACTACTGCATCAATTGTGTTAATGATAACACTAAAACTGTGCTTGTTATCGATTTTTAGCATTGTACCTCCCATAAATGTAAATATGTGCATAACATTATGCAACACACGAGTAGGATACAACTTAGCTGCCCCACTAAGCACCTGCAAGCAATTCTCATTTGTCTTTGCATCTGAAGGATTTTGCAAACATTCAATTAATAGCTCTACTTTAAACTTATCCTCAGCAAGACTGAATGTATTTAGCCTCGTTAATTTGTGTAAAATGCCTAATGAAAGTTGCTTCATATATTCAACAGATAAGTGATGAACCTTTAAGCATCTAAAGGATAAGAAACATTTAACTAACAAGAAAAGAATTCCCCACATTTTGGACATACAGGTCTTTATTACATCTTAAATGCGAGTATTAGTTGCTACTAACTTGGAACTACGAGTATTTGCAACGACATTAAACAAAAACTATGTATAGTAATTTACAACAGCATTTAAAACAGGTTTACAAACAAACTGGTCAGGAGAATTATAGGAAGAAGAACCAATAAGTGACAGAAGTTTACAAATGTATTTTTGCGAAAATCAATAGAATTCGAAACATGGCTCAATAAGAAGATAAATACTTTTATTACTTTTTTTAATTATTCTTGGAATAAAACTATATTGCTTTCTTTTTCTATTAAAACCTTTTTTAATGATTTTTTGTTTGTTTTATTTGTGACTACATTTTGTTTTCTTATTTTATCAACAAAAGTTAAAATGCTTGAATAAAAAGGAAAAACAGAAACATAAAAATAGTTTCCGAAAAAAACTTTGACATATATCAAATTTGACATGTGCACTTTTGTTTAACCAATTTCCAGCATTAAGCTGGGAACAAAATCTAGGATTATTAGTTCAGATAAACATTTTTTTTTATATTACATTCAATTAGCTGAACAGGGGACTTGCCTTTCGAGAACATCAAACAATCCCAATGCGAGTACGTTTGGTTTATCAGGATTAACATCTTGATTTGAAATTGCTTCCAATACCTCGGTCATTGAGCACCATGAGTTGAATTTTGTAAACTGTGGTTGTTCATTGTCATTACTCTCAATATGGGTAGCTCTAAAAAACAAATAAAAACAGGGGCATATGATAGTTGAAAGATTACACAATGAAAATATATGATATAATGGTATAATAAATCTCTTTTTATTGCAGTTGGAAAAAAAATTCTAGTAAACTCGAATAAACTTAAGTAGTACATCTGGTACATCTATGTACCTATGATGAAAATAAAAAAAGGAGTGACGTTGAACAAATTAGTACCTTTTTGCTGATTTAAAATATTGGTCAAATTCTTTAGAAAACTTGTCGATCTGTTTGCAGGTATGGTCACTCGAAAGATTTACATTTCGCAGAATTACTCTAATATCTGTTGCTGTTAAAATACTGTGGGACGTTAGAAGTGTCTCTAATAATTTTTCAAGCAATTGTAATTTCTTTTCTGGAAAAAGTCCATCATAAAATTGTTTTGTTATCTAAAATCACACAATTAAAGCATTATAAAAAGTCTTGGATAAAAATTGAAATGCATTATATGTTAACAGTAAATAAAAGCTTAAAAACAATATTTTCCTGATTATACAACATCATGGGAAGAACAAAGTGATAAAATATTTAAAATTCAAGTCAACTTTTATGCTTTAAGTCAAAGGCATGTTTTCGCTTAAACATTCAGTCAAGTTTGAAATAGAAACTGGTTACTCCTATTTTTACAATGAAGAGCTGAGGTTACAAAAATTTCTGTTACAGTGTTATTTCTATGAAACATAAAATTATGAAAACACATTCTACTTAAGCCTCAGTCAAATCTTCCATAGCTTTGTCAATGTGATTCATGTCCGCTAACGTGTTTTTAAGTGATGCACGAAAAAATGTTAATGTAATGTTACAGTCCACAGATTATGAAATAAGGCCTCACCAAAGACAAACTTGTTGATTGCAAAGATGATTGCCAGTTCAAACACTTCAAAACACCTTCAAATAATTCATGGTCTTCATTTAATATATCAGGTTCTATTCTTTTCAATATTAAACTGACCAACTTTGTTTCTTGACACTGTAGATGATCTAGACTTAATAATGGCTTGACCATTTTTACGAAATCACCGATCACTAACTAAAACGTAGACACACAACAAATTTGATTTTAATTCAAGGAAAATGAAGAGCAATAAAGTTTCTTTATTTTTAATTATGCTCAGAAATCTAGAAATAAATAAATAATAGAAGAGTCAATTGAAAGTAAAAACAAGAGCACAAATAATAGTTGTATGCTGAAATAAAATATTTATATTGTGAAAGAAGACTTGCTTTTACTTTTTATTTTTTATACCAAATGACTAATAACGATATTACATACCTTGTTGTGGACACGCTCTAAAGCTACCACCATGTATATTTTGACAGCAACATTACATGGAACTAATGTGGCGAAAAGATGCTTTAGGGAGGCAATCTGTTTGTCTTCTTCCTTTAAAGATTTCTCTTTTGTTGGCATCAAGCCTGCAAACTCACTTTTCCTTTTATTGGTTGTGAGAACATATAGGGCTTGTAACATCCTGACAAAATACACAAATATGTATAGAATTTATTTATTTATAAATGGAATAAATCTTTTAGAAACTAAAAACCGTTTTTGCAGAATTGGTTGTAAAATCTGACAGAATTAAAATGGCAGTCACTAAACTATCTTAAATGATTTCTCAACTGCGAAAATAAAAATTGTGAAAATTGGGGCTATTTATGAGCTCTACTTTAACTACGCGTATTACTTGTCTTGTTATAACCTTTTTAGCAATTCATAGTGAAGAACATACATCCTAGTTAGTACCTTTTAAACTGTTTCGCATCGAGTTCTATCTCGTTTTTGATGTTGGTTACACAGCTAAGAAGAAAATTCCATCCATTTTTCTTGTCTTTATTAGTTTTTTGATAAATAATTTTAATATTCTCCATAGCAACTTTTCTAATTGCCGAGACAGAAAACATTAGAAGACACAACAAGGTAGGAATCACTAAACATAAAACACATATTTTACATTAGTAAGTTAATCAAACATTGATCCAACGCAATTTATTGTCATTGTAATGTCATTTATCAAAAACTAATACCTTGGACATCATTAAGCATTAGGACTTTTACATCAAGTAAGGGTAGGTATCGTGTCATTACATGTAATGCACATAAGCCTGCTCGGACATCATATTCTTCTTTACAGTCATTCTCAATCAAACGCACATAGATATTGCAGAGGAAAGATATTAGACTCTCTGTTGTGCTGAAACATGTCTACATCAAATAAAAAACAAATGAAAAAACAAGTCAAAACAACGACTTTTCTTGCCAGTGTATATCTGATTAATACAATTAACAAAACTTACAGTAAGAAAACTTTTTAAAAGGGAGCGATGTACTTTTACCAACTGCAATTCATTTTTAACAGATTCTTCTGCAAGTAGGACAAAAATCTTTTTCTTGCTTTCAATACTTTTTTCAATATCGTCTGTACCTGCCATAATTTGTAAAAACATGTTCAACAATCTTGAATCAAAAGTCGCAAAGTTTGCAATAGGGACATTTATACATTTCTGAACTTAAACATCTTAGGGGTTGAAATAAGAATTATCTTGGCAATCACAACCAGAGTAGTATCAAGCAGGGTTTTGATAGCAGTATATACAAAGTCAGTGAAAAATAAACACCAGGGTGGCCAAGGATTTAAAATTTTATAATTTTAGGGGATTCTAGTAGAATTTAGGATGTGAATACACTAAAAGGATATAAAAACCATGCTATATTTGCTAAAATTTTAGGAGGAAATGCAGTACTAATAATTCCTTGTTACAATGTCGGAGAAGCTGTTCAAATTCGAATTGCAGTAATTATTTAAATATAATTCATTAGTACTGTTGCAAGATAGATAAACATAACAAAACGTTACTATTTGAAAAAAAATAATGAATGTTACCATAAACAATTTTAGAACATTGTATGAGCAATCCATATTTTTAGTCCAAATTTTAGGTTATTTAAGAGATTTTAGGAGGTGTGGCTACCCTGAATATGAATTGAATTTTCACCATTTCATTACTGTCACCCGCTCTGTGAGCAAACTCCCTCTCCTACAATTTTCCTCTTACCTGACCTGTACTTGATGGAAATAAACTTATTTGTTATTAGGGAATCTCAAAGTTACACTTCTAAGACCTTTCCCTGTGCAAAATAGGATAATTTATGTATGGGCTGAAAATGGTGGAGATATTAAATTTTTGAATTATTAGGGAAATTATGGTATAGGTGTGTTATATAAGAGCATGTAAATTTGTTTAGAACTGAGTAAACACAATCTGACGCTATTAAAGAGAATTATGAACAAAATTGTGAGATAGGAAAAAGCAGCACTAGGCGAGGAAGTTCGGCAATTTTAATACAATTTTGGCTAAATTGATCATGAAATGATAGTGTCTGAGCTAATATGTTTAAACGGCAATAAAATTTATCTCTCATTACCATCGCTCTCTGAAAATACGAATTTTGATGATTTTTTACCATATTATACTAAATTAGGCATAACTTGGGTGTAATCCAAAAATGTAATGTAAGGGCTGCTAAATCCCAAATGGGAATTTCATCAAAGTGGTCTTTAGTATTATTGAAATCTTATTCCTTCACAACTTCCATAAAATGGGCTATAAGTCCGGAATTTTGTAGTGTATGTAATTATCTCCTCTAATAAATTGTGAAATTTGTGATAAATTTCAATTGGGAAACAGCCGTTTAACAGCAACTGAGAACACTGGATTACACCCTTATAACTTCATGTTTTTTCGTTTTCAGCATTGTGTAATAAATCTTGAAAATAATTTTTTCTATGTGTCAATAAAGGAGCAAAAGAAAAAACTTGGATTTTTTGCCTGTGGTTTTTGTAGGTTTTTTTCTTTCTTAATGCGTATTGCTCATTAAGAAAGAGAGAAATAGACCTTAAATTCTGACAACATTTTTACCAATTTTAAGCTACATATTTGGTTAAAAAGGGGTACTTTAGTATGCCAGGTAGTGTCAAAAAAGCCGGTCTTGCGTTGCCTAGACTGTGTTGCTCTGGAAAACTGGTATGCCCAAATAACCCTGGATAGGTTGCTGGTAATATATTACTGCTTAGAAAATATACTGGCCAGGATCTTGTAGTTTGGAACTATTCTCATAACTCATATGCTTTGTCATGGCTGATGATCATTTAATTTACATAAATGTACTAGAAAAGCTAAAAAAAACATACCTAAATTATTTGAGAAGTTTTCTAACATATTTTGCAGAAAAGCCACAAAAGCACATTCTATACGACCTTTCTCTTTGTTGTCTTCCTCAGATATACTTTTAAAAAGCATATTGCACATACTTTGAAGATCTCTGCCATCAGTATGTCGATTAAGAATTCTTTCAGCATTACATTGAGCACTTAGCTCAAAATACTTCTGAAATGGCAGATTTGTAACTTCATAAAGAAACTCTGATGGTTGTTCACCTACCAAATGGTTGATTAGTATGATTGCAACAAAACGCAAAATATGGGAATCTGACAGTTCAAGTTGAAACAACCAGAATTTCTTCAGAAACTGGATTCCATTGTCAACAATCATCAGTTCATCTGCCACACATTTTAGTAAACATTCATATGCCTGTACAGTTACATCAACATTACAACCTGTTTTGGATTTATTTTTGGGCAGGTTACGCAGGCTCTTTTTGATACCTCTCAAAAAGACATTGTCAGTTTTTACATCAGCAGACTCTAAAGCCTCTACCATTTTTTTGTTCTTTTTACCGGCAAAAATGTAAAAGAGCTGACCAAATAAAGCATAAACAAACTCATCAACATATCGAGAAGAGGCATTGTGAATGTTTGTAACAACCCCAATAATAAGATTGTTAAGATTAAATTGAAAATCACTTCTTTCCATTAGCTTTATCAGATTTTCAAGCAACTCATCTATTGATAAAATTGACAGCACCATGTTGGAACACTTTATTGTTTCCTCAACAACTAGTGCACTATCGTCATTTAACCTTGCTATTATTGTTTGTTTAAAGAATTCACTGTCATATTCATGACCACCAGAATGGAATGACACAGACAGTTGCTGAACAGCAGCACATCGTATAGCCCTTTTTGGGTGATTTAAACTCAATATCAAGGGCAAATCAACACTTTCTACCAACTGGTGTTTTACAGCAGATAAACATTTGCTTGTTATTCGGGTCAATACTATCATGGAGCTTTTTTCTTTCTTCTTTGCAAACAAGTTGAAGTATGTCGATATAACATCATCAAATATTAAACAAAACCTGAAAAGTATCAAATCATGGATCATGCAAGAGAAATATGGGATTTAACTAAAACATTTTCCTTAATTAGTTAAAATTCAGCAAAATCTAACACATATCATGTATAATTTAAACAAAAAGATCATACATCATGACAGACTTTATTTCAGAAAGGATATACCATGAAGTAAGAATTTTTATGGCTCAATTTAAATTATAAATTTCTCATAGATATCACTGATTAACGACAGCCAGTCAATATCGTAGTTTCATGTCTCAATAGGATAAATTATTTGAACTACCAATGTAATTATGGTATTTTAGTCATCATGCTATTGCCGTGACATTCAGGCCAACACCATTTGAGAATGCTGTACAACACCCTGTATTTCTACAGAAAAATGTTCCTGACACTATAACATGTTTTTAGCTTGCAATAAAGGTCAGCTTCAAGCTTGAAGAAAAGTGTCAAACAGTCAATGTGCTCCGAAATCCCTCTAATTTTGCACACACATAGGCCAGGCAAACAGTTGAAAAGTTTCCAGTCGCATGCTCTAGCATGTCTGCACACAAAGGCTTCAAAATGTGTGAAAAAACGGCCAAGTTGATGTCAGCAACAATTAGCACAATTTAAGAGTTTGGATTTACCCAAACAGCCAAAGATCCTAAGTCCGGTCTGAACATTGACAAGCTCCAAATGAGTGAATCTAATACAGAAATAGCCTACACAAGTACTTCTGGTAGTGAAATTCCTAATTAGCTGTCTTGTATATAGGTGAATATTTATCATAGCACATCCGTATTTCATTCTCAACAGAGAATGCTTCACCCCGATCAGACCTCTGATCATGACGGGCGAGTATAATGCGTGTAAGTCATATTGAAGAAGAACTACTTTGTTCATCAGTAACATACTGCCAAGCAGTGAGCGGGATTCGATCCGCGGTCCCCAGAACTGGGAGCCGCAGACGAACCCACTACACCACATGCGGCAATATGTTAGTGATGAACTCAGATAGTTTATCCGGATGGTGTGTATACATATAGGTTAATATTTATCATAGCACATCTGTATATGTATACACACCATCCGGATAAACTTTCTGAGTTCATCACTAACATATTGACGCACGTGGTGTAGTGGGTTCGTCTGTGGCTCCCAGTTCTAGGGACCGCAGATCTAATCCCACTCACTGCTTGGCAGTATGTTACTGATGAACAAAGTAGTTCTTCTTCAATATGACTTACACGCATTATACTCGCCCGTCATGATCAGAGGTCTGATCGGGGTGAAGCATTCTCTGTTGAAAATGAAATACGGATGTGCTATGATAAATATTCACCTATATGTATACACACCATCCGGATAAACTACCTGAGTTCATCAATAACATATTGCCGCACGTGGTGTAGTGGGTTCGTCTGCGGCTCTTAGTTCTGGGGACCGCGGATCGAATCCCGCTCACTGCTTGGCAGTATGTTACTGATGAACAAAGTAGTTCTTCTTCAATATAGCTGTCTTGTCTTAACATATTATGTCCAAGATTGCAAATTCATAATGAAATGTTGGAAGATTTACCTAATGAATGTAATGTAATACTTGAAAAACTTTTGTGTTTGCAATGCTATGTAATATACAAGTAATACCCAAGATTTTATTGCTTTTAAGATATTATAACAACAACACTAATACCTTAAGGGAATAAATTTTCTCAGGAATTAGTTTTCGCTAATTTCACTAGTTTTTGACAATTTCTTGAAAAATAATTCCTGCAAAAATTATTGGGAAAATTCGGATTTGCAAAATGATTTTCTGAGTTATAGTTCCATTTTGCCAAAATATTAGAAAAAAGTGGAAATTAATTCCCTTAAAACTGAAAATCTGCATAAATGAAATGCACTAACACTTTTAGTTTAAATATTTAAATAAAACCATGGTAAAGGATACTTTGGTTGTGCTTAGACAACATGGAAAACATAAGTTTCTGTATGGCTCTTTAGGATACCAATATTACTAGAAGGTATCCCTAAGAGCTAGATAATCCGGATAAACTTTCTGAGTTCATCACTAACATATTGACGCACGTGGTGTAGTGGGTTCGTCTGTGGCTCCCAGTTCTAGGGACCGCAGATCTAATCCCACTCACTGCTTGGCAGTATGTTACTGATGAACAAAGTAGTTCTTCTTCAATATGACTTACACGCATTATACTCGCCCGTCATGATCAGAGGTCTGATCGGGGTGAAGCATTCTCTGTTGAAAATGAAATACGGATGTGCTATGATACTTTTAAATAAGCATAGGAAGGATAAAACTCCAGAGAGTAAATTAGCATACAATAAACAAAGGAATTTTTGTGTTTCACTAATAAGAAAAAGTAAATACAAATTCTTCAACAACCTTAATGTTAAAAATATAACTGACAATAGGTTATTCTGGAAAACAGTAAAACCATGTTTCTCTAACAAGACAGTTACAAGTGAAAATATTACCTTAGTTGAAAATGGGACTACAATATCTCATGATAAAGATATTACTGAAATATTCAACAATTATTTTGGCAGTGTTGTTGAAAATTTAGGCATAAAGTCATCAAATATACAACCTTCAAGTAATGAAAACAGACCCAAAGATCAAATAAATTCGATAATACATAAATATAAATCTCATCCTAGTGTAGAAAAGATAAGAAAAAGCGCAAAAAGCAACACAAAATTTTCTTTTAAACAAACTGCATTTGAAGATGTTGAAAAATACATTCGAAAACTTGATCCAAAAAAGGCGCAGCAAAAAGATGATATTCCTACTAACATCATCAAAGAAAACAGTGATATTTTTAGCCAATTCATTACTGAAAATTTTAATCAATCGTTAAAAAGTTCTGAATTTCCAACATCTTTGAAAAACGCAGATATTACTCCTACACACAAAAAAGGACTGCGCACTGAAAAGGCGAACTATAGACCTGTAAGCGTCCTATCGAACATCTCAAAAATCTATGAAAGATGCATGTATGACCAAATATACACCTTCTTCGAGCCATTATTTTCGAAACTTCAATTTGGTTTTCGCAAGGGGCACAGTTCACAACAATGCCTCATAAGTATGATTGAAAAATGGAAAAACAGTCTTGACAAAGGTGGCACATTTGGAGCGCTTTTAACTGATTTGTCTAAGGCATTTGACTGCATACCACACGAGCTATTACTAGCAAAACTTCATGCATATGGCTTTGATATGAACTCTTTGCTGTTTATAAAATCGTACCTAATTGACAGGAAACAGCGAGTGCGTATAAATAACAATTATAGTACATGGAAAAAAATAAAATACGGCGTACCGCAAGGATCAATTTTGGGTCCTTTGCTTTTCAATATATTTTTATGCGACCTTTTCCTTTTTGTCCCATATATGGACATTGTCAACTATGCTGATGATACAACCCCATTTTCAATAGGAAAGAATATCAACGAAGTTATTGAAAAGATTGAATATGCAGCAATTATAATATTTACTTGGTTTGAAAATAACGGTATGAAAGCCAACCCAGAAAAATCACATTTTTTTACTAACAAAACTGATGTACGATTAAAAGTTTGTGATGAACTTCTAAACAATTCTCAAACTGAGAAACTGCTTGGTATAACCATAGACCACAAACTTTCTTTCGAGGAACATGTTAATCAGCTCTGTAACAAGGCAGGCCAGAAAGTTAGTGCGCTTGCAAGGTTATCTTCCTTCATGACATTAGACCAGCGAAAGCTGATTATTAATGCTTTTGTCACTAGTCATTTTTCGTACTGTCCATTAGTATGGATGTTTCACAGTCGTAAATTAAACAATAGGATAAACCATATACATGAAAGAGCACTAAGAATTATCTATCAAGACTATCAATCCTCATTTGAAGAGCTTTTATCAAAAAATGGGAGCGTTACAATTCACCAAACGAACTTACGCATCCTTGTTACTGAGCTGTATAAAGCTAAAACAAAAACAGGTCCAGAAATGTTGAATGAAATTTTTATTTTTCCTGAACCAGTGTATAATTTGAGGAAGGACAAACTTAAGAGTAACAAAATATTTTCAGTGAGATATGGGATCGAAACACTGTCTAATGTTGGGTTAAAGCTTTGGAACTCTTTGCCTAACGAGTATCGGAACGCTGGTACTTTAATTGAGTTTAGAAACAAAATAAGAAACTGGATTCCAAACCATTGTCCTTGCAGAATATGCAAAACTTTTATACCTGAATTAGGTTTTCTTTAGTTTCCCCGTTGTCTTCCTTTGCCAGTTGTGGAGCGGGAACTCAGTTAAACATGTCTTGCGGTGCGACGGTTTAGGTGGGGTGGTATCATATGAGAATATTCTAGCCTTATTATCTGGTTGTATATTATTTTCTCTCGACCCCTGCCTGGGAAGTTTGACTGAGTTCCTGGAACCACCACTACATAGCCTTGACATATTTTTGACATATTATTTATATTATTTAAAATACTTAAAAAAAAATGGTATATACGGTATTCCTTATAGATTTTTTATATTCAGTTATTTATTGTTTTTAGTGTTTTTAAAGTTGACTTTAATTAGCCTCAGAGCTACATTTTCTTGTAAATTTGTCAACTATAAATAAATTAATTAATAAAAAAAAAATAAAATAATAATAATAAAATAAATATTCACCTATATGTATACACACCATCCGGATAAACTACCTGAGTTCATCACTAACATATTGCCGCACGTGGTGTAGTGGGTTCGTCTGCGGCTCTTAGTTCTGGGGACCGCGGATCGAATCCCGCTCACTGCTTGGCAGTATGTTACTGATGAACAAAGTAGTTCTTCTTCAATATAGCTGTCTTGTCTTAACATATTATGTCCAAGATTGCAAATTCATAATGAAATGTTGGAAGATTTACCTAATGAATGTAATGTAATACTTGAAAAACTTTTGTGTTTGCAATGCTATGTAATATACAAGTAATACCCAAGATTTTATTGCTTTTAAGATATTATAACAACAACACTAATACCTTAAGGGAATAAATTTTCTCAGGAATTAGTTTTCGCTAATTTCACTAGTTTTTGACAATTTCTTGAAAAATAGTTCCTGCAAAAATTATTGGGAAAATTCGGATTTGCAAAATGATTTTCTGAGTTATAGTTCCATTTTGCCAAAATATTAGAAAAAAGTGGAAATTAATTCCCTTAAAACTGAAAATCTGCATAAATGAAATGCACTAACACTTTTAGTTTAAATATTTAAATAAAACCATGGTAAAGGATACTTTGGTTGTGCTTAGACAACATGGAAAACATAAGTTTCTGTATGGCTCTTTAGGATACCAATATTACTAGAAGGTATCCCTAAGAGCTACAGGCAGTGAATATATAATGTTTTACAAAATAAGTTTTTGAGGAAACAAACTCTGAAAACTTTACCATTGTAAATTTTTTTTGGAACAATTAAAAAGTTTATACAGTTGTGCAGTCTAGGGAACGATCCATCGTTACCCGTGATTTGAAGCTGATGGAAATGATCAAAACATTTTTTCGTTTCCGCGAAGTAGACGTTGCCGAATTTTACATTATAATATAAAATTATTATAATTTGAAATATTGTCAAAGGGAAACGACTTATTGTTACTGTCTTTATTGATTTGCGGAAACGTTGCGGAAACGAAACGATCGTTTCTGCCAAATTTCCAGGCCTGTTATAGTAAATTTTGTTCATGGTTTCCTTTTTAAACAGGAAGTAGGAGTAGTATCAGCAGTATAAGGGACACCCTTCTAGACAGCATATAACTTTCTACAAGTAAATAAAAAAAAAATATGTTAAGGGTGTATATACAAAAATCTCCTTAATTTTAAAACAGTAAAAGTTCGAACTTTTATTACCATTTAGAAAAAATTCCACTAACAGGCAATATACTGCATATTCTGTCGTTTTTTAACGATACCAAATAGAAATCAATAGAAATCTCCGGCAAAAACAATATCACTGACAAAATTTTTATAAACACAAGGCGATAATAGGAATGCCCTTAATATAGGAAATTAATGTTTTAAAAATTGACGTTTTCCAAAATAAAACACAAAAATCAACTTCAGGTACTAATGTAAGAAGGTATGATGTAGAAGAAAGAAAGTATCATGATATACAAGAAAATTTTTCTTACTCTTTCTTATGCACATTTTTTAATCAGCACATTCTGATATAAACATTATTATTGCACTTGAAGGTCTTTGTAACACTAGGGAAACTAACTTACAAGGCAATGAATATCAAAGAGTTAAAAAACAAGATTGTGCGAGTACACGAAGTCTTAATTCAAAATGAATAATAAGAAATTTATGAATTATTTCTTGCATATTCATAACATTATAACCAAACTATAAATGAGTTGGCATGTTTTAATCAAATAGACACCTTGCATTTTATGTTCGATATTGCATATTTGACCAATCATCCAAGTAAGATATGGTAAGACAACAACGTTTTACTGCCTAACTTTGCCTACATGGCGCAAAGTTCAATTAGCAATTAATTCTTAATATTTTTGTTTGTTGTTTGAGTGTTGTTGATCTGATAATAAAACACATACAGAATAATGTGACAGGGGCACCTGTATACCTTTTTTATAGCATTATTTTACGTATGTTCATACATACATAAAATACTTACGCCTAGTACCACTTTCTCAGTGTTTAAAAAGTCTAACTATTGTTTTTAATCACTTATGATTTTATTATGAGTGGTGGAAATAAGTCCTGTCAATTTGAACAAAAAAACAGTATTATCAAGACTGTGCATGTGCTTTGATACACATTTTTTTTTTTGACTAGTCACATTTTTTTCTCTAAAAATAATCTATGCCTTTTAAAAGTGACCATTATACAATGGTTGTGATTGTTAGTTCCTGTGCAAGAATAAATTTAAATTTGGGGATTGAGGGATAGTCAAAATGAAACTAAATTGCCATTTGACTTTGGAAAAGAAATAAACAGTTATATTTTGTTTGTGAGTATTGTTTCCTCAAATAATTTTTTTTAAAAAAATCTTCTGAAAAGTTAATTACACAACTTATAAAAGCCATAAACATACTTTTTAAATCCAAGGACACCATTGTTTAACAGGGTAGCCACTCATTGTAACGAAAAAAAATCTTAGTACATCTAAGTATATTTATTTCCCTGTATACAAACCAAAATTCCAATATAAAACAAGGAAAGTGTAGAATGCAAAGCCTCATCATGGCTGCTATGAAACTTAGATTTATTTAGATTAGAATGAGTACATAGAAATTTTCGAAATAATTACCTAAAATAAAAATAACTACTCAAATAGCTATTTATTTTTCTCCTTACATATTTTAGTAAATATTATCATTCAATTTTTCTGTGCAAATTGTATCCAATAACACACTCCTAGTACTAGATTCATGTAAAAAATACTATTAACTACAACGTTGCTGCAATGGTAAGCAGATAGATAAAAAATAGTAATAATAAAGTTGTATATACTGTCACTTCAACGACAGAGGTATAGCCTTGAAAGTTAATAGTATCTGATTCCTGTTATGTATCCTTAAGATGCTTTTTAGCTATAGCCATGTTAATTTATCATTTATACTTTCAAGTTTTGTTTGTATTACACAAGGTAGCAGTTGAAACCATGTGTTTTTTAGTCACATAGTCATAGCCATGTGTCCATTTACATTATATGGCAGATGATTTTATTCATGAGCAATACAACTATAATGGCTTTAAAAAGTAGTAAATTTTAAATACTAAATAATAAATTATTTCTTTCTTTTACCAGGACTTCTGTGATAACAGTATATTATGTATATACTAGTAGATAAACCCCGTGGAAAAATCCACTTAGGAAGAATAAAATGAAATATAAGGGTCATTTGAATTTTGATGACGTCATCAAAACATCCACAAAAAAAGACTTAGAACTTGTCTTACGTTGCCTCTATTGTATAGAGCTTAAACTGCTGATCAAGGAAATGTATATGATCATGTGCTTTTGATGAGCCATAATAAGACATAAGGGATTTAAAAAATTTTGCTGACGTCAGCAATGACCTGTCAAAAGCCCCCAAATTTTTTTAGAAATTTGTATACCTGTTGCCTTTATCCTATAGATCTTGAAACCCTGATCAAGAAAATGTATAGGATCATGTATCTTTGACAAACAGTAGCAAATATATTGGGGTTTGAATGATTTTTGAAGACGTCATCAACCTGTTCATTCCGAAATGGATTAGGGGATCCAGGTTTGGGAAACTTACCCAAATTGGTCCCAGGTGGTCCCTAGTTACTCATGCGGTGAAAAATCATTGATGTCACCACCTCATTTCCAAGTTATTTAGCCTCATAGTTTCAGATTTATTGTAATGGCTTCACTAATTAAATAAAAGATAATGACAATAAAGTAGTATTATTGACATTGGCCGTAACGTCAGAAAGTTTAACATATTAAACATGCATTTTTTGGAGAAATCAAAGGAAAGTGAACACATTCAATTTGCCTGTTACAGACAGATGGACAGACACACACATTCTCTGTATTATCATTGGGATGACTGTAGAGTTATCCTGTGTAAATATTCTGTAATAATGATAATAATAATAAAAAAGATGAAAAACATTAATCCAAAATGTCATTGTAATCATATATTACACTTTTTTAAAAGGATGCGGAATTTAAATCACCCTAAAAATGGCTAAACTTTTAAACAACTGCTAAACATTTTGCATAGGCAAAACAAATAGTCAGAAATTAAACAACTTGTTTGGAAAATATTTGGTTACATAACGAACTATTGCCTTTTCCATGGTGCGAAGTTTAACAAAAATAAAACAAGCCTTAGAAATTTAACTTGCAGTGACACTACTTAAGAACTTGCCATAAATCAGACAAAGCAAATCAAAGAAAAAAGCAGAATCTGTCTTTCTTTATATACTTAAAATGAAACAAAATATACATAAAATTAAAATTGTGAAAGTAAAACCTAAACATTCTGACTAAACACTTTTAGCTTATTCTAAAATACTTTGGAAACAAACAATTCCCTGTTAGGGCTAATCATACACACGTTAGCCGCGTCTAAAGAATGATGGGGGCATTTTTCGCTAAGGAACTAAACTATGTTTGGGGAAAAGTGAAAAATATCAATTGTTTATAAAAAAGGGAATTTTGCTACATACCTGTTAGCAATTTAAAAAAGATGATCCAAGGAAAAATAGTGTAAGAATAGGTGCAATATGATTACCTAGTTGCCAAGATACGAATGATATCTTCTGCTGTAGTCTGGTTGCCCTCTTTGTCATCATTCTTTATTACTTCATTAATCAAGCATCTGTATTAAAAAAAGTAATCAAAAATAAACACAATAAGGTATTAGTAGCCTAATATAATTTTTGACAGCTTTTAACCAAAACCAACAGATTTACAATTAATATGATTAATATCATTTACAGCATTTTTGCTGCTTCGTTATTAATACTGCTGCAACTGATTTCAGTTCATCAAACTATATCCATGTCTAACTTTGTTTGACTGAGGTATTTAAGCTTAAGTGAAAATTATTCATGTTAGCTGGTTGTACCTTAATAGCATTAATATAACTAAGTGTTGCCTTAGAACTAGGATATTTATGTTATGAAGAGTAGTAAACATGATTAAAATTACTAACCTTAATAATTCAGTAACTTGATCTTCACTCAATGCAAAACCATCTACAATGCTAGTTAACAAAACAGCAGAAGTCTCTGCCAGTTCTGTTGCAGCTGCAATAGATTCAACTAGTGGGGGTATTATGCAATTAATAAACACATCAATATTATGCTCTCTTTTTAATTTTTGTAGCACATCAATAAGTAAATGTTTCTCGAGCGACAACAAAAATCCAAATATCCTAAATGCAATTGTTAAGACTGAAGATCAAAAAAATAATTTCTTGATACAATTTACAGTTAAAGTGCAGAAGTACATGTATTGCAATATTTCCAAACTAGATGAAATCCAATGATAAAGAATCATTGCGCTAGTAAATTGACAACAAAGAAACTACATTATTCGCGACGTTTCGGATGTTCACACACCCATTTTCAAGCAATCAAAAACGTACAATGTTCTCCTAAATATATACAAGTTTAACAGCAACCATAGTTACAGATTAAATACTAATTGTATAAATACAATGGAGCAGATCTAATGTTGTTATTCAACTGGGGACTATCCCGCATTATGAACAAACTCTCTTTAATCTCTAGCAAATACCGGTTGTTACCCCTAGAGAGTATACTAAAATCGTCAAGAGATGATGTGGTGCGACAGGCTTTAAGATGATCTTTAATTGCCGTGCAATTAGATGAGGTTGATTTCTTACCTGTTAAGGGAGACATTAGATCTGCTCCATTGTATTTATACAATTAGTATTTAATCTGTAACTATGGTTGCTGTTAAACTTGTATATATTTAGGAGAACATTGTACGTTTTTGATTGCTTGAAAATGGGTGTGTGAACATCCGAAACGTCGCGAATAATTTAGATGAAATCCACTAGCCTTTAAAATCCAACTAGTATGTGAAGTTTGATTAGACCCTACTGAGTTGCCTAAGGTGAGTCCCAGATTAAAAAAAGAATAGTATCTACAGGGTAGTTTCTGCCAGATAATTATTGAAAACAAGGGAACATTTCTGAAAAATGCGATGGCTGCACATAATACTAGTTGTTACTCTGTTGAAAAATCCAAAAAACTCATGTTTCACAAACGTCAGTAAAATATAATGCTTTAGTTATTTTCTTTGTCTGTAAAATGAATATAAAACTCCACAGAAACAGACAATGTCTATTGCAAGTTATACTAATCCTTTAGAAAATCTCAAATCACCATTACCAACCTGGGTGAAAATTTTTGGACATTTTGATATACCATAATGTTGATGAGACAGAGAATTCCTTCTTCATACCAAGCTGGTTCAAGAAACTGTAAAAATAATATGTATAAAATTTATGTATTAATCACAAAATTTAAACAAACACTCGCACTACTATTTAAGTGACGGACTAAGTTCCTCATTATAACTGGTAATTAACTTTAACTCGGCTTTTTATGTAGCAAATATTTTCTAAGTTAACGAGGAATGCTTCAGTATGACATCATTTTCACTTTATGCTCATATGACATGCCTGAGAGAATTTTTACCATTTTACCATTTTTTAAAAGTTATACCAAATTGACATAGATTTATCCCGCCTACCAAGGAAAACTCTGTTCATACGGGAAAATGAATTACTTGCATACCAAGATATTTGTAGGCAGGTACATATTTTTCCATATGAATGCAATAAAAAAATTTTAAAAACCAAGGAACCAAAAAAAAAAAAAAAAAATTTTGTTGGTTCCTAAAGAAATAATTCCTATATATACAGCCCCCTATCATATATCTTGTTAATTTCTCTTACATTAAAATAGTGTCCTTTCCTAGTCTGCTGATTTCTGAAATTTGAATACTTGTAGAGGTGATGTACAGAGAGATGGAAATTAATTTTGTGGGAAAACCTTTTAATTTTGGGCCTTTTGTATCAAATTATTGATTTATGTAAACTTATTCTCTTTATATCAAAAGGTTTGGGGACAGACACACTAAAAGATATCCAATTTTTTTAAGAAAAAATAATTTTCTGAGGAAACATGTGGTCATGTTGTTTTCTCATTCTAATTACTTCATTAATCAAGCATCTGTACTAAAAAAAAGTAATCACAAATGAACAGAAAAAGGTATTGGAAGCCTTCTAATTTCTTACAGCTTAACCAAAACCAACAGATTAGGACCATAAATGATCAATCTCATTTGAAAATCAATAATATCATTAAATGATCAATATCATCTGAAATTCGACTACTCATTGGGGTGGGGTACAGAGACAAAAAAAGTTTCCACACCCTTGCAAATTAATTTTGTGGTGAAAATCTTTTCATTTTAGGCCTTGCATAAAATTATTATTTTTAATATGTAAACTTATTCTCTTTATACTTAAAAGGTTTAGGGACACACTAAAAGCTTTTCAAATTTTTTGTGAGAAAAATAATTTTCTGAGGAAACATATTTTCCAAGTATTATAAATCAGGCGAGAGTGTAATGGAAGATTTGTTACTTGTTTGTCTAGCATGAGTTTAAACTTTCACATAGAAATTTTTTCTATCCTTATACATCATAGGTTTGAAACATGATAAATCATTAAATAATATAGATATTATCATGTAAAGCGAGTTTATTTTAAGCTAAATCTGTTATCAATGATCAAAATCATCTTTGAAAAGCGAAAAAAGGACACAACATAAACCGAACTTTTATAAAAAGAAATAATTTTAATCCATTTATTGTCTCCCTTTAGGTCTGGAAAAAGTTATTCACTTTAATAACTGTGATCTGATTGGCCGATTTTGATCCTCTAATTATCTCCTGAATTAATAAATACACAGATGATTTCAATCATAGCCTGTCGATGACAGCTGTGGCTGCCAAAACTATCTATATTATTCAATAACAATGACTGAACAAATAAGTGGTAATAATTTTTAAATGATAAATCATCTTGTTTTAGTTGTTAACATAGAATCGCCTTGTTTACTGAGGTATAGGCCTGGAATTACATGCTATTAACAGGATTTATTAGCTAAAAATAATTTTAATTTTTATATTCTTAGTGTTAATTTTGTTCTAACTTTTAAGTGAATTAAATTTGGTTTGTTATAACTTGTTTGTATCATCTACATAATACACGTATACATCTGTCTGTCACGCAAAATTGCAACGCAAATAGCAAAACTTGCGCAATGTTGTATAAAAGAAAGGGTGAACCCATGGATTTTTTTACGGGCCTCCCACTAGTTGCTTGAAATACCTTAAATAAATTCTTTAATGATTATTACCTGAATAAATTCTTTGAAGATTATTAAGTTTTAAAAGTCTGGCATACCTTTAAAATAGCAGCTAAAATGGCCTTCTTTAGGTCCTTGGCTAACAGTGCCTTTGTACTAATTAGAGCAACAATCATATAGGTTGAACATATATAATCTTTGCATTCAGACTTTAATCCAGCATGAATAAAAGGCAGCAGCAATGATAGTAGTTCTTCTTTGATTGTCATAGATACATCAATCACAGCAGCAAGAGCTCGTGCATGGAAGGAAAACAATATCTTTAAATCTGACTTCATATTGGGATGCTTTTTGGTAATGATTAAGGCTCTGTTGGCTATTTCACAAATAAATGAAAGGAAATTGTTGTCAGCAAGAGCATGTTTTACCAACATTTCTGTATTAAACCCAGACCCAGCGTTAGAACAAGGTATCAAACAATCCCACAAACCACCCGTTTTCTTTTTGTCGAATAACTGAACAATCCGTCCAAAGAGTTGAGTTTCATGGTAAGGCAAAATACATATCATAAGAGCATTTTTGTCTAGTGTTTGAACTCTAAATTTTCGAATTAACCATTCCAATGCCTTTTGAGCAGGCTTTAAAAGCAAGTAAGGTGAAAGAAGAATCAAAAATTCTTCTAGCGTTTTATGTAGTTTCTCATTGAATTTCTTATCTTGCATATTTCTATCAATATCGAGGGCAGTTTTGCCAAACAAGGAACTGGAAAACATATTGAAGATTGGATCAATTGAAACCAACTCATCAAATCCACTTTTACCAATATTAAAAATTGCATGATTGGTTAATGTAGCAGCTGTTTTTGCATCAAAAAGCAAGGAGTCTTTTGATGACAAATTCTGGTGAATAGATGGACCCCCTGGGATCTGTAATTTCTGCAGTTGCTCTGATAATGACATTTTTAACTAAAAACAGAAATTTCTTATAACATACAGAAGAAAAACATCAAAAGACCAACTTACATTTAGTAATTTTCAATAAATAAATAATTCAGAAACGATCTGCAATTTATCCTGATTGCTAAACATTAGTAAACAAAATATGGACATATCTTATTGAATATAAAAAAATAAAGGAGAGATGTTGCACAAACCTGAGCCAACAAAAAAATATAAAATATATATGTCTTATGTTTTCAAAAATTCGACAATAAAAAAATTCGACAATATCTGAAAATAAAAGAAACAATAAAAATTAACCTATTTGATTTTAAGTATAAGCTGCTGTAAATACACCAATATTTTTAAAAAAACAATAAAATCGTGATTAAACTTACTACCTTCTTTACGATCACAATAAGCAGATAATACATTCTGAATCCATAGAAAACTGAATTTGGTTAAATTTGAAAAACAGTACCCTAACTTTTAAATAGCCTGATCTACTTTTTGTTAGCAAAGACTATTAATATTTCATGAGTATATTTTTACAATAACAGTCATTTTATTTTTTGTTTGTTACTAATCAATAGTGTGGCAGACGTTGTCGACAACCAGTGACTGCAGCTGAAACGTCCCTTAAAACCTTTAAACTTCTTCACAGGTTCTGTCAATAGAAAATAGTGTAAAAACTTTCACAGAGCTTGGTGGTCAGCTATTGTGAAATGGTTAGAATAAGTATTTATTTGCACTCATATAAGTAAAACAAATTTTTCAGTATTTCCAGTTACCCTATTCGTAGATCAAAACTCTATCTTTGTTTTTACAATGAAACTGGGGCAACAAAAATCGTTCCCCATTCCCCTCAAACAACAAAATTTTGTGGCCTGGTAAAGGATGATATCTTTGAGGGTACTAATCTAAAATTGATAATTACATCTTTTAACTGTCTAAAATTTCTCATAGAATTAGGGCGTCAGTTTTGGCATATCTACTCATAGTCTTGTCAATGAAAAAAAGGTGTGCGCATGCCCAAAGTTAGGTCTAATGTGTCAAGGTGTGCAATTTTTAATTCTCCAATTACTTTGTCAACAACGGAGAAGGGTGTTATGACAAGCACATTTTTCCTTGTATTTTCGCATAACATTCAGTTAATTAATATTTTTTTTCCAAAGAAAACAAAATTAATGATTTGTCTCACCAAAAAAAATGTTTGAATTAATTTTTTCTCTTGTTTTCATTAAAAAAAAAAAAATTGCATGCTCAGAAACTTGTTTTTAAAATAGAAAGTGAGATATATAGGTATAAGTAAACCAGCATGATAATGTGCACCATCTTCCAAAGATAATGTGCATTATCTTTCAAAGATAATGCACATTATCTTTCAAGTGAGAGGTTGTGGGCTCAAGTCCCACTCGATCCATCATCTTTGCAGCACTTGGGAAGATAATGTGAAGGTTTAGTTAACATTTTAAAAGTTATTTAGCCAGTATTTTTCTTGTGCTGTTTTAAAAGAAAAATTATTTTTGTGATATATTAATATTTATTATATTATATATTATTATATTATTATTATGTAAAATTCATAATGAATGAGGGTATTACCACAAGCATATTCTGCCTTGTTTTTTGAATGCATCCTCCCCAAAATGTTGATCTGCCTCAATAAAGAAAATGTGTGGAAGCGTGCAAGTGCTTTCGCACACATTAGAATGACAAGACTAAATACTGCTGTATTTGGGGCATTCCTGGGCCATCATTTGACCTAAATTAAAAATGTAAAATGAAAAAAGTTTGACCACCATTTCTACTTTTAAGAAAAATTGAAACAATATGGCAAAAAACAACAATAAACCCTGCAATGTCATTCAGAATGTTTTTTCATTGATGGGCACAAAAAGAACCAGGTGCATCTTTAATTTCACGTGTTAAAAACTTTATTCTTAGATCGTCTAGCATTCAAAACAAATTTTGATTTTTTTATAGGGTTAAACCTAAAGTATATTACAAAGATATAAACAGATTAGAATAAGACAAAAGAAAAAAATGTTCTTCTTGATTGGCATAGAGAGAAAGTGTAGAAGTCATAATAGGAGCACTGCTAAGCAATGGAAATACAAAGCAATTTCACTGTGTGCAAAAAATTAAATTGCATGGGTAAAGTAACGTTACGTATGCATGTGATCAGGTATGTACGTGAGGTATTAACACACAGGTTTTAAACTCTTGTAACTACTTTTTTTATGAGAGGCCTTCAATTGCCAGTGGTTTCTGTAATCAATAGGCTGCAAAAGTTTTACTTTGGCAGGGGTGTAGCCGCTGTAGATTAGTGGTTATAACTCAACATGGGCAAGTGAATGTATGATAACATTCCATATAAAGAAAATGGGCAAGATGGTACACTGTGTGTGTGTCATTTGATGTTGAAGAAAGTTGTCTGTTAGAACGCTGACGCAAATTAGGTTAGCGTAGCTGAAAACGAGCATTAAATCCAAGACTTTACATTAAGTGTAGCCCGTCCTTGAAATAATATACAGGGTATATCTCTCCATTGGTGAGGATGGCCATGTAAAATATGCACATCTATCTGCCTATCCAACCAATGTTAAAAATATGCTAGCTGCACTTCTACCAATGTCTGCATTATGAAAGTTTAAAGTCAACTGTTAACACTGACAAGTGAACTTTGACAAGTTCAAAGAGTGTGTTACTTAGACAGAAACACCATTGTTTATTGTTTGTGGTTACGATCTTTGAAAATCCACCAAATTTCCCTGGGGTTGGTGGTAATGTCTTTACCAAAGAAAGATACAGATAGTTTGGGCAACCTTTTTCAATAAAATTTGTGAGATTCTACAGGGCTCAAAGAAAGTAAGGAAGGAAGTGAAAGTCTTTCTCATTTCTGGTACAGTCTATGTACAGCAATGCTAGAAGTCAGATCATCATCATCATTATCATCATTCTTGGCTTAACGTCCGTTTTCTATGCTAGCATGGGTTAAACAGGGTATATTAATGACTCTCTTCCAATCTGATCTAGACTGTTAGATTTAAACTCAACTTCCTCTGTATCAAGTCTGTCCTTATAACCTCCTGCCAAGTCTTTCTTGGGCTGCCTCTGCGCTTTGCCCTAGAAACTATTAAGTCTCTACACTTTCTTACCCAATTATCCCCCTGTATTCTTTCCAAGTGCCCCAGCCAATTCAATCTTCTTATCTGGATAACATCTTTAATTCTACGGATACTTAGCCTGCTTTTTAGCTCATCTGAACTCTTTCTGTCTTTCAGACTGGTGTTACACATCCACCTAACCATTCTCATACCATTCCTCTCTAAACGGTCAAGATCTTCCTGCTTCAACGTCCATGCCTCACTACCGTACAACAAACACTTCTTACACAGGCCTCATACAACCTACCTTTTAACTCAATTGACAAGACTCTGCTAGTCAACAAAGGAAGTAACTCTCTGAACTTTTTTCAAGCAGAATCTATCCTGCAAGTAACACTTCTTCCAACACCCCCTAACATATCACCTAAGTAACAGAAGTTCTTAATTATCTCTAACGAGCCACTGTTGTGCATCATTGAAGCTGGAAACACTTCATTCTCTATAATCTCACCTTTGCAACGCTTGCATACAAACTGAATGTCAGCTCTTAACCTTCCACCAATACTACTGCACTTCTTCTGTACCTAATGCTTGCAAATCTGACAAAAAATTGAGTTATTACCAACCCCTTTCATGCAAACTTCACAAGGCCACTTTCCAACTACAAGGTCACACTCGGCTGCAATGCTACTAATGATGACTTTAGACTTTGCTGTGTTCACCCTTAGCCCTTTCTCTTCTATTCCTTTCTTCCACTTCTCAAACCTTTGAACTAATTCTTCCATCGACTCTGCTATGAGAACCAAATCATCTGCATACAATAACTCCCATGGACAACCTGTTCTGAACTCCATCGGCAGCTCTTCTAAGACTAATAGCACAAAAAACAAAGGACTAAGTACAGAACCCTGGTGTACACCAACATTAACACTAAATTCATCACTAAGTGAATCGTTAATCCTGACACGACTTCTAGCATTGCTGTACATAGACTGTACCATTGTAATTAGTCACTCATCCACACCTAATTTTCTCATAGCCCACCAAACAACTTTACGTGGCACTATATCAAAAGCTTTCTCTAAATCTACAAAGGCAAAATAGAGATTCTTTCTCTTTCCTAAATACTTTTCCTGAAGATATTATTTCGGTTTGTCTGTTCAGATTCATATTACTGTGGAAAGTTTATCATTTCTTGAACATGATAGTTTAGTAGGCGACGTTTCGGGAGATCCTTCTCCCATTATCGGGCAAAGTAAATAATTCTTCTAAGCTACCCTTCTCTCCTCCTCTGTGCTAGCCAAAACACCTTCATCATTACGTATACACTTCTCACCTACAACATCTTGAATAGTTTTCCTCATTTGCTTTGCTATCTTGAATACCTCATTGTGCTGGTCTTCCCTTCTTAACACATCTGCAAATCTGTTTCTCTCTGCTTCTGATTTTGCCTTATACACTGCTGTACAAGCACAACGCTTAGCTTTTAAGTAAATATTTTTACTACCACCTGACTTGGACTCTTTCCAAAGTTTCCTCTTTTCCTTTATACACTGGTCAACCTCATTATTCAACCACCAGGTCTGTCTATGTCTAGCTGGTCTACCCACAGGTATCATCAGAAGCTTCTAGAGAACAATTTCTCAAAGTAGTCCAACTACTTTCAACATTGCCACTATTACACTGACCATTGTGGGCTAACTGCTGAATTTTTGCATTATATTGTCTTCCTACAATCTCTTTCTTCAGCTTCCAGACTTTACGACGGGGTCTGTATTTTCCCTTGGCTTCTTTAACACTCTTCAAGATAATATCACAAACCAGCAACCTATGCTGGGAAACACACTCTTCCCCGATATAACTTTCATGTCCTTCACCACTTTCTTGTCTGACTTTCTAACCAGGAAGTAATCTATCTGTGTCCTACAGCCACCTGACTCATATGTTATCAGCCTACTCTGTCTCTTACTGAATGCTGTGTTGCAAACCACCATGTCCCTTGCCATTCCAAACTCAAGCAATCAGATCAGGATAAACAATTCACTAAGTGATGAATTTGGTGTAAACGTTGGTGTACATAGCAGTTCCGTACACTTGTTTGTTTTAGTCTTAGAAGTGCAGGCGCCGTAGAATTTATGGCGCCGTAGAATAGTGGTTATAGCTCTCGTACTCTGTGCGGCAGACCGGGGTTCGATTCCTCTTGACAGCGATTCAACATGGGCAAGTGAATGTTACATAGCCCCGGGTTAACCCAAGCCATGTGATGGAAATTGGGAAGATGGCACACTGTGTGGGCCGTTGGATGTTGCCGGGAGTTGTCTAGTAGAGCGCGGGCTCTAATTGGGTCTGCGTAGCTCAAAATGAGCATTAAATATTCTAGGACTCTCCATCTACGCCATGGCCCCTCCTGGAAATAATAGACAGGGTATATCCCTCGATATTTGTGAGGCTAGCCATGTAAAAATATGCACATCTATTTATCTATCTAGGCCTATAAATAAGGGGAGAGCGATTTTTCTTGCTCACGGAAAGACTCGCCCAATTCTGAGAAATGAGAAACTAGCCGTGCCATTACTTGTTCCCCCAATTCCACAAAAAGTGACTGGCTGAGCAATAAATATCAATTTATCTCACATGGAAATCATTGTTACCTTTCTTATTATTTACAGTAAAAAATAACCAAAATAAATAAATAAAGATAAAATAAAATGAAAAAAGACTTTGTAATAAAATATGCGTTTATAAACTTATTTTACTTATTTATATTTGCTCGCTCAGTTCAAATATTTAACCTTGGGTGAGCTATTTATGCTCTAGTGTTATTTTCATATTGATAGGCTTGAAGTGCTGTGGATGGAGTTCAGAACAGGTTGCCCATGGGAGTGATAATGCCAGAGTCGATGGAAGAATTAGTTAAAAAAGTTTGAGAAGTGGAAGAAAGGACTAGAAGAGGAATGGTCAGGGTTCGAATTAGAAATAAAAAGTAGGTTCTCAAAAATTTCCACTCCGTAAGGAAGTGAACCACCTGGAAGATGTGGTCTGAGAACACTGTAGACCACTTATCATAGAATACTTGTTCAATTTCTCTTTTTTTACTTTTTTCAGTGTTTTCCAGTGCATTCCTTCCTAATCCTAGGTTAAGAGTGAATGCAGCAAAGTTGAAAGTCATGATTAGTAGCATTGAACCAAGTGTGACCTTGTAAGAAACTGGCCTAAAGTTTAAGGAGGGAGGGACAATGTTACTGGCAGGATAGGTTCTGCTTGGAAAAGGTTCAGAGAGGAATTCGAGTTTAGATCTAACACAGTCTGGATCAGATTAGAAAAGGGTTATTAATATACCGTCCCAGCCATGTTAGCATTGAAAACAGACATTAAGCTATTTCCATTATGTTCATATAAATATATAAAGTTAAATTAAGTGGGATAAATATATGTATATACTATTTTTGTTTTTTAAATAAGAATATGTCTTGTTATCTTTGCTTAAAAATTTATTTATGAACGTATACTTTACATGTTTATTTTCTAGTAAATGGTCATGAAGGAAGAACCATGGGAATAGCATTAGCTAGTTATAGCTAATGCTATTATATGTAGCTACAACTTTAAAATACTACTAATTTCTATCTGACACAAAGACACAATCTAAAGCTTCAATCTGACACAAGTTATGGATGCCACTTGATCCTAATGCTAAAGTATATGGGAAACATTACACCTCTTCACAGTTTAATTGTTCATTCGTTTTCTGTATATATTTAAAAAAGGAAGTAAAGAGAGTGAATTTAAAAAGGTTTTGAACATTATGAATATTTTTCATTTTCTAAAGAAATAGTTGGTTGCATGGCATGAAAATTACTTAAAACATATGTGAAGGAATTGTACTGTTCTTTTTAAAAAATATATTACAAAAAATTATTTCAATATTCTTTATGGTCAGAGCCTCCTTAATTCATAACAGTTCACTTTCTTTTTTCAATTCTTAATAAGTGCGTTGTAACAAAATAAAGATATTTTTAAACAATGGTTAGCTACAACTGTGAATTCGTGTATACACAATATCTCTCAAAATGCAGTCTAATCGATATCCAAAACTGCATATGTTTTGAATATATCTACTTTTGGGTAAAATATGATGCTCGACCCAGGCTCCCTGGCAATGGACAGAGCAATGCAAGCAGCTAACCCACTATCCATCGTTGCGGGGAAAAAATATATAGGTGAAACACGATAAAACATAATCAGGGGAAAAAAAGGGAAAATGGGTGGGTGTTTGGGGCGGTTTGATATTAAAAAAGCGTACTTAATACAAATCCTACACTATGTTAAAGAAGAAACTCTTGGCTTTCTGAAAACCACAGAACCTATCTAATTTGTATAACACACAAGTAAAATAACGACTTTTAAAAATATTACGCTCGCTGTTAACCCACTTGAAAATTAATTTCTGTTTGATTGAAACAAGCTACGAAAGAAGCGTTGGAAAATATCCTTTTTGGTGATATTTTTTGTAACAAGTTTTATCCAGCTTAAGATATTATATTAGAGGAATTTGTCAAAAAAAGAAGGTATATTATGCTTTTTTGATGAAATCTGGACATATATATCCACATTTGGATATAATTGACATATATACCCATTTTCAGATATCGAGATCAGATTAAAATGTTAGACCTCCTTAGCTGCTAGTTAGCTAGATAACTAGCTAGAAAGCGAATTAGCTAGATAGCTGACAAGAAGTTATTATATGTCATGTTGTAAACACAGTATCCAATGCTTGAAAGGAAAGATAGTTTAGATAGCTTAGTCGAAAACAAATAAAATAGAATGTCTTTCGCCGACGAATCAAATCATGCAGTCATTCGCCCGTGTTCGCACATGTCTGAGCTGCCATTTTAATAGAATACTAGTGCCAGACTGTTTGGAACTTTGTTTATACTTTTCATGAAATTGAATTCAGACGAAGGAGGAGAACAAGCTAGCTCGCCACTCACTGTGATATTGCTATTGTTATACTTTCAATGTAGTGAAAATATATATTTTATGTCACACAATATCAATGCGTCTTTTTCACAACATGCATTAATATTTTCTAAATCTAAAGAAGTTTTTTTAGATATGGTTTTAGTTAATAAATATATTTATGTTGATCAGCTAGCTAAAGTCCTTGTTTGAATCTGTCAACATAATCTGATAATGTCGGATGTTTTTTGGCTTGTCGCACTTTCCATGGATGACATTGACATTCGCTATTATATATAATATTGCAAAACACAAACAATCTTTCTAAATATATATATTATGTGTTTTAGGGTTTTTTTTCTAGATTGATATAATATGAGAATGATATATGAAATGTACAACCCAAACTGGTTTCAGGGAAAAATACTGACTTAAAAATGTTATCATTTACTATATGTACTCCAAGAAGTAGCACAATGAACCTTGCAATTTTATTTATGATATTTATAATTCCTCCGATCCAGACGCATTTTCGTCACAATGCAGATGACGATGATATGTTAAAAAAACAACATTATTCAAATGCAACTTGTGTAAAAGAAGATTATAATTCAACAATGATCATGGTAAAGAATATGACTACAAATGAAATTGTACCTACGAATGTCAGTTTAAGTCGGTATTGTCATTGTCCAAATCCAGGAAAGAACTTATATAATTTTTTGTGCAAATGTGAGAAGCCAAATACTGTTGGTTCAGAGTCTTCTAAATATTACATCGATAGATACAATTCCATTAACTATATCTGTAACTGTTTAAAAAGACTAAATGACACTTTTTCAACAGAATGTTGGTGTTTTAACACAGAAGATCAAATGTTCAATTTAACATGTCATCACTTCCCTCATCCAAAAAAGGGAAAAGATGTTATTTTACTTGGTGTTTTAATACCGTACACCCTTGGTGATTCTCACCTTACATCATACTACAGTGGGAAATATTATGCTTCGGCAATGTATTTAGCTATAGATGATATAAATAACAACAAAAATCTTTTACCCAATCACAGGGTAGAGATAGTTTGGGCTGACACCATGTGTGATTGGAAAAAAGCTGTCACACTTCAAATGGGAATGATACATAATGAAAGTGTTGATGCATTTATTGGAGGAGGGTGCCAGGGATGTAAAGCAACAGCTCGTAATGCTGGTGCCATTAATGTTCCCATGATATCACATGTAAGTCACAAATTTAATTTTGTGTGTGTATTAAGTTTTGGGACTTGTTCTTGATGCCTGGCCTTGATTATAGGCACTTAACTGCTATTGCATAAGCTTTGAAGTACTATATTTTTGTTAATTTGTTTTGTGGAATAAGCAGCTGGCAGCCTAAAATATTGCAATTCATTAGAAAACCTAGCATTCCTTTTGTTCATGAATTCTTCAAAAGGTCTTTTGTAAAAGGTGATGAAAAAGAATATAATATTAAATATTTTTTATCCAAAATTGTATGAAATAGAAAGAACAATATTACAAGCTTTGTAACAAGCAATCAATTTTTAAAACAAATTAAATTACCATGGTTTTAAATAATTGAACATCTATTAATTTTTTACAATCAAAGTTTCTTTTTTTAGTTTAACATTTTATAGCTTGCAATATTAAAAGCATAACACATAAAAGGGAATCTTTGTTGAAACTGTATTTAAACACTTGCAACATGTATATATTTAAAATGTTGTTTTAAACTTTTGAACCTTTTTTGAATCTTTTTAAAAAATCCTCTGACACAACTACCATTAACATAAGTATCCATTGTAATGAATACTGGTATGGATACCTAAGAAATTTTTATCATATTCTTAAACTGGTAGATTGGCTAAGGAAAAAATCCACTTAATTCAATGTTTACAGAAATATAACTTTGTTTGCAATAACATGCAAAAAAAGGAAATTGTTTTTAGGAAACTAGGCTGTTACCACTATTTTGTACAGCTTAAAGTGCTGATAAAAATCTGCAGGATCATATAAATTTTTGGCAATTCAAATTGTATCAGGATTAATTTTTTATGATTCACCAAGGACCCCTCCATACACATATTTTTTTTTCCCTAGAAATTTGTTGATGGTGTCATCATTTCACCCAAAGCATATTGGGTAACTCAGCCTTAAGAAACTTACCAATAAGTGTAATATGATTGCTTTTTAAATTTTAATGAAACATTTGATGTCAACCTGATGTTATAACATTGACGTAGCGTCAAAATAACTTATCGTTCAGGGATTAAGATATAGAAAAGTGCATATCCGCATTGCCCCTTGCAAACACATTAAATTATTGTGCTATTATAAGAGATTTGTTCTCTATATATACTATTTTTTTTCCATTTATTTGATGCTGTTAGAGCTAACTTGTGGCAGTTGCTGTACCACTGTCCAATTTTCCATAAAAGGCATCTTTTGCAAGCAATGTTCTTGTTTTTTCCTGCATTTTCAAATGTTGTGATAGTTCTTGTAATCAGCAGTCTTTTGTATATAATACAGGCCAAAAATCCAAAAGCAATAAAAATTCTCTTTTCATAGTGTTATCACAGACTCATGCAAATCTTTTGCTGATATATTAATGAAGTTTACACCATATGTCCTTTTGTTTTTTATTAGATTGTCTGTAACCAACCAAAAACCTATTAAACTTTATATGACATCGTGGGAATGTCTGATACCATATACCACATGTGGAGATAAAGATAAATCTTGAGTACATTATCAGGAAAAATACATGTAATTGTAAAATAAAACATGATAAAACACTGTCAGATTAAAAATCTCAATAAATAATGTAAAAATATGTCTGGGCTTAAAATATTAATTATTTCATTTTAATTTAGAAAACCAAGCTAAAGTTGTATAAACCAGATTTGCTGTCAAAAATATATTAAATAAAAATAATAATCTTCATAGGCATTAAATCAAGGAAAATTTTTAAAATATTATAAACTATCTAGAACATATAAACCATCTAGAATTTGACATAAAATATTGAGTTTTTAACAAAAAACAGAAGTAAGGAATCAGCCAGTATATGTCCTCAAAACTTTATGCTTAGTTTTGTAGTATTTTAGGCACAACAAACTTATAAATCTAGGATTTTGCATTTCCTTTAATTGTGCAGCGATTTTGTTTGTATTCATATATCCTATTGTGCGTCTCTAATAAAAAAATGGTGGTGCTGTTTTGTTCTACTTGCTTGCATTATAAATTTGTTTTGTGAGAATATATTTTAAGTTTTTTATTGTCTGTCTGTTTGTTTTTTTTGTTTAGTTTCCATGTACAAGATTTAGAGTATACTGAAAGAAATAGAATAATAAAGTATACACATCACCCAATTTTTTATTTAACTTTTCATAAAGTTTTAAACTTGCTGTTTGAAATAAAGCTTTGTAATTCACTTGTCTATCTAAGATTCTTGTTTCTAAATAACTAAAGTAAGATGTCACTGTAGGAATGATTCATTATTTTTAAAAAGTTAATTAATGTTTAATTATTTTATAAATCATTACAATTCGATGTGAGGATACCATATACCCTTTGAGCTTGACTTTTAAAAAAAGGAAAAAAAAACACTGTGAATTAACTACACTCACCTTTTTATAATAAACAGAATGTACTTGAATAACAGCATTGTAGAGAAGGCTACCTGGTTTTTTGGCCAGTGCACATAGTAATTAGTGTCATTATGGCGTCGTAGCTTAGTCGTTACGACTCTCTAACTTTGCGCAGGAGATAACAGATGTGCATACTTTACATGACTAGCCTCACAAAAATCAAGGGGTATACCCTGTCTATTATTTTAAGGAGGGGCCAATGCATTTGTTTTTATTTTCTTGTTTTGACAAAATCATGTTACCCAAGTTGTTTTCTTGGCCTTTTGAAAGCACAAGTGAAGTGTTCAGGCTATCATAAATTAAGAACCAACAAAATTGCGCATGACATACTATACAAGCACAAATGGGTAGAGTGCTCTGTGATGTTCTTTGATGATAATATGGATTTCTTATTATCTCCAACATCGGTATCAATTTTTTATTTTAAGAATTTTAAAAAAAGACTGTCTCAAAACATGTTAAATTTTATAAAAACAATCTGTTTGAGTTGCCGAAATTTAAAAAAAATCAAAACATTGTTTGTTTATCTAGTCTATTACTCCTTAAATAGCCATACAAACAAACAATTTCAGGTTATTTGATATAAGTGCTGTTGTTTTTATTTCAATTGTTAAAATTTGAACTAACAATGTTTTTTTTAAACAACTAGGACCTCAGCTATCTGAATAAATAAACTCAAAGTATTTTATTAGCATTAAGCTTAATTTTAGACAGGTTTCATTTTTATGTAATGTTGTTGTTTACTGTGTAAATTCTACGGGCCTTTCAAAGAAAGCATTCGGTCAATTATGGTGACATATGCTTGCTGGTATTTGTCTTTTGCAATTTTTTTTATTTTGAAATAATATATGTGTTATGATATTTTTGTCTGTTTAACATAAAATTTCTCTATTTACCAACAAGGTTTTGACCTTATCATATTTCTTGTGGTTTTTATCACAAGTTGGAAAAGTAAAACTAAACAAATAAAAACTGAAATTAATTTTCTTCCCATTTTGACAAGAGGTTTTAGACATTTTAAGTATGTGTAAAACCAATTCAGGAAACATGTCTCTATCTGCAAAATCGAGGTTGATCTGCCACCTTGAGTCATGCTCTATATGTGGTGTGCATTTGTTATAAAAGTTTTTGGCACAGTTGTTATAACATAATGACGTACAAAAATATTATTTTCAATGCAGGAATCCCTTTATACAATTGCATTGATGTGAATACTATTTTGCTGTTTAAAATTTTTAATGATAACATCTAAAATTCAGCTGGGGCTGAATGTGCTTATTTTTTATACTTGCTTTAGCCTCAAATGTTATTATTCGTAATTCTTCTGAAAAACAGGGAAATATAATTATATACAACTAAGAAAAATATAAGACTTTAGAAACATATATATAATGAAAACCTATCTGAAAAAAGTGTTTTTTAGAAGCTTTACACTCACAGTATTTTGTGATCAATGAAGGCTAAGTATGTCCTTTTATGTTTTTAATATTTAGCAAAATTTCAACTTTGTTCTTATAAAAAGCATATTGTAGGTAAGCAAAGTAAAAAATATTTATGAGAGTTCGAGAGCGGAGTGCAAAGAATCTTTTATCCTAGATTGTTCTAATTTCATGGCAAAGTTCTTAGTTTTAAAACCAAAAATATGAGCCATGAGCTTTTCTTATTTTGTTTTCATTTTTCAGCAGCATTCAAGGCTTATGTTTTTAACATTGTTTACACACTCAAGACAACTTTCGTGCTTTTACATTTTACATTCTCACTTGTGATATCCATTTAGCTTCCATTCCTTTTTGTCCTGTCCCTTCCTTATTTTTTCATTTCAAAAATTCCATGTAAAACTAGGAAAGAAGTGACACTGTACAGCAATTGTAAAGCTTTAAATGTCTGACACAGAAATTGAATCACAAGGATTATTGAAACTTATAGTCTTGTTTTAATTACTCCACACCAATATATATATAATGACAGTAACTGTGTAACAGGCAAAGGTGATCAGTTTAATTTCATTTAAATATGTTAATACATGAATCAAGGTGAGTGAAGCTGTGACATTACACTTATATTAAATTACACAAGTTAAGGCCTAATAACTTGGAATCCAGTAAATAGAACTGATCTCAACTTCTCACTGGGTAACTAGAGGCCACCTGGGACTGAAATTAGGCCAAGTCACCATGGACCTGCCAACTTGTTTCTTAACTAGTGCTATATGCTTACTGTGTCCATGTGTGTATGGCTTGCAAATTGTAATATATTTTCCCATTTTGCTTCTGTAATATCTATGAAACATCACTTAAACTCTTTTTATTTATCAAAATATTGCTGTCAATAAAGATTGATGTCAAATTTGCTTCAGTTTTTAGCAAAACATTGCTGTCAAAGATTATTAATAAGATTATTCAAGCCATTGTGTTGCACTTATATAACATGTAAACAGTCGAACATTAAAAAAAGTGATATCTTATATATAATATTATGCTGTGCCTGACAGGCATAGTCAATGTAGTCAATGTTTTTTTGAAGTTGCAAAAAATGGATGTGGCAAATGCTAATCAACAAATTAACCATCACAACATCGTTAACAATAATTTAACGTTGATAGCTTAATTTAAATTAACAAAGCCGTTACAATGCACTTATTAACTGGTGGAAAATACCTCTCCTGTGTGGGTAACTAGGGACAACTTGAGACCAAAATGGGACCTGTTACAGAACATAAAAATTGATGACATCATCAAAAAAACTTTTAAACCTCAATATTTCTGCAACCGTTCAACAAAATTACATGATTTGTTGCATTTTTGTAAGCAGTGTTTCAAGAGTAAATGAAAATGAATGTTTGTGTGTTGTTGGGTCATTGCTAACATCAGCAAAATTTTTAAACCCTTAGAGCATGATCCTACACATTATTTTTATTACAGTTTCATACTCTCTACAATAAACTTATAGTAGTCTATAGGTCATTACTGACAACGTAGAACTTGATTAACATATTACTTTCGTTTTTCTTCAGTGGATTTTTCAACAAGTCAGGGAATTTGTTTTAAGTAACTGCGAGGAACTCGATAGTAGAGTTAATGGGTTAACAAATTTCTAGATATAATCTGTTCATTTTTTAAAAAAGAATTTTTCTCCTATAGATGGACCATTTCTTATTGCATTTGGGTCTTTAGTGATGATTGTGTATGAAATTTTTTTAAATCAATTACATTTCAGTGTTCCACAGGGACAAGGATTTTTTTAAACTTTAAAAACAAGATAAGAAATTAGTTTTTAAAACGTTTTTATAAGTATATTATATACATTTTTCAACCCCATGTATTTCACTAAAGTTGCCTACACACCTGATTCATATATTAGCTTATTTTGTTGCAGGTCACAACATTTTACCCAACAGTGAAAAGAGGATGTATGTCCACAGGAAAATGATGAAAAAAAATTGTAACTTTTTTTCTCTATTAAGAAGGTAAAAAATAGTTAGCAAAACATTTTTTAAAGGAGTGATTCAAATCTTTTCTCCTTTCAATCATCAACATATAGGCTTCATTAATAAAGCATTTCAGGGTCTTTATAACTGGTTTTTCGTCCTTGGTGATTGGAGAATTGTTCTATTAAAATTTGCATCTTAGTGAAGTGACAATGTATTTAGTACATTATTATTTTTATGAGTATAGGGTATGTTTTTAAAAGGATATAGTTGATACGGTTAAAGGTTAATAATGTAATGTGCAATGACTAGTAGCATAAACAACAAGGTCACTTACACTTCATAGCAAAGAAAAATTTAATATGTGGTTTTTGCTCATACTCAAAGCATGCTATTAGAGGAAGTCATGAAATCTGTGTAAAAAGAAATTTCATGAAAAAAGTCATTGTAGCCACATTTTTAGTGGCGTTCTACTTTTTTTCATTTATATGTCTGTTTTTAAAAGAGCAGGATTTCAAAGTTATTTTAATTCATTTTTTAATTTATTTAGGCAAAGCATGTTATTCTCAAATCACTCTGTATTCATTACTTCCAGTTTATTACAATTAAAATAAACAGGATTAGCAGGCTTAACAAAATTAATCATGTAATCTCTTAAATGGTCATGTTCATAAATCAATGCACTATTGTTTCTTAAATTTTATTATGATCTAATGATTTTATGAAATATAGTTGTTTCAGGCACCTTGAAACGTGGTGTTAATAAGAAATAAGATTTTGGCATTTTTGAGGTAGAAATACAACATTTAAAATTACAAAGAACCTGATAACCTTTCATTGTAAATTGTCATTCTTCAATTTGGTGGGTAGAACAAAAATGGCAGCATAGCCGCTGTGAGATTTTCTGGTACCATTTAAGTATTGCAATTACAGGGACTTTCCAAAGATAGAGAAAAATTCTGTTTATTCTTGTGAAGATGTTAATAAATTCTTGCTGTCAAATATTTTGTTTAATCCTGGCATTATTAGTGTTTTGCAGTCATTTTTTTTTATTGGTGGATAATCTGTATTAAAGTACAGAACAATTTATGAAAGATTAATATATAAAAGAGCTTACTCTTGCTTAAAAAAGTATAAAATAGTCTGACCCTTGGTTCTGTAATAATATCCTTATTGACATATTCTTTAATTCAATTTGGGAGATTGACATTTTTATCATGAATCTAATAATAATCTAATATAATGTGTGTCTGAAAAATTCACATTTTTATTATCTATATAATAATATGCCAGTTCTGTGTCTCTGTAACAGGCAAAGTGGATGTGTTCATTTTCTATTAATGTTGCCGAAAAATGCATGTCAAATATGTTAAATTTTTTGACGTCAATAACACCAATTTAACGTCAATATGTTATATTAAATTAATGAAGTTGAGGGCACTTTCAGGGCAAATAACTTGGAAACGAGGTGGTGACGTTAATAATTTTTCAAGGGACCACCTAGCACCAATTTGGGTAATTTTCCCAAACATGGGTCCCCGAATCTGTTTCGGAATGGACAGGTTATTGACGTCATCAAAAACCTTCAAATCCTAATATCTCTGCAACCGTTTGTCAAAATTACATGATCCTATACATTTTCCTGATCAGTGTTTCAAGATCTATACAATGAAGGCAACAGGTATACGAATTTCTTAAAAAAAAATTTCGGGTTTTGATGGGCCATTGCTGACGTCAGCACAATTTTTAAGTCCTTATACTCCTTAGGCGTTTGTCGAAAACATATGATCCTATACATTATTTTGATCAGCGTTTTAATCTCTACGCATTACAGACATAGAATAAATAAAACTTCGCCAATTTTTTTGGTACCTGCACTGCTGACGTCAGCAAAAATCTAAAACAACATATTTTTTTATTGTCCTTCTGCCTAAGTGGATTTCTCCACGGGCCTTATTATCGACTAGTGAATCTAATAATAATCTAATAATAAGTTATGTATGTGAAAAACAAAAGAGGTGTGTTCATTTTCCTTTCAATAAACTAAGCATATTATGTTTTTTGCATGTTCCAGTAATTTTAAAGTCACAACTCTCCTCAGTTAGCCAGATATTTTTCAACAATTTTTATTTTCAATGTATCTTGTCTTGGGTATGCAGTGTAAATAGTTTCAGGGTGTCCGCTCTGTCAGAAATTATAAAAATATAGGTCAGGGAAATTTGTTCTTTTTATATGTCAGAAATTCTAAACTTTTCATTTTAATTCAATGTTCCCTAATTTCAGTTTTTATTTTCAGCTTGTATTTTTTTCATTTTTCGTTTATTTTTTCTTTATGTAGTATATTGCAATTTTTCTTCTTCCTTAAACAGTCAACTAATTTATCAGCAATAACTATAGAAAAAGTAGGGAAGAAAATTGTCAAAAAAATGTCAGGAATGTAGAAAAAATCAAGGTCAATATTTAAGTGGATGCCCGGAACTTTATTGTGGCATTAACCAAACATTGTCAGTGTAACAAGCATTCTCCAGTCACATCAAATTTAGATGTAACTTCCATAAAATAGATATACATGGTCTCAAAACATTAAAAAATCCAGGACTTCTGACGGGTAAATCTAGGTTGTAAGTTGATTATTATTGTCATGAACAAACAAAAAAGCATATAAATACGGTAAATTTCAAAGTTTATATTTTTGCTTTTCTGCTTAGTTACAATTCTAAAAGGAATTATGATGTCACATTATTCCTTGTTGTGTTTCCTTACAAATAAAAGCAACTGTCTTATTATTTAGATGTGTCTTGATTCTGAGCTTTCAGAAAAGGAAACATATCCAACATTTGCACGAACAGAGCCAATCGGGCGTCAGTTAACACCTGCAATCCAAGAGCTGTTAAGATATTTCAAGTGGACAAAATTTGCAATGGTGGTTGAAAATTCCACTATGTATAGACGGGCACATAAGAATATAAAAGAGAAGTTTGCATCTCAAATATTAGCTACAAAATATATACCTGCCCCTTCACAGTATACTTATGAATATCATTACCACAAAGCTGTTGAAGATATGAAATATTTGTCAAAGAGAGCTCGAAGTAAGTCTAACTTTGCACAAATGCAATGTATTGTTTAAAATGAAAGAAAGATGCAGATAGAAAAAAGAGCCTTTGAAAACGGGAATAAAAATTCAAAAGCTAGTTCAAAGTAACTGGTAATGCTATAGCTACATATTAATCTGAATGTTTTATGTTTTACCTACCTCCTAATATTACCTTTACCCAATTCCTAATTTTGAAACAAAAACAAACAGATGTACAGCAAGCATGATAATATAGTTAATCTGCAGTATATATACATAAATAGTTAAATACTTCATTTAAGAAAAAAACACAGGGATATTACTTATAATATATTTTACTTTTGTCCACCAAATGTAATTTTACCACATGTTGTAAGACATTTTTATTGATTCAGTTTAAGCTTAAGAACATATTTGATGATTGATTTTTGACCCAGAATTTTTGTGTTGAAATGCTTCTATTTGAAGCACATTAAGTAGGCTCTAGAAAAACAGTTTCTGTTTTTCTCTTTGATATTTTTTATTCACGCAGAAAATTAAGCATGTGAAATATCTTGTATGCCTGGATAGTTGTTGCACATGTGTGTGTGTGCATGCAATTTCTATTCCTTACATTTTTCTTCACCTTTATCTTTTCTAGTTATCTTGTTGCTGATGAGTGTCCGTGTTGTCAAAGAGTGTTTAATAGCAGCTGCTGATCTTAATATGGTTAATGGAGACTATGTGTTCCTTGCCTTTGAAATTGATCTATCTGGTGGAAAAGCACGTCAAGAACGCACATTCAAATGGGCAACTGCTGATTTTGGTAATTTTCGAGGTCAATAAAAACACTTAATCACTAACCTTTTTATTAAAGTAAAATACCAAGCATAGAAGGTAAAAAATCAAAAGATTAAAATATGAGAGAAGCTTTTCGTAAAAACTATTTACATCATAAGTCTCTATGTACAACTATATTCTTATAATAAAATCAACCTACTTTTAAACTTTTAACCCTTCATAATTATTCCATATTATTACTCTACGCAAACCGGAATTATATGATCAGGTAGATCACCAATCATTGTCACTTTTTCGCAATGGGATTACCTAAATTTACGTAACTTAATCGTGATTTTAAGTACTCCCAAGTGGAATAATTATGAAGGGTTAAAAGTTTAAAAGTAGGTTGATTTTATTATGAGAATTTAGTTGTACATATAGACTGATGATGTAAGTAGTTTTTACCAAAAGCGTCTCTCATATTTTAATCTGTTGATTTTTTACGGTCTATGCTTGGTATTTTACTTTAAAAATGGCGTGTTATTCCTTTTCATTTACTAACCTTTTTATTATTATGTTTATGCTCATAATATTAATACTTCACATCAGAAACATGCATGTTTGTATACACCAACAGAACATCAGGGCAATGTCTTAATAAAAACAATAGTTATCATTTCCATGTTGTTTCTAAAAACTCCTAGTACAGATATTAATGAATTTTTATTTAAGGGCAGGGGATTTTAAAGAAGAGAAACTTGGTTTTTTGTTTCAATATCAACCCAGGTCTGTTCTCCGAAACATAGATGCTCTCAAAATAGGTTATACGTCCTGTCCACAAGTGGGTAAAACAATTATCAACCAGAAGGCTTCATGGAGGAGTAGTACCTTTTCTCACCTAAACAATAGTTTTTTTAAGGCAGTATCAGTACCAAATATCCATTTCTATGTTCAATTGGAAAGTCCTGGAATTTTTTTTTTTTTTTTCTGTGACTGGGCCTGAAAAATTTGAACCATGCAGTTTAAGGAATATGTTTGGTTAGTATAGTAATGTGCATTCATCTTTCAATCAAATAACTTACTAATTCCTTTTTGTTTTATGCTATAAAGATAAAGAAAAACTACTCAAAAACATTGACATTTCAAAAAACAATAGGCATGTCAAAGGCATTGCATGTGTTTTGCATAGTTTATTGCATAGTTTAAAAAACTATGGGAATAATTAATGTTGGGTTATTTGTTGTTTAGCTAAAGTAGAAGATCCAAGGGACAACTATCAGTCATTTATTAAAAGAAGTAAAAAATTGTGCAAAGCTTGGGAAGCAACTTTGCTCATGATGACCAAATTACCAAAAGAAACAACACTTACCAGTAACAGTACTCTAGCAGATTTCCATGATCGTGTACGGATTGGAATGAAAACAATGTTTAATGTCTCAGTTTACCATGGGATTATAGATAACACTAATTACTCAAAACATCACTCAAAGGTATTATAGCTCTCATTTCCATTGATGGTTTACAGACCCATTAAGCAAGATGAGGTGTAGAATTATGTTTTATTTTAAAAAACTTATAACCACAGCATAATTTATCTAAAAATTATGTGTTTTGCACAGGACACCTGCACTCTCCCATATGTGTGCCTTGTACTTGAACTTGTGTGACATGGTTCCAAATGGTTAACTCCTCTTCTTTTCCTATGGCAGAAAAGCTTTAAAAGGTTATGTTGATGCCACTTCAACCCTTCTAATTTTTGTGAAATTGAGATAACCATTTTTACGAAGTTCACAGCTCTAAGAGAATCTGTGTGTACATTCATTACAAAAGCCTAAAAGCTAATTATTGTAAGGAAAATAAATTTGTTTTTATTCACAGCCTCCCACTTATGCTCAAAATTTGTATGATGCCATCATGTTTTACTCAATTGCTGTTAATGACACCATGAATAAGGGTCAGGATTATCACGATGGATTGCAAGTTATTGAAAATATGAAGAACAAAGTTTTTTCAAGTACAGTTTATTTTTTAATTCTTCACTTTGATTAGAATAATATGTTTTAGTCTTTGGTTTGTGAGGTGTACTACAAAATAATAGGAGTCATTGCATTTTGTCTTAATTTTCTGGAGACTTAAGATTATTTATGACTTTGTCGTTCATGTATAATATTCTTTTTTTCTATTGGGTCATTAAAACAAATAAACAAACCGTTTTTTTAGAATTTTTTTTAATGCAATTGCAAACAACCCAAATGAGTTTGGACAAGTGGTGGCTTCCTGGGCTTTCATCTAATCATTTCTGTTATTGAAGTACATTATGTATCAGATTATCAACACCATATAAGACTGCTAATTGAAGTTGTACATCAATGTAACATTTACATTTAACATTGTTTTTACATGGAATAAATGCATTTTAGGTATCCATGGTTATGAGATGTTTTTTGATAAAAATGGTGAAGTTCAATATCCCTTTCGACTTCACCATTTTGGAAAAAAACGTAAGAGTTGTCGTTATTTTTTGATTTGTCTTATGCCGAAGTCACATTGTTTTGTTTTAATCAAGAAAGTTACAAATGTTTTACTTTGTCATTAAGTACTGTCAAAAGTTAATGGTAAACATTTGACTAATCCAATATAGATGTAATTATTGGAAGATACTTAAAACATTGGGTAATAAATGCAATGTTGACAAAATAAGAACTAAAGGTTAAAGTAGTTAGTCTGGGCCGACAACAAATGATAAAGACTGAAAGCAAAAGTTCACTTGTTTAATGCTTTTTTTTCTAGTGGTTTGCTATCCGAATAATCAAAAAACATTTTACGCAGAGGGTGAAAAACCTTTGAATTGTAACAACACGTCAGGTTTGGAGATGGTTCTAATAATATAAAAAATAAAATTAATATTAAGTTTTACACTCATCAAAGAACGGATCTTTAAAATCAAGGATGTGCCTGTAAACAATGATATAAAAAGGATATATATCGTATATCAACCGTTAAATGTGTTACTACACAAGTTAAATTATTAAAATTGGAAATATTTTGATGAGTGTAAAATATCTGAAAACATAGACAAAATTAACCAATTAAAACTTAACATTAACATGCACAAGAATATATCACTTCCTGCATGAAAATATTTAATACCATTTAACCGCATGTTCATGCACTGTAACTAGATGGTGACTGACGATTTACATGTGCCGACTTTAATAACATGCAGAAACCAACTAATGGTTCTATGACAAACAAATAAGATGAATCCAACTTAATTGGGCCTGTGGTTGTTCCACAGGCCCAAAAATAATAATCTCAAGCAAAAGTTTTTAAAAAATAAAAAGAAAACCAACCCGCATTTTCTCATCCCATCTCGTGAAAGCATAGAAATGGGCATAGAAAAAAATGAATGATCAATTTTTTGTTCGTTGAATATCAGTCTATAATTAAACTAAACAAGGTGAATCAATAATGTTCCTTTTAGACCACCGTTGGTAATTCATTCTCAATAAAATTATTTTTATTTTGCCGACTGACCGACCATAAGCTACTATCGACTTCGCCCATAGAACAACTAATTACGTTGGAGTCGCCTAAGAGTTCATAATACAGTGCAATTATTTTTATTATTTACCAATAACCGACGTTATTTGGCATAAAAAAATATTTCATGTTGCACAAGACTACAGCACAAATAAGTGACCAGAAGGAAGGATAAGCCTTTACACTTTAACCCTTATTGGTCTGGGGTTTTTCAACCAGCACCGTCCCTGCTTCTCACCCATAACTTTTGATAGGTTTACCAAATATAACCAAATTTGACACAGTTGCAGTATTTCATAAAAAGGAAGAAAATGGTAGCTCTTTTTCATGAAGTCATCAAAACTGTGAAATTTATCTAAAAAAACACTTTCTGGCAAAAATGCATTTACTTCAGTTCTAGAAGCAATTTTAGTGTTAAGAACTAACACAGTCTAGGTGAAATTGAAAAAAGTCATTACTATACCTGTTCAACCTATGTTAGCATGGAAAAAGGACTGAAGCCTATGGTGGAAGTGGTAATAGTGGTGCCGGTGGTGTGGTGGTGGATGATGATTTTTAAGTTTTTAATAGACCAATATCTGGATTTTTATTTAAAATCCCCTAAATTAGGAAACACAGTTGTACAACGATCCCCTTTGGCAAATTAGAGATATGGTGTAAAAATCAAATTTTACAATAATCCTAAAGGAGGTTATTGTTACACCAAGGAGAATCAGAATCAGGCAGAATCCATCATTAAGTTGATGTCTGTTCTTTCGAATAGAAATTATGAACCAATTTCACTATGGATTTCTTCATTAGCGAACGGTTCTTATTTAAAAAAATATAAATCAGCTAAATAAAAATGAAGTAAAATGTTAAAAAATGGTGCTGATTGTGTTTGATATAAAATTAAAATGTTATTTACCAGTTAAGCTTTTTAAAAAACCTAATATGTTTGGAGTTTGTTGGTTAATATTGAAGTATACAATTCAGTCCTATTTGAATGTAGCCAGCCCATTTTTTGGCCTCTATAAAATTTTTATTCTCTGTCAATTTGAATATTTGATAAATATAAAAAAAAAAAATTCAATTAACTTGAGTGTTTAGCTTAGCAGAGGTGTACTATGGTATAAAGCGAAGCAAACAAGAATAATTTTTTACCTTGTCTAATCAAAGTGTAATGCAGTTATTTTAAGGTTAAATTAAAACTTAATGCAAAACATAAGAGTATTTGCCAAATTGCATGTCAAGATCTTTATGTTTATTTGATGTAAAACTGTGGTGTTAATGAATGGTTTTATATTTTGTAGCTGCTGGTCGCATATGTGCGTGTTACCTTACCCTTTCACGTAAGTGTTTCCTAATTAACCTTATCCATGCAAGAATAATTAACAAATCCATAACTCATATAATACACATAAATAATAATTTATCTAAACAGCTAGTCCATTTCCGACAGACAATGTTAGAGAAACTGCTTGAAGAAAAAGAGAATTAATTTCTAGTGAAGCATTATTTTTGTCCAAACATGTCCAGAGGAAATTGACTTAATGAAACATTAATTAACATTTTTTTTTAACTGATAACTAACAAAATAATTTCAGTGCAGTTTAATATCATTTGTGTATTTAACAAAATGTTTTTAAAATACTGCTTTTGTTTGCGAATCATCTTTTGAAGAGATACTAAGAAGCTAAATTCACCAGCCATATTTTAGACTTTATGTTTTACTTTTTGAAATCATAGGTATTAATGATATAACTGTACTGAGACTGATGTAACATTGGACATTATCAAAGTTCAACATTTTAAAATAGCCACAAAGCGGGCAGAAAAGCAACTCATTTATCTGATAAAATTGAGCATGATTCAAACCTGTAAGACACTTATCCACAGACTTTTTCAAAAAGAAAAAAACGAAATTTTTTTAAATATTTTTTCCTTTGTTTGGTTATTTATACAAGTGAGAAGAAAGTAAAGTACTAAAAAAAGAGAATTTGTGTAGACAAAGTTTGAGTTGTTTGAACCATGCTCAAAAGACCACCGAAGACCATACTTAAACTAACCAACATAACAGTTACAAATATTAACATGTGACAAGAACTTTAATCATGTTAAAAGTTAATTGACTAACAAATCTCAAACTAGGAGCAGCACCTTGCACCTTGCACCTTTGCACTTGCACATTAACACTACAATGGCAACTTTCATCGCAGAAACATGTCACATCCAATTGTGATGTGTCATGTACTATTATATGGACACTGGACAGACAATTGCACAAATCTCTCATTGTAATACAGCTGCCATTCTATGTAATTTACCGAACGTCTGCACAGAATCTTAAATAATTGCATGCTTATCCTAATTTACACATGCATGTTTAATTCCATAGCACAATAATCATGACCAGCAATGCATGTTTGTTAACAAATTATTAATTTGCTTCTGTTAGATGCAATGTTTAAGCATAGATGTTTTTTGTTTTGTTGTGAAGAGTCTTATAATACAAACTGTGAAGAGTCAATGGCAAATGTCTAAACATTGAACTATCAAATAACTAATATTTATCTTACAGTGTATTTTTTCCAAAAGAGTTGATGCTATTCTGGTAGATATTAGCTGTACTTGTGATTCCTATCTTTTACGTATTCTTCAATTTATTTGAATGTAATTGAAGTAATTGTACAAGGAGATGAGTCAGCTATAATCAGTTTAACATCATCTTGTTTAAAGTTGCTACGAATTGGATGTCTTCCTGTGTATTAAGTGACAATAACTTAGACTAACTTTTCATTTATCTGTTGTATCTTTTATTACTCGCCAATACTCCATGTCGTAGCTCCTTTAAAGCCAAAGAGAACTGATTTGACAACTGCAGCTCTTTAGCTTTGTAGCCTTTTTGTATGATCATTTGCTTACCTTTATAAACAATCATGAACATTGTAGTGTGTTAAATCGTTCTTTAGGCTTTTCTTGTTGGTTTGTTTGTTGTTGTACGTGTTTTTGACTTTTTGTATATCTTCTTTGTAGCCAATAACAGATGTGAGATTCCTTTTCCAAAGATGGAAGCTATAGGTGATTTGGAGCTAAATCGAGAAAATGTAACAGTGACTAGCAAAAATGGCACTGTAAGAATAGAAGAGGAGTGGCAATTTGAATATAAACCTATAGCAGATGCACCTATGTATTGGCCAAACGGTATGAGTCTTAAAGATATCAAGGATGAGCCAGAGTGTGGCTTTGATGGAAGTAGATGTGCCAAAGAACCATTAAAGAGTGAGTAATTTTAAAATTTTTAAATGTAAATTTATAAAACCTGTCTTGATCAATGTTTAGCAGGCTTTGTGATAGTGAACTTCCACTGAAACCAATGCAACCTTTTTTAGTAGAAAAAGGTCTGGTGTAAAGTAAGAAAATATTTATACTTATTGTTTACAACCTGAAAGCATACATGCTGCCATATTATTAAACAATGAAAGACTTAATTTTTATTTCCTAAATATCGCACTCAGATCTCCATGTAGGTTTTAGGAAATATCAAAACGCGTGTTCCTACCTAGTCATATAAGACAAATGGCACATAGTTTTATGGAGTTTATGTATCAGGTGGTTGAAAAATAATACATATCTAAATTTTAGGTAAAATTATACTTGGCGTGGCTATTGCCTTGACAATTGTTGCAGTGGTTTTGATCATTATACCAATTGTTATGGTGAGGTAAGATTTATAGTTACAGGTTTGTATCTAGATTTTGGTAATTACAACTAAGTTAATAATGTACCTATCAATGTTTATATTAACTCCTTATTACTTATATCAAGATTTCAAAATAATAATGCCAGTACTATGATGTCCTTGAAAAAATCCTAGTAACAAATTCTACTATCAAAAAGTTAAGATAACATCAACATGATGCATTTTTTGAAATTCTGGGCAAATCGTTTGAACTAATTCTTCAACTTCGACAAAAAAGACACCCAATCCCCCATCTTTATTTCACAAATAATTACGAATATGAAAACACACATAATCATGCTTGCAGTAAGAAATATATGCACAGTAAGATTTTTAATATGAATTGTGAATTTTTAACCAAATTTGAGATCATTAAAATGTTCCTAAAATCATTTTGTAAACAGAGATAACCACATCAGATTGTAAAACGTATCAGCCAAGTCTTGGTCATTTCTGAAACCATATGCTGTCCAGTCCTGAAGCTAGATAGATTATTTCATTCTTATTGATCCCAATTATGTTGATTCAATTGGTTACCAATCTACCATCCTTCTGGTTTGCCAAAATAACAAGATTAAACACAAGCATTGGTTCATTTACTTTTAAGTTTCATTTGATGTCTCTCTTAGTTGTAAAGCCAATCAGCACTTGTTATATACATTTTTTATACCTTTTAGACAATATAAACTGGAACGGGAATTAACAAGTCAGCTGTGGAAGATACCTTATGATGATTTGTTTTTCAGAGATTTTCGATCTTCACAAAATTCGTTGGGCAGTTTTGTTAGTGTCTGTCTTTTCTTTTGTTCTGAATGGCTTGTCAAATTTCTGATGTGGGCCACCAACTTGCATGGAATATTGGTTGCCCACATCAGAAATTTTGCAACAAAATAGCCAATCTGGCATTTTAATGTCATGTGACAAGCAGTAAAACTGCAATGGTTTACTTGTAATCTTTAGGGTGGACAGAGTTACAACAGTTATGGCACAGATGTCATGACTAGACAGAAGTTCACATGCGTTGCAATATACAAGGGAAGTTTTGTTGCTGTAAGGAAACTATATAAAAGAACTGTTGAATTAAATCGAAATGTTCTCATGGAATTAAAACAGGTACACACTTGACTATTTTAGTGATTCTAATAGCAAGGGCTAAAATAACAACAATAAAACAAAAAAAAAAATTCTTTACAGAGTTTTACTTACTCTGCAAGTACCTGTAATATAACTTTGCATTTTTAATAAATCCATAGTAAATGAATTTGCTATGATCATATGTTCTTCTTATGTTCAAACCCAAGCCGAATGCAGTTAAATTATGTTAAGATGTTAACTGTGTTATTTATATTCATAAAATAGTTTTTATTTCCCTGTACATAGAACTAGCCTGTTTGCACAAATAGCCAAATTGTGTTTACTATTTTTTTTAAATGAAAAAACTTCTTTTGTTGTTGTAGACAACAAACGTTTTTTATTATTCAAGCAAAAATGGAAATCGTAATACGTGTTGAGTTATTTATTTATAGCAAATTTATTATATGACTTTTTTTGCATTGTCAAGCAACACAAAAAACAATTACACAAATGTGGTAGTCTGTTAATTGTGACGCCAATGAATAAAAATAACACAGAGATAAACGTTTGATTTAGATGCGTGATATTCGGCATGATAATATTAATCCATTTCTCGGTGCATGTGTCGAAACTGGTAATGTGCACATTGTCACGCAGTATGGTGTCAGAGGAAGTTTGCAGGTATTACAATTTGTTTACCTAATTATAGTTGTTGTTGTTTTATAAGGATGTATAAATTGATTAATAACTACACAAAGATTCATATTGTGTTGTCATTAATGCGGCTTGTACAGCACTTTGTATTAGGAATAGGCTCTTTCTTTTTAATTTTCTTATTGTAAGAAAAAGAAAAGTTTACTATCACATCAACATTATTTATCAGATATGGAAAATGCGAAAGTAAATTTTATGAATATCATTCATCATTGGAGGCTTTTTGACTGAAATATTTGTTTAAATTTTACCCTTTTTTTAGTTAGGTATTGTTTTTTGTAGGATATTCTTGAAAACGAAGACATTAAACTGGATACAGTTTTCTGTTTATCCCTTTTACATGATATTGTCAAAGGAATGCAATACCTGCACAGTATTGATATAAAGTCACATGGCAATTTGAAGTCGTCCAACTGCATCATAGACAGTCGGTGGGTGCTAAAGGTGACTGACTTCGGCTTGGTTGAATTTAAAAGCAAACAAGATCTGTCGCACATTGAACCTCATCAATTTAACCGAAGTAAGTTTTCTTTTTATGGAGTAGAAAGAAAACTTATCTCACCACAGATACCAATATGAGTATCTGTGATGTTATTGGTTTCTTCTCTTTTGTGTGGTTTTGCATTAAATTAAGTTAGCCAGGCGTTATTTATATTCAATGATTGTTGTGGTTAAAAAAAAAACGTTTTTTTTAATTTGTTTATCTGTTCTTACATTAAGGTTCTTTTTATACCTTTTTTTTACTATCTACTTATTTGGACAGGCTTGACAGCCACATTAGATATTGCTTTTACAAGTGATATAGCTATGCAGTATAAAATATCCACTTGATCAGAAAGGCGAACTTTTAAAGGGCGATGAATGTTAAAAAATATTTTAAAGATTTTCATTCAAGAATGTAGTAATATGTTAACGTAATTAGTCTCTAAAAATGATTAAAATGCTTAATTTGTAAACAAAAGTAATAACTATGGTTTTTGATGAAAAAGCATTCAATTTTGTGACGTTACTTTTGCAGGAAGAAAGATTATAGTTGCTACTGCTGCAACCAAAAATAATGTTAAGTTTTATTCAAAGCTTATCCTATCCCTTGTATATTAGCAAATACAATTTTTTTTTATTTAAAAATTTTATGAATTTTAACCCATTTACTTTTTTTTAGATTTCAACTTATTTATATTCTTTTTCTTTATTGATTAGTGCTATTGTATAATAAAACTAATTTCACTGTTAGAGAGTGGTTACTTTACTTGATCAACTTTTTGTGAATAAAAAATGTACACATGCACATGCACATATTAATCTAAAATGAAGAAAAGAAACATCAAGTAGGAGACAAGGGCATGAAGAATAAAAAATATATCTCACCAGTAAAAGATGTAACACAAACATGCAGAACTGTATTTCTTTTTCTTGTAAAAATTTAGACACAACTAAATCTTTCTGGGTCATGTTAGGATGTGGCTACATTTATAGTTTATTTCACACAAATAGTATATTTACTTATAGTATCATAACTATTAGAACGTTATTGTAGTTTGATATCAACATCATCACCATCATCATTGGCTAAACGTCTGTTTTCCATGCTAGCATGGGTTGGACCTTTCAATCTGATGTTACATCTAAACTCAAATTCCTCTGCATAAGTTTGTCTTTATTACCTCCTTTCAAGTCTTTTTCAGTCTACCCCTGTTCTTTGTCCCAGGAACTATCAAGTCTCTACACTTCCTTGACCAATTATCCCCCTCCATTCTTTCCAAGTGTTCCAACTTACTCAATCTTCTTATCTGGATAACATCTTTAATGCTACGGATACCTAGCCTGTTTGTTAGCTCATCTGAACTCTTTCTGTCTCTCAGACTGATCTTACACAAAAACAAAACAGTTTTTTACTTTATTTTCAGAGGTTCCTCCAACCACACTAACTTTTAATTTTTATATCAATCTATTATCTCTCCTGCAATAGTGATGTTGCATGACAATATAAACTATACAGCAACCATAATCAAATGGCGACGAATGTAGGATGAAACAATTGGGTATTTTAAAATCAAAGTTTTAAAACTAAATTTTGATGACATCAGCTATAAGCTGCCTACAACAAAAAAAATTATTTCACAGATTTAATAACCTGTTACAGCCATTGTTGTTATTATGTGTAATGTGTAACACAAGTATTGTCTGCCTGCATGATTCAGTGGTTAGCAAACATTAATACTCCAAATTTCTATAACCTGCATGTTTTGTGTGTGTCTTTTAGTAATTGTGAGGCTGATGTTCCTCTGCATATTTACTATGAACTTATTGTTTTTATAGATTTGTTGTACAAAGCACCAGAATTGTTGCGTTTAAGTAATCATCCAGCTCGTGGAACACAGAAAGGTGATGTGTACAGTTTTGCGATCATTACCCAAGAATTTCACACACGGGAAGGACCATGGAGCACATCATATTTAGAACCAAAAGGTTAGTATTGGTATTATATTTAATTATTTAAATTTCACATACAGTATTTGCTTTATATAAGTGTTTATATATAAACTTTATTTGGATACACAATTTTATAGAAAGAAATAGTGGATAAATGTTGTATAAATGTAACTTTCCTACCTACCTTGTGTTTAGATTTGTAAAAAAAAGATAAAAAGAATGTTTATGTATTTTGTATTTTGCTTTATGATATGTAAATTATGCTAACTAAAAAGTCTTTTTTAAAAACTACTTTATTTCAGGAAATTAAGGAGCCAAAAAATTAGAGATCACCAAATTTACATAAAGGAAATTATCATGAATGTCTATAACAACCTATAAAAAATAATTAAATTAACACGATTTAGTTTAACTGAATTACAAAAATCATTAAAGTAACTCCACTCGAATGCGCAAATATATTTATCTGGACAACACAAATTTTGAATATTCATGTTAATTTTGTGCTTCGTTATTTTCCTGGAATAAGGTATTAAAGAAGTACATGTGGGGCGCTATCATTAAATAACTTTGTCATAGTTTTGCAAACTAAATTCTTGTATACCTTTTGTATTTAAATAACCTTATGTGTACTCTGCATTAAGTTAAAATCACTCTTGTTACCACTGTTTTTCCCAATTTAGACATCGTTCAGCGTGTAAAAAAAGTTGAGAATCCACCATTCAGACCACATGTCCCACAGCTCATTGAAAACGCTGAGCAATTACGTGATCTTATGAAGCGTTGTTGGGATGAGAATGCAGATGAGCGACCAGCCTTTCCTGAGATTAGAAAAGAAATTGAGAATCTGATGAAACGAAATGGATTGTGAGTTTTGTTTATAATTGTTTTTTTAGTCGATTGAGCTGGTACATTTATATTGTTGCAATGTGAGAAATATTTATTTTTATAGAAAAACAAACATATTAGATAACATGGTAGCCATGATGGAAAAATATACAAACCATCTAGAAGAAGTTGTTGAACAACGTACTGGGGAACTAATCAGTGAAAAGCAGCGCACAGAGGCACTATTATTAAGGATGTTGCCTAAATCTGTGGCACGACAGCTAATGAAAGGTCAGGAAGTTGAAGCAGAATCCTTTGACGAAGTAACAATCTATTTCAGCGATATTGTTGGTTTCACATCATTGTGCTCTTTTAGTTCACCATTGCAGGTACGTGATATTACCTGTAGAAAACCAGCTTTAGATGCTACTTACCTAACGTATGCATAAAAAAAGTAGCTCTTCCGCAGGCTACTGTCTGCAGAATGTACAAGTGATGCCTCTTGCCAACTTTGTATAATGCCCAAAATTGTCATTGTCTATTTTAGCAAGAGATTTTAGTTTAAGTGACATGATTTCCGTTTAATGCAAAAATCAAAATCAATTTTTATATTGTGAAACATGTACATTACCAATGTCACATTGGCAATCTTAGATTTGTTGCTGCAACAACTGGAACAGGCTTTTGCGTGCCATGGTTCACTTCTATATATATTAGCCTTGTATACGCCCCTTGCGCTGAGAAGTCTGATATATGATCTAAACACCAAATAGGATTTTGATTTGTGTCTGTTGAGCAAATTGAAGTAAAGGTATTGTAAACCAGCTTTAATAGCTTCTTTAATTATATCTAAAAATTTTTACTTAAAGCAGAAAAAGCCAATTCAATTTGGCCAGCAAAAATTTAAGAGGCATGAAACAAGCAAACTAGTGCTCCAATTTTTTCATATCTTTTTTTATGATATTCCATTTTGTTTTTATAACATTTATTTATTCCTGAAGTTGGAATAAATATCCTAACTGGTTTGAAATTATGGCATAAAAAGTCACCCGCAACTTTATTGGGTAAATATGGCGCAATTCAAATCTGACGATTTTTAGCTAGATTATCTTGAGAGAGAATTGCTCTGCATATAAGTTTAATATTTTTTGTCACCATGGATGCGCTTTAATAAGTTACCTACATGCCTATTTTTTTAGGTGGTATCCCTATTGAATGACTTGTACACCCTCTTCGACAATGTGATTTCTCATTATGATGTGTATAAGGTATGTGAAATGAGTTTTTCCTGTTAGTCTGTTTTTCACCTCCTTCCCAATCTTCCTTTTTACTTCTCATCCATTTTAGTTATTTATGTTGTGATAGAGCATTGAAGTTTTTATGGTTGCTTACATGTCTGAGTATTTAAGTGGACTCTATGTTTTCAAAAGCATCTTGGTTGAATAAAAAAGAATTTTGTTTTCTTTAGATGTTTATAAGTATACATAAAAAAGAACATGTTAAATATGTCATAGTGTAGTTATATTGCCTGTTAGAAAACCTGTTTTAGTTCACTACTAGATTTGTTGCTTTTAGGTTGAAACGATAGGCGATGCTTACATGGTTGTATCTGGTCTACCAATCAGAAATGGCCGTCAACATGCCCGTGAGATTTCTGCCATGGCGCTGCATATTCTTGCTGCAGTCAAGACGTTCAAAATAAGACATAAACCAGATCAGCCACTACTAGTTAGAATAGGCTTGCATTCCGGACCTGTAGTTGCAGGAGTCGTTGGTACAACCATGCCAAGATATTGTTTGTTTGGTGATGCTGTTAATTTTGCATCCAGAATGGAATCAACTGGTGAACGTAAGTTTTTGTTTTGTTTTTGTTTCGGAAAAAAATATTCAAGGTGTAGTTCATTGTTTTTTTTATTATTTGTTGAAGAAGTGAAAAATGTTGATTGCTACCTTATGCTACCTTAACAGGAAAACAGTTTACAGGAAAAAAAATTTGTGGAACTTATTTTTGCAATTTTGGACCCTGTTCACAAAACTAAATTAGGCAAAATACACGTGGCAAAAGTTGATCTATTGAATAAAATAAGTTTCATATTCTTTTAAAAAAAACTAGTAAAGTTTGTATTTAAACATTTCATACTTTATGTAGTTAATCTTTAACATAAAAAAAAATCAGAAAAATTGTTAGTTGCTAGTCTGTAGCAAAATCGCAAAAATAGTTTCTGTGAAAATGTATTTTAAGTAAAATTTCTACACTTTGGGCATTCATTCTTCTCATCATTGCTCTTGTAAATATGAACTGCGTTATCTTTTATCAGCATTCAGATATTTCAAGTCATCTTTTTTCTTCAGTTTTCTCCGAGTCTTCTTCTCGAGCCTTCTCCATTTTTCTCTAAGCCTTTCTCTAAATGCAAAATGGCTTTCTCATTCGAATATTAATATTTATTCAAATATTCAATTTGTGTGATGTTTCTAAAAATAAAAAAATAAAAACCGTTAGGTAATTAGGGATAAAGATTTCCACCAGTGTAAATATTAATGTGTCATTCAGCATTACATTCTTCGCAAAACAATGTACTAGTATTGATGAAGAAGAGAGTTGTTTGCTCTGGTTAATACTAAATTGTACCAGTATTCATAAAGAAGAAAGTTGTTTGCTCTATGGTTATTGGTAAACTGTGGAGTAACAAATGCATTCATCCCTTATGTTGCTTAAAATTGTTAGTATTTTGCGGGTCTGTGCAGAGTCCTGAAAACGTCTTCAAAGAACCAAAAAAGTTATTTTTTCAATGTATTTTTTAGCCTTAAAAATTCATGTCAGTCCTGCTTTAAACGATATTTTACAAACGCTTGGTGGTTTCACAACTGAAGAAAGAGGAGAGACATTTTTAAAGGTATTTTTACATTATAAAAACGCCATCTTTGTGTGCCTAAAAGGGACAAATGTGATTTACACTGTTGTTTATTCATTCTATTTTTCTATCAGCCTAATGATTATTACAAAACCTACATTTCCAGCCAGGTGTTAATGTTCAAAGATTCAATATTAAGTTGTTTTTTTCTTACCATAACATCAATTATTCCTTTTAATATTTTGAATATACTGTCTCTTTATGACCAGATTCTGATTGGACTCTCAGTAAAGAATAGTTACACAGATAACATTACTTGTGCATGTTTTTTTTTTATTTTTTTCTTAAAATTTTGAACTTATTTCTTATTAAAGAAAATTATGTGGAATTATTTTTTAGAATTAACATTGTTCTTTAGGGTAAAGGTAATGTGATGACATACTGGCTCACACACAGTGAAGAATCACTTCGGGTAACCAAACTCAACTCTCTTGGAAGCAACCCATTTTACCAAATGAACGTTTTGCGCAACTCTCCTTCAGTACGCCGGAAATTTATAAATCAAGTGAACAATACTCCTAATAGCCACAGAGGCTCACCAATTGCTTTAGCACCTGCGTGGGAAAGAAATAATAGTTTGCGTGGCAGTTTACGAGGAAATTCAAATCATAATAGTAAAGACTACAGTAAGGAATTTGGTAAAGAGAATGGTGTTTTAAACGGGGAGTTGGAACCACTCATGATGCATAACATGATTTCATGATGTTTACGAGGTTGTATTTTTATCGATATTGATAAAGCTGAAGGTTAATTACAAAAGGGTGGAGAATTGTAATGTTGAAGGTTATATTTCAAATAGAAAAGAATTAAAGAAGTGTTATTGAAATTGAGGAAACGATTCCTAATTCAGAAATAGCTTTTGTGAAATCATGTTTATGTGAATGTAAAATACACGATGTTAGTTGCAAGCGAATAAAATATTTATTAGTGAAAATACTCAAGAAGTAACAAAAGGACAACTTACCAATGGTTATATCAAAAGTATATACATGTCTAGTAAAAGAAACAATTTTTCAACTCTCCACATTTCTGTTTTATTGAATGTTTGTTTGCTATATTTTTATGTTTCTTGTTTATAGCTTCTTTCTTTGTAGAAAGCAGAACTTTGTTAGTGACGTTATGCAGTATAAACTCATATTTGAAGAGTTGCGGGAGTCGCATTATTCTCATCCCTTTTGTTTATAAATCTTAGTTTAATCTCCTGGATATTTAGTATTTTATATATATATATATATATATAAATATATAAATGTGTATAATATGTATTTTTTTTGCACATGCAATCTTTGCAGATTAAAAAATAATGAAAAATGCTAACTAAGGGATTTTACACCAATTTACTGATCAAGATGGGTTTAATTACTGAGTACACAATCTTGTCTCTAATTGTATTATATTTGAACCTCTATTTGCTGCTTCCTACAACGTCAATATGAATAATTTTTTTTATAAAACTCTCCCTGTAATGATAAACTTCGCTCGTCATCACGGCAGTCAAATTCATGTCGGTCAACCCTTAATTTCAGCCAAAGCTATAAAAATCAGGTTTTTCAACCTATCTTCACAAGAGAGGTGTTTATGTTTTTTCATCTGTGCTATAATTACCTCCATTGAACAGCTGCTTTATTTGGTCCGCAAATGTAAACGTTATGAGAGGCTTAACTGTAATTTTTTTCAACGATCTCTTCATTATGGTTAAAATTTCACTCATTTAAACGTTTAAATATTTTATGTTGCAAGTTATTATATATAAATATTAATTTTATTTTTGATACCCAATAAATCTTGATTCATATTTTGTGTGCCAATCTTTTATGAGTCAGTTATTTATTTATCCTATTAACTTTGACCCTTCATAGCATTCCAACTAAATGCTCTATTTTAACAAAAGAAAAGTGGTTGCAAGTTGTACCTGAATATTTTGGATAAAAATAGTTTTAGCAAGTATAAATATATTAAGATAATTTTATTGCTGTTTCTTTTTGTTCTAAACTTGACATAATAAGTTTTTGTTGTTGTTTACACTTGTTTCAACAGGAGGAGTGGCCACACCTACAATAATAGCCTGTAAAGTCTTGAAAGTATCTGTAATGTTTTCTAATATTTCTTTGAAGAATCCTATCATCAAGTTTAAAATAAGTCATTATGAATTGCAGTCTGTTTGTTATTGTATAATAACAAATCGATGCTTAAAGAAAATTAAAAACAAAGAATTGTTTTTTATGTAAGTTTAAAAACCATTTTGTTTAAAAATAGTAGAAAGAATGTTTTATTCTTTGTTACTGACACACAAATTCTCTCTACTTTCAGTTGAGTTCTAGTTATCAAATGAAAAAGATGTCTTGAAAATTATTTAATACTTAAAAAATTAAAATACCCATGCAGGTAAAAGGTCTCGCTAGAATGTAATAAAATAAATAAGAGCAACAGAAGTGTTAAAAAATTATTGTTTTTAATGTTTGAGGTCTGATTTTTGTTTAACTTTTAGCCAAGAATGATCATTTAATTCAAAAATATATCTTATTCGTACTTTGGAGAAGAAATCTAAACAGGTGGTTGGAAAATGTAGTAAAACATTAATTTAACAGATAAGATCTGAAACAAATAGTGGGTGAAAAATAGAAAACGTGAAAATGTTTAAAAAAATAACAATATTCTGGTATAACAACAATACTTGTCCAACCTATTAATTAGTTGAGAAAAGTTACCTTTAAACAGAGAGATTCACAACGTTACTAAAAGTGACTAAATTCGACAAAATTGATAATCACAAAATTTTTTAAACACAAATTTTAATTGCTAAACACCAAGCTATCTCTATGTCAATCAAATATGTTCCGCTGTTTGTTTTTTAACTTTCATTTTTGTTTCTATATGTCCAAATTTCGTCCCCCCAAAAATGTCAATTTTTGCAACCGTTGCTGCCACTATTGAACAAAGCTGGTTTGTATATATTTTTTTTGATTCGTGACATGTCACAAAAGTAGCATGTAAACTTTGTTAGGTGATGGCAAGTCCTTCCATATAATATAATAGGATTATTACATCTCAAATTTATAAAAACCTTGACTGGATATTAGTTTTCTTTTCACAGCATCACATTAAGCATTTTTATTAAAAAACAACTTTATGTTTATGACGTCATTGTGTGATGATTTGATATTTTAAAAATAAATTTAAATAAAAGAATATAATACCACAATATAAACATTCTATTTTTCTATACAATATAAAAAATGTGTTTTGAGCTGTTTAATAAACAATAATTTTTGCTTTGCTGTTAAGTAATTAACCAGAATATTGACCTTGACCCTGTCACTTGTTATTAATTGTTAAGAATTAATGATAACGAGTATTTTAATGTTAACAAGTATTTTAATATTGATAAGCATAGGTAAGTTATTCTTTTAGATTGATATTGCTAAACTGATGATATTAAAATGCACAGGCCAAACTGAAGGGAAAATGTTGTTATCAACGGCTACTGTATTTTATAGAATCAGCACAATGAACCTTCTGATGTTACTTATCTTATTTTTGATTGGCCCTGTACAAACACAATTGAATCACAATGCAGATGACGATGATATATTAAAAAAAAAACATTATTCAAATGCAACTTGTGTTAAGGAAGATTACAATTCCACAATAATTATGGTAAAGAATATGACTACAAATGAAATTGTACCTACGAATGTCAGTTTAGGTCGGTATTGTCATTGTCCAAATCCAGGAAAGAACTTATATAATTTTTTGTGCAAATGTGAGAACCCTAATACTGTTGGTTCAGATTCTTTTAAATATTACATCGATAGATACAATTCCATTAACTATATCTGTAACTGTTTAAAAAGAGTAAATGACACTTTTTCAACAGAATGTTGGTGTGTTAACACAGCAGAAGAAATGTACAATTTAACATGTCATCACTTCCCTCATCCAAAAAAGGGAAAAGATGTTATTTTACTTGGTGTTTTAATACCGTACACCCTTGGTAGTGATTCTCACCTTACAACCTACTACAGCGGAAGATATTATTCCTCAGCTATGTACCTAGCTGTAGAGGATGTAAATAACAACAAAAATCTCTTACCGAATCACAGGGTAGAGTTAGTTTGGGCTGACACCATGTGTAATTGGAAAAAAGCTGTCACACTTCAAATGGGAATGATACATAATGAAAGTGTTGATGCGTTTATTGGAGGAGGGTGCCAGGGATGTAAAGTGATGGCTCGCATTGCTGGTGCCAGTAACATTCCCATGATATCACATGTAAGTTCAAACTTTAACGCTGTGTTTGTGTGTTGAATTAAATGTAATGCGATGTGTTTTCAACATTGAGTAAGGTAATAGGCATTTTTGTTACCTGCTATTGCAAAAACTTGCTTTTCCAGTTGTGCTATGAAGTAATGTGTGCAGACGTTCATATGCAAAAACTTTCCGTTTGTTTATTTCAAAATGTGAAATCATAAGTGAGCAAAAACAGCACAAACAAATACTTGATATCAGATATGCCGAATTGATGCTGAGTTGATAAGGTAATCAAAAGAGATGTTTGAAGTGGGGGTTACACAATCAATTTAAGTTGATAATTTAATTTGATTGGTGTCAATAAAAAATTATTGTCCACCTTAATTTTTTTCTTTCAAACTTTAAAAATTTAACACTTTAATTTTATTAAGATTAAGCATAGAAGTGAAGGGGCAGGCAGAAATTTGGCAGAAAAAATTGTTTCTTTTCCGCGACGTTTCCGCGAATCAGTCTTGTCAATAACTTAGGGTTAAAATGGTTCTTGACTTGTTTATCAGTTCAAAGCTAATCGTACCATTGTTAACATATCATTTCCACAAGAAATGGAAACACATTTTGATCGTTTCTGTCAGCTGCAAGTCACGATGGATCGTTTCCCTGGACTTCACAACTTTCCAGGCCTGAGGGCATACCCCTCAGGCCTGGAAACTTGTAATGGTTGACGGAAAATTTAGAGCTGATACATAGAATCTTTTTTTTTATTTCTTTGATCTCTCTTTTCTTTTTTTTTTCTTTTTTTGTCTTTACATAAACTAGACACAGTCAATATTGAGTATGTATAATTCCTCTTCACTCAATACAATGATACGTCATAGTCCCAAAGATTCTTGTAATCAGTAACAATAAAGTATCATTGATTAAACAATTTTTCAAAGATGTTTAGTATTAATTAAGGCAGAATCAAGATATATCTCTATGTTTTGTTTTCTTTTATAGTAAAGTAGATTTTTCTACAGTAACATAGCTAGTTGTTGTTTAAAGTAATTAATTAAATTAAATTAAATTTAGTTAAAGTTCTTTTTTTTTTAATTTTTATTGCTGTTGAATGTTGGGAACATGTATTCAGACCATTAAAATATATTTTTATGTTGTTTGCCAAATATTTAAAGCTGTTAAGTTTTATTCAACCAATACCCTGTCACTATATAAAACTAGTAATCTTTCTATAATATTAGCTTTATCAATGAAGGTAGCCGCAACTTATTTTACATCTCTTATTAGGTTTTTTCCTTCCCTCTTTTCTTCTTCAAATGTTTGGCCACTTTGGGGTCCTTTGTTAACTTTTTGGCTACTTTTGGGTCTTTTTGTTAAGTTTTGGCTACTTTTAGGTCCTTTTCTTAAGTTTTCTAACTACTTTTGGGTCCTTGTTAAGTTTTTGGCTACTTTTGGGTCCTTTGTTAAGTTTTAACTATTTTTGGGTCCTTGTTAAGTTTTTGGCTACTTTTTGACTCCTTCGTTAAGTTTTGGCTACTTGTGGGTCCTTTGTTAAGTTTTTAACAAATTTTGGGTCCTTGGTTAAGTTTTCTAACTACTTTTGGGTCCTTGTTAAGTTTCTGGCTACTTTTGGGTCCTTCGTTAATTTTTTGACTACTTACTTAGTTTTCTTGTTTACTTTAAGGTCCTTTGTTAAGTTTTGAATTTCTAAATGTGCAAGCGTGTTAAATTATGTAGTCCTCATAAAAAATTTCCAGCTGTCATGTACAATATTTAAGTCTGTGTTGTCCCTCATCAAGAAACTACTCCATTACTTTTTAGATGTGTCTTGATCCTGAGCTTTCAGAAAAGGAAACATATCCAACATTTGCTCGAACAGAACCAAGTGGGCGCCAGTTAACTCCTGCAATCCAAGAGCTTTTAAGGTATTTCAAGTGGAACAAATTCGCAGTGGTAGTTGAAAATTCCACTTTGTATCAGCTAGTACATAAAAATATAAAAGAGAAGTTTGCATCTCAAATATTAGCTACAAAATATATAACTGCATCTTCACAGTATAAATATGAAGTTGATTACGTAAAAGCAGTTGAAGATATGAAATATTTGTCCTCAAGAGCTCGAAGTAAGTACACATTGTTAAATATAAAACAAAGAAACATAATTGTGATGATCCCAAAGTCTTAACTTCATTCATGTTCATGCAGTTTTTATTATTATTATTATCATAAACAAATATTTACACATGATACCCCAAAAATAAGTACAATATTTAGAAATATTCAATTTCCTTTGATGTAGCTGAAAAATTTATGTCTCAAATGGCAATCAACAAATTTAACATGGTGACGTTAATAACACTAATTCAACGTCAATGTCTTATATTAAATTAAAGAAGCCATTACAATGCACTTAAATGTTTGAGGCTAACTAAATTGGAAGCTAGGTGGTGACGTCAGTAACTTTTTATTGTGTGGGTAACCAGGGACCATCTGGGACCAATTTTGGTAAGTTTCTTAAGCCTGGGTGTTTAAGTCTGTTTCGAATTGGACAGGTTGATGACGTCATCAAAAAGCATTTAAACCACAATGTTTTTGTAACCATTTTCAGAAGAAAAGTGTTCTTCAAAAACATATATCCTATACATCATTTTCATCAGTGCTCCAACCTCTAAACATTACAGACAATGGATAATTTTTTTTTTGTATATGCAATGATGACATAAGCAAAAAACCTAAACAATCTACTTTTCTTCCTAAGTGGATTTTTCCACAGGCCTATTAGACTAGTTTTTAAACAAAGTCTTTTCAGCACAGTCTTGCCTAAAATCAGTAATTCGTGAATTAAATACCTATCCCCACAAGGTTTTGTGCCCGCTATATAATTAAACCGTGCACATTCCTGTGCCACAATTTTCTTGCACACAAACTTCACGTCCAGCACGCAAATGTTTACCTATTTTTTTTGCAGGTCATTTTTCGTACAAAAAACCACTTAAAAATGCGAGAAAATGTTCCCTAGGCACACGGTATTGTTCCAATAAAATGATTTTATCATTGATTGTATGAATAAGCAAATTAAGAATTTCTTTCAGTTTTAACTGAATTTAAAATTGTTATACTTCAATATATAGGAAAACATAAACATTATTTCATGTACGCTATTAGATTGCATGCATGCTGGTCACCATGCACACACTTGCTAAAATATGCCAATCATATTTTTAAATGCGTTGTTGCATTTTTATGAGTTTTAGGTGCAATAATTTTAAAATAAAAAAACGATTAAAAAAAAATGTGGTAGCATAATGTAAACCCCAGGTGTAAACACATATTGTAACTCTCTTCCTCAAAGCTTTATCACTTTTGTCAATTTTGAATGCTGGTTGCACAATCAGTTTTGGTGTGTTTGTTGGTAGAAATTTTAACATGTTTGGAATAGGAATTTTACAGATTCTGTTGATTAGAAAGCTTAGGTTTCTCTGTATAAGAATATGACAAATAAGGTTATTCAGATTTGTGCTAAAAACGAACTTACAATATCCTAAATAGATGTATTTATTGAATTTTACCCAATGTGTTTTACTTCTAACACCTGTCTTAATCTTTATCTTTTCTAGTTATCTTGTTGCTGATGAGTGTACGTGTTGTCAAAGAGTGTTTAATAGCAGCTGCTGACCTTAACATGGTCAATGGAGACTATGTGTTCCTTGCCTTTGAAATTGATCTATCTGAAGGAAAGGTACGTCAAGAACGCACATTCAAATGGGCAACTGCTGACTTTGGTAATTTTCGAGGTCAGTAACAATGTTATGTTGATGCTTACATGCTGCTAAATGCTTCACTGCCAGCCACCTCTATACCAACCATGATGCAAAATTGGAACCTGTCTAAATGCTTGTTTTGTTTTTTCCCTGAGTGACTATTTTAAACAGGTGTGTCTGTTTAGTCTTTTAAAACAACTGTTGCTTAAGATGTAACGTGGCTTATGGGGCGTGGAGCGAACTAATCCTTTTGTAGGAATCAACAAAATAGGATTTTTTAAGCCAATAAAAGTAGCTATGCATGATGTCAACATATTTAAGTTAAAGCAACACATTTTAGAAATTAAACAACAATGAGCTGGACAGTGTGGTAAATTGTGATGAGATTGCAATCACATGTTAGCCGTGTTATTAGTGAAGGGTACAGATTCCAATCTAAATTCTGACAGAAACTCTGGTGACGGAGATAAGGAATAGTAGAATGAGGAAATCAATGTGGGTACCAACGCAATACACCATGCAACAAATTTGTGTTACTGAAAAATTACTTTGGTTATTCTCCGAAAAACACTTTTTCATCTTTCTTTCAATTCGTCATGGGTTTGCTGATTCATTTTAACATGTCTACAAATCAAAGCATTCGATACACATGAATATAAGTGAAACGAGATGTAGTAAGCAATCAATAAATATAAATAATTATAAATATATTATAAATAAATATAAATGGTTACTTTATTGATCGATAAGATTAATAAGAAAAATAACTTAGAAGCAAATGCTAAACAAGTTCAAGATAAATAAAAATGTTATAGTGCTGCGTTACACAGCAGGAAGAGCACTAAAGTAAGTTAAGCGATACTAAATCTATTTGTGTTTCTGACCCTGTGCACCAGAAGTTATAAACTGGAGCTGAAATGAGAAAGATGAGCAGAGAAAGTGCAAAGTGTTTATAGGAGACTTTGACAGACAGGTATCACGACTGCAGAAGGTAAAAATAAAAAAGGGAAAGATGGGTTATTAGCTGTTACAATGCATATTTTATACACCTATCTAGCATTTCAGATTGTATGCAAAAGGCGATGGTAGTGTATAGATATTCAACCAAAGCTGATACTATTCAAATATAGTATTGCAGCAATGCATCCAACCGATTATAAAAGTTCTTTTAATATTATTTTCAAAACCAATGTCAAAACCAGACTTCAACACGCATTAAATTTATATCTAGAAAAATTATTTGTTTCTGTACTTTATTGTCACAATTTCTTATGGGTATAAAATAATAATGTTTGACAAAATTCAATTGATTTTGCGTGAATAAATATTACTGAATGCTATGACTGACACTGTTTTTGTTTTTTACATTTTATGTTCAACTTTTGTAAGAGAGGACTATATGCAAATAATAGTTAATTTTTATACAATAAAATTTTACGCCTTTTAGGTTGTATTTTTTGTATAAAATCTAATAGCCGAGGACTGTATACTATATACTAAAATGACTGACTTTTGTGTAAAATTTTATGGGCAAAAACATTATACAACATGTCAATTGAACTGATTCTTGTTGATTTAGATTTTCTTCTCAAAAACCGTTCTGTTTTACATTTTGTGTTAACGTTTGTAAGGAAGGACTTTAAAATAAAGATCTTTGTTGATTTGAAATTTACTCCTTGCTCACTGCATTTCTGACACTTCGGTTTAAAATTTTTGATAAAGGGCAGTATGAATCATCATATTAAAAAAACAATTAATTTTGTTTTGTTGACTGGTTGGTTTTTACATTTTGTGTAAATTTTTGTGGGTGAGGATAATTATTATTGTATTGTAGCAGTCAGTGTTATTACTGTTGTTTTTGTGATCATTAGTGTTGTGCGTGTCGATGTTGTGACTGTTGTTGTTGTAACTTTCTATCAACTAGATTTTGCACTTTGAAAGACGTTCTTTTTTATTTTGTGTAAAGATTTCTGTGGAGAATTTAACGCAATTTGACATTTGACATTTTGTGTAAGATTTGAAATCTGTCTGTCTGTCTGTCTGTCTGTCAAATGTTACTTTTTCTGACGTTACAGCGTCACGTCAATATCACTACTTTAATGAGTATACAATTATATTTGGTTTATGCACTGCTGACGTCAGCAAAACACCTAATATAACCTTATGTTTTCCATTGTTCTTTTGCTTAGTTGGATTATTCCACATACCGAATCAACTAGTTACTACAATAATTATAGGTGCAATGATAATGGGATTGGCTTACAGAGTCACTGGATCATGAAATTGATGTAATAAATTCTATAGGTCGTTTGTAGTAGGTATAATATGTCTTTTGCAGCCAACTACGATGACAAGCAATGCTCCGAAACACTTTGGTGTTATAATAAAGTCTTAAATTCTCTGCAATTGATACATGTAGGTTATCTACTGCACTTAAGCTAATAGGAAACTGCCAATGTTCTGCTGTTTTCTTGCTAACTCCTTTTTTTTTACTCTTCCTTTGTGTTGGATAATAGGCATTGGTATATTGCTCGACCAACTTCAGGAATATTTCAGGAATAATTATCCTAATGATTGAGGGCTGCATTAATAATGTGAAAGTTAAGTTCGGAATAATAATTGTCTGTAACAACAGTTCTGTTTAAGCATAATTAGGATATAACTAAATTAGCTGTGAAGGTATTGATGACCTTATATAATCTGCTTTTAAAATAAGCGCGATACATTTCTGCGCTATCTTTATGATTACAAAAAAGTATTCCAAAAAATGTTTAAAAAAATGAAAAAGTGTTTCTGAAAATTTCTCCTGGTTTATTGAAAGTATGATAATTAAATGTTATTGCTGGTGCCATCAAAGTTTTATTTTATTATTTTTCCTAAATTAAAAAGACGTTTTCATAGGCCATTTAACTAGTATCAAGCTAAGGTATTACCATCTAGAGAAACCTGATCTGTCAGCTAAAAAATGAGACAGAAAAACATCCTGTATACAAAAGTCACAGGTAGACACAGTTTGTGTATTAATAGTAATTTTTAGTTGATAAACATGTGGAGATATCCATTTATGCAGAGGAACAATAAAAAAGATCTGGTCAATTTAGGTAATTTTTGTTTTGCAGACAACAAAATTCTTGGTTTTAAAAATTATTCTGTACATGTTGTTATGTACCCATGTTTTAATTCTTTGTGATTTGTTTACTAGCTTTTTCCTTTAATACAATTTTAACCAACTAAATAAACTGATTTTAAAAATTTATCAGGAATTCATTTTTTTTTTTTTTGGAACATTTGTAACGTTTCGCATATAACATTTGAAGCAAAAAAACAAAATACATAAAATTAATGTGAAAATATCCTCCCTTAACGTCGTTTGATATAAAGTAACGCAAAATATATTTTATCATTCGTAGATACAATAACTGCCTGAGCAACCTTCGTTTTTCTTTGCCCCAAAATCTTCTTCTAAACAATTAAGAAATGCTTCTGGATAATAACGTTCAGTAACCAACTGATTATTGCATGTCTGATGCTAAAGATTTACATGTGCTTTTCCATTAGCATGTCACTATCATTGCATGTTTCTTCCAGACACACAAAATTAATATTGGGTCATTTATTGTTTAGATAAATTAGAGGATCCAAGGGACAACTTTCAGGCATTTATGGAAAGAAGTAAAAAGTTGTGCAAAGCTTGGGAAGCAACTTTGCTCATGATGACCAAATTACCAGCAGAAACGACACGTACCAGTAACAGTACTCTAGCAGATTTCCATGATCGTGTTCGGATTGGAATGAAAACAATGTTTAATGCCTCAGTTTACCATGGGATTATAGATAGCACTAATTACTCAAAACATCACTCAAAGGTATTATAGCTCTCATTTCTATTGATGGTTTACAGACCCATTAAGCAGGATGAGGTGTAGAATTATGTGTTATTTTAAAGACATATAACCACATAATTTATCTATCAGTTTACCACGGATTCATAAGTGGTTATGGCAAACATCATTCAACTCACATACAGATGTTTCTCAAATTGCTCCTAAAATGTTAATCACTTCCTGCAGTTTTTATATCTGCAATACCTAGAAGACTCTTGGAAATATCTTACCCTTTTTTTAATATAGTTTTGCCTAAAAAGTGAGTGCAATGTTTTGAGCTACAACACGTTGTGTTTGAGTTAAAATTCCAGGTTTTTACTATTGTAAACGCCTCGTGACTTCTTTTTCCTATCTTTGAGAAATAAAGGAAAACGTTCCTAGCAATAAAAATTGATGTTTCAACATTTCATATTATTCTTATTGTTGGTGAATGATGAAGTGGCGGCTAATTTAAAACGCTTTACATGGTCTGTCATACTATATAAGGTTGTAGGTTGAATCTTGCATATTTTCTTTTGCTGTGATTTCGTTGTGTGATCAGTGTCACCAATCTGAGCTCGCATTATTTAAATTCAAATAATTGTCTTTAATCATAGCCTCCAAAATATGCTCAAAATTTGTATGATGCCATCATGTTTTACTCGATTGCTGTTAATGACACCATAAATAAGGGACAGGATTATCACGACGGATTAAAAGTCATTAAAAATATGGAAAACAAAGTTTTTTCAAGTAAGTTTATTGCAAAAAAAGATTTTTATTGTAATAGTATATTTTAAATGCCTTTAGGATATTATACGGAAATTTTTTTTGTATTTTTTCTCTCATCTCTTTTGGCTGGGATAGTCTAAAACGTTGAGAAAGTCGTTCTGTAAATAAAAGTTGAAATGTATGGGAGAGTGTGTTATTATTGTTCTTTAGATAATCTTTGTGATAAGTCAATGAGGCAATTGCAGCCCTCCCCCCTCTCCCTCCGTAGCAATTTTGAAATTTTCTGCCTCTTACAGTCAACCATGGTAGCCCCTTTAATAGGCACCATATATCATTATTTATTAGGCATCCATGGTTATGAGATGTTTCTCAATAAAGATGGAGAAGTTCAATACAGCCTACGGGTTTACCATTTTGGGAAAAAATGTAAGAGGTGTTGTTTGTTTTTTGTTTTTCAATCTATCTTTAGGTGTGTTGTGACACTTTTGTTTTTACTATCGTATCTTTTTTATGACAATTCAGATAAGCAGTTTAATCATTCAACTTCTACTATAAAATTTTAAGTTTGTTTTTGGCTGTTAAGTAAGGATTGTCAAATGTCATTTTTAAATATCAATTTTTTGAAATATTATTGGTCCATTAAATAATGATAACTTCATTGCGGGAGAGCTGATTATATTGAAAAGGAGTTCTAGATCGCAACTTCATGTGCAGGCTTCTTTACGAATGTTTATGACAGGCATAACAATCACCTGGTTCATTGTGATGATATTGCCCGTTGACTAGAAAAATTGTAGCTTAAAATTTAAACTAGCACGAAAAAACAAATTCCAAGAAGCACTGGAAATAGTTTTATATCTAACTCCTACAATACATTTACTGATAAAAACATTTCATATAACAATGTAAAATTTTACTGTTAAAGGTTATTATTCTGTCTGGATGCTTTTTTCAAAATAGCTAGTTAAATTTTCTATGAAAAACGATAATGAAATATCCAGTTTTATGGAAAATACTGAATACAGAACAACGAACGTACAACACAAATAAGTATTCCCTTGTTTTAAGACTCATTCTTTTACCTTTTTAGTTATATAGTCAATATAGTTGATGCCCATATTCTTAGCTAGCTAGCAAGTCAAAAAATTTGCAAAAGTATTTGTTGTAACTAAACTTTAGTGACCATTCAACTTATACATTCTTTTGAATTGTCAGACATCGCATTGTTTTGTTGGCTGTAGTCTATAGGGATTTTTAAATTCTGCATAGTTTCAATTTTTTACTTCGAGTGTTTGTACCTTTTTAAATGATTTAGACTTTTGTATATCTTCTTTGTAGCCAATCACGAATGTAAGTTTCCTGCAATGGAAGCTATAGGTGATTTACAGCTAGGGCATGAAAAAGAGGAGTGGCTATTTGAGTATACACCTATACCAAATGCACCTATGTATTGGCCAAATGGTATGAATCTTGAAGATATCAAAGACGCACCACGGTGTGGCTTCGATGGGAGTAGGTGTGTCAAAGAACAAGTAATAAGTAAGTTATTGAGAATTCATAAAAATAAGAATTATTACTGGAAGGATCCAAGATATTTAACATTTTACATTGGTGAAAGTGAAACATTGATATTTTAACAAATCTACTAATGAAAATTTAAATTGTAGAGAGTGTAAGCCTGGATAGAGTCATAAACTAAGAAGCTGCATGTGTGGAAAACAATTGTTTATCAGTATACTAATTGCTCAACTTTTTGAAAGTTTTTGGTTAAAATTGTTGCTTTGCAATTGGACCAATACCCTCTCCCTCGAAATCAGTTGTCACACACGTAGCCTTAAAATGGTCTGACTATTACCTGATGATGAGCCAGCTTCCACTAATCTTTTACCTATAACAGCATCAATCACAATACAACTAAGTACAGATACGCCTTGTAGAAGCTGTATAGCAGATTTGAAAGGTCACAAAGAAATTTGGGCTAAAACTTGGATTATAAAAATACAATGAAAAAAATATCATATAAATTAGACTCAACACGACTTCAATGCAGCAAAAATCATTGTATGAAGTTTATAATCCAAAGAGTTAGTGAAAAAGTGATCCAACTGTTGCAAACATAACCTATCTTAAGCGATTATTATTTCTAAAAGACGTAAACAAACTTCTCAGTGTAACTTGCATATTACGCAATTCGCGTTAAAGATAGTTGGTATGGGTACTTTTAAAAACACTGTTGTTTGGTGGACTAAATCCATGTGAGCCTAGCCTTAGGATTCAAAAGTTATGAAGATACCAGTATTTGTTATCTGAAAATAGGTAGAATAGACTAGAAATATTTGATTCCTTTCACCTGATTGTATTTATTATCAAAGTGTAAAAGTACAAAAGATAATACATTTGAACTTTCTAGGTAAGACAATACTTGCCGTGGCTATTGTTGTAACAATTGTTGCGGTGGTTTTGATCATTATACCAATTGTTGTGCTGAGGTAAGATTTATAATTACAATTTTATAGCTAGGATTTGATGACTACACATCACTTATTGATGTACAAATCAATATTAATACAATATAAACTGTTTTGTCTATCTATATCAAGAAATGTAAACTGTGGTCGAAAGTATAGACCGAGCTTGCGAGGTTGATACACTGACCAAGTATTTATTAACTGATAGGTATTTTGTTTGGTTTTGTAGAAGTATTTTTACTTGTGAAAAGTTGTAAAAACCAGGTTTTAATAAAAAAACAAGAAACATTCGATTTGAATTATTGAAATTTTTCAAATACATGTACAAAAAGAAAACAAAACATTCAAATATGCATATATAAAATTTTTTTAAACGTTTTTTAAACCAAATCTATCACACAAATTCGGCGCCGTTTTGCTTGTTGCTCATCGTTGCAATAAATGTTGATATAAAAAACGCAGTTGACTTAAAAGTATCAACATTTGCTGTTTTTCTGCCGAGATGTAGCTATGAGATTAAAAGTTTTATTGCTGTATAAAGCCCGTAGTAAAGCTTTTTAGCCTATCAGTGCTGCGGATTTCCTGTAGTAACTGGTTATAAATAGCTATCAGTTAATGTCTTATATTACTTACCTATGTCATATAGGTAGCTAGTGTTATGATGAGCTAAATAAAATTAATCAGCAGCAAAGCCGTTTTCAGTCTGGTAAATATAACCGTTTACATGTAGCTAGCTAAGGCTATGCTGTAACTTTTTACACTTCAATTAATGTTTTGAACATACTTGAGAGTTTGACTGACTGAGCAAAGCAGCAAAGCCTAGAAGTTTTTCAGCCGCAGAATAGTTTGGCTTGGGGGCTGTTCATATGGAGGCGGGCTGGCTCGGTTGACTGGGCTGGCTTGGTTGACAGGGCTGGCTCGGTTGACAGGGCTGGCTCGCCTGAGCGGGATCTCGCTGCTATTAAGAAACACATGAAAAAATGAAAATGTGTTCATATGATAATCGAGCCAGCCTGCCTTGCCGAGATCTCGCTTGTTTGTACCGAGATCTCGGTCAGGCGGGATCTTGCTGTTCTTAAGAAACGCATAAAAAAAAGTGTCCATATGGCAGGCGAGCCAGGCCGCCTAGGGGAGATGAAATATATTCTTTTGTCTCCATTGTTTATGAATCTTTTGTGAAATGTAAACAACTTTTCCATCCCGGCTGGCCGAGATGTAACAAACTTCATATGAGCACGAGATGAAAATCACCCCGGCTAGCCGAGCCAGCCCGCCTAACCGATCCAGCCTGCCTAACCGAGCCAGCCTGCCTCCATATGAACAGCCCCTTATGTGATATATATCCTCAAGCAGTTATTACTTTTTTATTGTTTAAGATTAAAGCTTATGCTTTAAAATAATGAGAGTTGGATCACTGTTTTAGCCACAGCAGTGTAACGGCAGGCTGTGGCACATGTGCTTTAAAGCTTCAAGTGCCTAGAAAAGTCAGTGCTATAAGAAACATTATAGCCGTATTTTTCGCATAGAATTTAACTGATATCTTCAGTAAAATAAAAATAAAAATCATTTGAAACGTGGTATGACATAGTTTTAGACTGGTGATGAAATGAAACTAAAAACTTTTTCACTATTATCATAGTTTCTGAGTTTCTGATTTTAGCTGTGTTGGGAGATGCCGATAAACAATCTTGACAACATATCAATTTGACAAAGATATATGTGTGGAGAACATTAAGAGCAATTCATGATTAAAATAAATCAGATAAGGTCTAAACAAAACGTGTCACGTTTAGTTGTACAACACTTTCCTGTGTGTTAACATTTGGAACACACGAAACCAGAATTTCTTGAAATATCTATTGTCATCTCACAAAAGCCACCACGGCGATAACAACATTCCGCAAAGATTTTTTTGTAAAATTCTGTTGTTAAAACAGGCAGATTTTTAATATACAGCGGCTTTTTAAGCAACAGATCAGTTGGTTTTTACTCGCCTGGGATATGCAACTGTGTAATAGGCTTTGGCTTGTGTTTTAATGCAACCTTAAGTGACAATAAAGTTAATCTCTTAACTATCGCAATTTTATCAAATCTAATTTGTTGTTGACATTTTAACGCGTTTACACCATCATCATTGTCATCATTTTGAAGTAATAAAAAAGGCTGTGTTAAATTTGCGTGAAATAAATACAATAATAAAAACAGATAAATCAATGTTCAAGTATAGAGCGACAGTAAAAGAAAAAGTATGGAGAGCCTATACCATTTTAACCTTTCCTGGTGGATAGCTTATATAGTTTTACACGTGTGTAAGAAAAAGCCTAAACATTTTAAAATCCTCTAAAATGATAGAAGTAATCCTTTATTTATTAGGTATCCATTATCTCCTTTTGTATTTTATAGACAAAATAAACTGGAGCGTGTATTAAAAAGTCAACTGTGGAAGATACCCTACCATGATTTGTTTTTCGGGGACTTTCACCAATTGCGAATTTCGTACGGAAGTTTTGTAAGTGTTTTATTTGTTCTGTTCTCAATGCCTTGTGTATTTGTATATTATGCATCGAATGTGTAAGTTAGGCTACAAAGTTATTAAAATCAGTGTTTTTCCCCAATTTTTGTTAATATAAATGGAACCAAATTGAGCAAATAAAAATATTACGTACTAAGAGCCTGATTATATGAGGCGAGTTGGCTCGGTGCTGGCTCGCCACATGCTCAGCATGATAAAATTAAACAGCTCGGCATAATGGCAGATCACTACTAAAACATATTTGAAATTATGTGAGGTGAGTCAATCCGCCTATGCGGGCAGGCTCGTTTTTGCAACCCGGGACAGGTTGGTTAAGTTGGTTGACTCGGTTCATGTAATATCACTCTGCCGAACCAGAGCTGGGTTGAAAAACTATTGCGATCTAAAACAAAAGAAAAAACAATAGCGAGTGAAGCAACAGATTAGAAGTTTAATTAGACTTCAGAACTTGTGAAGCAGCTTATAAATTCCCTAAATGATAATTTTAATTTAATTTCGCTTGTTTGTTTACATCTTGCATCCGCCATTTTTAACAAATTACGCGCATTTTTTTTCAACCCGGCAGCAGTGTAGGTCTTTTTCCATATAATATGCATTTTTTTCAAACGGGTTGACACGCCAATACGGAGCCAACTCGCCTCATATAATCAGGCTCTAAAATATCCGTTTAATATTAACAAGAATAAGATTATTTAGCAAAGAATCTGCAGTAAAAACACAATACCTGCATCAATAGAATAATTTGATCAGACGCATTGATTAATTGAAACCATTTCCTTCTTGCGTCTTAATGTCATGTAACAAATGGTAAAACAGCAATGGTTTACTTGTAATCTTTAGGGTGGACAAAGATGCAACACTCATGGCACAGATGGCATGACTAGACAGAAATTCACAGTTGTTGCAAAATATAAGGAAAGTTTTGTTGTTGTAAGGAAACTGTATAAAAGAACCGTTGAATTAAATCGAAATGTTCTCATGGAATTAAAACAGGTACACACTCTTCTCTTACCATTTAAACAAGGCTACCTTGTTAATGTTGTGTTATTTTGTTGATTCTGGTAATAATTTTAAAAATAATTTTCGGTGCAATACACTATTAACTATACCGTTAAGTATTCTATTTTTAGTAAACTTGATGTATAATTTATCGAATGTTTGCCGCCTAAAAAGGACAAATTTCTGTTCTTATTAAAACTTTGATAGTGTAAAAGAAGATTCTTAATCTTTTCAATGTTACTGCTTTTGTCATAAAAACATATCTCTTAAAATGATCAAGAATTTTAACTTAGTTTTGCTAGCCTGTGAAATTGCACAAAGGAAAAATTTATTGCAACAGCTCCCCTCATAAAGTAATGTGCTATGTTGATTGCTGATGCGACTGTTTGATTATAGTGCCAATGATAGCGAATAAAAATGACAAAGGTAAACGTTTGATTTAGATGCGTGATATTCGGCATGATAATATCAATCCATTTCTGGGTGCATGTGTCGAAACTGATAACGTGCACATTGTCACACAGTATGGTGCCAGAGGAAGTCTACAGGTATTGAAAATAATAGTAATAAATTGTAAAAGTTTGACAACTTTTAATGTTATTTGTAATCGACTTCCGAAAAGTTGTGTCGAAAACGGAAGTTGGTTGTCTTACAAAACATTCTTATTCATTTTATTTTTTTAGTTTAGATTTGTTTTTCTGCAATCCTACTTTTTATTTCATTCTTATGTAGGATATTCTTGAAAATAAAGACATTAAACTGGATACGGTTGTCTGTTTATCCCTTTTACATGATATTGCCAAAGGGATGCAATACCTGCACAGTATTGATATAAAGTCACATGGCAATTTGAAGTCCTCCAACTGCATCATAGACAGTCGGTGGGTGCTAAAGGTGACCGACTTTGGTCTGGTTGAATTTAAAAGCAAACAAGATCTGTCGCACATTGAACCTCATCAATTAAATTGGAGTAAGCTTTGTTTCTATGTTAAAGTGAATTTTCATTTGTCCGTTCTGTTACACGAACGGAGTAGGACAAATGGGAAGGAAGGGAAGAAAAAAACAGGAAGGCGGGAATTAATATAAACACAATTAATATAAACAATAGATTTTTTATAAATCTGCACAGTATTTGCAATAATTTTTAAATATAAATATAAATTATTATTTGTTAGGGGCAATAAGAGAAAGATTTACAAGTTTCGTTGAGAAAATGTATTTTCAATATGTAATATTTTGTGCACATTTTGTAACTTATTGCATTTAATTTACAATTCTTGTTTGACATAAGGTTCCTATTGTGTATTTGATTAAACGAAGAACGTTATTGGCTTCTTGTTGCTCTGTTGGTTACAGAAAAAAGTTGAACTTTTCTCTGGTTTTTCCATTAAAAATTAAGGAAATTCTGGTTTGTTCTTTTTACGTGGAAAGACTGACAGGCAGACAGGTGGCAAGAATTATAATATAGGCTAGTCGTTATAAGAAAATACAATCTTAGGGCGAAACCTTACCCTGTGTCAGTCGGACAACAGCTGATGTTAACATGGAGATAATGTTTGAAAATAACCGGTTTGCATTGGTATTTTATCCGGATTGTTTTCTATAAAGAAGACATCCTTATGCAGTTTGACATTTTTTGACTCACCAAGCAATAATTACAACAGGCTTCCGATCTGTCTCCCCGCCTCGGTTCATCACTTTTCGCTGTACAAACAAATTTTTCATACTTAACATGCACGTTTTGCATGTGTTCTTCCAGTAACTGTGATGCTGTTGTTTCTTTGCATATTTACTATGAACTTATTGTTTTTATAGATTTGTTGTACAAAGCACCAGAATTGTTGCGTTTAAGTAATTATCCAGCTCGTGGAACACAGAAAGGTGATGTGTACAGTTTTGCGATCATTACCCAAGAATTTCACACACGGGAAGGACCATGGAGCACGTCGTATTTAGAACCAACAGGTTAGATTTCGTTTACGTAATTATCCAAATTTTTTATGCTTTATTTCTATCTCGCCTGCGAGGATAGCATTGGTTTCCAACTTGTAACTGACTATGTCCCAAATGGTCAATTGCAACGTCACAGATTTAAACTTCGTACCTAAACTCTGTAAGTACTTCGAAGTCATCTAAATGACGTTTCAGGCCAAAATTGGTATTTGTTTTCAACAAAATTTTCACTCGATCCATCATCTTTGCAGCACTTAGGAAGATAATGTGCAGGATTAATTATACGAATATAGCTCACATATGCACGGTTGTTCCTACAACATAGTTTGTTAATTGTTTTTGATTAAAAGTGTTAATCAGTGTCGCGTAGCCATCACAATAGAGAAAGTTGTTTTGTATTGTTTTTGAATTTGCTTGATCGATGTGTTAAGACAATAAACTATAAATAACATTCATCACACATTGATGTAAACAAAACTGGTATTTCTTAGCATAAAGAATATTCAATAAGGAGTTCTTTTATTCTTTAAAGTCAACTCTGACAAACTCTAATCTTTTAATCACAGGGCGTGGCTGCCCCACCTTTGAGGCACTGTGATGTTTTAAAATAGAAGTGTTAAAAAACAAGGTTATGTTTTTGTTTACTATCTTAAGTTGATTAATCTTTGCAAATACATTTCGCCAGAATTAATCTTCGAAATTGGTTATGTCAGGATATTTTCTTCGCGAATGAATCATAATATGGTTATTTGTAAAGAATTATTTTCACGAAAACTAGTATTTTTTTCGCAATTCTAATGTATGCCAGGCCTATCATGAAGAGATTAGTCGGTGGGCCGTGGATAAATCCACGGGTTCTCCCGCCCTTTATATACCGCATATCGTTTGTATCGCTACTTGAGGTACCATTTTGCGCAGAGAAAGATAGAATACTATTATTATAGAGAAGGTAGCCTTTAATTAACCTTATGTCACAGGGGCTGGTGCAGTGAACACTGATGGCATAGCTTGCCCGAAAATTTAATAAAAAGTAAGTTATCCGCATGTTACTTTTGTAGACAACCCTAGCCACTTCCATCCACCTAATTTTTTATTCCCTCAGTTTAGGTACCTGTCAGTTACATGCCATTTTTATATTTACCGTGTCGTGACAAATTTAATATCGAGTGGTAAAAAAAGGAAGTGCAAAATGAAAACTTTTCAAAAATTCAAACTATGTTGAAATATTCAGGGGTTACACTGTGCAATAGAATTTACGTTGCAACACTTACACACTCTATGTTTTTTACCGTCTGTGTCCAACGTAACAACTATTTTTCCCAATTTAGACATCGTTCAGCGTGTAAAAAAAGTTGAGAATCCACCATTCAGACCTCATGTCCCACAGCTTATTGAAAACGCTGAGCAATTACGTGATCTAATGAAGCGTTGTTGGGATGAGAATGCAGATGAGCGACCAGCCTTCCCTGAGATCAGGAAAGAAATTGAAAATCTAATGAAACAAAATGGACTGTAAGTTTTGTTTCTTTTTGTGTAATTCTTTTATAATAATTGTTTTAATTACTGATTTGTACTGCTACTTATTTTTTATTTGCTAACAAAATTGTTTTTTTTTTCAATGTGGGGGAAATCAGTTTCCGCAAAATTTACTCGCTATCCCAGAATTTAATTCTTGGAAAAGATTTGGACTTGCTAACTTCTCGAAAATTATTAATTTTTTTTTCAAAAGGCTTTTTTGCGAAAGTTAATTCATTTAAGATAACTTAACTAGGCCTTGTATAGATAGATAAATAAATAAATAAATAAATAAATAAATAAATAAATAAATAAATAAATAAATAAATAAATAAATAAATAAATATTCTTCATCTTTGAATCTTTTTTTAGAAAAACAAACGTGTTAGATAACATGGTAGCTATGATGGAAAAATATACAAATCATCTAGAAGAAGTTGTTGAACAGCGCACAGAGTCTTTACTATCTAGGATGTTACCTAAACCTGTGGCACAACAGCTAATGAAAGGTCAGGAAGTCAAAGCTGAATCCTTTGATGAAGTTACAATCTATTTCAGTGATATAGTTGATTTTGCATCGTTGTGTTCTTCTTGTTCACCGTTACAGGTACGTGGTTAGATAGGTGTACCTACTTTCATATCTGCGACATAATTTCTCTTTGTTGCGCACCATCAAAATTGATGTTTAATCATCTATTTAAGACTGGAACAGGTTTTTACATGCTATGATTACACTTATAATATGCAAAAAAAACAATAAGCAGTTATTGAGCATGATTTGATCATTAAAATGATAGTGTACTTTCCTGTTTTTTACCACTGATCATTAACCATGGCAAGTTAAACCTGATCAAGTTTTTGAGCTCTACAACTCTATAAGTTTTTCCACTGGATTTTCTTATATATAAATATGTCTTGTTTTTAAGATTTTCTGATAAATGACTTCTTAAAAACATTTTAAGCTCTACAAAATAAGTTCAACATTATTTGTCATCATTGGTTCCCTTTAATGAATTATCTACCTATTTATTCTTCGTAGGTGGTTACCCTATTGAATGACTTGTACACCCTCTTCGACAATGTGATTTCTCATTACGATGTATATAAGGTATGTAAAATGAGATTTTCCTGTAAGCCTTTTTGGGCTACCCCCATCCCCCTCCAGCTTCACCTGACCCCCTGACCCCCTTCTTTTCGTGGCAATTCATGATGTAATGGAGCATAGTAATTGTTATGGGTATTATAATGCGCTTTTTCCATGTCAGTTAAATTTAAAGAACACTCTTAATAATGTCTTCTCAAGTGTCATTCAAATATATATGAAAAGTTATGCAAACAAGAAAACCAGGCTAATAGCGTCAAAGAATTTAGTAAACATCAGTGGTTTTTGATATTATTGTTATTATTGAAATTTGTTTACCCAGGATTGCCTATTCAGTTCCTATTTGGTACTCCTATTTGAGCAATGAAAGTCGTGGAAGTACAGCAATCGCTAAACGAGACAACTGCCTAAGATATCAATCCTATTCTCATGCTGAACGCTAAGCAGAAAGGATAGATTCATACCTTTATAGTGCCTGGCATGACTCGGCCAGAGTCTGAACCCAAGACCTTCTGCACTGGAAGCAAACGCTCTACCACTAAATAAAATATGCTTGGTAAGATCGCATGAAGTTCACTACCCTCTTGTAATTTTAGATTGCGGCCGCCGGTTACGCCTATATGGTTGTATCCGGTCTACCAATCAGAAATGGCCGTCAACATGCGCGTGAGATTTCTGCTATGGCGCTGCGTATTCTTGCTGCAGTCAAGACTTTCAAAATAAGACATAAACCAGATCAGCCACTACTAGTTAGAATAGGCCTGCATTCCGGACCTGTAGTTGCAGGAGTCGTTGGTACAACCATGCCAAGATATTGTTTGTTTGGTGATACTGTTAATTTTGCATCCCTAATTGAGTCAGCTGGCGAACGTAAGTGTTTTTTTATATTTTAGCGAATCACCTTTATTAATCGTTGGCTTTTTTGTTGTGTGTTGTTAAAGAAAATTTTAAATTATAAATTGAATGTTAATTTTACGATTTATTGCTTTGAGAAAGAGCATATAGTTTCAAGCTGGAGCTGCAAAGAATAAGAATAGGCTTCTACCAATAAAGGCTGAAGTCAACTTCGATCGCAAAGCACGGCGTACTTAGTACTGTGCGGTCGAGTGTCCAAGCGAAACAATGTCCACTGGAAACAGAAATGCGCGCACAAATTCGAAATGGTAGCGATTCAAGCAAATTTATTGGTCGAAATCGTGAACTTACGTAAATATACACTGCACCGTTCACAGCGCTTTGAAAAAAGTGAAATGATTTGGCGTTTAAAACGATTAGCGCGTACAAAAGCGCTCCTAAATATTAAGCGTTTTGATGCGTGCGCCTTGAACCGTCGTGCTAAAAGATCTAAGTGGACTTTCGGCTTAAGATATAATAGGTTGTCAACTTCATATTACGTTGTTACTACACGTAATTTCATAGGGCGCTGTGGTAAGAGATTTAGAATGTGCAATGAACAGTCTTGACTTAATGAAGAAATCATTGGCAACCTCGATTATGACTTTCTTGTTTGGCGTAACTAAATACTATAATCAAATACATTCGTGAAGAGACCGTCGTTTTTTAAAAACATTAATAAAAAATGTGTATAGTTCTAAAGTCACACCTGTGTTTTTTACTTAATCTAGTGGTATTATGAGTTTACCATCGTGACTCCTGCAATCCTCTGATGTCTCTTAGAAATACTTTTAAAACTTCAAGCGTTTTTAGAAGTTTAAAAAACCGGTTAGCGACATGATAAATTTACTTTGTTCAATATTGTTGCAAATTATAGATTGTATTTATCATTCTTACTGGCGCCCATGTCCCTCTCATACAATTTTACTAAAGTGCGAAGATACTACATTTCTTTTATTTCCTGACTGATACAAAAAATCGGTTAGTATTAGAAATCCGATGATTGGATTAGTTTACCATTTATGATAACATTGAATTTATTTGGCAGCTATTATTAAAATGGTACCATAAAAACGTAAACAAATAAAAAATAGATTTCCATAGCACACGAAAGATGTAAAAGTCGCCAACCTAATACCCATCAATAGAAATCTAAAGATCTTGGATTCCAAAAGTATCACAATCAAACATGTTTTTTTTTCTTCCTTTCTCCCATAGAAATAACAACATATAATAATAGCTTTGATTTTTGGGTTACATAAGGAATTTTATTTTTCAGATGAGATGCAATCACGTAATTAAAAGGATACTGACCGGTATTGATTTTGCACTATAAAATTTAAAGCCCGGGGTCAAACGCACAGATCTTACAAGCTTGGTCTGTACTTTTGATTTTGGGATTTGTATTTGACAGTAGAACCTCAAAACCGGTCAGTATCCTTTTAGTAAAAATGATTAAAACAAAATATTCTAAAATAAGTAAATAAGATATAACTCGTCGAGTTGTCCGTCAGTACTGTTATCGGTTCGGAAATTTGTTAACTATTGATAAACAACACGGTACATTCACAAGCAAAACAGGTTAAATCCTACCAGTGATTATGGAAGGAAAAGTTCTACACTATACTACCAACGAATTAGTTGTTAGTTATTTGTACCTACAGATTCGAAACCTCAAAATGCTTGTTTTGGTTTTAAAAGTCTTGAAGTTAATTCTAAGTGAATTATTGAATAGTGAAACACCACTCACACCTTACGCGATATGTAAATGTAATAATCTATTTTGCTATCTTTTCAGCCTTAAAGATTCATATCAGTCCTTCTTTGAAAGATATCTTACAAACACTTGGTGGTTTCACAACTGAAGAGAGAGGAGAAACTTCTTTAAAGGTGCTTAGGCGCTGTTGCTATTTTCAGTCATATTTTTTTTAGTCCCGCCTACCTTAAGGGTGAAAAAGTGTGAAACTAATTAGTGCGTTTTGTTCTTTAAAAATTTAGATTTTTCCGGAAGTAGTTAGTGTGAATCGGCAATATTTTTAGAAAGTGCGGGATATATTTTGCAATTTGGGGTTTTGCAATTTGCACTAAATACACTAATGACCTTGTGACAGTATCATTGATGATATAATAAGTTGAATATTGAAATAAGTTACAATTTTAAAACTTTTTTGGACTGTGGAGATATAAAATAAAACATTGGTTCTAAGAAATTCCACTAAAGACCTAAGAAACAACTTTTTTCCCTTCGCAACATATCAAATTATGCTTTTTATTGTTCTTCTTAAATGTTGGACATTTGTACCTTGTGATTGTAATAAACTCAATTCGTATTCAGTTTAAGTCTAAGGTAGAATAGTATAACTAAATGTTGTGTGTTTCTTTAGGGTAAAGGTAATGTAAATACATTTTGGCTCACACACAGTGAAGAACCACTTCGAGAAACTACGCCATTAGCGCCTTTGCGGGAGAGAAATGACAGTTTCCGTGGCAGTTTAAGTCGAAATTCTAATTATAACAGTGGAGAGTTAAGTAATGAAAACGCTGTTTCAGACCTAGAGTTGCAGCCACTCATAACATGATTGCGTGACGTGGTGACTTTATGATGTTGTATTTTTTATCGATATTAGTAGCTTCGTTCGAAAAGATATCATTTCAAACGAAGAAAATTAAAAGATTAAATAAACGATAAACGAACTTCTTTATCTACATATGGTTTTAAAGTAATACACAGCTTATTTTATGGTCATCATCTTTTCTTTATTTTTTTATTTTTTGTTTGTTTATACCTTTATTTAATCTTGCAAATTTTTTATCCTTTATAGCTATATCTATATATTTTTTATATATTTTTTACATTTTTCTATTTTTATTTAAGCCTGGGAGAGAGTATTTTATTTGAATTTCATAATAAATAAATGGTGTGGTTTCTATTAAAACGATTTGGCAACTTGACTTTGTATAGCAGTGTCTGTAAAGAAACAAGAAGCAGTGCCAATTACCAATACCGTAAATGCTCGATTTAGCGCCCACTCTCGAATAAGCGCCCATCTCGAATAAGCGCCCACCCTGAAAGTTGAATTTTTAAATAAACGCCCCTCTCAAATAAGCGCCCATGGGCGCTTATTCGAATATAATTTTAGAGCCAAAGGGGGCGCTTATTTGAATATTTAGGATATAGGAAAAAGACGTTTTACTCAAAAATAGCTTTCTTTTTAAAATCATTTACAGCGTTAAATTTCATAGCAAAGTGTTCGTATCTATTTTTTCTTTTCAATAGTTCATCATTTAGAATAGTTATCAGTTCTTTACGTGTTGTCATAGCACTGTACTTTGCCGGGATGACAAGCCCAACTTCTCTTTTTCTCTTTCCAATCACGGTTGCTGTCACGACGTTATAATGGTCTGCGTTTAGAAATTGTTTTATGAGTTTTGATAACTCCAATGGAAGATGACCAACAAGCCCATCTACTGTTCCTTCTTCGCCCCATAAATAAACGCCGATTGCATTTTCATCGTATTCTGTAGCTTCATTTCTTGTATCAACTGCACATTTCAGTTTTAAGTTTATTTCAGGCGTCCATTTTGACTGGTAAACATGATGACCACGGATAGCAGTTTCAAAATCCAAAGTGTAAAATATATTGCAGAAAGAAGAGTTTGTTCTTGCCATAACTTTTATGTTAGCTATCTTTATGACTAGTAGTGAAATATAGTAAATTGGCACTTTAATTAGATGTGACTGCAGCTGTGATAACAAGAGAAACAAAAAACACCATTTGGAACAACTATTAAGTTGTCACCTTTGTCTTTTGATCTTTGTGAACATCGATGAAAACACTCCATCTTATTGGCTTTACACAATGTTAGATAGTTGAGGAGCTTGCAGAAATTGTCTTCTGTGGTGAAGGACATTTAAAAAAGATCTGCGAAGTGAAATAAAGATAGCTTTGGAAATAAAGAAAAATTTCAAGGTCAAGTGTGGTACGAAAATATGGCGGATGGAAACGAAACTAACGAAGTCGCTATTTCTCATAAGGGTAAAAAAGTATCTGGTTATAGCTTAAAGTTTAAGCTTGACGCAGTAGCTTACGCCGAACTCAATAGCATAAGTTCAGCAAGCAGAAAATTCAACGTTGATAGAAAGAGAATAAGAGAATGGTCAAAGTGTAAAGAAGAATTACAATCTTTAAAAAAGAAAGATCACGGTTCAATAAGGAAACGATTAGACGGTGCTGGACGCAAACCTCTCGATCAGCAGATGGAAGAAGTGCTTGTTGAATGGATTTACGATAGACGAGATAAAGGACTTCGAGTTTCCAGTAAACTGATCATGAAAAAAGTCCTTTTTGTGTATAATGAGAAAGCGAAAGAAAGTGATTCAGAAAATAGCATCACATTTGTAGCAAGTACAGGGTGGTTGCAGAAGTTTATGCTTCGAAATGGGCTATCTCTGAGACGAAAAACTTCTGTCGCTCAAAAAGATCCTTCTAAGTTGATCGATAAACTTGTGTCTTACATACTCCACACTTGACGTTATGCTTCTAAGTATCATTATTCACCTTCAAACATCATAGCAATGGATGAAACACCCGTTTGGTCAGATATGGTATCTGATACAACAGTACATAAAAAAGGTGACAAGACTGTTACAATGAAAACTACTGGCCATGAAAAATCACGAGTATCTGTCTGCTTAACAGCAAAAGCGGATGGAACAAGATTGAAACCGTATATCGTATTTAAAGGCGCAAAACGTGAGTCAAAAACACTAAACGACGAATTCAAAACACGCTGTATAATGGCTTCTTCATCAAATGGCTGGATGAATACTGAATTGACTCTTGACTATACTAAGAAGGTTTTAGGAAGTTTCTCTTTCGGTAAGCGATTTTTAGCGTGGGACTCCTACGAGTGTCATATGGAAAGTAGTGTTGCAGCAGCATTAAAGTCTTCAAACATTGATCAGGTTATTATTCCCGGAGGATGCACGAAGTACATTCAAGCACCAGATGTGTCATGGAATAAACCATTTAAGGCGATGTGTACAGAAAGATACGATCAATGGCTTGCAGATGAGGGAATACACAACGAAACCGTTGATGGCAATCTTAAGGCACCACCTCGTAAACGTATTGTTGAATGGATTCTAGAATCGTGGTCATCCTTATCAGCTGATACCATTAAACAATCATTTAAGTCATGCGCACTAAATATAAAAGTTGATGGTTCTGAAGATGACGATATTCATTGTTTCAAAGAATCACAACCTTGTGCAGCAGGCAAAACAATGCTTAAAACACAAATGCAGGTATTACGGGATGCCGAGGATGAAACAAACCCTTTTTCATCACATAGCGTAACTGATTCCGATGTAGAAGAGGCGGCAAACGAAGTTTTTTTATTGGACGATGACGAAATCGAAGACGATGATATTGACATAGAGAATATTTAGTTTTTAAGAACATTAACAACGTTATTTTTAGAGCATGTCTTCTTTTTTATTCTATTATTTTATCACTTACTAATACTGTCTTAGTTGCTAAAAAATTTTTGATTTGACACAACTTGAGTTTTTTTTTAAGCGCCCCTCTCGTTTTAGCGCCCCTCTCGAATAAGCGCCCACCCCAAAAGTTGAATTTTTAAATAAGCGCCCAGGGCGCTAAATCGAGCATTTACGGTAAGCCCCATAGCATATTGGTTACTTTCATGTGACCCAATCCAAATTTTTGCCTGATTTCTTTCATTTAGGCTTATTAAAATATTTATTTTTTATATTGATCCTATCTATAGTAAAATTTTAAAAATTAAGGCTTAGGGTTGGGAATGATAGTTCATTTTATTTGTTAAAATTCAATTAAAATAAATATAGTTAAAATTTCAATCCTTTAACTTTTTATTAAAATATGTAATATTGCAAACGATTTTATATTGAATTTATTTTTGATATTCAATAATTCAGCTATTTTTATCCCGCTATCTCTGAACTACATTGAAGCTAGGTACTTTATTGAAAAAATAAACAGGAAAAAAGGTCGCAGATCGTACTCAGTTATTTAGGATAAAAATGGATAAAAAGGTTTTTTTTAGGTTAACATATATTAACATCATTATATTGTCTGTTGATATTAAAGAGCAGAAGAGGTTCGAAAACGATATAACGTCGCAAGAGAAAGAATAGTCTGCATAATCTGCCATTCTTAGCCATGTTAAAAAGGTACTTCTATGGTATTCAGATTAAGTATATAATTTATGTTCCAGTTTTTGTACTGTGTATAATTTATGTTCGAGTTTTTGTACTGATCTTGAATCGCTGTACTTTAATTTTGCTGTCTTCGACACTCTTCGTACTGCCCCGACCTGAACATCATTAAGAGTCCCAGCAAAAACCTTCAATCTTTTTCACGTAAAATATCCACAGTCATGGTGCACTCAGCCTGGTGTTTCTAAGATCACGTTCACTTAGTTTTGGTGCGGGACCTTTATTAAACGAATGTTTGTCAATTATAGTATCTCCAATTGATTTTTTCATATGACGATATACTGTTGCTTTCGAATATTGGCGATAGACTGGCAGTCTTCTGATTTTTAACCAAGTCTTTCCAGGATCATGGTGCAAATTCCGCCAGGTGATAGAATGCCGTAGAGGGACACAGTTCTATGCGCATTAGCACGATAGCAGAATAGCAATTATATACAGTGAAACCTCTATTAACAGTCAACTGCATACATCGGTCAACTCCTGATAAGCAGCCAGAAAAGAAAGTCCCTGCTGAATTAATGGTCAAACTCTTATAAAAACCCCTCCATACATCGGTCACCTCCAATCAATGGTCAAACGCCCACTTTCTATTGTCCCAATGTCTAATTTCACCTCTATTAACGGTCAAAAAAATCTTTATGCAAGCAAATGAAAGGAAAAATAAAAAGAATTGTTTTTTTATTATCAATACGTATCTAGCCACATTAACGCTTTCACATGTCCCCTTGCTTGATATGTTTGCTTTGAATCTTGTCACACTACGACTTGAAGCATTTAGGCTAAAAAATCTTTCACAAAAAAAAGTAACAGATTATTTCAGTAAAAAGTTGTAACATGATTGTAGATTGTACTAATAAGATACATGTATTTACTTGTGTTTAAAATTGTTTTTTTCGCCATGTAGGATTATTATATAAAAGAGAACATATAAAATATACAATAAAATATACGTAGCTTTTCGTAAATAAAACTTTACATCTTCAGGTAAGAAATACTGCTAATGTAAAGCCACTATATATATAATAAAAATTTTTGCTGAAACTCTCAAAGGACTGTGAATAAAGAGATGAGTAGAATAGAAAATAAAATACATTAACGTCGCAATAAAAAATTATATTTTTACGTCACGCCGTTATGGAAAATTAATAATCTTTTAGATTCAACTTGTTCGTTAAGAACAGGCCTTAATGACTTTATATAGAATGCCTCCAAAATTTTCCGCCTTAAACAGTTTTTAGGAGCGCAACTTAAAATTTTCCAACAAAAAGAGTGTCCATCATTCGCGACAACATGATTAGCTGGTTCGGACTTTGAAGACATTTTGTTTATTCAGACCATCGTGTTTGCGCATTTCGTACTGTTTCACCGATGTAGTTCACACCGCATGAACAAGTACCTTCGTGGATAACGCATGCTAAGTGCTTTATTTTGTCTTTCAACGGAAATAGAGACTGGATTTTCTTAGTTCTCCAGAGCACAATGAAAATGAAATTCTCATTTGTCCAACGATTTAAGTTATTAATAAAACTTTTTACGTCTTCTTCATTTCGTTTCATTTCGTAAAAAGTTTTATTTACGAAAAGCTTCGTATACTTTATTGTATATTTTATATGTTCTTTTTTACTTGTGTTTATTTTGATCATGAATCATTTTTTGAGCCCCTCCCACCTCTCCTGACCAGACATTTTGATAAAAAAAGGATATTCATGTAAACCTCAATCACCCCTAATGCAACGGCCACTAAGCTGGGTCCCCCAAAGTGGCCGCGATTAGAGGTTCCACTGTACATCAGATTTATACCTCGCTTTAATAAAGATTCATTGTTGTTTTAATACACCCACAGTGCATTTGAAAACACAAATATATCTGCACCATTATAAACCATATAATATGATAAAAAATAAAGTAAATCGGTTCCCAAAATGTTAGATATTCGGTTCGTTTAATGCTTCAACAAGGCACTGTCAGGCAAATGAAACTGTGAAAAGCACTAATCTTTGCTATGAACATCTCAGTGCCAATTAACCCCTCCCCCCCCTCTTCCTACCCCCCAACAAAAAATGTTGGCATTCACAGATCTCATAAAGGTGATTTTAACATTGCTTGCTGGGGTAAAGGGGGGTGGTCGATTTTGTGGAGGAGTATTTAGTTGGCAGAAAACAAAATTTTTATGTCACTGTTATGCATTTTCTTTTCTTGTTCAGTGCGCCAATTTTTTTAGAAAACCAGGCATTTTAGAGTTTTGGACCAATTTTGCCCGAAAACAGTATAACAAAAATACTTTTGACGTCGTCAGCATGCTTTTCTTTTAGTTGTGCTAAATTCGTCAAAAAAGGGAGCTAGCCCTAGTCAGCAAGATTGGTACCAAGACACATGGTACAAGAAAAACGGCGTTTTGGCAAATGTGGCACTCATATTTAAAGTGAGGCGAAAAAATATTCTCTTGTGGCGTGTTTAATCACTCTCCTCAAGGGCGTTATTTTATCTATGAAATTATAATCATTTTTTTTTATTTGTGTCTATTTTTAAGTGTCACCTTTGCATGCAGCGCATTTCAGAGGGCGGGGCTTAAATAGAGGGGATGGAGGTGCGCCTAAACGTTTTCAGGTTCTGAGGTACGGTCCTTACAAAAAGGCGGCGCTTAAAAGATGAAATACGACAGTATTTCCATACAGTGAAAGCTCCTTATTGTGGAAATTCTTTACACCGGACGCCAAAGTAACGGGTGAAAAGGAGGTCAAACTGGTATAATAAAAACTTTATAAAGCGAACACTTTAAAGCATACACCTTTCTGTAGCGGACTTCATTTAATTGACTCTTTTATAGTTTGCTCGACTAACATTGGTCCTGAACTAATTCTTGTAAGAAGTTTGTCGGTTTAGACAATCTTCAAAATTAAGACAAAGCAAATTCTCAAACTATCTTTTGTGAAGACTTGAGTCTATTCTACTTTTTTTAGAATGAAAGATAACTCTGCGTGGGTCGCGTCAACGTGGGTCAACTTTCGATATTCTAATTTCAGTTTGCCCGGCCCTCTCTTCCACATTTGGCCCTGCACCGACTCTACTTGCCGCTTAGTCCGCGTAGTCCGCGTATCCTATATGCGTCTGCTTAATTTTTTACTCCAGCAAAGACAGCCAGCAAATACAGCCAGCCGTTTGTGGCACTTACGAAATCTGTTAAGCATGGCCAATAAACGAATTATATAGAGTTAAACTTTTTTGTTATAAATAGACCCTTCATAATGACTGACCGATAACGCCAGGTCGGGTTGTTTTGATTCTATAATGGATCAATTTCACTACCTGAGCAGAAAGCGGTATAAGAAACACGGCCCGTGCGTCTGATGAAGCTCTTGTTTCTTAGGTCATCCCTTTACCCACACAACATCCTTTATTTACATACGATACTTCAAATCCTTCAGTGGAGAGTACAGGGTTCGTGTATCGGGTCCATTTGGTTGGGGTAATTCAGTCGGCGGGTGCTAAATAAAGTCATTATTGCCCTCGGGCGGGACGGGGATGGAAGAAAAGACCCCTTAGTTTCAGTGGATTTGATTATAAACTTTTCACAAAGGGTCACAGGGATAGGGTATCATTTACAAAGATGGCTGCTCCACGTGAATGTTGAAAGACGACAAGTTTGCTTTACTTCAAAATTTACTTTTGCTTATGTGTGTCCGAATTGATTGAATCCTCGTAAAATATTTCGTTTGGTTTTGTAGAAGAATCCAGTTGATTTGACATGTAGCTAGCTAGGCTAGCTATACCCTCTTTTTTTAGCTAGCTAGCTTTAGCTAGATAGAACTAAGCTTTGCTGGACATATACATACGACGCTGCCTGTTTTTTATTTTTTGACCTATTTTTTCTTTTTTTATCTCTATTGATTCAGATTAATAAAAAAACTGCTTTTATTGTAGCCAAAACAAAGACTGAATTGTTTAAAACTAGAAATTCACGAACATCGAAGATATAGATGATATGTAAATATTTACGCACACGTCCTGACAGACAAAAAAGGAAGGACTGCATAAGAGAAATTGGCTATATTAGTTCTAATGTACAGATTTTCGGGCATAAAAGATTGAAAATGAACTTGGGAATAGGTTTTCGTAACTAGCTGAGGTGCCACATCCATACTCACGTTGCCAGGAAAAACGTCCAATGGACGTTTGTGGGTACCCCTCAAAGTGCAATGAACGTTTCTTTTGTGGCAATTCGAAACTACAGTTTTGCCCACTACAATCAACAACAAGCGCTGAAGAGTTGGACTCCACTCTAAAGACACGTGAATAAAGTGTGTTCTTCTCGTGAACGTATATATAAAGAACGGGCAACCCCATGGATTTGTCCACAGGTTAACGAAAAGTCTCTTTGATAATAGCCGTCCTCTGTCTGTCGGTCGGTCACGCAAAATAGTAGCTTAGCTGCGCAAGTAGCGAGACACACGCAGTGCCGTATATAAAGGTTGGGCGAACCCGTGGATTTTTCCACGGGCTAACGACTAGTATATTCAATTCAAAGTGAAGGGACAGGCTATTTCGCCCTAACACGGGACCACCAAAGAACCTCTGAAAAGGCTCTTCACCTTTGTAGGATAGGTTTTTTTCTAATGGAAAAATAACTGCCACGAGTGGACGTTTCTCAGGGTGGGTGGGTGTCTTTGAAAAGAAATGTCCATTAGACATTTCTTGTGGCAATGTTAGTATTAATGAGGCCCCTAAGGGGCCGTAGACAAACAGTTTTCATCTTTGTTTAACCACAAATTGGCCGTTAAGGAGGGGTTGTTGTAAAAATGGATCTCGTGTTTGTATAAATCTCCACAAAGATTGTTGCGTAAAGTGCTACCAATCAATATTAGATATGAATATGTACATAGTCAATGTTGGCAAGAAATTTTTCAAAGGAAGTGAGACCATGTATATATAATAAAACAATAGCAGAGACAAGAAGGGGGGACAAAATTCTATTTAACTGCCAATTTGCCATTAACGGAGACGAAAACTAACATAGGGGAAATGGGCTTGTCGTTAAGGGGCAGGGGAGTGGGGTCCGAGTCTAGTGGCCAATTTGCTGTTAGCGGAGACGAAAACTGTTTGTTGAGAGCCCCTAACTATTTTTATATACTTCTCTATTTAAAAGCAAGTTTTAATTCTGCATAAGTTTCTTTTTTAAGTTGTTTTTATTGATCTGTGTGGTCTTTTGTTTGAATATTTATCAAGATGCTTGTATAGACTTTTCAAGAATTGTAGGCAAACAAACTTTTAAATGAAGTGGAAACGTTTCGCAGCGACGTATCCACAGTGTATTTGCTACTGTTTAACCAGTATGAGAATTCTTACAGTAACCAGAAATATGAAAAAGTTAAAAATTAAAATTGCTATGTCAGATTTGCAGGTTTTCTTGTGATGTTTGTGCTTTTTCAAATCTAATGCGATTCAGCAATGTACAAATTATATATTAACACTTTTTGTAATGCTTCACTGCCAAGAACAGAAGGTTCAAAGTCCATACTGACTTCCTCAAAAAATTGATCCTCACATCTCTACTTTCTTTAAGCTATAACAAATACATTTATTTATGCAAGTTGGTTTAAAGATGCTAAATTATTTAGCCTTAGTTTGACTTTGTTTTTTAAAAAAAACAATGTTATCCCTAATCCCGTCATAAAAATAAGTACGTGCAGGCTAAGCCTAAAAAAGAGAACATAATTTTGACATCCATCTTTAATGCTACAGATACCTAGCCCGCTTTTTAGCTCATCTCTCAGACTTGCATTACACATCCACCTAACCATTCTCATATCATTCCTTTTTAAACGGTTAAGATATTCCTTCTTCACTGCCCATGTCTCACTACCATACAGCATAACACCTATCACACAGACCTCATATAAGCTACCTTTTACCTCAATTGACAAGACTCTGCTAGTCACCAAAGGAAGTAACCCTCTTAACTTTTTTCAAGGAGGGCGAGAAAAAGAAAATTCTGAATTTTTCCTTTTCTTCAGGAAAACTTTGCAGAATTGTTCTTTGTTACATGTCCTTTATTATTTTATCTTTTTTTGGCATTTCATCTGAATATATTTTTCTTCAGTGTTAGTTTACATATGAAATCTTTGTATCTTTGAGAGAATTAAATAATGCCTTTTCAACGTTGACTCATTGGGCTATTAGGGAAATCCAAAAAATTTAGGCAGAATTTAGTTTCACAAATCAAAGAAAATTAGGGAATTGGTTGATTGGTTAAATGCTTCTCTCCATAATTTTTTTTAACATGTTTTGGGCAAAGTTTTTTTTAAGGTTAAAGAAAACTGAAAAATGGGAAAGTCAAAAGATAAATCGATCACTGAAGATGCAGATAAAACTTTGGATGTTAGTGTAGTGAATGCCGAGCGTCCCGACTACGATGAGCTAGTCTCGATGGTAAATATTATTTCCAAGCCTTTAGCAAGCAAGAAAATGACGAAGAGAATATACAAAATTGTTAAGAAAGCAGCAAAAAAGAAGGAATTACGTAGAGGTGTAAAAGAAGTTGCAAAAGCTATCCGTAAGAAAGAGAAAGGTTTAGTTATCTTTGCTGGAGATGTGTCTCCATTAGATGTTTATTCACACATGCCAGTCATGTGCGAAGACAACAAATTGCCTTACTGTTTTGTGCCAGCGCGTATTGATTTGGGATTGGCGAGTCAAACGAAGCGTGCAACATGCGTTGTGATGGTTAAGAAAAGCGACGATTACGCAGATGCGTATACTGAACTTAGAGATGCCATAAAAGAACTTCCTTTGCCATTATGAAGCAGTTTGCTCGCAACATATTTTTTCTGACTGTAAAAATTGTGTTTATACATACATACACAATTTTCTTTTCATGCTTTTATTAACGCCTGTGGTATTTATAGTTGGTAAAAGAAAATATCCAGATAACCCATGTTCAATGTTACTAACAGTCATCGTAATTTCATAAATGGTGACTGTGTGCACATACATTTATATAAAGATGACTTTTTAGATTTAATGTTTTGGTATATACATAGCTGTGTCACGTGGTATACATGGATAATTCTAGTGCTTTGGTTGGTTAATTCGAACTTTTACTATTTTCAAACAAATTTCGCGCTTCCTTTCTTTTTTCTTTTTTGTTCCTCGCTGAAACATTTTCTATCCCACAAACCACTGTAATGCCACTGGGTGGTGTACTGCAGTTGGTTTGAGCATATTGTTTACGCTTCACTGAAGACTGTGCCAACCGCTTTTTCGAACATGGAAAGTTAAATATGTTCGAATAAACGAATATTCGAATTAACTATCAGAAAACAGAGGAGTTTTATTAAGCAAGTGAATAAGAAATTTGTTTGAAATAGCAGATATTCGATTTAATAGCATTTCAATGTGTTGTGTAGGTATAAAATTAGTTTTCGAAAGAAATGCAAATTTTTGCTTATTCTTTAAATTAGGAAAATAATTTCGGGTTTTTTATTTTATTTTTTAAGAAGAAGAAAGTGTGTCAATATTGTTTTAAGTTTTAAAGCCGAAGAAAACCATTGTGTTAATTTTTGCGTTTTCTTTCTATTTTAAACTCTCGTCACCTTTTCAATAGTGCTTGTTCGAAATTTTATAAGAGCAATACGTAATACGTGTGAAAGTATAAAATAATGAGTCAAATAATGAGGTTTCCTTGTCAGGTAACCCAAAACTCCTGTTTTTACCTGCCTCAAATGAAGGCTACATTGACGAGATTAACTATTATATCAATTAGTTTCGCGAATTTAACGGCAGAACTTATTTTTCCTCTGAAAAGCGTAATCTTTTGAAACATTGGTTTTATAGGGTTTAAAATCGCAAGAAAAAGGTCTGCGTTCTTTTCTTATGGTATTACAAAACCTATGAACAATTGCCGAACTGCCGAAAATCATATATAGGAACTGCGAAAAAAAAATTGAAAAAACGGGGGTTAGGGAGATCGAGCATTTGCCAAAAATCTTTAGAAAACAAAGAAATAACGTATGCTTGTTAATACAATGAATTTAATACTATGGTTACTGGCAAAGTTGTAAACAAATGTGACGGCTTAGTTACGAGAATACCCTGCATTCTTATGTTTAAAGGATATGCAGAATTTATGGATATATATACTTAGTAAAAACTAAAAAAACTAATATCTCGTTATTATCACAAATACTTTAGATGTTTTTTAAAATTTGCCTAGTTAATCATTCAAAAATTCGGTGAAAGTGGCTTCAAAGGACTGAGAGATTTATTCTAAAAATTGAAGTTCGAAAAACCAGGGGTAAAAAAAGGCCTATATGCAACTTGAAGGGACCGAGAAAAAACTTTTTTTTACATCAGTAGAAGAATTTTGTGCTAGTAATGCATGTTAAGAATATTTATGGTAAATTCTTACCATCACATTTCAGCCTTTGTTTTTATGAAACTTACTTACGTAATAATACAACTTGTACCATCTTTCATTGTCGCTTAAAGACATTATATGCAATAAAATTCTATCTCAGACACAAAAAGCGCCGTGACTTTTGACCGAATAGGCCTGTTATTTGCGTGTTATTTTCCAGTGAAGCACGCTGTAAAGATCAAAAACGAAAAATTACGTAGACTTTTTTCGCTAATTTTCACAATTTAACAGCAAATTTAAATTATGCATATTTTTTACCGTTGACACGCATGTAGCGTTTCTTTAATTAATACACGGATGCATTTTTTTGTATTTTTAGTAATAAAATTTAAAAAGCAATATAAAGCATTTATGAGAAAATATGGGAAATTGGTTGCAAAAGGTGAGAGGAGATAAGTCAAGCTTTCAAGTCAGTAGGGAGTGTCCTGTTGATGACGAGGACACTGATGATGACAATGAAGAGTTTACAGTTATCAGCATTCTGGATATAAGTCTGACAAGTCATGAACAGGAACTGTCAAATAATGAAAGCGTCGCAGAAAAATTAAGTAAAGTTGATGAGAAGTGTAAAATACTCATTGAAAATTGGAAAGCTATACAAAACGAACTTCGGCTGTTGCATAAACTAGAAGGCGACATTGATCTCATTTCATCACTACATCACGTGGGTGGTGTTGACATATCGTTTCCTTCAAATAAAAATGATTTGGTACACGCATGCGCCTGCTTTGTTGTTATGTCATACCCTGATTTAGACATTGTTTACAAACAATGTAAAATCGTTCATTTAACGTCAATCTATGTTCCAGAATTTTTAGCCTTTCGTGAAGTTGTACCACTGAAGTCACTGTGTGATGAACTTAAAGCACTCCATCCAGAACTTTTCCCGCAAGTAATTCTTGTGGATGGAAACGGTGTTCTGCATCCACGGAAATTTGGCTTGGCGTGCCATCTTGGTGTGGTTATGGATACGCCAACAATAGGTGTTGCCAAAAAGCTTTTTCATGTTGATGGATTAGAAAAGAATCAAGAGCTTAAAGATCGTATTAAAACTTTAGAAGTGGCAGGATCATCTTTCGATATTATTGGTAACAGTGGTTTTACGTTTGGTAAAGTACTGCGTAGCACAGCAAGTGCGTCCAATCCGATATACGTTTCGATTGGTCACAAAATAGGTCTCGAGACTTGCATTGACTTAGTGACGAACTGTTGTAAAGTGCGTGTTCCCGAACCAATCAGATGGGCAGATATTTTGTCACGTGAATATATAAGAGAAAATTATGAGAAACATGCGAGAGAATGTAATGAGTATAATAAGCTGAATGAATATTTTCAAAAGTTAGCTAAAGCTGTGTGACTTTTTTTTTATCTGTAACTATCCAATTTTTATATCAATGTTTTTTAAATAAATTAATGAGAGCAAGTGAGTACATTTCTGGTTGGATTTGTAAATGTTCTCCAGACAGAAAATACCTGATTCCAGTAAACGTGGGATAAATTTTTATCCTTGATTTCCCGTACAAACATTTTTTAAGAGAAACGGTTACTGCTGGAAAATTACAAATTTACCATCCGCGTATATAGCGTCCCACAACGCGCGTATATTTTAGCTTTACTGACTAATCTCTCTTCGTGTTTTTTATCATAGTTAGGGTCTTTTTACCTCTCTTTGCGTTAAAGTGGACGAGCTAAATATTAGCTTGAGCAATATTTTTTATTATTATCTGATTGGTATGAAAAAACCCGATAATTTGATTGGTTCAATTTGCGACCAATGTGATTACGCACCAATAAGGCTTTGAATTCAACGGACTGACCAGATTTGATATTGGATTGTGAAATACAATACTGGAGTTGATTAAAGTCGTGTTGCCTTGATTGCAATTTTACCGTTAGAAATAATCCCATTTTAGAACGTTTGGAAATATAATACCCTCATCCCAGCGCCTGTAGCGTAAAGATAAAACGCGTTTCACCCTAGAATTAAGGTTGCCATTTCCTAGGAAATCACTATGCTCGCTCTTGCGAAATACGAAAAAAAAGACTTACAAGTAAACATGTTTGAATTATAAACGTGACACACAATACATAAAGACACAAGGGCCCTGTAGACAAGGTTAAAATGTATGCACAAAAAACGAAAAAGCAGAGCTTTAATTTGCATTGATATTAACAATTTTTCGTATGTACATTAAATTTATATTACAAATAATCTTAGGACGTTTTCACTACGACGGACTCATCTGCTAATAATAGCTGCGACACTTAAGATGTGCAGATGTGGAAGTTGCTAACGGTTACCTGTTTGTTTTATTCACCTGCGCATAGACATCAGGTTCTGTTTCCACGTAAACAGGTTCGCTGTCTCCAGTTTCATTGTCTTTAGAGTCAACACCACCAACTTCATCGTAAGCAGATTCTGCTTCAAAATAAATCGGTTCCGGAACAGTCTCAAAATATATTGGTTCGTTTTTGTTGTCCAGAGCTTCCTGCTTCTGCTTCCTTTGCAGAGTACCATAACTTTCTATTGGCCTGGAGACGAAGTTTAGACTTGCGTATGAATTGTCAGGAAGTGGATTCAGCTAAAAGTTACAATTAAAGTCATATAATATACTGCTTTTCTCTTCTGTAAGCATTTAAAAAAATTACGTGAAATAAATTTACCATTCGATGTAAGAAATAAAAATTAACAACAATCAATTTTTATATTCAATAATTTTTTTTATTTTCATGGCAAGAATCACTGCATAATAAGACCAAAATAACTCAGTTGGAAGGGAAAAAAAGAAAACGTAGAACTAAAAATTCTGGTTCCCGATTTTGTAAAAATTTAACTTCACGATTATACGAGTTTAATGACGCGAAACTGTTTTAAACAGAATAACCTTGTCTACTGCCTTTTTTCTCCACATATGCACAATACAGTTATACAATCCCGGTAACTCGAACTCGGTAACAAGGGACTGAGGAGAATAGTTTGACTTAATGAATGTTTGAGTTAAGCAAAGCTTTCGTTACGTCGAACTTTGTGTAACGTTAGATAAAAAAATTAAAAAAAAATTAAAAATCTGACATTTATCTAATCTTTGATTCCTTTTTCTCGAGTAAAAGGTTCGGTTATCTGAAGAAATTAGCCTCAGGGAAGACAAAAAAGAGGTCGACTTAACAAATGTTCGAGTTAACCGGTAAGTAAGTATTAACAAAAGTTAACGGGATCCAAGATAAAGTTCGAGTTATCCGTTATTCTAGTTACTGGGAGCTAACTGTAGTTGACCGTCCTATTGTATAAACTTTGGATAATTCAAGTCAATACAGCAAGAAAAAACCTTACCTTCTCATCTGTGGAAAGAGGAGGGGGTGGTAGTCCCATTGTACTTTGTCTCTTAGGATAACCACTATGTTTTAGGACACCTATAAAAATAAAATAAATATGCGATTTAACACATGACACTTTAACGCTGTAAATATAAAATTTGCGATTTTTATGTTTTTTTTAAGTAACATCCAGATGGTGATAACAAAAGTTTGATTTTAGTGGTACAGTTATTCAAGTCGCTAAGCATAATATGTATCATTTAAGCTATACACAATTCTTACATTTTAATGTTTTTATTTATAAAAAGAAAAACTTTTTAATTCTTTATATAGCTGTTCTGTGGAATGACTGTTACATTGTTCAGGTTTAAGCCTTGGTTGCTTAACTTTTTTAAATTTTAAAAATCTCAGCCTGAGCCGTTGCGACTTGGTTCTTTATAAAAATAACTTGTAATAATTATGAAATAAAATTTTGTTTCCAGTAATCATGTACTAACCTATAGGCGGTCGTCGTAATTCTTCGGAACGTGCATAATCATATTCTTGTACAGAACTCCCTGTATTAGATTGTCCACTACTTTCTACATTATCCTAAAAGGGCAAAACATCACATCAGACATGATGAAAATTTTCTCAGCTTAAATTATACCCTACAATTTTTGACAAAAGAGAAGCTCTTCAGATGTTTTTATCTTCACAATCTTAAGCAGTAAACCACAACATGGACAAATTCTTTGCAAATCATAGACGAGTGATAGTTCTGTTAATCATCTTTCACAAATACAATAAATCCCGTTCCAAGAGTTTCTTAAGCTTTTATCATCAGTTCAGGTAATAAACCAAAGAGGTCCTGGAGACGAGGTTGGAATACAATACATTACTAACCATATCTCGTTTTCTGTTCCTGAAAATAAATAAATCAATGTAAAAATAGTTATGTTACATAACACAGACAAAATGTTGGAAGTTATTACCAAAACCGAGTGAAATTAAATATGCATTTTTAAACATTAATAAAAACAATTAAATTCGTTTCAAAATTCGTTTTAACTCTGTAGTTGTTCGTATCTTAAAAACGGTTTTCCAAACGATTGTTTGACTGGTGACATAAAACGTTTTTAAAAACAACAACTTAGTTTTAAAAATTGCCTACAGCAGATTTTCTCTTTTCATTAGCATCAAGCAAGGAATGAGTACAAACAATATAAAAACTATATAACCTCTTTAGCAAGACAAGTAAGATAACCAATAACAAGACGGCTAGTGCTATTGCTGCACCAATAGCTATCATTACTGTGTTAGAAGAAGAAGTTTGTTTGTTAGCGTTCACTACTGTAAAATTCCTTGTCGTTGTTTCTGTTGTTAAAGAAGTCGTTGTTGATACTAAGATAGCATCACTAGTTGCTTTGCTAAACGTTGTTGTCGTAACAGTAGGAGAAGAGGATCTGGTGGTGGTGCGAGCAGTTGTGGTGGTATGGGTTGTGGTGGTTTCTTGAGTTGAAGTAGTTGTTTTTACCGCTGTACTAGTGGTTTTAGTGATAGCAGTTGTGGTCCCAGTGGCGGCGGTTGTGGTTTCAGTGGTTTGTGGGAAGGTTGTTGGAGTTATCGATACAGTTACTGTCAAAATAAAACAAAATGGCACAATTTTTATGTTGTAGTAAAAACATAAACAGTTCCTAATATGTCTCCAAACAAAAGGTGCATTTACATTGAGCATTCAGAACTAACTTTTTTGTTGGCTTGAGGCACACCTTGGTAAAATGTTCTAGCTAACAATAACGTAGAAATTAATCACTAAAACAGTTGAATGCGTGAGGTGAATACATGATTTAGACAGTATTTTCTGACAACAAAGATACTATCAATATACTACACGCCAGTAAAATAAATACCACAAGAAATTGGAAACTGACATTGTACCCTCTGTACAGCTTATTATTAGTTAGATGCATGCCCAAAGCAAATGCGTTTCGGGAGGTTGTCGGATGGACAATGCACCCTCCCTGCTCCCCCGGTTGCTTTGCGCCTGTGAAGATAACTACTGCAGCAAATATAGAAAATATATGTTTTTTTTACCACTTCCAGGGACTTTCAACAGCAAGCATCCTTCTACAATTCCTTTACAAGATAACACTGAATAATACAACCCTCCTGAAGATAGTTCTACTGCTTCAGTATCCATCTAAAATAAGAATTTACTTTGTGAATACGAAATCACGACATGGCAACACATAACGAAATGGTATTGTTAATCTTTTTATAAAAACACAACACCAAAATGTGAACAGCAAGTTCTTACAAAAATATTTATCTTGTTGTCATGCAAAAATGTCATGTAAGCATGCGAAACGTTTTGCCAGGTATTTATCCATAGTTGTTGTGACACCTGTCTGTTGTCGAAAATTTTACAATCCAGGAATGGGTTACCATCATCACGGTGTAAACGTTCGTTTATACTGATCTCATTATTGGTGTTCTTTGGTAACTGAGTAACACTCTCTCCCTGAGGCATAATGTTTAGCCTGCAGTCTGAAACAATAACATATTTGAAATTAGCGAAAAATAATAGAAATAAAGGAAAAAGTAATTAAAAATAGCCATGCAGATAAAACAATAAACAGTATTTAAAAGTTATAAAAAGACAAAAAAAGTACAATCAATAATAAAATATAAAATGGACTTACTAGGTCCTATATCACGTCTTTTGTAACATCCATAAGTTTTGTTTTCAAACACATGAAATGTTGAAGTATCTTTATTACATTTACATGTAACATCATTTTCCTTAGATCCAATAGGACATTTGCCATCTGGGATACTGAACAAATCTCCCGTTCGACGTCTTTTAACAATAATATCAAAACTCCATGAAACGAATAAAAGTTGAAAAATTATTAATAAAGTGTGTAAAATGTTAGCCATTCTTCAGCTTTAGTGTTATGGTGATGAGCATAATACACTATAAAGTCAAAAATGTCATTAGTAGAACGTCAGTGCGCAATCATTTCCTAAATGATCAGATAAACGGAATTTCCATTGTTGTTACGAAACTGTAATGACGCTATATTTTACCAATTAAGTATTGATTATTTAATGACACTGTCAACAAATGGCGGCTTTCAATGACGTAAAAACGTGAAGAAATACGTATTCTTTTGTATTATTTTCTGTGAATGCAATTAAAACATATTTCTTGTAACGCATTGTTAAAGCGTCAAGAAAATATTTGCTACCATTATAATTTATTATTATCAAACTTGAGCAAGGATGTTTGAAGCGATGCTTACTTGTTGCCCAGACCATACGTGAGCTTTTTTAGAAAATATTCAAGAACTGAAATTAACATTTAATTACATTTTCAGAGGTTGGTAAAGACTATTGTGGTCGTGATGGTATTGTCAAAATTATCTCGTTAAACACACAAAATTATTGAATCAACCACATATCGAGTTTCTTCCCCTGGTTTTCATTTTGAACCAAATAAAAAGTTTCAATTACTGAAGTCAACCATAGCTAAATATAACGTATTTACTCGCCCCTTCTCCCAACCCCGCCTCTTGTATGAACGCGCTATATAGGCAATGAACGGTTTGCTCCAATTATCAGCCCTGCTCAAATCATAATGAGTAAAAGTGAAAAAAGAATTAACATCTCTAAGTGGGACTGGAAACAAAGAGGTTCAGCAAGTGATTCATCAAAACTTTTAAATTTGAAACTTAGAATATCAAGAGAAAAGAAAAATGTTTGTATAAACAAAAACAAATTGTTTTTATGTCAACTAATCCTACATCGGTATTTTTATGCACCCTAAAATATAATTGAGGCTATAAAAATTCCCAATAAATCTTCGTTTCTGTTGCTATTGTTCTGCCAAAATGGCGACAAAGTTACGAGTGACGAAACCGCAGGAAATAAGAACAGATTAAGAAGTCATTGTGTTGGGTAGCTACAAATTGATTGTCGTGCAACAAAGCTAAGTTCTCCAAAACGATAAATATCCTACAAATACACAAATTTGATAAGAAGTTTGACTACATATGGTTTAAACATTCCATGTTTGCGATAACTGAGAAGCAAGTAAGGACATCAAAACATGTTGAGGATGGCCTGATAAGTTATAGGGCTTGACCCCTATCCTAAAATGCTTTTCAGCAAGAGCTGTAACAATTTATAATTATGCTGTTCTACTTTGTATATTTTGCGAGTTAGTAGTTAGAGTATTTTATTATCGTCTTTAGAGCTAAAATAATAAAATTTTTGTGTAGTGCCTGCAGCATAGCCTTCGTAGCACGGCTACAAAATCATGCAGAAACAAAATAAGGCTATTAATAAATATTATAAACTTAAACTGCATCGTTTTTCAATGTCCTAAGCAGTTCTTCTCTATAATAATATATACCGGTACTCTGTTCAAAATGGCTGTGCGCAGATTTACTTAATTAATTCTAACAGGCGGACAATATGCTCTAAATACAGATGTGGGAAATATGTACAACAAGTGGGAATCTAAGAACCTGCAACCCCCTGCACACAGGCTAACGTCAAGTTTTGCAAAAATTCTCCAAATACGTTGCTACATTTCCATTTTATTTAAAAGATAAAAAGACACTAATAATAAAAAATAAAATAGAACAATAGACAAGTTAAAAGCCATTAGCACTCAATTGTTTGATTGGATGATGCATTGATTTTAATGGTATATCTTATGCTCAAGTGCACATAGAAATAAAAACGTGAATACACAGAAGTACTGTAATAAGGGTTTCAAAAATTGCACTTTTAAGGAGTGAACTTACTGATTAATTTATACTCGTAAAGGGCGCCGGTTTGAAAATAAGTCTGAATCCTTCAGTTAAGTGACTAAATTTGCACTTATGTGGTGCGTACATCTCCAAGCAGAAATAATAAACATTAATATACATTACTTATTGTTGACATGACAAAACATCATTCAATGATTTAAAAAACATCTTTTTATGTATCCCCATTAACCACCAATTTACATAATGAGATTTTAAACCACAAGAATGACATTACACGAGGGTTAAGCAGGGTTATCATTTTGAAGTTGCACGAACAGCGCATGTGCTTCACATGCGCATGTCTAATTGTTTTGTACACATGTAGGTTCATTTGGAATAAATCCTGTCTACATGTACATTATAAAGAAAAATAAATTTCGTGACAGGTTTTTTCAGAGTTAGAAACTTGCCAAACTTTTACTGCAAAAACGATGAAATCAGCATGGATTTCTTGATGTCACATCACGTTTTTATATTTGATTAATTACTGTGTAAAATCATAGTATTTTTTCTTTCCTGAGTATTGTGAAAACGCCACTCTGCTCTACCCCTTCCTCTTGACAAAGAAATTCACAGTATGAGGAAAATATTACTGGCGGCAAAACCGTCAGTTTACGTGCCATCATATGACATGTTTCCTTTTTACTTGGTATTATACATTTTGGCAACAATTTGTAAATAATATATTCAAATGTCTTTTTTTTGACCGAATAATAATCTTTGCACCGTGAACTTAAAGGTAAACAGAGAAACCGACAACAACGGATTGAATATAGAACTGCAGCCATGTCAATGTCAGTCGTACGTTTTGTCACGTGACCTAGCAAGAAATTAAAATACAAAATGGTGGCATAGTGTGGACAAAAACCTTGCAAAAACATTAGGAAGGTATCGATATAGAGATCAGAAAAAAACACAAAATCAGCGACTCTTCGCATTTTATATTTCAGTTCTAAATTTCAAAAGGTTATGTGTTATTCATAATTTTTTTTACTTAGTTGTTGTAAACAGAGCTAGCTTGTCACGTGCTTAAGCAATACGGTCTACTATTTTGTTCAGTAAAAGGACAATTTTCTAGTAAAAAGTTGCTGCAGCGAAAAGGAAATGTCAAGTCCGAATAGGTTTATTTATTATCATAAATTAATTATATCCTATATTATATCCTAAGTTAAATCTTGAAACAGAATAGATATTCACTTCCGATCTAAATATTATTGTTGGCAATAAATTATGACGACATTTTATTTATAGCTACCATTATGGTTGCTACAAGGTTAATTGTTATTTCAGATCATTTAAAACCCGTTGTTAATTTGAACCAATAAGCGTTACGGATTTCCCATCCCATCCCGTGTTAGTTCATCAAGCTAAGTAGAATGACTTTTTTGTATGTAAGGCATCCTATCTCTTCAGGAACAATTAAACAAAAAAGGAGAAGTTATTAACATTAGGTGCGATGATTTCATGCTCGCTATATGATATCGATTAATTTGTAAAATATTAATAAACTAAGGTTAAAGAAAATGAATTTTGATAAAGAAAAAAACAGTACAAAGTTAAACTGTATTGTCAAAAGTTATGAGTCACGTGAGATTCAGTGTTTGACTGAATAGAAGGGAAGTGGGTATTTATGACTTAATAAAACAAAAAACTTTATATTTTGGGATCTACACAGTGTCTCTTTTTCAGGATAGGGTTAATATCAACTCTCAAACAATCTTAACCTGCCTAAGTTTACAAATTTTTAACTATTATAATTCAGACCAAGCTAGTGGAATTTAACTGTTATTAAAACGTTAGTTAAAATTAAAGGCAACAACAATCATTTCTGCCTATTTTTCGTTAATAAGGCTCACTAAGAAACTGATTTTAAGGCCATCGATTCCAAGAATAACCAATTGCCAACAACAAAATTTCTTTTATTCAAATTTTAATATGCAGTGTATCCCTAGCAATTTATCAATCGGCAAGCTAACCCACCCTTTCTTCTCCCTTGCACAAGCGCCTGTTTTAACAACCACGCAATCTAAAATATCAATATTCCATCAACACCCGTGCGCACACTGTTCATTAATTATTGATTGGAAGAGGTTTGTGTGTAAAATTGTTAATGGATGCCCAAAGTAACAAAATAATACAATATTAAACAGCATACAAAGAATAAATATAGATTGATTCTAAGTGAATTGTGCGCATAACAACATATTAGAAGCCATATTGTGATGGTATAATATATGCATTATGACGTCATAATTTATGAAATTATCGTTAGAAGATAATGTTTTTCAAACAGGAAGAAAAATTATTTTACTTGAGATAGTCCGAAGGTAATTTTTATTTATTTTTAATTTTTTAAATTTTATATTTATTAATGAAATACAATTGAATCAATCTTAGATTTTTCAGGATACATGTTTTTTTATAAGGCCTTCAAGGGGCTACAAAACGGCTGTTGGTTTTCGACTTTAATTTATTGTACATAAAGCCAATCAAAGCAATAAAAATGACTTTAAAATCTTTTCAGAGGTATTAATTACCTTCTGAAAGCTGGTAACGTAGCATTTTTTAACAAATATAACTCGTCGTGCTGTCTCTGTTCGCTCGTCAAAACAAACTTTTGATTTACGGATATTTAATATACTTTACAGACCGTAGCTTATTTTACCGCCAAAAAGTGAACTGAAGAAAAGCTTTTTTTTCTTTAGAAAATAAAGATAAAAAGATAAAAAAAAAAGTAGCAAGTTCATCATAAAAAACTGAAGAGGTTGTCTATGTGGTTCTAAAAATGTGTGTATAATTTTTTGCACCTTGATCTTTTGTTGAGTAGTTCGTTTATTACACGCCATTCTTCAGAATGTGCGGGAATTGAGCTTATTGAATCGTTTCGCAGCTCCTTTTAGTTGGAAGAATCTGTTTGGTCCTTAAATTGCTTACCTGGTTGCGTAGTGCTTACTTTTACTCACACAGCACGCAAGCCCTATTTTGACCCACACAAAAACATTTTCCTTAAAGTACTAGTTAGTCCACATATTGATATACCGTTACTTCTGAGAAGAATTTTTTCACAGTCCAATTGGGAAGGTTTCTAAGTGGATGTTTTATAAGCAACTCAGTTGGTTTTATAAAAAAACATGCTGTTTTAATGCAGAAAGGTCAATTTTGACACAACTTGACCCTTTAGGCAACCAGGGTTAAGCTTTCAAGCACCCAGGGTTAAGCTTTCAAGCACCCAGGGTTAAAATTTTAAGCACCCAGGGTTGTGTGCATCCAGGGTTGTGTAAACGCATTCATATCTATCTATGACTAAAATGTTGACAACAAAGAATAAAGTTAAAATCAACCTCCAAAAGCTTTTATGGGCCTTCAGGCGCTTTTTGTTGTTGCTGGTATTATCCTTTTTTAATTCTTATAAAAAGAGAGATCAGTTATATACTATTTTCAGCAAGTAGTATATAACTGATTCTGTTACAGCTCTTACAGAAACGTGTAAAGAATAGTTCTCTTTAGAAAGCGAACACTCCTGGTTTTATCTCTGCGCGAATACTTTGAGGTGGAAAATGACTCGTTTACTTTGGCTTGCTTGTTCAGTTATATTCTTAATTGGATTAACATTTGGAAGTGTGCGGGATTGGTACAAAGAAGATGATAAAAACAAAGGTAAAATAAATGTTCGATTGGTCGTCTGGCCTCGTTGTCAGTCTACCTTAATCAAATTTTCCATTCAAATTTTCATAGATTTATTTGCACATTGGGGCCTAAGAAAATCGCGCCAATTGAAAAAAGGTTTAAGGGACCCGTTCTGTTAAGATTTCTTAATATTCTGTTCGCTTTGTTGATATGATACACGTAGTGGTAGCGTTGCACAGATTGACGATTCAGTAAATGTATTAACATATAAAACAAATTCTTCTACATTTAGTGAATTGCGAAGAAGCGGACGAATACAAGTGCATGAATAACATTCGGTGGGAGACGCGTTGTGAAGAGTGCAAGAAATATTCTTGTCCAAGTGAGTACGAACGCCCGTCTCTTTAAGTTGCTTACAAATAAATTTCATTTCATTATGAGATACAGATTTTTGAGAAGTAAATTTGTTTCACTCGGGAGACTTTATCTTAAGGAAGAAAGCAATATACTGAATCGTAGATACGATAGAGGAAATAATTTTAAAATATATTTGTGAAACCTAAGAAGTAAAGTTAGTATTTTGTGAATTTAAAAACGAGGTAGTGATTTAAAACAGTACTTCAAAACGCTAACGCATGCACACGGTGTATGATACTATTTCTTCCTGTTTTTGTTGTAGAATGTCGCGACAACTACTTGTCTTGTGGAGAACTGACGATCGATTCATCAGAATGTAAAACAGAAGAAGTAAAACAAGGCTGCCCAAAAACATGTGGTATTTGTAAATGTACGTCTTCTTCTTCTTCTTCTTCTTCTTCTTCTTCTTCTTCTTCTTCTTCTTCTTCTTCTTCTTCTTCTTCTTCTTCTTCTTCTTCTTCTTCTTCTTCTTCTTCTTCTTCTTCTTCTTCTTCTTCTTCTTCTTCTTCTTCTTCTTCTTCTTCTTCTTCTTCTTCTTCTTCTTCTTCTTCTTCTTCTTCTTCTTCTTCTTCTTCTTCTTCTTCTTCTTCTTCTTCTTCTTCTTCTTCTTCTTCTTCTTCTTCTTCTTCTTCTTCTTCTTCTTCTTCTTCTTCTTCTTCTTCTTCTTCTTCTTCTTCTTCTTCTTCTTCTTCTTCTTCTTCTTCTTCTTCTTCTTCTTCTTCTTCTTCTTCTTCTTCTTCTTTTTCTTCTTCTTCTTCTTCTTCTTCTTCTTCTTCTTCTTCTTCTTCTTCTTCTTCTTCATAATTATTCTTCAAATTTTTTATCTTTTAGGTATCCTTAAAGATGAGTTTTAGAGGCAAGTTAAAACAAAATACAAGGTTGTATTGTAATATTGTGACTATGTGAAATAAAATCATACTTAGAGAATTTTATTTAATTTCGCAAAATCTGCAACTTAAACATCTTCCTGAACATTCTAAATAGAACAACGGCAGCAACGACAGCCGGATAAATTTGCACCAGAATTTAAGTCCTTTCCTCTACATCGTACTCTACTTCCTCACATGATCAGATATCCTAAACAGTCCCTTTTCATCCAAACCCGTAGCTGTGGAAAAGGCACATGCTAAACATACTCGCGTTGTGAACGGAACCATGGGGTTTGTGAACAAAGGGAACTCCATAACCACTAGGACACGCGCGGTTTTTTTTTGTTATTTTTTGTTAACGCAATTCGGTTTAAGAAACCTTTCTAAACCTTCCCTAAATAATTTTTAGTAATGATAGTCTTGTATTTAGCTAAAGCTTCGCTAAAATTCTTTTATATAGTTACACTTCACAAGGTTTTAGACAAAAAAAAACATACACTGAATTATATCCTCTTCTGTTAACCAGCATCTTTATACTAATAGCCGCAATATAAAAATGCGCGACCCTGTGAATATTTCCATGGATTAACGACTAGTCTCTTTAATATTCGCCGTATTTTGTCTTTCCCGTTGAGTTTAAAAGACGTGCTACGGAAAAACGAATATCAAATGAGATATAGTTTTCCACTTTGTTGCGACGGGTAAAGTTAAAGGACGGACGAACCCGTGGAACTTCCACGGGCTAACGTCGTATACGTTTGTCTGTCACGAAAAATGGTACCGCAAGTAGCAAGACGCATTGCGGTGTAAAAGGGAAATCAAAACCCGTGAATTTCCACGGCAACCGACTAGTCCTGTTTTATTCTGGTTAGAATTCCAACTCACAAAAATGGTTTTGTTATGCTGCAGACTAGTTGTTCACAACAACTTGTTTATTATTGTGTTATTATGTTGTGTATTATATATACCGCGTACCTTAAGGAGAAAAAATTTATCAGAGAAAGTTTTCATCACGTTGTATGAAAGACTATTTTTTCTCTCGATATTTTAGTTAGTTATCTTAGTCAATGGAAGTATGTTTTTATCAGCCAACCAAAGTAACGAAATTAGCCCCGTTGTTGTTAGGCATAAACAAAAACTTTTCGGTACTTTTCCTAGCCTGAAACAAATGCTTACTCGCTAATGGTCACGTGGGTAAAGAACAATAAAATTAACCAGTCAAAAGGCGCGATTATTATTCTGACTGCAGAAGAATCATTTGCGGCCCAGCGTAATTATTTCCACCTTAAATATTCTGATTTCCCGGTGGTAAGAAAACTTATGCTGGCGCTCCTGACTGTATTTTTTTCCCCGACCATTTTTTTCTCCGACACAAAGTGATTTTTGCGAACAGAGGGTATGCGGGCGTTGCTATAGAAATTGAATATTGTTCTCAATTTTTTTTTTTTTAGGAAAGACAAAAAAAAAAAATGTATATTGAGACTATGTGTTTTCAAAATTGTATTTTTCATTTTTTATCATAAACTAGTAAAAGATACAAGGGACTATTGTTTCATTTTTCAATTGCACAAGAAATGTTTTATTTCCAACTAAGACTAAAAAAAACTTGGATTAAAAAATTAAATTTTGATTTCAAAACACTTTTCTTCTTTTAATCCTTATCCGTTGAGTCTGATTTTGTTCGTCACGTTATTTGTTTCTTTTACTTCGATAGTTGGTCCATGTCCACCTTTTGTTCTTAAGGTAACAGTCCTTCCATCTGGCATTTTACCAACACGCACACCTGGGTACTTGCCTATTCCTTTGCTTGGATCAATAGAATTTCGAAAGGCTGCTACGGCTTCTTTTAAGGACATAGTTGTGTGGCCTTCGTTGATGGTTTTGCCGTTTCGTGGGTAAACCTTGTCGATCTTGGAGTTTTTGATCAGCTTGTCTACTGATAGAGATTTGTATTTATTGTAGCCTTTAAGTCCATATTTACCAGCTGTTACACCTTGGCCAGCAATTGGAACCATCGCTCCTAATGATGTCAAAGCTCCCTTTTTGTTTCCTCTCAAAGCATGAATGATTGCGTTTGCTCCATCAGGCAGAGCTCCAACACCAGGAGCTAGACCAGCTAAATCCAAGCCAACTTGAACTCTATCCAGAGTTTTTCCTATTTTGGCTTTGTCTAAAAGAAAGAAATTTGATTTTTACTACTCAGTGTTAATGCATCATTGTCGAATTAGCCAGCACTATGGACGATGGTTAAGGTACAACAAGGTAACAGCATTAGTACATCACAAAATTACTTACATTTGTTCCACCATGATTTCCTAACATTAACAGGTTTCTTATAACGTCGCAATACACGCCTTAAATAACGAACTCTAACAGGTCGACGTACGACTCGAAAGCGTCGAATAGTTCGTCTGATATATCTTCGGATCGGTCTAATACGTCGAATTGTTCGTCTAATGTAGCGTCGGATAGGTTGTCTTATGCGGCGAATGGTTCGTCTGATATATCTTCGAACGGGTCTAATACGTCGAATTGTACGTCTGATGTAACGGCGAACAGGTCTTCTTATGCGACGAATTGTTCGTCTGATATATCTTCGAACGGGTCTAATACGACGAATCGTACGTCTAATGTAACGGCGAACGGGTCTTATGCGGCGAATGGTTCGTCTAATATATCTTCGAACGGGTTTAATACGACGAATCGTACGTCTAATGTAACGGCGAACGGGTCTTATGCGGCGAATGGTTCGTCTAATATATCTTCGAACGGGTTTAATACGACGAATTGTACGTCTAATGTAACGGCGGACAGGTCTTCTTATGCGACGAATAGTTCGTCGAACATAGCGACGAATGGGTCGTCTTATTCGGCGAATGGTTCTTCTAATACGACGAATGGTTCTTCTGACTGGCTTTCTTATTCGACGGATAGTTCTTCGAATACGACGGATAGTTCTACGGATGGGACGTCTTACCCGGCGTACAGCTCTTCTAACACGTCGTATACCTCTCCTTATTGATCGTCGAATACTTTTTCTAGATCGTCGGTAACCTCTTCTAGATCGTCGGATACCTCTTCGCGATCGACGCGATCGACGCGATCGTCGGGAACTTCTTCGCGATCGTCGCGAACTTCTTCGTGATCGTCTTGCGCCTCTTCTCGATCTCGATCTGCGACCACCACGTCGTCCGCCTCTTCGACTACCTACCAACAATAATTAACAATATTATAACAACATCAAGTTTTCTGGTTTATTTAGCAAAAACACAAATACAGCTAAGAGATGAAGCTTACCTCGTTTTACAATGTCTTCGTCAGAAGATTTAACGTCACTTGTTGTTGGCATGTTCAATGGAACTACTGCTGTGTCCACGGTCGCTTCATTTTTAACTGACGCTGCAATCTCATTTTTCTTTTCAGAATCTTTCTGATCTGTAGTTTCATTTTCTTCTGCAGGATTTCTCATTTCATTTTCCTCGTCACCCTCCTCGTCATCTTCCTCATCATCGTCATAATCAGCATCCCCGTTTTCATCCTCTTTATTGGTATTATCTTCATCATCACTCTCTTCATCAGCAGGTTCTGCTGTTGTATCTGTTTCGTCAGCTAATTCGTCTTCCGCTTCATTTGTCGCACTTTCATCAGATTCGTTTTCTTGTTCGCTAGCATCAGCTTTCTTCTCTGGCGTACTTACAGGCTCTTCAATTTCATTTTCCTCCACCGGTATATCTTCACTAACGCTTTCATCGTTGTTTTCATCATTGTCGTCAACACTGTCATCGGCATCGTTGTCATCGGCATCGTTTTCATCTTCACCTTCATCTTCATTTTCGTCCAACATTTCCACTTCATCTTCTTCAGTAGGTTTTGTTTCATCTTTTTCCTCTGTACCATTCTGTACCAATTTTGCACTTTTACTGTTGTCAACCTTTTCTTCATCGCTGTCCTCATCTTCTTCACCCGCGCTATCTGTATTGTCTTGCTCACTAGGGACGTCATCCTCAAGACTTGACAAATCGGATGTGACTGAATTAGATGACTGAGTTTCATCTGCACCACCTTCTTGTGATTTCTCTGTATTTTTATCTTCCTTTTCCTCATCTTCTAACTCTTTCTCAATCTGTTCTATGTCATCACTGACATCTGTATCATCTTCTTCACCATTCATTTCTTCTTCGTCTTCTTCCCTGCTGTCACTGATTGGGTCTTCTTCATCGCTTTCATTTTCATCGTCGTCGTCGACATCTATTTCAGCATCAGCTTCATTTTCGCTATCGTCGTCATCACTGACGTGGTCTTTTAAGTTGCTCTTTGAATCTAGATCATAGTTAGAATCGGCATCGTCTTCACCGTTGCTGTCAGCTATATAACAAATTAAAAATAAATTAAAATATTCTCAAAGTTAGAAAACAACCCAGTATTCTTTTTTTCTAATTTGTCACAACATTTTTATTTGGAAGTCCTATATTTCTTCAACAAATTGATATCAGAAACGTTGCGTACGAGTTATACAATCTGAGCACTCTGATTGGCTAAAACACGTATAATTTATTTCAAAATAACTGGCCTTTTTTTTCTGCCAGAGCCAAGTACCGTTTTATCGTATATCGTTTTGGTAAGTGTGACTGTGAAAAAAACCCCAGAAAATAATGAGAAGCTTGCACGAGGTGAATGTGAAGTAGTTTACGGTTGTTGTTTAACTTTTTTCAAAAAGTTTTAAAATAAAAATATTCCTGCTTACATACTTTGTTTACTTCATCTAAGCATGTTTTAAATTTCTAGATTGATAAGGAAAATGCCGTTGGCAGTTATAAATCCGTCTGTTATAACTTTGTTTACATTTTAAATTCGCCATATTTTTATATTTCTAATTTTAATTTATTCAAAAATTGCAAAAATACAACGCGATTTGATTCGTTGTTTTAGCTGCTTTGAATTTTCAACGCTCATTTAAAAAAAGAAGAGAGTTTGATGCAGGATAACTTATACCACTTCAAAAGAAATTAATCCCCTTGAACAAATTAAATCATATTTACATTACTATCTTTTTACTTCAATAATGTTTGTTCAACAAACACAAGGTTTTCAACAACATCTTAAAATAGTTTTACCAAAATTTCGTGTGACAAAAATGTAAACATTAAGCCTTGATTACCTGCAGTATCTTCGTTTGGTGTGTCTCGATTCTGTGATACTTCGATTTCTTGTAAATCTTTTAAAAGGGGATCAGAGTCTTCCTTGTGAAAGGCTTCTGCGTGCTAAAGAGAATAGATGTTTCAACTCAACTGAAGATAACACAAACAAATGTGAGCAAAAAAAAGCCTATATTTGATAAAACAACGGAGCTGGACGAAAAATTAACGTTAACCAAAGAATCAATCCAGAATTTTGAGTCAAACGAATATGGAATTGTAACTAGCTCTAGTTTGACAATTTGGTATATTCTAATTTCAGAAGAAGAAATATCAGAAATCTTGAAAGGATTAGCTATCTGAAGAATCAGCCATTTTTTATATCCACTTATTTTGGAAATCTAAATTGATCATTGTATATAAACCTTGTTTGTAAGAACAATGCTTAGATTTCGTATTGGGGCCTGAACATTTGTTTTTTGTTTTTACGAATTTGTATGTTTCTATAAAATTTTTTGTTATTGAACACCATATATTTTTTCCAAAACTATAAATTCTTTATGGCCATCCAAATCTGACCATAATTTCCCTACTTTTGGAAGAACTCAAATACGAACATTTGAGGATAAACCAGTGTAAACAGCCCCAGATGAACTTTAGACGTTTATACGAATACATTCTGATTCCATTACATATGCACTTTCTTCACAGGTAAAAGCGTGTTACAAAAAATATAATTATCTTACTTACCTCGTTTTCAGAAAGAGGAGCGGCTGCAACTGTAAAAAGAAGCAGAGCAAATGCGCACACCCACAACGTGCCACCCGTCATCTTTTTACCCGTCGCATCTGACAAATGTCTCTCTTGTTTGTGGATTTATACAAAAATTGAGTGAAATCTGAGTCGATTTTTTGCATAGTCGACAAGTACGTAAACACTCCGGCATAACTGTTTTTTTCTTTCCTAGTATAGGAATCGCGGTGTAATCCAACAAAAAGGCTCTACAGGGAAGTTCAGGTTTCAGCTTTTACACCTACACAAAGAGAGCTAAAACAACAAGAAACTGCAAACATAATTACAAGTAATGTGAAAAATGTGTCATGGTTTTAAGGGATTACAGCATTGATGTTTTCGGATCATCTTTCGAGAAAGTACTGAAACTGAAGCGAGACAATAATCATGACTAATGATAGTTTCAACACCTTTTTACACCTTTCACACCCGTTAACCTCACACTAGCAACGGTAGCCGTATGACAACCCTCCTGTCGTGTTCCCACTTGGGAGAAAGAGCAGCGATATACCACGAAATTTAAGAAGAAAAGGAATGCAGCTATCTCACGTTGGGTTAGCTTTTGTGTGCAAGTTTTTTAGGAGTAAAAGGAGTTTGTAAGAAATTTATTTTCTCAAATTATCTTCCAATAAACTCTTTAAAATAATTTCAATAATACTTTTACATTACAAAATGTTTTACTGTTTCAGAATGACTTATATTGTTACACAGATCTCCAAGCACAGATTTAACATAAAAAATTCAAATCATCAAATACAAAATATAAAGGAAGAGATTCCTGCTAAATCCTGGCCATTTGCCGATGTTCTGTGCTTAACCCTATTTACAACAGACTTCTTTAGTCTTGTGCTGCACCGAGAGTGGTTGCGACTTATTCTCGACCCCAGAGCTCTTTCAAATAAACTACTGTCGAGGGTTTAATTTCAAAGAGCTCTAAGGATAAGAATGGTTGCGACCATATAACCCAGAATAACTAAAAAACTTATAGTCATAAAATTAGGCACAGTAACAGAATGTTTTGTTAACTTTCCATGACGTCAATTGGATCAGAAGTAGGGTAATATGTCCAAAAAACCTATCATCCTTTAAAATGTATCGTAATTTCTCCTTGCAAACGGGCGGGCTGGGTTAGAAAAAATTAATTTTGCGAAAATCGAACTTCAGTGGAGTAGCTCAGACAAGAATGACGTCACGCAAGAAACTTCTTGTTTTACCGATAAAAATATAAAAACATCTCTGAAAATATTGATCAGTCCATCGTACAGATGCATTGCGAACAGTTTCGCTCATTTGATTTTCAGCACAGGAGCAAACACTTCATAAATGACAAAGAACACGTGATTCGGAAGTCTATTGGGCTAAACATGATAATCTACACGTATTTATTTTAAAAGAAGCATGTGGGTCTATTACTGCTAGTTTCTTAATTTTTGGCATTTTTAGTACTAAATTTTCTCATTCAGTTTTTTAAACTTAGATTGCATTCGGTTAACCTCTGACGTGTATTAGCTACTGCTGTTTTAAAAAAAAGGATAAATGATTAAAAAGAGCATACGATTATACAGTTTAAAAATGTCTATACCTGTCAATCTGCCCTAGAAACAACTTTATAAGAAGGAAGATCACAGAGCCTCTTGAAATGAGTAATATAGACATTTGGATCACTTGAGATCTCCTTTAAATTTAAACCTTTTTTTATATTGTACGTTTGTGTTTAATTTTAACCTGGTGATTTGTAATCACGAAAAGTTTTGTTCTTCTCATAGTATTCTCACAAACGTAAAACACAACTACTTTTTGGTAACAACGCTTCTCGAAATAAATAAATTTTACTACAATATTATACAACTAGTCGTTAGCCCGTGGAAAATCCACGGGTTCGCCCGTCGTTTTTATACCGCATTGCGTGCTTCTCGCTATTGCGCAGCTAAGCTACCATTTTGCGTGACAGGCAGACGGACGGACGGACAGACGTATACGGGCATTATAATATAGATAAAATAAATTATGGATATCAAATATTTGTAAGGTACTTTTCTGTCTGTTTAAGTTATATTTGGGCGTCAGTATAATATGTCGTTTTTGTCCTCATAGCTTGTAAACTTTCCTTCGCCATGATCTTGAATTTTGTGTAAGAAGAATATATAATGCCGTCACTGGGTTTATAAATAATGACATTCTGGTGGATGGATATTTCTTTTTAAATCTGGTCAGTATTTAGTCTCTGATTCCCGTATATACCCGTAGAAACGTCTTGGTAACTTGACCAGAATATTTTAGATAAATATGTGTATATAACCAATACATCAACGCTCTTACAAGGATTTATCAAAGTTCATCCCTTTCCCAAAAATATATTATTTTTTGAAAAGTACAATTTCTTTTTTAGTAGAAGCCTTAAGCAAAGATTAAAACTATATTATATGCACAACAAAAATTATTGTTCATCAACGAGGCTGCGTGTACATGCCCCCCCCCCCCCTTCTACACCCTGCGGGTGCTGCTGAGGTTATGACAATGTTTAGAGCCCGCAACAGCAACTTAAGTTTCAGGGATACAAATTTTTCTAATGTGAGTAAAAAAGGGGGTACGTTTGTCTAAACTTAAACCTATGTTTGCATGTTTCTGCTTGCAGGTAGTAAGGTAGAAAACTATATGTAAACTGAAAAATTACCCATAAAAAACAAAAACCTGTCGTCATTGCACAAAACCTCGCGTCATAGAAAAACATTGACAAGCAAATTTAGGGAATAGGTACACAAAATTAAAAAAACGTGGTAATTACGCGAAATTTTGTGTAGAGAAGCTTGGTGTACATCATACGAATAGCCAATTTTCTAAATTTTAAATATAAAAAAGATGAACTTTCTTTTTCAAGATTTTTCATCGCATCGGTCGCGACGTTAAGACATACCTTAGTTAATTATGTGGATTTGATGGTGTAACAAGTAATGTGTGATGAAAATTTCTGAAGGTTTTGTACGTTAGTTTGGATGTAAAGTCCCAATACAGTTAAATGTCTTTGAAAATGCATTTTCTAAAATAGGATAGATATACATTTTACACGGATAGATATACATCTAATATACACTAATTGATTATTTTCAAAGAAATTTTGTGGTCTTTCAAAATGATTTTTTACTTCAATCACGAAACTTCGCTTTATCCCAAAGAGAACGGATTAAAAATGTATGCAATTGTCCGATATGCATTTTCCAATCAGTTCATTTTGTACGTTTTTCTTCTTACAACAAAACATTTCTAACTAACAACACCAACACGAAAGCGATAGTTTTTTTTATAAAAAGCGGCAACCTCGGTTCAAGAACACAAAAATGGAAGATACAGAAAAACAAACAAACCTTAATCTAACCTCGTGATGAGTAATCATTAGCATGCTTTGTTTAAAACAACTGTTTCAGGATTAATTTGGAGAAAATGAGTACAAAAGATATATAAAAAAAGAGAAAGCCATTTTTCGCTTCTCCTTTTAGCTGATAAACAACTTGTTTCCGTAAGACACGGCACGCGCATGATAAAGCGGAGGTAAAAATAAATTATTTAAACATTACGGAGGGGTACATAGCATAAATTGCAAATGAACCCCCTGTTTTCGCGTTTGGCCGCTTACTTATTTTTTAGTGAATTTTAGCGACAAGCCACGCTTTAGGGAGACAATGCGTTTTAAGAATTTTACCCAAGATTTTTGTGCGTATTAGAATAAAAAAAAGTTGAGAATATGTACAAGCTCGATTTTTTGTTCTAAATATGAAAATTTGTATGATGCACAAAATTTGTTTAATCTGTTATTCCATATCAAGTAAACTGAGGTTCTTTATTCGTCAAACTGAACACAATAGAAGAAACAGTGTCACAAACTTCTGACAATATTTGTAACTATTTGTATCCGTAATTAGGTGGATTTTTTTTAACGGACTAACTTTTTTAATGTGTTTGTTGGTATATATACTTACCCTGGTGTAATTTTGGCATGGGCAAAGCAAGTACATAGTTTTATTTTTATTATTTTTATTTTTTGTGGCACCTGTCAATTTTTTTGTTTTAGCGGATATAAATATGCAATGATGGAGATTAAAGCTAAAAGTGAGGAAAAATAAAATAAAATTATTTTTTAAAGTTTATTTTTTCTTAATATTTTAGGAACATGTAATAAGTAATAATAATAACAGTTAGAGCGAGTTACGCCAGCTTAAATTAATCTGATCTTGTTTAACAAAAACAGTTCGCTGTTTACAAAAACATTTTATTTGTTTACACTCCACTGTTTGAGTCATACAACACAAAATTGCGAGTGTCGATAAAAACTGAAGATAAATACCATCGGGACAAGTAATATTCTGTCTATAATTATATTTTGTTTGTGTGCTATACGACTGGTAAAATCATTTATTATAAATTTGTACAAAGCAAGAATTGCATCCGACATGGCGGATCTCATGGCCACCTGTTTATAAAAACTTTAAAATAAGGGAAATTGTCTAAATGTGTCAGGTATTTTAACGCAAAGTGAGTTCATCTGTTTTGAAATTCTTCGATACTAAATTTCGTTACCACCTCTTCCAAAGGAAAGAACATTGATCATAGGAAATCATTCTGTTACAATCTGAAAAGGTATGTCACAGAAGGTCTTGTAAAACCATAACTAACATGAACATATCTGATAAATATTATAATTGTTTCTTGCATGACCAGATAATGTTTTTGATTTCTGCGCAATTTATTCCGCAATAAACTTGTCGCTACTGTTAATGTCAAGACATGCTGGATGACATTGTTTTGTTAAATTTCCAGACAGGATTACTTAATATCATAATGACTTCTGTGTGCGTACGGATTAGATGACGACAAGCGTTTCAGCTCGTCCACTATGTATAATTTTTCTCGATTCACATTCTCAAGGTTTCTTTTATAATGTGATTTCTCTTTCATTAATGTTTCATTTACACGAGTTAGTTGTAGAAGTTTTTCTTGTAATTCGTCGTTTTGTTTGCGTAGGTTTTTATTTTCGTCTTGTTCTTGCAAGAAATCTTCTTTGTACACGATAAGCTGTAAAGAAAGAAAATAAACATTATAAATTAAATACTTTAGTAATTTTGACGTACAAGTATCAACACCTTACTTTACTGAGATTCTTTAAGATAAATACGTGATTTTTTTTAAGGCCTGGGGAAGGAGAAATAAGTATGTACGTTTAAGACTCTTGTAATGTTAAGAAATGCAAAGAAGTCCACGAGAAACACACACTTAAATCTATTTGAAGCCATAACAATAAATAAAGCTTAACACGTCTTTAGTTGTTTACATTCCAATGGAACATGAAGGAGTAAATAAAAACAGAATGTGAGTTTCAATACTACAAATAATGTGAGTTTCAATACTACAAAACGTTAGTTATAGATGTCTTTAGTTAGCTCTCAGAAACTTTACTTGTCTAATGCTATGTAAAAACTTAAATCTAAAAAATTACTGTATCAGAAAACAGTAGAAGAAAGAAAATAGTTACATTTTTTTCTCTTAATCTATCCTAGTTAGTTTTTACAAAGTTTAATCTTACGTGTGACACATAAATCGAAAGGGAGGGAGGGAATCCTTTAAATATAGATATTGTATATGTGAGATATCGAAAGCATTTTACAGTGATTTTTCGTCTACGTGCTGCAGAGGAGCATATATCGGCGTTCTTGCGATTTCAAGGATCGATGGACAAAAATTTTACATTTTTTTTATTTTGACGTTAAGGCCTGGGATAAGGTGGTGGAATGAAATGTAAACATCTAAATACGATGAGTTTTTGCTTTTTGACTTGTGGCTCAGCTTTTAAAATGTTTTTTTAAAAAAGAAAGTATTAGAAAAAGGTCACAGCACAATAATAGAGATTATTATTAAAATGGTAATAAAAGAAACAGAACAAAAAAGCATTTAAAGGATTTTATATAACTGAAACGCTAGAGTTAATTGTCTTCTCCGTAAACGTAAACAAGCTGTGATACGGTTGATATTAATTTTAATTAACCCTCTTGTACTAATTCGGACACTTCTTTATTTTTCTCCTTACTGAAGGTTGAAATACATATTTCTCACATCATTCACTAGATACGTGTTTTGAAGGGAGAGGTTTTGCATTTGTCTTGTCCCTGTCAACACAGTTCGAGTAATTTGTCTGCTTTGTAAAAAAATCGTTTTTCTTCTCCTAAACGCTTCACAAGAGGACAACATTAATGCACCGAAGTACTCAGTACATATACATTATAATTATAATTGACGCCTTGAAATTTTGTTATTTTTCCTAATTTTTTTTAGCTTTACATTTTCCGAAATTTTTTATTGGAAAAATGCCGAAATGTTGTTACCCAATTTTGTTGTTGGGTGAAATCTGAACTTGATATTGTTTTTGTAAGTTTTAGGAGACTTTTCTAGTTTATCTTTCTATATATTTTTTTCTTTTTACCTTGGTGCGGCTAAAGACAACGCAATTGTTAAAGTATTATACAAATCTAACATCTTTGATAATTTTACCCTTTTCCATAAATTTGGTGACGTCATTAGCAAAAAGCTGACCTAAGCAATTTTTTGTCAGAGTTGTTACTTAAGGTTTGGCCACCACTTGTGGTATTTTCATGTCTATTGAACAATATTACAGAGATTGAAAAGACCGGCAGGAACAGGGCTAAGCATCTCAAAATTGTTAAGTTAATCTCTACAAACAAATTCGTGTTCTGCACGTTGTTTCGTGTTATGTAAAATCAAAGTATCCAATCACAAGGGTTTTTCCTGTTCTTAATTTGTTTGCAATCCAAATTTTCTTTTCTGCTACTTTCGCATGGTGTCACCGAAAAAAAATCAATACAGTTTGCAAAATTTCGGGTAAATAATTTTGAATAGATTTTAAAAAATAAAAATAATATGTTTGGATTGATAATTCGCTTTAGTAGTTTTAGCAAGGAAAACTATAAAATTTAGTAGTTAACTGCCAAAAATTCTTCTTCAGGGGTAAAGTAATTATTTACCGATTCACAGATATAGCCTAAAAACATCATTTAACAAACCCTCTACAACATAACCAGTTGCATAAAATTAGTGTTTTTTTTTGCCAGTATATAAATAGATTTAAAATTAAATTTAAATCAAGCTGTCTACAATCATGTGCATAATATATTGAGAGAATGTCATCTTCAAATTGTGTACTAAAAACCCTTCCCCCATTTTTCAATATTGAAGACCAAGGGGATCACGTTACGATGATTCCACATTGAGATAGAGGGGTGTTTTAATATGTTGAAGAAATACATATCAGAAAAATCTCCATAGATAGATAAAACTTAGAAAAAACGTGTACCTGTTGTTTTAGAACTTCTACATGATTTTCCCTTCCTCTGTCTTCTTTTCTTTGATCACATTCGGTACAACTATCATTTCCTTGACTTTCTCTAACCTCAAGACGTTCTGTTACCTCCCGTAAATAACGCAACTCTAATGCTTGATGTCTTTCCGAAAGTGATTTATATTCCGCATGCCAGGACTTGTTGATTTTCATGAGCTAAATGTTTAAATAATGCAACGGTAAATAATGTCTTTGATTTTCCCTTTGATCTACCTCTAGATTCTTACAACTTCCAAGGGCACCAACGTTGCCTTTGTGGATCTCCCTAGTGAAGGTCCTTTGCATTTATAAGTAATTGGGAATTAGAAGATTAATCAATATTGTCAACCAAACAATTACGTTCGCCTTCTAGTTTGTTGACGTATAGTTGAATCTCTGTTTTTCTTACACAGTTTTGGGAATATAGGACAAAGAAAGAAAGGAACGAGAATTTGCATGGACGTGTCGTCGAAATTCACATACGACACAACAAAAAGTGGCAGAAAATTCGTGTTCCTATATAAGGTAGTATAGTACATAATAATATTTCTTAGTAATGCAGCAAATTATAGCTCGTTTCTTAGAAAAGCAACCACAGATCCTAAGCTTTATTTTTTTCATTAACAAATGTATTGTCACAGGCACTGGAATTCCCTTTCAAAACTAATTGTCTGTCAAAGCAGAACATCTGGTAGACCATTGGACCTCTTTCAGAGAATTCCAATTCTAACAAACACAGTAATCGAGTTAAAGTTTTCAAATTGTCACGTAAAACAAAAATACCATTCTATTTTGATAAACTTTAAGAATGCTAAACATAGGGTTTTGTTTCCTGATGTGGCTTTTTTAAAAAGAGATTTTCAAAAAGTTATTAGCTAGAAAGTAATTACCTTAACAAATAAGTAGAATAAGGAAAATATTTTCTTTATATATTCACTGTTATTAGCCCGCCTTTATCAAATCCAGCTGATCCCAAGGAAACGTACAAGAAAATGTCAATAACATTTAGACTTATAGCTGTAGTTATTTCTGGAGATATTTTATAGTCTTTTTTATATTGCACTTTTAAGTTATTTTAAAAAAGTGCTTTTGCCATGTTACAATGCACTTACAAAGTTTCAGAAAAATTACTTAAAAAACGCAACAGGCTTACTCTTAAGGAAACACGTATACTGTACTGTAATTCACTTCCTGGAGACCTGAATTTATTATGCTGTTTTCCTAACGAGATTTCAAGGCAAAATTGAAGAGATTTCAAAATCTCGGTGTATAATCATGTTGTTTTGAAAAAGAAGATATTTGCGATGACCATTTCTTCATTTTTTCTCACTAGCTTCCCACTTGCTTTCTAGCCATCATTTTTTCATTTTCGAGGCAACTAATAAATGAGTCAGTTAACCATAAATAAAAAATACAGCACCAAAAATAAATAAAGATATCTATTTATTATACCTTTCCCAATTGTTCAGATGCACTACAGTCGCAACAACTTTCCGCCATGCCCACTACTTCTCACTCTTTCTGTGTTTTCCTTATCACAGAGAATTTGGATTGAGCTTAAACTTTTTCTATATATATAAATATAGTTTCGGCTTAATAATAACGAGCACTTTCGTACAACATTAAAGACATATTATTAAACACAGATTAACGCGCGGTACTTTCCCCATTTTGCACGTGCATATCAGTTGTTTTTTTCACAATACGAGTAATTTAATAATGATACGAAAAAAAAGTATGCAAAACGTGAAACGGTTTTTACTCAAACTTGAGGCGACGATTTCATTTCAAGTCCCAAAATTTCCCTTTGAAAGTACAGGTTCCGTAAAATCACAAAAAACCCTCAGTATTCGCGTAATCATATTTCTTTCATTTTTTGATTAAATTCGTTTCCATCATTCATGTTTGTTACGCTCCGTGCGCATAGTAATAAAGAGAGCACGTGCTGGCTTCACTTTTGGCTCTGAGAAAGTTTTCCTCTATTTTATAATTTGTATGTTCAGGGAAAAATATTACCAAAGATTCTCCAGTAACATTTCTCCTTCCATTTAACCTGTCTTTTTAACGTCTCATTTTGGAACTTAGAATCTTACTTTAATCTCCTTAGACACCCTCTTACTTAATGTTTTTGAATTTACCCCCTGACTCTGCTAGACACAACATTAAGAGTTATCATTTTCTTACGCCCCTAATTACATATCACTACCTCTCCACAAACCACTGCTATCTCCTTAATTATTTTAAATTTCCACTTCTATGATATCTGAGAGAAACAATTACAAAGAATGACATCTTGTTTGAACAAAATAAACAGGACCGGTAGGTTTTACCAAAACAAATATATATGGAAGCACATATGTATGTATGATTCGTGACTTTCCCATTTTCTACGAGCAGTAGCACATTGGATAAATCTTCCATTTGTTTGAATTGTCACTCATGCGGTAATTAGATATTTCGAGTTCATTTACATTCCTTCTCTCGCACTATTGTATGAGTGTAACAGTCACCATCTTTTCTGTATTTTATTTAATGCTTCCTTCTTTAAAGCACCTCTATAAAAATAACCCCCAACCCTCCTATAAGAGATTTTACAAATTGTTACAGTTGTGGACAATGGAAATCGTTAATAGGGATTAAAAAAATGTTAAGTCATGAGAGGGGTGTATTAAAGCGTAGGGTGATTAATAAAACGCGTTGGCCGGATTTTAAATGTTATTATATTTTTTAATGGTACAAATCTGTACACGCAGATAAAGATCGCCAGTGGGAACCCTGGTAACTGACAAAACAAATCTTGTCAAACAAATAGAAAAAACAACTGAAACGCAAATAAATATGGAATTCTCCAAGGATCGACATATATTATATCTCGTCCCCAGGACTTTTTGTGGCTTAATGTATGGCTAGCGCATCTGAGACTGGCATATTTGCCACAAGCGAAAACGAAAGTCTGGGAATTAGGATGACAAATTTTAGCTGACTCTTGGTATTCAGTATTTTGTTGAGGTTTTTTAGGTTTATTTTGATTATTATCTAGATAATGAAATTTTTGAGAGGGATTTTTTTCTTGTTTTTGTTCTGTGTTTTAATCATATTAGGTGATGTTATACAGACAGAAATAATCATGGAACGAAAGAAAAACAGATATTTTTAATTACACTATTTTGCACAACATATAAATGATGGGATGTTTTTTAAAATAACGAAATATTACTTGTTCTAGATTATTTCCTATAACCTTTGAGCTGCGGTTGGTTGAATGCGCTTACAGGATATGGCCTTTAAATTTTTAAGCATTGAAAATTTTTTAATGTCATTCCCAGTGTTTTCCCGCTTTTTCATAGGATAAGGGAATCCCTTTTTAGAAAAAATGGTCCAGCGCATTTAAAGGTTCAAATGGAGTCTTACTTTATAATGACGTCATATTTCCCAGCCAATTAAGTTCCTGGGAATCTTAAATTCATGCCACATTGCACTTGTAGCGTGATGAACTCCGTCGAAACATTACGTCATTATTTATTTTTAAAACTATCACTATTTTTATGTTTTTTGTCATGGTATTTTGCTTAAAGCGTGAAAGGACAGTTTCATGATTCTCCTTGAAGTTCTAACGAAATTTTAAATCACTACTCGTTAGCCCGTGGAAAATCCACGGGTTCGCCCGTCCTTTTTATACCGCATTGCGTGCTTCTCGCTATTGCGCAGCTAAGCTACCATTTTGCGTGACAGACAAACAGACAGACAGACGTATACGGGCATTATATTATAGATTCTCTGTAGGTTCCTGATTTTTTTTTTAAATTATAATGTTTAAATAAGTGGTAAAAATGGTAGCATTGCTGTGATGCTAACAGGAACAAGGAAACATTAGAGGAATTTATCGCATCAGCATTCCTACCCTTCGTACCAGGTACCAGCGAGAGCCTTCGTCGAGTTTTAAGACAACACAAGATCAAATGCATTCTTAACTCTAAAGACACCCTAAGAAGCACTTTGTCTAAACCAAAAGACAAAATAAACCTGGAGGAACAAAGCAATGTTGTTTACGAAATCCCGTGTAAAGATTGTGATGCAGTGTATATAGGCGAAATAAAAAGAAAGTTTAAGCAACGAGTACAAGAACATATGCGCGCAGTGAGAAACGGAGATGTGAGGAAAAAAGGAAATGGCGGACCACAGCTGGAGCGGAAGTCATCAGTTTAATTGGGATGAGAAGAAAATCATTGACAGAGAATCCAGAACAACGGCCAAGAAGATTAAAGAAACCATCAACAGTGTAGAACGTAACAAACACATAAACAGCATCTCGTATCAACTTCGTGAGATTTGGTTACCAGCCCTACAGAAGAAGTAGTTACCTACATCTAGGTCCGAAAATGTTAATTACCGTAATTAACTGTAATTATCAGCTCGTTTCTGATTGGTTAATTTTCATGAATTTCGATCCTCTGCAATTATATAAATACATGCGCTTTTACTTTGCCCGATAATGGGAGAAGGATCTCCCGAAACGTCGCCTACTAAACTATCATGTTCAAGAAATGATAAACTTTCCACAGTAATATGAATACTGAACAGACAAACCGAAATAATATCTTCAATAAATTAAACCTTCACAAGATAGTAAATTTGCTGCTGATATCGTTACAGAGCATCAGTGATTCAGACGCAGTACTTTGACTGTATAAATTCTTTAAAAAGTTTTTGAAGTAGCATTTAAATTAAGAGTATCTTTTATAGTATCCTTTATTTGTGAGAGTAAATATTGTGGGAAAAGTGCCAATAATTTTTCCAAGGGAAAATACTACCTTAAAGGTTTTTAAATAAATATTTAAAAAAATTTTTTTGGGCAAATATGGTGATCGTCATGCAGAGAATCGTTGATTGTCGCCTATGACCTGTTATATCAAGATCGAAGATCTGTTATTCAACTCTCTAACTCGTTAAACTGAGATATGTCTTTCACCCTGCTTCATAGAAATCAAGATAAGATTTTTCCCAGAAATAAATGTTCTCAAAATTCCTCCATTCGCGATGTTTTATTCTAAAAATCTGTAGTAAACACACCAAATTATGACGCAGCAGAAATCGTTTAGTCTGATATATCAAGTCAAGGAAGTGAATATCAAGTCGTTGAAACAATTGTAGTAATCATTGGATCGTTTCTTGTTGGATTGTCTGTGAGTCGTGATGACGAGATTGATGAAAGACATTAAATAGAACGATTACGTAGCAAACAGAATAATTCAACACCTCATTATATTTCCAGCTTTTTATTAAAGCTTGGAGTTACTGCAGCAGCGAATATAATCAGGCGTCGAAACCGGGGTAGAAATCCAGAGGGGTGTATCTTGTATTTTGTATTTTGTGTATTTTGTGTATCGTGTATTTTGAAAAATCACCTTCAGAATGCCAATAAATGTACTTTCCCGCCTATAACAATGCAATGCCATTAATGTACTCTTTAAGTGAATGAGCGCATCAGCGAAAAAGACAAAAACCATCTTGATATTTAATACATTGAAGTTTTAATACATTTTGTTGGTATTAATCCTCTTTTTGTTCTTCGGTATATGATGTAATTGGTTGTTCGGTAATATTAATATGTATCTGTATCTGCGCCCGAAAGACTTTGTCTAACGTATGTGGGTAGCCAATTTACGCTAATTTTTATGTCGAGCAATGCTAATTCAATAATTAGTATCACCGTCGACCTCGACCTGGACAACCTCGTTATTAAAAAAACATGCTTAATTCTTTGTAACATAAGTTCACCTGTTTGAACATTGCCATTTTGTACTTTGAAGCACGTTTTACTGTGTCCGCTTCTGCATGTGTTTTATAGGTGTAAATCAGGCATTTATTATACACCAACATTTTGTATTGCTTCCGTAAAAAGGGTTCCCGCAGCCTGTTGGTGGAGGGAAACCCTGTTCCGTCAAATTATACTACAAAACGGTTACGTATTTTATAACCTCGTTTGTTTTGATTTTGATCGCACATGATCATACTAGCAAATATGGCTGAAGGTAACATCGACGAATCGAATTTTGAAGATTTGGTATGTCTGATAAACTATTGCTTTTTACCGTTTATTCCACATAAGCATCCACACGATTCCTAAAAAACTTTGTTCGGATGTGACTTTTTCAAAAATTCATTTCTTTTTCATGAAGAAATTGTAAAACAGAAAAGTATTTTCATAAAATAAAAAGAAGAAGTCCAGGCAAAGAAAGCGGAAAATGCAAATTTTGATATACATTTTTTCTTTGTGTACGTTGTAATATGCTTACGTGTAGTATATACCACCTTTTAAAGATTGGTAGCTCAGCCCAGCAGAGCACTCGACTCATGTCCCAGTAGGTAGGGGTTAATCATCATAATAACAGTTAGGGACAACTGCAAATTAGACTATTCCACCTAAATAGGCTATGATAGACAAATTAGGCGAAATTTATCTCCTAACTAGTCTATCAACATTAAATTTGCTTATTGCAGCCTTCTGGTCCGTGGTCACACTGATCTTTAAGGTTAAATATGATCTAACAAACCTCCCTCGGATGTAGAAGTATTATTTTCCTAAATGTTTTGGTGCGTTTTGAGATATTGCTTTTAATTTGTTTTGCTGCTAATCCGCATGCGCACAACATATTTTTCTGCCATGTTTTAAAAAAACGCCGAAGTAGACTATTTTGATTTAAAAAAATAGGCACATGGTTAGGCTATGATGTCCTAATTACGCTATCACAGACAAAATAAGCTACTTGGACAATCTCGCCCTGGACCTTGTTCTAGTCGATTGGAAACGAGTTTGGTTGGTGGGCACGTTCACATGTATAACTTTTATATCCGTCATGCAAATTCTATGAAATTTGACCTAAGCAAAGCTGACTAAGTCAGCAAGTAGTGCAGGAAAAATAGTAGCGCAACCAACAAAGATTGCGAAGATATCGTCAATTAAAATTTTCCATCTACTAAATAGACTATTCTCTTAAGTTAAGCTATTAAAAATCTCCTAATTTAGCTACTAGCTTATTTAGGAGAAATAGTCTAATTTGCAGTTGTCCCTAACTGAATAATTAGGCTGTATAGAGTGGGTTTGCCCATATGCGGCCATCACCCAATTACAACCAGGAATATAAATTATGAATAACTTCATTTATTTATTACAATGCTATGTTAAGGCCACCATCAAAAATATGTTGTGTTCGCGTCCTGAAGACCCCGCAAAAATGAGTCGATCCGGCGGTTCGGCGTATTTTTCCCCTGGATTTTCAGATCGGAGCAAGCAATTTCGTTCCCAGGGCCAAGACAGTATAGCGCCACTCAGCATCTCGCGAAATTTTTTCCCGGTCTTTTCCAACTTACCAACTCGGGTTTTTATTAAAAGTGAGTCGGTCGGAGGACTCGAACACAACATATTTTTGATGACAGCCTAATTCCTTGTTTGAAACACTTAAGAACCTTTTAGCTTCAAAAAACCCAAAATCTATCAATTTAACCACTTAATTTGTCAAGAAATGTTGGTTCGAAGCTTGTTGCAGACTGTGCGCCTTAAAAATGGCTGACAAAATATTTTTTCGAAAATTCTTGGAAGTCTCATAAAAAAGTGTGAATAGTTAAATTTCAATCATCTCTGTGTGAATTATATACATACTCGGTGCTATCCTTTAAGGTGAGTGTAAAGGAAAGTGCGCATGATTTTATAATCCAAATATTATCTCTAAATAACATTTTTATAACCTGATAAGTAGATATTTTGGAAGCTCTTATTCCTCAATTGAGTGATGTAATTTTTTTGGAAAAATATTAAGGTCATTTGAGGTTTAGGTGTAGTATACAAAATTTAACCCTAACTGATGTTTCTCCTACAAAACGACTGATTTTTTTTTTTAATTTTTGACCATTCTTCCCAGCTGTATCTAAAAAGGGTTTTTACTATTTTGTTCAAAATTTTATAGTTTTCTTTATTTCATATTCTTCCAAATGCTACTTTTTCAACTTGTTTTTTTGCATATACACGGCTGTAAAAAAATTTAAACTTGCTTTTGCAAAAAAAAAATAAAGTAAAAAGCTCCTTTTTAGATATATATGTTATTTATCCTTATTTCAAAACAGTTCTCCTACACAGACGTTATTTAGTTTTGTAACAGAAAGTTCAAATACAGATTCCATTTTACCAAAAAAATAAACACTGAGAAAAAGAGTTTTGAAGTTTTGAAGTTTTTACTCACATGCAGCTACTTGTGCCATTAAAATTAAACTTGACAGGGTTTCCATTTTTAAAAGTGTGATATTTTTTATCTTTGAAAGTTGAGAAAAATATCAGCTCTTCAAAATAGTTTTTTGTTTGAAGGAAATATGTGTACATGAGCACATAAATGAAAAAAGTGGGAGTTTTTGGCTGTGGAATTTAAAACTAACATGGAACTTGCTAGTACACTTGTTCTATTGATGTTGAAATAATTTACACTCTTCTTGGTATTGAAACAGCTTTCTTCATTTTGAAAAGCCAAATTTAAGCATTGTACGGAGAACTTTGTTCCCAGACCTGCGCTATAATTTTTGAGTTTGACTTTATTGATATCGCTATGACATTTCTTGTATACACTAATATTAGTCACACAATTTATCAACGAGTTCATTTCAAAAATCCAACATGCGGATGATGCATGTTCTGAGTTTTCTTCTATACTGTCACCATCGCTTATCAATGGAACAGAAGATGAATTAACGGAATTAGTTTTTTGTTCTGTGTCTCTTTGCTGGTAAATCCATGGTTCTTTTTCTGCGTTTTCTTTTTTTTCGAATTCAAATAAGGATTGTAATGATAGCTTTACATTTTGTAAATGAGATGACTTTCCATGGCTATGAAGATGTTTTATTATGACAATTCTCAGAGGGAAATAAAATAAAGACAAAGATAATTGTTACTTCATTGCTCTTTTTTTGTTTGAAAGTTCCATTTATTTGCGAGATAACACCTCTTCAGTATGATACAGAAAGAGTGTTACAAAGATCACCACAGCGTTATTAGTGGGTAAACATAAACAAACAAAATAAACAGAGATCCAAATGGATTTTAAAAAAAAGTCATAATTAAAAAGTTTAGTACAGTTCCTTATCCACACTAGAGGATTGGAAATAATAGACCTATGAAATTTCCGGATTAAAAACAAATATGGCGCCCTAATAAGACCGCATACATTTTAAGTGGTTTTTTATGCTTTACACAATGTAAAGTTTTATTTTAATAAAAAATATTGTAATAAACAACCAGTTGTTGTTATTTTCTTTGACATTGTTCATTTTCCTATCTTAAATCGTGACAAAACAACCACATGTTTGGCCGCGTGATAAAAATAGACCCCGGTGGGTCACAAACTGAGCTAACAGGGTTTATGGGACTGGAAATGAAGCATTTTGGGAGTGTTATCAGTTGGCATATATCAGAAGGTTCAATTCCCTCTATTGCCGATTATACTATGATGACCAGATTAGAGTCTCTATTAAGAAAAATAATTGCGGCCGGTTTAGGGCGAAGTGGTCGTGAATGGGCGATTTTGGCTATATTGTTGTTTTCCTTGTTTACCCAGGGTCTATTTGTGCCGTACGCATGAGAAATTGGCATATTGGTGCACAAACATACCTGTACTTATCTGGAGCAGATGATAGTTGTTCATCATAGCAGTTAACAAGTATATTCAATTGCCCATATTGACTCACTGCCAAGGGGAATCGAACTCTGGTCTCCCACACAGAGTACGAGAGTGATAATCACTAAACTAGAGCGCCATAAATCATTATTAACCAAATTTGGTAATTGGGAAGATGGATTTTGGTTGGATTCACCACTTGTCAGCCACGTATATAGCCCCGATCAGCTATACTTATAACGATTGTTGAAATTAAAAAAGTTACCCAGGCCTAAGAATAGATAAAGGAACAACTAGCTTAATTACACACATCACTTGTAAATGCAGCCTAGCATCAAATATAGCAAAAGGTATCGACAAATTGCTTCCACCGCTGGACAAAATCTCGGTGGATTCATGGTGCCAAAATTAAACCAATGCAAGAAAATCTTAAAGCAATTCGACAGGGTTTAAGGTGCTTAAGATTTGTATCCATGATGACCCAATGAGGTTATCATTGGTCCAGCATCCAGCAAGCTAGTAGTAATGAGTTTATAACATATAAAGATGAAAATAAAGCAATGTTGAAAAACTATATTAACAATGCCATAGACTAGTAAGAGCAAGAAGGCTCAGTGGCCTGGTTAAATAAGACAATACTCAATGTGGGTTTCAAAGCACCATGCACCTTTATTAAAGCTAAGAAGTGTTTTACCTATTTTAGTTAATCCTGCCAGCTATTGCAACCTGCTGGGAAATGCTGTTAACATAAGATAAGCTGATGACTCAATAACTCGGGATATGTAACATGGTTTGCAACCAATTTTTGTGGGTAAGCTTGTATAAGCCCTATATGTACACAAAACTTGATTGCAAACCGAAATGCAGATCCCAAGTTATGAGTTCGTCAGCAAAAAATTAGGAGACCTGGGACGAGCAAACAAGTGTCATTTTGGCAAAAAAAATTATGTTAATCAATTAACCTTTATAATATCTATATATGCATTGATTAAGTTTGAATGCACACCCCTTAACAGGTCTAAATTTACTGATAAAAGAAAATGTCTAAATTTGCTATTACTGAAATATGACATCATAATTTATGCAGCATAATTAAATCTGAAATTCTTTAAATGTGAATATCTTGAGAACGAAAAGAGCTTTTTAAAAAATTTAAAAAGACTTGTTAGCTAACTTTTTAAGCTCTATAATATAAGTCCAACATACCTTGGGTTCCCTTTAATATTCTTTTGCTGTGTTTGTATTTCAGCCAAAAAATCACTATGTATATGCCATCTCAGAAGTCCAGCATTTTGACCCCCAGCAATTGTTTTATGACCTCAATTACAAAAATGCTAAAATAGAGTTGATTTACCTTATTCCATGAAATTAACGATTCATGAAATTAATGCGTTTTTTTTAAAATTCGCGTTAATTTAATGACCGTAATTAAATGCAATGTTAATTTAAAGACTGTTAATTTCATGACTTGTTAATTAAAGTACTGTTAATTTGGTTTTACAATATATAAAAGCCTACTATTTCCTCCTCATCAGGCGATACCTCAACAGTGTTTTCTTTTTCAAGGATCTTTATAAAAATAGCTTTTGTATCGTCTTCATACTCTGATCCAAGTGGAAAATTAACTAAAAAAACTTCTTCTTCCAAAATTTTAAATTTTTTAGCATTGTCTTTCCAAACAACAAGAACTTTTATTTTGATTTTCAAACCGCCTTGTAACAGAGGAGACCGTTTCACTACAGCGGATTCGACTGTTGCAGTAATTTTTGCTGTGTGTGATATCGCATATTCTCAAATTCGCGTTAATTAAATGCATTTTTGGAAACAACCTTTCTTTAATATCATTGAACCGCGTTAATTTCATGATCGTTAATTTAATTTGCTTAAATTTCTTGACTCGTTAATTTCATGGAATAAGGTAGTATTAGAAGATGCTGAAATACCATCTAAAATACCATCTTCTTCATGGAAAGTACTCTCTCTTTGTCAACAAAACTGAGCTACCTGGAGAAGTATATACATTTATCAGGGAAAAATGATTTTTCCGTTGTTTATATTTGTAAGCAAAGAGATCACCGTTATAGACTTGTTTTATGACTTTCATCCAGGGCAGAGGGATATTACTTAAAACCTTGATTCATAAGTACTTCCTTATACTCCTTTTGTAAAAAAACAAGTAACAATTTACAATACAACAGCTGCCATGACAATTCTATTTTTAATTCAATAAAGCAAGACCATGTGTTCATGAAAAAAAATACAATTCCCCACAGAATCAAAATCGATGAAAGCAATCATGTTATCTCTCACATATTCAAAATATGTTAAAAGCAGGCTTGGCAATGTAAGGAAATCTTTTATGAAAATGCAAACAATCCTTCCTTAAAAATTTATCAAGATAAAAATAATGCCAGACATGATGTATATGCATTATGTTTAAATGAGAAGTGTCAAAGAGTTTCAAACATTGTATAATACATATATAACGTTAAATATAAAAGTAGAAAGTATTTGTGCTTAGAACTGTGTTTTTTTTTAATTGGTGTGACAACAAGCTAGACAAAATTTTCTAAGTTCTTAGTTTCTCTACTAATGGATGGTGTGACATTTTGTTACATCCACTGTCACTTTGCTCTCGTCCAAATTTAAAACACACAATTTCCGCAAAACTATAATCTTATATAATAATACGAAGTGTATGTGAAATTTTCTTTGAAGTCGCCGAAAAAATTATGTCTCAAATGTTAAATTTTAGGACGTTACTGCGCGACGTCAATCACACTACTTTAACGTCAATATATATATAGGATATATTAAATTAATGAAGCCATTACAGTGCACTTAAAACTTTGAGGCCAAATAACTTGGAAACGAGGTGGTGACGTCAATGATTTTTCACCGCGTGGGTAACTAGGGACCACCTAGGACCAATTTGGGTAATTTTCCCAAACTGGGGTCCCCATATCCGTTTTGGAATGGGTGGGTTGATGACGTCATCAAAAAACCTTCAAACCCTAGTATCTCTGCAACCATTTGTCAAAGATGCATGATCCTATACATTTTCTTGATCAGCGTTTCAAGATCTATACGATGAAGGCAACAGGTATAAAATTTCTGAAAATTTTTTTTTGAGTTTTTGGCGGGTCTTTGCTGACGTCAGCAAAATTTTTAATTCCTGATATCTCCCTAGGCGTTCGTCGAGAAAATATGATCCTGTACATTATTTTAACCAGCATTTCAACCAATACACATTACAGACAAAGAATAAACAAATTTCGCGAATTTTTATATCTGCAATGCACTGCTGACGTCAGCAAAACATCTAAAACAACTTTCTTTTTATTGACCTTTTGCCTAAGTGGATTTCTCCACGGGCTTTATAGACTAGTGTTTAATAAGATATTCCATGAGACTAGAGGAATAAAATCTAGGTAAGGTTCTTTTTTCATGTTAAAAAGTCTTGAAAATTTTGTCATGTTATTTTAGCTAGCTATACCACTTTTTCAATCACCTTGACCTCAGTGTTCAGTTTTTTATTTTTATTAGAGCAAAATCTGATAAGTTAAATCACATTTTCAATTTGTTTACTCACTGTTTTACACTGTCTTTCACACAATTATTTTTCTGGATTGCATTAGGTGCAGGAACATTAACACCATAACAACTTTAATATCATGAAAGTCCCAAACCATGGTGTAATTAATTCACATGGCCATTTTCTTCCCAAAACAAACTTCTCTGCTTGTAGTGACAAGATTTGAATGTCATTATTTCCCTTTATATTTTATTTCTGTTTGCATGCTATCAAATTAATACTATCTGACATAGGTTTTTTCTTCATTTGGATTGTTGTAAAAAACGAATTCTTAGCTTTTCAAATTTTTGGGGAAAAAATTGGTTCAAATTTGTGTAAAAAAGAATGGATGTAATAAATGTTATTTTAAATTTTAGGGGATCAATGAAGTGTTATGTCAAGCTTGTACAAGACTCGGTTGGAAAAGTCCAACAAAAATACAAAAAGAGGCTATTCCAGTTGCATTAGAAGGTGAATGTTTTTATACAATTTGGATTAAACAGTTGCTTTAAACATTTACTTCAAGAAAGAAAAAAATGACTCATGGTAGCACCTAGTTCTGATGCCTATATTGTAATATTTGCATTAGGAAAAGACGTCATAGCATTGGCAGAGACTGGCTCTGGCAAAACAGGTGCATTTGCTTTGCCTGTTCTACACACATTACTGGAAAATCCACAAAGGCTCTATGCTTTGGTTTTAACACCAACTCGGTATGTTCTTATTTAAAAAGTCATATTTTTATTGCATTCCTCGGTTTTTAGATAGGGTAATTACATCAACAGTGTTAGTAAAGTCTAAGAGAAAAATGGAGAAGAAATTCTAAACAGGATTACTAATCTCAAATGTCTCAAAACACGAAATAGATCAAAAATATATAATTTGTAAAATTGTCTTTTTGACTTTATTTCCCTTAGTTTTAAATGATGGAATAAAAGTACCTGCCATCTTCAAAAGTAAATCTCACAAGTTTGTTAAAAACAAAAAACTCAAATGTCTCAAAACACGAAATAGATCAAAAATATATAATTTGTAAAATTGTCTTTTTAACTTTATTTCTCTTAGTTTTAAATGATGGAATAAAATTACCTGCCATCTTCAAAAGTAAATCTCACAAGTTTGTTAAAAACATAAAACCAGTCCCCCAGAAATAATCCAGACCTTGGATTTTTTTTCTTTGCAAAACCCATTAAAGTTTATGTCCGCAAGTTTCTTTCTACTATTCCTGAAGTTAAATTAAAAAGTGATTTTAAAAATACTCCAGAAAATTATCATGACTATGAAGGTACACACATTTTGTATGTTAACAAAACTTTTTTCTCTTTTCTATTTCTATCAGGGAATTGGCATTTCAAATATCAGAACAATTCGAGGCGCTTGGTTCATCAATTGGAATCAAATGTGGTATGATTTTTTATGCATTAATGTTATCATCTAGAGCTGATTTTCTTTACTATTTTGCTTTAAATGACACGAAAAGCAAATCATGATTCTTTTCATATTTTCTTTCAGCTGTTATTGTTGGTGGAATAGATATTATGACACAGAGCCTTGCACTGACGAAAAAGCCACACGTGATTATAGGTATAGATTAGATATCTTTATTTTGGAATCCATAACCTGTCATCTCTGGTGGATGTGCCTTACTATTTACTTTTTTGCCTTGGTGTATTAGCTATATAGACATTATTTGCTGAGAATTGTGATCCTAGCGGTAGCAGAAAACTTTAAGTACAAACGAATGTTCTTTTGTTTTTCATAATACTTGTGTATGTCAACTCTTCTGAAAATCACACTATAACTAACAAGGAAATATTTAAAAAGAAATTGGATGTCATTTTATTTCTAGCCACGCCTGGACGCCTGGTTGATCATTTAGAAAACACAAAAGGATTTAACTTACGGTCGTTAAAATATTTAGTAAGTTGTGCATTGAATTGTTAAAAGCTGGACAGGCTACTGCAATGAAAGTTTAATAAAGCGTTTGCAGAAAGACAAGTTTTAAATGCTCAAAAGTCAAGAACTATTCGCTGCATCAGGGATTAAAACACAAAACAAAACTTGAAAATTTTCGCTTTTGTAAAATTCAAGTTTAGAGTTTGATAAATAAATGTAAATGTATAACACCAAAGATCCTGGCGGATCATGAAACTGTGAAATGTTTTTTTTTCTTGGCATTTAACATGGGAATAGGTTTTGATATCTTTAGCAGTTGTCTATTTGATCGATTCTTGTTCTTGCACGACTTTTGTGGCTCAAATGGAAGCTTTATGCACTAAGACCCCTATTTACAGGGCCTTCATTGATGACACTACAATTAGGAAGCGAAGAGGCTTTTCTAAATACATAATAATAATAAAAAGGAACTTGTGAAATTTTATTTCGCCTGAAGTATAAGAACCTAATGCATTTAAAAATATATAGTCTAGAACTAAACACTTATTGCCATTAAATGCAATGAAATAAGAGTAAATGGAAAAATGGATTTTAAATCATTAATGACATTGACAACTGTGATAATAAGAATCCAATTTCTTTGTCCTCAAATGGCTTGTCTTGATGTATGCGCATGCGCGATTACTGAAGAAGTAACTGATAAAGTAAAATATGCAGTGTTTGAATCTTTTTTGTAGATAATGGATGAAGCTGATAGGATACTCAACATGGACTTCGAAGAGGAGGTACTAAATGCTTATTAACGTGGATTTTTTTGGTCCACCTTAGCGTCTCGCTGCATCATGTTATATTAGTATCTGTATCTGCCGGACCTTATAATTCCTGGAATCAGACAAGGGCGAGAAAAACCTTAAAGACATGGAAATATGAAAATTCTGTGCCTTGCCTTAAAATGTCGTGCTTAACATATTTTTCAATAATTAATTTTCGTAAGTTATGTTCAGTACTGCCATTTTTTGTATAACCAAGTTTTTTTTATCTGTCTGTGCGCTTCGAAACATAATATCGCTGAAATGATAGTTATATCCTTAACCCCCCCCCCCCCCCCCCCTCAGAATACTGAAAATACCTTAAATTTGTAGTAAGTTTGTATAAAAAATTGCCAAAAACCAAACTCTTGCGTGCCAATATTTTGTTGCTTGCCCTAACTATTATTTAGCTTTAATTTTCCGGGAAATGTTGTTTGGAAAATATGGTGGATATAAAAATGAGTGTCGTCATGGCAACTATTTTTTAGAGTTGAGTGACATCGTTCGCTCAAAAAATGTTTTAAAAATGTTTTATAAGATTTACAGGGCTTGTTGGGACATTTTTTGCATTATTTCTTGTTTTTCACATTAGTGTATTCACAATTAATATAAAAATTTTACGAATCTCAAATTTAAGCTAATTTTCTTCCGATTTCTACGAATGAGATGATGTCATTGGAAAAAGGGTTAAAGCATAGAACTAATGTAAAACATTTTTATTTTAGGTTGATAAAATTTTAAAAGTTCTCCCGAAAGAAAGACACACGTATTTATTTTCAGCCACAATGACAAAAAAAGTTCAAAAGTTACAAAGAGCTTCACTGCAAAATCCTGTGAAGGTTGAAGTCTCCACCAAGTATGTAATCTTTTTAAGTAGTACGTTCTTTGACACAGCATATTGTCTTGTATCAAGTTTTATAAGTTTTATACTAATCATGACATAGGTATATATACGTTGTTTATGTAAGTTGTTGTTTTTTTAAGCAACATGTTAGAGGTTTAGCTAATAATTGTGAACGAATTCTTTAAGTGGTATATTTAAGAAACAAGTAATGATTTGTTTAGTGTATATACATATGCATACTGTGGTTGCTAGCTGTTTACGTTGACTCTTGGTCGTATTAGATCAGTTTATTTTTGCACACCTAGCGTTTATTTCACAATAAACTCAAGCAATAAACAATCAATACAAAAGCATTAAAAGAAGAAATTGTGGAAACCAAAATTTACGCCCCTTTCCCTTGTTCGGTTTTGTTCGTTATAACGTAACCCCTCCAGACCCCATCCCCCACCCCTCCCCAATGTTACCTTGACCTACCCAGGAAATTCAATATTAGAGTATTGTGATCTGTTTTTATTTGGTAGATTTCAAACTGTGGAAAAACTGCAACAAAGTTATATATTTATCCCAAATAAATTCAAGGTACCACTTTTCTATTTAGAATTGTTTTTGTATGTGGATTAACCTTTGAGAATTTGAGATCGTAGAGGATAAGAAAGTTTTTTCCCAAAAACAAAGCGGGAAACTTACGTTAATTTGTTCTGTTATTCAGTCTTTTTTTTAAAGATATTTATTATCTAGCCCTGACTGCGTTTTAGAGGAAAACTTGACTAATCGAGACGCCGTTTATAGACCATTACTAATTCTTTTTTAGGACTGCTATTTGGTTTCCATCATGAACGATCTGGCTGGCAATTCTTTTATGATCTTTTGTGGAACTTGTAATAACGTTCAAAGGTACTACCGGGACTATTTTTTGGTTGTCAAATTCGCAGTCTCCGAAAAATTATTGTTGCATGGCATGCTTCTTATTACTGTTTTTATTACTGTGAATTTTATCTTGGATTGTTTAGAATCTGTTTACTTTTGCGCCATCTTGGTTTTCATGCAATACCACTGCACGGCCAAATGAGTCAGGTAAATTTCCATAAAAATACTTTTAGTGTGTTTGATTTTTCTCACTGAGACAAATTTCTGTTAGATAAATACTGATTATAAAATTGAAGATTTTCTGTGTTAGACATTGGGAGGGTACCTCAAATGTTCTCTTTGTTTTTGTCCCATCAATCATATCTATGATATCATTTAGTCGAAGCGGCTTGGAGCTTTAAATAAATACAAATCAAAAACACGTACTATATTGGTGGCCACTGATGTTGCTAGTCGTGGTTTGGATATACCTCATGTGGACATCGTGATCAACTTTGATATTCCTACCCATTCAAAGGTAGGTTGTAGCTTACTTACTGAGGACGTTTGTGAAATGAAGAAGTTTTTTTCACTTCAGGGAAAGGCTGGCTCCTTCGGAATCTTTCTTAACTTTTATAAGAAAGATCCCGAAGAAGAATTTCAAATTCAAAACAAAAGCATTTTTTTTAAAAAATTAAAAATGTCTATGAACAGCAGTTAGTGAATACTTTGACTGCAATAGCCAATGCCAATATACCCAAGGGGAAGCAATTTTTGACTTTGATGGGTTTAAAATTTTGCGGACAAATTTGATCGTATATGTTAAAAGTTTTGTGATTGGCAAGGTGTAAAAAAGCACATAAAATGGTTGTCAATACCGTTTTCTTCAATATGCTTTATTGTTTGAGCACCAAAATGTTGTGAATAGGTCCTGAGCTACAATTTTCGACATAATGTTTAGGAACTTTGCGGGTGCGATAAAAATGAATGTGACGAAACTAAAAATTTGGGAAAAAGTATGAAGTCCACTGTAAACATTCACAAATTCGGAGTGCAAAATTTTGTCCACCTTTTTGCAAAAATATATTCTGCTGGATTGTCAATTTAATACATTTATACAATTGTGGACCCAACAAGGTTGCTTTCTGCAAATTTTTGACTGGAAATTTGTGCATTTTGTTCTTTCTTGATAGAAAATACGTGAAATTAATTATTTAGGATTATATACATCGAGTCGGAAGAACAGCTCGAGCTGGAAGATCTGGAAGATCAATCACATTTGTAACCCAGTACGTTTTTTCTAACTTCGCTTCCTGTTTTTTAAGAAGCATACGATCTTACCTTATCTTATCCAGTCACTGTTGATTAAAGTTTAGTTTTTTGTGCCAGTAAAAATTGTTCTATTTGTAATTTAACACTATTGTGGCTATCGTTTCGTCCTTTAAAACCGGTGTCTTGTCAAATTTTGTTCTCCAATCCTAGATACGATGTTGAATTGTATCAACGCATCGAGCAGCTAATTGGAAAAAAGTTGCCTTTACACCCCATGGTTGAAGAAGAGGTTATGCTATTAGTTGAACGAGTAACCGAGGCACAACGATATGCAAAACTGGTATATCATATGTTTTTTTACAATTTTACGAAACATAAGGCGAAGGATATAAGGTACTTTTAACTGCTAACTAGCGAAATATTGCGAAATTAAAATGAAATTAATAAATTCTTATCTCATAGTCTTCTGATGACGATGTTGTGTTTATTAAAATCTTTAAAGTGTTAAAACATGATAAATATATACAATGCCGATTTTCCGGCAAATATTTAATTTAATTTAAAACATATGACACCAATGAACAGAGACAATATACGTGGAAGGATAAAAAATATTGAAAGTTGACATGTCGTAAAATAAGTTTATTAACAAGGAGAACTAATCAAACACTATCCCGAATATCCAAGATAAAATTTGATAATACTATATTTTTAAAAAATGTTCAATGTTCTGGAGCCTCGTAGACACAATAAAGTTGATGTAACTAACGAAAACGAAATCTTCGTTCTTATAAAACTTGTTGCTTGTGCAACTGGTATGTTTCTGTTTTCTGCTATAATTTCGGAAAAACGTTTCTGAAATCTCATGCCTTATCAACCAATTCCACTATTCGTTGCGAATCCTTCTTTTGTTTTTATTATATAGCCGTATTTTTTCTGTCTGTCCGCAAGAAAAGTGTTGTGCAACTAGCGCACGAAATAGCGTGTAATTTAAAGACGGACGACCCCGTGCAGTTTTCCACGAGTTAACGAGTATGATTATTTTCATTGCGAATACTATTTTCTTGCATTTGTGTAGGAGTTGAAAGAAATGCATGACAGCAAGAAACGATCGATCGATATCGACGATGAAAGCGCTTCATCCACTGTGGAGGGTTTGACGAAAAAAATGAAACAAGATCAAGATCAGAAGAGAATAAAGAAAGGAAGCAAATTTAAAAAGAAGTTTGGAAAGAGATAACATATTTTCAGAATATATATTTGTCAAAAAAACCCACGACTTTTAGTGAAACTAGTATTTCAAACATGTAACGGTTTAAAACACTCATTCCAATTTGGATGTTTTAGAAAGGTAAATGCAATGCAAGTATAAAAGTTTTCTCGAATTCGCAAGTGTAAAAATCCCATAAAATCTTCTAAATATTTTGTTCGTAAAGATCTGAATACCGAAGAGAACCAACCCCGTCACCAGGATAATTTGCTTCTCGGCGTCGCTGCGCTGTAAAAGATGCTGGAGTTGAGCTTGATGAAGTATCACTTTTTCAACTTTTACTGATAGTGTAAGGATTGCGCAAGGTGTTATGTAAAGTTATATTATGTAGATCCTCCATCTTCCTAGGTGATAATACATAAAAACGAAAATAAACCAACCTGAAAAGCTGGCGGTCGGAATGTGTTGTTTCCCTGAAAACCAAAAGTGAGTGCAGCTAATATAATTGCAACTGAACATTTTTGATGAAAGATAATATTATTACAGATATAAAGTCGCTACAAGTGTGTTATAATAATAAAAAAAGTGTTATAAAGTGTGTTATAGAAAAAAAGTATAAAATCTAAAAATAACTCTCAGTAACTAATTGCATGCCTTTTTATATAAGAAACTAGCTTTGGCTACTGAGGCCCAAGTTTCTTATTTTTTCTGATTTTGAGGCTAAAAGTTTCTTCAGTTTCTTAAGTTAGTAGGTCATTAACTGTACAGGACATCTAACCAACGTTTAAAAGTTTTGTTTGGAAAAATAAGGGTTGTTTCTCTTTTATAGTTCTAGTTTTGGCTGCTATTTGATCAATTAAAAAAAGTGCTAAAGGCCGATATACACAGAAGAATATTCACAAAGAATATTCACCTTTTAAATATTCTTTCAATATTCTTCTAATACTAGTCTTTAGCCCGTGGAAAAATCCACGGGTTCGCCCGTCCTTTTTATACTTAATTGCGTGCGTCTCGTTACTTGCGCAGCTAAGCTACCATTTTGCGTGACAGACAGACATACACGGGTATTATTATATAGCCTAGCCGTTAACCCGTGGAAAAATCCACGGTGTCGCCCGTCCTTTATATATCGCATTTCGTGTTTCTGTAACAGGACGCGGTTTTCGCGGGCAGACAGACAAAATACGGCTATTATTAAAGAGATGTTTTTGGTAAATACACGTAAAAATGTTAAAAGAATATTGTAACACCTGCCTACTAATTTTATATTTTTTCGTTATTTCTCAAACATATACACGGAAGATTGTTACAGTCAGAGTGCAACTATGGATAACTTTGAGGAAGAAGCTAATCTTCTTATTACTATCATTGCTACTTGTAATAACGTTAAAAGAAGAGTAAAAGAAAAAACCTTGTGAAAAGCGCACAGTTTAGGTTAAGAAATGGTTACGAAGAGATGTGGCGCTTATTTTGGCTTAATTGCTGAGATTTGAAAGTTTTCGACGTTATTTAAGAATGAATACTGCAGCCTTTGAGGTAAGCATATTTTAGACGCATAGTACTTTCTCTCTGCAACCTCGAATCCATGTTCCTCTATGTTCTATTATGGTGTGCGTGTCGTTGGGCAACCTCAAACCCAGGGCTGTATGGCTTTTGGAGGACACTGGGAACGAGGTTACATCGTGGGTTTTAAGGGTGTACATCCCTGTAGGGAAGTAAAATGAGATAAAATCCTTATGCTATAACTAACAGACATTTTCACCCTCTCCTAGAAACTTGTGGAATTGGTTGGTCCGAAGTTGGTCAAGCAAACGACAATGATGAGAACGCCAATTTTACCCTGAAGAAAAATTAGCTATTACTCTTTGTTTCTTGGCCACTGGCGAGTCGCATGAAAGTCTAATGTATCAATTTCGGATCCATAAAACAACTATTTCACAGTTTATACCTGTTGTTTGTGCAGAGATATACAATACGTTGAGAGAAATCTGTTTGAAAATTCCAAGTACCAGAAAAGAGTGGGAGGAGTACGAACATGAAACAATGCGACGCTGGTAGTTTCCATATTGCTTTGGTGTAGCTGACGGCGAACATGTTGCTATTATTCATCTACCTGACAGTGAATCAGATTTTTTAACTACAAAGTTTTTTTAAGTGTTATTGGCACTTGTAGATTATGATTACCAACTTCATATTCGTTGATTTTGGTTGCCAAGGTCGTATCAGTTATGATAGCGTTTGAAATAGCGCATTTTACAGTGCTTTAGAAAGAAATCAGCTTAATCTTCCAGAACGAAAGATGTTGCCATTATCAAGTGACCCCCTTTATCACGATTTTGTAGCTAATGATGATTTTCCTCTACGAATACACTGCCTGAAGCCTTACCCGCAATCCGGTTTGACTTTGCGAAAGCGCATATTTAGTTATCGCTTATCCAGTAAATGTAGAATCTCGGAGAATGCATTCGGAATATGGGTGAACCGTTTCAGAGTTTTTTCGACAAAAATATGTCTTAATCCAGACAAATCCACTATTATCACTTTTGCTCGCTTGTACTAAACAACATGCTTCGTGATCTTTTCAGAGATTCGTACACTCCAGATGGTTATGTCAACCGAGAAATGTAAGACGGGACGTTACTCAAGGGAAGGAGGTTTCATTGACTTTGTATTGCATAGTCTTCCAGTTAATCGCAGTAATAGAGCAAGTCATTCAGCGGAGTATGTACGAGACGTTTTTGCAGATCAATTTTGGCGCCTGGGCAAATTCCGTGGCCATGGTTTAAAAGAAGGCCATTAGTCATATGCACGTTTATATACGATATGTTAACTACTAATTTCTTGTTACAACAATGTACGTATAAAATATAGTTTGGTCAAGGTGGTCATTAAAACAAACAAGTTTACAATATTTGTGTTTTATGTGTAGTTGAAAATCGAGTGTCACTGATATTTTCTTTGAGAGCCAATTTGAGGCGGTGTGAGTATGGTTTCTAGACGCATACATACCATAGCCATGGGACATCACGTGGTTCAATTGTAGGGGTTGTGACGGCATGGTATTTCGTTTGGTGTTAATTACCAATTGTTGAATCTCCGGCTTTAAATCATCTTTGTCATCACCATCGGATACTTGTGTCAGTCGTCAGCATCTCGCAATATATTTCATCATCATTTTTTTTCTGCATCAACTTTTTGCAAAGGGTTTCGCTGCTCATTGTTACTTTTCCAAGATGCAACAAGTTTCCCCAGAGCAATTGTAGCTGATTCCATTACTTTGTTCGCATTTCTAACTTGCGCATCTTCAGCAATACCATGTCCCTTAAAATGTCTCCTATACTCTTCATTACCATAGGTTGCATACGTTTCATGTAACCTAACGTGGACATTTTATAGCGTTAGTCCTGTCTAAAATTTTTTGAAGATATATGTTTCTTTCACAGCTTTTCATTTCATGTGGGTAAAAGCGCAGTCGGTCTGGTCTTTAAAAATACAGCAAAGCAGATTTAAGAGGATTTAAAAAAAAAATGGATGATTGTTAAGCACTGAATTGCTCGTAAATCGTTCTGCACATTTAGTTTAGACAGATAGATCAGGATGCCTTGTTGTTTGAAAAATTAACACGCGGCGTCATACTAAAAAATACTTTTTTAATTGGCAGAATTAGGTCCATGGAAGTTTAAAAATTTATTGTGAATGACAACGAAACGCCGCAAGTAAATCACAGCACATAGGCGTGGAGAGTTTACAGGGGCTCATTCTTCCAGGAATAATGGTTTCTTAAAAAATAAAAAACTTTGATATAAAAAACAAATCTAGTCAAAAAACTATATTAAAGCTCTATATAATATGCGTCCCCGTTTGTCTGTTGTAAAAGTGGGGTCATGCTAAACCACGCACAAAATTCTTAAGAATAACAAATGCGATATAGTTTTATCGACTTTGTTGTGACGCGGACAAGTTCCCTAACTAACTGCACTTAACACAAATACTATTGTTGCTGCCAACAGCATTTTCAAAATTTCGCTTTTTAACAAGATCATGAAGTAGATAGAACTAGCCGCAGTGTATCAACAGGTCATTCTTGACGTCATTTAAATTTAAGTAACCAGTTTTTGTTCATTGTTTTTCAGCCTAAGTAGATTTTAGGCCTATTATTATGTGATTAGTCTAATCGACTTGTCTCTATATTAATAGCCGTTTTCTGTTGGTTTTTGTGCAAAAAAATATCGTGCTAACGGACACAAGAAATGCAGTATCTAATTTCTTTTTTGGGGTTTTAAAAAATCTTTGTTTAATTAAAAAAATTTATTATACAAAAGTCATGGGTGATTAACTTTTATTGTTTCATCGATGTAGTTTCGTCACCCCCGTACGATTTTATATTACTAAAAACAGGTAGATAGGAACTAGCTACATAGGTCACTGTTATCTGCTTTTAACTAGCTAGAATACTCTTAATGTTACATTAGTAGGGTAGTTATATATTTTTGACTAAAAAATGTTTATTATCGAAGCAATCAAAGACACTTCAGGGCAGGGCTTCGATAAAAAATCAGCAAGTTAATTGTTTTCTTGTTTGTGATTTTTATATATAGCTAGCTGTATGAATGCTGGCTGAACAGACAGAAGCAAAACCAAAATTAATCTATCAGAATTCAGCATACACCGTACTATAACATAAGTAACAGCTTTTCTAGCACATCAGGAAAGTTCTGGAACTAAAAGTTTTCAGTAGACTGGGTACCATTACCTTCTAGGCATCTATCGTATGTACCATGTCAACATATATATCACCAGGCAATATTAAAGATCCCGCCTCACTTGGCGAAAATCAATAACTGGGAAAGCTTCTATTCTACATTGCATTGTATTTGATGGTTCTATGATCTCCAAATATAATTATTCAGATAGATATTAAATATCATGACAAAAGTGAAGTTTTTTGGGCATTATTAATATTCTGGTGGCATTCTCTCAAGATTTAAAAAAAAATAATTATTTGAAAAACGAGACTTATTCTTAGAAAAGTCGTTATGAAGTGTTTGACACTGTTAGTTTCACCTCGCAATTAAGGCCCGGAACAAACAGAATTTTTTACGAGACTAAGTTATTTGTTCAACTTTTTGCTAAGGAATTTAGTGATAAGAATCATTTTTAGTCCCGATATCTTAAGAAATGCGGGAAGAAATATTTTTTAAAACAAAACATTTGAATAATCATATACAGATTTTTTTAAACGTTTTTGAATCAATATTTATTCATCGTCATAACAGTGCAATACCAAATTTTAATGCCGTTTCACCTGTTGTTCATTGTGCCGAATAATGTTCATACATGTTTTCTATACAAGCATGGCATTTATAAACATCTGTAGGCTTAAATTAGGTCATTCTTTAAGCGTATGCTAAGCATTATGTAAAGCCTAAGAAAATGTTGTGAAGTTTTTATGTGCTTTGTTTCGTAAGCAGTTGCTCTTTTTATTCTTTATTCCTGAATTAACTATCGTGCAGTTAGATTTAAGTTGTAATTTACAGATGTTTAAAATTTAAATGGAAAATTTTCCTTCAAATAAGCACATTTGAGCCTGATCGTGTTTTTCATTAACATTCTCCAATAAATCTTCTTGCTATTAAGCATAACCTAAACATCTTTCAAGCCTGAGAAAGTACTTTTCATAAGTATCCTTAAGTCTCATTTTGGAATTTTAATTGCTTGTAAAAAACGCAGTGCTTTTAAAGTTGTTTTGTTTGCCAGATGGATTTAAGATCTTGGATATATTGAACTGCATTTTTAAGTGTGTATATATTTGGCTAACTATATTGTAATGATTCTCGGGCAATATTATTTTTTTACCTTTTTAGCTATCAAGTTATGAAGTTAAAAGTTATACCGTGCTGCAAAGGCCCATTGTTAAGGGTTTTTAGCCAATCAGCACTGCGGGTTTCCCGTATAAACTGGTTGAAAATTGCTAAGTGAGTAATGCCAAATTTAAATCGAGAGAAGTGAAAAAAAACAGAATCCAATTTTAGAGAACGCGCTTCGCAGCCAACTTCTGTTCCTTTAACGTCAATAGCTTAATTTAAATTAATGAAGCCATTACAATGCAGTTATAACTTTAGCTAAATAATTTTAAAAAAGGGTTAGTGACGTCAGCAATTTTATACCGCGCAAGAAACTTGAGATCATCTGAGATCAAAATTAGACTAATTTCCCAAAGCCAGATATAAGCAACATAGGGCTTATATCCTTAAATCAGTATAAAAAGGGTTGAGGAGCGGGAAAGACAGTATAATCAAGCAAAAAGAGTTCTCTTAGAATAGGGTTAGTGTGCGAAGCCTTATACTTCGTTCAATTTATTATAAACGCATACGTTTTTCAGCACACATATTGAAGAATACAAAGAAAATTCCTAAGTACCTAACCTTTCGTAAATAAGAGAAACATTTCTTTCGTTTTCCGTGTTTTCGGTTTTAAATTTGAGAGTTAGAGATTGTCGTTTGCCCTTGCTGTGTGCTTATTTAATTTTGAACTTTGGGCAGTTATTTGAACTGAATAATTATTTGGTACTTATTAAAAACGTTTTTGGAATAAACACATTACAACCAAGCTATGTGAGATAAACATCTAAAAGTCTTTTCTTTATCATATTAACAATGAAAACAGAAACGTCGCACATATTATACATGTCACATCACGCCCCCCCCCCCCCCCCCCCCCCCCCGCGCAATATAGCGTGTTGGAATTTGATGAGTCGAACAATCATAAACAATTAATACTTAGGAACTATCTGGGAGACAAAACGATCGGGGTATAAATTTCCGGGGGGGGGCTATAATCCTGGGGGCAATGAGTAATGGGGGCAATAGTCCGGGGGCCAATCTTCCAGATAGAAATAATGTGAACTGTCCAGGGGAGGAATTGTCACTGAACCCGCGAAAATGATGAACTTTATTTATATTCTTTTATTCCCCTGCTCAAATGATTTTTAAATTTTTCTCAGCAGTTTTTATTGTTTATGTTTTTTTTCCTCTTAACTTCTTTGAATGAAGAAATTTTTATCGTCGTGATCGATTTCCAATTTTAATTTGCAGTTTTCGCGCCAAAAAGTCACTTCAGAGTCAGTACGCTAAAAAAGTGAAATACTTTTTAATCTGAAGGTCATAAGCGGAACTGGACTAAAGGTTATAAGTAGACAACTAACTTTTTAAAAAAGGTCCTTGGTAAGAAAATTTTTTGCTCGCCTGAGTGGCAAATTAGCTTTGCTCCCTGAGAAAAAAAACTGTTCTGAAAGTTATATTAGCCTTATAAAAAGCGCTTATCGAAAATGTTGTGTTATATTGAAAATGATTGTATTTGAACATGCACATCAGGAAAAATAAGGTGGCAAACCAAATCTGTATGATGGGGTTATATAAAGCATATACTTGAGTGAAATGTGCTGACGTCAAATTTATTAATGATATTTAAAATAAAAAATCATATAAATTTTACTCAAGATGAACTGGTCCTATTAGCTAATATGCTCAGCTAATAAAGTTGTTAATATTGCATTTATGCACCGAACTGAGCCATAGTTAAATGCGTAAGCGGTGGGATTGTTTACGAACTAGATGCGCACTTTGAAAATACTTGCTCCTTTGTTGGACAATCTTGTTCATATCCATGTGAGATACAGAGTAGGGGAATATAGAATCGATTGCCATGTCTCGTTGAATGCATGTTAGGTATGCCAAAGAAAAACATACAACATTTTTAAAAGCCACATTCTGCATTATTCTATGTTTATACCCGCTAAAACAAAACGTCTAAGAATATAAGCAGATGCAACAAAAAAGTAAATAATAAAAAAAAAAATAAAAATAAAATAAAAATGCAAAATGTCCATTAAAATCAAAGGTGTCTAACAACCGTTACGTAAAAACCTAAATCTGCTGAAACTAAATCCTATTTTACACCATGGAAAAAGTATACCTGGTATTAAAAATATTTCGCCAAGCAATACAAAAAGGGTTGTTACAGAATTTCCACAATGTACAGTTTGCAATAAGTCATACCAAATCAGCTATTCAGTCAATTGCATACAGCAACCCTTCTGAAGTTTTTCACAAAATATAAAAAATCAGAGTTATTAAAGGAGAGGCGAACTGCTGAATAAAAGTTCATGATGACAGTGTTGATTTGAAAAACCAGACCGTCTAGCTTGGTCTGCTCCATAAAAAATAAATGTACATGTTTTAGCTATCATAACAAAAAAGTCTAGAAGCAAAGACTAAGAATGTTTTTATGTTTCTTACATGAAAACATTAAATTTCACGTAAAAATTTGCATAACGACAACACACTAGACCCAAAATACAAAATAGTCTGCTAAAAATACAAGTTTTGTTTACATATTGTGGGCACTAAGTCTTTTTCTTCGAACAAAGATATCGTTACAACTTTATATGAATATATGTCAATCAGAAGTTATTTATCTACACTAAATAATAATCTAAAACCTAACATTGTTTCAATAGAAAGAATAGGCTAAATAAGACCTTTCTAGGAAGCTCCTGCATTTTTCTGCCTGCCACGCAGTTGTTAAAGTGAGGATTGCTTACCGCGAAAAAGGTAAATATTTAAAAAGGTCTGTTATTTTATAGTAGCTACTGAACGTACTTAGCAAATTGATATTCACTTTGTGGGTGAAGGTAAAATAAGTAAAAGAAAAATTCGTAAATAAAGGTGAAGCTATTATATTGCGCGTTCGATTTGTTGTTGATTATTTCCGGTCTTTATATTTATTTAAATTTGGCGCCATCTCATTGTAACAAACGTTATCGTTCGAAGCTTGTTGTTTGTTGTGGAAAAAAACTCAAAACAAAAAAAAAATGTTGTTGTTGGTCATTACAGATATTTAAATGTTCAAAGAAGTTTAAACGAAGATTAAAGAATGCTATAGTTAAAACATAGACATTTAAACCAGTATTTCTGGATGGATTAAAACATGCCTGAACAGATACAGAAAAAAAAGTAATACTAAATTTACAATTACAGACAATGGCATAAATATACTTGCATATTCTATGCATATCAGAGATAAAAATGCTCCAGAGATATTTCCAAACTGTTTAAGCACCATTCGTATACTTTCCAAGTAACTTTGATGTTCAGACGATACAAGTTTGGCGAAAACGATGACTATAAATAGCTCTTCGCCCATTTCAAACAAAGTCAAAGAAGCAACATATAACACCAACATTCCAATTTTAAAATCGAATTCATGGCGACCACTAGCGAAAATATACTGACAAATTGATACCGTGATAATGGAAACCTGACTGGCAAGACCAATAGCATATACAACTAAATTTCCCATTTTGATCTTGATACTTAGAATATATAGTAATATGTTGAGAATTCCATTAGCAGCAAAAGCACAAGAAACAGCTTCGTACGGCATCGATAATATATCCAACAAAAGAATTGGGAGGCCGCGAAAGAAAGCAATATTGAGTACACAACCAGAAAATGAAACAAGCAACATTACCACAATAACTTTTGAGCATAGAGCCTTTTTCAAAACCATTAGTGCACTACTCCTTGCATCTTTCTGTTTACTAGTTTTCCCGATCGATATAGCTTCTTTCATGTCATATTCTCTTGATAGATCATGCGCAAAGCAAATAAAAAAGAACTGCACGGCGATAGTAAGGATCAGGAGAATGACGCCTGATATGTTTCCATACGTAATATGCAGCTTACCAAACCAGATATTGAGTTTCTTAAAGGGAAGAACAATAATAGGGCCCGTCACAAAACCAAGAGCTGTCGTGCACACCAAGTACGGTAGTTTTCTTTGCAGTTTATCAGATGGAAATGATCTTGCCATTTCACCTATCATTAAAGGCTTCGATACAATTACTGCACCATTTAGAAGTTTTCCAACAAAGGGAAACAGTGGCGACCATGGCACAATATACATCATACTTCCCAACATGGCTACAAAGTTTGTGATGATAATAATGAGTTTTATGCGTCTTGTTTTGTCGGCATATCTTGCAACTACAGAAGAGAACAACATCGGTAGAATATAAACCGCAATATTTATTAATCCATAATATACGTCTGCGTTGTCAGTTTTTATAACTTTTGTTAGGTATATCCACAAAGTTGCCGTGTTTGCACTTTGTTCAAGCCCTCTTAGAAAATAAACTGACATATATGCAAGGATTGTTGTTCTTCGCTTTCCTTTCCAAGCTTCCATATCAACAAAATCATTTCCCATGCTTCGGTTCTGGTTAGCTGTTGAAGTTTGCAAGTTTTACTTCCGCGGAGTATTAATTATTGTAAGGTTTGGCCAATAATGATACAAAAAATTGTGTAACATTCGTGATTACTGCTTAAATAGTTAACACTAAAACAAAAAATTAGTTACGGTCCAACAATTCCTGTTTGCGAAAAAACAGTGCCATTTGGCTCCCTTCTGTATTAATAAATGTATTGAAATACATTGTGCAAAGCACAGAGAAATTTAAATGGCGTCAGTGGATTTGAACTTTTAATTGGATCATAAAATCTTAATACAAACGTGATCCTCACAAATTTTTCCGTCGTCACGTATCTTTGTTTTTTATGCGAATTTTGTTTTTAATGCGAGCATTTAGAAAAGATTAAGTAAAACGAACGTATTTTTAAATGCTGCTTGCTTGCCCTACGCTTGTTTAACAAATTTCGGATAAAGAAAAAGTCCAAAAAAAAAATAACGTCTGAAATTATTTGTCGTACAAAATTTTAAACGTCCAAATTTTTGAATTCAAAATGACCACAAAATAAAAAATCACGCCCCTGTGTTTGTCTTTCCTCGGCTGTTATAAGCCCCAGTTTATTATTATCCCTGAAAAAAAAAGCGTTTAAAAACTGTTAAGAAATTCATATGCACGTCGTAAACATTGATTTCTTTATACTTTGCCGTTAGGCTTTCCCTCTTTTGGTACATTTTATGTCCTTGATAAAAACACCTAAAAATTTGGTCACAAATTAGGTTAATCCTTTGGCAGAGGGTATATCGTACACTTTTAAAAAAAATGTAATTCACAAATTTGACTGCGCTACCTTGCATGGCAGTCCTGATTTGATTTTGTAAAAGGGTTAAATACGTCCTAAAATATATTGTTTCATTGTGTATCAGTATTCTACAAAACACAAAAAAACGGGACATACTTCTGCAGTTAATTTTTATCTGTCGCCATTGTAATTGATTTATTTTGTACAGGAAATTTCCTTGATTAGATTTAAAGTCTGATCAGCTATGCTGGACCAACTGCTGTCTATCTGTTATTTTTACACCCTCTGTTGGATCCTTTTCTGCACGATTTCAGAATTGCAAGAATCAGATCGAAGGCAAATCGTTTGTTCAATAAAAATAACATACATCCAGCAAAAGATAATGGTCTACAGACTTCAAAACAACCGCCCTGTAAAAGTTAGAATGTTTATTTCATATGGATTTTATTTTGTGTTAATATATGTGTGTACTATGTAATGGATGTTACCAATATAATCCACGAAAGTATTGAAGCAAAGAATTCAGTTTAAAGAACGTCGGTAAACTTGCCGGGACAGATTGCTATTGTAATTTGCTTACAGAAATTTTATCATTGAACTTTATATATCTTATAGATTTAAAATTTATGTTCGAAATGTCAACCATTAGTTATGTCTTACCATTTCATTATCACAATAATTAAGATTTCACAATAAAATATTTCGAATCAAATTCGAGGTAGTATTACAACAGGATCCCCTTTTTTTCTCTTCTCCCGATTCGACAGATTTTTGGAGTGCTTATCGTAACGTCACCATTTACAAGTCTAACTTAGTCCGATAATTTATCAATTTATCGATCCCGCTTAAATGTCAGAGATCTGTAAAGCTAAAAAGACAAAAAAGATGTTGTTTATCAGCCTCGTGTAAAAGTCAGAGAACTGGAAAGCTGGAAAGACATCAAACAGATGTTGTCATGGCTTGATACATTTAATAATTAATACAACTATTTTTAGCCGATTTTGATTAAGAAAGGATTATTTAAATTGAACCAATGATAAATAATTATTTTACCTAAATCGTGCCCGAGTGGTCTAACACAGGGACAGAATTCCAACGAATTGATCTTGGAAACGAAATATTACCCAGACGCTGAATGGCTTCGGAAACAAAAAAGAAGTTGTCCGTCTTTTTCTTTTACATTGTTCAAACAAATTTAAACCTTGCTAGCTCTACGTTGCTTTACTGTCTCTTGCTTAGCGTGACTAGCTGACTAACATGAATGGTAAACAATAGTCACAGTGGGAAACATGACTAGCTAGGTAATGATACGAAAGACGTTTTACTAGTTGTAACTATAGCTCCAATCAATATTTTTCATAGCGGCACAATATTATAGTACATGCTGTCAACTTGCCACAAAATAACGTGACATTATAACCCACCAATCCGGTCTCTTAGGAACATCCAGTGCGGATCAACAGGCGGATTTTTATGCCTGCATTTTCAGGAGTCTCCAAACATTACGTAGCGGTATATATGCGTTGTATGTTTAGCTAAGTAGAAACATGCCTTGTAGCTAAGCAGTATGGACGGTAGGCATGTCAAAGTTTAATCCCAAGGCATAATTCTGGTTGGTACTAAAAAAAATCTTAATTCATGTTTGCAAATTTTTGCCGAAGTTGGATGTAATTTAAACTTTTGACCTAATTTTCTTGATATAAATAACTGTTGTTCGGGTATTGTAGGCTTTAGCAGGATGCTGCTTTAAATGTCTATGTTCATAGCCAAAATCTTAAAATTGGTTGTTGATTTCCGCCAACCGCTACGCGAAGAAGAATCTTTGAAATCGCCTTCAGGGAGATAGAGATATAGAGACAGCGCAGCTAGGTTGGACGTAGGGGGCTGTGATATTTAGGCTAAAATATTCACGCAATCTTTGGGCATTATTTTTTATTTTTTTATTTCTTTGTTATCACCTAAAAAGCCAATAGAAAAGCTTCGTTTCGTTTTCAACTAATAATTACAGATACAGATTGTACATAATCTGATCTTAACGACCTTCTAGTATTCTACGTTCCTTGGCCAAATCATAATCGCTTTGAAATATGACCAAATGCACTTTAAATTCTGGTTGAACTGAATCTTTCTTTGGCTGTGCCTGTGGGGAGTTTTTTGTTTTAGGGTTGGTTGCTGATGGGAATTCTAGAGTAGTTTATATTATACTTGATATGACGTTATCTGTTCAAAATCGTGTCATTTGGGATAGTCATTTACAAAAACATTGGGATCATGCTGGGGAGACGATACGTGAACATTATTGATTTGCCCAAATCTCCGAATCTGTTGCTTAAGCGTTAAAACAAAGTAGAACAACATCCGCAAGAACATTTCTTCATAACATAGAAACGACTATTCAACACCACATCGTCACATGCAACGTATTTTCAGTGCCCTTTGGGAAACGGCGTATTAAAATATATAATGCATTTATTTTTATCACTAAATTTATTTATTTTTATAAATTTAAATAATTAATTCAATTAAAGAAAAAATTAATTTATTAAATTTATTTTAATCAATATTTTAATCAATAATAAGTTTGCGATTAAACAACCCCCTGGTTTTAAAAACATGAAACAAAACATTTACAAATGCATTTAAAGTTACTGTATGCAATACTATAACAGAGTAAAAATATGCTTAATTATATATGCAAACTTCACGAATTTTCCGATGTAACAAGTCCTAGCCGTTGTGTTGTATCAATTTGTAAATCCTACATGAAGCTGTTTGTAAAGAAAGGAAAAACTGATATTTAAATGGAGGGAAATTGGATTATTATTAGTAGACTGAAAACGAAATATGTCCAGTTAAGAATTTTAATGTGTGCAAAGAACTTACAAAGTTAACGGACGGAAATTCAGAGAAATGTATTTTTGGAGCAATAACTGTTACAAAATCTGATTCGGTTGGAACTATCAGATAAAGACAGAGTATAGCATATACATGGATGAGGAAACTGGATAGTATCAGTTTTGACAAGTCAATGCTTCGCTTTCATAGCTCAAGATCCGTTAGTGCAACGGTCGCTGTAAATGGTGGAGTCACAGACAGGTTATTTAAAATCAGTCTCATCAAAACATAAATACGTGAAGATGATCATAACTCCTTACTTTCAGTCTAAAAAACTTTAAGTTATTACTGCAAATGACGGATTAAGCGGCATGTGCCCAATAAGCACACCTGTCGAATAAGCGCCCCGGAGTGAGTAGAAAATTTGTAAATAAGCGCCCCTGCTCTAATGAGCGCCACCCCTTACCTTGAGAAAAAAGGAAGCTTATTCAGGATCCACACGAAAAACAACGATTTTTACTATGACTATTACTAACGACGATGAAGATGAAGATGCAGATTAAGATAAAGTTTAAAAAATCTGCTGTCTAAAAAAATAATAATAAGCGCCCCTGTTAAATTAACCGCCCCTGCTAAATGAGCGACCCCTATCAAGATAAAATTTTTTTAATAAGCGCCCCGGGCGCTTAATCCGTTATTCATGGTAATATGATATAAACTTCTGTTTTAAAATCATCAGGTTTTACATATGAAACGTAATACGACTACACAAAATGACCCCTGCTTTTTAATATATATTGTCTTAACAACTTCTCTTCTTAAAAAGATTGTTTTTATTCTTTTAGGTCTGTCTACAGGGAAATAAATAAGGTTAATTTTGTTTACGCGAAGCGAATTAGAAATTAATTTCTTCTGTCAGTGACTGTCAGTGATTCAATAAATAGCATGTATACATTTTTGCTGGATTTATTTGCGGCTTTTTAGATTTCGTTACAGGTTATTTTCACCCAAATCATAAAAGATAAAATAAACACACAAAAACCTCATCTTTAACAAATTTCCCTAACAATTCATCTTTAATAAATAAACAAAAATCTTGAATAAAAAAAGGTTTTTAGTATCTGCTTTCACAAATATATAACAATAATAAATTACCTTAAAAATACAGTATAAGGACTTGACAGTACCAAAATTGAATTTTCGCATGTGTTGTATTATTTCGTTGATAGATTACAAATATTTTAAGTTAGATAAATTTCATTAAGGATGTAGAAAGTTAAAAAATTAATCATTCTGACGCAGCTTGTTCGATATAACTATCTCATGACCAGTAAGAGTGAACGGCCATTGAAACTGGAGTAAAAGAAGATGAAAAAAGCATTCCCTTTACAAGATTGTTTTGATCATTGCAGCTTGTACTTAGGTGTTTGAACTTTTACTTTAGATTTTAAGTATGCAGGCCTAGGCAGACGTTATAGTTTCAGTAAAACCAAAGACTTTTAGAAAGTTCAGAGTGAATAAGGATTTATTTGATCATTTTTTTGAAAACTGGTGATCTTAAAAGAACGTCATCTTTACGACATAAAAATAAGGCTTAAGCATAGTGGGAAATTTTTAAATTGTAGTGACAATCAACTAGCGAAGCAACTTGCCGAAACAGCTGCGGCGAAGTCCCTGGAGGCCAAGGCATTTTTAGAGTCCTAAAACACGTAAAACGGCTATACCTTGGACTTCAGAAAAGCTTTGTTCTTCTTCTCTTTCAACTGCATCATAGTCTCCTTCCATGTTTAAAAGAACTTGAAAAGGTTGTTTCCCGTTTCCTGAAAAAATGAAATGGGCTAGAAAAAAAATTAAATTTAAAAGGCTCTATATCGTCGGAAAGTGCAACGTTTTTGGTTCTCTGGTTGGATAACATCAATTTTCATGCAGTGATAGCCCCCCTCCCGCCTGCGTAGTTCAAAATGAACATTAAATATTCTAGGACTCCCCATTTAAGTCATGTTTCCACTTTGAAATAATAGGCAGGGGTATATCCCTCGATATTTGTGAGGCCATCCATCTAAAATCCATGTATCCATCTATCTTTATCACCTTGCCACGCATATACATAAATTTCAAATGTGTTTTAGCTACTTAGATATTGAGACAAAGGCAGATTTCTTCATTTTTTGAATATGGATAATAGAATGAACGGTCAAGCAGGCATCGTTTAAAATTTGCAAGTCGCATTCCATAGCACGGTTTCACAACGAAGTGGATTGCGTCGGGGCCTGTGAATGCCCCAAAATTTGTAAAAAATGGCCATGTTAGATTTAGGCCAAATTAGCTTTTTTGTCTCAACATATTTTGTCAAAGATTGTAGCCAAAAGCAATTGGATGTAAATTTCACAGCTCAGCGCCGGAATATTAAACTTTAAATTGTTCCTGTAAAAATAAGGGTAATCAGGACTTTATGACGATTACAATTTAAGTGTTCGTGTGCACGACATGGTACTCACATGAGTAAGAGCTTCCTTGAAAAAGCCGGAGTTCGATTTATTTTCTTTAATACTTAGAAAGAAAAGTTATGTTTAATTCTTTAAAAAAAATAAAAAAAATACATCAAAAACAAACAAAAAAATTAAAAATAGTAAAACTCGACTAGGTTAATTTTAATATGAATCACCATTCGCCGTGTGATCGGTTCCCTTGATGAGTACAACGGGAAGTTCAAGCTATGGCAGCATGCTTTATGGCCGATTTAAGGTGGTGTTGGTCATTTTAAAGGAGATTTGTAGGTCATTTCTTGACCTTTTTCGTTTCTAAAAGCTTTGGACTTCGCATGTTAAGATAAATATATTATAACTTTTTCGAGACATGTATAAATCCTAAAGAATCAATTTTAAGATTGTGACTACGAACGTAGATTTTGAGGGAGCATCAAAACCAGCTAGCTAGCTATAGCTAGCCTTATTTATTCCCACTTATTTAAGGTTTTTATTCGATAAACGAGCTCTTTATTTTAGCTACTTTATTTATTTTTATGTTAACGTCGTGGCTATCCAGGTTAGCTTTTCAGCTGATAAAAAGAGTAAAAGTAATGAAATACAGTTTGGCTGCAACAAAATTATTAGCTACACTTTTTGTTTCTATCATGAAAACTTATTCCACCAAATTAATTACAGGTCTCTCATTGATAACATTTATATTGTATATCTTTATAAATATGAATGATAATAATAATAATAATAAAAATATTTGCTGAGCAATTATTTTAACTAGACGGGGTAGCAACGCGCTGTTTCCTTTACTTTTACTTAAACCGAATTTGCATAATGTTTTATTAAAAGGGTATTACGGCTATACAGATGAGCAACACCATTTACCTTGACTAAGTGCTCAGCTTGGTGTCATGATAAGTTTTTAAACTTCGCAGAATTTTTTTTCGCCAAATGTAAAAAATTTAGCGTTTGCTTTTGCTATCATGGGGGTAACAACAGGTTTTTATAATGTCATTTCATTTCGGCTAAAGATTCAGGAAAGTTATTTTTTTAAAAATACAATACACCTGAAACACAATTTACGACATGGTGCATAGCTGTACTAAAGCGCCTTTTCGCTGACTGGGTCACCCATTTATTCATGGCTAAACCCAGCTATTCTTTTTTATTTATTATGGTAACTGCTTCGCCAATGCTTGAGAAAAGATATTTCGTAGAGAATACTAGGTTAATACAAAACTTTACATTTGGCAAAGCAATGGCAATTCAGGGTTAATAGTTCGCAATCTTGAATTCCTCATCGTGAATAAAAATATGCGCTTTTTAATATTTTATTTCACAATTTGAATGATTCTTGAGGTCCTTTTTAGTAAGCTTTAATTTCGCAAACGTTTTTTTTCTTCAGCTTCCTTTTTGATTACCAGGCGTTATAAGTTTTTATTAAACACTGCCAACTACATATTGTTAAGATAAGTTAGGCTGCAAGTGAATCCTTGGTTAAAGTGAAGGAATTTAACATACAATTCTGATTCTAATTACCATGCAATATTTAAATGCTTTGCATTACGTGAGTAGATAGACGTTAATCCTGAGAAAATGCAATCACACCTACGTGAATCAAATTTTGGCATAAAAAAGATATTTAATGCTTATTGCTATCTCTTCCGAGGAGAGTCATTTCGTAATAATCTTCTCTGTTTCTCTTTGCACTGACTAACTCAATTACATTCACCACAATTGCTGCAAGGAGAACCACTACACCGATACAGGAAACGACATAGGAATACCCAATACGTTCTGACATTGTCATGGCATCCAGAAGATTTCGAAAACTTTCATTTCCAATTGTCAATGTCGTTTTTAAATGGCTTGTTATCTGGTCATAGTGTTCCTGAACTTTGATATTTTCTCGTAAAATGATTTTACAAGCGATTCCAGAAGAAGCTAAAAAGCAAACATTTAGCTCGATTACAGAGATTACAAAAACAGAATTTGTCAATTTCTTGGTTATAAAATTTGTCAATTTCTCGGATTGTGCACTTGAACTACACAAATTTTTGAAGAATAATGATCCATGTCAATATTCTTTTTATGTATTTTAAAACACTAATTTTTAACGAAGCATTATTATAGAAAAAACTGTGTTAAAAGACTGGTAAATATTTTAAATCCATCAATTCGTATGATTTAATCCTAGCCATTAGAGGAAATGATAAAAAAGTACTCAAAAAAAACTATCGAAAATTGTGAAAAAATTCTTTTAAATCTGCCACAGCCTTACCTTTTACAAATCAAATCTACTTCAAGGACTCTTGCAAAAAAATAAAATTTTTATAACAATCGAATTAATTTATCGTTTATTAAAAGCAAACCTAAAGGAAGTTCAAGATGCTTGTTTTTTACAGTTATACTTCGACAAAAGAACATGTGACTATCAAGGCGCTCATTGGACATGGTGAAAAGTTTAAAAGCCTGAACAAAGATGTGACACTTTTAAGAGAAGGACAACTAGAACGTTTTCTAAAGAAAATTAAAAATGATGGCCTTTCTTGCAGACTGTGACGATAATATTATTTGTCCTAGTACTCATCTTCTGCCAAAACCTACAGTCTTTCTGAACTGTATAAGCTAAAAATTACTAAAGGGACATTTCAACCCGATGTGAGATTTCCATGTAAACACTATTCACCCCCTTAATAAACAACCCTCGAGATTAAATGCAAATAAAACATCCTATAAACAATCACATTGTTCATTGCGGTGTAGAATTTCATTTCGCTCACACGATCTTCTGTTCATTATCGCCAATATTTCCCTTTTTCTTTCTTTTCTCTGTTTGTCACCTCTCTGTGATTTCATGTAGTGATAATTCTCTACTTTTTCACATGTAGTGTGTCATAATAATAAAATTGTACAAAAATTTAGCTTTTGTTTATTGTTTTTCATACCACATGCTGTAAATATTTGGATTGAGGGTGACATTAGGGTACGTCACAACATGCATCAATTAAAAAATGCGTAGATTTTATTACAATATTAGATAAAAAAGAGTTCATAAAAAAAAAGATTACAAAAAACACAAACCTGATAGTCCAATGAAAAGAACAGTAAAAGTTAAAGTTATGTGTTTCTTTGAAACATGACAACATGGAACTTTTGTGAATGAAGTAATCAATGCCAATATTGTAAAAATGACGGCAATAGCCATGCATAAATAGGCATCATCGAGTGCTGAAACAAGATCAAATATTATTTAAAAATATGGAACAAATATCGTTCTATATTTAATAGTACTGTCTTAATGACAAAAGAAGTTCTTGTTGTCTTTATAACTGCAAAGCCGTTGGTATAGTCTCCAATCACAGAAAAAAATGTTAAACATTTCCAAGAAATGTAGTGCTTTTAATTATCTGGCAGGTAAATACACGGAGACCTACAATATTTTGGGACTGTGTTAGTCTATAGAATTTTCTTATTTTTATAATAATAAGGTTTATTTTATTATTACTTCAAAAAAATTATGAGAAACAACAGAATTTGCGAAATTTGCTAAATCAATTGAACCATTTTTTTAAAAAAATTGTTGCGTTGCAATAAAGTGGCTTTTAACAGAATGAAAAATTTTCTACCGTGCCGGATTTGAACCAGCGACCTAAGGATAACTGGCAATATCATCTACAGTCCTCCGCTCTACCAACTGAGCTATCAGTGGACACTAGCGGCAAGAAAACTTACACTTATATAGAGCATTGATTTGAGACATTATTTGATTTAATGAGCATTACAACTACATTTGAAGCACGAGGTATGGTTTAATTAACTGAATAAAGGAAGGTAATTAGACAGTGCTTATTTAATTGTTAATAAAATCTCGAGAAATAGGAAAGTAAGGAAATGCGCGCTAGATGTTTTAATAAGAAAATCGCTTTTTAGATTTTGATGCTCAATTAACTTTAGACCTTCTAAAAAAGAAACTGGGAAACAATTGATAAAAACTTATCGTACCCTTAAAGTAAATGTCAATCTCCTCTTTTGCTAATATCCCGACAAAACTATTTGTAATGAAGATTGATTTCATTTTCTCCTTGCTGTGACATTGTAACATATCGCCCATATTCTCTTGAATTTTTCGATTAACCTCAATCAACTTGTCTTTGCCTTTTGTTAGCTGTACTGAAACACATATTTCTTTTAACCCAAAGTTTGTTTTGCATTCAAGAGTTATGCCTTCATAAACACCATCTTCGTTTATAAATTCAGTAATTTTTTTAGTAACTGACTTATTCAGTAGCATTTCTCCTCCATGTGGGTCACCACTGTTTGGTGGGGTAGCAATCACTCTGTTATACGGTGTGGAATTGTTTTTATTTGCCATCAGTTGAACAATAGAATCGAATTTTACGGTCACTGTTATTACAATCCAGTTATAAGATGTTACTCCCAGGATAAATGCTATACAAGCAACTGACAGGAATATGACAGCTACAACTGACAGAATTTGGAATGCTGCCATGTTGTGGGCGCTGTATCTATGAGGAAGAGAAGACATTAATACGGCGATGTATTACTGTGGTGACTCAATTGCGATTCTAATCCAAATAGGTTAAGTAATTGCATTAATCTAAGTAGAGTGATAACATTTTAACCTAACTGTTCTATTGCGTATGATGTTACCAGAAGTTTCCTTTGACGAGATTGTTTTTCCTTGAAAAAAAGACAATGTTGCTAGGTCTTGTTTATAAACTCCCGTTGATAAATTAGGCCCGATTCCTTTTAACAATTTTAACCAAAATTATGCAAAAAAAATCTGTATAACAGAAAGACTTTTTCTCATATTATATAAAAGATATTTTCGCTTTCTGGGCCGTTTTACACATTTTTATAGGCGCCTTTAACGTTTGGGATACCAAACGCTATTGTGTACATTTTTCATGGATTCAATTTCAGGACCCCATGCAGAAAACATCAGTAGTGTGTTGAGGATATACTAAGTATTGTTATAGATGCTTACTAGTCGTAATATAAATGAAGCCTGCACTTCGTCTACTAGTCGGCCAACACCGCGTCATGATAAATCAATCGTTGAATCATTGCTAGAAAGCTGAAAAAAGCAAATGCGATATACCCTGATTTAGGTGCCACCATGTGTATATCACACTAATGACAAATTCCACTTATATATAATAACTCATTACCTATATTTGTCGATTTCAAAAATTTTTGGCAACGATCGAGTTTTGAAAAAGGCGGCCAATTTGAAAGATGTTGAGTTGGGATGATGTTTTTTGGAGAAAGTCCTTTTATGAACGTCAAGACCTTTTTAACTTTTGGAATCTTAAACCAAACGTTAAGTTTGAGCCTCAACCGTACATCCAGGATACAAGCAAACTGTTAATTTATGTTTTACTCTGAACGTTCCATTTAGTTTTCTCATCTCAGCCAGAACTATTAATTACTTTGGTCATAATGTTTTATAAATATTTGAAGATTAAACTTCTGTTATCTCTTGCTTTGTGTTACCTCCAAACTAAATTTTCAGACTGAGGGAGACTCACTCCGGTCTAAAATTAGTTAACCGATCAGTTTTGCCACGATCCACCTTATCCTCCACCATAATGTTTTCAACAATTGTACATATTTATGAACACATATATATTTTCTAGCGGGTTTTATTCTCTATACATGTGTCACAGAAACGCATAAATAATTGCTGTTGAAGTGTCAAATTAAGATTAAGAATAAACCAATCAAAATGATTCTAAAAATTCGATAACCAATGAAGCATAAATACTTACTTAGTGATGAATAATAACTTATCAAAATTATTAAATTCAAATCACTAAATTATTGAGAAAATTTACGGACATTTAATGCCATAGTGTTTAAACGTACCATGGACACCGAAAAGCTAAATATTAGTAGGTCAATAGATTAAAAGTCCCTGTGTTGATACATTTCAATTTATTTGCACTTTAAATAAATTTATGATTCTCTAGCCAACTCCTATCGTATTTCAACCTTGATCCCAGGACCTGTCTCTTTTTACATATCAGACGCCGAGATGAATAGCGTTATAAGTGAAGCGCTGATGAGAGACAAAAAGTCTTGGGGAGGTACGAGGTTGATCGTATTTGTCTGTCGGCGGGAAAAATTTGTTTCACAGATAAATAAAATAGCAAATGCTATAATTCTATTGTTTTTACGGACAAATTTCCGTTCGTTTTTCCACACGACTAGTCTTAAATAACAATAGCTACCTGTATTTTGTCTATTCAAAATGGTTTGCGCGTATTGCCCCTCTGCAAAGCAATTTACTTTGTTAAGTAAAAAAACATAGCTAAACTGTGTGGTTAAAGATGGTAGCTGGTAGCTGCAGCGTGCCAATCATCGTAAATTTTACCACGGGCTAACGGCTGTGAATAGGTCGTGGTGTTATATTTACTTAGAGGAATAGTGATTCGGTAATGGACACTAATTTTAAGTTTGCAGCCAAAGCATGGTCAAAACTAGAAATTACTTTTTGGCATCTTATTTTTACTTGAGTTGTATTTTATATTTAATTAAAATTTTAAATTTTGCGCTTGATTTTAAAATAAAGATCTTTGGCAAATGTTTTGCGGTAATTTGGAGGGTTTAGACTTACTTAAAGCATGCTATAAATTTAAGGCATCATTTAAAGCAAGTATTAACAAGTTTTTACTTGTCGTATAAAAGGAATTTGCTTTAGCTGAAATCTGACTTGTGAAAATACTAAGTATGCTGTATTGAAGTGTGACACCCTTCCCCACCCTTCCCCACCCTTCCCCCCCCTCCCCCTCCCCCCCCCCTCCTTAAACTACATATAACTAAAAAAACAATCAAACATTATCAAAGTATCTCACCTTTACACGTATGGTTATGACTTTGATTCACATAAGTTTTGTCTCCTTCACTAAGATGAAAATAAATCAAATATTAATAATTCAATAAATTTTTATTGATGTTGTTTTCAATAAAACATGAATACTTGAATACTTGTGATAAATGCAAATATGATATTAGCAATGAAGATTTTAGTAAAAAAGGTCAGCAAAAATGTGTTGCTTTATCTGACTTTAGCAACAAGACAATAATTAATATAAAATCAATCTTGACAGAACCATATTCCATAATATGTATCTTAAAATTAGATAAACAAGAAGCAAAATAAAGACAAAGCTCTATATTGACACCGTTACGTATTTCTTGCAATAAATATATTTTATCTTTCTTTCTGGCCAGTCGTAATGTATACTAAAAATACGCTATTTTTTATAAATAATGCTTACTTATTATAGGGCAGAATAACTTACCCTGAAAGGACGGGTGTCGCAGAAATCAGGACAATATTTGGCAAAACAGCTTCACAGTTAGGTCGTCACATCTCTTGAGGACTAGGTTGCCATGAAAAGTAAAGTTTAGTAGCGAATCTGGAAAATGGGCTATTTTTTATTAAAAAAGTGTCGGACGGAAAAATCGATACTTGAATAGGCTATAAAAAACAATCTGCAAATAATTACGGTTTCCCTATGCGTTTATTCTATTGCCTGAGGGCTGGTTTAGTTTGGGTAAAAAGGATGTGATCATACTAGATACTGACAGGGAAGGATTTAGAGCTGGATTTTAGTGTCGGACGAAATCGATAAAAAAAGAACTTTTGAAAATTTCGATTCACTACACGTTTCTATCGAAAGTAAGAGAAAGAAAGATGCAGTAGAGATATATATTTGTACTGAAACGTTTCCTCTTTCTTTTGAACAGTATTTGGAAAATTTTACAATTTTTGAACTTTGTATATTAACAAATTTCTTCAGCAATGTAATAAAGTGTCGGACGGAAGCTGAATTTTAGTTTCGGACGGAAGAAAATAAATGTCTCTATTCTCGCAAAAAAACATGACAGAACGTTGATTTATATGGAAACGCAATTAATTCAAGAAATTATCTAAAGATGAGTTAGGCTTGTCCAGTTTAAATTGAACTTTTAAAAATCTTCCGTCCGACACTAAAGTAAGAAAATAAATAGAGCTTTTTAAAAATGAATGTTAGCTCGAACTTTAGTTCAATCTTTAAAAAAAACAAAATCATCGTAAATAAATGGCAAGGAACATCATAAATAACTTGATAAAATACAGTTTTGAAGGCTGCAGTTTCGTTCGTTAGGATAAGAATATTAACCTTTTTCCGTCCAACACTAAAATAAAAAGACAAGTTTTTATCTAGTTTTAACGGAGAAAAACAATTCATCCAAGTCCACCTTAAAACTGGGAATAACTAGACATAAAAACATTCTTCGTGAAACCAATTTTTGCAGGATAGACATTCTAACCAATCCGTAGTGTTATCTGAATGATAGGAAGCAAAACACTTTGCACATTGGTTCTCTTCAACTGTAGTCGAAACGTTATGATCACAGATCAAGCCACCAGCCTTGCTGTACCAATGAGTGTAATACGGCTCCTCATCAGCAGCAGTTTTGTAAAATGCAATTGAGGAATCACCACGTTGGTTGATTGACCTCTCAAACTTGTGAATCTTGAGGGTTTCGGGGATGGGAGAAGCGGCTTCTATACCTTCCGGCTCCGTGATTTCCGACTCACTCGGCATGTAGACAGTGATCACAGATGGAACAAACTGCGAGGCAGCTTCGGCAAATTCTTTCGGGTTGTAAATCACAGCCTTGTTTGATTTCACCTTCCAAAAAACGACATTTTTTAGCGTACCTCCAACCCCATCCATCGGTCCTTTTCCGTGGTGACGCTCATTGTAGAACCAACTCAAACTTTTATCAGCGAGGATGGTAGCAGATAGAATCTTGAACACGAAACGCGAACGAAATTGGGAGCCCATTCCATCACTCCAAACGATTAGGCGATGAAATTTCCGTTTAGTCCATTCTTCAGCAATCTCCACAACTTGTTTCAAGGAGCTCATCGAAGTTATGCGATTGTGATCTGAACTTTCGGTAATAACGACAATGCTTTTATGATCTAGCTTTTGCTCTTCGTCCAGGAAATAACAGCATGATGTAAATAAGGAGAAGCTCTGGTGACCAAAATAAGCGCTCTGAATTTCGTCCTGCTGATCGTTCTTATAGTTTTCTGCAAAATCTACGACGTTCGAAAGTTCTAAAATAGCTTAAAGAGCAATGGAGTGACATTATTTATTTTAGTGTCGGACGGAAAAAAAGGAATCGCTTTAAAATAGTCTTCACATTGAAAAATCTTGACAAGTTATGGATGTATTATCTGTGTTTCTTTTCTCCGAAAGGGTTTATTTGATACTTAGCAACAATTTCGGTTTTAATAAGCTTTCTTATAAACCGTGAAAAATATTCAAAGTTTTGTGTATTTAGAAGTTCTTGAAAGTATTCATTTTTATTGGACGCACTTTAATTAAAACAGCTTTATTTCAATCTATTTTTTTAATTATTTATCTTTTTTGGACAGTTTTTTAATCCCTCCTCCAACTCAAACAGATTTGAGACGTTCAAAAACTTCCTTTTTAAAAAGAAACGCCGGTAAAAGGCTATAATGAAAATTTCCGTCCGACACTAAATTTTTCAAGAGAGTTGTACAAATGGTGCAAAATGTACGAAAAAGTAGGACCTGCCTTGGTTATTTTCCCATAGCATAAGCCTAATTAAAACTAAATCAAATGTTAACGGGTGTTTTTGTAGACTTTTTATTTTTGACCTAAATGATGACCAATTCTCAAATAGCCCCAAAATTGAAATTTATCAGATTCGCTTTACCCATTTACTAACCATACAGATATAACAGATGAGAAAAAGACACAATGAGATAATTTTTATATTTAAAATCCTACTGTTTAAGCAAACAATGCGGAGAAGGAGGGTCACTGGTTTCTAGTTCTTCTTGAGCTAATTTCGCAAAAACGACTTATTACCGATTCTCACTGTATAGAATTGCCACAATTTTAGCCTAGCCTTAAAAATAATTTTCCTGCATAATTTTCTTTATTGTATGCATATCAGAAAAAATCGTGATTTCTTTAAGAAATACTAAATAAAATAAGAATCCCTAATAAATGTACCATGATAAGGGGTTATTCGTTAAGTGAAGAACGATGGCTAGCCAAGAATTACCTGCTATTTCTTGGTGATAATAAAGTGACTCTTTAAATGTGCTCAGTCTATTACCCCAAAAAGGCGGCCTTCGAAAAATTTTGTAAAACAGCTAGCTGCAGCTAGCTATCTTAAATAAAAGCTATAAAAACGTACCAAAACAGCTTTAGCTATCTACTATATTTCTTCTATTTAAAATTTCAGGCCTGCTATAAATCATGTAAAAAATCATGTAAAAGAAATTTATATCCCTGTTACCTTAATCGTATAGACCTTGAAACGATGATCAAGAAAACGTATAGGATCATGTACTTTTGACAAACGGTTGCAGAGATATTAAGGTTTAAAGGTTTTTTGATGACGTCATCAACCCGTTCATTCCGAAAGGGATTTGGGGACCCAGATTTTGGAAAATTACCCAAATTGGTCCTAGGTACTCCCTAGTTACCTACGCGGTGAAAAATCATTGACGTCACCACCTCGTTTCCAAGTTATTTGGCCTTTAAGTTTTAGGTGCACTGTAATGGCTTCATTAATTTAAAATATAGGATATTGACGTTAAAGTAGTGTTATGAACTTCGCGCCGTAACGTCAGAACATTTAACATATTATACATAACTTTTTCGGCAACACCAAAGGAAAATAAACACATCAACTTTGCCTGTCACAGACAGACGGACACACTCTCCGCATTATTATATAGACTAGTCGATAAGGCCCGTGGAGAAATCCACATAGGCAGAAGGGCAATGGAAAAATAGGATGTTTTAGGTGTTTAGCTGACGTCAGCAGTGCAGATTGCTAAAACAATTTGGGAAATTTAGTGGATTTTTTTCCTGTAATGTGCAGAGATTGAAACGCTGATGAGAAAAATATATGTTATCATGTGCTATTGACGAACGGTTGAGAAGATATAAAGGTTTAAAAATGTTCCACACGTTTTTGAGGGTGTTTATGTTTTTCGGGACAAAAAATAATATATATCAGTAAAATTTCAGCCTTCTCCATGTTCTTATTTTGTTCTTATTTTTAAGCCATTCTCATCATAATTGTTCTTAAGTCATAAGTGTATTTTACATTGGAAAGTCAGGGGATTTTAATGTCAGTAAGGGAAAATGAAAACTGACTGGTCAATGAACAAAAATTGTATAACTAGTTACATGTTTTAAACTTACAGAATTTTTGTTGCTAGATCTGTCTCGTTACTTTTTGATGCGTTTTAAAACTCCTTTTTGTTTAGCTAAGCAAGATTTGTTAGTCGACAGCAACAGGACAATTCTAAGGGTACATAGCTTTTCCTAGCAAAGAAAGGGTCAGTGGTAAATTTGTCAATATTTTTCATTATCTTTATTGTCAGTAATCTTTCCTGTGACTCCAAACTGAAATGTCTTTTATTGACATTTTTTTACATTATTTTTTACGGCCTATCTTAAACTTTTATTTTACGAAGATTTTCTTTGGTGTAATTTGCTGGACAACTAGAAAAGTCATTTTAACGAGTCTGAATTATGCTAACATATGAACTTAATTATTACAAAATATTTGAGTTTTACGACCTAGCAAACAATTTTCACCTATATGATTAGTAAATAGTCTCATGAAATTGTGGCCTTTAAACCAATGAAATTGGACAAAGGTGAAAAGGGAGCTTATGGAGTAACCAAAAAAAACGCAAATATTTTATAATAAACCCCAGAAATACCTCAATCAGTGTTTTATGTAGGCAACATCAGAAAATGACACAGACAGTAAGGACTTGCTAAACTGTTTAAAAAATTCAAGACAAATGATTCGGTATTGTTGTTTATAAAGTCGTACTTGAAAGTAAAGGTCATTAGCAACTATCCAAAACCTCTCGCATGAAGTGAATATGTCATCACAGATACCCACACTTTTCCAGTTCTAACCAAAAGCTTACCAATAGACTCACTATTCACGAACATTCCACTAGAAGAAACGATTAACTAAATCTTAGAAAAAATCTACGTGCATAAAAAGCTTAAACTTATAATTAAACAGCTGCTTTAGAAAATCACTACTGACTGTACGTTTCAAGTCAACAGGAAGTTCTATAAATGAATGATGGATGTGCAATGGGTGTACCGCTAGCAGATATTTGTATGATTAAAATGAAAAACGATATTTTCAAACCTCGCAATCCTTTGTTTATAAGCGATATGTTGACGACATCATTACACGTCGGAAAGTGGGTGTACATGATGAACTAGACGAATTCCTGAACGACTACCACCCAAAATTGAAGCTCACGATTGAAGTTAACCCTGCGAAACTCTTTGGCGCGACCATGAAGATCACCAGCAGCTTACTTACCACCCGCGTTTGCATCGAAGAAACAAAGTTACCGACCTCATGGGCATCAAAAGTCCCGTTACAAACAGAAATCCGTCCTCAGTGACCTCCAAAGAGCTAAACGTATCAGCTTTGACCACGAAGTCGATAACAACACAACGAAACACAAAAAGGGTGATTTTCCTCCACGCTATGTCAACAGCATTATACAGCAGTTCCACGAAGACCAACAAAAAGCGGCAAACTCAGAGTCATTTTGAATTCCACCTGGTTTGTTTGATGAAAAAGAAGATAAGGTATTTTTACTTGTTGAAATACCTTTCTGTGAGAAAAATAAACAGCTTTCAAAAACTTTCTTTAAAAAGTTTAACATCTGCACTAATTCGCGTTTTCGTGTGTCAATTAAATTGCTTAGAAAGAGGCAAAAACATTGTCCCCTCTAAAAGATCGCAGTAGTCGCGTACAAAATATACAAGGGTACGTGCGTATGTGGTGTCACATAAGCAGGGGAAACAAAAAGATATGTGGAACAATGATGGGACGAACACCGCCCTCCTTAACCAACCATCTCGTAGAAAACACCACACACAGTTTTCTAGATTTCCTTTTATCTCTGTATTTACGAATTTTTGCTTTCACTTGTATATTTTTTGTACTGAAGACGTACGTAGCCGAACAGCTTCTGCTTATTTTACAAAAAAAATGAAATGGTTTTTTAACATTTATTTTGAAATTATGGCGCTTTCATTACCTAAAAAAGAGAAATCAAATATAAACATTCAAACTTTTAGCTATTGTTACAAAATATATTCATGATTAGTCTATAATAACGATCGTTGTAATTAGAAATTTTAGTGTGACCCTGCCAACTGGACGTTGACGAAAACTATAATGGATATGTGGTCACTGTCTCCTTCTTCACACAAACGCTACTTACTTTCAGCAAACATCTCAACAATGCAGTCCTTGGATATTATAGTTATTTCAGGGCATGATCTGTATCGTGAGTTTGTTTCTTGCCTCTGGACTTAAAAGTACCTAAATTGTCATCTCGTATGCTAAATAAATGGCCCTGTTACATCTTTTTTTGAATTTCCGCGCCCGAAGGCGTAGGAAATTCTTTAAAACCGTCGTTTTTTTCTTTTGGAGCATTTTTTGAGAAAAAATCGACCCTGGGATTACATGTTCTCCGTCACAGATGTAAACTTCGCACCCAAGCTCCCCAACTACTGGGAACTCATCTAAATGATGTTTAAGGACAAAATTAGTATTTGTTTTCAACAAAATTTGGCACAGTTAACAAAAAAGTATGCTGAACATAATGGTGACATAATAATTTTGATTTTTTGCCACCTTAAATGTCATTTTAGGACAAAATTGGTCCAAAAATTAAAACTACTTCATTTTCAACAAAAATTGGCAAAGTTAACAAAAAAAGTATGGTGAACATAATGGTGACATCGAAATTTTGATTTTTGTCACCTAAATGCCATTTTAGGCCAAAATTGATCCAAAAATTAAAACCGTTTTATTTTCGGCTAAATCTGGCACAGTTAACAAATAAAGTATGCTGAAAATGATGATGGTGCAAAAGTTTGATTTTTGTCACCTAAATGTCATTTTAGGCCAAAATTTAACCAAAAATTAAAACTGCTTTATTTTCGACAAAAATTTGCACAGTTAATAAAAAAAGTATGCTGAAAATGATGGTCACAGCAAAATTTTGATTTTTTGTCAACTAAATGCCGTTTAAGACCATAAACGTTTCAATCGCAAGACTTACCATGAATGTTAGGCTGTATTTTTTGTTAGCAATTTATTTTAAAATGTGAGTTTATTATGACACGTTTCGTTTTGTTTGCGTTTGTTGTAAGATATAATGTCACTTGTGTGCTTTATCTTCAGAGGTTCATGCACCAAACCTCCTCAAATGTTTAGCACAATAACACAACGAATTAGCTGGTTTTCATCAAATATTTTGGTAGCGAGCGGAAATTCTTAGAGCCCCCAGGGCTTCTTGTTCTTATTAGAGCACTAGTTTGCCTAATTATCTGTTACATAAAGGTTTTTGGTACCTATAGGAAATGAATAGACGTGGATGTTTTGCCTGTTTTCTTCTTAGTTTGGGGAAAATGAAACTCTTCATACACATCACTCACATACGAAATTGAAAATTCTTAATTTGTTTACTGCGTATAAAGATGGAAGCAATTCCTTACAACGAAGAGAAGAAACAATAAATTGAGTCTTTTTATTTTCAAGTTGCCAAAAAAAATAAATAATTCATGTTTAAAGGATGAAAAATGACTAATATTACACTAAGCAAGTAGTGTGCAGACACCATTAAAAGGTTGAACTAGCTAATATGAATTGATATTCAACTTTATTTGAAAATCTTGCTAATAGTTAGTTACTCATAAAAAACCACACCAAAAAGAAAAGAATAAGATGAGTAATACTCTTGACTGCTAGTAGTTGGTTTTTTGACCGCATTATTAAGTAACCCCTAAGGTGCTTATTCTACGACTAATTTTGATCAAAAAATTTCGGCTATAAAATTTCAACTACTATAAATAATTTGAATGGAAAATTCCACAAAAAAGCGAGCTCTTTCTTCTTTACAAGTGGAAGCAAAGAAACAAGATGAATTTCAGTGCACGACAGTTTGTGCTCCACTTTTTCCAATCTATCTTCATCGTAAACATATCCAATGAAGAATTCAGAAATACTATAAATGCATATATTTTCTACTGTTGTCAATTTTTTTCGCGCTCTTTAAATGAAATTGACAAATTAACATTATTTCTTCCCGCTGAAATGAAATAATTAACAAACTGGATTACGGTTCTCTTTGTTTATTTTTCCATTATTTTTTGTCTCTTTTATGCAAACGTTGTTAATTATACTTTCCAAAGTTTCCGTAGTGGAGATGTCGCAGTATGGAGCGGACGCCATTTTGATTTGTTTGTACATTATTGCTCTATCAGAACTTCTTCGCATTCTGATTGGATACAAAATACTTTCTCTTCTCAAATTCGAATACTAGTTAAATTAATTATACTCACTCTGAAATAAATTATCTTTTACCAGAAAAAAAACTAATTTGGTCTAAGTGAGTCTTATTTTAATTGGTTAAGTCCCTTCGGCGGTTTGTAGACCATAGTTATAGATTAAGTTAGTGTTTTTTATGATCTTGTTACAACATTGCAATGTCAAGGGAAGTGTAACGTAGAAAAGCGTTCATCACATTCGGAAAAGGAGTATATTGCCAAATAGGGGTGTAAAAATGAAGATTCTCACATCATAGCTGCTACTAAATTTCTACAAATAGGAAACGCATTTTAAAACTCCTAATTTCACTTTTAAAAGAGCGTGAAATAAAAAATGTATGCTAATTCTTTGAGCACTGATTCTAAAAAAGTTGTTTACAGTTAATTTTTATTAATTATTAAATTTGTTTATATAATTTACACACAGAAAAGAAAAGGGCGTATGCTATAGTAATGTCAAGGACTAACTACTTTGTGTCATTTCTAATACAAAAAACAAGGGCGTCAACTAGGGGCGTTTTAAAGGTTCTACTAATTTATGAATCACAAGATTTACCAAACAGTATGTTGTTATTGACACAGCTGACATAAAGATCATTTTTTGTAGTTACTCTTTGAAGAAGGAGCTACGATACAAAACAAGTTTTAAAGGTAAGATAGAAGAAACGATTCTACCCTTGGTTTCTATTATAGGAGATTTACACATTTTAACACTAAACACTAAACACTTCAAACAACATAGTCGAAAACAGTGTGAATTTTGAATTATTTTGATAAACTTATCGCCTGTATTTCTTCAATGTGTTAAAAATGGCTGTTATATAACAACTTTGTGTAAAAGTTGCACGAAATAGCGACGCTCGAAATATATACGCTGTTTAAATTCCCGAGGGAACTCAACCAGCGTAACTCAGAGGAACGACGGAACCCTTGGATTTTTTCACGGGCAAACGACTTTCTATAATACAGTTATTTCCATAGTAATAGCTGTATTTTGTGTGTTAAAATTGGTTGCATCTCTTCTTTATTTCAGTCCACCCTTGCAGAATAATTTTTTACTTTATGCTAACGGGCAGACAAGGATGAAATACATGCATGTACGACTACGTGCATGTACGACTAGTGAGTTATTCGTGAGTTTTCTTATGGAATCACGACTAGTTTCTAAAATAAGAGCCGTAATTTCCTTTGTGTGTTTAAAATGGCTGTGAAATCGTAACTTTGTGCTAAGGATTCACGAAATAACGATGTGGGGGAAATATTATAACGGTAGAATTCCTGTGTTTATCACGGGTAAACAACTGGTTATGTATTAATACAATAAAAATTTTGTTTGACTAGATAGATACTTAAAATGTTCTTGATCAAGAATATAGCTCTCATTTTCATTTTTTTTTTAATGAATATATTTCCGCACATCGACATTACATCGCTATTCGTCAGAAAATTAAAAGTATAAAATATAAAGTATGTAAGTTAAAAACAGGTTAAAAATAGAATAATTCAAGCATCAACAAGTAAAAATGATAAGAAGGAACAAAATAAGGGCTGGGAGGATAAAAGCAGGATAAATCTACTACAAACGGGCTAAAGCATGTCCCAATAAATATTCCTTCAATTTAATTACAAACTTGTTAAAAATTGCTGCCTCTCGTATATTCTTCGGCAGGCTGTTGAATGTCGAAGATAAAACTTGTTTGAACGAATTTTTGCAGACATCTCCTACCAAGATAACTCCCTTGTTTGTTCTTCTCATTCGAGATGATTTTCGTTCCACATTAAGATAGCTAGACAGGGATTCATCGTAGATTCCTTTATTCGTAAGTTTCAATAATGATAGCTCGATTCGTTGCTGCACTGGTAGCCAACCCAAGCCTATGACGTCAGCTGTGTTGCACCATTTATTCAAGACGAAAGATCCAGCACAGTTTTAAACTTTTTTAAGCCTCTTTACTTGGTAATTTGCTACATTTGTCAACAGAACATTACCATAGTTTAATTCGCTTTGTACTACAGATTCTGCAAGTTGCTTACGTAGGATGTATGATGTAAATCTCCTCAACCTTCTAAGATTAACAAGTATTCCATTACATCTTATTGTCCATTGATCCTATTGTCAATCCAACATGTTCCTTAAAGTCCATGTTGATTTAAGGTTACACCAAGAGTTTCCATGATGTAACACGTTCAATGTTTGATTTCTCAGTTGTTAAAGAATTTTGGTCAATGTTGTGTAAGTTGTGAATTTTAGACAATCTGGTTCCAGAAAATCACATAGTTTTCGTCTTCGGTTGAAGGATAAGTTGTTATCTAGAGACCAACTCTGTAAGTTCTGAAGATCTCTCCTAACGTTATCAATACATTCATTTCTATGAACCACTTTCAAATGCGCGTAGAGCGTGGTGTCGTCTGCATACTGAAGAACTGTGGAAGTATTGACACAGTCACTCAGGTCATTAACATATAGATTGAAAATCAAGGGACCCAGTATGGAGCCTTGGGGCACTCCGAAGACTACTTGAGATATGCTAGATTTTTTATCATTTACATGGCATAATTTATTGACAAAATCACTTTCTTATATTACCGGCGGAAAATAAGCAAATGGGGAAAGGCGGAATTTTATTTCTGTTTAAAAATTACAAATCAAACAATCAAATTAAAACCATGTCAATAAAAATCAATGCGAAATATAAATATACCAACCACGCCCACACATCTTTAACAATTGTGAGTTTAAGACATAATTTTTTTTATTATTATTACAGAACTTGAATAACACAAAAAGAATATGGTGTCGCTAATTCCGATTTGGTTGTTAACATTGATACCACTGAACTGGTGTATTATCCCTAATAGTCTAGTACCAGGTGAGACATTTGCATTAAATATAGTATTACTATCATCTACCCTGTACTAAATAATGTTTTGTTTTGTTTTGTTCTTTGTTGTTATTTGTTGTTTGAGAGTTCTTTCTTCAAACCGTTTACTCCCGTTAAAATTATTTTATATATATTTATTCTTTAATTTCTTTTTACCCTTTCAAACCTTGCTTTTTAAAGTTGATATCTTCTGGGCTATATTTTATCAATTCGAAATTTTATGGCATCAGCATTTTCTTCAGCAAAAAACTAGTAATACCAGACAGCAGAGCCATGCTTGATGACAATGACAATGTATTATACATTTTCACACTATGTAAAAAACAATGACGTCAGCAATTTTTGATAAATTCAATATAGTTTAGCATTTGTTTCTAGTTTCAACAAAAAAACACAATTAGAAAGAATTTATAGAGGGGCTATAACATTTATCAATGTCTATACAGTGCCAATTTCTAATCAAACAAATTTTCGGTAATGTTGTTTAGGATTAGGGACATTCAAAATAGTAGCCTACATCTGTAATTTCCCGTGTTCTTTTATTGTTCTAGGGTCTGGGACATTTAAAATCGCAGGAATACTTAATATCATTAGCAAAGATGGCAAAATCAACTTACAATCGGGTTTTATGATGGCTTCAGCAATGGAATATGCTATGATGAGAGGACCAAGCCATGTAAATGGTTACAATATGTCACTAACTATCCTGAACTGTGAAGACGAAAAGAATGTTCGTGAAATAATATTAAAAACCTTTACCTACGACTACTCCTTCATTGTGGGTCCCTTTTCTTCCGAAACGTCATACATTGGTAGTATATTGACTGGTACCTTCAAAAGTACAGCCATTAGTTATTCAGCTACATATTCTGACTTCAGTAAGCATGGCATGGATGAAGGCTATATGCTTAGAACGGTTCCCTCTGACATATATCGCATAGAAGCAGCCCTTCGCTTCATAGAACATATGAATTGGAATTACATTGGAGTTGTTAGTTCATTTAATTATAATGGAGAACGAGATGCTTCAAAGTTTATCCCAAAGTTACGAGGTGTGAATGCTTGCCTAGCAGTTCATATCCATCTTAAAAATAATGCTCAATTGTATAATGATACCTCAATCCTTGAAACATTAGTTTCCGATGATCGATTGAAAACATTGGTGCTATTCACAACAAGAGAAGATTCACGAAAACTTTTTATTGAGATTAATAAACTAAATTTAACGCGAAGGTATTACATCCTGTGCATGTATGGTTGCACAAACTATGTTGAAGTTACGGAAGGAATAGAAGAGATTGTTACAGGTGTGATCAGCCTTGACATCCATTATCCAGAAGTGCGAGGATTCAAGGAGTATTTCTTGAAACAAAAACCAACACGTTATTCTCCTAAATACTTTAAGAAATACTGGGAAAACATTTTTACCTGCACTTTTTCAAATACAACAGGAAGGAATTCATCCTTACCACAATGTACAGGAGATGAAATAATGACAGAGAGACACTACTATAGCCAAACACCAGTAGCTACAATTTTCAATGCTGTATCCATAATACAGTACACCTTTAAGAATATTATCGAAATATTATGCCAAAAGAAGTACAACAACCAATCTTGTTTTGTAAACCCAACAGAATCACACAAACTAGCACAATATATTTTTCGTCGAACAAAGTCAGTTTCAAACGTGTTGGGTGATGGTACCACCATGTTCAACAGTCCTTATGTAGAGAGTGATCCAAAGAAGATCCGTTTTGATTTTCATCAATTTATTTCTCGATCAAAAGAACCTACTCAAAACAATCTTATTGGTAGTTGGAGCATACAAGTTCAACCAACAGAAGTTAAACCAGGTAAAGAACCGGTTATTAAACGCGAAAATGGTGTGTTTGTTACAAACACTGATTGGAATAAAACAAATGGAAAACAATGGCACATGAGAGCGTTGTGTAGCGAGGCGTGTGATCCCGGTTTTGTTAGGGAGAAGGACATAGACGTGTCAAAAAATGAATGTTGCTGGCGTTGCGAAGAATGTCCAAGTAATAGTATAGTGATTGAAAACAAATGTGTGGCATGTGAAGACGTAGAAAAGGCGGATATCTACAAAAACACATGCAAACAACTACCAGTGCACTTACTGAATTTTGACAGTACAGTGACACCTTACATTATGACAATGTTTTGCACTATCGGTTTGATCCTTGATATCATTGTTGTCGGTTTTTTTATAAAGTACAATAATTGTCCACTTGTAAAAGCGTCCGGCCGGGATTTATGTTACTTAATTTTGATAGGTGTTGGTATCATCTTCTTATCTCCTTTCCTTTTCATTCAGAAACCAACATTACAAAGCTGCATAGTCCGTTCTGGTCTTCCTGGCATTGCCTTTTTATGTTGTTATGCTCCCTTGTTTTTAAAAATCCAAAGAATCTATCGTATATTTACTCATGCTAAAAATTCAGTCAAACGGCCGCATATGGTAGGCACGAGGTCCCTTTTGATGTTGTCATTGGGTTTCATTATCGCACAGATTGTTTTAACTGGAGTTTGGTTCTTGTCAAATACTCCTTTACCGATTGCCTTTGTATCTGATAGCAACGATTTTGTCACAATACATTGTGATGGTGATACAAATCCGATCTTGTTATTTTTAAACATGGCTATCAGTGTCATGTTTATGCTCGCATGCACTGTCCTTGCTTATAAAACAAGACACTATCCAAAGAATTACAACGAAGCAAAACACATTGGGATAACATTGTACATCACGTGTGTTGCATGGTCCATCTTCATCCCTGCATACTTTCTTCTTCCTGAGAGTGATTACGTGAGAGAGTATTTCATGTGTGGTATATGCATTGTGATCGGTTATGTCACCTTATTTGGATTGTTTGGTTACAAGATTCGACTTCTTACATGTCAACGTCATATTAAAACCAGCGGAGAACATCTCCCTACATGGTTTTTAAGCCAGCACAGTTCCCACACTCACACCTGTACAGAGCATGTGACGCAATTTACGACAGACAATTTTGGACAAAGTGATTCGTTGATGTGAAAGTTTCAAAATCAATTATTGGTATAAGAAAGTCTGTAAAAAATGATGAAATTTGAGTTCAATGCTTATTTTTTTTTCTGTTTGGAATACGTCAACAACCATAAAAGTTTTAGTTTTAAATCAATGGATAAGCTTTTGTATTTTTTACGCTGTTATTTTTTTTTTATCTTTATCGGGCGTTTTTTTTTAATATTATTGTTTAATATTTTAATAATATGTATAAAAAACAATTGCAATGCGCATTATCCACAGTTATTCCTCGTTTTCTCCTGGAACAAACAACTCATGCATGTTCTCACCAAATACGCAAATGGGGAATGTGGCAGTAAAATTAATTATCAAGGGGTTGTTCATGGACTTACATTTCTCAAATACCTTTGTTTTTGATTTATAGTAAGGACATGCTTATGTTCAAATGAGCGTTATGGTCAGCTGTATTTGAAATTTTGGGTATTTTTATAAAAAAGCATTTTTCTCATATATCCACTGAGGTTTCTGTTTTTGATTTTTTTCTCATAAAATGTTTTTTATTGATTTAATTTTAATTGCACGACAATATTTCTTATTGTGTTTTAAGGCAAAAATTAAGCAGATATATACAGCTAATTAAATTTTGTGTATCAATTTTACTTTTTTAAAAAAACTTGTTTTGTATCTACATTTGTTGTTACATTTTATCCAAAAACTGAAAAGTTTACAATGTCCTGACAATATTCGAAGTAAATACGGTTGCATTTTGCAATTTGCGCAGCGGATAGAAACTTTAAAGCACGTTCTCAGAATTTTTCTTTCGCTAGTCCGAAATGTGTGACCGAAGTTGTAATAAAAAAAATGTTGTGTTAGATTTGATGTTATTATTGAGTGAACTTAACCTTCAACAGGTCAAATGTTTTCTCCTAAGCATGTAAATTTCCATAGAGCAGCTTATGCACCGCTGCTATTAAATCGTCCAAGTGATTTACTTAATTCTGTCTGAAGTGTCGGTTTTTAAAAAGACTGTTTTTTGTTGAATAATATTTTCAACCTTGCAAGGTCTTGGCTTTTAATATTTGTGTACACTTTTTTGAGGAGAGACAGTATCGTATTTCCTCTAATGAACGCCACGGCGTTTATTAAAAGCTCCAGCTTTTAGACGCGTCTTATAATAGAGGGCGGCGTTTATTAGAGGGCGCCGTTTATTACAAATTGAGAAAATGACATGAAAACAGACTTTAAGCAATGTTTTTTTTCCTAAAAAACGTAACAACAGATTGTATAAAGATGTTTAACAAAAATAATTATTCGCTTTTATATTTAGTTGTGGAAGGAATAAACTATTTATTATCTCTTGTTTGGTCTATTTTGTAATAAACGCCTCTTTTCAAGATGCGCCTTATAATAGAGGGCGGCGTTTATTACAAAAAAATCGGCTAAAAGTGTAGCGTTTAATAGAGGACGCCGTTTATCAGGAGGAGGCGGTTAGTAGAGCGTGGCGTTTATTAAAGGAAATACCGTATGAGATATACCTAAATGACTAATTTCCTAATTTAAATTTATGCTCCAAACTGTGTTTTGGGATATTTCATGTTAGATTTTGTTAATAAAAGCAATAAGCGAAATTAAATAGCTGATTATGAATTTTTCCTTACAACCTGCGGTTCGTTAAACTAAATGTAGATAAATATCGCATTCAATACGTGGTCGTTAAAACCATTGAGGTCTACATAATATGCACGATATTCAGCATCCGGCAGTGCTGTCAGCTTATTCGTTCCAATTTTCTGACGGTAAACAATTTGTGTGGTCAACAACAGGAATGGCTAAAACAGCACGTTGATGTACGTCAAAACACACACAATAATATACACTCAGTTTGGATTCGATCAAAAGATCTACTATATGTGACTTACAGGGGATCACCTAAGAAGAAGAGTAGATTCTATTTAGGTTAGATATTCACAACACTTTAACTATTTCGCAAGTAATGGTATCGCAAAAGAAAAGGGGTCGTGTTTTCAACATTCGTTTTTTGTCGGCGCAAGAAATTGGAAGTAGTTTTTTACCCGTTACCCACAAGTTAATATTTTAAGGACTGAACTCATTTCATTTGCAGTATTTTCCGCTATTGCGCCAACCTCGTTCCCAGGACTTGTTAGGCTAAAGTTTCCATAATGTTTTAATAACGATTTACACTGTGACAAAATTTACCACTGGTTGAGAATTTTTTTGTACTATAGAGCACGATTGAATTTAGTGTACTATTTTCACGTTAGCTAATAAAATGTAAGTATTATCAAACATTACGCAATTTTACAATCCTCATCAAAAATTCAAAATAGCTAGTAGCACGAACCTAAACATTAAATAACTATAATTGTTATTCATTAATAATTAGATATTTGAAACTTCAAGGGAAATTATTTTTGTGATACAACTCAATCTTTTTTTACTTCAAACCGGTCAATAATTAGTTCAAAATTTCCCAAGAGAAAGCGTAAGTTTTTCTTAACTTTTCATGTTTAAAGTATGAAACGAAAGTTTTAAGGTTGCCGACTTTTGTTCTATGAGATATCAAAAAAAAAATTTGGGGTTAACTTCTTCTTTAACCCTATTCAGTCCGGGGTTTTTCAAACATATTTTGACCGGACCGAATAACTTTTCATATGCTTGTTCAAATTGAATCAAACTTGGCACACTTATAGTACATTACAAAAGAAACAGAATGGCGGCAATAAATTTTTGCTTGCGTGAGCACATTTTCTGTGACGTCATCAAAAGCTTGAAAATTTTTCCAAATGCCACCATCTGCCTAAAATTCAATTACTTTAGTTCTAAAGCGAATTTTTACATTCTGTTTGGAGTTTCTGAAAGCTACATTATTATTTAACATATTTTACATATTGTACATTGATCGCTTGAAAAGTTGCCAAAAATTGCCCGGAAACCTGGTTCTTTACGATTTTTGGTAAAGTCCGCAAAAATCAGGAAATCGGACTAATCACGTGCCTAAAACATGGAAAATGATTCTTTTTGATGAAACAAAGTTGTGTTGAAAGTTTCAAGTTCTAAGGATAATCTTAACAGGAGTTATTATATTTTTCCCATTATAAGGGTTTCGTAGAGATTTTTAGGGGTAGTTTTGAGTAATAGGCAATGACAAAGCCTTTGAATGGCATGGGACCTAAAAATTTGGCATGCAGGTGTCTAATGAATAGATATTGAAACTCAGTAAGATCATGACCATGCAGCATAGCGTTCAGGAGTTATTAAGAAAAACCGTCAGGATCGTCGGACCGAATAGGGTTAATGTACATTGAAACTAGTTAGTTTTGCATTTTTACAATTGAATAAACCTACAGGAAATTTTTTCGCAAACCAGTAAAAATTTAAAATATCTAAAATTGTATTACCGGTAATAACTAATAACAAACCCTTGAAATGTGAAGTCAATCGGACTACTCAATCATGAGTGGTTTTAGCCTGCCTTATAAAAAGTAAAATGTGAAGAAAACGCCTTTTAAAATTGACATTTGTGAAGTGGCTTGAGAAGCATGCGGCATCCCAAAATCATACTCATGTGCATAGAATCATTAAAAGCACTGTAAATGACAGCGCTAACGACAGCGAAAACGGTTGCTATGGGCGTTGTAAATTACTTGGTTGGCCGAGGAAATGTCAACATAGTTTCTCTTAACATCGAATGCTCAGATAAACTATAAATTTAGTGTTTTAGAGAGACAAACAAAATTTTTTCTAGCTTTTCGAACATTTTGAGGACACAACTCCAGCATTCCCTTTTTATTAAAAATTATTTTGAACAACACTTCCGAGTTTTTCTTTTATCAACTTCCTTATAAACATTCAAAAGATACTGTCAAATCAAATTATTACGTCAACCATTTCATTACCTTACGAAATCATTGACTGATTAAAGCACTGTCTAGCAAAATCACGCTTTTCAACTCTTTGTTTATTATAACTTCTAGATATAACTCAACAATGTTTAAAAACGTTATAACATTTTGTACAAGCGCACACGTTTTTGTAGGTAAAGAGATTAGCCTGATGTAAGGCGGTCCGGCGGCGAATTTACATGTTGTCGGGAAAAATATATTCAAAATCGTAGCTTCTGCTTAATTAAACAGAAATACTTGATGTAGCTGGTTTTCACTCCCAAAATCCAGCAACAAAAATTCAACAATGGCAAACAGTAATACTTTATCAGTTTTCACTCTGAATATCTAGCGTTAAGTTATTGAAACACTAGATGGACAAACACAGCCTATGGAAACATGGAAATACGTCTACATGGAAAGATTTCCATATAATTTTTTTAACATATCATATGAGCTACCTAAGCTGTATGAATGAAATTAAAAAACTCTTTTGACGTTGCTTGAATATGTTGAATACGTCGAATGTGTTAAAATAAAAAAAATAAAACGTTAAAAAGAATGAATTTCAGTTAGATAAAGGAAGACAAAAAATAATAGGTTAATGGGCATGCAATATTATATTACTTCATTGTTTGTTTAACCATAAAAAATTTTTTATTGTTGTGCGGTTTGCAAAACAGTGTGGTGAGGTGAAAAGCAATTATTTTTTAATGCAGCCATGCTGCTAAAGTGGCTGCAATAACGCCATATGTCTGAATGCATTTATGATTGATGACTTGAAGGGAAAATATTTATATAAAAATACTTTGACAAAATGATAACAAGATTGTCATAGGAATCTATCAAGCCATTTTGCTTCTTATTTTTGTTTGTTTGTTTGTTTGTTTGTTTGTTTGTTTGCTTGTTTGTTTGTTTGTTTGTTTGTTTGTTTTATAAGCTACAATCAATACATCTGCTGGAATCTAGCAAAAATCCTGTCGTCAGGTTTTAAAGCTTCGAACAAAGTGATAATGTTAGTTCTAATAGACGATTGCTGTGCTAGGAATTGTCTGCTAAAACTAACATTGATGAGAACGGAATTTCTTCAAACATCTTCAAATGACGTTTAGGTTCCTACCTCATACACATTAATACACATTTGAGCATAACAGATCTCCTATTACACAAAGTTTATTAAGCTTATAAATTTATATCATAGGAAATTCCTGATATTTTTATACGCAATTAAGAAAACGTTGATTGTTTCATACAGTAAACAAAAAAGAAGCATAATATCACCAATAGGAACAGGTTTTTCAATCGATTGTAATGTCTGAGTAAAACAGCTGACAATAAACTCTCTCACGTAACTTCATGAAACTGCCCTGATGACATAATCAAAACAAAACAAAGTGCCACCCCTTTTCTTTTTTCATAACAAATGTACAGTTATTTTCTTTGATAAAAGCCGCCAAGATATGTTTACTTTGAATCAAGAGGGAAGTATGAATTAGCCATTACTAGGTAACAACGTGCACACAAAGCGTTTTTATTATGTTGCTAATGAGAAAAGTTGATTGGACGGATGTAAGACAATTAACAAATATTTTCATGAGAAAGAATGGACGAAATTATACATATTATGCAATCAACGATTAAATAAATTGGTTTTTATTAACGCTAAAGCATCGCATATAAACATATAAACCATTCTTCTCGATCTTCACAAAGCTCCAGTTCTGCTGCAAGACAGAAATATACAGATCAAATTAGAAACGTCATCATGACTGTGAAATTGATTAGTAAACTTACATCTGGTAAGAAAAGTTGCTAATGAAGTTTCTGCCATGAAATTCTCTTTTGACTAATAAATGTTCTTATTCTAGGCTTTTTTTATTTTTTGTTATTTCGTGTTTACGTATCCATTTTTATTTCAGTTGGAATTATTCATTCAAAAAATGATTCTAAAGCGAGAAAAGAAGCTAAACAAAACAAGATGGCAGAGTTAACCGCACAGCCAAACACAAGTAAAGTCCGCGTAAAAGGAATTATCATTGTTACACAATCCGGAGAGAAGTTCAAACTTAGTTGAGTGATATCCAATCAAAAGTATATCTGTAATTCTATGGAAAGGCTAATAATTATTGGTTGAATGTCTGCGAGAGTATTAAAGCTCCTGCCAATGGGCAAGTTTATACTTACGTAAAATTCTAATCCTCCCGACTAATTGATTAACATAAATAATAACAACGCTCTCCAGGAGATTTACCATATACATCTCAGACCAAACACAATATTAAACAATATTATCGAAACAAGAAGTCGCGTAAATCCGCGTAAAAACGTAACTACAAATGACGCACATGTGCCGCTCGCTGCATCGAGATTACAAACATTGTGAATCTGGATTATTTTAAATAACTTTTCGTTTACTTTTTTGTAATATTTTTAACCACCTTTATTGTAAATACTATTTCATTTTAAAAAACCAAATACATTGATTTAACATCTGTCCTCGGTGTTGGTTTGTCCACATTCCGAGTAAGTAGATAGCGAAACTTGTTCCTAATACAGCTAGTGAATGTTAAGGTTCGTTCATCCTTTAAATACTACTTAAATACTACAATTAGAATCCAACAGTTTACGACCAGATCAATATTTAATATTTGTTGCGACAAGTAGTGGAACATCTGGATCAAATTTTTCAAAACACATTGAAGACGGCATACCTGGGGTGAGAAGTAGGGTAGAGCTTACAGTTGTTGTCTAAAAAAGTTATTGCTTATTCCTTCGAATTTTGTTCTATCTTACTTATTTAGTACCTGTTTTTGCAATGCCAAGCCATTGATGTGGTAGGTAGAAACTGAGAGGGGTGGCAAGAAAGTGGTAGGTAGAAACAGAGAGGGGTGGCAAGAAAGTGGTAGGTAGAAACAGAGAGGGGTGGCAAGAAAGTATGCCTATATTTGTTAATTTGTTCAATTTAACGAAGGCTTTAACTTGCCTAGTTTGTCTTTGTTTGAGCCTAGTTGTTGTTTTTTTCTTTTCTTTTTTTTCTTGCCTAATATTTCTTTGAATTAATGATGTGTTCCTTATTAAAAAAGAGCTTTACAGCATCGTTATCACTCTAGAAAACACTGCAATATGAATTTTCAGAGTAATGTGCATTTAGATTGGGAGGTAAGGACTGTTATTTTTGGGAAATGATAAAATATGAGGATTCATGCTTTTCAGTTGGATTAAGGCATATCTGAATATTTGATTAACTGAAAAACAACAAATAAAACATAAAGTAGCAATTAACCTCGTTCCACAAAGGAAATAAGTAACTTCCCCAACATAACATTGGAATGTCTAAACTTCGTGCTTTGCCATTTTAATATCCGCTTATGCCATAGCCGAAATATGTCGTCAGTAATTATAGGGAGTTGTCAACATTGCATTATACAAGACAACCAAAAATCTAGCTTTGTAAAATTAAGAGAAAAATATGAAAATAGGTGAGGCTGGCCACGCTGAGGACGGTGTACAACATCACTACTGTAATAGGTCGCGATGTAACCTCCAGTTTCAAATAAACCACACGTTATAAAACATTGCTTGTTCAGTACTCCTAAAAAGGTGTAGTAACAGTTTCTAGAAAAAATATATACACCTGGAAACATTTAAAAAATGGGGAAACTCCTAAAAAACTCAGGCAACTTTGAAATTTCCTTTTTAATAATGATTTGCCAGCCCAAAACAGTTCTCAAAGAAGTAAATAGGCAAAGAAGATAAAAACCAGCTTCCTAATTCATTTTCATGTCAATGTTCTAAACATGGCATTCCAGGTGTTCAGAAGAAATAGACAAAACGTTTTCGTCACTTTCGTCAATATGTTAGATTCTATGATCTGGCTCAATCTTTAATTGGACGAAATTGTTTGTCTTACACGAATTTCTATAGAATTTTTCATGTACAAAAGAAGGGCTTTGCCCTTAGCGAGAGAAGGTACTCTTTAAACTGGTAATCCCATTTCAAAATGTATTCTGGTGGTTTTACAGAAAAAAATTTGTAGAAGAAAATTTTTAAGAACATGCATGTGTTCATATAAGACATCTTTTATATAGGTCGTTATGTGTATAAAAATGTGAATACCTCATAAGTTATTGAAATGTTGATGTTGAAAAATTTTGATCAGTGGTTAAGTACACAGAGTTAGTTTTCTTAACATCTGGCTACCATGACCTCTGCATGTTCTTCACAGATTGCAGTGCATTTAAAGTAACGGAAAAAATATTCTAAATATATTTATACATTTATGTTTTTGAAATCATTGACTTAGAGGTAACACATCATCTGGGGTCCCCAGATGTAAAAATGGAATGCGCCTGACCAAAGACATTCCAAATTCTTTTTTTTAATTTGATTGTTTTCATGCTCTTATCTGCTATTTTTTTAAAGTATCTTGTTTTGTTTTACACTTTGTGAGTAAAAAGAAATTACATTAAGTTTAAGATTTTTGCATGTTATTAATACTGGAGTTACATGTAAAAAACATGTACTACTACTGATTCTCTCCTGATGTTCTGATAGGGATTGATTTCTTGATTGATTTCTTAAAATACAAGAATAAGCTTGTCTTTATTTCTTCAAGACTTTACACAAACCAAACATTATAAAACACGTGGTGTAAACCAAAAGCATTTTTATCATTTAACTTAAGTGCTGTTAAGTTCACCTAACGCATTTTGCCACATGCGATGTTTTTTAAACTGTTTATGATGTTAACGTGTCATTATGCTTATGATTTCGATCAACAAAAGGACAGTTCCGCAAGCTTTGACATTTTTATTTCTACGATAATAGCCGTATTTTGCAAGTCTGTCCACGAGAAAAGCGACGTGCAACGGGAAAACGAAATAGCGTGTAATAGATTTTGTCCACAGATTAATGACTAGTCTATATTATAATACCCGTATACATCTGTCTATCACGCAAATAGTAACCGCAGTAGCAAAACACACGAACGGCGGTGAAAAAAGGACAGGCGAACCCGTAAATTTATCTACGGGCCACCGATTAGTTTACCAAACGCGTTAACACAATCGTGTTAACGCTTTTAGGCACAGAAACAGAGTTCAGCCATACTAAATTTCACTATTTCTAGTTAAAAAAACCTGCTCTTGAATCAATTTTAACAAACAAAAGAGAATTGAACATTTTTAGAATGTCGTTATATTTGTATGCTTATTCTAGTAATAACTTTCCTTTCCTGTACTATTTAAGCGAACGCTTTGTCACAGGGCTACTAATGGGTGCGAAATTTCTTTTGCATAAATACAAAAATGTTGTTGCTGTATTTTTTACTTGTATACAGCAAAAATTAAATATAGCAAAGTTGGCTCGCTTCCCTTTGTTGACGATAGAAGAAGACAGACTTATGTAACAATGTAAATGTCAGAATTCATCAGCTGATTGCAATAATTACTAATTTTTCCTTCGTTTTTTGTCACTTTGTTTTAAATAAAAGTAAATGACTTTCTACATCACATTAGTGATGTGCATTTTTTAGCTACCCTAAAATAACAAAATTCGTGTTAGGGACACACGAAATCCGGTATTTAAAGGACAGGCTACCGACAAACACACTGGACATAATATATTGGAAGAAAGAGCGGAATTTCAAAGATCACAACTTGTCCATGTTTCACATGTCCATGTTTTACTTGTCCATGTTTCACTTATGCATGTTTCACTTATGCATGTTTCACTTATGCATGTTTTACTTGTCCATGTTTCACTTTTCCATGTTTCACTTATGCATGTTTCACTTGTCCATGTTTCACTTGTCCATGTTTCACTTGTCCATGTTTCACTTGTCCATGTTTCACTTGTCCATGTTTCACTTATGCATGTTTCACTTATGCATGTTTCACTTGTCTGTATTTCACTTGTCTGTGTTTTACTTGTTCATGTTCAAAAGTTCACACAAAGACTTGGAGTCCTTGCTTATTTGATTTAGTCCAAAATCATAAAAGGTGCTAATATTTGCTGACGTCAGCATGTTCCAATTTTACCATATTCCAGACCTTTTGAATGGATTGGTCCATTATGCAGACATTGTGGAAAGAACAGCTAGCGCATTTTCAACGTTAGTTACTCGGCCTACACCCCTGCCAAGGTAAAACTGGCCAGGTGATGATGTGTGCTTATTTCAAGAAAAAGCTGAAAAGCGGCAAAGTTTCCAGATATTATTTCCAGGGTAACGCCTTAAAAATATTTAATGCCTTTTCAAAGAAGGTCGTTTAACAGTGAACTTTAGTTTGTCTCGACATTTTTGTGAAAAATTGAAGTAAATAGAAAGTTGTCACTGTTAAAAATTAATGAGGGAAAAACCTCAATGATTTTTCTTTTGAAACAATCGCTTGAAAGCCACTGCACCTTCTATGGACTACTCCGCTTCTTCAAAATTGATAGTGATTTCTTAAACTACAATGGTGATGTTGTCACATTGTTTAAAAGAGAGCTGTGTTCTAAAACAGAATGCGTAATAAATATTAGGGGCGTGTTATATAAATGTAAAGAAATAAAATTATTAACAGGACCGACATATTGTAGTTGTAAAACGTTGGACACTACAGTGGAACAGATTTTGTGAAATTTACCACTAAAAACACTTTTCTGAGGCGTTCACTTCAAAAAAATGTTGGTAACGCAAAATTTTTTGCTGATGCTAATATTTCATTTGCTGGTTTCGACGAATTGCAATAATACGACTCAAGAGATTGACGATGACGTTGTTGAAAAAAATGACGAAGATTTAACGACGGTGAAACAAGAATTAGGATTACTAATTAGGATTAGAATGCCGAGAATGAGAAGATCAAGAAGAAGAAAAAGCTCGGAGCCAACAACTACAAGAAGGAGAAGCTCGGAGCCGACTGCAAGAAGAAGAAGAAGTGACGATGTGAAAAAAAGTTCAAGTGAAGCAAAAACGTCAGAGATATTGACAATGGCTGTGGTCATCTCATTCGCTTCATCAACTATGTTATTATTATTCCGAATATAGAAAATGAAGAATTGGAGAACGCATTGATTTAAAACGCATTTTAAGGAAACATACTCAATTTGATATCTACCTTTAAATCAAAAACAGAATTAAGGAACACCCAATTCTAATGTTTCTAGTAAAAAAAAATCGTTTTATTTAAAAAATTTGGTTATTAAAAGTTAGATTTCATTTTCACTTGAACCACTATAAGTAACACTGTTTATTTCCGCTGAAATTGTTCTAACCACATTCGCATATATAGTATAAACTTGTCTGCGTTTCTTTATTGCTTACTCCTCCAATTTTCTTACTATTTCTGTAAAAGTTATATTTTTTATCTTCTTAAGAGAAGAGGTGGCGATATTGTTATATAAATGTTAAATATTGTATCCATTTATCTGTTAGATTGTGTATTAGCTAATTATGTTTTGAATAAATAAATATTTCTTTAAGATTGTAATGAAACCGATCTAACTATGAGACGTCCTTATTTTACATAAAAAAAATGGGTAAACAAAAGGAGAAATGCGAAAGTGACAATCCAACAAAGATACGTCAAGACGCTTGCTTTGTTTGATGAAGTTGAAATTGAAAGAAACGAAGTTTTATTATCGTTTTGATGAGAGCAAACATTTTAACAGCTCACAATGATGTCACCAAATACATTTATGATTCTCAAGACACAAAAATGATTTATTTCGCAAGTGACAATATAACGAAATTTTTTGAAAAATACAATTAATATCCTTACAGGAAATGAATAAAGAATTAAGAATTGAGTGACTAAAATTTCTAGTCACACTGCTGCATATGCTACAATGATTTTTCTTTTAGCAAAAACGGAAAAATAACCTGTGGTTGAAAACAAAGAAAAATTGGACTTCATTTTTTATCACAGCACTTCATAAAATTCTTCCCATACAGCTTTCAGTTAGCTCCAGGAAAACATTCAAAACGCAGGGCTAATATACGAAACTTGCGTTAGACAAATCTACAGAATATTTTTTTTTACATCCAATTGATCTCTGTGTTTCCGAAACGATGCATACGTTTTTATATGTTAAAAGACTCCATGTCTCAAATCTTTTTCACCAATCCGGTAAAGTAATAACTTTGAAACAAAAGAAAAAAACTACTTCAAATATTGATTGAATGAAATCGGCATGGGAGTGAATGCAAATGAAGGAAAACCAAGGGGATAGATTAACAGGGATTATTCAATTAAATTTCGATTTCAGGTTACATGAATATATTATTTATCCATTTTCTTTTTATCTTGAGAAAAATTTGGCCAACTTTCAACAATTGTGCATAGAAATAATCATTTTCGTTCTTTCGCATTTGATAGATGCATTTTGAATTTGTCAGATTTACTTGCTTATGTTCGCAAATGGAATTGGAATTTAGGAACTAACGTCATCTGGTCGCTGTTACTGTCAGCATAGCATAATTTTTTAAATTTTAGGCCTCCTCCAACCTCGATGTGGATTGTACGTAATTTAGCGCTCTACAAACATGAAAAAGGAGATACACACTTCTATTTATATGCATTTCCTTTTTTAGTTATTTATTACGATAAAAGTTTATTCTTGCACAATACTTTTTAAAGCAAATTGAGTTTTTACTCGTTTCGCTTTAAACATAAAAAAATTCTATATTTTTTTTTTTCTGGGAAATTGGACCTAAGGTGGCAAGTAAATGATCTCTTTTGTTTTTTTAATTGTTGTTTGTAAATAAAAGTCATAAGATTTTACTTTGAGATATGACATAATCAATCAACAAGCTTCTTTGCTAAAAAAAATTATTTCTCGGAAAATGAGTCATACTTTTCCAATTTCCACGGTCCTATTCTTAATAAACGTGCCATTCAGACTAACAAAATGTGGCCTCTCAAATTACAAAGTGTTGAAGCCTTAAAATAAAACTTTTGCTTTGTTTTTCTGTTTTTTACCAATTTACTGATCGTAATATCCTTTTTTAATTTTATTAGATGTAGCTGCTTCAACAGAATTTTTATAATGACTCACAAACAGACGTGGGGGAAGGAGGTGAAATTATTTAATTTGCACCGTAAAATAACGGTAATTTCTGAGAATAAAAAATATTTTGTTATCCCCACATTTCTTAGCGTATATCTTGAGTTTTTGTAATATTAGGGATTTCTTGTAATATCGGGCAAAGAAAAAGCTCAGATAGGACGTGAGCTAGGATGTAGTTTTAACAAAAATGGAAAATAACCTTGCCAAAAATGACAGCAAAGATAAATTCCATGGATTACATTTTTTGAAGAATCCTTGTAATCTATGACATTTTAATTTTAGTACACGATGTAAAATATATAAACGAACTTTCGCAACTTTCTTCAGTCCGCCTAACCGAGCCCGCTCGCCTCATAAGAACTCATATCAACTGTCTAACCGAGTCACCTCACATAAACAGCCTCTTAGCTAACAACGAGGCAATCTCCGATATGAATTTGCTGACGGCAATTTTCATCGAAAGAAGCTGTGTACTAATAGTGATTACCAAGAAAATGTCCATTTTACTTTCGCATCTCACTTTCAATTCTTGCGAGTGTTAATAGGTTCACCTTGTGTAAATGCAATAAACAGCTGGACTTCTGGCAACAGAATTCAAAATTTGAGGTCATGTGTCAACACTTTTTTCTTGCTGATTGTAGTGTGTTTACCTTTCGTTTTGTCTAATTAATAGTGATATTGGGCGAAACATTTTCGTTTTCTTAAGCAAATGTATACACGGTTTCGCGATGACACTTGATCTTCGCAAACATTATTTTAATCAAAACAAAACATTAAAGGAATAGTAAAAGTTAAAGAAGTGAAATTGTGGAAATAAAAAGACGCCACTTTTTCTGATATTTAACGAACGACTCGTTCGCGCTATAGCAAGGTGGTTAGAAAAAATATCCAATAAAGATGAGAGTTGTCTTCCTGTTGGCGTTCTGTTGCTTGATTGGAATCACTTTTTCTTGTAAGTAACCTCACTTAATTGTAAGTTTAAAAAGTTGCATTTTCTATTTTACTATGATACTAAAAATCTTATTATGCATTTTTTGTTTTAAGACCTATCATTGTGTGAGCCTTGAACGCCTAACCACTTATTGTATAGATTAGTTTCTTTACATAATAGATAGTTTATTGGTGCAGTAATACTTCAAATTATAGCTAGTACTTAGATAATAAGATAGATAGTACTTTTCATGGGCTCTAAGACGCGCGTCTGGTGACGTTTTGGAGAAGGACTTTTTAATGAAAATCATATCTGAAAGTATCACTTATTTCAGTTCATGGCAAGATAAATATTCTCATGTCTTTATAATTCCATTTTCTTTGAAACAATTTTACCATTTTTTCATATTTTTTTGTTTCCTATTTTATTTAGACCGTCACGGCAAACGTGAACTTACTGAAGACATCAAAAATGAAAAGGAAGCAGAGGAGAAACTTAAAGCCATCTTAAGTAAAGAAGATGATGAGGATGATGAAGATGATGGGGAAGAGATTGACGTTCCTGAAGGCAAGTTCAATTCGTTATTAACTCCTCTGCTTGCAGTCTCTGTAATAATAATCGTGTTCTGTGTGTGTGTGTGAGCAAGTCTTCTCGGCCACAAAGGGTTTTCTAGCGAAATGTTTGTGTATATTTGAATACTTTAAATTAATTCCGAGCGATGCAAACACTCTTCATCTACAAAAGTGTTGTTATTTCAAAAATTTTTTCTGAAGTAATCTCTTTGACATTTAGATGAGGATTCTGAGGACAGACAAATGCACGATCCGCGTCCATGGAGATTTCGAGGGCGAAAATTTATGCGAAGATGGGCTCCAGTAATCATACGTACATATCCTGCTTGGGGTGGTAAAAAATAAAGAAAACAAAAAAGTCAATACTTCGTTGTATTTACTTGAAATTATTTGTTTATGAGAAATGAACTTTATGAAATTGTCCTGTTTTTTTCTTTTATTCCTTTATCCATTAATATAGTAGAATCATTCCTTACCATTGCGACCAGGAATTTTCTACGCAGTTCTACCCAAACTGACTTCTATTTAAAAAATATTACCTCTGACCTGCTCAGTCATTAAATAACATATTATAAATATTAACATGCCATGAACTAACGAGTTTATTTTACGCTACATTTCGACAATTATGGCTGACATGATCGAAATCGTCTTTGGCTATTTATTAGTTGAAGAGTACAGGATCGAAATTATCCAATCAAGTTACAGTAATTAAAGTCAATCAATTTTCACGAACACGGATGGAAACAATAAATTGTGTATTTTTTTCCCTGTATTTGCGTTGCGTACGGGCCTTTTTTACCTTTGCACACGTTGATTGAACATTCGTTTCGTTTTACTGATATAATCACAATCCTTACACGAGAGTTCATAGACATTATTACATTAAGACATCTTGTGTTTCGGATACAAAAGTATACAACGTAGCGTGTTTTTATGATTGAAACACTGACATTGGCATGTACAAATATATGCCTCGAAATTAATGTGGATAATCACATAAAGTATAGGTCACTACATCTGATCACATACAGTCTTCTGTAAATTTTCCGGTTAAAAAGTTATAAATATCTTGCCCTTTAAAAATTTTAGTGGTCTAGTACTAATTTTAGTATAAACCAGTTGCTTATCAAAAATACGTTGGATTTCCATGACTTCCAAGCTTTAAAATATGATTTTGAAAAAAAATAAAAGCATTTTCACATTCTCTACATCGTTTTCAGTCTTAGATTGAAATCATCAGTGTTGTCTCACGTTGGTTGTAAAACGCGTGATAATATCAACTATTTGATAAAAGACATTGTGCTACTAGAACAGTTATCTTATCTCTATGTATCGAGTGAAGACAATCATTAAAACCAACATCAAATTGTTGATTATGAAGCAAAAATTGTACAGGCCAACTTATAACCAATTATCTCCCGACGTAATTGCATTTGGGATCACAAAAAAGGTATGTAAGGAATGCATTGTACTCACCTAAATTATATATTAAATCATGAATACCAATATCATCAAGATAAAATTCCTATGCGTTAAAGTTTTGTCTCTTTCTACTTTTGTATTTTACTTTTACCTCGATGAATGTCTTTTCTTGTCCCTGTTCACATGAAATTCAAATCACAAAAACACATCCTGCTCATGAATTGGGTTAAAACACAACCATGCAAATTTAATTTTTTTCGCGTATAAAAAAAAAATAAAAATGTTACGAAGAGCGACATAATTCACCCCTGATCTGTCCAAGAATGATATATAGGTCTGACATTCTGCTCTAAAGCGCTACGTTTAAAAAAACGAACACAAAACTCTTCCTAAGAGACCATGACATTGAGTATAAATTTTATGATTTGGAAACTCTACAAATTCGTTTCACGAAAAAAGTTCTTGGAGTGTTTTTTTTTGTTTTGCAAATAGAACTTGAATAAATCCAGCACAGAAACGCGAAACTTAAGTAGACCAATGTTCTCTTTTTAGAGGATATTTCTAAAATTTTTTTGCAGTAGATAGATAGACGTGCACATTTTATATGGCTCGCTTTATAAATATTGATGGATATACCCTGTCTATTATTTCCAGGAAGGACCATGCTTTAGATTATTTGATGCTCATTTGAGCTTCACAGACCCAATTACGGCTTCCATAAGTTTCTTTCTTATTAAAAACTGTAAAAAGGAATAGGGCCTGGATTAATTTCTTTCGATTTTGAAACGTCAAAATATTTCTATCTTTCAGTTATTCCATCTCGAGCCTGTACAGTCGGAACCACGTCAAGGTTCATAAAAAAGTCATTTCAAAATCTGCCGATTCAGTCGTAGCATATGTTGATCTAATCGTCCACAGTTACAGCAGCAGGATGCCAATGTACCAGCGTGACTGAAAATCGACATTTAAGTCACAAAAAAGCTTAAATTTTGTATCAGTTAATTTTTTTTGTAGTAAAAAATATACGTTTATCTATATTATAATACCCGTATACGTCTGTCCGTCTGTCTGTCACAAAAAAAGGTAGCTTAGCTGTGCAAGTAGCGAGACGCACGCAATGCGGTATAAAAAGGACGGGCGAACCCGTTGATTTTTCTACGGGCTAACGACTAGTTATTAATATTTTTGGCTATATCCTTCCCATTTCTTTTTTGTTACTATTTTCATATTAGAATTTTAAATGATACATCTTTACGTGCAATACGTCGAACTTATCATACTTCCTCATGGTTGTGTGATTACCCCTTTTTAGAACCATTTTTTATATACTTCGTAGAGTAATTACGGTTTTACTAAAATTTGAAAAGGCTTTTTGAGAATCAAAAATAGGTTAATAAAATTATTAGGACGTCATAGATTCATTCAACCATGAAATGGTTGTCTCTAAATTGGTTCTTTACATATAATACGCATTTGTCAGCTGTTGGGTATTGTAGTGGTTAAAAAGACTTTATAAAATTTACCACTAAAAACACTTTTCTGAAGCGTTCACTTCAAAAAAATGTTGGTAACGCAAAATTTTTTGCTGATGCTAATGTTTCATTTACTGGTTTCGACAAAATGTAGTAATGCGACTCAAGAGATTGACGATGACGTTGTTGAAAAAAATGACGAAGATTTAACGACGGTGAAACAAAGGATCGGTCCAGTCGCGGTGACAGGAGCTAGGATTTTGTTGCCAGCTGTAGTGAGAAAGGTTGTACAACCAGCAGTAAGAAGAATTGTGCCGCCGCTGGTCAGAAAAATTGTGCCGCCATTGGTTAGAAGAATCATAATTCCGACAACAGCAAGACAAAGAAGCTTGGTGCCGACAACCACAAGACGAAGGAGCTTGGTACCGATAACAAGAAGAAGAAGGATCTCGGTGCCGACAACCACAAGAAGAAGGAGCTCGGTGCGGATAACCACAAAAAGAAGAAGCTCAGTGCCAACAACCACAAGACGAAGAAGTTCGGTGCCTACAAGAAGAACAATTCTTGATGGGAGGAGAAGTTTGCCTGGATCCAGTACTTCAGAGAAAGCGACAATGATGGTGGTTATCTCGCTTGTTTCGGTGACAATTCTTCTCTTGTTGCTGACAAGAATTTAAAGGGAGCGACAACAAGTCAATTTTAACCAAATAAATGTCCAATACAGTTTCTGGGATACACTTGCGCCCTCTTTCATTCGTGATATATGAACATTAACATCTTAAGATTTATAATATATATCTGTGAACATGAAACTTATTTTATCACTTATTTTTGTTTAACATAAAAATACGGTTGAATTTTCAAACCAGTAATACTTTTCATGTATTATACAACATAGATTTAGGAAACTGAAAATTGTAAAACTTTTATTTTATCTCTGCAAACTATTATTAACTAAAGAAGAAAAATAATGTGGGAAGGTTGATCGATAATTTGATTTTTTTCTCTTTGCAACAAATATATCGAAGTAATTGCCTCAAAAGTCAGGCTCAGTAACCACACGAGCAAGCTTAAAAATGGTTCATATATTAATCTTTGCACAAAACAGAGGTTAGAAAATAAGTGACTTCATTAAACACCTCACAACCAGGGATGCATGAGACAACGCAAATGTGCACCAAAGATATGATTACATAAATTGGTATTTTGTGAACCTACCTGGTTGGTAAAAAAATAAATTATTAAAAAGACTAGGAAAATGGAAAAAATAGGAGAATTTTGCCATGAAGTATCTCAATCAACGTAACGAACGTCAGAAATATACAGAGATCCTGAATCCTCAGAAATTTGATTTTGCATAGTGCAGAAAATATCGCCTTTTCCAAATTTACGATTTTATAAACGGTCAATAGAAACCTAGTATCTAGTATCTTTTTGACATCAGAACGGCGATAAGAGACAACAGGCGCTAGGAACGAGGTTGGGTAAATAGCAACGGCAAAATCCTTGTTGAACGCTAAAGCCTCTGTAAATGAACTAATAAAAAATTGCGGACAGTGTACTATTTTCTAAACACGAATATGACCATTAGTCTTTAAGTTTTGCATGATGCTTTTTCATCCGAAACGAATGGTAGTCCCCATTTTAAAAGGGTTTATCACCAAAAAACGAGACGCTTAAAAGTGCATGGTATTTCAAATACGTAAAACGTCGGTATCATGCATTTGAAAAAGTAGAATTATTGTTTGCTCCGTTACTACTGCTCTGCATGATGTTCTAATGAAACAAATTTAGTAACGACTCAATGTCATCATCTAGTTTTACACTGTTCTTGACGTTTCTTAGGGAAAATCAAGGTAGCTAAATTGTTTTCTTCTTGAAACTACGGTTTGACAATGCAACTACTCTATGGACTAGTTTTTTAGTACCCAATGTTCGAGGACTTAATTCTGCTGAGATTGAAGTCAAAGTGATTGATTGAAAATACTAGAAAATGCGAGATCGAATTATAACTGAACTGCTGTAAATTAGGTTTCTCTGAAAATGCAAATTCTTCATTCTCGTTAAAATATGTCGTAGTCATTTTTTTCTTGGTAATTAGACGTACATTTTTGTAAAGGTAAGCACCGGTAAAGTAAGCGATATTTAAGACCGAGGCTTAAAGCCACCATGCTGAGATAAATAAAGCACTGTAACCTACAAAATGGTTTGTTACAATAAGAAATTTTGATAAAATCATATATGTACTCAGACGTTTGTCGTTTGGGTGCCATGTCCTTCTCGTCATCAGCAGTTAGTTTCAAAATATATTTCGCAGTAAATTTTCTTTGTGCAATTTGCGAATCTTTTAAAGCTTTGGCTATAATGAGTAGTTTAAGGACAATCCAGATACGTTTATTTTATTCAATATGGCAAAATAAACGGATTTTAAAGATCAGAATTGTAAACATTTGACTATTCTGCGCTCGGGTTCACGCTCTTGATTCAGAAAAAAAACGTAGACGGTCTAGAACATGCGCTGTTTTGTGGACGAGTCCCTTCTTTTGTTAAATTTGAAGGTTAGCCCTGATAAACGTACGTATGTTTTTATTACAAAAAAATACATTTTACAAATTGTTGTCAATTTTTCATTTTACTGAAAAGAATTATTAAATATGTGAGAAAATAACACTGATTAGCAAAGCATTTACTTTGTTTACAATTTCCACGCATTCTTTGGTGTTTACGTTTTGAATGAATGCCATTTCTTAATGTCGCAGCTCTTGTCAAAATATTGTGCTTCTACGAAGTCACAAAACGACGTAAATTGGCACCATCGATGATATTAAATGTTTGATAAACTTTTATGATGACATAATTACATCTTTTAAATACCGACGAATAATCCAGTTTTAAAACTTGAGGATAAGTGGGATAAACATGCTGATTAGTTGTCAGATCGTACTAAAGTAAAAATCAACTCTAAAAATAACAACTAAACCACACCAGATTGTATCACGTAGCTGAGATTCTCTCTCAATATAGAAGAGGTCTCAGGACAAGGTTGGAGCCTTTCGGCCTTCAATATAAGTAGGAGAGAAAACAGAAGTTGCAATATCGCACCTCAACGTTTCATGGTGATATGGTTTTTATTTAATTTAAGCTTCTCAGGCAGATCTCTCGTGTCTTCAGTATACTTTCGTTCTAATTGCTCAAATTTCGAAGAGAAGAAATTCTTCAAATCGTTTAAAGCGGATGAACTATCTTATCTTTGGCGCTTCAGAGGCTTCTTTTTGCCAGGACTTGGCGATCTTGAACGTGTGGGAGTTGTTGCACGTGTTATAAACGTTAAGACTGGAAGTGGTTTGTCGTGTAACAGCACACGAACATTACGTAGGGAAAATAAATACGAGAAAGCACTTAACGAAACTACCTTTTAACGATTTATAATAAATAATTTTCTCCTAAATGCTACACCGATACAATAACAGAATAACAAAGTTGGGACGTAAGAGTTCTTGTATTAAAAGTTGGTTTCCATTAAAGCAGCTTAAAATATGCTCAGTCCCCATTACAGCACAGATGTGAGCGTTCTTAAAATTTGAATGCAAACATTTAAGGCAGTTCACTCGTCCCAATTTTAAAGCAATCACAAATACAAATTCCGATGCGCATTACTAGACTGAAGTTAGGAGCCTCGGTCAAAACCGCTTAAATAAAAACCAGTCCTGAAGCGCTATATTACTCCACGCTTGGATAATAATATTTGAACCGCTACTCTGATACCATCTCAGCTACGTTTCTACAATGTCCATAATAATATTTAGACAGTATATTCATTACCATCATATACTTTTAACTTCTAATCCTCCAAGTGCTTCTCACATCAAACGTTGCTCGAGGTGGGTGTCTGTTTGCTACCTTCTTGACGGTGTGTTCGGTTTAATGCTCTTAGGGTCTGGTATGAAATGCTGGAAGTAACTTTTTGTCAAATCAGTCATATTGTCTTGAGTACACTCTGGTAACTCACCAACTGCTTGTGCTGTAAGAAAATCATACATTTGAAATACTGAAATGAAACATATCACATTCTTAATTTCCAGCCTTAAGATCAAGTCATTAATGATTCGTATGATTGTTTGTCGATTATTCTTCGCAAAAACGTACTCTCGTGAGGCCTAAAAAACGCATTTCGTGAAGATTAATTTTCGCGAATGAACCATATTAAGGTTTTTTTGCGTTATTTTTTCACGAATTTAGTTTTTTTTCGCAATTTTAATTTATTCCAGGCCTATTTATGGAGATAAGTTAGGCTTTAGTTGAACTTGTTTATATCGCAGAGGCTGGCAACAATTTTTATCGGTTCTAGGACAATTCCACCTAATTACTTGCTCAACCGGATAATTTCCCCCGCTAATTTCCCCTGGCCCCCGGCAAACCCACTTAGAATAACTCGCCCTGAATAACGCCCACCCAGGAAAACCTCCCCTGGAAATTATCCAGGAGGAAATTGTCTTAGGTGAGAGTTATCCACAGGGTATTTATTCAGGAAAAATTGCCTTAGGTAAGAGTTATCGAGAGGGTAATTATTAATGGGGGAATTGTCCTGTCACCATTTTTATTAACTAAAAAATAAAAAATTTAACAAGAAAAAAAAAGAAAAGAAAAACCGAAAAAATCCTTTTTTTAATTTCCCAAATGTTTCGCGAAATTATTTTTAGATTTATTTTTGCGAATTGACCTTTCAATAAATTTTCGCGCGGATAAACTTTTGACAATATAGATAAAATTCGATAAATTCGTGAAAATTAACCAACTAAAGGTACCTGGCGAACCAGCCATAAGGGTGAACGGTGGTACCACTGTTTCTGGTGGCAGCACTGTGTTATCAGCAATGACGCAACAATCTTTTAAAATGCAACGTCGACCCTGAAGAAAAGAAAACGTTCTTAAACTAATAGTAGAAATTTGATGTGTTTATCTTCCCTATACGCAAGGAAATTACAAACGTAAATTGGATAGCATCTGTTTAGTTACTTATACATTTTTCCTCTATTGCTCCTTTTCTGATTCTACAGCTTCTTCTCTTTTTTATGTTCTTGTTATAAATTTCGGTATAGCCTTACGTAATGGTACTAACCTTTGCAAGTACATAATTTCGCGTGTAATAATTTTCGCGAATGAAAGTTAAAAATGCTAAACAAATTTTAGAAAAGCCTTTCTCGATAAAACGTTCACAAAATTACAATTTGGAAAGTTTTGGTGTACGCATTCCAATTTCTTCATAACGTTGTTAAAATTTTATGATTATTTATAAAGCCTTTTTTGCAGATATTAACTTCCGCGCATAGTATATCAATAAGAAAGTCGGGCGGCTAAAGAACTGTGGAACTGTTAAACAAACTGGTTTGTAAGCCGTAGGCCCTATTTGTAAACGCGACACAACTACGCCATTTCAATGTTTTGCACCGTAACAAACATTAACGTTAAACCTTCTTAAAAAAATTTGATAATCTAAGACACAATTTTTTCTCTGTTGTTACATGACAGGTTTCTCAAGATAAATCTTTTATTTATCTCGACTATATCGTTTATAATCAAAGAAGAGGAAAAATAAAAATACCTGCTTTAAAAAGAATGTAGAAATTAAAATCGGTAATTTAAGGGCTATGCTGGAAAGTTGAAAATAAGTGTCCGAGCAGTGGTGGAGAGCTGGAGAGAATTTAAACTTACTTGCAGAATACGTAAATTTTAATTAAGGGGCTATTCATATGGAGGCGCGCTAGCCGAATGACCGGATTGCCTAACTTAGGCGAGCCGTGTTTTAACAAACCTTATAAAAAATGCATGTGTTTTCCATAATAACACACCAGACCGGCATTTAAACTTCTTTGCCAATTGATACAAACTTATAAAGTATTGCGGAAAATAATTATATTACATTGATTGAGAACAATAAATTTATAAAAACACTACAATTATTATTGTAAGAAGAACAGTGGTAATAAAAGAGGGAGAGAGTTCCAGTGTGTTAAATGCACATTGAAATATTTAGTTGCAAGCATAAAATTTAAAACCAGTGCTTAATCTATTTTGGTAAAACACGGCATTGCTCGGGTAAAAAGGGACACGGGACAGGCGCAGGGCCAAAACAACGATAGTTTTGTTACTACTGTGGTACTTGAACCACCGTTGTAATTTGCCCATGCATGCGACAGTTTTTCGAAAACAATAGAAAACATGGAAGATTAGCTGCGTGCGAGATTTGAACCGTACTGCAAATTTTTGCACGTGACCGACTGAAAATGACCACCCTCAGGTGGTCGATAAACAATCTATTTTTGATGTCTAATTTTTGCAAAAACTACAGAAGATAATTCATAGATTTTATTAAAATTGCCGCAGACAGGACGTTATGCTGGCGAATTCAAAAACTTTGTTTCACAGTTAATTAATTTTTGGCAGATACTTGATATTGGTTCTTGTAAAAAAAATATAATTATACATACATAAATCAGAAAACATTTTGAACTAGTTATGGGTCAGTATAATAGTAAGACAAATGCAGGCGTGAATATATAAAACAAGTTCAATGAGAAAAGCTGCTTGTAATTACAAGATTTCATTTGCAAATCACCACGCGTACGGTAGATTTCACTTTATGAAAAGAAGAAGTATGCTGAGACATTAAGAAACTCACAATGACACAGTTTTTGCCAATGTAAACATAAGAACCAATCTGTGCAGCATTTATTATGGAATTTTCCTCGATGTACACATGATCACCAATGTGCAAAGGGAAGAAAGCACCTCTAAAAGAAATAGTAACTATACTTTACTACTCACACTGTTACAAGAAGTACATGCCTGATATCCTAATAAGGTTTTTATCCTGAATACACTGTCAAAATATTTAATTTTTCAAATCCATTTCGGAAAGCGGGTAAAAACAAAAAACATACCCTTTACTAAATCTTTTAAATGGAGGTCTGATCACACTTCGTTTACTGATGACACAGTGTCGCCCAATCCGAACGTTTGCAAGATCGCCACGCACAATACATTCAGACATGATGATAGTCTATACAATGATTTAATGTGTTAGCATATTGGTCAGAAAAAGCAAGTCGATTGATACAGTCATTATATTTTTATGTAGCTGGCCAGCTGGTCATTTGTGCAGTTTTTACTTGCAATTGTTGGAACATGTGTATGTGTATTCTATTTTAAAAAAAATAACATCTTACCTTTCCATTTAAGACAATGTTTTGACTCCCGCATAACACTGACTGCCGACTAACTTTATTACCAGATGCCTACAGTTGGAAAAAAAGGTTTGAATATTAACTTAACACAAATTTACACAAATTCGTAACCTTGATAAACCTAAAGAACCAAGTTTGTCGTTTTATTAAATATATTGGTATATAATTCACAAGTTTAAAGTCACCATCAAGTACTTTGAGTGAAAAGAATTTATCTATCCACTGTGCAGAGATTGCACCAATTCCTTTTACTAATTTAGATCCTAACAAACTTGATTTTTTTAAATGTATTCTATGATGTTATAAAAGACTTTTGTAACATACTTCGGAACCAATATTATCATTATTCAATATCTTCAAATGTTTACACAGGATATGGCTACTTCAGTATCAGAAACACCATTTATTGATGCAGGCCCTGGGTTCTGAATGCATAATTTTTTTTAATTCAATTATAAGCATAACAATTAATGTACATGTTTGGTTACGTGACAAAAATTAGCTCCAATAAAGTCAGACAACCGGATTTTGGACCAAAATCATTTCAAACAGGTGTATTGACATAAGAATGAGTACCTTATACATGTAAATAATTTTTTCTGGGTCACAACATTGTAACATCTACAGTCTTAATGGTAATTAATTAATCAATCAATGGTACTGGATGTCATCAAAATACTTAGGTTCTTGTCTTGAAGTCCTAAACGAGTTGGTCAGTCGACCAGTAGGGCTTTATTGTGAAAGTTAATTCGTTTCTAGGACTTATACAATTTAACTCCACTCAAACTTGTCTCCATTGGCTTTTTAACATACCATTATCACAGAACAGCCCTAGAGACCAATTTGAGTGCCCAATAAAATTGGCTTTATTGGCTGAAACAAAGAAGAAGCAACCTGATGGCTGTGAATGTACAATGTCACCAAATGTCAACTGCATGGGAAGTGACTTAAAAAATTACTACATCTTTTAACAATCGAATTAGGGAATTGTGAACCGCAGCCTGTTTTTACAAAGTTGGTATAAGTTTGGTAAAAAAATAATTGCCAAGAGATTTTTTTTGTCTCCAAAAATGATGATCGATATTATTTTAATAATCTCCCATTTTAGAGATGATCTTCTAAAATGAATACAGTCCATCAGATCTTTCAGTCAGGGAAAACTGCTTAAACATAGGATCCCGCAATCACAGTATATATATTTGTTAAAATGGCTGCCTGTAGTGTTATGTGATAGTGAAGTCGATCAGGTTTCAAGTGAAAGCTTTGATTCTGTTTCTGATATTTCATGTTTCTCAACATGAATGTGCACTCTAAATGGGGAATTATCTCCTAATGAGAAAATCAGATTTAGTATTTTTTGGTAGCACTAGAGTGGTTACCAGAATTTCTATGACTTAATAAATCAGATATTACTGGAGTTTTTTAAGTTGTAACAGGTGGTTATCATGAAATTGTCAACACAAGAGTTTCCATAGGTTCAGCTCTTAATTTTAGTACTGCTTTGTTATGAAAAATGGTAATTTCTAAAAAAATTTATCTTTACTTAAAATATTTACATTCATATTTGTGTTTGATCAAAACAACTCTATAAGTAAAACAGAAGAGTTTCCTAATCAGGAAATTCCATAAAATCTACATCATGAAATAATTTGCTACAAGGAATAATTTCAATGTCAGTAACTTGAACCGAACTGTGTGTCACACAGTACTGTACTTGATTTTGTCCAACTTTAGCTACCAACTGAAGTTTTTAATATGACATCTCTACGTGAAACCATTCAAATTGCCAGCAAAAAATTATTGCTATATACTTTTTCTGTTGAAGCAAGAATGCCCACATGACAATGAAAAAAGTTATACATATATTTGTGTTAAACAAAGATTTTAAACTCCGGGTAGTTAATAATGTGAAAGTGTGTATTTTGTTGAAATTAATTGAAGAGCTAACTAGAACACAAACAAAACCCATGTAGCTTTTTTATTGGTTTAAAATAATTGTGGCACTAAAAAGAATGCGAATTTCAGCTTTGTAATTTTGGAATATTTATGCTTTTAACAGTTTAAATAAGTGATTAGTCATTAAGTAGGATAAAATTGAAGCCTATAATAGATGAGTTTCAACAGGCTTGGACAGGAGTAAAATCTCTGGCGTGCGGGCCATCAAACGTCAAAATCTGGTTGGCGAGTGCAACAGACCGCATGCCATACAGTGAAGTTAGGCGTGCGTAGTACACACCTTAAATACTTGGCTTGCATTCGTTTTTTCTATCATTCAAAATCCAGGAGCAAGCCTATTCATAGCCAACCTGATCATCCTAGCTAATTCACTTACTCCTCACTTAGTTAAAAGTCTTAGTTACATGAATCTCTATTGCCTGGCCCCTTTGTCGTTAGTACCAGGTCTTACACAAGAAATGCAGCCATGCGGTTTTTAACTAATGCGGAGGTGAACGCTGACGGAGCACGGATAAAGCAAGTCTGCTAAACTGCACTTACAGGCGGAACAGACACACTAATTATTTTCAAGCACAAGCGACCGGCGTTCTATTACCAGAAGCATTTTTTTCCTATTCACTTGTGATGATTTTGCAAATAATAATAATACAAACTCAAAAAATTATTTTGTTTGATATGTTTTAAGTTTTCATTTTGGCTATTTAATTGGCTTATTAAAATGTGCAGCCTTACTTTGTTTTTAAAGGTGCTTGACACATTCATTACTTGAGGTAAGTGTGATCATAGATTATGAAACTTTCACGATGGCACATGACAGATAAAAACAAAAATGAAATAGATGCTGAACAAAGGTTGATTAAAAGAGACAAATTATATTTGAATTATCTTGTTATTTTGCATGTTTTGATTTTAAAATTTCGAAGTTTACAGAAACGTGGTTATTTTGTTTTAATGTTTAAAGGATTTTGCAGTCTATAATTGTTTGAGGTTCACTGGTTAAATCGTCACCACCTTTTAAGAACACGCCAAAATACTTTCTAGGTGTGCCATCATACACAAGCCAAAAACAATAATGGCGTGTGTGGAGGTGTGCAAGTGTGAACGCACACCATTCCTGTCCAAGCCTGTTTTAATGTCCACGTTTTTACGCTGGTTTCTTGCACATGCGCTGAAAAAATCAGAAAAATCAACAGCAAATAAGTGGGTGAAGAAAGTCCAATTCTGATTAAAAACTTTTGTACTGTGGCCACTAGCATCTTTTTACCTTTATATGATCTAAATCTAAACTACATATATACATGCTATATTCTAATTTCAAGATCAAAAAACACCTTTACCTGAAAATAAAGTTTGGAATGGACTGGTCCACATCTTACAGCGTAAGAGGTCTGGGAATTATAAACAGCACATGTCACGGTAAAAGTTGTCTATCAGAATGTGTAGTTTATTAATACTGTGACAGCATATTTTAAAAAGAGGGTGCCGATAAGCCACAAACCCCGCATATATATGGGCAAGATCGCGCGACTTTTTTAATTAAATTGACGGTTGTCCGCCAAAACTGCCCACACTTTCCCGAACCAACCGAATTTGCCCTGAACATTCTCGAAATGCAACACCTTGTAACATAAACATTGCGGACGACAGTTGAAAGAATGCGTTTGAAGCGAAAGGAAATAATTAAAGTTTATATATAAGTTATTTATCAAGTAAATCTTATCAAAAATCATAAAAAATAGTTCTTTTAAGAACTTCACTATCAAATAGTGAGTTCATTTTAATTTTTATATATACTTTTTCAAATAATTCTTCGAGAGTCATTTGTGGGGAATCTTTTTTTGGGGGGGGCATTGTTTAGGACTATGCAGGTTTTTCGGGGAAATACATGTTTTTTTTATGGCGTATGCGGCTTATCGGCACCCTCATATTTTTAAAAAAAATTAGTAGCATATTCAGCAGGAAAGAAACATCAAAGCAGAGGGAAATGAGGTTTAGGAGATTAAGACATCAGAAAGGACAGAAATTCCAGAGAAAGTTTTACTTAAACAATTTTTACAGCTTATGCGGCTTATCGGCACCCTTGTATTTTAAAAAAAAATTGGTAGCATATGTCAGTGTTCTGCCCAATCTTAGGACGCTGCCCAATCTTTGGACATACATTTGCCCAGTCTTAAGAGTTACCGGCCAGTCTTAAGACTGGGCAGGGTGTAACAAGATTGGGCAAAAGACCCTGTTAGGCCCATCCTTAGACACGTTTTAGATTTTAAAGAAGGGATGTGCCACACGAGCTCTGTTGTTTGCAAGACCCAACAAACATTCTCAGGCACATTAAAACATCATATTTGGGTACTGTTGAATTGGCCCAGCCTGTTTTCGGACACAGTAGAGTAAAAATCGTAGGTAGCTAGGTAGTGGTATGTAGAGCAGGTGTTACACATTTAGCATTTATATACAGCTTGTAGTGGCTAAATTTTAAAAATAAAATGTTTATATATATTTATGAAAAATCAGAAAAATCTTATTCAACCATATTATTAGTTAGCTGTTAATTTCATTGGATGAGATGTTTAGCCAGCTAGCGAGCTGTACCCAGTTAGCTAATATGGTTGAGTAGTTTCAATTTTTTAAACATTAATACATGGTATGCATAAATTTTTGGCCTTTTGATTTTCCAAGAAAAGTTTCAATTTAAAGTTTCTATTAAGAGGTAAATTCTAAAAATTTTATTGTTCTGTTTGTTTTCCACAATTATTTTAAGACTGGGCATAGATTGGGCAGTCCAGTCTTAAGACTGGCCACCCATTCGTCACTGTCCAAAGATTGGCCTGGCCAGTCTTAAGACAGGGCGCGTTCCAAGATTGGGCAGAACATCAGCAAGAAAGAAATATCAAAGCGGAGAGAAATGAGGTTTAGGAGATTAAGACATCAGAAAGGACAGAAATTCCAGAGAAAGTTTTACCTTAAGGAAGTTGTAATAAAAAAGCCAGAAAGATAATAAGATGGAGATTAAAAATGGTGGACATCTAAATGGTAAATGGTGCGCTTACTGGAAAAGTAATATTCAAGATTCAAGGTTTGAGCAGTCCTGCCAACAAAACGTGAAAGTAAAAAAATATACCGTTTCTATATATTCTGCTTTGCTGTACGATACATCAGGCAGCTCCATGAACGTGTACCAAATTAGCGTACTAGGCACGCAAAGAGATAAAGACCTTCGCAGAATGACTGAATATTAACTAGATGTTGGTTTGAATGTTTACATCTAGTCGCCCATAGCTACAAAACATGGCAAATAGCCTTTGTGCAAACGCGATTTTATTTTTCGTTTAAAACAAATATCGATATCTTATTTGCGTTGTTTAGTCACGTATTTTATATCGTTATATGTAACTTCCATAGGCTGCAGTGACCACAGAACGTGATAGGCATCAAATCTTTGGCTGATTGAAATCGGCCATATATCACCCTATTATGGTCGAGATAAGCGAAGCGTCAGAGGCTGACTTACAGCAACTTGAGGTATTCTTTCAGTTTCACACTGTGATATATCTACGTACTAAGCCAAACCTTTGTGTGAAATAATCTCTTTTTATTTAAGTCTGTATCGAACATTCATGATGAAGATGACATTGAAGATGAAACCATAGCAGAACGGTTGTGGGCGTTAACAGAAATGTTTCCAGATTCTGTGCGCAACACATCTTGGAAGGCAGCAACTTCATCTGTATCAGGTGCAAAGAAGTTGTATAAGTTTTCACGCTCTGCATTATGGGTTGCTGGGACGTCTTTTGTAATCCTCGCCATGCCTGTTCTCTTTGAAATTGAGCGAGTGCAAACAGAAGAAGCAGCCTTGATGCAACAAAGACAGGTGTGTTTCCCAAAAAAAAATATCAGTAACAACGTTAGATACATCCTGCTTATATTTCAGCTAGCCAGGAAAATCATATGCTGTATTATCATTTTTAGATTCTTTTGGGACCTGGTAGTAGTCAATCGACTGGTGCCCCACCATTAAATTTACAACCACAAAGAAGGTAACTGTCAATCTACAAGATGTAATGCTACATCAGATCTTGCTACTGTATGGTATCCGTTGAGATATATTGTTGTATTGGGACATGTTTAACTTGTTTAACAAAAATAACTTTTTGTTCATATTTTATTATAAATATATTTTTTATAAATAGGTCTCGTGTAAGCTCTTGTTTATACCTCACATGAAAGTTCAAGTGGAGCTCATATGATAGACATTTGAAACTTTTTCAGGGATATTTTTATTTTTATTTTGAAAAAACTTTATTGGTTCTAAAAATATACCTTTTAAGGCTGATTTCTAATCCAATAAAAACAGCTCCATGTTAAGTTCTTTAACTTTGGCCTTGTAATGATTAAAAACTTTGTGGGGAATGAGCTGCCAACTTCACTGTTACTTTTGATTCACTTTCCAGTCCACCTTGAACAAGAGGTGAACTTTTTTAATGTGAAGAAGTTAGTTTAAATCATGTCATGAACAAATGTTAAATATTACATAGTTGTTTTGAGAAGATAAAATGGAGCATCTCTAAATTACTTTAAAAATTTAAGTTTTAAACCTTTTTAGCTTGTCCGCGAAGTTTCCCAGGGGCTTAAATTCGACATCAACTGAATGGCCAAAAAGCATTTTAACCCTTTCTAGCAGGACAAATACTAAATATTGCTTTCTGATTAGTCAGTTCACATCGAAATATTTTGGCACTAAGAAGTGGAGCTGTTTCTACTAATTTGGCAAAGCGAATTTTTCGAAGCAAAATCAAAACAAATAAAACTGCGCGTGCTAGGATACATTTCCTTTGGGGAAATCCGCCTTAGATCAGCATTTCTGTGTTTTTTAGAATTTTAGAACACTTCAACCTTTTAAGAAAATCATTACAAGTTATACCACATCTGTTTAAGCATGTATATATAAATCAACGAGACAAATTGTTTTTACTTTTGGAGTTATACGCTTTTAATTGGAGAAAGTTTATTAAAATAGAACAAAATAAGAATGAAATAACTGCCTCAAGGGAAATTGTTTGCGAAAAAATAGAATCTGCCCATAGAAAATTTTGCGAATTATCTACCTTATCGGTGAAAAATCCGAAAAATGACAAATTTTTGGCCTTGGTGACAATTTTTTTTAACAGACGAATAGTTTTAACCGACGAAATTTTTCACCGACGAATTAGTATTTTTTTTCGGATAGTATTTTTTATTTTTATTCCAAAGACAGGGCTTCCCATTAAATCCATTATTGCCTATCTTTTGATAATAACTACAGTAATCATTCTAATTAACAGACACCTCGAAATAACAGACAATAACTACGTAACTAATAACTAATAATAACTTATAAATAACTAGGGACCACCTGGGACCAATTTGGGTTAATTTCCTAAAACAGGGTCCCTGAATCCGTTTCGGAATGGACGGGTTGATGACGTTATCAAAAACCTTTAAACCCAATATCTCTGCAACCGTTTGTCAAAAGTACATGATCCTATACATTTTCTTGATCACCATTTCAGGATCTATACGAAGAAGTCAGCAGGTATTCTAATTCTTATTTAACGGGTTTAACGGGTCATTGCTAACGTCAGCAAAATCTTTAAAACCTTATATCTCATTAACCGTTCATCAAAAGCAAATAATCATTCCCTTGATCAGCGCTTTAAGCTGTTCAGAACAGAGTCAAAGCCAACCGTTAGAATGGAATCTCCAAGGACGTTAAAACTTCCCGTTATTACTTCATTGATTGTTGCACTGTAGTAAGCAACAAATTTAAAGATCCAACAATCGGACTTCGACGACTCCGAAAAATGTCGTGACAATAACGACACTGCTTACTGTACCGGCTACAGAAACAACCAGGATAATCTTTCCATGTGTGCTGTTGTACGTGAAATATGTGTTGCGATATGGATCATAGCATTTCCGCTAACAGGCTTTACGAAACTTTTTGGACAAGAGATGCATTACTAGTACTTGCTTCCATTCATTTTTGTATCTGAGGATAAAGTCAATACTTGCGCGTGACCAGCTGGATATAGTCGTTTATCACATCGCGTTATAGGTTACAATGTGCTTTGTGCTTCCCTATTGAACTCTATCCGGAATAGCATTAAAGGAAAAAGAAGAACAAGTTCTCCACAGCGCCTTATTAATTTGGTACCCACTGTTCTTGCCATTGCTGAAATTCGTGTAATGGCAAGTTTCCCGAACTTGTAACTTTTCGATAGTACTCAGCTGGAGGGAGAAAATAAAAAAATATGGAGTATTTATTTAAATTTAAAGTTACATATCTAGAAATGGAAGTCGTATAATAAACATCGGATGAGTTGTACACCACGGTACTTCCATCGAGAATAATATATCCACCATCACCAATATCTAATTTTTTTGTTATACAAAGTTGTGAAGGAAGCTGAATGAAGATTCCAAGTCCAGTTTCGTCCTGACAAAACTAAAGACTCACCCATATTAGCAGGATTAACGAAGCATTTTTCGTAATTTTTTCGTGAGCTGTAACAAATAATGATTTTTTGTTCTGGATTTTGCTTAATTAGTGTGATGACTTCTTTCATTCCTTCTGTATCATCAAGTAAGATATTGTAATGTTGTACGCACAGAACTAAGTCATTGTTAATCATATCAGACCTTACGTCTTTATAATATTAATCTTCTTGGTCTGTTACTAAAGCAATGAAAACAATGTTATTTAGACGAAAGTTTCTTAAATTTGAGACAACTTTCTCCCCAACACTATGAGAATAGTGTGGATACTTTTCCGGTTCTACCATGGCCATGTTTTTGTCATACGTATTCAATTCTATACCGAAAGGTAAAAGAATGTCTGCAATAGGCATTGTCAATTTATTAGACAGATGGCTGTCGATTGTGATAATTTTTGATCTTTCTTTTTGTATCGACCAAAAGAGCATCCAGCAAAATAATGAAGAATTGATTTTCTTGTTATTTCCAAATCGTCACACACAAAAAAAATAGACCAATATATCGTTTTCAAGTGGGAGATAAGGTCAATTCCCCAGCAAATATATACCACTACTGCTGTATGTGTCCATATCGAAAGAATTAGGGTACATTGCCGCATAAAAATACTTTTTTACAGCGATAGTAATTCTAGGTTGTGAAGTACAGTCCTTAGATGCGAGGTGAAGAGATGCTTAAATGACACGTAAGAAAGTAATCGACAGCAGTTGCATTGTTTGTTTCTTTAATAAGCGATGTCACTGGGATATTTGCAAACGCTGATATTGAAATAAGAAACACAAATTCCAAACTAAAATACTCGAACAAGAAATCGATGAGAAAAAAAAAATCGACAGCCTTTTAATATTTTTATTGTTTAACTTATTTAATACTTTTTTAATATTATTAATATTATTTTCAAGCAAGTGATTGGATACTTTTTACGAAAATTAATTGTTTTGTTAGACTTGTTTCAAGTGAAAACGCCATTTCACATACCTTTCTCGTATTTTTTTACACCTGCTGCAAAAACGTGACAATATTTTTATCTTAATATGCAAAACATATAAAAAGCACAATATGATTTTTTCAGAACATTGAAAGGTCAGAAAAACGACCTATAAGCCTTTTAGAATGGACACCATTACATTAGATCATTCACCAAGCACTTCACTTCACGACATAACCTGAAATGACTATTACCTTTCTTTTTAATATTTTTAAAGGATAATTAAATGTGTATGTATAAAATAGTGCATAAAAATATTTTGTCGGCGTAGCTCCTAAAGGAAACCTTTGTTAGTGTAGATTCTGTAGAATTGCAGGAGAAATATTTTCTCTCAAATCGCTTTAGTCTCCAACCGTTTCTTTTCTAACAAAATATTTATTATAACTTTTTATTTTTCTGTTTGATCGTAGATGCTAATATCTAAAATACAAAATAATATGTCATTTTAGCTCACTTGCAATGGTTCGTATATTTAAATCTTAAAACAAATTTTTTAAGTTTGTAAAGTCATTAAGCAACTTGAAGGCAAGTAACCCACATTTCCTATGAGCAGATCATTACAACAAAACAAGTCATAAATTACAAAAATACAGAATGAGAGTCTACATGCAATGATATTGTATGTAACACAAAAGAGCAGTACTGTTGAATATGTCTTCGCAATCACAGGATTTAAAACAAGGTTGAACAAACCTTACATTTTTGTGACACCAAAGTTGTTTTGGTATATCAAACTCACCTCTATTTAATTTAGGACTTTGGAGACTTAAGAATTCAGTATCACTTAAGCTTTGAATTTTATTGGATGACCCGTCTGTTAGGAAAGACATAATATAAGGGATAGCAACAAAAGCAATCTCACGCATAACAGTTTGAAAATCTTGAATTTTTGTGATTAATAGGTAAAGGTTGGCAAAGAAAGAAAATCTTCCATAGATAGAATTTGAAGCAAGTTTACTGAGTATTTTTAGGCATGGTGATGTTCAACGAAGAAAGAAATTCTAATTCCCCGTTCCCTCTATACGGCTAATTCGCAATGCATTATGGTAGTTGTATTCTACAGTTTTCCCTCCCAGAAGCGAGAGTTTGTAAATAAATAACAGCATTCTTTTTATTGTGGCGATAATAACAAAAAGCCGTTATTGTTTGTGATAATTTTCAAATCTCCTCAAGAAAATCATTATCTCCCTTATCCAAAACCCGTGTTATTGATGTAAACATTTAAATATTGTTAGTTAGTGAGGTTTTAGGAGTGAAAGAAGTCGAAATGGAAGTAATAAATAAGGATACAGATTTAGATATAATTTTAAGCTCTACAGATCTTGGGCCTAGCTTTTCTCAAAGCTCTTGTGTGGTACCAAGACCTGTTTTTAAAGAATTAACAAATGCCGAGAGGGACGAAGAAGTGGAGGAAAGAACACACGAAGATATAAGTCAATGGTCAACTGATCTTGCAGCTATGCCTTCGATCACCCAGGAGAAAATTCACCAATATTTAGTTCTTGGAAATAGCTGTGATAGCAAGCCGAAGGGTGCTACAAAGCATAAAATTCTTGGATACCAACTATTCAAGGAGAGCTACGTGAAGAAAGTGAGAGTTAAAAGTAATGTTATGGCTGAAAAATTAACTTTTCTTGTGAAATGTTTTGTAGCTGCTTCCATGAAAAGAGAAAAATATTCTGTTTATGTCCACCTGTGTCAAAGAAGTGGTGATATTTTGTATGCGAAATGTTTATGTAAAGCTGGAGCAGGAGGATGCTGTAAGCATGTCGCAGCAGTTCTATTTCAATTGGTTGAATACAAACAGTTGGACTTAAAAATTGTCCCTGATGACAAGACATGCACAGATTTGTTACAAAAATGGCATGTACCTGGAGAAAGTGCAAATTCTGCACCAATAAAATTTTCTGCAATGGCATTCGAGAAAGCAGACCTTACGAAAGACACAAATGAAAGTCGCAAAAGACCGTTGGTCACAGGAAATAGAAAATTTTGTTCTACACCACTGTTTGCACATGAGCCCTCAACCGAAAAAGTCAAAAAATTAGCGACAGACTTATTTGAAATAGGGCAAGGAACTTCAATGGCATATTTATTACAAGGAAATGACTATAAACCATCATCATTTTATGACACATCTATAAAAGAATTTAATTTTGAACAGACAAACAGTGAAACAGTTGAATTACGTCCGACAGTTAATTTATTTTTGCAGGCTCTTGACTTTGAACCAGAAATAGCAGAGTTATCAGATGAGCAAAAGTCATTTGTAAACAATTTCATTCATGTCAATGCCGAACAAGTTCGAGACATAGAAAAATCCACATGTACTCAGTATAAATGTGATATGTGGTACACAGAAAGAAAGAAACGCATAACATCATCCAATTTTGGATCTATTATAAATAGAAGAAAAAATATACATCCAAAAAGCATATTACAAAAATGTCTAAATAAAAATAAAAACTTTACATCAGAGGCCTGCAAATGGGGCTTAGAAAATGAAGTTAATGCTCTAAACTGGTATCAAACCGAGAAAAATATTGAAGTCGAAAAATGTGGTTTCGTTATTAATCCAAAATGGCCGTGGTTAGGTGCAAGTCCTGATGGCGCAACAACTTTGAATGGGAATGCTCGATTGATTGAGGTGAAGTGCCCATATTCAAAAAAGGATTGCTCTATTTCTGACGCATGCAAAGATAAAAATTAATATGACACGGGTATTTGGGTAACTTTTTTGAAAACATTTCGGCATTCTATTTTGTACTGTTTCTTTTGAAGCCCATATTGGAAGCATACGGAATTGTGAATGTAAAAAATCTGTCCATGTAATCAATATTCTGCTTATGTGACTTGTCGACATATTAAATCGAACAGCCATATCTTCTAACAAAAGTCCACATCGAATTCGAACCAGTATCATAAAGAATTCTTCTTCTGCGCTCAATGATCGTGATCGGCCTCGTTTTGTAGAGTTTATATTTTTTGTATTTTCAGTGTTAGTATTTGAACCCCAATATATTAGTTTATTTGCAGCTGGTTGTAAATATTCTAAAACTGCTTTGAATAATTTATAAGATTCGAATCCGGTATAAAACTTAAAGTGTGCTTCATTGTGTTTAAACCGGTCAATTGAAAATGCTATGTCACTTATAGTGGCTTGTTGTTTTTCAATAGTTTGATCAAGTTCCTTTTCATGAATTCTCATACAACTAATTTCGGCTCTCAATTTTTCCAACTCTTGTTTTAACTCTTCCTCCACAGATAATTCTGCAGCAATGTCATTTGTCGTAGCCCTCACAGGAGAAAATAGTTGCAATTTACAGTTTGTACTGTTGAGAGTTTTTCTTGGTTTGCTAGCTGTTGGTTTGATAGTTTTTGGGACTATTGTGGGAACATTGTTCATATATGTCTTCTTTCCACCAGTGAAATGAACAGAGCAAACTCTATGCGATGTAGAAGGTACAAAATCCTTTCTACTGATCATAAAAAGCCATTTCTTTCGAAGCTCTGAGTCTTTAGGAATGACATAAAAAGATAAGTCTGGATTCTTCTTTGAGTTGTTTTGACAGAGAGGTACACAGCAAGTTATCCCTCCTCCTTTACTTTTAGCTTGCAATAAAAAGCTTGAACTTGATGAAAAGTTTGAGCCAATGCTTGCAGGAGAGCCCAAGTTTTGAAAAAAACTGTTGTCTTGATTAGAATTTTGTATATCGCTTTGGTTTTGAGTAGAATTAAGGATGAAGTGTACTTTTTCGGCCATTTTTGTTACTACGAATGGTTTGTTTACGTTTTCGCGGAATACAACTACCATAATGCATTGCGAATTAGCCGTATAGAGGGAACGGGGAATTGAAAAAGTATCCAAATCACGTACCTTTTTCCTATGACTTTATTCAAAGCACGTATTGTTTTTGTCTTACAACATTTTTATCACGTACTTTCGACAACATTAAAATCAGGTGTTCTTTCATCTCTTAATAACATCCACGTATCCTATTTTTCTTCTAAAGTGACATATTCTTCTTTTTATCTTTAGTATTAAAATGTCATTGTTGATATATAGGTAAATAGTGCGAGCAAAGGAAAGATTTTAAAGAGCACGTTTTTTTATAGAACATTTATATAATTCATTTAATATATATGCATATAAATATTGTAACCATATAACAATTTTACAAAAACGTGTCTAGAAGCTTTGTGGGTAGTAACATTGATGGTGATGTAACATAGTGCAATAGTCCCTGCAGGTTTGTGTAACCTTGTACAGACACGTTGTTCTAGTAGCAAAGCGACATTGCGGATCAATCTGGTGTCATTTTTCTGTTCTGGGTTGCTTTAAGTAAGTATTATTAATGTCTTCTGTTTGTGCTGTATTATGCAAGTAGATAAAATATTTTTGTTAGCCACATAGATTATTAATGTATATTGGAGAATAACTTATTTACTTTACTGGTAGTAGATTTTATTGCAATCTCTGCCAGCTTCATGACTTAAGCAGAAAAGAAGTTATGGGAAATAAACTTATCTAGCAAGATAAAACTACAACCCTAGAAAGAATATTTGGGAAATTGTCTGTTTTTCATATCTTTCTTGAAATCGGCAAACAGCATCACTTGGTCAGTGCTTTGCAGCTGATATGCTGCAAAGGTAATACTTTGGCAGGGGTGTAGGCTGATAAGGTCAGTGGAAAAACCCATTTAGGCAGAAAAACAGTATTTTTTTGCATCTGGAAACGCTGATGAAAAAAACGCATAGGATCATCTCCATTTGACAAACTGCTAAAGAGATATTAAGGTTTAAAGAAGTTTTGATAACGTCATCAAACCGTCTGTTTTAAAACGAGCGATTTGACCCAGCTTTTAGGCGAATAATCGCAGGTGGTCCCTGATTATCCTCATAGGAGATAAAGTGAGTTATTTTCATCCGTTTCCAAGTCATTAGCCATCAAACTTTAAAGTGCACTGCAATGGCTTCTATATTCTCATTCAATGGATTGACGGCAGTACAAATGCATTAACGCCGTGCCGTAACGTCTAGGCAGTTGCCAAATAATACATAGTTTTTTAGGCTAAATCAAATTAAAATTAATACATTCTGTTACAGAAACACGGACACACTCATCGTGTTATTATATTACTAGTCGATAAAGCCCGTGGAAAAATCCACTTAGTTAGAAGGCAAAGGAAAATAGGTTGTTTTAGATGTTTTGATGACGTCAGCAACCCATCCACAAAAGAATTGGAACCTTCTCTTCACGTTGCCTCTATTGTGTAGAACTTAAAACGCTGATCAAGAAAATGTATATGATCGTGTGCTCTTGATGAACGGTTAATGAGATATAAGGCTTGGAAAATTGTGCTGACGTCAGCAAAGTCTCCTGAAAGTAATTGTTTTTTATAAATTTGTATACCCGTTGTCTTCATCGTATAGATCTTAAAATGCTGATCAAGAATATGTATAGGATCATGTACTTTGACAAACGGTTGCGGAGATATTAGGGTTTAATGGTTTTTTGATGACGTCATTAACCCGTCCATTCTAAATCGGATTTGGGACCAAGGTTTGGAAACACTACCCAAATAGGTCCTAGGTGGTCCCTAGTTACCTACGCGGTGAAATATCATTAACGTCACCACTTCATTCCCAATTTATTTGGCGTCAAAGTTTTAGGCACACTGTAATGGCTTCATTAATTTAATATAGGATATTGACGTTAAAGTGGTGTTATTGACGTCGCGCCGTAAGTTCAGAAAATTTAACATATTAGACATGCATTTTTTGGCAACATTAAAGCGAAATGAACACATCCACTTTGTCTGTTACAGACACACAGACACACTCCGTATTATTATAAGAGATTATTATATTATTATAAGAGACTAGTCGGTAACACTCGTGGAATATCCACTTAGGCAAAAAAGAAATAACAAAGATCCGCCATTTGAATTTTCATAAAGTCCGCAATGACCTGTCGATGCACAAAAATTGTTTTATCACAATTTTTTAGCCGTTAGCTCTGTTGTGTGGAGCTTGAAACCCTGATCAAAATAATGTATAGGATCGCGCGGTTTTAATCAGCAGATAAAAAGATGTACAGAATTCTTTTTAGAAATTTGTTTACCCGTTGCTATTGTGTAGAGCTTGAAATGCTGATCAGGAAAATGTATAGGATGATGTGCTTTTAATGGCCTTAGGCCTTAAACCTAAATTTTCTTTGTAACTCATTCTCTTCAAAAAAGTCGAAAGAAATATCGAATATCGATATTTCTTTCTAGCTGCAGGTCTCACGAATAGCGAAAATAGCAGCACTGTTTTTTCTACATTTATTGGAAATTTATCATGTAACTATGAAGTGTATTCTTTCTACATTTAACATACAATCTGTCACGATGTTGGAAAACTTATTTTAGGTTTGAAGAATGATTGTTTGACTAAAAACGATCTCATACGAGCAAAATACTTGAAGCCAACTCTGCACTATTACACATCTCCACTTGTGAACATCATAAACATTTTCATTGTCTCGAATTGTTTTTCAGACGTATGGAAATTAGTAAGGATATGTTCCATACCGAAGACAATGAACTTGATGCACGACACAGTTACCCCTTTTCCAATGCGGTATTAGAGTCATGTAAGCAGGGTTCTAGTGCAATATATGTTCTCAATTTGAGCTACAAATGTTGCTAAAGCACAGAAATTGCTTAACAGACAGCTTAGGTGTCGTTTAAGCAATTTAATTTATCATTCCTATCCTCATGCTAAACGACAAGCAGAAAGGATTGATTTACACTTTTATAGTCTTTAACAAGATTTATTCGGGGTTTAAACTTTACACTGTACACAAACCCTCTTCCACTAGTCGGGAAAACTTTCCTTTTTCGTTTATTTTTTTGGATACAATTCTGTTTATCCAGATCCACATTTTTGAGGATTCATTTGTTTTACGCTATAGAAACTCGGAAATTTATTTACCAGTTCCACACAAAATGGCTGACGTAAGACCGGCAGGTGCAGACAAACCATGTAAAGAAAATGATAATAATCCAAAAGAGTCGTTTTAAATTGCATTAAAAAAATCGAAGAACTTTTTTACAAAACTGTCTAACCCAATTCTATTCTTCACAAAAGAAATACAATGTTTTATGAATAAATAAGGAAATAAAGGAATAGATTTTCCCGATAAAGTTGCTAGTTTAATAGTTGCCAGGTGTTTGTGTTTAAATATTTTTTAGGGTCAACATTTACGAGTATCAACGCTCTGTCTGGTATATAAAGGGAAAGACAATGCAACTGCTAGCGATTATTTTCTTACATGTCATACAAGCCACGCTTTATTTCGCATCTCAAGACTGCACTTCGCAACCTAGAATTACTATTCCTGGACGAGGGTACATTTACGTTGCACTGTACCCTAATTCTTTCGATATGGACACGTACAACAGTAGTTGGTATGAATATGCGAGGAAAAACAACATATCCCCTACTTCAAAGCAGTACCTTGGTCTAGTAGAATTTTTTGTGTGTGGTGATTTGGAAATTACAAGAAGATCAATTCTTCATCTTTTGCTGGATGCTTCATTTGTCGATTCAGTAGGAAGATCTAAAGTTGTCAGTTGGCAGCCACCTCTCTGAAGAATTAACACTGGTTGTTGCTGATATGCTCCTACCTTTTCGAATACTATTTAATACATATACCAAAAAAATGAAGAAGATAGACCAAGAAAAGTATCCACGTTACACCCAGTTCAATGTAAATAATATTGGAGAAAAAGTTGTTTTAATTTTAAGAAAGTTTCATCTCAATAACATTGTTTTCATTGCTTTAGTAAGAGACCAAGATGATGAATATTATAAAGACGTGTGGTTTGATTTGATTAACAATGACTTAGGTCTGTGCGTACAACGTTTCAATATCTTACTCAATGATACAGAAAGAATGAAAGAAGTCATCACACTTATCAAGAAAAATACAGAGCAAAAGATCATTATTTGCTACAGCTCGCAAAGGAGTTACGAAAAATACTTCGCTAATCTTGTTAATATGAGTGAGTCTTTAGGTTTGTCAGGACGAAATTGGATTTGGAATCTTCATTCACCTCGCGCTTCGTCCTTTAAAACATTAAATATTGTTGATGGTGGACTTTTTATTTCTGGTCAAAGTACTTTTGTTTACAATTCTTCAGATATTCATTCCATGACTTCGACTTCTAGAGAGCTACCTGTATTTTTAAATAAGATTCCTTTTATATACTTTTTTTCTTTCGTATTTTGGCTCTATAAGCTTAACGGAATAACACCCAACGATGGAAGAAATTGCTATTTCTCGAATAACGGCAGTGCCAAACACACTGTATACCAAGTAAATAAAACGTTATGGACAGCTTGTGCTAAATTCATGTTTCATGCTATCCCGGATAAATTCCAATGGGGAGCACAAAGCACAGAGCCACCTGTAACGCGATGTGATAAACGAATGTGTCCAGCTGGTCACAATCAAGAATTGACTGTATCTACAGACACAAAGATGAACGGAAAAAAGTACTGGACATGCATCCCTTGCCCAAAAGGTTTCGTAAATCCTGTTAGCGGAAAAAGTGTTTGCGTCAAATGTACGGGATTAACTGTTTCCAATGAGCAGCAAACAAAATGCTATGATCCATATCGCAACACATATTTGACGTACAACAGCACACATGGAAAGATTATCCTGGCTGTTTCTGTAGCCGGTACAGTAAGCAGCGTCATTATTTTCACGATATTTTTTCGGAGCCGTCAGACTCCAATTGTAAGATCTTCAAATTTGTTGCTTACTGCAGTACAACAATCAGTTCATTTAATAGTATTTGTTGTGACACCAGTTCTTTTTTTGGGCGAACCGATTCTCATCCAATGTCAAGTTCGACACATCGCTGTTGGATTATTGCTTACGGCTATATGTTCATCTGTGTTTCTGAAAGTTCAAAAGCTAATGTTTATTTTCCATTCCAAAATCAGATTGTCTGATCAAGAAAAATTTTTCGCAACATTCACAGATGTAATTTGGGTTCTTTTTCTAAGTTTTATACAAATTTTATTCGCCGTATTTTCATTGGTAAAAAATCCTGCAGAAGTGATCTTATCCATCAACAAAAAGACTTTGATCAGACAAGTTAGTTGTAACACTGGATCTCATCTCAACATGCAGTTTCTGTGCAGTATAATCGTCATGTTGATAGTTGTCGTCCAAGGTTTGAGAGCGTGGAATTTGCCTTCGTTTTTTAATGACACAAAACTGACAACACTTGCAAATTTAATATCAGTATCGATGACTGGATGTATGATTCCTTTATATTACAGTGCCAGTGACGAGCGAGTAAAGGTTTTCCTGCAAGCTATGTTGATTCTATGTTGTAATTCATTGTTGCTAATTGTAATGTATGGTACGAAAACATACGTTGTGTTGTTTAAACCAGAAAAGAATACCAAGACTGCATTCCGCATCAAGATGCAAGAACACACGTTAGAGCAAGTAGACTCGACATTGAACAACAAACGTGTTTTCAATAACACAGCAAGTGTAGCGTAAAATAACTGTAACATAAAATAACTAGCCGATAAAACCCGTGGAGAAATCAAAATAATGCATATGATCATATGTTTTCGACGAACCCCCAAAAAGATATAGAGGGTTAAAAATTTTTGCTGACGTCAGCAATGGCCCGTGTAAACCCAAGTTTTTTTTTTAAATTTGTATACTTTATATAAATTTGTATACCATGTACTTTTGACAAACGGTTGCAGAGATATTGGGGTTTGAAGGTTATTTGATGACATCATCAATTCGTCCTTTCGGAAATTGATTTGGGGACCCAGGTTTGGTAAAATTACCCAAATTGGTCGTAGGTGGTCCTAGTTACCAACGCGGTGAAAAATCATTGACATCTCCGCTTCGTTTCCAAGTTATTTAGACTCAAAGTTTTAAGTGTACTGTAATGGCTTCATTATTTTAATATCGGATATTGATGTTAAAGTAGTGTTATTGTTACGCGCCGTAACGTCATAAAATTTAACATTTCAGACATGTTTTTTTTCGGCGACATTAAAAAAACCCCCGGAAACACCCACTTTGTGTGTTACAGACAGACACACAGAACTCGCATATTATTATTTTGACTAGTCGATAAGGCCCGTGGAAAAACGCACTCAGGCAGAAGATTAGGTTGTTTTGCAGATTTTGCTAACGTCAGCAGTGCATATACAAAAAAATTTGAAAAAAATGTGGCTTTTTTCCTGTAATGCATACAGATCAAAACGTTGATAAATATAATGTATAGGATCATATGTGTTCGCAAACGCATGAGAAGATATAAGTAATTTACAATTTTAATTTTGCAGACGTCAGTAAAGTCCTGTAAAGTAAAAAAAAAATTCCTTTACACTGAATTTACACTGTATAATCCACTTAGGCAGGAGTACATTGAAAAAGACTTGTATTTTGATGACAGCTGCCAGTACCCGTCAATACACAATATTTTTTTCCTGAAATTTGTTGAATGGTTGCGTTCAATGTGTAGAGCTTGACATGCTAATCAGAGTAATGCATAGAATTACGCACAATACCAACAAAATTGATAGATTCAGAAATAACACATAACAGATATTTACTTTTTTTATTTACATCTTTTAAAGTTACATCTTATTAAAGCTTGCAGGAAATGTGAAAATAATTAACTCTTATGGGCATAAAAATACATCCTACTATCCTGCAAAAGTTCTTAAGTCTTGAAAGATTTTGTAGGTAGGTAGCTAGCTAGCTAGCTAGCTTGTTTCATCAAAATTCGTGCTCATAAAAGAAAAGAAGTTTGGAAGCTAAGGTAGCTAGCTATAGATGATTAAGAAAGAGGAATAACAACATAAGTCATAGGTTAGAGCTAGCCATGGAGGATGGGGAGTAGGACTTGGAGGCAAACATTAGCTAAGACACACAGTTAAATATACTTAAACTGGAAACACTTAGCTAAAATTAAAGCTAGCTATTTATGCTTAGCAAAACACATATAAAGAGAAAAAATAGTAATGTAAAAAATAATAAAATTACAGTAAGTTCAACAAACCAAAGTTTTCCGTCACAAATTTGAGTAAATGGCCGACTATTTAACAATCTGATCGACCCCAGTGAATATAGTGTGAAGGGTAAAGTCGTTCACCCTTTGATCTGCGAGGCTTGCTTTCAGTGCATTTTTTACAGTTTTTATCAAAATTTCCAAGGCACCACCCATGTGTGGTCAATCAGGTGGGTTGAACTTCCAAGTTACTTTTATATCTTTGGTAGACTCACTAACTTTCTCGAAATCAATTTGAGTTAGAACATCATGGAGCTCCCTTTCTGCGTCCTTAAAGTTGAATCCGCAATCCGAGAAAATATAATTAGGCAAACTCTGCGATTTATGAACCGTTTTAGTATATCGATGAAAAAATCAGTGGAGAGTGATTCTGCAACTTCCAAATGTATCGCCCTCGTACTCATGCAGGTAAAGAGACATCCCCAACGTATTGTATTACTTCGGAATATCTTCACGGCTAAAGTCCCAAAGTGTTCGACACCTGTATTGAAAAATGCAGGCCTACTGATACTTGAACAAGGTAGGTTAGCCATTAAGTGCAATACGGGTTTTTTGTTCCGTTTTTGACAAAGAAACCATCGAGATGTTACTTTTCGGATTAATCCTCGTACTTTGAAAATCTAAAAACGTTGTCTCAACAATACCTTATAGATGTTCGCGTCCACAGTGGACGTGAGTATGATGCATCGATGGAAAGAGTAATTCTACGGCGCTGTAATTTCGTGGAAGAATTAACTGGTGTATTAAACCGAATGAAAATTTGGCATTGTTTATTCTTTCATCGACTCCGATCAGCCTTTCTTCGTCTGTTTTTCGTTAATGCAAACATTTTGCCCTGTAATCTTTATCTTGGATATGTTTAACTCCTTAGTGTCCTTTCTCTACTCTACAATTTAGACAATAGTAGTTTTCCAATGATTCCACCTGTAGATTGTTTATTTTTTCTGGATTTGCATTCATATTGACCCAGGTTACGATGCACACCATTCTTTTCCACGATAAGAAATAAAGGATTCACCGGAACTATCGACCAGTTGTTTCGTGAGTAGAATTATCTAACTTCTGGGTCCGCATCTGCAAAATTATCAATTTTAAAGGGTTTTTTCCAATCTTTCTCCTCATTGAGAAGAAACCTTGGCCTTTAAAACCAATGGTTGATTTCAGCTAATTTCTCTGCACTGCATCCTCTAGTGGATACGTCAGCTGAGTTGTCTTTACCGCTAACATGTCTCTATTCAGAGGGTTGAGTGTTTCAAGGATTACTGTTACTCTGTTAGAGACAAAAATTCTGAATCGGTTGATTGTGTTATGTATATACAGCAAGATAATCATTTAATCTGTTCAAAACGCGCATAGATCAAAGGTTATATTACTTTCGACAACGATGACAACTTGTACTCTTACTGCAAAAAGTGCGGCTTCAAATTCCAGTCTGAGAATGGTTAATGTTCTTAAAGGAGCTAAGCGCGATTTTGACACGATGAAGGACAATGAAATTCCTCCATTATTTTCTTTCGTCCTGATATAAGCTGCATTCTGACGCGTCACAAAAACTGTAAAGATGCTTTGCTATCAACGTCATCAGATTTGTTATATCAGCGAGGTAATTTTATTTTGGGGATAGATTGTAGCTCAGATAACCACAAATTCCAAGCTGCTGATTGAACTTCATTTACGGCAAGTCTTGTAGTAATACCTTATCTTGTAGAACAATTGGCGTTAGAAACCCTAATGGGTTGTATACGGAGCTTGTGACTTTTAGAACGCCTTGTTTTGTAAATTGACCTTTTTTTCTGACAGCCAAAAATGCAAATTCGTCCTGTTTGATGTTCCATCTGAGTCCAAGGGCACTTTTAGAACTTTTAACATCGAAATTAAGATCGACTTGTTTTCTTGCTAAGTTGGTTCTCGGCAATAATATGTCTCCATATCTTTCGTCGTTCCAAAGAAATTTGACAGCTGAACGATCATAGTCTTTAAGATGTACCTGGATGCTTTTGAAGTCGTAACGACAATTCTACTCGGTTGCTTAGAAGGTCTCGACCAGTTATAAGATTCTCGTTCAAGCTGGTTCCATTGTATTTAGCTACAGCATCAAGTACTGTTCGGACTTTACCAGGTCTATTAACGTTCGTTACGGCGTGGAGCGGCAAATACCAGGAGCGATCAAGAATTTCATGCACATTTGACTCTCAGACCTTCGCGTAACCTCTGTTTACGTACTCATGTATGTTTTTTAAGTACATTTGAAAGAGCGTTTCGTCCCTTAAAAACGATCGATCAGTTGATAAAACTGTCTCTTGGCGCAAGAATAGTTGTTTGGTAATGTTGTCTTTTTTTCCACAACATTGACACTTGATAGTAGGCACTAATTAACTTTAACACCCCTTCTAGGTGCTTAATTGCAAGTTGATCCTCGCTTGTCAAACTGTTTAGTGATTTGTATTTCGTACCAAATGTTTCTGTCTTCCAGAAGTTCTCCACTTAGAGGTGTAAACGATAGTCCATTACGCGGAAATGATTTATCTTTAGCGTGGGCTCTTCAGAAGAGAAGCTTTCCGACGGGCCAGATAGTGACCACCCAAAATTGCGGTCTTTATTGCATATGGCATTCCACTCCCTCCTGCTTTTACCTCTATGGCGTGCAAGGCCAGTGGCAAGTTAGCCCAATCAAAATCTTAATATACTTTGCAGGGATTTCTTTTATGTTCAATTCGCGAAGATATTTCCATCAATCACCATTTGGATAATCACGAGGAAAAATTTGCGACGGAACCTTTATTCTTTACTTGCTGATTGCATATGCAGATGCTACTTTATATTCACAATTAGTTTTTTTTTGAAGGGATTATCAAGCGTGTGTTTTTCACTGCAGTTTTTTCTCCGTTATTTTTCATACTGTCGATGTAAATATTCTGATTTGTTCCAGGTAGATGCAATGTGTCAGCCAGGTCTTTTCGGATTAAGGTACTCTGACTTCCAGAATCTAACAGTGCGTAGGTGATGCATTGTTTTCCTGACGATGAGAGGATTTTTACAAGAACTACTTATGGAGATATACCGAACTTTTTTCATCTGTGGTTACCCCAACAATAAAATAACTACTTCTGGCAAGTGTAGTAACAAAATTAAACGTTCTTCCACTTCTCGTCATTTTAAAATAAATCATTTCAAGCAAAAACCAAATATAATGATGAGCAAGCTACAATTTCAAGGGTTAAATGTATTTGGTAAGGTGGGGGGTCATGGAGTGCCCACGGCAAATTAAAATTTTAATATACTCTGATATCCTTGCTCAATGGTTACTTGCTCACTTGAACCTTTGCGACTGTTAATATTTTTATGACTGCACTCTTTTATTAGACAAAATTTGACTCCGCCTGTTGTTGCCGTCACGACCTATTAAACATTGCTCAAAGCAAAGGCTCTTGAAAATGGGCATGAAAGTTTTAGAAAGTGTTTATGTTTTTAATTCAAACTTTTTAACTAAGATTTTAAGATTTTAATTAAAAATATAAAATATATAGTTTTTTTCGTGCTGTCACCCATTTGTATGTGGAAAAACCGGAGGATATGTGATAAATACTTTATATTACTAACATAAAATTAAAATAAAACGGGAAAGTAGTGTACAGTACGTTCTAAAGCGCAATTTTGATAGGTAATGGTATTTTTTCTAATTTCAAAATTTTAGATGACGTCAGGTAAAAAATGCTAACTTCAGGAAGAAAAAAATTATTATGCTAATGTATAATCTTACACTACAATTGTGTCAAGTTTTATATGCCAGTATAACTTTGTCAGAATTTTTTGAACAGCAGGCACTTAATGCCCACGCCCCCATACTTTGTTGGCCCCCAAAAGTCCATGATTGTGATGCCTTAATTTTCCCAGAGAACTCCAATACTTTCTTGCAGTCAGTTTCAATGTTAATGGTTCAGCAATCTGGAAAATATTCTATACTAAATCTGGTTACAAACAAGCAAAAACGAACTTTAAAAAAAATTGTGATCCAACTGGAAATTTAAAATATTGATTAATTTAATGTCAGTAGCGGGAAAGTAAATATTTTATCGCCTTTATAATATATTATAGACAAAAGTAGATTATGTTGTTTTTCCTTTAACCCTATTCGGTCGGGGAGGGGGGCGGATTCCGCCCCCCCTGACGGTTTTTTCTTTATAACTCCTGATTGCTTTGTTATATGGCTATGATACTCACTGAGTTTCAACATTTATCTATTAGACACTAGCTTGCTATTTTTTTAGGTCCCATACCTTTTGGCTTTGATATTGGCCATTACTCAAAACTACCCCTACAAATCTCTATGAAATCCTTGTAATGGGGAAAATATAATAACTCCTGTTAGGATTATCCTTAGAACTTGAAACTTGCAACACAACTTTGTTTCATCAAGAAGAATGATTTTGAATAATTTGAACGCGTGACTAATCCGATTTCCCGATTTTGTCGGATTTCACCGGAAAATCGAAAAAAAACCGGATTTTCGGGCAATTTTTATCCGATCCATGTAAAAAACGGAAGATATGTTAAATAACTTTTATTTAGCTTTCAGAAACTTCAAACAGAATGTAAAAATTCGCTCTAGAACAAAAGTAATTAACAATTTTCAAGCTTCTGATGACGTCACAGAAAATGTGCTGACGCAAGCAAAAGTTTATTGGCGCCATTTTGTTCCTTTTATGACGTACTATAAGTGTGCCAAGTTTGATTCAATTTGAACAAACCTATGAAATGTTATTGAGGGGGGCGGAATCCGCCCCCCCCCCCCCCCCCCCCCCCGGTCATAGCATGTTCGAAAAACCCCGGACCGAATAGGGTTAATAAAGACGAGAAAGTTATGTCTTATATATTAACTTTTCTGACGTAGCGGCGCGTCGTCAATGCACTACACTGACGTGAAATGCGTTTAATAAAATTAATGAAGCCATTACATTGCACTTATGATTTGGAGACAAAATTACTTGGAAACGAGGCGGCAACGTCGATTATTTTTTGCTGCACAAATAACTAGGCAGCATATGGGTACAAAATGGGACTAATTTTCTAGAACCCAATCAACTACCCGTTTTGGAACACACGTCATCAAAAAACGTTAAGCCTGAATATATCCACAATCGTTCGTCAAAAACACATGATCCTATACGTTTTCTTGATCAGCGTTTCAAGTCACACATAATAGATACAACGACAAAACAAATTTGTAAAAACTAGTCGTTAGCCCGTGGAAAAATCCACGGGTTTGCCCGTCGCAGCTAACCTACCATTTTGCGTGGCAGACAGACGGACGGACGGACAGACGTATACGGGCATTATAATATAGACATTTTTGGTGTGTCGACAGGTCATTGCTGACGTCATCAACATTTAAAAGGCGGATCTTTTTATTGCTCTTCTGCCTAAGTGTGTTTTTCAACAGGCTCAAGAACTTTAATGTAAGAAACTTTCGTGAAGATTTTGCGGAAGAATCTTTTGCGGTTGTTGGAAATAAGATATATAGTTTTTAATTGTTTATTTGTACTTTTTGTTATCAATACTCGGTTGCGCTCAAAAAGGTTAATTAGTTTTGTGTCCAAGTAAAATATTCATCAAACATTTCAGTATAAGACGGACAATCTGATATTTCACTCTTTGATTTAATTTTTGTGTTTTTATTACCCACTTTAATTAATGGCTAAAGAAAATAACAAAATGTCGAAGTTTTAAATAATCAGTTTCTCGAAGCAAAGATGCCAAATCACAAAGTTTTTTTAAAGTGCTAACGGTCATAATTTGTTGCATAAATACAAAAGCTAACCTGTCTGAAATCCATCTTTTAGATCGTAAAGAGTTCAAAACTGGATGCTAACTAGTAACTAGCAGCTCACTTCAAATACGTAAGATATTATTGTGTAAAACAAGGTACACAACTTATACTAAATTCTTATTATGTTTAGAACTTGTAACTTACGCCATAAGTTTATTTTATCAAGGGTGTGGGGAGAGGGGTGCAAGTAGCAAGAAGCACGCGATGCGGTAAAAAACGACAGGCGAACGCGTGGATTTTTCCACGGGCAACCGACTAGTCACATTAAATTTCCGTAAATATTCTCAATAATTTAGTAATTTGAATTTAAAAAGTTTTTATTCATCACTAAGTAAGTCTTCATTGGTTATTGAATTTTTAGAAGCATTTTGATTGGTTTATTCTTAATCTCATTTTGGCACTTCAACAGCAATCATTTATGCAATTCTGCAACACATGTATAGAAAATGTGTCAATAGAATGTGTAAATATATTTGACGAAAACATCATGGTAGATAAGGTGTCAAAATTGATCGGGTAAATAGTTCTAGGCCGGAGTGAGTCTCCCTCAGTCTGAAAATTTAGTTCGGAGGTAACACAAAGCAAGAGATAATAAAAGTTTAATTTTCAACAATTTATAAAACATAATGACCAAAGTAATTATTAGTTCTGGCTGAGATGAGAAAACTAAATGGAACGTTCAGAGTAAAACATAAATTACCAGTTTGCTTGTATCCTGGATGTACTGTTTAGGCTAAAACCTAACGTTTGGTTTAAAATTCCAAAAGTCAAAAAGGTCATGACGTTCATAAAAAGACTTTCTCCAAAAAACATCATCCCAACACAACATCTTTCAAATTGGCCGTCTTTTTCAAAACTCAATCCTTTTCAAAAATTTTTGAAATCGGCAAATATAGGTGATTAGTTATTATATAAAAGAGGAATTCGTGATTGGTTTAATATACGCGTTATAACACCTAAATCAGGAAAGATATATCGCATTTGCCCTTTTTTTAGTTTTCTAGCAATGTGGTTTATTATGACGCGATGTTGGCCGACTAGTAGACGAAATGCAGGCTTGATTTATATTATGACTAGTAAGTACCTATAACAATACTTAGTGTATCCTCAACACACTATTGATGTTTTCTGCATGGGGTCCTGAAACTGAATCCATGAAAAATGTACACAATAACCTTTGGATCCCAAAAGTTGAAGCCGTTTTTAAAAATATCTAAAACAAAGTTATCTTCTATATAATATAAGACCAAGCCTTTTTTATGTTTTAAAGATTTATTTTGCATAATATTGTGTAAAATTTTTAAAAGGAATCGGACCTAATTTATCAATGAGAGTTTATGAACAAGACCTAGCAACATTGTCTTTTTTTCAAGGGAAAACGATCTCGTCAAAGCAAACTTCTGGTAACATCATACACAATAGAACAGTTAGGTTAAAATGTAATCACTCTACTTAGATTAACGCAATCACTTGACCTATTTGTCACCACAGTAATACAACGCCTTATAAATATTTTCTCTTCCTTCCTTATCCACAACATGGCAGCATTCCAAATTCTGTCGGTTGTAGCTGTCATATTCCTGTCAATTGCTTGTATACCATTTATCTTGGGAGTAACATCTTATAACTGGATTGTAATAACAGTGACCGTAAAATTCGATTCTATTCTTCAACTGATGGCAAATTAGAACAATTCCACGCCGGATAACACAGTAATTACTACCTCATCAAACAATGGTGGCCCACATGCAGGAGGAATGCTACTAAAGTCAGTTACTAAAAAAATTACTAAATTTATCAACGAGAATGGTGTTTTGTTTTGTCAAGATATTAGCGAAAGAGTAGATTAAAATTTATTTTAAGGGTACGATGATTTTTTACTAATTGTTTTCCAGTTTCTTACAAACGTCCAAAGTTAATTGAGCGTCAAAATCTAAAAAGCGATTTTCTTATTAAAACATCTAGCGCGCATTTCCTTACTTTCCTATTTCTCGAGACTTTTTTATTAACATTTAAGATAAGCACTGTCTAATTACCTTCCTTTATTCCGTTAATTAAACCATACCCCGTGTTTCAAATGCAGTTTTTGTGCTCATTAACTCAAGTGATGTCTCAAATCAATGCTCTATATAAGTGTAAGTTTTCATCACGCTAGTATCCACTGATAGCTCAGTTGGTAGAGCGGAGGACTGTAGATGATATTGACAGTTATCCTTAGGTCGTTGGTTCAAATCCGGCTCGGTGGAAAAGATTTTTTGTCAGTCTATTAAAAGGCAAACTGTTTATTTATCCTTTCAACAAATTCTAATAAAAATTGGTTTAATTGATTTTAAAAACTTCGTTAATTAACATCTTCTGCTTTTCCTTTAATTTTTTGAAATAATAACAACATAAACATTATTGTAGGTCTCCATGTATTACGCTGCTGAAAGCGGCTACATTTGCGAATACATCTGTGTTTAAAATTATTTTCTGTGATTGGACACTATACCAACCTCTGAAGGAAGCTCTGCAGTTACAAAGACAGCGAGAACTTCTTTTGTCATTATGACAGTACTAATAAACATAGAACGATTGTCTGTTCCATATTTTTAAATAATATTTGATCTTGTTTCAGCACTCGATGATGCCTATTTATGCATGTCTATTGCCGTCATTTTTACAATATTGGCATTGATTACTTCATTCACAAAAGTTCCATGTTATCATGTTTTAAAGAAACACATAACATTAACTTTTACTGTTCTTTTCATTGGACTATCAGGTTTATGCTTTTTGATGTAGTACTTCTAATCCAATATTGTAATAAAAACTACGCATTTTTTAATTTATACATGTTTTGACTAACCCTCAACCTAAATATTTTCAGCATGTGGTATGAAAAAAACAAATATTATTATCAAAGCACTAACTATAGGTGAAAAACTAGAGAATAATTACTACCAATAATCACAAAGAGGTGAGAAACAGAGAAGAAAAAAAGAAAGAAAAATAATGTCGATAATGAAAAAGAGGATGTGTGAGCGAAGTAAGATGAAGGCAATTGAAAATGAAGTTATTGAGGTCATAGTATGTTCGAAAAACTCCGGACCGAATAGGGTTAATAAAGACGAGAAAGTTATGTCTTATATATTAACTTTTCTGACGTAGCGGCGCGTCGTCAATGCACTACACTGACGTGAAATGCGTTTAATAAAATTAATGAAGCCATTACATTGCACTTATGATTTGGAGACAAAATAACTTCGAAACGAGGCGGCAACGTCGATTATTTTTTGCTGCACAAATAACTAGGCAGCATATGGGTACAAAATGGGACTATTTTCCTAGAACCTAAACAACTACCCGTTTTGGAACACACGTCATCAAAAAACTTTAAGCCTGAATATAATCACAATCGTTCGTCAAAAACACATGATCCTATACGTTTTCTTCATCAGCGTTTCAAGTCATACGTAATAGATGCAACGACAAAACAAATTTGTAAAAACATTTTTTGTCTGTCGACAGGTCATTGCTGACGTCATCAACATTTAAAAGGCGGATCTTTTTATTGTTCTTCTGCCTAAGTGGGTTTTTCAACGGGCTCAACTACTTTAATGGAAGAAACTTTCGCGGTTTTATGAAATTAGAAGTTTTTGCGGAAAAATCTTTTGCGGTTGTTGGAAATATAATATACATTTTTTAATTGTTTTTTTGTACTTTTTGTTATCAATACTCGGTTGCGCTTAAAAAGGTTAATTAGTTTTGCGTTTAAGTAAAATATTCATCAAACATTTTAGTATAAGACGGACGTTCTGATATTTTATCTAATTATTACCCACTTTAATTAATGGCTAAAGAAAATAATAAAACGTCGAAGTTCAAAATAATTTCAGCTTCTCCAAGCAAAGATGCCAAATCACAAAGTTTATTTTAAAGTATTAACTAAATTCCTATTATGTTTAGAACTTGTAACTTACGCCAAAAGTTTATTTTATCATGGGTGCGGGGGAGGGGTTTGTTGCTGGTGATTGTAAAAAAAATCATCTTTTCAAGTGACGAAGCTCTTGTCATTATAAAAATTGGGTATTTTTTTTCCAACACAACATCTTTCAAATTGGCCTTCTTTTTCAAAACTTGATCCTTTCCAAAATTTTTTGAAATCGACAAATATAGGTGATTAGTTATTATATAAAAGAGGAGTTCGTGATTGGTTTAATATACGCGTTAAAACACCTAAATCATGAAAGATATATCGCATTTGCCCTTTTTGTAGTTTTCTAGCAATGTGGTTTAATCTGACGCGATGTTGGCCGACTAGTAGACGAAATGCAGGCTTGATTTATATTATGACTAGTAAGTACCTATAACAATACTTAGTGTATCCTCAACACACTACTGATGTTTTCTGCATGGGGTCCTAAAACTGAATCCATGAAAAATGAACACAATAACCTTTGGTATCCCAAAAGTTGAAGCCGCTTATAAAAATATCTAAAACAAAGTTATCTTCTATATAATATAAGACCAAGCCTTTTTTATGTTTTAAAGATTTATTTTGCATAATTTTGGTTAAAATTTTTAAAAGGAATCGGACCTAATTTATCAACGAGAGTTTATGAACAAGACCTAGCAACATTGTCTTTTTTCAAGGGAAAACGATCTCGTCAAAGCAAACTTCCGGTGACATCATACGCAATAGAACAGTTAGGTTATAATGTAATCACTGTATTCAGATTAACGCAATTATTTAACCTATTTGTCACCACAGTAATACAACGCCTTATAAATATTTTCTCTTCCTTCCTTATCCACAACATGGCAACATTCCAAATTCTGTCAGTTGTAGCTGTCATATTCCTGTCAGTTGCTTGTATAGCATTTATCTTGAGAGTAACATCTTATAACTGGATTGTAATAACAGTGACCGTAAAATTCGATTCTATTGTTCAACTGATGGCAAATAAGAACAATTCCACGCCGGTTAACACAGTAATTATTACCTCATCAAACAATGGTGACCCACATGCAGGAGGAATGCTACTAAAGTCATGTACTAAAAAAATTACTGAATTTATCAACGAGGATGGTGTTTACGAATGCATATTTCTTGAATGCAAAACAAACTTTGTTTTGTCAAGATATTAGCGATTGAGTAGATTAAAATTTATTTTAAGGGTACGATGATTTTTTACTAATTGTTTTCCAGTTTTTTACAAACGTCCAAAGTTAATTGAGCGTCAAAATCTAAAAAGCGATTTTCTTATTAAAACATCTAGCGCGCATTTCCTTACTTTCCTATTTCTCGAGACTTTTTTATTAACATTTAAGATAAGCACTGTCTAATTACCTTGCTTTATTCCGTTAATTAAACCATACCTCGTGTTTCAAATGCAGTTTTTGTGCTCATTAACTCAAGTGATGTCTCAAATCAATGCTCTATAAAAGTGTAAGTTTTAATCACGCTAGTGTCCACTGATAGCTCAGTTGGTAGAGCGGAGGACTGTAGATGATATTGACAGTTATCCTTAGGTCGCTGGTTCAAATCCGGCTCGGTGGAAAACATATTTTGTCAGTCTATTAAAAGGCAAACTGTTTATTTATCCTTTCAACAAATTCTAATAAAAATTGGTTTAATTGATTTTAAAAACTTCGTTAATTAACATCTTCTGCTTTTCCTTTATTTTTTGAAATAATAATAACATAAACATTATTGTTTTAGAAACAAGAACATTCTATAGAATAGCACAGTCCTAAAATGTTGTAGGTCTCCATGTATTACGCTGCTGAAAGCGGCTACATTTGCGAATACATCTGTGTTTAAAATTATTTTCTGTGATTGGACACTATACCAACCTCTGAAGGAAGCTCTGCAGTTACAAAGACAGCGAGAACTTCTTTTGTCATTATGACAGTACTATTAAACATAGAACGATTATATGTTCCATATTTTTGAATAATATTTGATCTTGTTTCAGCACTCGATGATGCCTATTTATGCATGGCTATTGCCGTCATTTTTACAATATTGGCATTGATTACTTCATTCACAAAAGCTCCATGTTATCATGTTTTAAAGAAACACATAACATTAACTTTTACTGTTCTTTTCATTGGACTATCAGGTTTCTGCTTTTTGATGTAGTACTACTACGCATTTTTTAATTCATACATGTTTTGACTAACCCTCAACCTAAATATTTTCAGCATGTGGTATGAAAAAAACAAATATTATTATCAAACCACTAACTATAGGTGAAAAACTAGAGAATAATTACTACCAATAATCACAAAGAGGTGAAAACAGAGAAGAAAAGAATGGCGATAATGAACAAGAGGTTGTGTGAGAAACAGAAGTAAAATGAAGGCAAAGTGGAATTATACACCGCAATGAACAGTGTGATTGTTTATAGGATGTTTCATTTTAAGTTACATTAAATCTCGAGGGTGGTCCGCAAAGACCAAACCTCTTGTTTTGTGACATTCAGTGATGCACAAAAACAACACTCGAGGTTGTGAATAGTGTTTACATGAAAATCTCACGTCGGATTGAAATGTCCCTTTAGTAACTTTTAGCTAATAAAGTTTAGGACAGTAGGCTCTGGCAAAAGATTAGTCACTAGGATAAATAATATTATGATCAGTCTGTAAGAAAAGTCATCGTTTTTAATTTTCCTTAGAAAACGTTGTAATTTTCCTTCTCCTAAAAGTTTCACATCTTTGTTCAGCCTTTTGAACTTTTTACTATCTTTTTGATAGCCATATGTTCTTTTGTCAGAGTATAGTTGTTGAATTTCCTTAAGGTCTTCTTTTAAAAAACGATGAACTAACTCGATTGTTATAAAAATGTCGTTTAATGGAGTCCTCTTTAAAGTAAATTTAATTCCAAAAGGTAAGGCTGTGACGAGAGATCTTAGAACATTTTTGGTTAGACTTTCACAGTTTCTTTTCACGATTTTTGATATATTTTTTTAAATCTTTTATCGATAGATTTTTAATATTTAGACAAAAGATGACCTAGGAATATGTCAAAACATGTATCAATTAAAAAAATTCGAAGTTTTTAAATTCTTATACAAATTGTGTTTTAAAGGCTTGTTTCCATTTCACTGCATTTTCCGCTATAGCTCTCTCGAGCAGAAATCAATTTTCATTGTGCTTCAACTTTCTCACGCGCGAATTTTTTTTAAAAAAATGACTGCTCCTGTAAATAAAAGATTAATTTTATTCTATAAACTATCTCTTTTGTCTATTATAATTATATGTCAACGACATAAAAAAAGAGAGGATGTTTCAAAGAAAAAGAAAATGTGGATAAGAAAAGTTTTTCAAGAGAGACGTTCGAAAGGGTCAATTTTGGTAAAAGACCTCATGCTGTTTGATCACGAAAACTTTTTCAAGGCCTTTTGATTATCACCAACTCGATTTAAAGAATTACTATCCTGGGTTGCTCCTTTTATTGTAAAATCGTCTCGTTTTCATGACGTTACAGGTCTCAGTGAACGCTTGTGCATCACACTATGATATCTTACAGGTGGAGATGCTCAGTTATCAATTGTAAGTACCTTTTGAATAATTCCACCAACTGTTAGAAATATCAAAAAACTAGCAATGTTGTTTGGAACGAGATAATGTGTTGTGGATATGTTGACGTGCCAGATACAGAATATAAATGGTTTAGAATAACGAAGAAATTTGAAGTAAGGTGGAACTTTCCGCATTGTCTAGGAGCGATGCATGAAAAGCATGTGGTAATACAAGCTCCCCCTCGTAGTGGTTCGGAATTTTTCAATTATAAAAAAAACCACAGTATAATTTTACCAGCCGTAAGTAATGCTAGATACGAATTCACAGACAACATTATCAAGAAACCTTTTCCTTCTCCTATAAATAGAAGTGAAAAATTGTGTCCATTTGTTTTTTTTACAGATGATGCTTTTCAGATAAAGCCTTTTATGTTGAAGCTTTTCGCTAGGTAAGATTCGCAGATCAGTAAAAAAATCTTCAACCATCGTTTGTCACGGGCAAGAGGGATAATTGAAAATTGTTTCAGAATTGTAGCAGCCCTATTTAGAATATTTCGCAAGCCTATTATATCGAAGGGGGAAACAAAACAAGTCTCCACATGAACTTCAAGCTTACATTGGATTATTACCATTAGAAAATATGGGATCAAATAGCTATTTTAAAACTGCCAAAGAAGTAAGAGACGACTTTATGTTATACTTCCCCAGAAGAAGAAGTAAGTTGGCAAAGAAACTATGTAAATAAAACCATTGATCCTGTCGATAAGTAAATATTAGCCACTTTAGTACACACACTGTGTTTGAACGTGTTGATGAGTTATACAGTTTATAATAGCTGCAAGGTTTATAAGTATTTATATAAATGTTTTTACATATGCTAAATAAACAAACTTAACGGAGTGATAAGTGAAACGAATATACAATTATGAGTTGTTCCTACAAACTTTTTGAATCTCCATTTTGGAAAGATCTGATTCTCTTGGTTTAAGCGTATCCAGAATAGGGTGTAAACTCTTGCAGAACAGCATGTTTTCGTTATCCTGTGCCTCATTACTGCTTTCTGTAATTAAACATTCCGATGCTGTGTTCATATCTTTTATGAAATTAATTAGTTCTCTATCAAGCTCATTTGTTTGTTTTTTGCGCTTTCTTTTCTGTGGCTTGGCGGGTGTAGTTGGAGATGGACTTTTTGAGCAGTTATCAGGTGGGTTTAATGTAGAAGAACATGCTTGACTATTCAACTTAAAAGAGAGTGATGAGCAGCTGACACATGAATAAAATTATTGTGGGTTTGCTTGTTGGAAATTTTCTCTTGTATAAACAGCAATTGTCCGAAGTACTAAGGCAGTGTGTGTGCTGTTGCTTTTGACTTTGAAGCAAAATTGCTCTCTTAACCAAGTAACGCTTCAAATTGTCCCTTAGGTTTTTCCACTGGCTTTTTAAAAATGATACTAAAGAGAAATTGAACAGATACACAGGTTAAAAAAAATAAGATAAAATTAGACAAGTAAAATTGGAAAAGCTCCGTACAGCTGATTTTTATGGAAATTTACACTTACTTTTTATAAGAACAATTTTATAAGTGCACATATTTACTGATATTATTACCTAAGAAAACACTACAAACCCAGGGAAATTATTGCGATTTTAAGAAACTTGTTGCAATTTTGGGGAACTTTGTAGTTTAATTTTGGTTTAGAAATATTTGTAATTAAATTTACTATATTGTGAATGAAAATTACAACTAAATTCGTTGTTTTATAGATGTCTATTTCATTACTTTTTATTATTGCCGCTTTTAAATGAAATACGCAACGGTCATGAAAGGGACACAAAAACCTTTAAAGATGGGCTTTATAAATTTATCTTGTAAACTATTTATGATTTAGAAATTTATTTGTTTTATCTTTGAAACATTTATACAATGTTTATTGTAGCACCTGTAGTATTGAATTTGTCCTCAGTACTTGCAAGTTTAAACAATAACATTACCTTTGTTTACAAGTTGCGCGCCAAATTAGTACGATTCCCGATGCTTGTTCGTTTGTAAAATATGAGTTTGCGCAAGTTCTTTTTTAACAGAGTTGGGTGTAAATTTACTTCATAGTTAGAGCTGGTTAGCTAAAAATAAAGAGACAGCAAACCGACCTGGTTTTCCAAACCGTTTGACCAACTGTTCCCAAGTAGTTATACGCATGTTCTGGTCATGATGAGACCTAGTGCTGGTATTCCATAAACATGGATATGATTCTATATCCAGGATAAAACTTTCTATATCATAATCCTCTTGAGGTTTTATTGCCGCAATATCAATAATAGTTTCTTCGCTAGAATTGATTGGTTGTTGCTGCAAAATTTGATGATAGAGCAAATTCATTAAACGTTCATTTTCGTCTGGAGAAACTCATGTCTCTTCGTTGTTCGCCATTTTTAGATTTATTATTGTTTATGTTTTTTAAATTTTGCTGACAACTAATAAACTTACGTAATAGTATAAAATACTCAAATATCATTGGCTATTTGTTGCGAGAGAGAAAAACAACGTCGCCAAAAGTAGAATGAATTCAACTTTGACGCTGAGCTTAAGAGCTGCTCTTGAGCACAAAAGATCTCTTAACCAACTAATTTTGGTAAAATGCGCATGCGCCAACAAAAAGCTCAAGAGCTTTCAAGAGTCAAATGGAAACGAGCCTTTACAGTCTCAGTCTTTTATTCCGATATTTTTTAATTGATGCTGTATTCAAAATTAGAGCGTTTGAAAATGTATAAAAAACGATCGACTTCGATCAATAATGTTTATAAATTTGTGTAGTTCAAGTGCACAATCTGAAAAATTGACAAACTTCACATCCTATTAATAGTTAATTAACGTGTTTTTATGATCTCTGTAGTCGAGCTAAATATTTTCTTTTAGCCTCTTCTGGAATCGCGTGTAAAATCATTTTACGAAAGAATATGAAAGTTCAGGAACATTACGACCAGATAACAAGCCATTTAAAAACGACATTGATAATTGGAAATGAAAGTTTTCGAAATCTTCTGGATGCCATGACAATGTTAGAACGTATTGGGTATTCCTATGTCGTTTCCTGCATCGGTGTAGTGGTCCTCCTTGCAGCAATTGTCGTAAATGTAATTGAGTTAGTCAGTGCAAAGAGAAAAAGAGAAGGTTGCTACGAAATGACCCTTCTCGGAAGAGATAGCAATAAATATTGGATATCTTTTTATGCCAAAATTTGATTTACATAGGTGTGATTACATTAACGTCTATCTGCACATGTCACGTAAAGGATTCAAATATTGTATGGTAATTAGAATTAGAAGTTTGTGTCTATGTTGAATTCCTTCAGTTCAATTTAATGTTTTTTTTAACGTTGAAAAATTTATTACGCCTGTTAATCAAAAAGTTTGCGAAATTAAAGCTTACTAAAAAGGACCTCAAGAATCATTTAAATTGTGAAATATAATATAATAAAGCGCATATCTTTATGGACAATGCGGAATTCAAGATTGCCAACTGTTAACCTTGAATTGCCATCGCTTTGCCTATATTAATATGCAAAGTGATATTGCCCATCGGATGCAACCCTACAAGATAATTATATTAGCACCCTTTCCTTTAGTCAATGTATTTTCTACGAAATATGTTTTCTCAAGCATAGGGAAAGCAGTTACCATAATATATAAAAGAATAGCCAGAGGATCCGGCGTCGAAAAGCCGGGTTAAACCATAAGTAACTCTGTGACCCGGTCTAGCTAAAAGAATTACTAAGCAATTTTTAATATTATTATTATCATTCATAATTATGCAGGTCCGTCTCTTCAGTAAATATAAAACTAGATATGCAATAAAAATTCTATCAATGAGAGACCAGTAATTAATTAAGCGGAATAAGTTTTCATCACAGTAATAAAAAGTGTAGCTGCATTTCTAGTAAGAATAAATGATTAATAATTTTGTTTTAGCCACATTTCATTTCACTACTTTTATTTTGTAGTGAAAGGTAGCTGAAGAGCTAGCCCCGATATTTCTACTCACTCCCAAACAAAAAGGAGAAGAAACAATTTCGAGTAGAAAGTTAGAAATTACCAATGCGCATGCTTAGAAATTCTCTCCTTAAAGTTTTTTGGGTAGGATGTGGCGTGAAATTAGTCATTATATTTTGAATTAAAGCTCTTGATTTGATTACATTAAATAGAGGGGATATGCGTAATAAAGTGACAGACAAAGTAAATAGTTGTTTTTCTTTTTGCAATAAAATACAACTACCACTCATGCGTTTCATAAAACAAAAACAACCATACGTATCTACATGATTAATTACATAAAGTATAAATAAAAGCATAGGTTATTTAATCGGATTTTGCCTTTAACAATTTACGTCGATTAATAGAAAATGGTACTAAGCTGTTTGCAATTTTTTACATATTTCTAGCGAAAAAACCACCGTCATTTCATTACAAAAATCTCTAGTTTTTTTTGCAGATATATACAAACATATTACAGACATACTGCTACTCAATCAAAAGCGCAAAAGAAAGTCGTAATATGACAGTAGTCATAAAGTAGCCTTGGTCATGCCAAAAACCAAGGCACTGAAATCTCCATGAGGGGTGCCGAGGTCTTAAAATATCACCCTTCCATCCCATGATGACGTGCACACCTGCGTACAATACCATCAACCCGAAACATTATTTAAGTGCATACTTTATAAATATGGATTGCTTAAATGTTAATATTCTTCTCCAAAATCACACTATCGTCTGATGCATAAAATTAAATTTACTTTTTAAATTAAATTTTCTTAAAGATGCGCTATAGGTGTGTCGGTTGGATATCTCCCTCGAAACACTTCCAGAATTTCCGTACTGGGCAATTCTCGTTTCCAAACATATAATAATTTAATACTCCCATAAAACATTCTATTTTCTTCAGTAGGAATGCATACAGCTTTATCCAAATTACGCCCCAGAAACAGGCCATATGCTGCCTGACTGTATTCCACATCGGCAGTCTCATCTTGGTGCAATAAGGCACCATTTAAATAAATTCGCAGGCAGCATGTGTATCGAACTACTCCACATACATGATACCAACGACCACCAAGAATTTGAATGTTGAAATGGGTATCTCTATTTTCAGCATAGAGTGTTATCCTGTCATGATCAACACGAATCGATAATTTTCTACACGATAGTTGTTTCTCGTAATGATGTACCGTAAATACATACATCTCCATATTACTAGCATAAGCTGCATCAACTTTGAACCATGTGCACGCAGTAACATGATCAAATTTGGTCGAAGCGCCTACACTTACAGATGCGATATTGCCTGGAACGGTGTAAGAATCTCCATTTGGATTTGTGATATCACAATTCAGGCCACTATAAGGATACGTACATGAACAGACGTAACCAGGGGCATTACATGTCTCCAAACATGTACCACGATTTTGGCAAGGAAAGCTAAGGCAAAGATCACTGGCATACGATTTATTCTTGCATTTACATTCATACCATGGTTCTATGCATAATGATACGCAATAGTCGTGGTACGGGCAGTGGTTAACTGTGCTGCAGTATTCTCCTTGATTGCGAATTGGATTTGACTCAGTATGTACCCATCCAGGCGCAGATATCAGTGTACCGTTATTTGAATCCATCTGTGATAATTCACAATTTCCAATGTCTTCCTGGAAATTTAACGACACACAGGGATTATATATCATACACTTAATGATACACTGCTTCCATGTCAGCTGCGTAAAGGAAGTGAAAACGCTGGTCACCCTTTTAGATTTATGTATGAGTGAAAACTCTGCATCTGTTGTACACGAAGTACGAAGAATTGTGGCACGTGATAAATGCACAGCAATAAGTACTGATAGTATATGAATGAAAAACGTTGCCATGTTGTTTCTAAAATATATATATATATATACACTGCTGGTAGTTATATTATTGTTATTCTTAAATATTTTCTTTTTATTACTTTTTTTCGCGTCAGGAGTTGAAGGAACTATTTCTATCTCGAGTTTGTCGATCCTATTCTTTATTTTAACAATTCTGACTTAGTTGTGTAATAGGGGTCATCTATTGTATTTTGTTTTTTGCTTTTTCAATTTAAAAAACCGCAGCACAGATGGTATCTTCATTGAGACTTGTCTTACTATATTTTAAAACAATATATCTTTCTTAAATTATCAAAATCGATTTATTTGCACCTTTAGTAGATGTTAACAGGTGTTACGATAAAAAGATTTAATTGTGTTTTTTTACCTCTACTAAGCAGATGGAATTTTACTTAAAAATAATGATCTTTTCTTTCTTTGTCAGATATTTAAAACAATTTTATTTTTTGTTGACACTAGCAGGAATTCTGTGACGATAAATGCATTTTCACGAGTTTGCAAATCGATAATTATTATGTTTGATATGATGTGTCAATGACATCACCATGGTAACATTTCTGAAATTGTTGTATCCAGATGCTAGATAAATTTGGGTGGTAGTTATGTTTCTGGAGAAAAAAGGGTCCAAGCTTTTGTTAGAGTCTCGGATCGAATCTCTTCCGATATGACTTTATATCTTTACTCCCTCTTTTTGCCGCTTCTTAAGTCTTTTTTCGCAGAACAAATTGTAAAATTTCTGGAACATGATTCTGCAAAGGGTTTGTTTGTTTATTTATGGAAAGCGTTAAACACGAATTACCCAAAAAGGACTAATTTTTCAGATGTCTAGTAATTTTTACTTTTTAAATTTCGTTTACACATTTTTCTTCAGAAAAACTGGACACCCATCCCTTCTCTTTGGAGGAAAAAGGGGTTAAAATAACTTCCAAACGACACAATATACTTCTATCGGGTAAATAATTACTTACCACAGATTTTTTTTTTTGCAGAAAATTTGTTTAAACGTGCCGACACCTAACAGTAAGGGTTAGCTGATAATTAGCCTGTAACAGGATAAGTAGCCAAAGCAGGATAGGTGTATGGTACGTAGCCGCAATTCTCACGAAATAGAATAATCTGTTTGTCTAACTAAAAAAATTGAAATCGATTATACTTTTCCCTGAACGAAATGAAAAAGAAAATTCCACTCAAGTGATGCAAACATTTTAATTATGCATGCTCAGAAGCGTTTCTGTTCCTTTCTGTTCCGCAGAACATTTTCTTTCTGCGTGTAATTAGCTATTTCAGTTGCGTGAAACTAATGAATTCTCCTATTTCTAACTTACTCAATATAAACGCGTATACAAGCTATACTAACAGCTATTGAAGTATTAGCTACAACAATATGAATGTCGGAATCTTTGAACAAAACTCTTGCTTGATATTTACCAGGTGTTTGTCATATTCAACAACCTCTTTTCCAATTTCTCACTATCTTTTTTTACAAAACTACAAGTCAAAAAAAAAAAAAAAGAAAAAAGAAAAAAAAAAGTAAGAAGCCCGTAAACTACAGCTTTTATTGGTATTATTTAAGTATGGATGGTTACAAATATGCCGTACGCCTTGAACATCTTTAGGTCCAACCACGATTCAATTCTCAAAAGTTTTATTTTTCTATCTATATTGCAGTAAGTGACTATGTTAACGCAAGATTATAAGACTGCATAGTCTTCTACTTACTCCTTGTATATTATTCTATGTGTCAGATTTTATACTTTGTAAAACTTTTTCATGTTTAATTTTGAAATAATTTGTATGGAATTAGAGCGCCTAAAAATACTGCTGCTTCTAAATATTAAATTACAAAGGTAATTTTTTTAGTTACCTAAAATTCGACTTCGTTCCGTTAAAGATGCAGTTTATACCCGATGGCTAAAATCTTATTTAGTACTCGCCGCACGTGTCCGTGTGTAAGCTGAATCAGTAACAGCAGAGTGACAGACGAATCTTTGTGGATTCTACTACGGGCTAACGACTAATGAAAAAATATTTCTCGTTCAAGTTAAGAGTTTGCGACTTTTTTGGACACAAATACGTGAAATAAATTAATAAAACAAAACAAAACAACTTACAACTAATTCACATTCTTTTTTATCCGATCTGACTTTTAACATTTATTATCAATCACAACAGTTCTGTTACTTTACAAGCTTCTAACCGTAGATTGAATATTTTTTTCTTTAAAAGAGAAATCTACTTAATTTTTAATTTGCAGTGTTATATTGGTATATCGTTTAGTGTTTGTAACCATTTTGTTGAAAGTATTTACAGTTTTTAATGAAAGTAATATACCTCACACTTTCTCCCAATAAATGTTTTCTCCTTAAACATTAAAAATTGATTAAAAGAACAAACCATAATTACCGACTTTCATACAGCGCAGTCTGGGCACGAGTAGAGCACTTGTAGCGACAAATTTGTGTTTTTGTTTGACTCCATAGCCCAGTCCAATTTCTTGGTGACTTTTTTTGTTGTTTTGTTTTTTCTTTGCTTTTTATACTAACGTTTAACTTCTAAAAAACGTGATATAATAGTGCTGCTAGTCCTCTCTATGATATATTAACTTTATTAACACACTTCAGGTAAATACAACTTACAGTTATTAACTTTCACAAAGTTCCAAGTAGGATGATGGAAAATGTGACTGCAGAGGCAGTGAGCATGAAAAGTACTTGTTAGAAAATAGGTGACACACTGCTAGATATTAGTACACATCTGTTCCTTAACCTTCATAGTATAAATTAAATATTCCTAGATGGTTGGAAACCACCATGTATAGTGTAATGTATGTTTAGCTATGGCTACCTAAGACAATTACAACTAAACAAGAATTATACCTAGCTAGCTAGCTTATTATAGCAAAACTAGATGAAATGGATAATCGAATATCAAGCTGAAAGAATCAAGATGTGGATAATCATCAGAGACCATTGTCAAATTTAGACAAAAGATCATTAAAGATGCCACAGTTGCATTTGTGACTTATATGGTTGTAATTACGTGATTATCTAAGATATTTAGCTCCACCGACTCTAAAAAAAACTTTAAAAAAATTGTTAGTAAATGGAAATTCACTGGGTTAAAATATTCAAACATCCATATAGCTACTATATTTTTGTTGTTTCAATGTAGACAAAGACGGGGAATAAAATACACATTGTTAGATAATGTGTTCGTATGGAGAAGGGCTAGTCCGGCGGACCTGGCTCCCTCACTTAGGCGAGATCCCGACATGTTTTAGAAAGCCCTTTTAAAAATGCATTTGTGTTCATAGCGAGACAGCCCACATTGCCAACATTTCCTCCCAATTTTCTGGGTACATCGTGAACTAAAATATTATATATGTCAAATGTTAATAAAAAATTTTACATAAATTATTTTTGCTGATGCTGAAGATTTAGTAATTTTAGTGAAAGAAAAATCAGTTTATTTATCAGTTAATTTCCCATCAGTATGTTAGTATGAGACTTCTGACTTCGTTACCAAGCCTTTGTTATTTATCCATTTAGACAAACTGATGGAGGAACCTTCAGCTTTTTCCCAAAAATGGTAAAACCTTCTTTCGTACTTTTATTTCGTATAATCTATATTATAATACGTCTGTCTGTCTGTCACACAAAATGGTACCGCAAGTAGCGAGACGCAAGCGATGCGGTATAAAAACAACGGGCGATCCCGTAAATTTTTCCACGGGCCACCGACTAGTAATATTAAGATGATTGTTGCCACGGCCCGCCCCGTATATTTTTTCGTGGACATTTCATACATAAAAATTATACATAAAAATGCCAATAATTATATTTAGTCCGTTGCCTTGGCTTTTCCTCTACGTTGTATTGACGGCATTCATTTTCCCTGAATTTTGTTGAACATTTCCCTACTTTGTTTTGAAATCTTTCCATTGTTTTGTTTCGTACTAAAAATATTTGCTTACGTTAATATTACTGTTACCAATTGCTAACTTAGTCACATGTATAAACGCATCATATATTCCTAATATTATCATATCCACGGTCAAAAATCTCTATGAAAGACCTCTATGTCGAATTAAAAAAGAACTAGACTTTAAAGGAGTTTTTAGAATAGTAACGTTACTTCTAGCGTACCTGGTATTACATCTGTGTTGACTAGATTCAAATTATTTTGTATATGAACAATGATAGCTACTTCATGGATGTTTAATTCAAATATATTGAATACATCAATCTTGCGAAGCAGTGGTATATTTGTCTATACCAAAAATTATTTAACATGCATGTTTTTGTTTACTGCATAATATTTGCAATTTAGTGTTATCAGTACTTCCCAATAGGATATTACAATACGTTAGGCAGCTATGTATGAAAAAGAAATATAAATTGCTTAAACAATGGAGGTTTAGACATGGTTTAGAATGGGTAGATGCATCAGTGCCGTCAGATATTTAAAAAAGTGGGAAAATGATGGTCAGTTATGTCAGTTTCTATTACCCCAGTTTCAATGTCAACACCGTCGTGAAAAATATTAGCAATTATGTGGTTAATTCACGTTACAGAAGTTTCGGTAATCCTTGTTGGTTTGTAATGGTAGAAAATTGATTGTTTTGCACATGGTAATTAGTATATTTTTAGTATGTTTCATAAGGACTTGCATTCTGTATTGTTTTTCCTTAAATTGTCGTGCAATATATAATCAAGTGAGTTATGAATAAAGACACACACGCGCCACAACTAAAACGACAACTGGAACCACTCAATAGTTTTTTCATGGAACTTTAGACTATTTTTCAAACACTGTTTCAACTTTGATTATTCTTTGTTTAAATATTTTTATATTAGCGATAATAATTTTTGTAAACGCTTCTTCTTGTTCTTTAAGAAGCGCTTGTGTGTGTTCCATCATTGATTGTCTTTTGCTAAAAGCTTTTCAATATTTTCCATTGTAACAACCACTGTAATATGTATAAATTAAATACAAATAAATTTGTGTATAATTATTAATACGAAGTTAGTATTTCGTATTTAGATATTGTATTATTATATTATATATATTATATTATATCAAGGAAGCGAGAAAAAACACGTTTGAACTTATAGACATTGCTCAAAACCACAACAGTAAACTTCAAACTTTTCTTAGAATTTCTTTGTGTTCATTGTTTTATAAAAATCATGAGATCATATTATGAGAATCCTATGATCACAAAATATAAATTCCAGCATAACCAAAATGCAAAAGAGTGTTTATCACCAACACAAGAACTGGCAATGTAAGCAGTATTTGTTTTGTATTTTAGGGAAGGATCTAGCCCATTTCTACTACATCAGGACGCCTAAAAATTAACCGAATCAGCGCATAGTATTGGTAGGCATTGCATGAGGGACTAAAACTGGCTTTACGACTAAAATAAGGTAATGTCGGGTAACAGTTTGCTGCGATCAAACATGTTGGTAAACCTTACCGCCACTAGTAATTAGTAGTTTTTTATATTAGTATTACGTGCTTTTAAATTATGGTTAAAAAGAAAGAAATCTTCCATGCGCGGCTGTCTAAATGCGTAATCAATACCTAGAAACATCTTTGACGGCGTGGTTGTGGTAATAAGTATAGTCAACCAAGCCAAGACTGCCTGACCTATAAAAGATCAGGTCAATATCGGTTGGTCGAATTCGCGTTTTAAGGTACATAATGTATAATTCCAGAACAAGATTTTGTTGGCATTTCCTGAAACTGCAAAATGGCATGACTTAGCCAAAACTGAACAGCCGATACACTCCACTACCTTTATTTTGGCAGCTACGCAGACCTAAAAAACCCACGTTAAAAAAATGCGCTGCCCTTTCTGCAATGTTCTTATTCAGGAACACCCCCTTCACAATCCAGTACAAAATATCAGGGAAATCAGAAGTTCTGTCGTCAGCACAGCTTAGCACATTACCCGAAGTCCGAAATCTGCTGTAAAAATTGTGAAGTGGACTCTCACAAGTATGCAACGCGCGTTACTTACATAGAATTGGCTTTTTCAATTGCTTGTGATTACGAGCTTTGAAATTTCTCGGTCCTTTGCATTAACTTATGTCCGTGATTGTAGTCAATAAGGCGGATACGTAGCATACAGGGTTAACATTCGCGTCTGTACTCACCGTCCCACGCAAAATGATGGAAAATTTATTTATATCGTTTATATTGTTCCTTCAAAGGCTAGTACGATTGCACCAAAATTTGACAGAAGAAAATTTTACTCGGTATTTAAACTTTGGATTGGAGTTTTCAAATAGACATCAGGGGCCTGGAATCTGTCCAAAATATACATATCATGTTTCTATATCCGAAAATGCCGTACCCCAGCAATTTTTAAATTACTATTAAAATTTACTTAGCATATATAATACTCATCTCAAGCTAACAAATTTGGCAGCCTTATTTCATGTTTGAGTAAGTGGTTATGTTGTAAATAAAAAACATTGCGATGTGTCTGTCTGAAAATTATAAATAAAACGCTCTCAGGGGACTACAAATAACCAATAACTAGCGTAATGACATTAAAACTGATAAAACCATTTTTCGACGTATGGATTATTGCGATGTACACTTAACTAAGAAGCAATCCTTTCCAGAATTACCTACACACATCAAAACATATAAAATAGACCCTGGAGTTGCTATGCCAAATGTTGTTGTCTGTTTATATGCCTTCTACGTAAGAAAATTACATCCATAAGAAAATTCAATCTCTCGGACATCATAAACACACCCTATAATTAATGAAAAAGCAATGAATTTAAAGAAAGTGTATTTCCTATGCCAGCTAACTAAATCTTTGTTTTTACCATTTAGAAAGAGTTATCATATAAGAGGTATGGTCGAGTTTTCTGATCAGAAACTATGCATTGGAAACGAAAACGTGGTTGTTGAAGAAAATCTATCATTTAGACAATTGGACATGTTAAATAACAACGTGATTCAGAACTTGGGAAAGAGATTTACGGTAGAAATAAAAGTTAAAGAAAAGCAAAAAGTGATAAGTACTACGGGAATGGAGAGTGCTGTTGAAGAGGTGAAAGCCGAATTACTAAAAGAAGTAATTAACATATTTGAGAACGGGACGAAATCTGTTTTCTTTGTTGGCATGTCTGACGAGGATGAGCTAGTTATTGAGCAACTATTCGGATCTACTGGGATTAGAAGCTACAACGCCTCTTTAGGGAATGAAGTGAGATTTCAAAGTATCCCTGGCTTAAAGAATCGATTATTGACAATCTTTAACAAAGCCAAATCTTGCATGGTGGATGCAGATACCACTGTGTCGACCGAAGTGTCCATAATGCAGTTGAAAAATCCTGGTGTTTACAGAATTAAAAACGTATTAGAGACACCAGGTTCTATATACGTCAGAAGTTTTCCAGGCAATTACCTTCAACAACTAATCCAAGATTATCATCTAATTCATGAAGAGCCAATCCGACATGACTTACGCATTAAGATAAGTGACACTGGTGAGATAATAATATATCGAATGCATGTAATAGGGAAAAGGGACACAGTTTTAATTTTGGGGAAGATAACGATGAAGATTATCCAAAAATTAAAATCGGTCCAGGATATATTCTTTATCCGGTTAAAGAGAGTACTTGCTTTCAGTTAATAAATCCTGGTAAAGAGAGATTAATAAAAGTGTTTATAACAGTACGTTCTGGGGCTACTTGCGAGTATAAATGTTTTATTCTAAAGCACAGAAAATCTTTACATAATTTTTTCCAACATATTCATTTGCGAGGTAATGGTATATTCATTCCACAACCTCCCTGTACTACTCTGTTGTTAGATATCATGTGAGTCAAAAGGTGATATTCTTATTAGCCAATGGACATGAATAATGCAGTGAGGAATGTCAACGCAAGGATAGACAGTTTACACATGAGCATGCAAAACCTCCATACACTCGACTCACGCATGTTAACAAAGAGTTAAATGATAAATTTAAAGAGAAAGTGTGGAATGAAGAGAAATTACTCTCACTGGTTGAGGAGTCTCTTATAGAGATCGACCAGTACTCAAAATTAGAAGAATAGACTAAAGTTATGTCTGTTCCTTTTGTATGTTTGTATTTGCGTATTACAGTTATAAGAGAAAGATATCAGAAACTCTATAATATATAAATCTCTTAACTTGCTATCGGTTATAGAGTAGCATATCAAATGAACATAAATTATAATGAATTATAACGATCAATATGAAGTCAAACAACAACATTAAATGTGTATTTTATTTTATTGTAATACTAGTTATTAAAACCCGTGGAAGAATCCACTGAAATTGGTGTGCTTCTTATCACAATAAGTTTTGTTGATATTTTATTAAGAAAACTGAAATGTTTTGTATGCTTCTTATCACAAAATGATTTTCATTTTAAAGACGCAAAGAATTAAACTTTTGAACGAAATTGACAACTCATGTTTTTACGAACCAAAAAAAAGGAAAAAAGACTGATCATTTATTCTTCCTCAGAGGAGGAATGAAGTAAACATATTTCATAGTTTTAATTTTGTATATATATAGGTGAATATTTATCATAGCACATCCGTATTTCATTCTCAACAGAGTATGCTTCACCCCGGTCAGACCCCTGATCATGACGGGCGAGTATAATGCGGATCGAATGGGGACCGCGGATCGAATCCCGCTCACTGCTTGGCATTATGTTAGTGATGAAAAAAGTAGTTCTTTTTAATTTGGTGTTGTGATAAGATTATATTTTTACTGTTGCATATGTTTACTTGTCGTTTAAAAGAATTACTGTTGCTTTTGGATTCATACCCATAAATACTTATTTTCTCACGTTTTATGATAAGTCAAAAAAAGATATCTTTACAATGAATCGAACTAATTATAAATCGGGTAATAAAAAAATCAAAACATTGCAATTGACATCCTGTGCTACTCTTACAAAAATAGTTCTTTGTGTGATTATCTCGTAAATTTATCCTCGCCTTTCACAAGTTCTACAAAGTGATGGTATACCACTGGATGCAATTGCAGAAGCATTGAAAGCGTGCGAGTTAAAGAGAATATTGCACTATGCAACATTATAGGTTAGTTGAAGCTATTTTTATTAAACAGTTCTTGTTTTATAAGTGTAAGGTTCCTTGCAGAGCCTAATAATACGATATCTGTGATTGTTTGTAGAGACTATGTTGCAAATCTAAGACGTGTGTTTTCTTTCTGACTAAACCGTGCTAGAAGATTTTTCAAATCACGCATTAGGCTTGTTATGATTGAATGTGGTGCGTAAATGCTTTCGACATATATCCCTATGTCTGCTTGAGAACGAATATCAACAGTTTATTTGAGATTTCTGAAAGCTAAATAAAAGTCATTTAACATATCTTTCGGTTTTTAAAAGAAGTTGTAGGGGTTGTTTCAAATAATAGCAATATCTTTGGCTCTGGGAGGTGTAAATATTTTTACGTGGAACGTATGCTTTAGAGAAATGTCAAAAGTCTAAGTTGGTTTGTTTAGGCCTAATAACCCCATGAATTATTTGCTTTGAAGTTAAAAAGACATTAAATTCAAAGTACAGGATTAATATTCAAAGAATACTAAGACTAAAAATACGGAGACTAGTTAAAATTTGAAATATTTACTTGATTAGGGAAGGAAAATGTAAACGGAAATATAAACAGCCCATTTGCATAAAAAAAAATTATCCGCCAATGTATGTTAATGTAGTATCGTCCTGTCGTCACGTCCGAAAAAGAAACAAAATAAACATATCAACTTTGCCTGTCAGACCGCGAGATGTAGTAATTGTATTATTATACAGGATTAGTTGTTTGCGAGACAAGTAGCAAAGGAGACACGGTTTGATGACGTCATCAGCTCCGCCAATTCCGAACCAGATAGGTTGGTCCAGCTTTGGAGGATCGACTTTATTATAGTCACAGATGGCGTATTTACTTTCAACCGTTGTTAAGGTATTAGGCCTGAAACATAAACGCGCAAAGAAAGTGGCTTTACTAATCATGTCTGATATAGTGACGTTAGTCTAATGCACCTTCGCCGTGCCGTAACCTCAATGTATAATACCCAATAAGGCGCACCCTATTGGCTACTTCAGAGAAAAATAAACGTAATAGACAAACGGAATAAGTGTATTGGTACTACGATACGTTTTATCAATTCATATCTATTAAAAGCAGATATAATGTTAATCGTGACTCATCGCGTTGTCATATTATTCACAGAATGATTATCCCATTCGAAACTTTATTCATCAAGGTAAATCACATTGCGCGTAACCCAGTAGTAATTTAAAGTTTCGATTTACTGAAGATTGCACATGCAGCGAAAACAACAGCATATTGACTACTAAATGTATTTTCAGCACATGAATGCTATGGAACCAAAGAAAATAATTGAAGTTTGCTGATTTGCTCAAAATGCAAAACTTACATAAAATGTTTTTGGGTATAGAGCTTCGATTTCCAGTGTAGCAATGCACAACATAATGTAGAACAATAAATCAAATCGAAAATTTGTTTATCATAAAGGAAGGATAATAAAAACATAGTTATAACCGTTATATAAAAAATCACTTTATCAACTTTATTATAACACCTTTCACTGTGTTCAAAAGTTATAAAAGCTAAAAGAAATGACCAGTTTCTGTTTATTCTAAAATTAGCAAGCAGTTGCTGCAAGCAAACAAGACATTTTAACGCGAAATGCAAAAAAGATTTTCCGAAAGAAAAGTATATTTATATCTTGGATTTAAAAATCTCGAAAGAGAGCAAGTTTGTTATGTTAATCAATATAACACACATAACAAATAGAAAGGATTATCATCTACATCATAAAACTGCCTGTCTCTCTGTGATCCAATTTCACAACTGGGTGGCTTGGAACCAAAAACGTAAATATAATCGCACTTGCAATTATAGTAATAGCCCGCGTCCAAATAAATTGTGTGACTTCATGTAAACAAGCAGCAAGAATGCACGAAATAACGATACGAGATATATGTAGGACGGTTTATCAGTGTCTATATCGATTAAAGTATTAACGTAAAAACAAAAGTATTCATCGTCCTCCAACTGCCTTGGTTTTATTTATACAAGTTCTGCAAAGCAATGACAAAATTCGAGACATGACAGAATGAAACCAAACCAAAATCATCATTCAAGAACTTGTAGAATAGTGAAGGGTGCTAAAATAAAGTTAGAAATAGAAAAATCAATGGATAACTTTTTTTTGCTGTTTTTAATGGGTTGATAAAACGAAGATTTACACATATTTAGAACAAAATGTTTGAAAAGTGTCATAAAATATTTTGAAAGTAAACATACTCTTTAAAGGAATTTTGAAGAGAAATGTGTTTTTTGGCGAATAAAAAAACTTTGTAATTTTTCCGGTATTTATCAATAAAATTCGTTTTACCTACAGAAGACATCATCATCGAGATAGGAAATCAAAAAATTTTGCGATATAAGTAGTATAAGACATTGCAGGTGAGATTTTCGCGAAAATATTGCAAAAACGTAAAAATTAATCGAAGAAGAAGTAGTGAAAATCCTAAAGGTTTATTTACTTTATCGTGTCTACAAAGTTTAAGAAGTTTGCCAAAATAATCCACACCAGAACAGTCTGTTTACTTTAACAATATCTATTTTGACAAAAAGAACAATGTTACCTGATCCATTAACTCATACAAAAATTTCAATTGTTTACCATTCAACCCAGAATTTTGCGGCATCCTAAAAAAAAGAAAAAGATTAATGAACAATTTTCTGCTCAACCCTAATACAGAGGCTCGTATAGCCCGAAAAAAGTTATACAATCCCCTCTGGAGCGTCTTAATTTCCTTGTATTAATACACCTCTATTGACCTTACTTTGGCGATCGAAAAAATCTTCACTACATAATGTTTCTCAGAAATTGTTCATATAAAGCAGTTTTAAAATGTTCGTTAAACAACAAAGCAGTAAACTGTTGAAATTGAGCAAGTTTTTTTATTGTATCGTGATGGTACTCGGAACTTCGAAACATGGATGCTGACTAAGTAGGTCCGGTAAGCAAACACAAATTGGATTTTTTGATTGAATTAGGCCAACTTTTTCATGCAATCATCACTCCAATTATCCACCAAACTTAATACATAGGCATACATCCTATCCATAAGTATCATCAACTATATTATTTTTCTGCTTAGTAAACAACTTTCAATTTTATATTTTGACTTCTTTCGCATGTGATACTGACTTTTCTCATAAACCTAGTTAAAGAAAAGTAGTTTAACAAGGACGATATATAAATATGCAAATGTCAACAGTCGTGTATGTCGTTATGCTAACCCAGCGTACTTTTGGTAATACAACACGTTGTACAGCCCTCAAATATTTTAACCGTACGTAGGAACGACAAACTGAGTAACTTATAGCAGTTACTTGATTATTTGATTGAGATTAAGATATATAGAGTTCTGTAAATATTTCAACAATAACGTAACCACATACTTTATATACTACATAATACAGAAAAAACTCAATCAAAGCAATGCAATAAATACAATTAGAACTTAAATAAGCAATAACATATTTTTTTTACTTACAATGTTATATTATTTTCTTCCATCCATTCTTTTGTCTTTACTTCGTCCCAATTATCTGAAAGAAAGTCTTTCTTCGCACTTGCATTATCTGCAAAAAACAGATTTTTCCGATTACTTTCTTGTAAAAATGGAGAATAAAATGTCTTGAGACTGGCATTTTAGTCCACGCAATCTAACAAGGCAAACTCCAACCCCATCCCCAGGGTCTCGTGGCCCTCTGAACCGTTATTAAGGAGTGAAATTTGACAAAACAAGCTGGGTGCATTGTGCACGTCCATCCTTTCTGTAGTTATTTTCTAATATGTTTTGTGAAAGAAATCAATAAAAGCATGTGTAATTTTTATATGGCATGACACAAAATAAATTGATTCTAGTGTCCAATATAAAACGCTTGATTTACAAAATATATCAGAATTACTGGTTGATGCAAAATATTTATATATATATATAAAATAAACTAGTCTGCAGCTGACTAGGATATGTAGGTGTCACAATAGGAACTAAAATTTTAGACTAATTATACAGATGGCATTTGACAGTAGCAAAATAAAATCTACAATTCACATGCAAGAATACGTTTTATTCTTGACACATCAAAAATACACACTAACCAATCATGGACAGTGACCACGGCTCCACGTGATTTTGTTCCAAGCACATGTTCAGTCAATGGAAATTTACGTTATTGACACATATAAAATTCTAGTTATCAGGACTTAACCTGCGTCCAGATATTTTTATATGACTATGCACTACACACTCAATTAATCCGCAACATCACCCCACATGACATCTTATTACTTGCATTATACGCTATATTTAATGCTTTTATAAAATAAATCCATTTGCAAAAAAAAATATTTTTAACCTCCCGAATGTATAAATCTGAAATTGAATATAAACTACCATTCATTTCCATACTACGCTCTTCGCATGCATCAACAACATCAATGTAATTTATCTTCATTTTGTGATGACCGTCAAGCAGCTCCTTAAGTTCTGTAAACTTCTTGGAAATTAAGCTTGGATTGCTCTCAGGAATCGCGATGTAATACTTGTCACTTATCATAAAACCCAACCAATCTTCCGGTCTCCATCCTTCTTCGAGTATAATTGGAATAATTTTGACTTTTCTTTCGCGAGCGTATGTTGCTTCTGCAATTTTAAAGACATAACTAATTAATAATTTAATATATCTAAAATTTGACGTTTCGATTCATAAACATTTTTTTCTAATTTACACTAAATTACCTAGGTGGAACCTTTTTTTTTAAAGAATATGATTTATAAGAAATCGGGCAGGTATTCCAGGTTAAAAACAATAGGTCTATTATTTAAATTGATAGAAAAATAATAACTAGTCAGGTATGAATTATGTAATTCTTACAAAAAAGGTGTATATTCTAAAATCCTGCGATCTTCTCTTAACAAAGCCTCTTTAAATTCTATATTATAAAACCAATTTTGGCTGTCACACAAAATGGTACCGCACGTAGCGAGACATACACAATGCGGTATAAATAGGAACGACGAACCGGTGTTGTTTTCACGGGCCACTGACTAGTAAAACAAACTTACCTGATTTGCAGTTTGGACTTTCTTGATACGTTCTTGACGCAAACAGCAAAAACACTTCTGCGTTTTGTATAGCGTATGCCATTGCTGCGCACAATTCTTCAGTCATATCATCCTCGTCAAACCAAACTTTAAATCCACATTTCTTCAGCTTATTCACAATGTCCTTAACAATTTTTTTCTGCTTCCAACTGTAACTAATCATGATGTGCTTAGCCTGGTTTTGCAACACGTTATGAACTGTAAGGAAATAAAAACATTTATCCGAATTTTTCTGCCTAATTAAAATTCAAAGGTTTTCCCTATCAAACTTAATTTTTTTGTTTTCTATTTTTTGTTTATGCTTTCTCGAAAAAAATCTCTTGATTTAAATTGAAGCTAATTGCAATTCTAAAATGGGTCCTGTTTAATCCTTCCGCCGTTCAAAGTAAGATGGAATTTAGGACTTTATCTTTATGGAGGATAACTTCTCTAGCAGCTACTGAAAATATTTCTTCCCTTTATTATAATTCTTTTTTTATAATTAAAGCGCTTGCGTAATAAACGAGTTGGAGCTTTGATATGTTATGCAAATGACCGTACTTCGCTTTTTATTAAAGGGGCTGGGAAACTATTCAAAAAGCTCAATCTCCTCAATAAGCTTAATCTCCGCAATTTCCGAAGAAAGGCATGTAATAAAAGTTTAAGGCTTAAGGATTTATACTCACGCTAGACCAACATGGCTGTTTTTTTGATTTTCTTAAAAAGGAAAATTTTCCTTTAGTATTTTTTATAGCGGTACGATAAAACATTAGTAAATCTAAAGTTTGTTTTGGCGAGGGAACAGTGACATCAAGAGGAGCTGTATTTGCTAAAAAAATGCAATGTTTCTACCTTTAAGAAGGTGATTAATACCTCTAAAAAGATTTTAAAATAATTATTGTTGCTTGGACTGGCTTTACGTACAAGGCGCTTATAAGTTTCTATACAAAATTTCGAAGGATATAGCTAACTAGCTAGTTCAAAAGGTTGGAACTTTATCTTATTAGAATGTTTGAGTTAAAGCAAGGTAAGTATCGAATAAATCATGGATATTTAATATATGTAGGGAACTTTTTTGTCATTTTCAGTTATATTTAGATGCCCAATATGATATTTAAGATAATTTAAGTTGCTGTGTTTGACCTTAATGATCATAAAATTTTCAACCAGCATTAGTTTGAATTTCGCGTAAGTCGCTATAGTTGAATACCAACAGCCCATTTTCCATATAAAAGCTTTTTATTAATTTCCCAAAACATTTTTGCCAGAGAGCTGGAAAAGTACAATTTCTTTAAGTGAGATATGAATAATAAAATGATACAAATATTGTAGGGTACATTCCTTTGTTGCCTGATTACAAATGTTATATTAAAAGTATTTACCGGTCAAATTTTTGTGGAGCTCCCATTCAATCCCTGCAGCGTTTTCAGACACTTCATTTTGATCGTTATCCTAAAGAAAAACTGACGTCAATATTAAGGTATTTTGTAAAAGTGTGTAGTAAAATGTCTTTGACAATAGATTCATATTATATTAAATCAACCAGACATTCTAACATTCTAAGTTTAAAAAAATACGAAAATCTGGCTTCAATTGAACATGTTAACGTTTTATAAAAATAGTCAAGGAAAGTTTTAACATTTGTCAGGGAGAAATTTAAATTTTTGTAAGAACAATATATGGGGATCAAAAATAAAATGATTTTCGAGTTGAGATTTTATTCTGATCAAGTTTACTTTACAACGTTGAATTTCCTATTCAAATATAGGAAAACTTGTTTGCAATTATTACAGTGATCTATAATTATCAAAACTAATATTAAGTGCCAAAATTACTTGATTAATTGATTGATAAAAACTTCACTTTAGCGTTGATTAAATTCATTAACTTTCAGCGAAATTATTTTGTTTCTACATCAAATGACTACAATGATTTTTTAAAGTACTTCACACAAAATACTAACAGAGAAACAACATGCTTAGTTTAGGCTTTGCTCATACAAAATATATAACCCAGTGCTAGGATTTTGATTTTGTTGAACATTATTATCCGATTTCTTTTGATTATTTTTTAGTCGATTCAATTTTTTTTAATTTTTTTTTTATAAACTACTGTAAAATTGACTTTAAATAAGGATTATTCCTTATTTAAAGAAAAAAAGGAAGAAAAAAAAGGCTATTTCCCGGTATTTGACTACATTCTATAATTTTCTTTATACAGTGCCCGGTGTAGAGAGGTGTCCGTTATAAAGGATGTCCGCTATAAGAAGGTTTCATTTTATATTGTATATAGTTTTAAGTTTACAGTTCTGTAACATACCAGTGCAACAAGTATATTGTATATTTAACAAATAATACCATTTTTTCATGTGAACCTAGCTCTATACAGTGGTACGACAGTTTTTTACTTTAAATAAGTCACTTTTGTTTGGTTTTCTTTGTTTCAGGTTTGCTTTCATATTTGTTCTGTTCTGCAAAAATCTCACAATACCACATTCGACAACTCAAGCAGACATAATGATATATGTCGAGGGCTTATATGCAACACATTCAATCGAAACAAGTTGTGTAGGCTCAATGCGTGATTTAAGAAAGCTTCTAACACGTTTAAATCGAAAAGAAAAACGCGTCTTAGAGTCGTTACATAATCTCTGCAACCTAAAGAATATGAAACTTATATATAAGAATTGTGTAATAAAAATACCTTTAACTTATGTATAATATCGCATAATGCAATGTTTTCTTTAATTAGATTGCTATATTCGAAAGAAAGTTGCCATAAAACTTTCAATGCTTCTGCAATTGCATCTAATGGTATGCCATCACTCTGTAAAACTTCCAGAACAACGTCAAAAACACCAGCATCAACCATCTATAAATAATTACAGATTGTAACTAGAAAGTTATTTTAAGTTTTAAATTATTATTAAATAAACAAGTCGGTGGCCCGTCGATAAATCCACGGGTTCGTCCGGCCTTTATATAATGCAATTTTGCGTGTTTCGCTACTTGACGTACCATTTTGCGCAAGGACAGACAGAGTACGGCCATTATTATAGACTAGGTGGGGACCCGGCGTCGAAACGCCATGTTAAGCCACAAGTAACTGTGTGACCGGGGTTGAACGCTCGGTGGAGTCCTTAATAAGAGCCGTAAACTGTGTCACACATTCAGGTAAAGTGCTTTAAATTAAAGCACTTTACCTGAATGTGACCCCAAAAACACTGGTGTGCGCTTTACTAGATTTACGACATACTGCATATTTGTGTTAAAGTTTAATACAAATATGCAGTATGTCGTGAACTGAGTTAAAGCGCACACCTGTGTTTCGGGTGCAATTTGTTCAACAAATAACTTTTCAGAACTTTGCTAAAGTAAAAACACAATTTACAACTCGTTGCTAACCCGGTCGGCCAACCTTAATTTTTCAGTAATGTTTCCGGTTGAAGTGAAAAAAATGAACGTTACTCCAGGCTGAGTGCATAGAACAGTTGTATACCTGCACTATGCGCTCGCACATCCATATAGATGAGTTGCGAATGTTTACAAAGTTCCGTATATGCGCGTGCATCCTTATAGCCAATAGAAGAAGTACAAATTTCTATTAATTTAGGAATAAACGATCTTAAAGGGGCTGGAATTGAATTTTACGATCAAGTTTTATTCCAAAAATTAGTTTGCTTTGTTAACTTGATTTCTTCCATCGTTTCTCTTTATATTTCTTGCTTGTGTGCTTGCGTGGGCATGTTTTGTTGTTTTAGACGTAATATCAAAACAACTACGTCACGCTGCAACTCATTTATAGCCAGCCGTAATAAATACACTTTTCCACAAAAACACACAGGTACAAATGCTGCAAAATAAAAAAACCACAGAAGACAAAAAGGCGAAAGAGATCTGCAAACCGGACACCATCCCTTCCAAATTAAATGGCTTCCGTAGCATGTTCCCGCTGTTTATCCGGTTCTAGCATGATTCCTAAATTAAACAGCGTCCAACAGAGAAACAGAGGTCCGTAAAATTCGGGTTCTGCGCTATTTTTCCAAAATAGCTGCGCAACCATTTTGAACAGAATACGGCTATTATTAAAAAGACTAGCCTAGTTTTTATTTGACTGGGTTTTCTGTTGTGGTGGAAAAAGCACACGACCTTTTTTGTTAGCGTGTGCGCCCTTTGACAAAATTTATGATTTGTCCATTTTTCTAGTAAACACCCCTGTCTGAAGCCCTCTGAAGTCCTAATAGTAACCGAATAGTAACCGAATTTACCCCTGTATTGAAAACTAAGAACGACAATAAATATCGATAAAAGCTATAAATAAACAGGTATAAACCAATTTGTGTGTTTAGAACACATCAAAGTTTAGGACATGTTAAATACCTTCGATTGATTTTCTGTGTTCGCTGCCACTCTTCCCAAGCCGTTTAACATTTCTTCTAATGAAAAACCTTCACATTGAAAATCTGCGACACTTAAGCTCTCGCGTATGTACTCAAACATACACGAGATTATTCCTAAATATCGAATGCATTAGATTCAATTTAACATAGGCAAGAGTAAATACATTCCGGGTAATTTCCCAGATTTTTTATTGTTTCATTTGCTAGCATAGCTGAAATTGAATGAAGAACAATGATAAAATGTGATTCCCTTACGAAATGATGTTGACTTGTTTTTATTGCGGACCTTGGTCATCCTACATTGAAAACTAAAAAATTTGTCGGGACAAAATTACTGCGTGTATTAAATGTTTCTTAAGATACTAACCTTTTTCTGTTGTAGAGGTATTGTTCTCATCTTTTTGATATAAATGAGCCATGGTAAGTACGGCACAAAGATGGTATGATTGAACAAAACCTATGCCTGCTGCATTCTTTCTCCACTTTGACGTAATTGCATGAGATATTTCTTGAATATTACTCACCATGGATTGGACGGAAGTAATACTTCTAAACGTATTCACGTTTCATTTTAAGTGTTAACAAATATTTGAACAAATTAAATATGCTCCCCGAAGTTTTTTTTTTTAATTTTTGAATTCAATATAGGTAAATTAGCATTTGTGTAAATTTTTAATTTTTATTGCAATATTATTGCAATTAATGTTTTTTAAAATTCGATTTCTCTTTAGAGTTTCTGTTTAAACAAAGATCAAAAATAACATTATCAAGTCAGCCCTTGTACCATGCTAGTTATTTGCAGAATGATTTTCATATTCTATCAGATGTTTTTAGAATTGCTGCGACGCATCTATACACTTTCCAGGTGTTGGAGTGGTGAAGGGATTGATAGAGTGTACAAATCGAGTACAATCCTACCGGATAAACTGCAATAGCCCGTAACTCTTTATATACGCAGTTGTTCTAGGGCAAATGCAAAGAGGCAGGATATTATAGGAAAGGACGAATTACACTACAATAGATGGTTTGCATTTACTAACGTGTTTAACTTTTCTTCAATGATCTCATTATCTTCAGAAAAGTATCTTGAATTCAAATTTTCAGAAGGTATTCCCTTAAGTGAAGTTGCATCCTGATACCATTCTTTGTTATACGGGGTCCTGGAGCAGTTGTAAACAATGGTCATAACAGATTCGCGAAGATACGACATATATGACTATGACAAAAAAAAATTAAAATTTCAAAAAAGCAACAACAACATTTCAAGAAATATATATCCAGGTAACAAAACAACAAGCTGTAATGGTGGAAGTAGAATTCCTATCCAATGCATAATTTCCCTTTTCGCAATGAAAGTTTGCAGAATAAAGGTAATCTTTGTAACATTCTGAAAATAACATTATCCAAAGACGCAAATGAACTTAATTTTAGAGGGATTCTTATCCAAGACGGGCGTTATTTAAGAGTGTGTTTACGTCACTATTCAGGCATTGTAGATGAAATTGATTATTACATCAAATAAATGTACCTGATTGTCTTCTGTTTCCATTATGTCTTTTATCATATTGAAAACGTACTTTAAAATTGTGTACATAAGGTTACTGGAAACGCATTTTCTCATGCATCCCTCGTTAAAATCTGTAAAATTTGCAATGATATCAAAAGTTGTGTGAATGACGTCAGCCTCCATGTTGTATTTGCCGACATTCTAAACAACAATAGCATCGGAAATAAGAACTTAGACATAATTGTTTGTGAACATTGAAATAAAAACAAAGTCGCTAGCCGTAAAAATTTCATGGTGAGTCTAGCCTCGTACATATTTTCCGCATCGCTATTTCGTGCATCTGTTAGCATGAAGTAATAGAATTTATTTAAACTGGGCTGCTAAAATCATGACAACAGGGTTGCTATGGGGTTGCAATTTCACGTGCACTAGCACGTGAAATGTGCTTTGTACCTTAGCAGCCATAGTGGTAGTAATAACTTTGGACGGCGTTTGATCACAGTTAATGATAAGTTCGTCTAATGCTGTGCTGAAGTACCTTCTCCATGATTTCATACAGAAATTTTGATCTCACTTCGTCCCAAAAGGATTTTGTAATTACTGGCCTTGATATTTTCCCAAACCAGGGTCCCCAAGGGTTTTGGTTGTGACGGGCCATTGCTGACGTCAGCAAAATTTTCAAAACCTTATATCCCTTTAGGCGTTTGTTGAAAACATATGATCCCCTACATTATTTTTTATCAGCGTTTTAACCTCTACACATCACAGACAGCCAACGAATAAACTAAATTGCATCATTTTTTTGTATCTGCACTGCTGACGTCAGCTAAAAACCAAAACATTAATGTTTTCAATGTCCTGCCTAAGTAAATTTCTCCACGGGCCTTATCGACTAGTCTCTTATAATAATACAGAGACTGTCTGTTTGTAACAGGCAAAGTGGATATCGTCATTTTCCTTTGATGTCGCCGAAAGACTTATGTCTAATATGTTAAATTTTTTTGACGTTACGGCGCGACGTCAATAACACTACTTTAACGTCAATATCCTATATTAAATTATTGAAAATTAATTTTAGAGGCCAAATAACTTGGAAACGAGGTGGTGACGCCAATGATATTTCACCGCGTAGGTAACTAGGGAGCACCAAGGACCAATTTGGGTAATTTTCCGAAACCTCCTTCCCCAATCCGTTTTGGAATGGACGGGTTGATGACGTCATCAAAAAACATTTAAAGCTTAATATCTCTGCAACCATTTGCCAAAGTACATGATCCTATATATTTTCTTGATCAGCGTTTCAAGATCTATACGATGAAGGCAATAGGTATACAAATTTCTAAAAAAACTTTTTGGGGTTTTGACGGGGCATTGCTGACGTCAGCAAAAATTTTAATCCCTTACCCTTATCTCATTAACCGCTTATCAAAACCACATTTTCTTGATCAGCAGTTTAACCTCTGCACAATAGAGGCAACGTGAAAACAAGATTCTATTTTTTTTGTGGATGGGTTGCTGAGGTAATCAAAATTCAAATGACGCTTCTTTTTCATTTTTATCCTGCCTCAGTGGATTTTTCCACGGGCTTTATCAACTAGTTTTATAATAATTATGGCCGATAACTTTCAGTTCGAGAGGATACCATGCTTATACCAATACTGCCAGCTGGATTTGACTTTTTTACTGAGGCTAACTATTCTAAAATATAACCTAATGGTTCTTCAGTACCTCCTATATACGGTTTGCAATATTACATCAATTGAAATCTCCTTCTCACAAATTGAAATTAAGACCTATTGTTTCATCCATAAGTACATATAATTACGAATTGTCTAGGTTTTTAGATCAGTTACTTTCACTGCACATCGATACAAGCTATTGTGCAGAAGATACTTTTAGTTTTATGAAGGAAATTCAACAGGTTATTTCTAATAATTATTTTATGTTCTAATATGACGTCACTAGTCTTTTCACAAACATTCCACTAAATGAAACGATAGACATTGTAGACTTAATTTTTCAATCAGATCCAAGCATCAAAATTACTAAACATGATCTCAACGCTCTATTTTGATTTGCAACATCTGAAACTGATTTTCCTTTGAACAACACATTCTATGATCAAATTGACGGAGTAGCGATGGGTTCGCCACTTAAACCTGCCCTTGCCGACCTATTTATGTCACACTATGAAAAAATCTGGATAGATGAATATGATTCTTCTAATATTATTTTTTACAGAACATTTGCTGATGACACATTTTGTCTTTTGCGTAATCAAACCGAAGTTGAAAACTTCCTTGAATTTATCAATAATAACACCAAAACATTAAATTTACCATGGAAACTGAAGTTACTGAAGTCTTAACAACATCCTCTAGTGCTGGAAGATTTATAACATCATTGTTTCGTGAGGAAACCTTTACTGGGCTGTACATAAATTTTCTATTTTCCTAGCTGTGGTGCAAAGTGCTAAGTTGAACCTGTATTTACATCATTAAATGCTAAAAAGACTTATGCTCAGGTTCATATTCTGTTTTGTCTGCAAGGTATTGATGAATGATGTGATAATAAATTTAAAGCCAACCATTTTGTAATTCTGATGAAGGATAGGATAATAAATTTAAAGCCAACCATTTTTGTAATCCTGGTTAAAACAATTTAAAGAAGTAAAAACAAAACACCTTTTTTGAATAAACTTACTGCGCATTATTGTCTTTTTTCTTTCTTTATGTTATATCAATTTATTTTATTTAAATTCTCTGCTTCCCCTAGTTAAGCCTACTTTGCATATAGCAGACTGTCCATGTCTGGAATAGCTAACATTACGTTATTAGCCATTTCCTAGACATGCTGACGAGCCCTGATATTGGGCGAAGCAGTCTTAAAATATATGAATTTAAACCGTTGTTTTTTTTTCCTACAATTTTGCGCAACCCTTCACAAGATGGTTTGTTATTTTACCGTCCCTTCGAAACGTAAGAGCTGACACAGTTGGTCACTGACAGACAGTCATATATTTTTAAACATTTATGTAACAATGCTAATTGCAAAACTGTTTGTAATGCATCTACATTTGAGGTTATAGATTCTGCAACTTCCCATTTTAGATTTAAGATTAGGTAAACTATACATATTGATCGGAAAAACCATCGCTAAACAAACAGGTAAAACACGTTTTCGTAAGTGTTTCGGTGTGATTGATTTCTCGGTACTTCTCCGGTTTCCACCGCATCTATCTTATCTTGTGGCCTGGTTTCTACTTACTTTACATTTTAACTTTTTTTGTACTTTGGACTTTTACTGATCGTAAGATATTTTATACTGTATCGTATTACAATTTAGCTAATTTTTAATATATTATAATTAGATTTCACGCATTTTTTATTATTATACAGCATTGTAGTTTTTGTGTATTTTTGTATTATTTTATATAGTGAGTATTTACATAGGAATCGTAAATTTGTATACAACAACTGTAACCTAACCAAAATTTTACTGTATCATGATTATGAAATTTGTAATATGTCTAAACAAGTCGATAAAATTCGATATGAAACTTAGTGTTTTTACTTCTTGAAAATCAAATCTTGTTCTATTTTATCATCTCCTGACGTGTTACAAAAACAAGTTGATTTTTTTGTAATTCAAAGAAATTACCCTCCAAAGTACTACCTTTATGCCTATGTAAAAGCAAACAGGGAACACTGCTCAATAGATTTAAGGTGAGTTAATTTTGGTTATATTCCTTTTGTTTCTATAATAGATAAACTTATGTGTTTGTCCTTATTTATTACTACGACCACTTCGTCAGATGGAACTTTGTCAAAACGACACAATCTCTTCTGTTTTGTTTAGAATCTTAGCTAATTAAAACGTGCAAGAGATTGCTTCGAAAAGAACAACTTTCAGTCAATTTTGCAGCGAATTTAGCTATATGTTATATCAGGTTGCTAAATTTTTGGTTTAAATAATTTCTGGCATTTATTTTTAACTACTGTCCACAAAATTTATTACATATTGTTCACAAATGTTGCAAAAAGTTTTAAAAGATGGTGCAGAAAAGTCATTGCAATCTGTTTTGTTACACAAGTTGACGAAATTGTAGTAGGGTTGGTATTTTACAGTTCAAAAGTTCTTTACCTTGTCTTTTCTCAGTGCTTCGATCATCTTCCCTAATCCTTTGTAACATTTTTTGATTATGACCTTCGCTGCTATACACCAATCGTGTTCATTGATTAAATCTGCGAGTTGTTTCTTATCATCTCTGTTGAATCGGTATGTATGCAGTGACAGTTCATTGCAACGTTTAGACACCGTTTTTAATGTCATTACATGGTGGATTTTGCAAAAGCTTATTAAAGCCTCTTTAAATTCTCCAGAAGTGTTCGAATCTTCCATGACTTAGAATAGTTTCCCGACAAGCTAGAGGTTTGATAGAGTAAGTCATTTAATGTATTGAAAGACATAAGATATATTAAAACTAGACCGAATTTTTAAAGAAGAAATAATTTTTGTAATAAAACAATTCTTACATCTGATAAAAGCAGAATCTGTTACAGAGAATGCTTTTTTTCTTTAAACGATATTTTTTCCTCAGAAACATCAACTTCTGGCGTTATGCACGTAATGTAAGTTTCACTTCTGTTAAATTTTTCTGGTTAAATATAAAACATCAGATGAAAGTTATTTACAGTAAACGATAGCGAAACTACGTAATAGGTTGGAGTGTGACTGCTTTTAAAAATGAAACAGTCCAAAGTGAAACGATATGTTTAAAGAAAGAAAATCGTTCGACAAAGTTTGACTTAATTTTATTTCTAAATTGTGTGGATCAATACATTTTTTCGGATATTTAACGCATCTAAATTCAACAAAAAATTGATTTCAAATCATCTTGAAAATTTCTTGAATCCGAATTTATTACAGTACAGTATGCTAAGTAAAGAAACGGTTAGAAATGTGTTTGAGTATTCATATATCTCACTTACTTCTCATTAATAATACCTACAACAATGTTGCCATTGGAAACAACATCCAAATAATTTGTTTTTAAAACACTATCTTTACTGTTAGCTACGTAGTGAAAAACAAAACAACGGATGAGTCTTAAAGTTAAGAAAGAAACAACTTTCGTACTTCTCTTTCTTTTTTAAAAACATCATTGTTAACCTCCTCTGAATTCTACTGCACTTAAAACCACTTCAGTTACAGAAAAATTCTTCAAATGGACATTTTTGACAAAAAGATTTTTCTACGCATGAAATTACCTCAAAAAAAAAAAAGAATTCTTCAAATATTTTTAAAATATATTTCACGTATAATTTTAGTTAGAAGCAACATCACCATCTTGTTTTTACTTCGTTTTAAAAAGATCCTTTTGAGAAGTGGTAAAGAGTTTAAAACAGACAAACACAAACTATTCATGCTGAAAAGTTTAATTCTTCTATTGTGTAGTTTAGATTTTTCCTTGTTTAAAAATTTTGCGAAGTTGTTGAAAACGTCCGAAATTTATTTGAAAATTAGGATAAGAACGTCCGACATTTACCTGAAAATCAGGTTAAAAACATCCAAAAATCATCCGAAATCCGGTTAAAAACGATCGAGAATAATTTCTCGTAAAATGTTTAGTTCCGACATTTCAAATCAAGTTTGGGAAAAAAACCAATATTAAGTCAACACTCTATATTTCTTCTGCTCCAATTGTTGTCAGTAAACATCGTCAAACCGACAGTTGTGATGTGTGTCGTGTTCATTTTTAGCATCACATATTTCCACATAATTTTTATGTCTAACGCGTTTGTTTTAAAGTGTTTCCCTTACACGATTTTGTATTTTCTAATTGATGACCTGTAACAAAACAATTAGCTGCAATGATCACAGGTTGTAAGTCTTTAACAATTACGTAGGGAAATACAAGTTTCATTTTGCCAAAGGTTTTTATGAAACCGTTGATCGCAAAAAGCAAAAAAATGCAATCATCAGAACACAACACAAAACAAACACCAACTTGAACAACATCGACGGTGGAGCTATTCATATACTGAAAGTCATAACAATCTGCAATCCCGGTCAAAAATAATGGCAGTAAACCCTTTTTACACGTGTAGCAAGAGCAAGATAAGTACAAAGCCCCCTTTCCCCCAGTATCAATGTTTAAAAGCTGTGCTAACACGTTTCCAAACCTTGATAGTGGGGGAGAGGGGGTAGGAAAGGATTATACTGCACTTTTTGTAGCTTACTGCCAATATATTTTGACCGGGATTGTAGATGGGCTAATAGCATGGTTAACGAAAGCTTAGACACAAACGTCAGAATAATTCTCCAATTCAAGGTAACTTCTCATCAGAGCAAACCCACAACTAAAAATTAACAAATAAACACAAAGTCAGTGTGGCTAATCATACCCACTGAAATAAAAGGAGAATTAATTATGTTATTCGAGTGAGTGAGACCATTCATGCTCGAAACATTTAATAAGAAAGAAGTACCCGATAATGATCAAATGAGCAAAGTACAGTAGAATAGAATTAGCCAATCAAAAGAGCGTTCAGTATTCTTACTGCAGAAAACTCGCTTGCAAACCAGCGTAATTTTTTCCATTTTAACTTTTTACGATCTCCCGGTGGTAAGAACAATTATTCCGGGTCTCCTGGCTGATTGATTATATGAATATATTATCATTTTTTTTTTCTTAAACAATGCATATGTAAAATAATTATGGTATAAAAATCTGCCATTATATTAATTTTACTTTTTTTAAATATGTAAATTTATGCAATAAAAAGCTCACGTCGTCATCAGTTTCAATCTAAAAACTTAACATCAGGAAAGTACATACACTTTTTTAGAACTGAATAATTTAAAAACAATTATAAGTTCTTAAAAACTTCTCTCAATAAATATATAGTTCCACAATTCTGTTTATCTCGGGGATTGTCTATTTAGCAACACTCTTTTGTATTTCGGAAATAATCCGGGCAAGTTCAGAAAAGGTTATGTATTGATGGACAAAAATCACTAGTGCTTTGTTTATGTATCGTTTTCAGCTAATCTGCACTCTCATTAATGTGGTGGGCCGAGTAACATTTGAGTCCCAGACCTTTGATCGACAATATCGTTGTTTGTTTTTTCCAAGAGTACTTTAGCTAGCTAGCTGTTTATTAGTTATGATTAAATATGTATCCTTCTTATTTTAGGGGAAGAAATGGTAATATACTGCTAGCTAGGACCTTCAGTTCCTTCAAATGAAAGTGTTATAAATATTGAAACAACTGCATTACTTTCTTTGAACAGATAATGTCCACAGAACTTTGTTTGAATCAATAAAGCTTGAGAAGTATAATTGATACCTTAGAATTTATGGTTAAACTATTTCAAAGGAGAAACTTAAATGCGGAGGAGATTTAATCAGGGTTGTATTTGCATCAGTGGTGTGATGTAACTACACACTATACACTATGTAATGTTTTTTAGTGAAATACATTAAATAACTCTGAACCATATAAGAAACTTCGAAAGTTCTTATGCGAAAAACGGACAAACAAGAAAATATTGTGTCTAAAGACATTTGGAAAACGTTCTGCCGTTCTACAAGATAATGTTATACAGTATTAGCTTTCACAACATTTTTCTAAATAGGTCGCTCCCTGCAAGGCTCAAACCACTACTAGGCAGGAAACTATACAGAGAAAAATCTTGGTTACAGGGACAGAGACGACAATTGAGATTTCACTTAAAAGCCTAGAGTTTAGGCTAGCTTAGTTTTTAAATTTTATTCCTTACAAGCGTCGCGTTAATTTCATCACTGGTATGTTTTAAGTTGGTGCATTTTTACAAATTAGGTTTTGTATGATTTTGTATAGTCATCTCAAATGTCAGAAACATATAGAAACAATGCCCAAATGCAAAAATTTGGAAATGATATTACGTTACGTGCTTGCAATGGTATCAATTCTATTGACACAATATATTACCATTGGTAATGTTAATAATTGTTATATCTTTTGGAGGTCAAACAATTATATGGACTGCAACAATTGATCAACTTGATAATACAAAATTTTCCCAAATATATTAAAAAGTGAATCTCTCTGTATATAATGGATAATAAAACGACATTGCTATTCAATACTTTCAGTTCTGCTGCTGTGTTTGTTATGGATGCTCTGTGGACGTGTGGCAAATAATCATATCAATCCACGAATGTTGTTCACGGATTACTTACACAGACAACACTTGCAATGTTGAACACCTATTAAGTATAGCAAACAAAGTTATCATCCATCTTATTAACTTATGATGTCAAAAAACTATATAAGTTTGTTAACGGAAGCTTTATCTAATATATATTTTGTATTAGAGATTGCAAATATTCTATAAAAAACTTTAGTTTTATTAAACTCTCAACATAACATACACTTTCGTATGGTCTGCATAGCCTCACAAATAGAACTAGTTTTATGACAGTTAGTTCTGCTCTCCGTGAAAAAATCTTTTTCATTAGAAAGATTGCACCGTTTGATTCGCTCGTAGCAGAGATTAACACGTTCGTGCAAAATTTGCGCATCAACTCCCAAATATAGTTGAGCCAAACTAATCATTTTGTATTACTATTAATATTTCTTTTTCTTTGCATAGTCGATTCAAATTAGCCCTTAACTATTGTACATTTAAATAATAAAATACGCATACACAAAAAAGACCGGAAATTCTTTTTTATTCTAATACAAAATATATAGTTATAATGAATAGGAAAAAATGTTGGAATTATTACCTTGTATTGTTATTCATCTTATGAAGTCTATCTGTGCATCTCTTAACTGACTGGGTGTAGAGTAGCATATCAAATTATCATGAATTAGCATGAGTTGTAATGAATTGTAACAATCAATATGACGTATTTGCATATGTCTATTTTGTCTTTCTATTGATTATTTAGGGAGGCTGTTAAACCGCTTTTTTTTTTTTTTTGGGGGGGGGGGATCATTTTACCATCCCCTTTGAATTGAAGAAAGAAAAAATGATTTGACTGTAAAAACAGTAAAAAGGCAAAACTAATGCTGAATTAATTCTGATTTCACTCTTTTTTGTTAACGTCATTATTTTTCCAAAACATTTCTTTTTAAATTTTTCATCTTCCCAGTTTATATTTGCCTAATTTAAGTTCATATTATGTGAAGGAACAGCAGAAATCTTTCTTTATGAAAAGTCTATTTTAGCTGTGTAGTAATAAAAAAAATGTTAATTTTTCTATTTTTTCTCTCTTCAGTTTTTTCAACCAGCTGCAGGAAAATGTTGAAGACCCACTCTCATTTTAGTAATGCGCATAAAACTTTCCATAATCTTCCTGCCATATGTTTCTGGTTAACTTGCTCTGGTCCACGGAAATAATAGTAGAAAATAAAAGTTTAGGCTAAAATAACCAAAATCCTAGCACCTAACTGCAGGTTATGTTGGATGCCATTTGTCATCAAAGTGCTTGAAAAAAATTTACATAATAGATAACTATTCAAGAAAAAAGAGGCTATTTCTAAGTCTATCTAAAGGGCCTATTAATGTCGAGGGCACTTCCAAGCCGGCACAAAGAGCTCTAAAAGACGTCTTTTAGACATCTTCTGCATTTCTAAAAAACGTCTTTTTTAACGCTGATTTGTCCGTCTATTTCAAAGACGTCTTTTAGACGTGTTTAAGAAATTCTTTTACGATGCCACTTTTTAAAGACGTCTTTTAGACCTTTTACAGATGTAGAAGCGACTAAATTGCATCTTTAATGTAACTTATTAAATGCATCTTTAGAAAGACATCTTTTATCTAAACGACGTCTTCCTTTCTTTTTATTGTTTGTTTTTTTGTTTCTTTTTTTAACTTTTTAGAAAAAAACGTTTAGGTAAGTTAACGATAATGATAAATGACAATATCAAAGACGACAAATATTTTGCGATTAAAATATTTTGAACTTTTTATATCAAACTCGTATTAAACAATAAATATATTTTACAATTACAGTAAGCAAATATAACCGCAAATAAATAAAATATTATTTATAATAAACACTATACAATTAAATCATATTAATATTTACAAATTGTAATTATTAAAATATTCTGTATTACGAATTCTACCTATGAACTTATCTATGCGTAGAGATGTACACTAATTTCTGCGTCAGTTTTTAAATAAAGTATGCTATTTAAAGCATAAATTGGAACTTTAATCGAAAAAATCTTAAGCATATTAAACTTAGCCCATAGGAAAGAATCACCTTAAAAATCCTGTGAAAATTGCTAGTAGTTGAAATTCGTCGTAACGCTTGCAAGGCCGAAATAAACAAAATAAGTAATCGAAATAATAAAGAAGTCAGTTCAGAAGAAACAAGAGAGATATATTAAATGTATTTAAATGACATTCATAAATGAGTTTAGTCGAAAGGGCTTTCCTTTGTTTTTTGAAAATTTATACATTTTAGGTACCTCTTATGTCCCATGATCCTGCGACTTGGAGCTTTTCGCAGCTTGGTCCCAATTATGCGTCGCGTTTCTTGCTCATTCGCATCTTTGAAACTCTCGTTGCCAGAATCTAGGGAGAAAAAATAACTTATTTCCAGATAAATAATGAACTTTCATAGAAACGTAGTCAGAAAACACACCATACATAGAAGGGTAACAACATAATACATCAGCTAGTACACTTACCTACTATAATTCTATAAATTAATTTGCCTTCCAGCGGAATTTTGTTTTGTTCCCTTTTAAATTGGCTTGCGCTATGAATGTAGTAGTGAAGATCCTGACGGAAATTAAAATTAAAGGTGAGTAGAAATGAACTATTCAGGAGAGTGTATTTCATCATGAGCAGTACAAGAAATTATACCTTTACCCATTTATTACGAGAGGTACAGCATCTCTCTGATGCTTTCATTAAAATACCGCAAATTTTCATCGAATAATATCCACCAGGAGGCGCAGGAAAGCAAAATTACGACGTAATGAAATAAAAAGTATTATTAAGGGTCGTTAAAATATATTAGTATTTAAAAATGGTTAAAAGTGACGAGTGTATTAGCTGATGTATTACGTTGTTACCCTTCTATGCATGGTGTGTTTTCTAACTACGTTTCTATGAAAGTTCATTATTTATCTGGAAATAAGCTATCCCTAGATTCTATCAACGAGCGTTTCAAAGATGCGAATGAGCAAGAAACGCGACGCATAATTGGGACCAAGCTGCGAAACGCTCCCAGTCAGAGGATCAGAGACATAAGGGGTACATTTGATGTATAAATTTCCAAAAAACAAAGGAAAGCCCTTTCAACTTAACTCATTTATGAATGTCATTCAAATACATTTATTATATCTCTTTTGTTTCTTCTGAACTGACTTCTTTATTATTTCGAATATTTATTTTGTTTATTTCGGCCTTGCAAGCGTTACGACGAATTTCAACTACTAGCAATTTTCACAGAATTTTTAAGGTGATTCTTTTCTGTGGCCTAAGTTTAATATTCTTAAGATTTTTTCGATTAGAGTTTCATTTTATGCTTTAAATAGCATACTTTATTAAAAAGCTGATGTAAAAATTGGAGTACATCTCTACGCATGGATAAGTTCAAAGGTAGAATTCGTATTACAGATTATTTTAATGATTACAGTTTGTAAATATTAATATGAATGATTTAATTGTGTAGTGTTTATTGTTAATAATGTTTTATTTATTTATTTCCGGTTATATTTGCTTACTGTAATTGTAAAATATATTTATTGTTTAATACGAGTTTGATATAAAAAGTTCAAAATATTTAATCGCAAAATATTTGTCGTCTTTGATATCGTTATTTATCATTATCGTTAAGGTACGTAAACGTCTTAAATTTATTTCATAAAATGCCTATTTTTTCTAAAAAGTTGAATAAAAAAAACAAAAAAACAATAAAAACCAAGGAAGACGTCTTTCTAAAGATGTATTTAAAAAGTTGCATTAAAGATGCATTATAGTCGCTTCTACATCTGTAAAAGGTCTAAAAGACGTCTTTAAAAAGACGCATCGTAAAAGAATTTCTTAAAAACGTCTGAAAGATGTCTTTTAAAAGATATCTAAAAGAGATCTTTTAAAATGAATCTTTGAAAAGACCTCTTTTAGACGCTTAAAAAGATGCATTATAGACGGACAAATCAGCGCTAAAAAGGACGTCTTTTAGAAATGCGGAAGATGTCTAAAATACGTCTTTTAGAGCTCCCTGTGCCGGCTGGGGTGTTTCGACGCCGGGTTCCCGGGCTAGTCTCTTTAATAATAGCCGTATTCCGTCTGTCTCTTTGTGTACGAAATAAACATTGTGCTACGAAAACACAATATGTGCGATATAAAAAGTACAGGGAACCCCGTGGATTTTTCCACAGGTTACCGACTAGTTTTTATTATAATACCTGTAGACGTCACGAAAAATAGTACCGCAAAAAGCACGCAATTCGGTATGAATGGAACGAGGATTAGTGTAAAACAATTTTCCCCGTTTGTGAAACCGAAGCTAAGGAAAGGTTGCATCTAGTTGTAGCTAGTTTTAAATTATATGAAATATTAAAACTCCATTTCTACCGGTTTTAGAAAGTTAAATTTTGCCAAGTTATTCTTAATTCAATTGTAAACAAGACAAGAAACTCTTTTTTGCATATTCTTGTTAGATGTTGCAAGATCTTTTTTCGTGAAAGGGACAACATTTGATATCATATAACGATATAAATAATGGGTTAAGTTAAAGCTGGTTTATTATTTATGCATACAGAGTATTTATTCCAAAAATGGTATTTGTGCTTGGCGATGATGTGGTGAAATATGCCAGTGGAGAATAATTAATCGCTGTCCTAAAAGATAATAACCGGATCTTTTGATGTTGAAGTTTCTTAGTGCGTTCCTTGGCCTTAAAATAATTATACAGTTTGTTAAAATAACCTTACTTGTTTGTTCTTATTTGTTGGCCTCGTTTAAATTTATCAAATTCTGAAACCCAGGAAGTATAGCTAATACAAAATTACTTTTATGTTAATTTATTTAGACTTATCTTAAATACTTCATGAAGGCATTATAACTCTTTTTTTGCAGAAGTTAGTTTATTTTATGTTTTTTAGTGAAAACTGCATGCTGAACCATGGCCACCAAGGTTAAACCAATTATCTTTTCATATCAGTCTTTCATTTATCTGCTTAGTTGAGATATTAAAAGTCATAAAAAAATTGGATATCTGCAGTTAAATTTACAGCGCACTGAATATTTACATTCCAGCATGATAGTTGGGTATGCGAAATGGAGAGTAAACTCATTTCTGCAAAAGTACCTTTAGGTGACAGCCAGGCACAGGACAATTTTTTGATGACGCTACATTCGAACGTTGGGTCTCCCAGGACTTTTGAGTCCTCGGATAAGTAAATAGGAATATAATTTGTGGTATAACAAATTCAAGGGAGTTTTTTTCATTGAAAAGGTAACGATCTGTCAAAAAAAATGCAGTACAGTTTACGTTCTAGTGGTACACCTTGTAAAATTCATAGGCCTGGTTAGTATATCAAGTAAATTCATTGTGTGCACATTTATACATATAATTATAGCCAACAAAATCTTTTATAGATATGTAATGGATAATTTAATTAGCCCACCAAAGATTTGAAGAGAGCACAACCAAAACCAAAATCTTTATAAAAATAGCCCCAAACATTGACTTGTAGCATTGTGTTGCGCACTTAAGAAGAATAATAAATTAAACATCATCGAGATATATGACCAGTTTTACAAGGGGAAAAACAAACACATAAGATATGGTTGTCATTTTAACTATCTAGATAAATTTGATTATGCCAAGTAGAACTAAAAATGTTATTCTTTTCTAAGATATGTCTAGAATAAGCCTTCCTAAAGCTGATATCAATCTTTGCTGGTCATTTTATCCACCCCACCAAAAAAATTCAACACCATATTTGTTGTTCTTTTTTACACAAAACTCTCATGCGGGTCAAATAAATTTTTTGCAGGGCAATTAAAGGTTTATAAATTATTATTTGGGCATAATTATCATAAATTATAAGCGATCATGTGACCAGCCTGTGCCAGGGCTCTTTGCCGCAATCAAATTCATTAAAAAGTTAAAATGCCTTGGGAAAAGTCCGTTTGTGATTAATTTAAGGAAAAACAAGTGCAAACCAATTTTTTTAAAAAAAACAAACAACAATAAATAAATCATATATGAAATGGAAGATACAAAATGTTTTCTATACAACAATTTCAGCTAAAAATATAAAGAAACTTGCAGTCACACAAGCTATGCCATATAACGATGTTCAGTGTGCTAGATATGTACACAAATTCGTGCCGGCTATTTTCTTAAAAATACATATTTGATTCACAATATACATAACAGAGTATATATACGTAAGTTCAGTTTCAAGTTGGGCGAGAATAAGAACTACTTTCCAAAACTAGAAATATTATTCAATCCCACCCGTTTTAATTATTGAGCAAATTTTCCAAAAGTACATCCAATACTTAAAGTATTTGTTTCTGTGCTTTGATGATAGCCGGGTACAGGATTTTTATGTAACTAAGCAAAAGAATTTCTTTCGAGATCACCGTCCAGAATGGGCGCATCTAACAGGAACTAAATTTCTCACCGGGTTGAGCCCTGTTCAGGCTTTTTCCAGCGTTAAAACAGTACAATAAGTAACAAAATAATAAAAAAATGATACAGCTAAAATATATAACACCATAAGAACTATGTACAAACGAAACTTATATTTTTTATCATTTGCTCATATAAAAACAAACGGTGTTGGAGAAAAATAAGTAAAAATAAACATCAAGATTTTCAAGTAGAAAAATAAACTCAATCAGCATAAATCAATCAGCAAGTATTGTCGAAAAAGCCATTTGTCATTTATTACATGCAGCAAACTCATCTATTACTTCATCAGAGTTCACAGTGATTGACCTGTTGAACATGATAACTGCTAGGCTGCTCAACCTTTTTTCCGACATCGTGTTTCGCATCCGAGTCCCTAAACGCCTTAGCCCAGAGATACTTTTCTTACAAGTGCATAAGGTTACAGGAACTGTAGCCTCTCAAAACTTCACAAGTCGATGGAAATGTGTGCCTATTTGAGGTTTTGACCACAAATAGGCACACACTAAAGTGGTAATATCTGCTGGTAGAGCACCTTGATAATTTTCCCAAATATCTTCCACATATCCAACTGGGCATATGTTACTTTGGGCTCAACAATTGTGTTGAATTAACTGTCCATTTGTTTATATCATAAGCTTTGATAGGTGGTTTCAATAGGATGCTACAAAATTAAAATTTATACGGAGTGACACAAATTTTAAAAGTACTGCCTGCATCACATATATAGTTTATTCTTGTCATGAATCGAACGAGAAACTTTTACGAAATTGTATTATAAATATCATGCCATTTTTAATCAGAGAAGTATAGACATACAGTAAAAAAAATCAAATGTGCATATTCCATGTATAACTCATAATATCTCAATAACATTACAAATTGATAAAACGCACATAAACGATGACCAAATGAAGGATTGTGAAACACATTTTGCCTCCTCAATTATGGTCAGTTCTCTTGACTTGGTCTTTTTATACACATCACAACCATACCATAAACATTGCCCAAAAATATTGTTAGGAAATCGATCAAAATTCTCAAAATTGAAGTTTCATCACCAATCAGCAACACAGAAATAGATTTGTAAAGACAGTTACCATCTTCACTGACACTGATGGGCATAACAAGCAAAAAATACATCAGCTAGGAAGGTAGACATGAAAAAAGAAATATTAGTAAGATTACACTCTTTCTGTCCATATTGTTATATGGTGGTACCCTCCGCCAAGTAGTCATGGCGGAGAGTACCACCATGACTTGGCTTGAAAATTGATGGGTACGTTTCCCATCCTTAATACAGCTTTCGTTTCCATTCATCATGCTGGCTCAACATTTTGTCGAAATCCAACCGCTAGTGTATAAAATAACGTGTAATGTGTAGCTACATTCTACCTCAACTTTTGATGTATTTATTTCTGTGGTGGGGAAGTTTGAGTATAAAAATAACAAAGACAAAGCAGTAGCTACACAAAGTCATTTTTTTGAAAAAATATAGCACCAGAAGTTTCATACAGAACAGGACCAGTGAAAAAACTTAGTGTACACACATCCTCAACTAGTAGATAAAATCATTCAGTAGAGTTACTTTTGCAGAGAAACCTAGCCAGCTACCCTAAAATAATCTTCTCAAGCCAAAAAAACTATGATATTATAGGTTAGGGAATAAACTACATACTACTACACACTGGGTACTAGAAATTCATAAGAAATAGTGAAAAATACATCCAGAAATCTCAAAGTATCACAGTAACCTACCTCTACCGTCCCTTTTCGGTTGGTTGCTTGTAAACACGAACAAAGTGGACTTATGCTTGCATTTATCTTGTTACGGTTGAGAAATTCTGTCTACCTTGCTTTTCTTGCTTATTCGCTTATACGCAATAGCAAAATAGTTTTTCATCTCCGCATTATCTCCATGCAAAAAAGCAAATCTATCAACTTTGATACGCTTACTTGCTCATTTTTTAAAAAGCGAGAAAGCAAAGTTGCTTTTCGTTTTGCTCGCTCAGAGATCTATCTTTCTTCTTTGTTATAATCCTCCTTTCCAGGATGCGTAAAATTGACCGTTTAAGTGTTATGAAGGTATTTCTGGTAAGAACATCGATTTAATAAGATTACACATACATTTAGCAGCATAACATGTTATGTTTTAATAAGAATAATTTTTTATATCAGATTGCCTCATTGAGGACATTTTCATATTGTGTACTTTGTCTGTTACTTCAGCAATCAGTTTGCCGAGCTTTTCTGATTGATTCCTTTTGAAGCTGTTGTCGCTAGTCTATCAAGTTGGTATTTATTTTACCAACTGATGTTGCAAGTTTGCCATCAAAGTTAACAAAATCTCTGCAGTAATCTTGTTGATGTTACGAAACAGGAAATTTCTTTATCCATTTCATGTTCTTTGATACTGCCATCAAATGATACCTTTAACCTTTCTTTAAAAGCAGTTGGCTATATTCTCTGTACACATCTTTCCTAGCAACTTGTAACCAATGAATTGCTTAAGCAATGTTCACATCTTGCATGATATCTGAGGCATTCTTACCTTCGTCGATTCGCGAGATCAAGTATTTTAGTAGCAGTTTTCGGTACTTATATGTAAATGCTCTAATTATACCTACGTCAAGTCACTGGAGACGAAAAGTTGTACATTTTGGAAGAAATGCTACTTGATATTTTTCAAATCATTTCGGAGTGTTTCAGCATGACACTGTGGGATCAAGAAGTGTCAACACGCCTTTCATAATCTCTGTTCTCATACAAGCCTTTTTTTAATAAGTAATGCACCATACTTACGCTAGCTTTATCAAGCATGGTATTAAAGCGTCTCGATGATGTACTTTTCCATATTGCAACAAATTCTGAAAAAATATAAATAATTGTCAGAAATAAAAAAAATTAAAAAATCGATGCCTGCCTAAAATGTTGAATTCATGACCATTAAAATTGTAAATATTACAAGGAGGACCAAGACACCTTCAAAGCCAAGGCATGACGGAACAAGCCCATATTACGGTGGAAACTAAATTAACCCTATTCGGTCCGGGGTTTTTCGAACATACTATGACCGGGGGGGGGGGGGGGGGGGGGGCGGATTCCGCCCCCCCTCAATAACTTTTCATACGATTGTTCAAATTGAATCAAACTTGGCACACTTATAGTACGTCATAAGAGGAACAAAATGGCGGCAATAAATATTTGCTTACGTCAGCACATTTTCTGTGACGTCATCAGAAGCTTGAAAATAGTTAAAAATGCCACTATCTGCTTAAAATATAATTACTTTTGTTCTAGAGGGAATTTTTACATTCTGTTTGAAGTTTCTAAAAGCTAAATAAAATGTTTTTAACATATCTTCCGGTTTTTAGATGGATCGAATAAAAAATTGCCAAAAATTGCCCGAAAATCCGTGTTTTTTCCGATTTTCGGGTAAAATCCGACAAAATCGGGAAATCGGATTAATCACGAGTCAGAATTATTCAAAATGATTCTTCTTGATGAAACAAAGTTGTGTTGCAAGTTTCAAGTTCTAAGGATAATCCTAACAGGATTTATTATATTTTTCCCATTATAAGGATTTCATAGAGATTTTAGGGGTAGTTTCGAGAAATGGCCAATATCAAAGCCTCTGAAAGGTATGGGACCTAAAAATTTAGCATGCAGGTGTCTAATAGATAAATGTTGAAACTCAGTAAGTATCATAGCCATATAAGAAAGCAATCAGGAGTTATTAAAAAAAACCGTCAGGGGGGGCGGAATCCGCCCCCCCCCCCCGGACCGAATAGGGTTAACAGCCAAAATTGCAAAATTGTTTGCAAATAAATCTCCAAGATAAAACCAGTGGCTACCATATTTGTGCGGCCTTACTTTCAGTTATTTAGATGTTGTGCTAGCATGAAAATGCACCTTATAGACTGTGTATATTCTTCACCATAAATGCCACCATTACACAAAGTCAAAGTGTTACTCTGATTTCACCTCAACTGCCGCTCTAAAGGATGCAATCTTGGACAACGAGGACATAAATTTTTATTCATGATCAGCAGAACGATTCCACATGGTCGCTAAGTACAAACTGGTATCTATTACACAAAGCAAATTTTAGTATTTGTTATTTAAAATTGATGTTGGGCCATTAAGTACCATTAAGTACCATTTGACTAAAGACCATAAAAAGTGTTAGACTGTGTGTCCGTTCTTTTTAACGATCAACTTCATATTATACGTTAAAGTCTGTGTAGCGTTCTCCTTTGTGTTCAGCATGAGAACAGAATTATTGTCTTAGGTAGTTGTCTGGTTGAGGTGGTACTGTGATTGAATGACTTCCGTTGTTCAAGGAGGAGCTTTAAATGCGCTACCTCCTTTACAAGAAGTTAATAATAGTATTTATAGGAACTAAAGAGTCCATCTGCATAAATTGTTATAGTAAATGAATCAAAACAACTGACATGGTTTGAATGGCTCTAATTGCTTTTAAACAACACTTAGTCATTAAAATATTGAACGATGATTTTTTTAAAAAGTAAGTCACTGGTGATAGTTTATCATAGCTCTTTATTTTAAAGTTCTGTAGGTGAATTTAATTTCTTAAAGTTTTTGTTGCAAAGAAATGGCAACTTTTTTCTTGTTCTACAAATTAAACTTTGAAATCGAAATTTAATATTGAGAAACAAACTACTTTATTTTCAGCTCCAATTTCGCATTGCTATCATTTTTGACAATCACTATACTGAAATGTATTGCATTAAAAAATAAAGGATAACTATATTCGGGATATAACTTTCGGGAGTGTTTTGTTTACTTCTTTGATCATTGTATTTTAGTTTTATCAAGGGTTTTATCTCAACCACGACTATAGATAATAAACATGCTGGAAAACCAGTTCTGAGGGTGTATGCGTGTGTGTTTTTGTAAATTGTTTCCTTACGCAGATAAACAAATCATTGTATATTATACCGCCAAGTAAATGAAGTTAGAAAATCCATTGATAACAAAACATAAAATTTTATGCTTGCGAAATTTTAGGCTTAATTCGTTGGTGTTTGGTTTTCCGTATTTTTTAACAAAAACTTTTCTTTCTTCACAATTGAGTTCCCAAGCTAAGTATATTTTTTCACGACCTATACAGCTAGTTTCTTTAATATTCCATTTACCTGTTTTTTATACAACGATTTCAAAAATCCATAATTCTCTTCGTACACAATAAAAGTGAAAACATTGACTTTTGTCAAGAAGAATTTGACAAACAATAATAAATTCAATGTTCAAGTCGATGTTCAAGAGAATCTTTTTATGAAAACGAAGTATTTTTACATACTTGAAATATGAAATGCGATGTTTACATGTGAAATTATGTTGCGGTGATCACTAAAGTTCTGGAAAGTTACGGTGCAATGCATAAGGCATCAGTTTTATCTACCTTCGGAACTTCGTGTGTTAAAATGATTCACCTTATCACTATATCATATCTGGTCCGCAAATCACCAATATATTTGCATGGTACTGGATTGTACTTGCTTTTAAAACTCAGTACAAATGTTAGCGAAATTCAACCAATATAATTGCAGAACTAAAGTGCAGTCGAAATAACGATATGTGTATTCTCCATTTCCCCCTGGCATTCGATCAAAACGTTCATCTAGAAAGTATACTGTTCGAGTTTACAGTTGTCGTATTATATTCCGTCTGCATAGCGTATATTATTATAATGATATTTTTAACTTTTGATCGATTTGCAGAAGTCTATGTAAACATAAAGTATTCTCTCTTTTGGTCAGCAATAAGAACAAAATATCTTACAGTAAAAACATGGACAACGTGATCGTTTCAATCATATGAATGTGTTTAATCATATATGACAAATCTTCACTTTGTTTGAAAATTCATAAATTATATTTCTATGTGACAGATTCTTTTTTTTTATTGCAATTTTTACATATAGCGACATTATCCGAAGATCGTCGCAAAACAGAAAACGTATCACACTTGTATTTCATTTATTTAATACTGCTGAAACTAGTGTTACGTTTCAAGAAAATTTAGTTAACAGGCACCCATTCTACAAGACATTACAATTACTTGTTACTTCCACGTCTTCTACTAGTTACGTTTTCATTGTTGTTGTTTCAGATGGTATTCGATTGGTGACGGAGCACGATCTTATGGAAAAACCTTGCTTTCTTAACAAAGCTCTGGTTTTAATGTTTAATATCGTACTTAGCTCCGACGAAGTCATATATATTGTTAAATATATTACCTTTTGCTCCCGGTATAAGTTTTATTTAAAAAGCTTTCGGTCGTATAAAAAGAGTGGATGTAACAACCGTCCGATGATACATAACATACAAAAACACGTAAAAATGCAGTAAAGCCTATATTTATCAATTATTATCTAGGATTGCTAGTACAGTCAATGCAAATAAGCTAAAAAACAGGAGAGTGCTTGTCAACAATCCAGCATCCCCAAAACATTCAGATATGTAAAACAGCGCAAAACAAGATTTAAACTGTTTTAATCATTACTTGTCTACAAACGATGATCATCATCGATGATAAACCAACGATTATATTTCATTACATCGTTTCCAAAATGAATGAAAATTTGAAATTTGAAATATGGTTCAAAACTGTGGTTATCTCAAGAAATCCAATTAGAGAGAGAATTTTTCCGTATGGACCTAACATTTCGATCGAATTAGAGAGTTTATCAAATTAGAGAGTATCTAATTATGGAGGTCATTTGTGAGAGTTTCTTAAGGAAATTTGACATAATAGACGAAAATTTGATTTGATTTTGAAATTTAAATTTTTGAATGAAAACAGAACTTTAAAAAAGGTTATAAAGATCCAGGATTTTTAGCTCCAAATGAGCCAATGTAGTCCTTGGGAATGTAAAGAAAAACGTCTGCGAGAAAGAGCGCACTTTTTGTGCCAAAGGATGGAGTTCTTTTTTCCTTTTTTTTTTGTTTTTTTTTTGTTATGGGAAATTATTGTATTGAATTCATTATTTTCGATTTGAAAAATAAATAACGTGAAGAACGAAAGAAAGATAAAAAACAATCTAAGTTTATGCTTTCCAATTTTAAGTTTTATCACGCAGTTGGATTCATGGGGTATGAACAAACTAAGAATTCCTGGCGATGAATCAAACCAATCTTCTTAGGTCAAACTTATTAGCCCAGATTTTAATCGAGAATTTAAAATATTATACCGATAATAATGCCACTTAATTTTATTCCAAAATCAAATGGTCGTGACACACGCATTATATGGGGCAAAGAGAAGCAAGTTTGAGATGCACTTACCAAAACATATCAGAAATAAGATGTTTAACTCAAGATAATCACAAATGATTCACAAAAAATGGTAATACCAGCATTTTGTATCCTTCGATATCACTTTTAGAACTTTATATATAAACACCTGTCACGGCCAATAATAATATTATTTTCGTAATTTGGTTTGCTTTTTCACAATATACTGGCACCTTCGAACGAAGAAGTTTGTTGTGATGTGAAAGCGCGAAATTTGAAAAATACGCAAACCGGACACCTTCAACACCAAATCACACGCGTAATATGGCGGTTTCATATTTTGTTGATTAGCTACAACTCATTTCCTTATATTTATTCACGAACTAGATCTTTACCTTTTTTTCTTTATTATTTTTGATAAAACATTGTGATCATTGACGCGTGTATAAAGAAAGATATAATATTGTTTCTGAATATGACCACCCGTGTTTGGCAAATGATTTAGCATTTAAGAATAAAAGCAAAAAATCACCAAATTAAACAAGCACAGTGCAGTTTGTTTAGAATTATTTTCCCCTATAAGTTCCTCACCCTGGCAAGAGTTCATGTGAGTTCGGCTCTGCCCCCCGAATATCCCACTTCCAAGCATGGTATTTAACCGTATATCATAAAACACCACCCTAGAAAGGGTGTGGTGGGCATATGAACTCTTGCCAGGTTTGGGAACCTATAGGGGAAGTAATTCTAATCAAACTATGCTGTGCTTGTTTAATTTGGTGAATTATTTTCCCCACTCGGTTCTGGTACCCTGGCAAGAATCCATATGAGACTTCAAAGCTAGGTTAAATACCAGCGAAGGGTATATTAAAACAACAATATACAAGACTCACTGAATGGTGAAATCATAACACAAAATATATGTACACCACAAAAATTTAAACCACCACTCTATATCATACACCTAAATAAGGTTTAATCAAATGTTGGATACCATCAAAATATGCTGTCCAAAATTTGTCGTAACGGGCTTATTGTAAAACTTTGCAAAAGTGCTACCATTGGACCAACCAGCCGCTTTTCCAATATCTAAAAGAGACAAACCAGTTTGTTTTGATTTTAATGCAGAAGCAGCACGAGTTGAGTGTGCTTTAAAAACATTTGTGTCCAGCCCTGCAGCTTGCAACATTTTACAGGTCCACCTTGCAATACTTGCAGATGTTACAGCTTTGTGGGGTGAAACATAACTTATGAAAAAACTTTTCTTATAGTTGCGTAGACCATTACTTCTAGCAAGTTATTCTGTAAGGTTTTGCACAACACAAACTTTTCTGTTAGTGGAATTGCAAGACATTCCAATGCTTTCTGGTGACTTGTCGGTCTACTTTGTTTAAGTACACTGTGAATGAAGAAAACACATTTTTCATTTTCCTGATGCAAACTATCTAAAGATAAAACACTTGTCTGTGATCGTTGACCACTAAAAACATACATCAAGACAGCTAAACGTTGCGTTAATAATTGTAAAAATAACTCTGCTGGTGGTGGCAAAAAGTCAAGATACCTCAACACGACATCCACATCAAAAGTGATTGTATATCGAGGAAGAGTTGGTCGTTCCTTGAAAATGCAACGCAATAAACTTTGATTATAGTTGGTTGCCAAACGTTACCCATGGTCAGGTTTAAGTATAGGTGATAAAGCAGACCTGGCTGTATTCAAAGCAGAGTATTCTAATTTGTTAGAGCAAAATAACTCAGCTAAATTCTCTGCACCTGCAACCGTAGGAGCTGAAGTTGGATCAAGGTTTTTGGTGCTGCAATATTCCAGCCATTTTTTGATATAAGGTGCATATTGCTTCCTTGTTCCAGAAGTCTATGATTTAATAAGCAAAGACTTAACCTTGTCAGAAACACCAATTGCACAATCAGGTTCAAATTCACACTGCAAGAAGCTCCAGGTTCTTGTGTAGTGGATAAAGTAACGACGGTTGATTTGGAAGAAATAGCTACTCCCTAGAAGGTAAAATTACATAAGGATTTATAACAGCAATCTGGAGAAACAATGGATACCATAATTGGTTTGGCCAATTTGGTACAACCATCAAGCGTTCAATTTTGTCCTGAATTGCTTTTTGAACAACTTCGCCTACACAGGCGAAAGGGGGAAAGCAATAGACTTTTTGACCATGCCAATTAATAGTGAAAGCATTTACATGTGTAGCACAAGGCTCTGGTCTATATGAAACAAATGTAGCCAGTTGAGTATTGATTCTACTGGCAAATAAATCAATGTCAGGGAAAAATTGAAAGTGTAAACAATATCCAGAAAGATCTTTTCACTCAATTTCCATTCTGTTTTAATTTCATGCTTCCTAGATTCTACACCAGCTTCTACATTAAAAAACCCTGGAATGTGTGAGATAGTAAGCCAATTGTCATGTCTAATGGCCCAATCCCAAATATGCTTGACAGCAATATCACAAGGGATAGAACGACAACTACCCATGTTGGTTATGCAATGTACAGCTGTTGTATTATCACACAATACTTTGATGTGGGTGTTAAAAACTGAGTCACCTAATGACCTCAGTCCAAAAAGAATAGCTTTTTTTCAATTTCTAAGAACAAGCCACGAGCTTGTTATTTAGAACATACTGCACCCACCCAAGCTTAGAAGCATCAGTGGAAATAGCCATGGTGGGGTTACCCAATGAGATAGGACTGTATGATGAGGAAATATTGTCATACCACCACTGTCTATCTGCTATTGCATTAGCAGACAAAGTAGTGTATGAATCAAAATTGCCATAGTTTTTCTTAATGAGTATATCTTCAGACGTTTCCAAATAACACCGCATGAAAACTAGAGCTGAAGATACCAAGAAGCTGGTCAATTTCCCTTAAACTAACTTTGTGAGTAGCAGGCAGAAGTGTTTGACAATAGTCCTTGCTTTTTTTCTTTTTTGAGTCAGTTAAATACACCCTCTAAGGTTCGAAGGTTTAAGTTGGGAGAAAATGTGATTTATTAGGATGTACAGAAAATCCCAATTCTCCTAATAAAGATACAATTCTATGTATGTTTACAAAGCAGCCATTGTCAGACTTGTACATGGTAATAAGGTCATCAGTATAACCTAAAACCAAGCACTGGGATGATCTTAAGACAGCAAGAGGTGGTTTAAGAAGCTTCGTAAATTTTTGTGGTCCAGAACACAAACCATTAGGGAGACAAGTGAATTGGTATGACACACCATCATAATAAAACTTTAAGAATTTTTGATATTCGTCATCTATATGAAAAGAGTAATAAGCATCTTTGATATCAATTTTTGCTATAAAGCAAAAACTAATTTGTAACTAATTTCAAAACTTAAGAATTTGTGTCCATTTTAAAATGTATATATGGCATATAACTATTAAGCTTTTTTAAATTCAAAATGAGTCTGAATGAACCACCAGACTTTGGAGTGAAAAAAATAGGAGTTATAAATTCTCCAGCTACATGATAACTCTGTTTGATTACTCCTTTTTTAAGTAACTTGGTGATCTATGATTTGATAAAATTGTTTTCATCAGCAGAGAAAGAACAGTTCATGCTTTCAGCGTTACCATGTTATGGTGGTTCCTCAAATTCTATTTTTAGACCAAAAACGGTTGAAAACACCTCATGGTCTGATGTCAATTCTTTCCATGCATGCAAACATCTAGAAATAGCACCTGCCTAAAAATTTTTAACATTTTCAGCTAACTTAGTTTTAAGGTTTGATATATAGGTACTTATAGGACGACTTTGTTGTGGTTTCTTGCCCTTCTTTAAAAAATTCTGGTTATCTTTCCTGGATGTTGTCGTTGAGCTAGGGATTTTACTAAACCTTCCAACATAAGGATATGATTGATATTTCCTGCTGTTCTTGTAGCTATATGTACTGGATGAGGACAAGGCAAGCTTCGAGGCTTTCTGGGCTTCTCTCATACCCTTTTGCAAATCATCTCTAAGCAGAAATTCATTGCATGGTCTACTCGGGTTACATAGATCCCGGTATTGAGGGTTCAAAAAGGTGCGAACATTTTGTTTTCTTTTATTATTTAGGTCTGTATTGACTGACCCGAGTAATGTTATTGCATCAAGACAATTCATGACAACATCCTTCAAATTCAAGGGCTTTTTCCCCTCATCAGACTGTAAAACTTTTTCAACCACCTCTATAATGGCTGATGTTGCACTCAACAGTGTTTGCTGCGTGTTGTACAAATTTCTCTCGTTACGTTTTTAAAATTCTGAAGAACTTTTGAGATTAAAAATGCATTTGTTCATCTTTGGCACAGCCATTTTAGTTTAGTTTTCAGGCAGCAAGTGCCTTTTTCCTATCTTTTTTTTTACCTCTGGAATGAGACATTTTTCCAGGAAATGAGCCGTAACTCTAGTGGCAACATTTTCTTTAATTTTTTCACCAAGGTCTAATGATTGTGGCATTTCATTATCCTCTTGTAAGAGGATGTCTTCTGCAACATCAAAATCAATGTAGCTTTTACCACCATGTTTAATTGGAGTTAATAAATCTGACATATCATCTCCAAGGATAGTGTTCTCAAGGGAATCCCTTGGTAAGTTATTTTCATCATTGTTGTCATTATCATGCTCAGAAGATGTATCTCCTGGTATATTATCCTCGTCTTCAACTAGACGGTATTTGTCAGCATGGACAGACAGGGAATCGTGAGATGGAGGCAGTGGTCTCCTCCTTTGTCCATACAGTACAGGAGAGAACTCTTATCTTATTGCACTGAGTACATCTGCAATAACTGCTTGTCTCATATCGTTGTCTGTGCCTTCGACATTTGTTGTATTAGGAGAAGTAACTGTAGTATCATTTGCATTTGAATTTTCAGCCATGCTTTCAGCTGTATACAGGGACTAAAAACTGTTAAAACTTTCAAAATACAATCAGTTGTAAATAATGATGATATCAGAAATCTACAAAAAATAAACCACAGTAAAATGTGGTGCAGAAATCCAAGAGAAAAATCAATATAAAACTTATCTTATCTGTTTTTCTTTTTTCGCGTGCTGCTTGTTTATTGTAGGATTTAGGAAGAACAGGTCAGAGGATATTCGGGGGAGGGGGGGCGGGATGATCTCATATGGATTCTTGCCAGGGTGCCGGAACCGAGTGTGAAAAATAACTGGTATTTTGTAACAAACTTCTATGAACAGATGTTTGGGGCATAATGTGCGTATAATGTGCGTATAATGTGCGTATAATGTGCGTATAATGTGCGTATAATATGCGTATAATGTGCATATAATGTGCGTATAATGTGCGTATAATGTGCGTATAATGTGCGTATATTGTGCATATAATGTGCGTGTAATATGCGTATAATATGCGTGTGATGCAGCGTGTTGTTGTTTAGCAAAGTTTTGACGCTAGAGTTCACCTTTTCAAACAAACGGCTTTTAATTACCCCTTTTATATAAAAACATCCTATTCTGTTTTTAAAGAACCAAAATAAGTAGTTATAACAAAAACAAAGGAAATTTACGGGATATTCCAGACCAGCTGATCTGGTAAAATTAACTCTGGGGTCATGAATCTGCAATCAGCCACCGTGCTCTCTTAAAGTCCTCTTATCGATGTTTAGAGCAAACATTAGAGTTAGAAACTTAGGTTATTTAGTTACATCCAAAATGTGCAACTTGTTGCTGACGTCAACATGACACTCTCCTTGAAATGTTGTGCGTTTCCGCAATATAGCACCTGAAGGTTGTGGAGAATTACAAATCCGCGTTTTTGGTCATATTTAAAGAATGGCAAGGAAAGTTATTTCTCTTAACAGTTTTACTCGAAATATCATGTTTGTTAACACTTTCTAACTTTTTACCTACCGAGTCAGAATGACTAAGATTAGAGTAATCTTTTTTATAAAACTTCATTAAGTGTGTTATCAAGAATTAGTAATAGACATGCATGCAATTTACCCAGAGACTGTACCTCTCATTATGTGGTAGACATGTTTAAATGTACTCGTGCTTATATTCACTTTTTGTCTTAGCTCCTTTAAAGCTTTGGGTCCTTATATTTGCCTTCGTGATCCTTCTTTGGTGCCCTGGGTGCTTTCCTTTTGCCTCTTCTCTTCTAGCACTTTGAAATGCGGCTTTCAAAATTAAAAACATTTTTCATTAATTTAATACTCGGCAGCTAATTAAAAAGTAATCGTTAAGAAAAACAACCAACGCGCATTGTCATATTTCGCTATGGTAACTCGAAAATTTGATTATGCCCCGCCTCTGTTGTTTTGCTCTTTACTTATGTATTTTTAGAATAAAAAGAAAAAAAAAACTATTTTGTATCTTTAATTTCGGACAAGCCATTAAAAATGGTACACGAAATGCAGGTCTTCAACCTTGTCTCTTATCGGTGCTGCGCTTATTGAGAATGCTCGTCTCACCGTCCGATTTTCTGTTTTCGTCATCATCCTGAATGTACACAGTGGTTTTAAACCAAACCAAGACTTCTTAATTGCAGCGTACTTAAAAAATAAACTTCGTCATTTGAGTTAATTAAGTCGCTTTAGTAAGACAATAATCGATTTAATTTGTAATTACTAGAATATCACACCCACAAATCTCTGGCAAATAATTAGTTGAGGTTTTCCTCTCGTGTGCAAGACAGAAATGCGTGTTAACTTGTCATTATCCAGTAATTTATGCAATGATGTAATTTATGCAATGATGTAATTTTTGCAATTGAGATTTTAAGTTCAGGTTTCGTTGCCAGGACAACAAAAGCGTTCCCAGCAGCATGTTTATACGCGTTGTTTGTTCCTTCACAATATGAGATTTTGAGTCCTCAATTTAAGTTTACAGAAGCTTGGAATATATACCCAAACCCGAAGTACCCTACTTTTAGGCAATGAAGTTCGTCAATCGGTGTATTAACAAGGTCGAAATACCGACATGCAAGATCTATACATAAAAGAATTAAATTTCCCGTCCAGCAGTGCTCAGGTTAGAACAAGAATCCTTCGACTATGAACCTGATTAGAAATCAGGTTCAACGTCGAAGGATTGTTAGCGAGCAATAATGGAACTTTTTTATTAGAATCTGCGTGACTGGGCAAACGCATTACTATGAATAATTAATGATTTGCCTCGCTGTTGAAACTTTTGCGTCTAGTAAAGCACGAGGGCGATCTTGGTTGTTTTTGTTTTACTTATTTATTTATCTAATATTTTTACAGGATTGCCAATTGAGATTATATATAAGTATATACATGTACAATACTGTTATAAATATGGGTTCTGTAAAAAATAAAATTGTCAAAAATTAAAAAATTGATGTTTGGAAGGAGAAAAGACTTTAACAATAGAAGGATTAAAAAGGTGAAAACAAAACAAACATGACTGAAGGTAGGATAGCAACTACCACAAATAGATATCAGGTAAACAGTTTCTAAGCTGATATGAAAGTTTTATTTTAAGCCAATAATATAATACCAATACTTTGCGTCACCTTCAAACCTTTTTGAGACATTTGATGGTCGCTCTTTAAAATCACCACAAACATGATCTAGTTAACAAACATTTTGCATCCGGAGTAGAAAACAACAATGTCTGGGGGGAAAAATCAGACCAGCCTCATCATTTCCAAGATCATAAATTCCAAGCACGGAGCTTATATAAAAATATAACGATTTGGAACAATGTCACATTTTTGTGGGTGTAAGGACAGCAACGAGAGATATCTGATGACTTATACAATTTTGTCATCGATACCATAACCCAGACCATAGTACATTGTACTAAAATGCGCTAAAAATTGGTCGGTTAATGGACAGTTTTAAAAAAAGGGAAGGAAAAAACATTAATACAGCATTCACCTTTTTTTGTTTTTACGGAAATGAGTAATTTATTTATACATGCAAAATAATTCAGACACATCACCATCGCTGCCTTGTTATCGCTATATTGAGTTGACATTGTAATTAAGGACGTTATCAGTCATTTAGCCATAACATTTGACAGATTAAGTGGAAATGAAACTGATATTTTTGTGACGCAGAACGTTTTAATAAGGCGTGTTGCCTTTTTAAAGCTTGTTTACATTTTAGCTACGCCCATCACTTTTGGTGAGTCAGTCTTCAAAATAGCTCATAGATATGGTTATTTGCAACAGCCGTTGATATTAATTTTAATTTGCCAATTTTCATTGTCGCGACGTCGCATTTTGAAAGGCACTGGCAAATAAATATTTATTACATTTCTACCTGAACTACGTCTGAATACCGTGCATCAAATGTTCAGGACGCGCGATGTCAAAAAAATATTCTTTTAAAAAACAAAAATTAAGGGCACTTATACCTACCTATTTACCTTAAATAGTTAATTTTTGCGAGAACGAATTTTCGCAAAGTTAGTGAGTCCTAATATTTCGCGAGAATTAAATTTAGCGATTCGATGAAGTTTTCTTTTTTAATTTATACTGTTCTTCAAAGATTTTTGCGTAGGAGGCGTTAAATAAAGATTGCTTAATTTAAAATCCACGCATAAATTATGTGTAGTTGTAGAAAAAAGGGAAGAAAAAATTTGGTATGTATTACGGTACACAATGTCATTCAAACTTTTTGCCAGAGGGGCACACAAGAAAAGAAAAAATGTGTGTTAAGTAGATTGTTGGTTGAATACTTCAAAATTACAGTAAATATTCCGATATCTATTTCTGGTATTCGGGTTTTTTTGGTAGCTACTAGAATAAATGTATTTCGAAAAATTGTCGTTTATGAATGATCCATATAAAAACATTACAATAGGGATTCATAATGCAAATTTAAAAATTTCAAAAGTTAATCTCAGAGCGATGTTCAAATTTTAAAAAGCATTTTAGCTAGCTAGATAAATATCAACTCTAGTATTGCCAAGGTTAAAAACACAGTCCAATACTCGATCGATTTACCACAATCACTCAACTTATTATAAATACAAATAAACTATAGATGGCCTAAGGACTTGGTTTTTACATGATATTACATGTTTTACCTACCACGAGAAAATTGTTCCAGCTAAGTGTTAAATATAGACAGGCTTACAATTAATAAATGACTTTGTTATACTTTCCTGTGGATAACCTAAACAACATAATTTTAAAAAAGTCAGTTTACCACTGCCATTATCAAAATGTAGAGGCCCAATCTTGTACTGTCTAGTTAATTCTACAGAAAATAAGAATAACTTTACGAACCTTAATATCCATTTTCTAAAGAAGGCAGCCATTACACCTACTAAAAATTTTTACAGTTTAGTTAACTGAAGACATTTTTATAGGAACAGCAGCAAGTTCAATGTTTAAAGGCGTCTTTGCCTTTTAAAAAAAGCTATATGTAGTTACCTGGTTTGGTTTTTTTCAGAATCAATACGAATAAACAACTTCTGATTACTAAGTATATCGGGTTATTCAAAAAATATACTTATTATAAATATATAGCTACTAAAACAGATGATAAAGGCATGTTAGCAGGGGAGTGTGACAAAAATAACAATATATAGCTAGCCAGCACATCAAACAGATGAAATTGACAGATGAAACAAATTTTAAGAATTATAACCTAACTTATTTAAGCCACTAAGTTTCAGTAAACTAGCTATACAAATTGGATTTTACAGTAAAATTTTTTACAGGAATAGGAAAAATATGTGGTTAGCTAGGCAACAAAAAGGTGTTATTAATACATACTTGATATCAATAAATATTCATCACATTCCTTTTTCATTTTCATCATATTGATAACAAAGTTCAAAACCGCAAGTAAACAACTTGACATCATGAACTTTATCTAAGCTAACCTCTTTTTCATACAATGTTTTGATGTTCCGTTGCCACGGCTGATCATGAAAAGGCCAGCTAATGAAGGTATTATTTGTAAAGAACTACTTTATGAGCTAAAATGTTTTAAAATATTTATTTTATGTACCAAAAAATGTAAATTATCTAAGCAACTTTAGATAAATGATTGTGGATACAAGGAACGATTTATATTTGAGCTCCGACTTCGAAAATGCATTACTGTGCTCACACTGACTTTGAAAATGTTTCCCCTCTTTTCGTCTTCACTTGTAATTGTTTATACTTATATATGGAACAAGCTTCAAAATCAAACAATTGCTACGGATTGTACCTTTGGATGGATGACAAATTTTCACATGGAAAATAGATCTGATTCTAAATATATTTACATAGTTGCGTAGTCATAATTTCTTATTGACAATTTTCGTGAAAACAATAAATTCTTATCACAAAGAGCGCGTAATCATCTAAATGCATTTACTGAAAACCAGTGAGTATGTCCTGGTAAAGGAAAATCGTACGATCAAATTTCATTTTCAAGTTCTATGTGTAACTATGGTGAATGATGAGCTGCGACTTCGAAAATGCATTACTGTGCTTACATTGACTTTGAAAATGTTTCCGCTCTTTTCGTCTTCACTTGTAATCGTTTACACTCATATATGAACAAACTTCAAAATCAAACAATTGTGGCTGAACACTGATAATTTGTGGCTCAGGTTTGGATAATCTTGAAAACTTTCCCGTTTTCGGTTAAGCAACCTTCAAGCAACTTTTCTGTCAAACGTAGTGCATTTTTTTTTTCAATTGAGCTCAAAAGTTTAGTTTAACAAATCCCTTAGGAAAAAACATTAGGAAAAAAATAAAAGATTGAAACTAGATCCTTCGTCAGATTTCTTTAAAAAACAGCAAGAAATAGGCGGCTACCTTTTTCGAAAATCCCTGTTTTAACCGATTTGAAAGAGTTGCTACAATGAGTGGAAAACATTTTTACGCATTTTCGGTGTCTGACACATTATTAAGACTTTTTTTATCTTGTTACTAAAACATTTTGAGACATACAAATTATGCTGTTATCAACTGTGCCAGTGGCGCATTGTAAGAAATGAAAGGAAGCTATTTTTGGGAGTTACGTATCAGAAAAAGCAAATTTTCCTGACGTTCTCAAAGTTTCATTTCAGTACGCCTAAATCATAATAAAAATAGATCTTGATAGTAATAAAATCGAAAGTAAATACACTTTTAAAGGTGTTACGAACCGGTTAAAATGCTCACATTCCGTATATCCCGCGCACATATCAAAAATCCGGGAAACGCGTTTTGCACAATGAACAGACCAGCGTACTTTGCTCGCTGGTTCAATATTTTTTTTCGAAAAGTATGTTACAAAGAAATATTTCAGCGAAACTCATTCTGGATGAAAACATGACCAAGGCTGGAGAAGATAAAAATTCTAGATATATCTATATGAATAAAATAAATCATTCAGCGTTTATGTAGTTGACAACCGACTTAAAAAAAACAATAACACGCGACAAGCACATTCTTAGGCTGTCTGCCTGCAAATAAGAAAATCTTGGAATCTACTATCAGAAAATATAGACTTATTTTATTTTCGAAATCATTAAAATTTCTTAAATACAAAGTGCATTTAGTACAAAAGATGACATCATTGAGAAACAATAGCATCTAAACACATTTTTTTCGCTAACTATGTCTGACGAAAACGTAAAAAACTCTTAAGATTAATGGAAAAAACATTTAAATTTCCCAAACAATTTGGAGTGTGGGTGGGTGTGATACTTTAGTGATGTCAGGACTGGGCAATAGGAAACATGGTAATACTGAACGTGATTATTGATACTTATGTCAACTGGATTCAAAGGAACTAAGGGTTGTGCTTTTATGAAGCGAATTTGGCGGGGTAACTTTCATATTTGGAACCTGGATAAGATAAATTGTATACATAACATGAGAAAGTAGTGGGAAACGTTTCAATAATAAATTTAAAATTACTTTTAATACAACTGCATTCAACTTTGCTTATTTCGACAGTTAGCAAGCGAAGAGTACAGCTCATATTTTATAAGTTTTACCTGACAGGAAAGACATTTAAAATTTAGAATGACCAGTCAAAGATGTCGGTTCCAACCAAATCTAATGTGTTGTGGAAAAACCATTTGTAAAAAAATTTTAAAAAGGCAGGTTGCACAAGACTTTTGTCTGAAATTTAGGCTTTACATTTCGTTAAACTCAACCAGATCAAATGGAAGAGCTGTTCCTGTAAATAAAGAAAAGCTTAATATTACCTCAAGGCCTGCAAATCATTGATTAAAACTTCATCACACCTTAGGAAGGCAAATTACATGCAAGAAATATTTCCTCGAATATCGCAAAATTTGAGAAAATAAATCCACGCAAAAAAATTTTCTGCATTAATATGTACAATAACACCAGTAGTTCTGTAACTTTGTATCAGAATAGTAAAATATTACTCTGAATTACTCGACGCTTCCTATTAGTGAGACAGAAAATTTCTGAATTTTAAAACTAAAATTGTTGTGGTATTTTCCTTTAATTACTAAACATTCCTGTAATGTTTCTTGCTAGAAACAGTTCCATTCATTAAATGCCCAGCCTGTGCGTGGGTATATGGGGCAATTCTGTGGCCATGTGGCTTGGCAGTGTCCATGATGCAAAAGTTTTTGAAAACTTTTGAACTAACAACAGAGTACGTCATTCAGATTTACCTCAAATACTTTTTATAACCCACTGAATCTTTCTTACTGTGTTCGTTAATATAGTTCATGCAAATCAAAATTAAGAAGTATTCTTGATTACGAAGTGGAGAAACGTTCAGAATCCTACGGAATGTACCTTTGGATGGATGACAAATTTGTACATGGAAAATAGATCTTATTCTAAATATATTTACATAGTTGCGTAGTCATAATTTCTTATTGACAATTTTTGTGAAAACAATAAATTCTTATCACAAAGAGCGCGTAATCATCTAAATGCATTTACTGAAAACCAGTGAGTATGTCCTGGCAAAGAAAAATCGTACGATTAAATTTCATTTTCAAGTTCTATTTGTAACTATGGTGAATGATTATCGCGATTATTTTTACATAATATTGAATATAAATTTCGTTCGAATCTTTTGAAAAAGAGGTTTTTATATTCTGCTTCTGCCGTTTCATTTTCTGTTGTAAAATACAGTAAATTCGGACAAAAACCTATACAATCGCGAGCTCGGGCAATATTTTGATGTTGGTCGATATTCTTCGATATTGGCCACGTATACAATGATTTTAGATTCATTGTTATTCGTTTAATTTTTTTAAGCAGGCAATACTTGTTTTTTAGACGTTCTGATTGGCGTAGCGTTCTTAACGACTGGCGTGGTTTTGCCCGTCATCAAGAAAAATAGTAGCTTAAAAACATAGGCAAGTCGGAAAAACAAATTTCAAGACGATTAGAAATAATTTTATATCTAGTTCCAATGGTCGAGAAAAACATTTTTAAAGCAAAAGAAATGACAACAATGTTAAGTTCAAGATTCAATGTTGATATTCTGTGTACAAGTTTAGTTAACATAGCTAGCTAGTTTCAACTTCCTAGCTACATTGTCTATAAAGACAATAACGATTTATCTAGTGTTACTGACAATACATGACGACGAATGATACATTTTCAGGTTTTTTCCTTCAGCGTTTCAGTTAAATTTTTTTCGTTGTTTACAAGCATTACTGAGGAGAACATGTATTCTTAAATATTTTATCGGTTTTCCAAAAAATCTAAAAGTGTCAGAAAAGTTTTGTACATAAATTTAGCATCCATAATTTAATCAATATAGCTATTGACTAACTTTGCTTTTAAATCGAGACCCCTTTTCACATTGCGAACTAGGTAACTTTAAAGTTATTTATTGCCTTAAAGGTGATAAATATAACATTCATAATAAATGCAGTTGTTCGTGATGTCGTCCCGTCAAAACAAACTTTTACTTCCACCGATACATGTCTATTTTGTATAACGTAGCTTATTTTACCGCCAAAACTGCCCTGAGCCACCACTAAAAGTGGCTGTTTATACTTATAGAAAATAGCAATAAATAGTAGCTAATTCGTCACGCAAAAAGTAGCAGATGGTGTCTAGTTGTAAAGCGATTATAATTCTCTGTCTCTTCATGTTTCGGGTATTTCTCTACTATTCTTCTAAGTGTAGAATAGAGATTATCAATGACGGGAAGGTTACTTATGTCGTTTTGCAGCGAAGAGGTTTTTGAAAAATTACTGAAATTTTCCCTTATATTTATAGGGAAAAGAAAAGAACATATTTAGAATGAAAGCCAAATTGATGAAACAGACAATGCTTTTTAATAAGATATTTCTCGCATTGATTTCTTTCATTATTAGCAAAAAAGTTTTAATAAGTTTTATTCTTTTTCCATAAATCTAATTTATAAACAATTTTTACACGTTTGTCACCACATTATGACATTGTAAATTTTGTCATAACGTCGTTAAGTAAATTACTTTAGTACCCTCATTATTAATTTGTTACTTTTTTATGCAGCCACTTAAAATTGTCTGGGAGAATTGCATTCTCGAAAAAAGTCCATTAAAGCTCCAAAATTCCTAAAGTTTTATATTTTACCGTGTTTTTTAAAAAATAAAAAAAAGGATAGCATATTTGTTTACACTTTTTTTTTGCATAATTAATGACACCTGGAGCGTAACTAATGTATTTGTCCTAAGAATAAAAATGCTACATAAAGCTGTTAGTTGGCAAGCAAACAAATTTGCTGAACGAACGAAAAACCTTGGTTTGTTGAACTTACTGTTAACATTTTTACAATATTACTTCTTCTCCTTAAGTGTGTTTTACTAATCATAAATAGCTATATAGCCAGCTAAGTCTTCCCAGTTTAAGTATACTTACCTAGGTGTCTTAAATACATTTAGCTGCTGGCTAATATTAGCTTTAAGGTTCCATTTCCATAGATATCTTTAACCTTTATGTTTTTATTCTCTTTTTTAGCTATCTATAATTATACTTTAGTAGGTATAGATAGCTAGATAATTTTCTTTTTACATTTCCTGTAAACTTTACATGGAGACCATATGGAACATGACAAGTGGAACAAATTTTGCAGAATTTAAAGTGTGTGTGTTAATTTATTTTTTATTGTTTTGTTTCCGACATCCTGTTAAACTTTTGTCAGCCTAAGTTATTTTTACAGGGCTTTTTGACATTTAATTGGAAATTTACGTTAAAAAAAATCTATGAGAGGATGGTATGGTTGTCTGTTTATATTTTTCGTGTTGCAAAATGCTGTTTTTCAAAATTTTGTGTAACTTTTGTGGAAATAGACCACATAAAATATACTAAAAAACAAATTTTTGTAGAATCGGACTTCACTGCAAGCTGTTTTATAAGCTGATATCTCTTCATTTTGTATTATACACTATTGTTGGGGAGAACTAACTGTATATGATTTTATTATTGCTGGAAGAAAATTCCATGGCTTGTTTTTTGAAACCGATCTGTGTTACATTTTGTGCAAACTTTCCTGAGGACGAACCGTTTACAATGTTTCCAAAATAATGATCTTTGTTGATTCAAGTTTATTATTTGCTCGTTTTGACATTTAGGTTATAAATTGTTGGTTAAGGGCAGTAAGATCCTATTACAAAGAGATGGATGTTATGCAACTAAAATGATTTTTTTAGATTTAAATTTGATATTTTCCAAGCTATGGCTTTTTCATATTTTTGTATAAGCTTTTAGGGAGAAGTAAATATTTAAAATGCATAAATAGATTATTTTTATAGAATTGTGCTAACTCTTGCAAGCCTGGTTTTTGACATAAAAATATATATATATAAAAATATTGAAGTTAACATAATCATTTTCAAGATGTATATATTTGAGATGCGTTATTTCTGACATTGTTATTATTATTGTTGTTACTGTCGGTTTTGTAACTGTCGTTGTGGTAAATTTATATCAACTAGATTTTACACCTTGCAAGCTCTTCTTTTATATTTTGTGTAAGTTTTGTATGGCGGAATTAATGCGATTTGACATTTGACATTTTGTTTAAAATGTTAAGAACATTTTTGCTAAATTAGGAATAACACCTTGCAAACGTTCTTTTTTTATTTTTTTTTATTTATATTTTTGGTAAGGAGCAGGGTGCAATATACTGGAATACTTGCTGACGTCAGTGACAGATCTATTATTGTACTTTTTTCTGCCTAAGTGGATTTTTCCACGGGGCCTTATCGACTAGTTATTCATAAAATGAAGTAATTTGTAAGCCACAGATAGCCTGAAGTGTCTAAATAAAAAAAAGATAAGTCTAAATAAAAAATAAGAATAAAAAAGGACAAACAACAGAGGGATTATGTCAACAACAGACCTTTCTTTTGTACGACAAGCGGGATAAAAGTTTGATTTTGATCGGACATTAGCCTAACTGATCAAGCAAATACATAAACTTAGTCTTCTCAAGAAACAACAAGCAATTTTATTATTTACAAAAACATACAAAAATGTACAATAAAAACACATGAAGCTTTTCGTAAGTAGAAACTTCTACATCTTCAGGTAAGTAAAAAAAAAAAACCCCAAAAAACAAGCATTTTTTTTTTCAAAAAGCAAAGGTTAGACAACAGATGAATTTTGAAAATTTGGAAACTTAGGCAACATTGAGTTTCAGCTAAAAGTTTTTGTTACTGATAACATAGGCTTTTTGCTGCAGATCATTTAGATGTATCATGGATTTGCTAATTACATTAATCTATTAAGAAAACTTTTCAATTGATTCCTTTATAGTTTGTGCCATCAGTTTTTCCACATGCCTTACTCTTTATGTCATTTATGAGAGAGTTAATAGTTTTAAATGCTAAAAAAAAACTTTATCCGAGACTTTTTTATTTAAAATATGTCTATTATTTTTAAGACAACGAGGGTTTAAAACTCACGGTTTTCCTGCTTAAATTTAACATCTAAGTAATCAACTTTTTGATTAGTTTCCACATTTACGTTATAAAGATTTTCATTACAATTGTCATCTACAGATAAATTAAAAACAACATATTACCTTTGTTCCTTTAACTTTATTTGCAAATAGTTGCATAATTTTTTTTAACTGCTGAATATTGACTGGGCTTAACCACGTTGACACCACAATAAGACAATTTCACATGGCACGTTCGCCATCTTGAAGTATTAATCTTTCATTTTTGCGTAACTTACCCATTACGTGGACATAATTACATTTTCCCTAGACAACCTAGGTGGGTAAAATGTTTTTTTATAAAAAAATTATTCCGACTTGCTGAGATTGCGCCAAATTCAATTAAGATCCCGGCAAGGCAGGCTCACTTCTCTCATAAACACTTTTATCTGTAGCGGCTAAGACACCGACCTAGTTGACTTTGTATAAATACCTCAAATTCAACAGGACGCCAGGTACCCTAGGTAACAAATATTAACAGCAAAGTATCCTGAATGCTGTTGCATGGAAAGAAGACAATATAATTATTGTAAGAATAACTGAGGCCAAATAAAAGATAATGTTCCGAAAATTGTTTATCGAGGAAGTTCTGGTCTTAAATGAGCTATGTTGAATCTATCAGTTGAATAATTTTCAATAATATTGAAATTATACAAGATTCTGTATTTGTTTTGGATAAAAACTTTTCGTAGCCTTCCTTTTATTCTACTGCAGCCCCAATACATTTTCTAACGAATACTAAGTCAAAATCAAACTCTCAAAAATAAGACACCAGCGGACTTGATATTAAGTCGCTAATAAAATTAGTAATGAGACGACTTTCAAAAAAAATAAATTATTTTTACACAAAATCTTTCTGCGCCGGATATTTATTTTTTCTGTCACAAGGTAACCAATGTAAACACAGCATACGCTGCATGATTAGCCACGTCACCATAAAACTGACTGTTTAATTGGGTTTTGTTATGGTTTCATTCATATTATCGCACATAAGTATTTGAGGAGTCATTAAATAGAAAATTACACGTAATTTTGAATTAATTGCCCCATACATTCCACCTGATACATTTAACTGTCCGAAATTTCGAAAAGTAGTGTGTATGTTTGTGTCTGTGGATTTCATACTCAATGGTACGCCGTATACAGTATGTTTTAAGAAGCATAGCTAAGTTTTGGTACAGACAATTTAATTTTCTGGCAAACTTCTGCCTCCATTCCTTGCACAACCAATAAAAATGGCCTATCTAAACACGAATCAAAAGACAATGAACTCTATGAACACTAAAATAACACGTTTACTAAAGTCAAAAAGAAGAAGGTTGTGTCTTGTTATAAGCCAATTTTTATTTAATTGCGTAATAAATTTTAAGGTGACAGCCAAAAAGAATTTATAAAATTCTGATCAAAGTTCATTTTAGCTTGGGTTGTTGCTTACCTAACACTCGATTTTTCTTATACAGTGCAACCTCCTTAAAGTTTTCGTTTGCAGAACAAACATTTTTTCCGCTTCGGAGAGTTTTTACTTAAAATCTTGCCACAGTAACTGACAGAAAATTTAACAAAGGACAATATAAACTAAAAGTCCATTTTGTAATCAAGAGTCGAGAGAAAGGCAAAAATTGAGATAAAAAGGAGGGTGACTAAATTTTAAACAAATGTACATCTGTTTGCCCATGTCTACATTTTAGAAGTCAATGCTAAAAAAAGTTCGCTATATGGAGTACTATGGAGTTGACGGATTTAGATTTTGCGCCTTACTTTACTTGTCAAACGCAGTGCATGATTATATGGTTTTAACACACCTTTCGCGAAAAATCCTTGTTGCTATAGGTTTGGCTCCGAGATAAATAATCACGAAAATTTTGATAGTACATTAATTCGCCGTAAGAAATATGGTTAGCCAAAAAGGTTTCTTGTAATTTCAGAGGCATTGTTTCATAAGGTTTTTTTGCTAATGGTTGTAACTTACAAAATGGAAGACAGTGATTTATTAGCAGCTGTATGGCAAATTAAAGTGATGTGGTTAACTGTGATAGTGGCATAAAAAATGAAAAAAATGAAAGGTTTATGTTAAGCGCTAGATACTTACAGGTTTTAGGTATAAATCTAAATTTTACTATAGTTCAAAGTAAAAGCAACTAAGCAGCTAGCTATCCACCACAGAAGGCTTTGTGATTTGCATCTTGACGTATTATGAAACCAGGTAGACTTTAACAAGCCAGGTAGACCTTAACAAACCAGGTAGACATTAATAAACCAGGCAGACTTTAACAAACCAGGTAGACCTTGACAACCAAGTAGACCTTAACAAGCCAGATAGAGCTTAACAAACCAGGTAGACCTTGACAAGCAAGTAGACCTTAACAAGCCAGGTAGAGCTTAACATGCCAGGCAGACCTTAACAAACCAGGTAGACCTTAACAACCAAGTAGACCTTAAACGGCCAGGTAGAATTTAACAAACCAGGTAGACTTTAACAAACTAGGTAGACCTTAACAAACCAAGTAGACCTTAACAAACCAAGTAGACCTTAACAACAAAATAGACCTTAACAAACTTAATGAACTATTTTGAATTATGAGTAAACAGTTTAAACAATGATAGTATCTTGTGCAAAATATGTCAGTTCAATTCTTTATATTTTTTGGCAATCAAAGCAAAAAATTAGCTATATCTCGTATGAATTCTTCAAAATTCTGCTGTAAATTTTTTTTATGGAAGCAAGAATATCCAGCATCCGTAATATACTAATATTTTTATTGCTATTTTTTTATGATGTGGTATTTCAGACTCAAATTGCATGGAAATTGTACTTTAATTAATGCCAGAAACTGTTGTTTGCATATTAATTTGGGTAATTTTGCAACACCTCATTATGTTCAAAAATGACAGCTGGTAGCGATCAGATTGTTACCCTTCTTTATACTCAATCGTGTTATGTAGAATGCACCAGTGGAGCCTAATTACTGAGTGATAAAAAGTCATTATGTCTTATGATGTCATTTAGTTTTAAATTTTTTTACCAACTGCATTAGCCTTGTTATACAAACAACGGTGCATATGTGAGATTTATTGGTAAAAGTAACATCAGGATTCATAGCTCATATAATACAACTTTCAGGCTAATTTCTTTTAACTGGTCCACAACACGTCATAACAAGTTTCATGCAACAAACATTTTTTACTCAAGTTACTGTGCATTTGAACTCATACCCTATCAGTCACTACAGTTAAACATACTATTTCTTTAATGTTCATTTTCCATATGTTAGTTGCTTCCTGTAGATATTAAAAGCGAATGTAGCAAAAATGGTCATATTTCAAAATTATCACGATAACTTTTCTGTATATTTCTTTAGTAAACAATACTCTCGACGTCCCACTTTAAAATTCACTCGAACAGTAGTTAAGTAAAAATACAGTGAAAATTTAACAAGGAAAATTACCCTGTGTGGTAAGAAGGGGAGACCACCATTGATAAAACTAGCTATCGACATACCATGCTACCAAATCGTCATGACCATTTATCCGTTACTTTCTAATGGCCAAGTGATGTTTATCATTCAAAGTTTCGAACTTAAGCTGAAGTAGATTACTAGTTGTTGACATTTTTGCGATGTAGCTGTTTTGCAGAACGAATTTTTTGTCAAAATAAGTGTATTAAAATCTGAAGCATTGATAGATATCATCAATTTTAGCAATAGGAAAAAAGAGAGGGGTCTGTTAGCAGTTGTTATTGTAGCGGTTTCGTCACATCTAATAGAAAAATACCATACTTTCTTCTCGTTAAAACTGCAGACAACGCTGCACACAGACTGTTGTTGTTGCGGTTTGACTCGTTAACATGGAATGAATAACAAACTGAAATACACGCCTATACTATAGTCATGCACAACTTTTTAGGACCCCTCCTCCCTAAAAAAATCTAAATCTAAAATGGTCTAAATAGGATTATATAAAAATAAGTTATTATCTGAGGAGAATCTTGTTATCTGATGTGCTCTCAGATAACAAAATTCTGGATGGTGCTGCTAACGTTATTCAACACTTAAATAAGACTCCGTATTCATGATGGTCTCACTACCTGAAAAGTGTAATCAAACTTTTATTTTTGGTACCATATTGCTAGTTTTACTCGAAAAGTGAGGACCATGGTACCCAAGTATCTACCAAACAATATTTTTCGTTTACTGGAAGTTAGATATCTTATTAATAATCACCAGACAATATAAATCACTATATGGTGAAAAAAATTTATCGGAATTTTTGTTAAGCAAGGTCTGCCATATATATGTTATGGGGCTTGTGATAAATTTGGGAAGTATAAATACTAACCGTTCGTTTTGTATACTTTTAGTCAGGATTACGGATAGTGTTTATTTCCAATTTATCCTATTCCACTACGGTGACACATTAACTTTTATGTAAAAATATTAGCTACATTTTTAAAAAAACAAAGACACAAAAAAATCATCTAATAAACTGAGAAGATCTTAAAGGTTATTTAATATTAAAAATGTGACAAAATAATTTGGATTTGTAAAACTATAGCTAGTGGGGCTTCTTTCGCGAACAGCACGAAAGGTTTAGCCAAGAGGAGGAATTTTGGTTACTAGATATAATGATTTACAAGAAAGTCGAGCTTGTGGTGTTGACACCTTATGAACACTGTGAACTAAAACAACGGCTTCACTTTATCTTAAATTTCGTATTGGAGATTTCAAAACTGAAAATGACAGAAAAGTATGTTACACATATTTGGTATGCGTAATTTAATCGATATATACTTACATTGCTTTTTAATCAACTTTTTTGACAAAGTAAATTTAGCTAGCTTCCTAGCTAGTTATATATATTCTTTCAAATTTTGCCAGATTCTTGCATATCACCCCAGTTGGGACGAATATTTTAAGAGATATTCATTAACCTCTTAATGCTAATAAACGTAGTTTATAATATACAGGGATTGTGATAAACTAAAGAATTATGGTGGCATTTGAAATAATAGAAAGTTCATCATACAAACGTAATTATTTATAAACACAGTTGTATATATGGCGTGTATAATTTCTTTAACCTTCACTTTTTTGTTGACTTGTTTATCACACACAGTAAAACTAAGAATTCAGGAGGTTAAAGAGAAATGTCATTGGCAAAAATATGACAGACGGGGAAAAAGGTCGCATCGGAAAATCACACTTTCATGCATCTATGTGGCTTTTACCATGAAGAAATAAGTTTTATTTGTCGAATTTTTTTAAACTGCTTAATTTAGAAGTTATGAGAGGTGTTATCAGGTGTTTCTCACAGAGTTTAAAGTCCTCTAAACTAGTAAAAATATATAAAATACAAGAATAAATATAAAAATTATAAACAATGGATTATATAGAGTTTAGCTGCTTCAAGGAGGAAGGAAAAATGTATACTCGATTTATTAGGAAAAATGTTGGCCATGTTTTGGATTCTTTGCCAAATCCTTAGGAATTTGTTATTGTCTATGAAGACACTCTTATCTATTTATTAAGGGCTTTCTAATGACATAATTAATTACTTAAATCAAAAAATTTAAAATATTTACTTTTTAAGGGTACAATGCCCGTAGGTACATGAATAATAGTGCATTAAGCATTTTTATTATGGCTAGACAAATAAAAATATTACATTTATTTAAGCCTCTTTTTGAGAGTTACTTCAGCCCAAGTTAAAAGCATCCGTTCTTTTAATATTCTCTAAATGAAATTTAAAAAAAGTCCCATATCTTCATCGGCCTAACTTTTTTCTAATGGCTGTAATTTTCTTCAAATCCTTAATCATTTATCACTTAGGGTCGAAGAACTTTTGTCCGATATGGGGAATCTCATTGTCATTTACAAAAGTTAAAAGTAGCGTTTGCTTGAGAATCAATTTATTGCATCAAGCTAGGTAAACATGTGGTTGTTATGCACTGTCTGGACGGGTTTCTAAAATTAAATAATCAGACATTGAAATTTTGATATTAATAACTAGTAGCGGTTATATTTAAAGACGTGCGCATTATCGGTAAATATGAAGGTGATATCGTAACGCGCCATCATCAGCTTTACATTGTTGTTATTGATTATTGATGGTTGCCATGTGAACAATTACCTTTTACGATTCACTTTAAATTGGTCAAACCAAACAAATCGACAAAAAAATGGAAAGCAATTCCATGTTTGAATCTTTCGACGTTGATAGATTAGACCAATTTCATGTAGTTGTATTTTATCTAGACTTTTTATCTTTTAACAATTAGTAATTTCGTGTTTACAAACAAGAAATTTTCAGCCGTTACTGTAGGTTTCGCAGTTCAATGACGAAATGACGATCATTCAAAGAGGCTTTTCCTTTCTTTTGGCAGAAGTGTGAATTCCAGACTTACTCCCAGCATCTATAATAATGCTTCTCGTCTGTCCGAAGTATTGATGCAAAAACCACATCCTGCTTACTATGCACCCGATATGCAATGACGGGTCCATTGGCGATACAAAGATTGATGCTGTAGATGAAGTGGATGCGCTCCAAATTTGATGCATTACTACCTTCACAAAAAGCTTGGCTAGTGATTATTGCAGTTGCAGTGGTCTGGTACCTATTCTTGTACGCGCTATTTTGACATTGGGCGGGAAAAATGCCGGGGAAAAAGAAAACTAAATAATTTTCAAGCAAATATGTGACTAGTACTTTCTTGTCTAACATGTAGTGAATTTCGATTTTTTAAATCTATGCTATAGCATTAAAAAACACTAAAATTTTTAACAATAACGAATAAATTTGCAATCGCCAAGTGCAAGTTTGAGGAAAAAATTATTTAGTTTAAGTAAGCTAGTAATTTTCATGATTTTGTTTAATCAAATTAATATACCTTTCAACACCCTTGCAAAAGAAATAATGTCATTTCAGAGTAATTAAATAACATTTAGAAAAACATTCAAATTTAGAAGCGTCAAGAATTACTAGTACTTTAGCATGAGATAAATCTGGGTGAAATTATGAAATTATATATCGGCTGAGGGGTCGGCCAAATTGTAATGTCAATTGGGATGCTGTTAATTAGTATGTTATGCAAGTCTGTCAGGAAAATTACCAAACAGGAATACGGTGTTTCCTCTTCTAACCACCCACCCTTTAAGGCGCTCCCTTTTAATCACCGCCCATCTTATATTCAAAATAATTTATTAATCGCATTATTAGTAGGTGCAATCCTTGAATAAGCGTACATGGTTATTACTACAAGGTCTAATAAGGGTAATCCAACAGACACTTTATGATAAGAAATAGAGATGAAGTGTTTTCGATTTGATTTGTTCCCAGTAATTTATTGGAATCAAAATGAGGGCGATCAAGTCAGCGTCGACAGTATTACGATTTTTCGTTGCTACTACTTATTTTGTTTATGAAAGTTAACTATTTGTAATCTCCTTTTTCTGACGGACTTTATTTTAAAACTCTGATGTTAAGATTAAAATAAGCGCCCTTTTTTAAACGCATCTTTCAATACATGTACACCGTATTTTTTTCAAAAATTATTAAGCGCCCGGGCGGTTATTAAATGAAATGCAATTATTAGAGGTTACGTCACACGATCAATCCCAATAACATGTTTTTATGTTTTCATCAAAACAACACTGGGGGCTTCAATAATTGCAGGCTATTTAAAAAATGTCTAAAGTAATATTCCGGAAATACGTTTTTTTAGAATCCAGTCTTGTAGTGTTACATTTCTAATTAACCAGGCAAAAAATTATGTTAAGTAATCTGTAACTTAGCAACCTTTCTTTATGTCAAACAAGAAAGTTATAAATACAGACGAATACTCATGGCTAGAGGGTTAAAGAGAATGCATGTTGGAAGAAAAACAAAATGTAAGTGACATATTGCACGCTTTTTTATAACAACGACTTTAGACAGAATTGAGACGAAAAAAACCTAAAATAACAATTTAGGAATAAGGTTTCAAAGTTTACATTGTTTAAACTCAAAATAATATCTCATTTCGACGCAACTAAAGGTAGGTTGAGAAAGTCAAAGTACTATATGTTTAAACGGAAATGCCTTTTATATTTCATCAGTCATCAACCTCTACTAATTAGCTCCCCATACTTGTCATTGACTGTTGTGTTTGTTCGAGTATCCTGGTTTATTCGAAACATAACAATACAAATGTTGATTTTTACGCAAATTCGATTTAAATTTTGTGTAAGAAATGCCACAAAACACTATTACTCACCAAAAATATAGTCAATGCTGCACCACCTTTTTGTATAATTAACGATAACTTCAATAATGTTAAAAATATTGTTCAATTGACAAGAGAAAATAAAGAATTACAAAAGTTTATTTCAAACATTACAACATGTTCGCGGCCCATCAATACAACACCTTTGAGGCATCTTTAAAGAAAAAATTTTAGCATAAAAACACAAACTACAACCTGCCATTAACCTGTTGTAGCTAAAATAGTCACCAATTTTTATTTCATTTAATATAATAAGCTCAAGAATCGAACTTGTTTGAATTGAATTTGTTGCTGAAAAACCACTAGTTTAGGCTTTCCTTCCGGGTGCTGTCCTCAGAGCTGAAGCACTTAGGCGAATTATAACAATTATTAGTGCAAAAAGTTTAAGCATCCCCTAGCTAGCTACATTTAACTTTTTAAATTCATAACACAGTGGATTTCAGACTGTGTTATAAAATAGTGTCCATATCGTAACGTCTCTACTGCTAGCTTCTGTCATTGTAGCTAAGTAAACATAACAATGTCCACCTAGACCATTAAAGGTAGACAACAAATGTGATGTTGTAAGAAACCTTTTTTTTGACTATGTATAAGGTTGTAAAAAAGGTTTTTCGTTTACTTTCATAGCTTTACAGTGTTTTTTTCTGGTCATAAATTTGATGAAGATAAATTAAACACAGAGCCACCTCTACCGATTGAATATTACAGTTCCTAAAGTCACAAACACATACGTTGGTCAGCATAGTTCAGAAATTGTAAAATCAAGGCACTTTCTGTTGATCCGGCACAAATTGAAAATATTTAACAGGAATTAAAAAATTCAAAAAACCTCCCGATATTTTTCCTTATATGATACTCGGATAACACAAAGTGTTAAAAACCTTGCCCTGTTGATATGTTCAAAATATAAAGAATAATAGCAATTTCGAGTATATGCATACCTTCTTAAAACTTAATACCAAAGTTAAAAAGACAGTGAACCCACTTTAAATGATTTTACAGAGTGTTAAGCCGCAAGATATTTTTGTTTATTTTAATTTTACAATGATTCAAAACCCAAAAAACAATAAATGGCAAATTCAATCTGAAACGTTGAGCGGCTAAGATTTTAATATCATCGTCAAAATAAAGTATGAATTTAAAAATTAAACTTACAAAACAAAAGATCCTTTTTACAACATCCAAATAGCTTCCTGTCAAGACTTATCTGGCTCCTGATGGTTTTTTGTAATACGATATTACATTACATGAATGTTCCTCACTCTTACACTACATCCTTTTGGCTTCTGATCAACAATCAGTAATTACCTTGTTGACATCTAGCCAACATATTGGTAACATCCAGTCAGTTTCTTGTTGTTTATGTAATAAAAAGCACACGATTGTTCCTCATTCTTGTGCAGATGGACATCAGTTGCTATGGAGAATAATGTCCATATATGCGGAACCGCGAGGTACCACTATTTATTACTTTTACAGTTGCCAGCATTTTTTTAAAGGTGGTAATATGGTGCTCTCCTTCGTCCTAATTTACCTTATTCATTAAAATGAGAAAACTAAATACGCAGAATTGCGGTGGAGGGTTTTTTGATCATAATGACCACAATCAGAAACACGCGTGCAAGTTTTCATAACATTCTCTGTGTATGGGTAACAGAAAAGAAACAAATACACGATTTAGATGTGGGAACGCTGAAATTATAAATGCGCGCCTCGGGATACCGACATGTTATCTATTATTAACTTAAAATAAAAATCCGTCTGCCGGAATTTTTTTCCAAGTCCTTTACAAAAAGAAACTATAATATATACTTAATATTTAAATCTCGATATCCCGAATATAATTTTTCCTTGATGCACCTCTACGTTGTAGGCTAAAAGGGTACAAGCATTTATATATATGGAGCCAAAACCAAAATATTAATGCTCTGGCAATATTGACGATGTCTGTCTTTTTCTCAAAAATGAATTGTTAAAATGTCCAAGTGTAAAAACGTACGGCGAAGAAGCAACTTTTCGATATAAATTTAGAACTGAACCTTAAAAATCAAAACCGAGACACAATTTTAGTACTTAAGTGCAGTAGACTTGAATTGTGTGATATTTTTGTGATAAAGTAAAGCCTGAACCTTTAGGTTGGAGAGAGTCAGCAACTCGCAAAGGGTGTTGAATAATTTTGATAATCGATTATTTTCTGACAACTAATAATAGGAATAACATATAATAACATGTGTTTTTATACTATTATTTCGCAGTTTAAGAAATATGGACAGTATATATAACTTGGTCAATAGGTTTTTATGTATCCTTGGGACTCTAGGTGCAAATAAAGATTATTTGTTAAAAATGTAAATTAGAAGATTAATATAATGGAGCTTTTTGGTGTTAGCCTAGAATAAGGTTTTTTGCTTAACATTTCTTGGTTTACCACACTTCTCACAACAATTGCATTGCCGAGGCTAAATTTTTTCGTAATTCTTGGTCAAATTCTGTAAACATAAAGACGGTGTACTTTTTTTTACAAGTATATAACATTTTTGACAAAAAAACAGATGTGATTTACAAGAACATTTTATGTAATGCTTCAATGAAAATTACAAACTCTTGCGATTTTTTAATTTTACACTTTGATGTTCTAGAATTTTTAAACACTTTAATGTTATATCCTAACAATGTTATAGATTTTTCGTTAAGAGTTTTTTTATTAACATTTTCCTTTCCAAGAGAGCCATTAGCGCTGTTCCTAAGAGATAGCTATGTTACTTTTTCTATGTAGTTATTTTCTACAGGCTAGTACGCGTTTCTCAGAATTTTTTGTAATAATCTACTTCATTATTCCCTTTGTTTTGTATTTAGTTCTACTTGCAGACTTCGTAGCTTTTTTTTAGTTTAAATTTCGTATTTCTTAATACTTACATTCTTACCTTGTTTACCAGTTTAAGTGTGATGGCCGCCATTTTTATTATTTACTACTTTAAGGTCTGAATTTGTGAGCACTTAGAGATATCGCATCTTGCCGATGATCTTGCTTTTACTTTCCGTCTGCTGTTCGGAATCATAGATACGAAAATCAATCGCTTTGTTATTTTACCGTGTTATGCATTGACAGTAAGAAATTTAAATAAACCTTGAAGGAGACCGATAAACCTCTTCTGAATAAAACCATTACTTCACTACCTTTAGAACTATTCTAGCATAGCATTTCCTATTTTTCTTGATATTCAATTTTCATATAAATCAACATGTAATTCTTATTCAAACCTTTCGTACGTGATCAGAGTGTGCTAAAGTCAGCAAAATTTTTAAAATAAAACTTTAGACTTTATTCAAAAAACACCTTCTTTATTGTTCTGTACATTCAATGCAAAGACACTTGAACATTACTGGTAATATTCCAGACTTACTCTGATCTAGTCTTACCTAGACTGGAATTCTATTTAATATTCAAGCCACGTCTGTTTATGATTTGAAAAACATCATAGTCTGCACAATTTACATAAAATTAGAATTAGTTTGAAATGAGTGTAATGGAACCTTCTCCCAAAAATAATCTTTTTAAAAAATATTCTCTGGCCAGAACCATGAATAAAGTTTATAAAGAATCTATCTGATAGCTAGGTTAGCTACACCATAATAATATTTCTTGAAAATTTATTTAACTGAAAGTTTGCAAGCAGACCACAACAACAATCGCCTTTTCACTTTTAAAACTTCACTTTAGCCTAATAACAATGTGTCTTTAGAAATACAGCCTCATGTTTACTTTGTGTATTGTAATCCTTTTTCAATATGAATATGTAGCTAGCTACGGCTCCTGTTGTAAACAACCACTATGATAGTTCCACAAGTGTAAAATACACCAAAAGGTTTTCTTCTGAATAAAAACTTAATTCGAATATGAGTTCAGCTACATATTTTAGTTCATTTATCTTCTAATGTTGTGAACAACTTTCACGTGCTGCACGGGCACGCCAGCGGTCGGCCATTTTTGTTTATGTTAAAACATGGTTTTCGATAAAACAGGAATAAAACAACCTCGACAAGTTGTTTAATTAAAACTACGTTTAGTAAAACTAACTACATTGAAACAGGTTTTACTCTGGTATGAACGGGCATACATAAAACATAGTTTTTTAAAATGTAATGTAATCAGCCATGCCCATATCCGCGAAGTTTCAAATACATTTACATTATATCATACATCAAGACGTGCTTTTATTTTTGAATAAACACTTCTTGATTGCAGTCTGTTATTATCGAAGCTTAAGAATTCAGATAGAAATTTTAAGAGGGAATTTACGAGGGAACAACATTGGCAAGTTAAGTGAATGTGTGGAACACACGCATATGGTTGTTAAGAGACAGATTGCCTATATAATCATTTCTCTTAGCTAACACGTTTTAAATACCCCATTTAGTAGTTTTTTGATTGGCAATTAGAATTTTATAACCACTTACCCACTTGGTAAATCCAATATTTTAAGACTATAAAGCAACGCATTGCAAAACGAATTGAGCGAAAATTTTGATAAAAATTATAATTTATGTATTAGAAACAATAAATATATAAAAGAAACTTCCTTAAAAGAGTACATGTTTTTTTTTCGCCCGGGCTATAAAAATTTGTGTTTGCAAGCCTGGCACACGGGTATACATGCAGTAAAAAATAACTGCATTTTTTTTTACTATAATTATTCTTCTCCTAGTAAGTTTGGTCTTCAAACACTGTCATGTGGTTGTAAGATCACACAAAGGACCGAATATTGTAATAAGCTTAATAATTAATAATTAAGAAAAAAAATAATTACAAACATATTTAAATTATCCGTGGGTGTTGCAATTCTCTTCAAGTCCTTTTACAAGTTCGCCTCCATGAAATTGCTGAGGAAAGCATTACAGTAATTGCACAATTTTTTGTTTATATTTACGTGGTGTGTGATTACTTGAATATATTTCCCTTTTTTAATTATTCCATCAAAACTGTATCCTGCCGACGCTGTTACATTTAAGAGGCTAGAGATATTTTTTGCTCATTACATCAGAGGTTTAACAGGGAGAACACATCGTAAAATTCCATACTCATCACCTGCCGCTTTTGTGTTTGAGAAATAGCAAGTAGACAGGTAGGATTTTTGTTTATTAACTACTCAGGAGGTAGTGTGCTTGTTCTATTCCTTTTCATCAGAACATACTATACATTTTCAGCTTCGATCAAAAACATTTTCGTGCTTATGAAAACCAGTTCTGAAACCTCGTTGCGAGCATTCTTGTAAATCATGGACACATCAAATCTAGTTTTGTATTTATTTCTTTTTGCAGTCAAACCCAAATGTAAAAGGGAATTAAAACAAAACACAAGAACACTAGAAATTTTATTCTGCACTGCGCGATTGCCTGTTATAAATTATTCTCAAAAATATACATCAGCCCATTGCTCTGGGGTAACAAATAATCTTATCACCCCTCCTGATCGGTAACTTTTAAATTTTTTTATACCCCTCCGTTTATTCCAACTCCAGTCAACTCATTTATAATTATATATCTAACTCCTACAAAATACTTATCGATAAAAACATTTTCACAAGATAGAAACAACAACAATGTCAAGTTTAACTGTTATAATAACCAGATTCAGCAATATTCTGCCTAGATGCGTCTTCAACATTGCTAGTTAACTAGCTACATTGTCCATAAGAAAACAACGATGATCTAAAATCCAGTTTTATTAAAAATAGTATATAAAGAACGAAGAATTTATAACTAATGCGTTCCACTTACTTTAAGACTCGTGCCTTTGGCTTTTTGGTTACTCAGACAAAAAAAGATCATCGAAGCCCACGTCATTCTTGGCTAGTCAAAAATTTACTTTAATAATCGCTGTAACTAAACTTTAGTTGTACATTGAAACATCTCACATACTTCTGTAAGTGTCGAACATCGTAATGCTTTGTTTACAAGGATTTATTCTAAAGGGACTTTTACATTCTACATAGAAAGTCTCTGTTTTTAGACAGGACTGTTTCAAATTGTGACATTAAGAGTTAACAAAAGAAGTGCCAGTAAATTATATTATTATACGAACACTAAAACAAAATGCTTATTTCTTATTTTTATCTAATTTAGACGGTTAACAAATGCAATAATAACCAATTACCCTGTGCTGTACCAAAAATATCGTCCTCAGTCCTCACAAGTCCGGTTAACACTTAGATCTCGGGCGATATTATGGGGTACAGCCCGGGGTGATTTCCACCCACCCAAATTGTTTTAGTTCTCCAATTATTAATTTCACTAGCCCCTACCTGTTTATTTTCATCCCTCACACATCCTATCCATTTTATTTGGTACTCCAGAGTAATTAAAGTTGAAACTTTATGTAAAACATATCAAATAAAGACAAAAATAATCTGCCTCGTCACCCAACACGCAATCTATCATTTTTTAAATTTTTTTAACTCGTTATCTTCAGATATTATTGATAATTTAAGATATGACAACAATCAACACGTAAGCAAAATAATAACTTTGCAGTAAGATTAGGAAACAATAAAACTAAACTAATAATTGGTATTGTGTATTGAGAAAAACAAAACTTTAGATAGATACGTCACCTAATAATTTAATACTGGCTAATACGTTCACTCCTAGTGCGGAAGGCCGTGGGTTCACTTTCTGGCCGATTCATGCCAGAGACTATAAAAGTGTGAATTGATCCTTTGTGCTCAGCGTTCGGCATGGGAATAAGATTGGTATCTTTGGAGGTTACTTAGATGAGCGTTGTTATGCTACCACGTCTTTCGTAGTTCAAATAGGACCTTTACATATAGGAACTAAAGAGGGCATCCTAGCTAAATATTATTAATAATAATTATAATAATAATAATAATAATAGCTACTATAAAATAGTAGCTACCCGTACACGCCTTTTTGTCACACGCCTATGTGCAAGCACATGTTTCGAGTCAAGTAGGTACGGCAGTTGAAAGGTTGTTGTTTGGAGGCATTTAAAAAAAAAAATTTTCACCAGCCAGAGAAACTTTGTTGAGAAATTTATGGCAGCTCTCTTTTACATATTTTCATTAAAGGGTAGGCGAACAAAAATCTATTTTGTGGTAGCCGGAAAATAAAATTTAAGCGAGAGAAAAAAATATTATAGATTTCTAAATCCTAAAATCTACTAAGGTAACTACTATAATAACAAATAGATAACTATATTTCATAACTAAGTATATGTATATCTTCCAAACAACATTTTTACAAAATCTTCATGGCTGTATAGGATGAAAATAAGTAGGTTTTGGATGTACTTATCAGTAAACATCAGCAGGAAGATATTTTACTTAAAATAACCAAGAATATTTTACGTGCTATAATAATAACAGCATTTTATAACCTTTCTTTAAACTTCTCTGAACTTAAGAAATATCTTTCATGACCAATAACAATATGTTTTAAATCCTTTTTCCACAAAATACTGCAAGCTTCAAACGATGAAGTTTGTTATGATAAGATGGCGCCAAATTTAAATAAATATACAGACTGGAAAAATTCAACAACAAATCGACGCGAAATATGATGGCTTCATCTCTTTTTTTAAAGAATCTTTACTTTCTTTACCTGCACTCCTAAAGTAAACTATCAATTTTTCCAGTACGTTCAGTAGTATATAATATTAAAAATGTTCTTCGCATGTTGTTTAACATTATTTAGTCCTTTGATCTTTAACTTTTTTTGATTTATTATTTTGTCCACTAATCACCCGTGACCGTCACAATATAAACGATGATACACGATACAAATAATCGAATTCGATTTGTCGAAATTGTATTGAACATTAATATAAAATCGAAAATTAACAAGTGACAAGGTGATGATGCACAATCCAATTAATCGAATTCGACCAATCGAATTCGTTTATCGGATCGTGTATCACTGCCTTAAGGAAAAATATATCTCATTGTTTTTCATTTTGTTTGGCAAATGTGTAAAAATACTAAATTATAAAAAAACTTCAGCACTCACAAAGATGTAAACAAAAATAGTTTTATATTTTGAGTCTATTGTGATTTCGTTCTGCAAAGTTTTGCGTGAAAATTTACCGTTTTTATAAGAAAAACATCAAGTTTCAGCCACCACAACAAAGACGTTTATTGTTGTGGTGGCTGAAACTTGTAAATTGATTTATTATAGAGCTGACTATGCCAGTCGGTCTGGTCCTTAAAATTAACACAGTCATCATGAACTTTTATTCCACAACCGTGCCGTGCGCAGTTCGCTTCACCTTTAACAAAAAAATATATACATTAGATTTTATTTTAATTGACATCATTACAATTATTAATAGTTAATTACATTATGCGTTCACCGTGGGATTAATTCACCACCTCCATCATCAGATGTACGTGTCTGTGTAAGTCATTGACCTTGAGAGAGGAATTTTAACGGCTTTCACCAAACAGCTGTTCTTGATTTTTTACAAGTGCTAGGATGCAGTATTCTCTTCTTGAAAATAAAATTCTATTTGGAGAGTGTAAATGCTTCTTGACACAATCTGAGTTTTAAAATTTTTATCTCTAAAAGATCTTCTACTACTCCAATATATACCTCTGCAGTATAACGTTCAAACTTGTGCACTGTACATATAAAAGATCAAGGTTGATATAATTAATACTCTTAAAATTCAAGCTAAGTTCCGAAAATATTCTTAATTCACTTCTACCTCATTGCAATGGAATAACATAATTTATGCAATTTTATCAAGAATACTAAAAAGAGCAGACATAAAACGGATTCACTGCTTTGTGGTGTGTATGGCTAAACTTGAAGACGTGCACTGTTATAAAAATAACACGTGCTAATAGGCGCAAGATCTTTTGAATACATATACTTTAAAATTTTGGTCTTGAAAGGGAGGAAAATATCAGTATTAAATACAATACGACTTGAGTAATTTCCCACCATTGATGTTAATCAACCTTTGCACATTTTAGAAAAATATTGTGTAATAAATTGATTACCCAAATGGTCAATACATTGCACACATTTTATAATATATAATATATATATATAGACGATTATATTAATATATATATAGACGATTTGTTCTTTTTGTATGACGAATTTACTAACTTTTTTATTGCGATATATAGAACCACTGTTACAAATTTTTTTTTTCGACGGTAAAATAAACTAAGATCTGCAATTATACACTGAGCAGCTAAATCAAAAGTTTATTTCGACTATTTATGTATTTAAAATTTAATGAGTCAATCGATGATTCAGATTTTAAAGTCATCATTTTCTAGACTGGATTAACGTACCATGTTTTTTATGTGTTTTAGGAACGCAAATTTTTAACAAAAACAAACTAGCTAGCCAAAAAAGTTAGAATGTTTTTTGCACAGTGCCTTTAAATTAAAAAGAAAGATAAGTGGTAAAATGGGAATTAAATGGACATTAATTACATTTAGAACATTTCCATCATTTCCTGTGATGTTTTAATCCTAAGTGATCATCCACATTCTCACCGTCGTAAACTTGATTTTCGTAAAGTCACTAAAGTCATTAATTAACAGACCGTGTTGTAGTCCCTTTCATTTAGCGTCCTTAGCGTACCAACTTTAATTGTATTTCCAGCTAGTTTTTTTAAGTAATTTTATTACGTATTCTTAATTTCTGCTACATGTACAGCATCTTTTACTCACACCAATTTCTTTCCTTGATTAGTAATAATTGATAATTATTCACAATACGACAAACATACATAGCTCTTCCGAAATCTATTTTTCAATAGGAACTCAAAAAGGAAGCAAATTAAAATGCGTAGCCAAAAATGACTATGATTTTAAAACTGTTTTTATGATTTAGGAAATAATTTCCTGAACACCTACTGTAGCAGCAGGAACTGACGACGGAATGCGTTGAAACTACTTGATAAATACAGTAACGCAGGGTAGGACGTGACAGATAAATATTTTTACCTCCTCCCTAGCTCATAACTGGTTACATAAGCAAAGTGTTTACCACTGCTGTAATTGATTAATTAGTATATGAATGTTGTACCTCATCCTAGTTAGCCTGTATACAGATGAAAGACACTTAAGGATACGGTAACCCCCTTCAGGGTCATTTTTTTTTAAATAATTTTTTTTTAAAATTTTGATTCTTTGGCATAATTTCCTGATATTTTTTAAAAAAGAATCAAAAATATTTATTGTTAAAAGTGATAAAATGAAGAAAAATCTTCTTTATCTTTTCGTGTTTTCAATAGTGTGCTCAAAGTTTAAAATTCCTTAAACATATTTAATCTGTGTAATAATTAAAGTGAGTTATGCAGAGCGAATAAAAAATTGCATCCCTACATATAACAGAGAAAACATTTACACTTTAATAATCTATACAAATATATTATTATTTATCATTTATACCTTTTTAAGTTATTTCTTTATTTTATTCGTTTTTATCCTGTTATGTTATCCTGTTGTCTGTTTAACAATAACTAGACCCAAAGTTCTGCGAAAACACTTTACCTTTAATTTTAAATAAAATATTCGTGAGTTATTAATTATTCATAACGTTTAAGTGGGTGTAACCACGATTCTTGCAGGTAAAAGCAAAGGTCTTTGATTTGCTTTTTCTCGAAATAAAATTTTCAGTCGTGACGGTATATATTTTTGCCGAACGCTCCCCTCCATCTTGTCGAAATTTGTTGCGACAATTATATCTTTGGCTACAAAACTTTGCTTTTTTTAACGCAGAAAGTGAGGAAGTATCGATTAACTGATCTATCATGCTTAAAAATAGATAAATCTGTCATAAAACAGCTATTGTAACACAAAATATGCTATATTTTTGGAACCACGTGTTGTTTTGAGTAAAAAAAGCAAAGTTTTTTAGAGCTGAATAAGAGCTTCGCAATCATACTTTTTTAAACGAACAAAAACTTTGCTGAGGGGAGTGTTCGAAAAAATGAACTGAAAGGGTGAAATATATATATGTATATTTTTTTTCTACTTTTTGGATTTTTTTTATGAAAATATTTTATCATCATTCTATAGATAATTTATTCGGCTTTCAGAATATATATATTTGCTCAATATAGCGAGCAGAGGGGATATTTTAAATATACTGAGTACGTGTCTCAGGGGGTTACCGTATCCTTAACAAACAACAAGTCAGACTAATGTCTATCCAAAACTTTTAAAAAACATAAACAAAAACAAATAAAAGTATCGACAGATTATAACATAAGTAGGTCATCTTCACAGACATCATTTAATGATTCTTGGATTACTGTTATGAGTCCGTAAGGGACAAATCAGCTTGAGTTTGTTGACAATATTAATCAAATATAAATTTATTGAAAAATTTGGTAAAAACACTATATATTCAAACCATTGTGGTTGTTCACCGATCAGGCCTTCGATTTTGCAACTATTAATCAAGCGTAATTGGTCAACAAGCTCAGAACACGAATTTCACCGGAAGTATCAAAATTTTGTTGAAATAAAAAAAACAAAATTTGAAATAAAATATTTGACGAGAGGAAAACGTGCTCAAATGCAACAAGGAAAAACCAAAAAACTGTCCACAAAATTTTTGTGTTGGATGTTGCAGAGGTTATTTGTGAATCAAAAATGATGTTTTAATAACGAATTGAGCAATATACATTTTAAGTACGTCGTTTATCGCTTTGTCGCAGACGCCTCTGCTACACGTGTGTTTGTTTTTCTCTGTTACTAAACAACGCACTGTCGCAAAAAAAGCGTGGGAAAGATGGGGCATGCATTCAATGCAGTATCAAGGAGATAATGAATTCCTCTAATTACTTTTAATATTTTTTTGTTGGTAATTCAAGAAGTTTGACGTCAATTTGATTCATCTTTAAAGCCTACGATTTCAAATTAAAGTCCCACACAGTGTTTAGAACATATTTCAATCCTCCACACCAATGATGATACGTGGCTTTGGTGTCTGGATTTTCTAGGAAAAAATAATACGGATAAATTTACACTTTTTTCTTAATATGAAAAGCATGTGCTATTTCAGAACATAAGACAACAGATCCTTGATCACAAAACTAACCTTTACTCACTACGTTAGAAGTATTAAGTTCCAGAACATACCTGACTTCCTTATGACCCATACTTTCTAATCTTCAAGTTTGTTGCCAGGAATAAGAAAGGAAAATTAATCAAAACTCATTAAATTATGTGTGGGATTAATTATTTTTGAAATATTATCTCCTTTTCTATTAAAAGTATCGCAGTTGAACGTTTTGTTACAAAACACATTCTATTCAAAGAAGACAGTGCGATAGTTGGTGTGCTTAGAAGGTATTTTTTTTGTTTGTATAATTTATTTAGACACCTTGTTAAAATAAAATAGCTAAAAGGCTTAATTCTTGCAAAGTTTTAGATTTATTAGTCACGTGTTTCTTTTCAACTGTCTTAAGTAGTCGGAAATATGCTTTTTTAGGCTTGATAATGATTCTGCGTCTTACAACCTCAACTTTTGTTGAATTGTAGACTATCTTTTTGCAAAGACTACATTCACTATTTTTGTTTGCTTAGAGTGGTGCTCCAATCAAAAATAAACTTTAAATGAATTTTCAGAACAAGGAAAATCTCGGAAACTACTGCTGTTTTTACAAATCCTTTTGTTTCCCCATTCTCTTTTTCGTCACTACTCACGTCACACTGGTTGTTGCTTACATGTTGTTTTGTTTTTGACGTGTTTATGCCTTATCTTGCTTAGAAAACATTATGTATTGAGATGCAAAAGAAAAAAAAGAAAAGTTCTGTAGGGTGTTACACTTTTAGCTACTTTAAATTATCTTTGCTAAATCTTTTCTAGGTCTTGTTGCTTCTTCCCTGCCTTATGTTTTATATAGTTGTTGCTTATAAAAACAATGGAGTATTATCTGCAAACGCATGTCACAAAGTTACCTTAAATACGTACAATCGGTGAGGTTTGATTAAATGATCCATTTATCGCGCCAAAAAATGTTTCATCATAGTTGTCTTTCTAATTTAAGGATACATGAAACCACAAAAGCGTTACTTTTGTCAATTTTTTTATTATTACATCATTGAAAAGCTTTTAATTTATAGAATATTTATTTTAGGTAAAATATTTTTAAAAGGAAAAGGATAAAAAAAAAGAAATATAAAATTTAATTATTTTTTTCTCCGAATCTTCACAATGAAATATAATTTGTTTAAAAAGTGTAAATCTCGATATCTGAAAAACCAATTTTTGTTTTATACACTTCTACGCTTTGGGCGAAAAGGTAAAGCATTTATTAATGTGTAAAATATTAATGTTCTGGGCATAATGAGCTCTAGAACGGTATTTTTTTTTTGTTCGAAATGAATCACAGTGAAAAGGTAAAAATGCAACGCAGAAGCACTTAAAGCTTTTACTTCTTGATACAAAGCCGGAACTAGACATTTTGATGCAAAACCGAGACATAACTTAAAGGAGCTACGGAATCTAGAATGCATATATCTAGAATTTTTATCTTGTACAGCCTTGGTCATGTTTTCATCCAGAATGAGTCTCGCTGAAATATTTCCTTGTAATATACTTTTTGAAAAAAATAATTGAACTGGCGAGCAAAGTGCGCTGGTCTGTTCATTGCTTAAAACGCATTCGCCGGATTTTTAACATGTGCGTGGGATACACGGAATGCGAGCATTGTACGCGGTTCGTAGCCCCTTCAAGTACTCAAGTGAAGTAGATTTGAATATTGAGATTTTTATGCGATAAGCTAAACCCTGTGGGGTTCAGGATATATAGACAGTATTTTCAACAAGCGGTAGTAGATGTTTCATGTATTCTTAAGCGAGCAACGCGTTTTATGTCTCATTTCTCCTTGTTTTATTTCTTGGAACGTTTCGACATCATTTTTTGCACGATTTTATGGTTGTGCTACGGAAACACGGAAAAGTATCTGACCGACTAGTATCTCTATATTGATAATATCCGTATTTTGTCTGTCTCTGGCATCGCATTTGCCATCTTGACAGCTAAGTCATGAAGATTGAAAAGGCGATATACTTGTAAAGATGGACAAATTCCCGTGGACCGCACGCAATAACAACTTGTTTATTTTAATCCATTTCATTTCCTTTTCTTTTGTTTTCTCGTTTGAGAAGTTCATATTTTTTAAGAAAGGAATATGTTTTAAGAATAAAATTTACAGACAAGAGAGTTTAATTCGTTTATTCAGGGTTTTGTTTTAATGCACTCCATACCTGTGCTTATTATCAATCATCATTACTGATAAGAAAACGTAACCAAGGCAAGTCAAATAACAGATGAGAGCTACTAAATAATAATTTTAAATATCCTATATATACAGTTTAATAGAATCACCATAACCTCTGATGCATATTTTAAAAGTCAGGGTCAAGCGATGCAACAAAACAATTGCCTCGAGTTTCTCTGTCGTTTGATAAGGATTTTCAACGCATATTTGTGTTGGTTACGATTTTTTAGGTTCTTAAGCTCAGTGTACTCCCGATATTTAATATCTATAACTATGCATTTAATGTTGCATATATAGACTCTTTAGATTAAAATGCAATAGGGAAAAAACTTGAGAAAAAGGACTAAGTTTTATGCCACAAATTAAACACATTTTGTTGCTAATTTTCCCAAATTTAAAAATCTACTTAATATTGTTGTATTTACCGAAAACTCTCGAGAACTTTGCACGCTAGTTAGTCTAGTTACCTTGAATGCCCGATTAAGTCCTTAGAAGCTTATTTCTCTGAAATGGTTTTCAGGGTTATTAGAAAAGGGAGAGGTGGGGGGGGTGTAATGAGTTGGCTTGTAAGACTTTCTTTCAAGTATATATGCAATATCAGTTGGAGCTTATTGGAAGAAGAGGACTTAATCGAGTATGCAATTTATTTAGTATATCAAGAAAACTTTGCGGTTGGTTGCAAACTTGTCGCCGATAAGGATCCTTTTAGCTTATCTATGCAGTCGAAAGAATCTGGTTGTTTCGACAAAATCTTTCCCACCAACAAACAAAAAACATAATCTGAACAATTTTGATGCAATTAATTGCAGACAAAAGAAAGATAGAATCAGGGAGAAACTTGTCAGCATGATTTTACTATAACCATAAAATGCATTATGAGATAACTATAGACTAGGAGGGGATTAATAGCTAATCGTATTCTAATAAAGAGATGCTTTTGAAATGTCAATCAGACATCAAAGAGAAGATTTAGTTCTGTATCAGGCAGATTGTTCAAATACCTCAGCGTCTGTATAATAATCACAGTGGGTCAGATCTTATCTCAGTTAGTACTTTTCACCAGTCCTCCTATTTAGTAGTTCCTAATAGTATTGATAACATCAAATCTCACCACGAATCTTAAAACGCTATTTTCTGTATTTTATCGAGAAGTCTCTTTAAAATGTTGTATTTGCAGCTTTTTTAGTGTAATGTTAGCTAGCTTGACCGCTAGGTTCTAGAGAAGAAAATTATGTAGTCTTTTATACCTTTTTTCCAAGTTACACTCGTTGATATTTAAACATATAAACCCGTAGTTCTTACCATATTAAACCTTTCGATTTTTAAGGTGGGACTATAGTTATGCAACGTAAAACACGTCACGTGACTTGAATAGCTGTTTAATTTTATTTGCAGCAGGCAGTTTGACTAATCGATTTAGAAGATTAAATAAATTACGCAATTACCATTTTGACTTTGATTTTAGTATGTTAAACCTCCATAGCGACATGAGCTGATTAATTAAATCTCGAGTATAGCTAAGGTTAAATTCTCATGGAATTAGAAGGCAGAGAATTGGTGTTCAGAACGTATCTGGAAGTTCTTTAATCTTAAAACAGGTATGTTTCGCAAGTATACAAAACTAGCTGTTAGCCCTTGGAAAAACGTAGTGACTGTGTTAGTTGAATTATTTTAAGCACCCTTTGCAACTATATTAACGATGCCTTTTTAGTTAAGCATCAGGTTCTTTTTGCTTAACAGGAGCTTTAAATGTGCAAGTTCTTATAAATAACACAAAATTGATAGGTAGTGAGTTGGTCTGAGTAAATAATTATTCCCATAATATGTTAGAATTGCTTTCTACCCTTCTTTATTACGAGTAGATAACAAAAGACATTAAGAAAATATTTTGAGTGAGTTTTTATGGTTTGCGCGCCTTGGAGATGCTAATACAAGTTGTAGCAGGATAAAGCGCCGTGCATTGCACTGGAGAAGGCTTGTCTAATGTAAAACCTGATTCGCGCAGATGTGTTGCGTAATTATTGCGTCACAAAAATTATTTGACAAGTCGACGATTCTGGTACGAGCAGAAGAAAACTGTATTGAAATGGCGGATGAACTGCAGCATGTTTTTTTTTCAAAGTGAAAAATCTAATAAAAAGAAATACCAAGCAATGACAGTTCATGAGAGATACCATAAAGTGATACTGCTTACAAGGAAATATTTCAATAGTTAGAAAAGTTTAGTAACCAGAAAAGGAAGTAGCTAGCTAGCTAGCTACATTTATTAGGAAATAATTATGACACAACAAAAAAAAAGGAAATCAAATTGTTTTCCAAGTAGCAAGCTTTAATTTGCAGCTTTTTGGAGAGACGAATTTACATAAAATTAATAGCAGAGAGGCCAAGTGTCGCCCACTACACATGTCATAAGTTTTGTTTGATCTTATTTCGTTTATAGACAAAATAATTTTTCACATTTTTGTTGCAAACGTTTTTTTTTAAATGTATATCACATGTTTTAACTTATTCATATCAGGTTGTGGTTAACAACCATGCTTTCTTAATTTTTTTTTGGTTACAATAAAAAAAGAATTTTATGATTAAATGCACATTTATCTGGCCTAATTCAAGAAAATTAAAAGTGTAGTAACGTTGATAAATAAATAAAGTTATTGGTCTGCTGTGTACGAGAATAAAAATGAAAACAAACTCGCCGCACATATTTGTAACGAAAACGCAAAGCTCGTTTAGCACTGCAAGGTTGTATATAAATCTTTGGCTCATTAAGGCAAATATCATTAAATATTACACCCATAAAAACTGTTCATTAGAGGATGCCCTGGTGACGGAGTTGGTCCGTGCAAGGACTCGTGATTTTACAAAAGTTCAACGCAAAAAATGTCTCTTCAAATGTTTCACGCTTATTAGTTTACTTTTAGAAGTTAATCAATCTTCTAGCCGTATTGCGCACCTGGAACGGGCAGTTTGTTTTATTCGATCATGACTCTTTAAACTTCCTAACTTATACCTTTTAGAAGATTTCATATTTATTTGACTGATTTTGTGTGTATATATTTAGTTTTTTGTGCAAAAATATGAAAAAATTTCATTAGTACTTTACGAAACGTTTTAGAAAATATTTAGCGGAGAACTTTTTCTCCCTCCAAACGTTATACGAAAGACCAGAATTCTGATTTGCAATTTTCTTCACTTTATCTGACGTAATTTTGTTTCATAAAAGAGAAGCTGTCAAAGTATCTCTTTAATAATTACTTAAGATTTCCTGCAAATTTCAGCGCAGTTCTTTCTACAAATTTTTTATAAACTTATTTCTTATGGAGTGAGTTTCTCCCTGATCCTTTGTGGGGTTAACCCTTGGTGTTTTTTAAAGATAATAGAATCTTATATTTAATAAATGACCTGCTGGGAGTATTATATATCATTTTTCTAAGGTAATATAGAAAGTGATGGGAATGGTCCAACTGTCTAATTACTGCGGTTAAAATTTCTTTGAAGAAACTATCTTTTTAAATTTAATTATGGTAACTATGGTAACCAGCCTTGTGAAATGATGTTTCTGATAACCAATAGTTAATCTTGCATACTTAATCTCTTTAGATACAATATTAGTCTCCAAATACTATTCATTATCCAATTATACGCATATTTGAATTGGATTTTATCTGATGATTATAAACCTTTTCTGCTCTCACTAAAGATTTCCCTTAAAGATAAATGCTGAGACGCTTTATCTCACACTAAGTGAGTAAATAGGCAGGCCCACTGTTTCGTATCCATTCTAACTGGTAATACGCGGCATGGTATATTTGCAACATGCAGGGTCTGTGGAAAGGCTTTGCAAAAATATATCTATACACATTTATGGAAAAGTTAGATCCACCTTCAATCGTATAAAGGACTTTTACGGCTTAGTCAGGGTCATTAACCTCAGTCCAATTGATTGCCTAAAATAGCAAGAAAAGTGCAAAACTTGCATCCTCTTATATTTCCTCATTCTTTTACGCGGACTTGCTAATCGTCTATATGTATAAAAATAGCTGTTGCCAAGACAACTTGTTTCACCTAGTCGGTAACACACGTTCAACTTAAAGTTTTCAACTAGTTTAAAGAATTAAACGCTTTGTCTTTGTAAGAAGATGTTTTATAAGAATATCAGGCTGATATTTCAGGTGAAAAACAATAAGTCTATGGCTTGGAACAATAGAGAGATAAAAATAATAACCAGCCTTACTACTACTTTTTCATACTTTTTTTAAACGCAGTAAGATAACCTAGGCAATTGGTACTAACATGTAGTTTCTAGCTAAATTTTCGATGTTGAAATTGTAGAGGAAGTTAGTTTCTCTCATCAGCTGCCACGAGACCATCTGTACCTAATGATACACTCTTCATCTAATTAACTAGCTGAACATCCTACATTTTCTTATTAGCGCAATATAATCGTCTCGAATATCTTTGAGATAAAAAAGATTAATTAAGCTTATAAAGACAAAAGGAATGAGCCTTAGGAACGCTAAATTATAATTATATCTCAAGTGAAACGAGATGTCCTTTGGTTGATAAGAAATTAAACACTTAGGAATAAAAATGTGCAGCAAATGTTTTAGGTGGAAATAAAACATACTTTAGGGGCAGAAAGTGTCCCAGTTTTTGACTCTTATCGCAACAGCTTCGTACCTTACAAATCAAAACTCACGTAGGTTTTCTCGCGTAATCACAGGAAATTTCTTAACTGGCGAAAATTGTTTTTGTGTGTCTGTTAAATAAGTACCCATCCCTTGTAACTTAAAACGCGAAATTGGCAAAGAAACGTAGCAGTTTATGCCCTTAAAGTAAACACTGTGTAAACTTTTTTCTTTACTTCTGTTAAATGCAAGAGATGCAACTATGTTTTCTTCGCTAAGTCATGAAACATTCCATAGCAATTCTTATTCTTCTGACAACCCCTTCGTTTTAAAATTACGTCTTTAATTTTTTGAATTACGTTGATGGACAGTAAATTTTATCTAGGTATATACTAATGCAGGGGAGAACTAAAAATTGAAACAATACACATATTTATAAAAGCCAGGAAATTTATCTTCAGCCTGTTGGGTTCTTATTTTTTTTAAATGTTAAACCTGAAATTCTTTTGTTCTTATATTTTTGTTCACTTTACCTTGAAAATATTTGCGATGTAAGTAAAGCAGAATATCATTTGCCCTTGCTTTACCATTGTTCTTATTTTTTAACAATTTCCAGCCTCATTGTTCTAATAGATTGTTCTTGTATCTAAAAAAAATACGTAAATGTTGGAAAACTATTATTATATTTCTTGTACGTGTGCCAAGTTTTAAATTTCATCTTTATAGTAATTAAAACCATGTCATTCCAATATTTAAACATCCTGTGGATAAAATTGAGCAGCTTTTATATTCATAAAAAAGGAAAACAAAAATAGTTTTAAAGAATCATAAAATCGTGTGATCTCTCTTTTAATGCGATCAATGCAGTTTCTAATCAAAAAACCAACTGCAGATCTTAAGTCAACGTTCCGATTGATTCACCAAAAGCAAGGTCTGTAAAAACTAATAGCTAAACTTGTATTTAAGAGTAGCTGTTTACTTAGTCGTTGCTATGAGAAGCGTTGCTAAAATTATCCCTCCTACATTTCCCACAGGTTTGAAATCTTTCTTTTTTTCAATTAAGTTTGACTTCTGTAGTCAAAATTCTAGCGGATAAATATATAGAGATCTCAAACAGTTAACATTAAAAATCTCACAAATCTGATTATCTACTTTTCCATAAGAGGACTGGGATGTAACCGTAGTTGCATTTCAAATGATCAAATTATTGCCACGACTACATAATTGGTCTTCTCAAATGCATTATTTGAAAAGGATGACATTCTGAAAAAGATATGTCGTGATAGTTTAATATAAAAAAAATTAGCAGCGTTGCAATTGTTCTGCTAGCTATGTTTCTGTCCAAAAGGTCCGTTTTTACATTTCCACTGTTTCAATAAATGTTGACCTACTTATTGATGAGAGGCTGTATGTGCGTGTTATAGATAGTTTTAATTCAACACAGACTTGGTCAGTTCATTTTCGCACAATTTCAAAAAGGAAAATTGTTATGGTAAAGTTCCTTTCTTAGCATTTTTCTTAATTGTGCAATTTTTTTTAATTACAAAGCAAAAAGATTCTAGTTATAAGATACTGCCTTTATTCCGCGTGCTTGTGTCACCAGCGTAAACCAGTTGTTTAAGTCCGCAAGAAGATAGAAAAAAAATGGCTACCTCCTTACATATCTTGTGGAGATAAAAGTTTAAGAGGTTTGTCTATTTCTTATCTTATTACGGTATTAATTCTTTTATAAAAATTGAAAAAATTACAATCTTAACCACCAAGGCAACCGTCGAGCTACATAAAGTGGATTCTTTTCTAATTTAGTATGATTCCATGAGGATTGAAAAGATACAGGTACAGTCATTTTCCTTTCTCTGTTATTTCTTTTTACTGATTTCTTCAGATTTTTACTAATTGCTTTTCCTTTCTGCTTTGTTTGTGTTTAAATTTTTATATCGAACTTTTACGCTACTAAATGAATTTAAAAAAATTTGCGAGTATAAAACTTTTAAAATGCTCGACCACTTAAGCCCTGAAAGGTATAAATCTTGGCGATTGTTGATCTTAATTTTTCTAAACAAGTTTTTTAATAAAATTTTTCTACAAAGCAAAAACTCTGACTTCTATTTCTGTTTTTACCGTCGTTAAGTGACTTTTTATTTTGAGAACTAAGCGAAACAGACCAGAAAGAGATGATTTCCACCGTCTGTTTAGTTGAAAAATATTTCTCTTTAATTTTTTTTTAATTATTAATTGCGTATTTTTATTCCGTTTCCGGAAGATGTTTCGGTACGTGCAAGAACACCTTAAGACAGGAATTTTCAACTCAATGTAATACATCATATTTCGGTTTTACCAAACCAACTTATTTTGCATTTATACAAGTTAATATAATTTGTATATAAACTTACAAGAATGTTTAAAACTTCAGCGACTACACTTATCACAAAAATATTATAATACCGTTTAATGCTACGAATAAAGCCTTGACAGTTTACAATAGAGCATACTTCACTAAAAATTACAAAACGAAGTTATCAAAACTTATGTAACTAGAGAAATTTTTGTATTTCAGCAAACTTTGAGAGTATGTATGAAAAATTAGGTGAAAATAATGTAACAGTTTATTGAATTTTCTTTTCATTTTTATATTTTGTGGGAAGGATATTAATAAAGGCCTTGCGTCATTTAGCTACTAATTTTTTGACATTTCTACTTTCTCAAAAAAAGGGGACACGACCGTTGATTTAGTTAGCTTTCGACACTTTTATTCAAAGGGGAAAGGACGGACGTGTTGATTTGAGAACTTTCGGTCTATAGCATTAAAAAAGATAAGCGAAAATTAACAATTCTTTAACCTTTATATTTTTTTCTGTTATTACTCACTACGCGCTTAATAATCTGCACTGGTTACAGTAATATTTTCTTTCTGCTTTTTACAACGTCCGTTTTAATAAACATTAACATCTTAAGATGCGGAAATAATTGTTCAAGGACATAACTTTTGTAGAAGGAAAAACTATATAACGAACAAGGATGGCTGGGCTTCATATTTTGCTTCCTTTCTCATTAATTGTTAGTAAAATACATCCTATTAAAGTAACAATTTTTTTAGTTACTTCAATTTAGCTACCTTACCCAGCTACATTTTTTTACATCGCACGTTGACAAAGGATCGTTTAAAATACGCAAAATACAATAAATATCTATAAGAATTATATGCGAAGATTCTCGGATGGTGATGAAGACTTTAAGAATTGTGAGAAGTGTGTAATGTCGAAGTTATCTTATTATAAATAGAGCTGTTCGGAAATATTCCTTTTTTTTAAATTTGTCTGTTGTTGATCATTCTAAGCCAGCAATGTTTTTGCAGGATAAGTAAGTGTTTTCAATAAGTGTTAGTGTTTCAATAAACGACTTTCATATACAGAAAACAAGAAACAAAAGTCAAATCAAATCTAGAAACAAAACAAAACAACAACAACAGCAAATAATGCGTAATTTGATGAATATTTTTGTGCACTATGAGATTTCATCATAAGAATCTGTGCTGATCAGTGGACACTCTGACAATATTAATCACAAGCATAATTAAGTTTTCATTATAAGAACTCCTTCTTATAATTTTGTTATTGGAGGGTTTGGGGTTTGAATCAAGCCACTAAAATTTTTGAATAATTGTACCTTCGAATAATCGTATACAGTTTAAGATATCATTTTAAATTTAAAAGAATTGCCTTTTTTAAAAAAATTCAATTAATTGGCGCATTTAAATCCGTAGCATTAAATAGAAAAGCATGTTTTTTATCCATCTATGAGAATTTTGGTCAATTATTAGGCAACTTGCTTAGTAACTCCCAGGCCTTCAGTGTGCAGAGATTCTGTTGACTTTCATTTTCATATAAAAACGCCCCCACTTTTTTCTTGTGAAATGTCACAGGAGCAAGCGTTCACCAACGTTCGCGAAGAAATAAGGTAGCAAAAATTTTGCGAGAAATAATTCGCCAATGCCATGAATAATACCACACCATAGCTTGGTACGATTTAAGTCATATCCTACTGGTGTTAGTGTAGCTTTCAATTTCTTAAACACATCTTGGTGCACTGCTACAAGATCTCAAATTTATTGAGGCTCTATCACTGCGTTTTTTCAACCAGATTAAAGTTAAAAAGCGTTCAAAATTTCTCTTTATAAACGCCTGTCAAACGTTATCTTGTGAAACGTATGGCGCTGTGACGTCAGCATAAACTTTGTTGTTTATTTTAAGGACAAACACACTGCTTGCACATACTTTATCTTACCACGTGTGTTTTGCAAAATTTCCTTTAGAGAGGAAAAGGGGTGATAGATTGGGAGGAAAATGTAGAAAAAAATTGTTATTACTTTCGATACAAAGTTGATAGTTTCGTTAGTATGTTTAGAGTGTTTCAAATTTGCTTTAAAACTAAACATAAACAAAGCAGACAGCAGCCATTTGCAGTAAAAAGATGGCACGTCTTTTACTTCATTGGAAACACGTAAGAAAACTTTTTGAGTTCTTTAGCATATGTTGCAAAGTTTCCTAGCATATGACGTTGTAGATGTAAACATGTGCACGTCAAATATATATTACATTAAGTCCCATACAAACACAACTTCCTGTTAAGGCGGGCAGTTAATCTAAGCGAAACCAATTTCGCTAAAATCTCGCAAAATTCCTCTCGAAAGTATATTATTTGTGAACAAACAAAATACAGAATGTTTGGTTAGCAAACAAAAACTTATCAAGGACATCACGTACACATATGCAACTTCTCTATAATGTAAACAAAGCGGTGAAAAGTGTTTGACCGCCAATCTTAAACCGCCGGACTAACTTAAATCTGTTAAAGCTCTCGTAAGACATGTGTTGAATATATAATTAACAAACCGGTGGTGACATTCAGACTTATCTCCAGTAGACAGGTTTAGTTATATACGCCGTGTTACTGTTGTAGGAAAAACATTGCAGGAACATCAAATGGTCGTCCAATAGACACTTGCTTGACTAGCAAATAAGATTTGATGATAATAATAAGAAAAAAAATGCAAAAAAATAGTAGAACTCCTTTTAAAAGGTGCACACAAGTAGAAGAAAGGCTTGTCAATTACTCGAATTTGGATGATTTCGTTATGCAAGAGGCTTAACCAGATAGCTTTTTTTAAAGGTATCACAATTATCTAGAATCCATTGGAACTATGGGAGTCAGTCTTATCCTAAATGGTTTAAGGCAATCTCAATGGAACTTTTAATAATAATCCTGTACATTACTTGTCCCGAAAACTTATTTCTAACGAGATTCCTGACTCTGCCTTATCTCTCTAACTTTGGACATGCTTCCCTAATGGGTTTAAAGTTAGTACAGTATATTAGAATGGCATCGGAGGAAATGGTGTCATTCGTTTTGTTTACATCATCACTTTTTCCGTGACGTCGTCAGAAATCTAAAATTCGGTCTAGAAAGTATCTAAGTCTGCCTCATCATTTTATGAAATAATTTAGGTCTTATTTGATACCCTTGTGTCGAGAAATTGCATACTTTGAGAATTCAAGAAAAATAATTTTACACGCGGCGGAAACAGAAACAAGTGAAAGTGTATTTTCAAATCCATTATCTCCCTTTAAATCTAAAAAATCAACCCTAAAATTTAGGCAAGGAAAAGGAAATCGATTAATTAGTTGATTAAGTTTTGCTTGCATAGAAAAGGTTAAGGGTGGCTAAAAAGTTGGATGCAATTTTTTATGCTCGTTTACTGTTTCTTTATCATTATTTATTTTCTTTAGTTATTTATTATGTATTATCTTATTAGTAAAATCAGGTGTTCAATAATTCTATAAATATGAAGTTATTTGGAATCTGTGATAACAGCATAGGTACGAATCCCTATGTTCTTCAGAAAAAAATAGCATACCTCGTCACAATCTTTAAATAGCTAGCTGCCCCATGTATTGGTATATAAGGTTGACTGTTCCTACCTAGATGAATAGATGAATATTTTTTTTTTGATCTGGTTGACAAAGATTCTTAAAAAAAAGCTAGACTATGTGGGTAACTCTTTCAAGGAGATACAATAACTAGCTACCATAAAAGCCGAAAAGTGAAAGATTGTTTTTCTTTCTTCACCTTTTGACTCGAACTTAGAATCACGTATTAAATGTTCTCTGAGTGCCCAATCTTCCGTCTTTTTTGAGATTTTTCTTTGGAAAGGAAATGTTTCACTAAATTAGATGGCACAACAAAAGTCACGCCCGGTCAAAGAGACTCCGGTACAATTAGGGTTAAATAGGTGACTTTTAAGATTAAATAACGATGGTAACTGCAGGTATAGTTTTGTCTATATGCAAAATCCAGATTTCATCGTAGCTAGACACAACTATGCACGTGCTGATTAAAGAAAGACCATAAATCATGGCGCAAATACCAAACTTTAAAACTGTTTTTGATGCGAACTTTTAACAACACTGTTGCTTAGACCTTGTAAAAATTCGTACCGTTAGTTACATTCCACTACTTGGGAATAAACTTGTCATAATTACATTGTTTTCACACTTGCCCAAACACATATATGCTAAAGTACTTACTTTGTGTAATTGCTACCTGCCCTCTCTTATATTAATAACAGTAATTTTGTTTAATAACCGTGCTAGAAATACACAGATATCTGGAATATGAACAACGGGCGAAACTCTGATACCCGGTATATGTTCGTCAGGCGTAACCGTGATTTTTCCCACGGGATAAAGACTAGTCTCTTTAATAATACCCGAATGTTGTGTGTTCAAAATGGTTGCTCGCAGCTTTAGTTCGAAGGGTAAAAATCTAAGAGCCGGCGGTCCTTAGATTTTTCCGCAGGCTAACAACTAGTCTAGTGTAATAATAACCGTATTTTGTACAAAATGGTTGCTAAATCTAGAGAAAAAAATAAAAAATAGAGCTGCCCGAAATATGTACGACAGGCAAATTTTTCTACAAGCAAACAACTACTTACTTACGATCAAATTAACACAGTTTAAAAATAAGTCTTACCTTTACCCACGTTTCTTACCACGTTATGTACCAAATATGGTAGACATAGTGGCTTGTAATATAAATACTCAAGGGACTTCGCTTCGTGACGTCATAGGAAGGCAAACCCAGTGAAAATATTTCATCATGTAAGGTCTTTTTGTCTGCCTAGCCTATAGACAAGTCATTACGTCATCATATTTGCGTGAATGTAAACTCACAACGTGCTTGTGGTGAGGTAAGCAAAAATTTAATTTCCGAAAATCAAACCGAAAGAAAGACAGCGGAAAATTTGTTTTAAATCCATCCTCAGCGTGTTATTTTGACGGCTTTTCACGTCTTTTAAATCCTTTGTTTACCAACAAAGTTTACAAGTTTTCCGAGAATTAGCTATATGTTGTAGGGTACTGATGTTTTTATTAAGAAGGCTATGTATTCCCTCTCGCTTGTCTTTTTTTGGGGCAGACTTGCTTAATGAACTCGTTTAACAAAGATTTATACGTTAATGGCTTACAGGAATGCTTATTGTGTGGTTTTTGGCTGTGTAAGCAATTTGTTTCCTATAAAAAATATTTTTTTTCATGAAAACATATCTACCATGTAATTAGATATTTTGAAAGCTGTGAAAGCTCAAAACTTTGGTGTTCATCCGAACATTATAAGACTTTCCAACGTTTAAAAATTTAAAATGTCAGGAAATTTCTAAACTCACTGACCTTGCTCACCCAGCCTGTTATACTCTGTCCCCTTTTGTGGAACCAAATTGTATGTTTACCACAATCAACTTCTTCTTTTCCGGTTTTAATGCATTAATGCTTTATTTCTTAAGTAATATCATCTACTCGAGGTTGCTACTTTATGTATAGAAGTCAATTATGCAAAATTTCGACTAATGACTTTCGCAGTTTTCATACACTTTATAATTTTCTCCCATAATTATTTTTACTGCAAAAGTGCAAGCTCTTGTAGATATTAAGAAACTTTAAGTATTAATGTATTCGTTACTTTGAAGATAGAAAAAATTCTCTTACGAGTTCGATTGTTCAGGCAAAGGAGAAAAGAACTATACAAGGGGATGCATTTTCAAGCTTGTGGTTTGGCTATGTGCAGATGAAGATTTGCGGTTAAGACCGGAACATGTCTTTGGAAACTCACAACATCGTCAAAAATATTCACCTATTGTTTAGCGTACGAAAAGTCAAGCAGTTAGACATATCGTCCGTGAGCAAATAATTTATGTAAACATGTCATTTGTTTGTTTTAAGATTCTAACACAAACACGAGTAGCATTGGAATGTGTATTTTTGACTTGTTGTGTCCACCCAAAAAATAGGTATTTGCGTAAATGATTACTTTCGAATCGTTACTAGCTATCTTATATATAAGTTTTAAACAATTACTATTTCATTCTTGAGGATCGGAGGTCAACGAAAGGTAAGGTGAAAGTTTTGCAAAAATATGATTTTTTTAAACGGTTTTTTTTCGCGTGTGTGAACAAGCTATATGCTTATGGCTAGTGTTACTTTAAAGGAAGAAAGTTTTTCCCGCGAATTTTTCTAAAACGTGTTGTCCGCGAAAGTTTTTCCCGCGAATTGTTTTGTAAATTTAGTTTCCAGTGAAGGCTTTTTATGTTAATTGTATTTAACTAACTCAGTAAAAGCAAAAAACAAGTATCGTTGTCTGTAGAAATGGCGTTGAGAAGAAAGGCTTAGAAACTATAACAAAGGTGATAAAGAAGCAGAACAATAATTTTTGTAATTTTTGTCAACGAAAAAATAATTTTCATTTAAAAGGCTGATGAAATTTCGGAAGATTGCGAAGAAATTATAATCATAGACTAAGAATATTATATTCTACTTTTTTTATATAAAATAATTACAACATTCATATCCCTTGTTTTATATTGTTTTTTAATACTTCATTATCGATCCGCGAAAGTTTTTTCCCGTAAAAAAAATCCAAATTGTTCGTCCGCGAAAGTTTTTCCCCGTAAAAAAATTCCAAATTGCTCGTCCGCGAAAGTTTTTTCCCGCGATATGCAAAATTTTTGCGGTTCTTCCGAACCGCGAAACTTTCTTCCAGCGAAAGTTTCTTCCTTTAAAGTATATATTTACTATAGTATTGAACACATCTGTTTGAGTATAAAAATAAAAGAACAAAATAAAAATAAAATCGCATTAGATTCTTCTTACTCCAATTCTTGTTACTAATTCTTGTCTCCTTTAACGCCATTTCATACCCTTTCAAATTTTCATACGTCTATGATACGAAGAACCTTTAGGAATAACATGGCAAAATATAAATCAGAAAAACAACTAACAAAAGGCGATCTAAATTGCATGACTGGAAAACTTATTTTCTATTTACTCTCTGCGTTTATTACACTTGCAACCCGTGATTGAAGTTACTCATCGCATGCGAATACTCGCCACACGAGATTGCTTGCTTGCTCGACATCAAGAATTTTCCGCCACACTGATGAAGTAAATTACTTAAGTCAGCATTAGTATCCTAAGTATCTTTTCTTTATCCCTATTATTGTTGCCGGAGAGTAAAAGGAACCCAGGATGGGTGTAGTTTAATCCCTTTTTGACAATACATCTCAGTACAACCAGTACAGTACAACCAAATTTTCTCCAGATAACTGTAAATGGTTTTGATTATAACCCGTTGAATTCTTTGATTTTCCATTTAAATTTAGTTTTTTATCATAGTATGAAATAATTTAGCAACTTTATGTAGGAATTCAATATTTTGGAAGTTTTATTAAGTTCTTGAGTCGGATGTTTTATTATCCATCTGTCGTAATTTTTTTATGAACAGTTAGAAACATTTATATCATTTTATACCTGATAGTATACAGTATAGTTTTCGAAGATAGATACGTTTAGGCGAAAGAATCTTATTCGTCAAGCGAGGACTATTTTATAAATGCTTGCTCATATTGCTTATATAAACAACACAAGCAACTTAAGACTTTAACTCTTCAAAGAACGAAGCAACTTGTAAGTAAGAGCCATTCTAAAGTGAATTATTAAAAACATAGGGCATAAACAAATTTAAAAATCATGAGACTTTCCTTGTATTCAAAGTCATGTCAATTTCATACGACGACAAGCGTGATAACAATTTTGATTGGCGCACCAGACTAACCAATAAACTAAAAATAATAAAAACGATGCACCATCTAGGATTAAACATTGTTAGACCCAAGTGAAGAAATTTTTAAAAGGTGACAAAACTTCGATAAGAAGGTTGCCTGTTTTTCACTATAGCATATCGCGGTCTAATCTATTTGAATGACTTTATCCCTCATGTATGGGGGAGTTAACTTGCTTTAAGCTTAATAAGGGCTGAATCATTTTTAATATTCTTTTCGATGCTGTTTCATTTAATGTAATAAAAAGAAAAAAGAAGCGTTGGAGGGCTATTGAAACAATTAATTAAAATATTTAGCCATTCTTTCTGTCTTTCTTTCATATTTTTTTTTTTTACCTAACTGATGTCATTATTTTAATATATACATATATATTTTATATATATGTATATAAAATTTATGTATATAAATTTTATAATATGTATAAAAAATATATATATATATATTTTTAAATTGAGCTGGGACTTCCGCTGCCCCTCAACGCCTATTTGATTGGGCCTACGCATGTGAGATAGTAATCGATGGCTCATCTGATAAAGTAAAGTCGCAGCCATTCTTCTGTTTAAAAAATTAATAGAATAATAAAGGCTAGCATGACACATTTTTTGCATGTCAATATTTAATATGTTAAAGCTGTGCTTACACGTTGCACTTTAAGGTTAATGTCTGATTAAACTGTCTAAAAAGAATATGATATCATGTTGTTTGCTGGTGAAGTCAGATTATGAACTTGGGGGAAAAATATATTTTCATTAATCCCACCACATAAATATACTTAATCGTTTTCAGTTCGTATATTTCGGAACAGGTCAAAAGTTATATTTCGAATGCTTTCAAAAATAGAATTCTGATACATAGACACGTAGTAGTAAATAATTTAGGAACATTGGAAATCCAACGGTCTTTTTATTATTACACGAAAAAATATCTCATGATTGTTCTTAGATTTTTGCACTTTAAAGACTAAAAATATGTTCTTAAGATGTTCACCATCTAAGCCAACCTTGTTCCCAGCGCTATTGATTAGCTACACTTAGACAACAAGCGCTGGAAATGAAGTTGCTTTTAGGAAGTTCTTTATAATAAAACAAGATAAAATTACTTTTGTACCTAACAAATTTTTAACCAAATAAAACCTTGTATCTTTAACGGATAAGTATGTACATATTTATATATCAAGTCAAAGCCATTTTGATAAATGAAAATTTTATGATCATATTATCGATACTATTGCCATATCAACTGCAGAACTGAAAAAAAGACAAAAATTATGTCACTCATTACCATGGAAACTAATTTTAATGTTTATGAAACATTATAATTTTTATAACGCACCACTGTTAAAATTTCCCCTACTTGAAAATGACTTACTGGTATCGAAAGATCTTTGTTTTTGGTAAATTAAATTAAACTTTTTCCACCATATACACACATGGTAGTGTGAGTCATGATGATGTACGAAACTGTTTTAATGTGTTAAGGCCCTTAAGAATGTTCGGATTAGTGTAGTACTCAAGCTTTTCTGTTTTTCCTATTTTCTTACCAAATATAGAGATAGTTTGTTTATCTCCGGAAATGATAAATTTGTCTATAAAAGTCGTCGTGATTTTTTCGGTGTATTCAAATAACAGGTTTTCGTTTATCGGCTGGAACGATAAATTGAATGTCTAATAATTCAGAAAAAAGGAATCGTTTCTCGTTATAAGAGAATATAAACACAAATTTACTTGCGTTTTATGCAAACCTAATTTTTTTTTTTTACTTATGGGGATAGCAATTTTAGCTGTAAGTACTTATATATTTTCTTTTAAAGTATGATATATCAACCTTGTTTTCGCGCGCTTTTTATTTGTGTATTTACAAACACGATTTAAATTGCATGGCTGGAAGTTTATTTTATGTTTACTCAATTTTATTGTCTCTTTGATTAACCACAGCTGTGTACACCATTTTTAAAACCCATTTTTTGACACTTGTCGATGACGCAAAGGTTACAGATCCTACATAATAACGGTCTGTGGTGCAACGTTATCTCTCTCTACTTAATAAATAAGCAAATAATCAAAATGCAACTTATCTCCAAAGTTCATATTTATTGTAATTCCAGTTTATTATTTCCACCTAAAACAACCCTGTCTCCAAGGCTTGTTAGATTCTTTATATTTGGATATACCTTCCGTCTAACTATATCAAAAAAAACCTTGGCACGAAGTTGGTTCTAACGAGATCTGAAGTTTACATTCACAAAAGCTGTCACTCAAAAATGACACATTTTTAGCACTCACGCGTTACAGGCGCACGAATCTATATATAGTCGCATTAAATTTGATCCCCATAGATTAAAAAAAATATCGAGAATATAATATAAGAATAATCTGGAACCTATTTTTTTTTTCCCCTGATAAATTTTAGTAGTGGAAAGATAGCTTATAAAGTTATACAACAGAAAGAAGATACGACATTGTAGATAAAAAGCAAAAAAAAAACGCAAATGAAATGTCACATTATTGATTTTTAATACTTTTAATATATGACACACACACAAAAAAATAATATTTGAGCCTGTCATCAAGACGTAGCACGAATGCGACCTTCCCCTTCAAATTTGAGGCAATCGACCACCAATGTCAAATATCAGAAGAATTGTTCTACCAATAGAAATCCTTCTCTAGATTTATATGTTTCACTGATTGACTTTCTCTCCTCAGTGATAACAGATAGCTAAAGCATTTTACTAAGATGGTGGCACAAGCTTTGGAGCAGGTTTACATGCTTTATTTTCTTTAATTTTTTATCATCATTTTCTTTTTCTTATTCTATATAGTCGTTACCCCCTAGAATAATCTACGGGTTTGACTGTCAGCGTAATGTATCAATCTGCAGGGTTGTCGAATAAAGTTGCTTACAGCCATTTTTAACAGACAAAATATGGTTAATAATGAAAATACTAGTCGTTGACCTGAGGCTAATACCATGGGTCGTCCGTCAGCAAATTATCTGCTCTGCCGGGAAAACTGCGTACATCAACTAAAACATGTTACCTAAACTTTTGTGCGGCGGGATAGAGAAAAGAAAGCCCACCGTGTGTTTATACCTATACTTGAACTCAAAGTCAGCGATTTTACACCTAAGGTGCAAATTTTCATGATTTAAGAAAGAAAAACAAATATCTATTTTTGTGTTATTGTTATTATTTTTATTTGCTTGATGACTTTTCGCAAAAAAATTATCTTTAATAAACATGGCTGATTCACTGTCAACCTTGTATTTATTTACTTCTAATACTGATGACATTACGTCATTTATATGACCATTTAGAACAGGGTGACTACACATGGCATACTTTGTCTTGCAGTCATCATCAGTCATGAAATATATCAATAAAATGAAATTTGCAATAAAAGTTATCTTACAAAAATATCTGATAGCGAAAACTGTCATTGCTCAATCTCGTTTCCAGACCTCTTTGTCGCTCTTTAATGTTGTAGTCTATTATCAAAAAGCGAAGAAACCAGAGTGATATCACAATAATGGTAATTATAAGAATGTATAAGTTACCAGCGACATGCCGCCACGTTTTTTTAGTTACAGTATATACTTTTGACGTGGCGTAGCTGTAATTTTCTGAAATGACGCCAATCTTAAATCAGCGCCCCTTATATAAGCCCCACCACTAAGAGGTACAAAATGAATAGGTGTGCTAAGTTATTGTGGAACCTGAAACGTCTTTAATTTTTTGTTATCGAGGCTGTGTATTACGAAGAGGTTTCTTTACTTAAGGATTTGTTATATATTTAAATATATAAAAAATGTTCTGTGACTAACAATTTACAGCCATGTTTTTTCAAGCTTTAATTTTGTTCATACCTGTGAAAGGCCGCTATTCGAGTCTTTCTCTTAGGGAACTTTTTAATGAAGCGAAAAACTTTTGTAATATTAACATTTGATATTGAGAATATAAGTTAAAGTATCGTATCATAATTTGATAGGAACAAAAGCGCAACCTCGTTCTCAGTACTCATTTTTGTTCGTCAGTCAACCAGTGCTGAGCGTGACAATAAGTTGTGGCAAAAGTACTTTTTTTCTTAAACAGGGATGCTCCAACCAGTTAGCGTATTTCCACTTAAATAAGCTTTGTTGAGGGTCAGATCTTTGCAAAGGTTACCACGATGTTTTGTTGTAAAAGTGAAATTGTTTACTTTGAGTTCTGTTGTGTGAAATGAATAAATAAGTTTTATAAAAGAACTCTTATAAAATTCTCATATTTCGCAATTGTTTTACAGGCATTTTAAAGCATTTTGCCTCACTTATTCAGTTTATGTTACGTCAGCATAAAATCCATTTAATTTCCATCAGTCTGTTGCTTAGCAATATGCGACCTAAATGAGATGGAAATTCATGTTAATTTATTATAATGTTATCGTATATAATCTGCATTAATTAATTTCTTACATTTGTATACTTTAATGTACTCCCACGCATAATTATAAACGGAAATGTGTTTATTCATAATGGCGGCAATAGCCAATACTACATTCCGCAAAATACTAAAGACATAGTAGACAGCTTCAGGATGTATAGTTTACCAATAATGAGCCGCGTTGCGTAAAAAGAATTTTTATTTACGAACGCCCTTTCCTTATTTTCTTAGAACGTGTGATCACTAGATGTTATTTATACTAACATTTTTAGTGTTTCCATCGATTATCGTGTCATTATAAAATAATAAAAATTCGATTTACTAGACTGTTCCAAAGTACTAAGAAAAAACAATTGTATTAGCTGACCTTCGAGACACCGGAGGTCTGGAACTAGTGTGAGAATTGATGAAATGTGCAGCCTGGCACGAAAATGGAATCTTCCTTAATTTAATAAATTTATATTACAACTATTCATTTCGGACATCGGATACTAACTAAGTTAAAACTCAGAATATAAACTATATAGTAAAAAAAAATAAAGTAAAAGAAAAAAAATTGTTTTCCTTAAAAAAGATAAATTAATGGTTGAAATTATTATCTCTTTTTCTTTTTCTGTATCTCACACCCTGATCCAAAATGATGATAAAGCAATAATCTAGATCCACCTAAAAACAAACAAACTAACTAACTAAAAAACAAAAATGCGAGATAGAAATCATAAAAAATTAAGAGCCTCCTAATGACGCCGCATTTTTTCATTTAGTACATACCCTTTCATGTAAAAATTGCACGAAATTGTATCTTGAATTTTTGTTGATGCAATAACTGCTTTGATTTTAGAATATTACAGATTTTGACAATAGCATGGTAGCCATGTCAGAACAATCATCATCGGAACATAAAAAGCCGGTAGACGATAACACGAGTGATGACATCACGAATGCTGTTAATTCAGTTTTGAAAGGTAAATCACTTGTTATGCAATGTTTATACCAAATAACAAATTGGAAGGGAATCTAATGCTTGAAAAAATAATTCCAAACAGGATAAAAATTTAAAAACTGAATCACAAAAAAACAGATTAATTAAGACCAAAAACTTGATTAATTAGCGTGCTTGACATTTAATGACATTTCATTTTGATGGACGTAGAAGTTGGCGGAATCGCTGAAATTTTTGAAATCTGTCTCCACTAATTTAGTTATGGCTGATTACCTTAAGGCGAGTGGGAGGATCATGCCGACTGCTTTTCAAATTACGTCCGCATGTGTATTTTGCAAAAAAAGTAAATTAATACCACTACTAATTGCAACGTGATGCAATGACGTCAAAAAAATGACTGCATAATTAGCAATGTCTACATATCAAATATAATTGCCATCTTTTTCACTTCGTAACAAGACAGCGGTGAATAAGGTTGTCAGAGAGTTATACTAATGACTAACGGTAGGTACTTTACGTATGACAATACAAATGGAAATTTAAAAGTTAATTACACAGGTGTGTTTGGACACCCTTGTATTTAACTCTTCGCAATGCTGACTAGTTATGCGTGCATTGTTTTTTTTCATTTTTTTATTTGAGTCATTTACTCAGCTAATAATTTTATGTGGTTTTGGAAAATTACCTGGAATATGTATACGAATATAAGATGGTATATTGCTCTTAGGCTACATTTGTTTTTTACATCATTAACTAATTAACTAACTAACTTCAACCTTGAACCAATTTTTTTACTAATTCGCTAATTAGGTCTTTTATCCACGCGTCAAAAAGTTGATGTTAGTTAAATATCAACAGATCAAGGGATAAAACTTAAAATTAATGTCGTGCATATTCAACATTTCTGTGCTTGATTTGTATTCTCACATAATTATATAAATATTGTTTTTATTTCCAGGTTACGACTGGACTTTAGTACCAATGCCTATTCGAGCAGGAGCACCAAGCCGGTCACGGTCTCATGTCAAACGCCCAATGAACGCTTTTATGGTGTGGGCGCAGGCCGCGAGGAGGAAGCTTGCTGACCAATACCCGCATTTACATAATGCTGAACTCAGCAAAACATTAGGGAAGTTATGGCGTATGTTGAACGAGGAAGAGAAGAAACCGTTCATGGATGAAGCTGAACGATTGCGTTTGAAACATAAACAAGATCATCCCGATTATAAATACCAACCAAGACGGAAGAAAAACTCAAAAGATGGATCTCCTGATAACAACGAAGCTGAAATTACGGCTTCCGATTTATTACGTGTTATTAAAGGAGAAACATTACCTTTGAAGAAGAACTGCGGTAGTATGTCTGATTCATCCGAGAGCCCTCAAATGAGTCCTTATCAAGAGTTTAGTCCAAAATCTTCATGTTCCTCGAATAATCCCTTTAGTCCGAAAGAAGTCCGATCCAACGATACATCTCGATACCCCGATTCGGTTTCTCCGACAAAAGACGATGACATTGAAGCCTTAGATCTTCCAAATGTTTCGTTAAACTCATTTATAAAGGAGAATATTGTTGACATCAATAAAAATCAAATGAGTGTTGAAGTCAGTGACTTAGAACAGTATTTGCCATGTGCTTCACAGAACGTTTCCATGACAACTTGCATGGAGAACATTCCAAAATGGACAGATTTTCAAACATCGGTGTACAGTCAAACGCAGACTACTCCACAGCAGAGTAGTCATTTTAACCCCCTGAATAAACTGCAGCAGTTCGAGGAGATGACACAATCCTCTTTTATGCAGAATCAGCTACCATCTCCAGTGTATTCACGCATGAGTAGAAACAATGGCAGGTACAACCCTTATACTATAAACAATACTTCTGTTTCAAGAAGCATCAGTTTCCCCCCAAGCATGAAAAATACAAACGGGACTGGAAGTCTGCAGAATACACAAAGGTCGAGCTTAACTTCCCAAGGACTAATAGACTTTACTGCACATCAACCCATGGCTTACTTGCTCGATGCAGCTAAAAACCTACCTTGCTCAAATCAGCAAAATTATTTGTACAGTAATGGTAGCGCATTCAATCAACAAACAATAGACCTTATAAATAACAACAATACCAACAATTTGCCTGTTTACACATCCTACAATTCCTACAATCAACAAATGCATCCACAACAACAACAACAACAACAACAGCAGCAGCAGCAGCAGCAGCCACAACAACAATCCCCTTTAGGGTGGACACCAGAACTCTTTCCAAATAGTTCGTTTCCAACAACTGTGTATAATAGAATTTAATATTTTCATACTGAAAATGCTTTTGGTTATTCTACGTTTAATGTATAGTTTTCTATATTATTATTATTGTATTTTTACCCTATTTTATGGTTAAATAATTCTTTCATAAAGTTATTTTAAACGCTAATTTTTGAATCGAACAGGAAACACTGGCTGGCCAGATTTTTAATACTATCTAACGGGATAGTTAGAATAATTTCAGTGTGTTTGTTGAAGAAAAGGCTATTTAAGGACACGTTGTCTATATTTTAAACTTTGCTAGTTTTTCTAGTTCCTCATGATTTTAAAGAAATTTAAGATGAAATATTAATACTATCCCTCTGATCTTCTTAATAGAAGCCATTTTTCTTCCTGGTAATATTAAAGAAACAGTGATTTTTCTTACAACAAAGTTAAGTCTTGATTGATTTTACAAGTAGCGAAACTTTTAATTTAAACACGTTATAAAACACAAGAATTTATTTTCCTGTTAATTGTCTCGATTATTCATAGTATAAATACGCTTATTGTAGCCCTTGTAAACTATTAAACAAGTAAAATATTTGTAAACAAAGAAAATTGTGTTTTATGTTGACAACAACGCCATGTGTGGAGAGCATGCGTGTGACATTGCATTGCGATCGGTTAAAAAAGATTAACTTTCCAGCTGTATCTTGAGATAAAACAACTGATATTTCAGGATGACGCACAAGATAAATTGAATACTTTGCAGGTCGGTAAAGTATGCGTCTTTCATGTTTTCCATGAAAGTTATAACATTTTGAATTACTTGAAGAAATGTTTGGCATCGGTGTTCATTTCTTAGGTATGCAAAATACAGTTGAACTTAATTTCAAGGCGTAATCAATTTTTCAAAGTATTGCTCAGATATACAAAAGCAAATGAGACAGCAAGACCATGATGTGAATATACGACGAAGTTTTACATTCACAAAAAGGAATTTAATAAGTTTGATAATTTGATTGTGAAGTAACTCAATTAGGGCTGCAGTTTAGATTTGGGATTAGCGGTTAGTCAATTTCAAGATTGTTATCGATGTATGTTCTCCTTCTTTTATTCTTGACTTGTCTCACTAATTCAATTTTCCGTAAAGCTAGTTTGTCATAACAAATCCAGCCTTCATTATAACAGTCTCTAAAACTTGCAGAGTATGGACCTTATATCCGCTTTGTATTTAAATTTCCAAGCATTTTTTACTTAATCAATCACATATTTTCAAATATTTTAAATGCATCGTTAGGTGTTAAAAACATGTGAGATGCCTTTAGTGTCCGCAGATTCACATAAGAAGTGTTTAGAACATCTTAAGGCACCAAAAAAAGGAAAATCCTTGACATTAAATAGGCTCTTGACACGTAAAAACAAAAAAATAATATTATATCACTTCAAGTGGTTAAAAACATAGCGTACATTTTATCTGAGGTAATATCTAAAATTAATTTCCACGCATCGCTATCTTTGATTAGTGCACAGAAATTTTATCACGTACAAGGCAATATACTGATTGGGGTTTTAATAGAATCCCTGATGGTTCCATTTAACATGACACGCACGTAAAACTTCAAACAGCATCCTGAATTAAGGGCATAAATATATATATGCACGTGCAAGGTATTCTATTTTATTATCTTTTTAGTTATTGTTCCAAGCTTAATGCAAATAAGGGGAAAAAAATGTCACGACAAATAGGAAAATAGTTTCTTTAAGTGTGTAAGGGAAGATAAGCTAAATTATGACCTCCGTCCAAATTATTGTGGGAAGCCCGGCTCTGTCTTACCTGATGTATTTACATCTTGAAAAAGTATGTTGCATAATTTCAAAACTGTAATTAACCAAATGATATATGCAACTAACGTCTTTGGAACGCGAAAAATTTTTGGCAAGAGGGTAAAAATTAGAAGAATATATCGCCACAGTAATTTTATTATCTACCATCTTAACAGAATTATATAACAAAAATAAACTTAAGTCAGATTGTCACTTTTTAATTTTTTGTGCTTTCGTTCCGGTCATTTTACAAAGGAAGTTCCATCGTTGTAAAGTTGCATAAATGGTTAAAGCATATTCTGTTATGTTCCATAAGAGAATCTATTTTTCCGAACGAAACATAACTATGGTATCATAGGTTTTAAATGAACAAAATAAACAGCAATGAAAAAGACTAAAAATTACCGATGATCCCTGGCACATCAACAACCCTTTTGATACGAAGCATTGTCATTTTCTTATATTTGCGTAGTGAGGGTCGTTTCCATTTGAATACAATTTCTGCTATAGCCCAAAAAGCTTGCAAGTTTAAATATCATGAGATTTATTGTTGTTGCGTGCAAACTTTATGTAGCGAACAATGCATGCAAATAAAAAATAGCCTCTAGGAAAGGTGTGGATTTTACCCCTTTGCGTTTAAATATTATAAATAGTGAAAAAATGATTTTTTAAAATAAAAAAATAAAGGATGTCAAAATGCTTTGTCGTCCATCTGCATCACAGGAGTGTACGTGTAAGTGCTTGTGAGGGAATGAGGGATGGAAGGAGGGAGAGAGGAAGGGAGAGAGGGAGAAAGGGAGAGGGAAGGGAGGGGAGTAATATTTCAACGTTTAATGTTGATCGGGTACTGATCGGTTTGTGAGTCACACCCTACGTCAACTAAAAATGATATTTTTGTATACATAATAATATATGCAGTATAGTCGCTCCAGGTTAGCTAAAAATTTACTCTTGATCATATTTTTTGTTGAACAACTTTCATGTACATTATCTTGGTATGACTCATCCAGAAGTTGAAGTAACCGCTTTTCGTCCAGGAAGCGACCACTTTATCACCAGGCTACATAAATGAGATGATTTGTAATCCTCCTTCTTCCAATAACAAGCGGAATATGATTTTAAATTTCTCGTGCTTACACGAGTAAGCATTTTTATTGCAGTCACGGCGGAGCAATTAAAACATATGCACGAGCCGGACCGAAATTGCTGTGACGTCACACGTGGTTTTTTGATGAAAAAAATTATTTTCGTGTAATTAGAACATATGACTGTGATGTGACAAATATTAGCATTTTTCTTTAACACTTAAAGTTAATTACCTATGAAATAGTGATATCCGGTGCCATAATAATTTTTAATGTTGCCTGAAAGCTTTATTTTTGGTAATATTAGTTGCTTTTTTTTCTTTATTATATTTCGCTCGTATAACTTTTGATGACCAGTTACCTAGTAAATCAACCACATATTTTTTGTTTGCTTTCCCACAATGAGTACGCATGCGCGATTGTTATTATTTCTGATTTTTTTTTCTTGTCAACGTTTCCGTGGTTTATAGAGATCAAATCAAATAAGAAATGACATTGCAAAAAAATGTTAGAGGACATTGCCCAGGAAATATAAGAAGTACGAAACGTAATTTAAGATAAATAGTAAGAATTATTGAGTACTTAATCGCTGAGATGTTGCTGTTAATGTCCTCGTGAATGTAGCTAAAAAGGTCAAAAATGGAACTATTAGTTTATGTATTTTTAGATTATCAAATGTGCCTTACGTTTTACAAAATTCAGTAAGTCCAGGTGTTGTTTTTGTAGCAAATATAATAAAAATAACCCGCATAATCACCTCAAATATATACCGCTAATTCCTTTTCTGTTTTTTTTATCATATCTTTAGTGTAGGTGTGTGTTTTCAGCCGATAGGAGGGCGCACGTAGCTGATGAATGGCTAGAATAAACTGCATATGTTGTCTGTTTTTTTAGTCCTTTGCCATGGCTACGAGAATGTATGTAATTTATCTCAGGGTGTGACAATTATGTTCTCATTGTAAGTGTCAGTCTGTTTTGTTGTTTAGTAACGAAGATCACAGAAAATTGTAAGCTGTGCACGTTTTTTTTATATAGAAACGTAAAATTCCAGCTGAGGTTAAATGTGCCAGATTTTTTACATTTTTTTGACCTGAAATGGTCTGATTCTGCGTTATTTCAAAAATTACGCGAATATATGGTCTAAATTACGGTCGATGATGCATATCTGTCAAAGATATCTTATTTGTCAAAACATGTATAATAGTGAAAAGGTTCTGAAATATTTGTTCTTTTAATATATTATGGTATTCATGCCGAGTAAGTTCCTCATACGGCAAAATCACAGCCCTAACGTTTTTATAAACTAAGTTCTTATAAAGAGAAACAGTTCAAGCAAATTTTCTTAAACTTAAGCAATCGATAAAAGTGTCTGGTAAGGTTTAAAGGGAAATTTTGCAACGACCTAATTTTCCAAGTGATTTGAAAGCTTATGAGTTAAAACTTGATCAGCTAGTGTTTGATATACCTTGGTAATGTCATAAAATTTATGGTAACCACTCTTTCAGCTCTTGTTTGTCTTTGCAACAACTCATTTCCTGCGAGAAAAGTAATTTTAATTATTATCTCAGTAGATTGCGGAGTATGATTCTAGCTCATTTGAATGGTAAAATGATCTCCTTCGCTGAAATAATCCAGCTAACTTTAAATATTAGAAATCCGAATGTACTGTGATTGCAGATAATTACAACCATAATATATATTGCATGTAGCTGCAAATGAATAATTTTTTGATTAAATTTCTTTATTTTTAATAAAGAATGAGAATGGGCGTTTATAGGTGAAGAATGTTAATTAAGGGAAATTATGAGAAAAGGACATCCCATATGTTAAAACAGACCAGATTTAGTAAACAAAAATCATGCTAAAGTGAGATGCTCTTCCTCCTTCTTGCTACTATTTTAATTCTGTGCCGGCCTTTTCTTTCTATAATCTTTCTCTATCTCGAACTTTTAACCTTTTTAGGATAAGATAAGATAAGATATATTTATTTAACGTTTTTCTTTATCTAGCCTTTCCTTTCCCTCGAACAACAACAAGGGCGGTCAGAGTTCACTGCAATCTTATTCTTATTATATGAAGTAGTAACATCTTTTGGACATATCCTCCCTCTTGTCAGCCCATTAATTCCTCCTTTGCAACTTCTAACATTATTTGCCACTTAAACAATGTAATTGCTTTCCACAAAAGTTCAAGACGTATATGATTTGCTCAGCTAATTGATTGTCAAAGATTACGTCCTTTTGTGTACCGTCAAATATCCTCTAAAAATTTATTAACTTTTACTAGAGGAAAGTTTGTCATTATATCAGCAAGAATGCGCTTGAAACTTGTGAATGCTGAATTTGCATAAAAAAGTAAAATAAAGTAACTATGAGTATAACTTAATTGTCAGAATGTGCGTTTTCATTCTGCAATTTAAATTATGGCATTATAAGTTCATCAGCTACTCTGTATGATGTCAAAAATGTGTAGTAAGATATGGCCTAAAAATCAAGGCTGGATTAAGGCTGAATACTATGTTAAACCAATGATACATTTTTATCAATACCAATTTTTAAGAAAATTCAGGCTAAAAATCCGTCAGAATTTAAGGATATCTTGAGACGATGTCCAGGGTCAGTAAAGTCAGGAGAACGAGGTGAAAGTATATTAAGATATTAACACCGCATTATCGTTTTTCAAATTCCACATAATTTTTGGTTTCTTCTTTGTAAAACATTTTGCCCAATGTATGTCGTGTTCATTATTTTCTGTATACTAACACGAGGACACATTGAGAAAAAAGTTTAACACCTAGTCAAAAATAAGTACATTCCACCATATGAAGATAGTGAACATTCTGTAAAACAAACAAACAAACGAAAAAACAAAGGCAAAAAAACGAAACATGCAACGTTGCTACCAATACAGCATTTATGATGATGTTTCGTTAAAGATCAGATAAAGTGGAGCCAAAAAGAAGACAACTTCAATGCTTGTGATTATTTCCGACTATACACATGTCACTTGAAAGTTTAAACATCATTGAGCCATCATTCACAGATAAGGATTCTGAAAAAACAAGCATAGGTAGACATCCTAAAGCAAGATTATTGTTTCACAATAATACAAATTCCATTTGTTTTTTTTTATTGCAATGTAATGAAAAACTATTTTTAAAAGGAAATATCCATGATCAAGGGACATCTTATAGGAAATAAAAGAGTAAGGATATTTTTTCTCAAGAATTAAAATGTAGCAATATCGGCAAGGGTAGGAAAAGATAAATCATGTATATTTTTATCAAATTATTAGATTACTTAAATCCAACTCATTGTACGACATACATTAACCGATAATGACGTCCGGCTGGAAACTTTCTTTTGTCGCCCCATGTCACCGACGTTGCTAAGAGACGAATTATAGTTCTAAAAATAGGTAATTACAACATGATCTCAACAAATCAATTATTATATGCATGATTGCAGCGGATTTGACTTTAATTTTCATCCAGAATATAAAATTAGCATTTCCCTTTACGTCAATACACTGTACCTTATTTCAATTCCCACTGAAAGAAGCGGATTTTTGATGCCATCATTTTAATCGATAGGACTGGCACTAACCAGTGATTTCCATGGTGACGACACGTTAGTTTGTGTCGATGAAGAACAGTTGGAGTGTTGTTGCTAACTTGGCTTCCATATTTCTCATTGTGAATTCAGAACAAGAAGTTCTGGTAAGATGTAAAATGTTTTAATAAATATATCGTTATTTATCTCATTCCCAGTTGCCTATTTTCAATTTTTGGATTAAAAAAATTAGAGGTCGCGGTTTTGTTCAATCGAAAGTTCTTTATAAGATCTATTATTAGCATAGCGGGTTGTGGTGTAGAAATATGGTTGTCCTGAGTTAAAGCTGGCGAAAGCCATGAGTCTTGAAGGACATAAATTTAGCTTGTGACTCGGGAAAAATTTAACGTTGATTAATAAATCTTTCTTCAAATCAGCTACTTTAATTAAGAGATCGTGGGCAAGTGGTTTTCTAATCAACGCAAACAGTTCCAATCTATGCTTCCTTGTTGAAAATTCTCTTAAAAGAGATATTTAGAACCCATTGTAAAATGTTCAGCTCAATACATTATTAAATACATTTCGCTGGCTCCAAACTTTAGCAATTTGTGTTTCCAAATCTTATTATTAATGGCAATATTGTTAATGGCAGTTTTTAATCAAACTCACCAGATTTGTATTTCAAGTTTTTACTTCGAATGAATAATGTAACAATTCATATGGCTTTAAATTGGTATATTTTTCTATGGAGATCAGAATTCTTACTAAAGTGTGGAGAAAACAGCGATTCCCTAATGGACTTATACAAGGACAGATAAAAACTAAAAATCTTTAGAACTACAAGGTGTTTGGCTTTTGTTTAAGAGGCCTTTTCATGTTCCACACCGTAGCAAAAAGTGCCATTGTTCACACGATGTTTAATTTAATTTCGGGGATGGCTCGTAAAAGATCAAATCTTTTGTGTTTTTGACTTTCATGCATGCACACTTATCTAAAAAAGCATTTTGCTTCGTGGTAAAATGTTTACATTTCACCACGAAGCAAGTATCATATCACCTTGAAATGCAACCCGAAGTGAATTTCACGTCGCCGTAAACAGTCCTAAAAATACACCCTAGTCCGAAGGGCCTCAACCAATTTTGGCTCATCTAGGGTTTCATGTAAGTAGTATCGTAGAGTAGCTCTTGTCCCGCCCTTCTTGTCTATCTGGTATACTTTTATTTCGGTAATAAATTGTGTGAATATGTTCCATAAAACTCAACGAAACAATGTAAAAACTTGCAACAACACAACACTGCAGTAAGATGTAAAATGCAAAATTTAAGAAATTGTGTAAATAACGAGAAAGCTATTAATTTATTAACTCCACGTTCTTTTTTTAACAAAAATGCAAATCAAATAATTTATTTAAATAAAACTTTAATTTTATCTTGTCATATTACATTTGTAGTTATTTAAAGATCTTCCATCATATCCCAAACCGGATATATTTAAACAATACAATAGGACGGCGTTGCTTCGTAGAAGATTTCCGAATATGGATTGGCAGTAAGCGGAACGCAAGAGATAGGAAGTCGCACAACGTGCACGAAAAAGTCAAATAAATCTATTATGGCGCATTAATTAACGTCGTAAAAATCCATCAAAAATGTTATGTTCTTTTGAATAAAGACAGAGATCTTAAATAATATTACATTACGACTGACATTTATTTTTTTGTCACATATATCTTAGAACTTAGTGACATGACTAATGATAATTTTTAAAGAGTCGATTAAAATTATTTCAATGCTTGTTCAATTTATTCGAGCCGATAAAAAATTTCATAGATGGAAGCAAATTTTTAATTACGTTGTCTACCATATTTGAGCCTGCACGTTTTATTTTAAGAGTTTGATTGTTTAAAAAGAATAAAATAGATTTGAACTGCGGTAACTTAGACAGTAAAGTTTTTCTACGATCATGGAAGTTGATTTTTAATCGTTGTTGTTATTGTTACAGTTATTGTTGTCGTTATTGTTTTTGTTGTTTATTGTTGTTACGGTTCTTATTGTTAATGTGTTTTTTGTTGATTTCCTCTGTTGTTTTCGCATGTTTTATAATGAAAAACAAACAAACTAATACAAACATAAAAAGATTTCAAATAAGAAAAGTATTTGAAGACTTATCTTCAAATAACAACAAAACTATTTCCAATTTCTTCAAATATGATATTTTTCATACTTAAATTACCCAAGAAGTTTTACTTAGACGTACCTAACAAAAAAGGTTTTAATAAAAAAAGTATTTAAAGACTTATCTTCAAGTAACAACAAAACTATTTCCAATTTCTTCAAATATGATATGTTTCACACTTAAATTACCCCAAGAAGTTTAATTTAGACGTACCTAAACAAGCAAGCTTATAGCTACGTAGAGTTGCATCTCTCGATATTTTGTAATTATATATCTACACTTATCTGTACAGATTCTCATACTTTTCTGTTTGTTGATAAATTCCGTCCAGTATTTAACAATTATGTGTTTATTGGTTTAAGTTTTGACGTGAAATAAGCCTACCTATTTAAAAAATAAAGAAACTTATAAAAGCTTTTTTTTTCATATAACTAACTAGTCACACCTACTTAAATTTGTATTTGTTTCTAAAATATATGAAGCTTAATATTCATGTTTACGCTGTTATCTACTCTGTTATATGGACTCTCTTAGGTAGATATGGATAAATTCATTTAATCTTAGATATGTCCATACAGAAAACATTTTCAGCTCAGTCTTTGTCACATAGTAACATCAGACTGTGTCTCTAAAAACTCAAAGTTTGTAAACTTTTGTTGAGTCTATTTGAATTGAAATATTTACTTTAGTTGTGGTTTAATTCTCCTTTAAAGTTGGTTTTATGGATATACTTTAAAATTTTGTAGAATATTAAAATAAAAATTCACCATAAGTAAACATTCTACATCAAATTATAATATTCAGAGTGAATTAACTTGAATAATTTTTCTTAGAATTTTCATTCTTAGTTTAACTTGGTTATTTGATTTTTTAACAATAAAAGCTCTTTTTTTGCCAAAACGGTTGCCAAATACGTTCTGAATTAAACTACTAACAAGAAGCTAGTTAGACAACCAGTTTCATTGAAAAATAAAGTAAAATAAAAACTTCAAATAATTCTAGGCTAACAAACCGCGACAAGCCTTGATGTTATATACAGATGTGTATGTAAAATATACATTCATTAACGCAAAATACAATGTATGTTATAAAATTTATAAAATTCTCTAATCTACTGGAAAACATAAATTCATGCCAGAGAGTTTCACAACAAAAAAAAGAAAACTACCAACCAACTGTGTTTAACTTATTATATGCTTTCACATAATGTTAAAAATAAGCCCAAATTAAGAAATAATATTGAGAAAATCAAGTTTTTGAGAAAAATGGCACACAGACTTTGTTCTTCGTTAGTTATTTTTTGAACAGTACCGAGGACCGATTAGATTGTTTGAAAAATAGTGACTATAGAGGTCAATTTTTGAAATTTTAGTTCTTCAAATAAGCTCAAACGCTATTCAAATTCTAACATTTTACTGTGCTAAAATAGAAACATCAATTTTACTGTGTTAGAACATCCAAACTTCCAAAAAGTCTTAAAACATTCTGAATTTTTACTGTCTTCACAACTTTTATGGAAAAGTGTTTCTGTGCATTGAAACTACATGTATTACTTCAAAAGTCTTTTGATAAATAAAAAGGATCTCTATATGAAAAGTTAAAAGAAAAGGGACTCTTAAGCAGTCGATTTCTTTGGTAATTAAACTTTGTTGATATCCAAATATAGGTACCAATTATAGCCAGTAAATTTGGGATTAAAGTATTCTGTGTTTTTTTTGTATTTTTTCTTATTATTTCCTCCAGTCTTTTGCATTTTAATACGAAAAATGGCTAATAAATTTGCGGAATAATATTTTCAAATGAATATAGTGGATGCGTCTACTTATAACTTGTTTTCAAATTTTAATTGTCGAAACAAAATAGAAAATTTGTTAAATGTTCATTATAAAAGATATCAAACTATAATAAGTACCCAATTTCATGAAGTAATTCATTTTCGATTAGCAATAAAAAGACGGCTCAATATTAATGTGATTTTTTACCAGTTGGCATGACAAAAAATTTGCATCGCAAAAAAATTTTTGGCGAAACATTTGCCATGGCGAACGAGTTGAAAACCTTTCCCGATTTTTCAAAAACAACTAATAATTCCTTTCCGAGTTTTTTTTTTTAAAAAAACATTTTGTTACTTTTAAGCTTACCGATAAACTTTTTCAATTTTATTACTAGAGGACTGTTTGCAGCAAACTAAAAAAGATTGTAAGGAAGGATAAAGAACCATTTGGAACAGATGGTTGTCACTTCCTCTTATTGTTGTTTTTTCATTTCCTAATAAGAACTTAATAAATTATTGGAAATCTATGAAAGACTTATATGGGTAAATTTAAGGAAATATTAATGGATAAATTCCCCACTTCTGAATTCCTCTGATGAGTTTTCAGGTTTTGAAACTGTCTTAAAGGTGCTTCGTGTTGGTCAACATTTAAGCTTAATTCATCCCTTTCTTTGAAATTCTCCGAAGCTTATTCTAAAATGCTTTTAGTCTTGATTTCAAACACTTCATTGGTTTGAACTAGGAAACTCGTTCATTGTTTTAAAATTTTACTCAGAAATGTTACAATTTAAGATTCCGTTTATATACTCTTGGATATAAGATATAACTGCTAGTAGCTGTTTAACATTCGAATCAGATTTCATTAAAATATCTTATATCACTACGTTTGCTACAACTTTATGCACGCAGTTTAAAATCCCAGTTCCATGTAAAAACCGCATGAATTATTCAAATATTTTTTTTCTTGTGAGGGGAAGAAATGATAACAAATGAATTACAGTCAATAAGTATTTGCTTTTCACTTAAATTATATTTTAATCCAAGATAATAACTCTTATCCTAATTGTCACAAAATTAAAACGTCCTTTCATTAGTGCAGAGGAAAAAAGCTCTAATTAATACGGATTGGCAAATCGAAAAAAAAAGTTTAACTCATACCATTAGTGCAGAAATTTTAGATCAGTCTTTTGAAAGCACTAGTGGATAAGCACGTAGGAAAAATTCAAGGGAATACACCAGCAGCTACTCGTAGTTACTATTTTTAGGTCAAAAACATTTATTTTAATATAGACTAGTCGCTAGCCCGTAAAAAACTCCACATTTTAGTTTTAAAATTTAGTGTAAAGAAAATTAGTTTGTTTACATATGTTTATAATCTGAGTCAGATGTTAGATTTTTAGATCTATGAAACAATGTTATCGTATTCTGTTTGTCTATGAGTCAAAATGGTATTAAAAATAATGGGTTATGTAGGATGCAGGAATAGAAGAAGAAAGGGGACTCGCTATAATCCTATACAGTCATTAAATTCTTTTATTAACCTATTAAACTCATCTCCGAGATAATGGGAGTAAAAGAATTATTACTCAGCTCTTTATAACCCTAAGAAAATTTTATACTGGACTTAAATTATCCTGTCATAATTGTGTACATCAGTTTTACTTCTCTTATTTATATCTTACTCACCACAAAGTAGCTTTAATACTATAATAATGCTCACAAATACTCGAAATAACGACAAACCCCTTAACCTTCAAAAATATCATTTTTATGCTTTTTACATGTCCTCGTTCACTTTCCCAATACCGAAATTGTGAAACTGTTAACGTTTTATAAATGAAAGCATTTTGGTTTATAATTCAAAAATTTAAAAAAGAGGTAGCTTGCTGATAAAACCGAATTTAGCAAAAGAAACCTCAACCGTAAAATTATCTAGAGCTGTTAAAAGCTATCATGATCCATAATCTGCGATAAAAATAACAAAACTGATATCGGAACCCTTAAAGAACCTTATTTAATGTTTTAATTTTATATTTTAGGTTATAATAGAAAGTAAAGTTTAAATTAGTCGGCGCTTTATAGTATAATCTATTGCGGCAATGTAACCAATGCCCATTCAATGTCTGCGTATTCAGGAGTCAGTCCAAATTATGTTTCAAAAATCTCAAACATAATTGCCAAAAAGTTGAAAACTTTTCAATCAAACCCACGTAAAGGAGGAGCATAGAACCATATGCGGTTTCTTTATGAGCAATTACGAGCGCGGAAATGTAATTTTTTTATGCTGGAATATGTTTTTCAATTATTAATTAACTTTGAAATTGCGGTATGGTCATTCAAGTTTGCATTCTTGACGTCATAAGATTTTAGTAGATTTGCGTTGTCATGAGAAATTGCTCCTGATATAATTTTCTGTGTTTGTGCTTTAAAAATGTGTGCGTAAATATTTTCTGGCATTTTCATCTCATCTCTTTATAGTTTTGGGGCTTTCTTGATCCTAAATACCATACACAAAAAAAAGCCAATAGTTTTAACACTGATTCTAAGACACTGGATATTTTAGAAAGATACTAGACAAAAAGTTAGGAGTTCTCATCTGTAAAATTACTTCATAAATTCTTGACCCTGCCTGAAGTACTTCGCTTAGTGGAATGCAGCAGGCAGAAACTATCAACTTGCTAACGGACGTGAAAAAAATTAAATCCAACACCAAGGGGTATTTTAATTTTGCCATGAATTATCATTATATAATGTCCTACAAAGCTTTCAAAGTAAATCAAAAGATAAAGTTTGTGTGTTTATAAATTTCGAAATAGTTTTTTTTCAGTTAAAAAAAGAACACGGTAACTTTATTAAAAAGGTATTACCGACTAGTTTTGCGTACATAGCATATTTCCAAATAATTCTGGTGACACAGAGACAAGGGGAATGAATTTATATTTTAATCGTCTTGAGAAGGTAATTTTAAACGATCCCACGAAAGTTGTGAAAAATGATATGAGGTTTAAAATTTTAAACCTGTATTATAATACCTGTATACGTCTGTCTATCACACAAAATGGTTACCGCAGTAATGAGAAACACGAAATGCGGTAAATACAGGACTAGTATAAATAATAAACAACAACAACCCCATATTTATTTTAAGCTTGTTTTGTTACTCTAGCAAGCGAAAGAAATAGAACAAAACATTGCAGATAAATCATATGTACATCTGTAATTTCGCTGTTGCAATCCGTGTCTTTATATTTGACATAGATGAGCCTACAATAATTATCGTCTCTAATATTTTCCCTATAACAACTGAAAATTAAATTATGACAGAATCAGCTTTTTAAGTTTAGGGTAAATGGAAAAAAAAATTTTTTCTTGGACGTAAGGCATTGCACATACACATATCATAAAGTATACGCAATTAATTAGGTTTTTGACAGGTCCACGTTAATATGGAACTTTCTCGAAATTCGCGGTAATTTTTGGAGTAATCAAGGATACTGCAATGGTTCAGACGCATAATCACGGCATTCATTATTTCTCAAAACTGCTTTTTTTACAAAATTACTTATCGGATATATAAGCAAAATAACTTGTCTATAAGATAATATAAATATGCAATTCAATTTTTTTTCCAGGTAGCCATAAATCTAAATTTTTGTTTTTCACTGAAACGTCCAAAACACCCCTCCTTTTTATTCTTTATTGCGTATCATAGCAACAATGATTTGTCACATTTTTTCAAAAAAGCGCGTCGCTTGTTTTTTATCAGAAAGTTCGTCAAAAAATTATTTTTTGCTTCCTCAAATTTGCATCAAGCATTTTACAAGGACTTTTGCAAAGTTTTGTTAGGATTTTTCCATTGTGGAGAGTAGTTCCGCACGTTTTAGTAAAAAACAATAATATGGATTTATGGTACCTGAAAAAAAACAATTTTGTGGAAAAACTTAATATATGTCTGAACCATGACAGTATCCTTAAAGATTTCAGTCTAATTTGATATAAAAAAGATAATTCTCCAATAGATAAAGTATGACGTAAATTACAATTTTAAAAGAATTATAAAGGGGTTGTTACCGGTTACCTTTCTAAAAGTATTTAAGTAATTTCCGTAATCGATTCATTGACCTAATGATGTTCTTCGTTGCTTGCAAAATTTCTTTACATTTGAGAACCATTGAATTTTTTTTGTAGAAGTGTATTTGTGGCCAGTTCTGATAATAAGGCTTGATCTTTAGGCTAGAATACATTCTCATAAATCAATTGAAGTAAAATCCCTTTTAGTGGTACATGTTGTTTAAGCAAAAAATTTTGTTTAAACAAAGTAAAACATTAAGATGCAACCAAACACAACAATTTGACGGCGTTCTTTAGCAAGAAACACCGCGATAATTTTCTTATCTATATTATAAATAGACCTATTTTGTCTGTCTGTCTGCGATAGGCGAGTCCCGTGGCGAAAACACGAAATGCGATATACAAAGGACGGGCGACCCCGTGGATTTTTCAACGGGTTAACGGCTAGCCTCTTTAATAATAGCCGTGTTTTGTCTGTGTGTCTGCGAGATCCGCGACCCGTAACGAAATCATGAAATTTTTATAATGCGCACCAATACCAAATGCGATATATTTTTGTCCACTTTGTTGCGACAGGTGAATTTAAAGGACGGGCGAACCCGTGGATTTTTCCACGGGCTAACCACTAGTCTATATTATAATACCCGTATACGTCTGTCCGTCCGTCCGTCCGTCCGTCTGTCTGTCACGCAAAATGGTAGCTTAGCTGCGCATGTAGCGAGACGCACGCAATGCGGTATAAAAAGGACGGGCGAACCCGTGGATTTTTCCACGGGCTAACGACTAGTAAAACAAAATATTGAAGTCATTACATTTGACTGTTGGTGTTCATTTTTGCAGTATTAACCTTTGACCTTTAAACCCATTTAAACTTCCAGATATTCAAAATGATTTAAGACAGACGAGCATTTCATGCTTTGTAACCTGCCTTTTTATTGTTTAAATTCTCAGCAAAATTAGATTGCGTAATTACATAAATCTCATTCGGGCTTTTGGTCCAAAATTAGTCTAATTATAGAATGATATTTAAATGACAGAAATTTGTGAAGGCGTCCCACTTTTCTTGATCGCAAAAGTTCTTACGAATATTTACCTTTACTGTCTGCTCTCTTTAATGATGTGTGGTTAAGTGGCGAAATTATAGACCTCGAAGATATAGGATAAAACGACTTTTCGAAATTAATGCAATTTTGTTTTCAGGTGGTGTATTTTTTAATCCAAAATAAACAGAAGCCACTTAAACATTGTTATATCTAACTTGTAAGTTCTTTTTTCTAGCCTAGCACAAGAAAAGAGTCGGAGTACAAGAAAATTTCAACTAAGTTTCAATCTTTTTTGACAACTTATTAAACTCTTGACAAATTCTTGGTTGTACGGAAAAATTACAAATGTCGTCGCTATACCTCGCCAAATATTTTTTGCACATGTTTTATTCTGGCTATTGCTCATCATCTTTGGAGAGTCTCTATTTTGAATTTAATTGCAGTGTAGGAACTTGGTGGAAGGTTAAATTATTATTTTTAATCTTTGCGGTATGCTAACTACCCTAGCTTGAATTTTTCTGTCTACATTAAAAGGATATTAAGTCATCAAAAGTGACAAATGGTGAAAAAATTGCAAAATTTATAATGCGCAATAACTAATCAGATGGCAGTTGATGTTCACAAAAAATATTTTAGAAATGAAATCACTGTCATTGACATTAATCTAATGGAAACAATTAGGAATTGAAAATAGCGTATGAAAAAGAGATTTCTTTTGTTGAAGGTCAAATAAGATATTAATATAATCGATTCACTTCACTGATTAAAAAAAACCTATGTTCGGATCACGGTCATATTGTATATAGCCACGTGTAACGTTGATTTTTGTTCCTACTTGAGTGAAGCAATTAGTTTTCATATTACATAATTTACTCCGATGCTTACATGAGAGTAAAAGAAAAGAAAGAAATACAAAGCAATGTTTTCTTGCAGTTGTATAGTTTTACCTGAGCCTAACTTTACTCCGGGGAAAGTGGTAAATTCAATGCACTAATGACCAAAACATTCCCCAGCAATTTCCCCCCCGGACAACCTAAACTTTTTTCCTCGACATTCAAAATTATATTATGTTAGCAAACCAACAGCACCATGGCTAAGGTTTTGCATGACTTGATAATCCAGATTAGAGGAGAAGAAAAAGTGTCCGGGCTGATTCTGAGAGAACACCAACTTCCGACGTTTATTTTCCTTGAGCATATTCTTTATGTGCGTTTTTCGGGACAATGACAAAGGGAGCATTAGTAGAAATTATTTTTTTAATCTGTTTTGGTAAATCGAAGAACGACAAAGTTATTCATGTAACACAACAACCCATGCAAATCAGACTCCGTACGCGAAAAATAGTAAAGATAGTAAGAAGGGGTAGGCTACAAAAACGATGTGCCAAGATATCACGCAGTTCTTGATCCAAATCATGATAAATTAATCAAAATTTGATGGTTGCCGCGAACCGTGGATTTTAAAGTCTAAAATTTGAAATTGATCATATGAAAATCACACGATTCGTTTCTTGTCCATATTTGTTTCAAATTTTTAACTTTATGCAAAGTAAAAATCTGGAATGGTGTTCCAGAGATTGGGTTGGCTTGGTTCATAATATTGCATAATCAGTGAAATTTTTACGTTTATAACCAATAATAAATTTCCAAAAAAATAGTAAAGGTTTCTAGACAAGCTCAATCATTTCCCCTTTAATACAGGAGTTTAGCTTAAAGAATTTAAAAATATCCTTTTGCATGCAATCTTGTAGCTCCATTTTGTAAAATGTCTCGTTGACTGAAATATATATGTGGCCTTTATCCCCTTATGTCTTATTTCTTAGCCTTCACAAAGATTTATGATCATCCTAGAATCTAACTAATTTTCCTGAATATGACTAAAAATAACACTCGGATAAATTGATTACACATATTTAAAATCCTTACATTTTCTTCATTCTCCAGGATATATCAATTACGGTACATCTGCATAATTATTTAGCTGTCTGGCGCCTGATCATCTAGGAACCATTCGCATGTGCTAATTATGAAAACAAAGGTTACTTAACGGCAAGCCTTCAGCAATAACAAAACGGATTCCACAAAGCCAGCCAAAGGTTTGCCATCCTACCATTATAATGATCATGCAGTCTCGAAAGTCAGCCTAATAAAAACTTAACCGAATGAAAATAATTTCTCGTATGTTATAATTAATCTTTCGTTCAGCAGGAGATGAAGACGTTCTCTTTATCCAGACAACATTATGGAGGCGTTGCAGCATTCCAAAAATCCACATGGTCATATTTTATTCAGCAGTATCAAATTTGTCATCACGCCAAAAACATTGCAACCATATTTTGTCTCGAATAGAAAATATATGGTTGCAACGGATGAAATTTAATTGTGATGGTTTTTTTAATACTGATCGTAAATTTCATTTTATTAAAGTTTTGGAAGCACAATCATTAATTTTTTTTGACATCATCTTGTATTACTCTCAACAATTGTATACACTAGTCGTTAGCCCGTGGAAAATCCACGGGTTCGCCCGTCGCAGCTAAGCTACCATTTTGCGTGACAGACAGGCAGACAGACAGACGTATACGGGCATTATAATATAGATAGATATATTTATCAGAAGTATTGTGATTTCCATGAATTTTTTTGTTCGTTATATTTTTAATTTTAGGACCAGATTATATAACATTCAATCATTTTTATTTATTTTTTTTTAATGCAAATTGGAACTATTTGGGAGGGGGCAGTAATTAGTTTACTTTCTTATGTAACTTTAAAAGATATACAAAAAAAGATTATGGAAGCGAAAAAAAGAAGGAAATATAACATAATGCGATTCGAGGTCACTTAGAAAAAGAGTATGACTAAGTTCCTATTCTGCTTTCACCATTTTCTGCATCGCTTCTGAAGAAAAAAAATATGGAAAAAAAAGTGAAATATCTGTTTGGCATATGTCTGCTTTGGTGTTTTGTCAAAATATTAATTAAGGAACAGCGGGACCACAGTCTGATTAAATAAATAAAAGTGTGGCATCCTAAAACCCTAAGAATATTGCGCAGAATTAGCCTCGGTTACCTTGATTTTTAAGCTCCTAACCACATTTACAAAAGTAAAGAAATTTGAATTGCCAAAATTTACTTGCCAATGTTCAAAGCAGGCTAGGACTTAGATCAAAATTTTTAAAATGTGCTTATTATTGCTGGTGACAGCATGGTCATTTTTCTCAAATTTCAGGGCGTTTATAGCAGTGGTAGTGATTATTTCGTAATGCTGACGTGTAAGAAACTAGTGTATTTTGAACGCTGGGTAGTTAATCTGCTTTTGCAAAAGAAGCCTCGAGTTGACGCTTTGTGTCAACTTTGTGTTTGGATGTTTTAATTGAGAGGTTTCTGTTGAATCTGCTCTTTAAATATAATCGAGGCTTGACAATTTAGTTAAAAATCGAATCTCTAGGATTTATTGTTTACTAGTAGCTGGAATACAAAATTCACGCATTTCTTCTTTCTTCTGATTACTAACGTTCGGTCTATAACGAGAAAAAGCCAATGCTTCATCAAGTACATTCGTGTACTAATTATATTCTAAGCTCAACTGGGATATTTATTTAATTAAAAACATGAAATTACTCTACAACCACATTGCAGCTAATGAAAAACAAAAGAATTAGGGAACGAATGCATGCTAGAATTTAATCCTGAGTCAATTTTAGTCCTCGCTGAAAGTTCGCTGATATTAATTTTGTTCAAACTCAATGTATAAAACATCACGGACTCATCAAGGGAAATACGATAGCTAAATCGGAAATTCCATATCATGATGATGACGTCAAACGGTTAATAAATTAGAAAGCGATTAACCACTTTGATTTAACATAAAACGTGCCGGAAATTAGTGAAAGTAAATGGTAATGTTGCCATGGAGATATGGTTGTGAATGTTTTATTGGTAATTATTGTAGGTCGTTTGTTTCTAAAGACTATAACTAAATGATAAACTTTCTCAAAATAGCTTACTTTGTGTTATTTGTCTCTGTAAACTTGTTTCACGCAAAAAAGAGGTGGGATAATTTTTATACCTTGTAACCCACAAAAATGTATTAAAATCTCTAAAATAGCGCATAACATCGTGTTAACATGTAATATGCGAAAAACGTCTTAGCCAATGCATTGTCTAGTCATATATGCGCATGATTAAGCAAAGAAGGAAGGCGTTTATTTTTAAATTATGTTAAGAGAAGCACACCACGTCATGTTACATAACGCACAGGAAAAAATATTGTTTTTAAATTTGTAGCAATATACACGAGGTAAAACTGCGATAGAATGGTTTTAAATTGCGAAACCGCTCATCACAAAATCATTAGAGTACCACAAAGGTGATTCCAAAAATGTTTTTGAGGGTTAAGGTTCAAGTCACGAAGCAATTTTCACGACAAATTTTAATTAAGCATATTTGATGATAAAAAATTGATGTTACAAAAACGTACGAAGCAAAATTTGCTCGTATAAACTCAGTAATGCCTTTTAAGAAAGTGAAATTATCCAATGTGTTTTGAACTATGAAAAAACAACAAAAATGCAAAGAAGAACAAACAAACAAAGATAATAACTTAGGGCAGCAATATTAAAATCAACAACAATAAAAACAAACAAAAACAACGACAAAAACAATGAAAATGACGACGACAATAATAATGACGGTAATAATAACAAACCAGGCATCCTCAACAAGATCGATTACGACGGTGATAACAAAACAAAAAGACTTTCGTCTCGACCGCTTGTGCAACAGAAGGCTACCTTTCATTCCCACACAGTAATATTTTCTGGAATGAAAGACAACATCGTCCCGCCTTGACCTCTGGTCGATTTCCCTACAAGAAATAATAACTCTCACCAAGCACAGTTTATTTTTTACCTGAAGAGATTAAGAGTTTACCTCGCCATCCTTATTCTAAAAAAAATTGCGGCAGACGTTGTTGTTTACACGTCCTAAGGAAAATAAGCATTTCCAAAACTCAGTGCGAGAAATGCAGGATGTAAGTTAAACCCATACGAAAGGCTCAGAAACGTAGGGGTATATAGGTAGGCTAGCCTACGTATGATACAAGAGTTTTCTTAGGTAAGTCAAAATTTTCGAAGGGTTATTATTATTGAGGCGCTGAAATTACGAGAACGTGAAAGGCGTTGTTTTGTATTAAATGGCGCTGGTGCCTATGCCACAGCTTCAAGAGCGATCCTTTACGGCAGTCTTTTTCGTGTGAATATTGTTTAAGGTCAACATTAGGTTTGTCCTCAATGATCGTTGAGAAGAAGGTCCCTAACAAAAACACAGGTACGAAGTTAAGTTGAAGCTTCTAAGGGGCTGTTTACACGTACCCGACATGAAACTCATGCCGGCATGAAATTTCATGCCGGCATGAAAATTTTTTGGTTCACACAGAGCGTTCCTGCCGGCATGAAATGAGTTTCATTTCATGCCGGCATGAAATGAAAACCATTCTCAAATACATGCTGAATTATGAACTTTCATCCCACAGATTCATTTTAAACATGGCTTCCAACAAGAGACAGCTTGCGCTTTTTTCAGCCTTGAATGCAGTTCTCGTGAGTTCTTCAACGTTGTTACAACTACTAAGTATTTTGGTATTGAAATTTTTACAAGAACAGAGGAGGCTCAACAATTTGAGATATCAAGCAGTTATGGAGAGAAATACAGCATTGTCGAGGTACAGACGTGCAAGGTTGAGGTAAATATTTATATTGTTTTGCTGTGGATTTTTATTATTCTTTTTCGTTTCCTGCACAACTACTCATTTTTTAGATATGTTAGAAGCAAGAGAAAATGCTGGATTAAACCTGGAAGAACTGATAAATGGTGGGATAACTTGCACATTGTTGGTAACATGTGTGACGATACTTGGTTACAAAACTTCAGAATGACAAAACAACAATTTATGAAACTTGTCGAATTAATTAGACCTTACGCAAAGGAAAGGTCTTCACAAGTCCGCAAAGACGTAATTCCGCTAGAAAAACGACTAGCTATTACGCTTTATTACTTGAAGGACCAAGGTTCTCTTTTGATGATTGGCAATACATTTGGCATAGCAAAAAGTACGACAAGTGTTGTTGTACATGAAATATGTGGCATATTAGCGAAAGATATCGCTTCTTTGTTGATAAAATTCCCAGTGGAAAAGGCTGATGTGGAAAAGATTTCCAGTAACTTCCTAAAACGATTTGGATTCCCTCAGGTGATTGGTTGTGTTGATGGCACACACATCCCAATAAAACAACCCTCAGAAAACTCTCATGATTACTTTTCCTACAAGATGTATTACTCGATCAATTGTCAAGCAATATGCGATGCGAATGGACAATTCACGAATGTCGAAATTAAATGGCCAGGCAGTGTTCATGATGCTAGAGTTTTTGCTAACTGCACGGTTCAGGAAAAGTATCTTAATGGAGAGTTTAAATTATTTTACAAGGAGATTGTAGAGGATGGTGAATCCGTGCCACAGTTGCTTTTGGGAGATCCTGCATACCCTCTTTTACCACATGTGATGAAGGAGTTCGATCATTGCATATCGAATGAACAAGTCATATTCAATCAAATGTTACGCTCCGCCCGTAACCAAATAGAATGCGCATTTGGAAGGCTTAAAGCTAGGTGGAGAATTTTAAATCACGCTATGGATCTGCAAGTGAAACATGTTCCAAATGCTATACTAGCTTGTTTTGCATTACACAACTTTTGCGAAATCGAAAAGTCGTTTGTAGACCCGAAGGTCGTAGAGGAATTGGCATTGAAAGACCGCAGCCTTGTAAACACAGTTGATAAACTTAACTCTTACACAACAACTTCAGGAACCAGGGTTAGGGATACTTTAGCAAACTATTTCAAAGAGTTTTTGTAAATTTTTATTTTCTTCAAGGTTACATTATAACTGTTGGTAAACTTTATTTGAACTATCACTACTGCTGCTCGAGGTTTGTGAAGAATACGAGCTTGGAAAGCTTCCTCGAGCAGGTGTAAAACTAGGAGAAGGCAAGGTATTCTGAAAATTACTTCGCAATGGAGTTTCATAAGATGTACCATATGGAGTGTTTGGATGCATTTGCTGTTGAGTAAAGTATTGTGGGTAACTGTTTTGTTGAGTTCCACTGATGGCTTGGGCAAGTAATGCCAAACCATCACCAATTGATTTACCGACACTAGCTATTGACTCGGATATTTGACCAAATGCTGTATTGGAATCTTTTGTTGCTTGGGTCAATTGGTTTACCATATTCTCCTTGAGACGGAGTTCATCTTTAGCCATGTTTAAATACATTTGATCACGCTGGCTTGAAGAAAGATTTTTTCCATCATTTTACGTTTGTTATCTACGAATTTGGCTGTGACTTTTTTTGCCATATTATTATCAGCTGTAGCATTAACAGGCAACTTTTCACTACCTTCAGGATTATCAGTTTCTTCTTGGTTTTCATCATCATCATCATTGTCGTCATCAGAGTCCTCGAAAAATCCTTCAACGTTTTCGTCGGCAATCGTACTTTTGGAGTTTGAGATGGAATTTGTGGCTGGTGATCCACCCCAGAGATTCTTCAACAAATCCCAGTTGTCGCATACTATTTTGCCACTGCCACTCCGACGACCTTCGTTGACAGCCTTTCTGTAGTCCTGTCGAACTTCTTTAATTTTTGCTTTTATTCTAACGTAGCCACCTTTAATCGATTTTTTGTCATTCATAGCCTTTGCTTTTTGTACTGCAAGTTCTTCCTTAGGCAGTTCGAGGTCAACTTCAGTCGCCATAACAGGTCCGAAACCACTATTTTCGAAACGCTCTGCCATCATCACACGAACTTTGTTGTAAAGTTCCACCAGATCACTTTCGAAATCTACCCCTTTGTACTCATACTGAGATTTCAATTCATTCATGCAATCAAGAAGTGCCTCAACCATAGTGTTTTGCCATCGGAATCTTGTCGATTTTGTTTTCACTTTCTTTACTTTTTTCTGTGGCGGGGGGTGATTTTCGGATTTATCAGAATCGTCACTTTCACTCATGATTGGTGTTTGGAGTTTTTCAATCATATCATTAACGACTTTTGAGGAAGGAATTCTGAAAAAAATATATATTTTCTTTTGTGATGGTTTTATTTCATATTTCTCTCATTTTTTATAAGCAAATAAAACGCTATAAACTGAAGTTGTTGTTATTTCTATAAAAAAAGTTGCCTTGCTGCTGCATTGGCCATATTTTTCTTCACAAAGAAATAATATTTGAGTTTTGTATAATTTAAATTCTCTTCTCAGTGACTTCTGTATTATGACTTCTGTATTATAGCTCATTTCATACCGGCATGAAACACGTTTTGCGTTCACACGGTAATATCATGCTCAAAAAGCCCCGACATGAAATTTCATGCCCGTCTTAAGGACGGGCATGAAATCATGCCGGCATGAAATTTCATGTCGGCTTCGACGTGTGAACAGTTATAGGTTTTCCTTAAGACACCGAAATGAACTCATGCCGGCAGGAGTTTCATGCCGGCATGAAAAAATGCGTGTAAACGGGGTCTTAAGGACGGGCATGAAATCATGCCGGCATGAAATTTCATGTCGGCTTCGACGTGTGAACAGTTATAGGTTTTCCTTAAGACACCGAAATGAACTCATGCCGGCAGGAGTTTCATGCCGGCATGAAAAAATGCGTGTAAACGGGGTCTAAATTTTTGAGTTTTGAGGCTCTCCAAAAACGTTCACTTTTCACCACCATGCTCTTCCTAGATAATGAGCTAGCCGTGCGTTGGAGAGCGCGCTTTAAAACAATTCTGCATTGAAGTCAAATGTGCTGAAGTACAGTATGCTTTGAATATGGGGGGGGGGGGGGATTATCTGAGAAAAAAAGTTGTGAATTTATTTTTTTAATAATACACATGAATTTTAAAACAGCAACTTTGTATGAACAAGCAAGGAAGCTTAAAAAACACAGCAAACATTAATAGCTATAATTATTTCCTCTTAAAACACAACAAATTTTACGAACGCTCGCTCGTAAAATTTAAACCTCTTTACCAATATAAAAACAAACAAACGCAAAGATATATATTTCATGCCTTTTCTCTTTGCGATACGGTAAATAAGACAGACAAAAATCTCGTTATGAAGTGTCATCTAAACGATAACCATGGTAAAACATTTTCTGCAAGTGTTTTCATAAAGAAATAAGTTGTCTAAATTCTTCTCACGCTCTCGATAACATTTTCTGTGTAGGGTCATGTTTAATATAAACGTGTACCACGTGACAATATGAAAACTAGCTTATGATTAAAAATGTCTCTGGAGCTAAGATTAAACTGAAAATCGAGCGCTACACTTACCGACAACCCACGGCTGCTAAAATTGAAAAAAAATTAAATGATAAAATTTCAGAATATGCCTGAATTAAACCATATAAACTACCTATTTACTGCTTTCCGAAAGCTAGTAAATATGGAATTTTAAATTTAGGATTTTTTTCGTGACAACTTTGCTTCCTCGTCAAAACAAAACTTTCAGTTCTACTGATATCGGCGTACTTAGTAGACCGTGTTTAGTTTTACCATCATGAAGTCAAAATATTTTTATTTTTCATCATACAAAATAATCATTCATAGGCAGGTTGTCTGGATGTCTATGTGGTTGCAAGTTTGGTGGTATGTAATATCTTGCATATTGACTTTTTGTGTTGTCTGTTTATTTATACACGTCATTTGCAAAGTTTGAGAGCAATTCTTAATGACGAGGAGTTTACTTGAACTGTTTTCTATCCCCTTCAACCCTATATCTACGGTACGAATAAACCTTCTACAATCTTGACCGAAAATGTCGAAACAAAGGCAGTTTTTTCTCATTTTTTTTTTTAAATATGGACAAAAGTGTCAAATAGTCAATGCTGGCAGCCGGCATACTACAAAGTCACTGCTTTTGCTCATGTAGGTCAGGCAGATAGCGCTAAAATGTTGCTAGTCACATTCTCTAGCACGCCTGCACTCTGAAATAACCCACGTCGCGGCTTGCAAAGGCCTCGAAATTTGTGAAAAATAGCCATGCTCACGTCAGCAACAATTAGCATATTTTCAAATTTTTTCTTTACCAAATAACCTAAGAGTCTTAAGTCCAATCTGAACTTAAACATGTTCTAAATGTGTGAATTTAATATAGAAATAACCTACGCAATTACTTGTGGTGACAAACTTTATTAGCTGTCTTGTCCCAACATATTATGTCCAAGATTGTAAGAGTGAACTTTGAGTTTTAACATACATTTATTTAATCTTTTTCGTGATGAATCATTGGACAATGTTTTGACATGAAAAAAACGGAAGATAAGTATCATACCAAAATCAAACAGAAAATTCAAAAGAACCAAAGCAATTGGATTTAAAGCAATGGTGTATTGGACATATTTCATGCATCTGATGACATCATAGAAAAGTGCTCACATCAGCAAAAACATTGTCTCTTTTGTAGCATACTACAACTGCGCCAAGTTAGATTAGTTAGATTAGGAGGGCCTATCAGAAGTTGTGGGACAGGGGACGGGATAAGCCTACTCTCCCCTCTTTCTCTATCTCTGATTCATATGCCCAGTTAATTTATACTTAAGGTGAGATAAAACAATCTTCCCCGAGTTTAAAGATTTCTGAATCCACGTGCGCTGTTAGTCCAGTACTATTCCCGTTCTCTAATAACAAGCTTTCATTGCTAACCTAAAATACAAATATATAAAACAAAACAAAAAATTAAAATTTAGCAAATGTTATGTATCTTTGTATATTTTTTTTTTATATATTATGTTGACCTCGATGCAAGCAAATAACGTCATAATCATTATAGAAACATAAAACGTCTCCTGAAAAAAACCTTCACAATAATGAATGACGAAACAATCGAAGTTACAGAGATAAGAAAGTTTCCAAGTTATATTTTTGCATCTAAACATTATTAATCCTTTTTCTCCGAGATTTTTGAGAAAAATAAATGCACAACATTAGCTGCATCGTCGAAATTTGGATAGCGCGCCACTTAACTATTTTGTCCAGAGTGTCGAAAAGTCACTAGATTTTGAGATATACCTTTTCCATAATAGTAACCTAGACCACACGTCCTGGTGATGGATGAAATGAAAGTTCTTTAGTATCTGCTTGCTTCGTCTTTGAGAAGCATTCTTAAGGTTTTCTCAAGTGAGAAAAGCATAAAAACCTTTAATTATCTCTTGGAATAAATTTGATCCTTAATGAATTTTTTGGCTCGTTCTTGGAATAACTTATTACAAGCTCGTGAGCTTGTATTAAAACGCAAATGTGTCCTACAAGAATGGAAATTTTTGCCTCTCTGAGCACCGACACGGGAGTAGTCGTGTGTTCGAATCTCATCTTGGTAACTATTTTTACTTTTTTTTTCTTTTTACTATCTCGCCCGCGAGGACGTGTTTACAGACTGACCTAACGAAAATTAAAATTTCGAGAAATTTTCTATCAATATTATTGCCTATCCGAATAGCAAAATATGTCGTGTCTAACTTCAGCTTTTTATACACTTTTTTGGCGAGGTTGTTTGCGTATATCATACGTCTTGTTTAACTATACAAACCAATCTAGCTAGAGGAAAAATGAATGTTCTAATATTTATATCAATAACATTTTATTGAAAATATTTATTACTGGTTGTTAGCCCGGGAAACAAGCCACGGGAATTCGCCATCGTTATCATTCGTTGTTAGTATTTTGCAGACCGTTTTTTCACAAACCTGTTATGAAATTACTCGGCAGTAGTCATGGTTACTGGAAAAATACACTTATAGGCACGGAACCAGAATAAACTACACATTTTTACTTTTCTTAGAACATAGTTTATTGGAAAATTTATATATTTAACAATAATTCGCGCATTTTTCCGGCCTGTTTGGGATTAAAAAAGAGTCTCGTCTTGTAAATAGCGTAAATGTGACGTTTCCTTATACTTTTTATTCAGTTAAAAATATAATATCAGCAAACAAATTTTATTGTTGTTATAAAAAATGTGTATTGTTAAAGATGAAAAAAAAACTTACAAAATAAATTCTGAATTATGTTTTTGATCAAAAAAAGAATCGCTTGCAAAACTTTCCTAAAATTTATTGTTCTTTTCTTCTTATCATAAAACTTGTTTTTGTCAATTTCTTCGAAAAGGCGCTAATAATTAAAACTTTTTAACGAAATAGACAAACGCGACGTTAATTGTCCGTAACTTTGAACGTGCACGTATTTATAACAAAGAAGATGCATCGGAGAAATAGTAAAAGTTAACTACCCATGGATTTGGTACTTTTTTCTCGCGAACAAATAGACAAAATACGGCTATTATTATAGAGTCTAACCGGGGGATCCGGAGTTGAACACCCGGCAGAGGGATTAATAAGAACGGTAAACTGTGTCACACTGTCAGATGGAGCGCTTTGGTACAGGTATGCAGATGTCGTAAATCGAGTAAAGCGCACACAACATTATAGTGTTTCCGGTGTAATACATATTTCAAAAAACTTTAGCTGAAATAAAAAAACAGCTTACAAGTCGTTGCTACCCCGTCATAGCAAAAACAGTCGGCCAACCTTTTTTATTTTTCGAAGAATGTCTTTGATGAAAGTTCAAAAATGAATGTTAATGAGTGCTTAGTACAGATAAACAATGTCACACATCCACATGGGTGTAATACCCTTTTCCGAAAAAAACTATATCGCAACTTCGGTCAAACAGAAACACAGGAAACAATTTGTCGTTAACAATAGATTGAGGGCTTAGTACAGGTAAACAGTGTCGCACATGCGTTTAGGAATAGTAGAGTACAGTCGATTTTAATGAAAACACAGGAAACAGTCTGTCGTTACCCCGTCTAGCTAAAAATATCACTCAGCCATTTTATTACAGTATTAGAAGGTGTAGCTACCTAACTGCATTTAGCATTATTAGAATTTTGTTGTTTTGAAGTTTTTCTTTTTTTTTGAAGAGTTTTATTGTAGCCAAACTGTATTTTTTCATTTTCAGTCAGAGGTAGCTAAAGAGCTGCTAGATAACCACAACCTCAAATACAAATAAATAATAATATACCAAATTGAATAATAATTCTAAAAGAATAAAAATAAATCAGGTTAGCCAGCTAGCTATCTGGGTGCTCCCTTGTAATTTACGTTTTCAGCCAAAATCTTAAAACTGGTTTGTTTGAGATTTATATAGGGCTAGAAAATGTGTTAATATATTCGTCTTAACATGTGAAAATATTCCTATAGATACATAGTATTTCATTTCGATTTTTTTTTCACGTTAGGCCAACAAAAAATCCTGGCCGACGAATAATTTTAAAATTCGAATAAAAGGGAACGCAGTGCAAAGTTTGTAGGCATTTTATAATTGGTAGAGACCTATTCCTTATCCCAATTCCATTGTCGTTTAATTGATTTTTTGGTAGCGCGAATAATTTTTTATCCTAAGTTTGAGCCGATCAGATGATAATTATGCTTCTAGTATGTGTCATTCTAGTATGTGTCATATTTAATCTGGACCATTGTTTTTCTAGCCAGTTCTTTTGTTATTTTTCTTTGTTATGGGTGTTCAGTTGCAATCTGTAATCTGTTAAAATTGTCTCAGTAAAGGGCAATAACACGCTTTATACGCAATGCTACTCACGCATTTTACATACCGTTTTAGCTAAAGGTTTTCATTGAGGCCAACTAAATTGTGACGGCGCCTCTTCTAGATAAAAAAAAATAAAAATTGAATAGTCATACCTTCCTGTGTACTACTTTCAAAAACAAATCTTAGTGGAAATAAACCGATTGGTATTTTTCTGGCAAAAAATGTTACATACCTTTTTTGAGAAGTACTTTATCAACATGGCCTACTAGATCTTTCACTCATGATTTAGATATAGAAATTAATTTTATGAAAGCATTGATTAGATGAAAAGGCAAAAAATAACATTCAACTTAGAATCGATTATTCAATAGAATCACAAAATCCTCTGAAAATGTATAAAACAATAACAGCACTGAACAAAATAAATATATAGCCGTTTTTTGACTTCTTCTTCAGTCAAAAAGCACCACTTAGCGAGTACTCTACAACTGGTAGGCTTTAAAGGTTCTGCTTTAGCACGTGTGTAGGCCAACTAAACAATACTAAAAATACCCTAGTTGTACTTCCATCGATGCCTTAATTAAACACTACGCACTGCAGTCAAAATGGATATAAAACAATTTGCAATTGAAAAACCTTCGCCTAATATTTCTTTTTGTAAGTCATATTTTTGACATCCTTGCTGTATGACATATTGTGGCAGGCATGTAATTAAGAAGACTTGGCACAAGTAGTTTACCATTTTTTGTCGACTTTGGTCAAAGAGAACTCTGTTTTAACATCAACTTTAGTGCTAATATTGAATTACAGGAAGGATATTAGAATATAGACTAGAAGTTATCCCGTGGAAATATCCACAGAAATTTGCTCGTCTCAGCAAAGTCAATAAAGATAATTCAAGCACCTCCTTTATTGGAACAATTACTTCGAACGGTTGAAACTAGTGTTTCGCAAGAACTAATTTTCCCGAAGTTAGCCAATCCTATTGATGAAATGAATTTAATGAAATTTTGTTTTTAAATTTATATCTTTTTTTAACAGCGATTTTGACATTAAAAAAAACACTAATAAAGTTGAATTCACATTTACATTTATGTAGATCTAGGTACATCAACAGAACAAAATTAGTATAAATCTTTTTCAAGAAGGTAAAAAAATTCTAAATTTCGCGGGATATAATCTTCGCAAATTTTGCGAATAGCAAGTTTTCCAATAATTTTTACTAACCTATTTTTCGCGATGTTGACGAAAACTCGCGAAATTCGCAAAATTCTCGCGAAAATTAACACCCTTATGGTAGTTGAAAGAAGTGGAAATTTAAAATGGTGGCATACTGTAAACAAAAAACGGTATATAACAGTCGAGAACCTAATCGATACAGAGTATTATGGAATCAAGAATCACACAAACCACAAGGATGCACCGTATGTCAACATAATACAAACTTGCATGTGGGATATATTCATGATCAATGGCATTTAAGGAATAAAATGCTACTAACTCTGAAGCATCAAAATGTTAGGTAGATAGCAAGTTACTTTAGGAAAGTACCTGTTGATATAAACAGATAAACTGCATGTAATTACAATGTACGTAAGAGTGAAAAGGTTTTATTTATAGCAGATTTATTTTCCCTGTAAATAGAGCATGTCTGCTTGGTTAACCCCACTGCCGTTTACCATCTTGCTTTTGAGAACGTGGAATTACCCATGTGGTTGTTGTTGTTGTCAATGCGAGATGTCGTTATTGACATTCTTCAAAATACACCTTAAATTCGTCGCATATTACCTTTTAGATTATTTCGTCAGTATTACTTTAAATTTAGTAAACTAGTCGTTAGCCAGTGGAAATATCCACGGGTTCGCCCGTCGCAGCGAAGTTACCATTTTGCGTGACAGACAGACGGACGGACGGACAGACGTATACGGACATTATAATATAGATAAATGCATCATGAGAAATGCAACAACTTATTGTCTTGACCTCGTCAGAACTTGGAAAAAAAGACATAATGGATTTAAAACAAGATATCTTTTTCGTCATTCTTTGTTTGAAAAAATGCCTGTTTTCACGTGTTCATGTCCGATACAAATGTTGTCTAGAAAAAAACCGGAAATGAGAAAACAATAGCGTCTAATAAACATAGAAATGACGGGGAAAAAAATGTCTGAAATTTTCAATATTTTTCTAATTAAAATCGATTTCGTGCATGATGGAAAGTGAGAAGGCCTAAGAAAAAAGAATAGCACACACTTAAAATTAGTTGATCTAATTATTCCATGTAATATATTCTTCCGCGAAAATAAAAGGTTTTTCAACGCAAAATTTTTTGACTAACGCGCAAAATGACTAAGTTTTATTTTTCTCAGTAAAAAATGCAGTATACCTGTCGCTTGTTGACTATTTACTTGGTGTATACTAACTCTGTTACGCTAACTAACCGAAATTAATTTTTAATTTTTATATCTTTCTTACTTATTCACCTTGTTCAACCGACAATAAGACCTTAATTTGTACTTAATCTAGACTTGGACGCTATTCGAGATATGGATTTTAGTGGTGGAGTTGTATTCAATCAATCGTGTACTTTCAGGCGCAGGCTTATCTTGCCTCGATTACTACGAAAATGAGATATTTATATATATTTTCACGACAACACGTTGAACTAACTTTTTAACATGAAGAAGGCTAGGTTAAAAAGAAAGATAGGTCACGACGACACATCAAAAAATAGAGTCTCATAAGAAAACTTTTTTAAACAGCGCAAGAAGTTCCAAGATTTTATCTGCTTCTGTGAATTTATGCGCGAAGCGATGTTTCCTCTTTCTTTGTGAAGTGAGAAAAGCAAACAGAAAAACTACTGCAGATTCACCTATTCGTCAAAAACAAAATTCCAATTTTTACAACAAGGGACTTCTTTTTGTGTACAAAAGGAATAAGAATTTTGTCGTGTATCCGAAACAAGAAAAATTATCAGTGTCAGACTGACAAAATACATCTGATAAAAAGAAATAGAACTTTTGAATTTAATGAATAGATTATTGCTTGTGCTGCAAAAGTTTCCGTGAAAGAGTTTAAAGCTATAGCGTGTTATGTTGATCAAAAATGTCCTAATAAATTGATTTGTGGTAACTGATTGTGGACAATTTTTTCGCGTCGATTTTGCACTAATTAGCTCGTGTAGTTGACTTTTGATTAACACTTGTAAGAGCAGAAAGCCGCAATTCTTCTTTAAGGAAATAATGATTGCAATGTTCAAGTACTTTAAATGGCGCATTAAAGAGTTAAATTTCCCGGCCTTACCAGCCAGCCGTCTTAAAAATAGTTAAACTAAGCCGACTCGCTAAAAAAAAGCTTCTTTGATTGCACGCCATTCTCACTTTATTTAAGGCTTCCTATGCAAATATACTTTGCATACTTTGCATATACCAAACATGTTTTTTCATAAGCATTTCATTTATAAACACCCATAGGCTTAAATTTGGTCATTTGGTATATGCGAAGCATGTGACGCCTAAGAAAATGTTGTAAAGTTTTTATGTTTTTTGTTTAGCGAGCAGGTTGTTTTTGTTATTCTTTACGATTAATTTTTAAGCTTTAATTACTGATGTTCAGAATTCAAATGCAATATTTTCTTTTCGAATAAGCGTATTTTGAGCCTTATCATGTGTTAATTTCTATAAATCTTTATGCTATTAAGGATAACCTAAGCATATTTTGAGCCGGAAAAAATACTTTTCATATCTTCCTTATGGAATTTCAATTGCTTATAAAAAAAACATGTAGTATACTTCTCAACTGCATGTCTTTGCACATGTGTATATTTTGTTGCTCTGATAATGATGCATGATCCACGCTATTTTGAAAAGTAATTCTGTTCATTCATTCCAAATGATTAAAATATGCATGTTCTATTTTTGATCAGACATATAATAATAGTGTCTGGATATACAGATAACTAAACATTTTAATTCAATTAGTTTTTTTGGCTTTAGCTTTTCTGCGTTCCTTCACGTACGTGGAAACTAGAGAAGGTCAAATTTAATTGCTACTTGGTTGGCATGAAGCCTAATAGTTATACAAGAGGGCTAAGCAGAGAATAAGTGAGTTGCTTTTTCCGGGGAATGTGTACAACAATTTTTCCCGCAACAACAAAATCCACATCGAAAAACCGTCACAAAATAAAAACGGTAAACACGAGTGGCTAACCGTGTGGTTGAATATCTCTAATTGGAAGGAAACTGAAAGCCACATATTACCAATATATTTTGCATCAACTGGTAACTTCCTTAGCTTAGTGTCTTGAAACATCAAGAACGTATGCATATATATAGTTTTTTTTAATTTATAAGAATTACAATCCATTTCCAATGTTATACTATCCTCTATGTATCATTGCATATTTTTTTTTAAAAAAACTACCTTGTCAATTATTTTAGTGCGAGCAAGGATCATTCGCTGAGACTCTTTTTGGAAATTTTTCTTCTTAAGTAAATAAGCACATTTAGTTGAGCACCTTAGATGTCGGAGGTGAACAGAGGTTAGTAAGGAGTTAAAAAGGATGTACCCCAATAAGACGATTTCCTTTTTGGGTTTTCTCTGAGTTTTCTCTGAACTACATAAATGTTAAACCGAACCGTTTTCTTGTAAAGCTTTGGTAAACCTATATGAATATAAATGAAAATGCTTTCGCTTTTTTTTCTTTGAAGTAACGTGTGATCTTTCTAAAGAGAATATTCTCTACAAGGTGGATAGTTTAATTATCTCGTATGAATACTTTAAGAGCTCTCATTCTTGCGGTCGCAATGTTTTCCTTTGTTGTTCTCCGATGGGGTACAAAGTGGACTTTACACGGTCAAACCGCACAGTAGAATCTTAATTAAACAGAATTTACAAGTAAAACGGCTTTAAAATGTCGCAAAATGGAAAAAATTATACAGTATCTAAAACATATTAAAGATTTGACTAAAAAAAAAAGAATTCCTTGAAAAATCCAGTATGTATGGTGGTGATCACCACAAAAACATTACGATTTCGGCATTTGTGCACCATTTCACAATGGCTGTCTAATCTGAATACTGGCCCGTGAAATATTCAACCAATATTAAGACGCGAATCCGACCGCAAGAATAGCGCACTCTCTTTAATAGTGGACACTTTTATTAGGCGAAGACACCATATAGCGGTATTTTTAGGTCCCATCATTCATGAAGCAGACAACATCTGTTTGTTCGCTAAGAATATTCTTTTTTCCCTTTTATTCCCTCATTAAGCCTTATTTTATAGCCCCCTGCCCACCCCTATTTGGTTAATTTTTACCAGTTGCTGTGGAATTATTCTTGATCAAACTTATGCGAAGCTGACAATAGAAAAGTTTTACCGCAAACTTTAACAAAGACTTGTGTCAGTTTTTCTTCTATCTCTATAGCGACAATATCCCTCCTTTTCATTTTCTGTGTAAATAATTTTCTTGAAGTTTTTTTTATTGATTAGATTTAAAAAAGTTGATATTTTTCATAATTAAAAAATGTGGCTTACCCTATATTTAAGAATTATTATTTCCTGAAATCTGATAAATTGCCAAGAAGAAATGTTTCACCTTACTTGCCTGCACGTGCTATGCCTTATAAGACTTTAAATGGCGTATTGAATGTTCGGACACTTGTCAATTATATAAGCTAATATTAGCTATCCCTGTCCGAACCAAATAACAAAACTACATGCACCATGTCATGTATCACATGCTATTTCTTTTTCGAACTTGTCAATCGATTGATTGTAGTTAGTAAAAATATTTTTTTTAACACAATGTTTTTTAAAAAAAAACATTTTACAAGAATATTTAACCACTAATAACCAATAGAAAAGCTGAAACAAAAAGAAAGAAACTATTTTTATCAAATTCGTTTGTTTTTGTTTTTTTTTTAATAATAATTTCGGAAGGAAACACATTTTATGAAATCGACAAAAATGTTAACAAGAAATCCTAAAATAGTAGGAATGTTAAGTCCTGTTTTCCCATTAAAAATCTCGGCATGCAAAAATGTACTGGTATGACAAATCAACATCGTTAATGAGATGGCAAATTAGTCTAATAGGATTGTTCATATCATCAAAACAGGTTTGACGTCAATTGGAGTGAGAGACAGGGTAATGCAAAACTAATTAGGTCACTCTTGTCATTCTGTAAGGCGCCGACATAGAAATGAATATTAAAAAACAAAAATAAAATTAAAAACAATTAAAAAGTATGATGCAAAAAAGGGTTGTATGTTTATTATATTATAACTCTCAGCTTTTTAAAACGGAGTCAAAACAATATCAAGAATTTTATTTAGTTCCAATAAGTTTATAAAAATTAAAAAGCTACGTTGAAGATTAGAGGAGAATGGTTTGGCTAACTCGGTTTGTCTATATCAGAATTGCATTAAAAACTGCTTGTTTCAGTAACTTATAAATTAACAATCCTGAATTATTAGCTTTATTTATCTTTAAAATTCCTATAAAATAATTTTTACTTATTCCTTCAAAAAATATAAAAATAAATAAAACATAATGTCCAATCTTCACAAACAATCTTTGTCCTTGCTAGAGCTAGACTATAGCTGCACCTATTATAGGTGTGATTAAACATTTCTTACAAAAACTGTCCATAAATTGCAAGAGAGAGTTAAAAAAAGCTTGAAGCCTTTTCAAATAGCCATTTTAAAAACAGAATAAGTATACAACAACAGTTACTTTGTAAATTTTTCGGCATGCAAAAGAAAAATGTTTTCGTTATAGCTGGGTCATAAATATTCTCAATACAACAATGGAACTAACAGGATCTATAAATCAGTAGTCTGCAATTTTTTTATTTCATATTAAGAGTGAAAGATAAACAGCATCAAATAAAAAAAGACAACAACGTAAAATATCATAAGTTATTTAAATATTTTGTTTTGAAGTGCCGAAAAATATCTAATTGCCAAAGACCTTTTAATTCTACTCCTTGGATATTCATAGAGTTATTTATATATTTATTATGAATTTATTAGAAATATAGGCTATAGGATACAACAAAAAATACATCTTTGGCCTTTAATAGAGATTGCTTAAATAATAGATCGGCTTGATAATAAACTAAGAGTTCATTTACACCGCATTTTTTGTGTGTAGAAAAATTAAAAAATAAATAGGATGTAATGATATTGTTTTTATTTGATCCTACCGCTGTTGTAGAACAGTAAATTCCTATTTTTTGGCGAATTGCACTTAGGGCCAGCGAACTACTTTATATTTTTCAATCGCTTCATGCTACTTTTTTTAAATCTTATATAAAAAATGTGTATCTGCCCAGTTTATATTTTCTTTGTTATTAAAATGGCTCAAATAAACACCTATTCGGATTGTAATTTGAAGGTATATTAATGAAAGGATTTGACACGAAAAGTAGAAGCCTAAAAATTGGATAGTTTTGTTGACTATATTGAATTAATACACCAAAAATAACAACATCAACTATTTGATGTAATACCACTTTGACAACAAAAAACACAAACTAACTTATACATTCTTTTTATAAGATTTAGAAGAAAAATAAACAAAAGTCTTCAAAACAATAAAATAGTTAATATTAGATTTTGCTGACCCTTTATGCTGCTGTGCTTTTAATAAATTGTAAAAATCATATCTATCTAGGATTTGAAGTTTTTATTATTTGCAAAAATGTAACAAAACAAACATGTTGAAATGAAGTGAAGTTAAGGTGCGAAAAAGTAAAAATTGGGGATGCCGTTATTACAGGAGAAATAATTATTTCAGAATCTGAAGAGTATTGCCAATAAGCAACTTGACAGAATTTTAAAAAGTTGTAGAATTAAATTAAAAATTAAGAATATAACCTCTTTAAATTATCTCTTAAATAATTTTATTCAACAATATTTAAAGTCTTATTGATTCACTGTCTTTTTTTACTTGAATATTTATTTCTACTCGAACTGTCCGATTTTGAATTAAAATTAGATTAAATAAAATTTATTAATTCGGATAGCTTTGTTGCTTGTAGTTATTGTCCGAGTTGAACAAGTGATTTATGTGTGTGGACACTTCGTGATAGTCAACTGGTGTTTTTATTCTGTACCTGTTTTGTTAAACATACAAACGTATTCACCACTTAATATCGATAACTTTAGCATGATCTGAGCGTATAAAGTGGATATTGCCTACCTATGGCATGATTCGTTGTATGGAACTCAACAAGTTTACTTCATTCATGTATTTAAAACTTTGTATATATATATATATTAGTGTTGGCTAAGGTTTAAAAACATTTCGAAAACCTTTTTTTGTTTGCACTTTTTAATTTTGGGAATATCTAACATAATATGATAGTTTTCTGTTTACATTTGCTGTTCGTTTTGTACTGTTAAACATCCCTTATAGTTTATCAAGTATATACCTATCAAAGTGCCGAACTAAAAGACGACATTTACAAGCTAGAAGTTAGCAAAACTTAAACAAAGCAGGTATCAGCGTAAAACGGAAAAATACTTTACTTTTATTATAAAATACAAAATAATATATATACTAAATACTTGCTACCTTACCTTTTCTCTTTAAAAAAGATTTAACAACCAGCGTCTCATTTTCTCTTTATCAGCCTATAAATAGGTGCAGGAGCGTGCATGTTCTTTCTTACTAAAAGCTGTCCTAATTAAGGAAGCATAACGATCTTGCACTTAGTAAAAATGTAACTTGCTGTTTGTAAATACACAAATCTTGTTGTAAAAAAATTTTTGTTATTACGGTTGTGGAAAGGTTTTTGGTAAAAAATTTATATTGTTTATTATTGCCGTTTATTATTTATTTTTCTTTCTTTTTGCAAGTTCTAAAAATCATTTTGAATTAAAAATAATAAAAAGGCCAACATACTTAAAACAGTTTGGCCTACAGACTTACATAGCCCTGTTGTATGAAACTAGCTACATATTAGTTCTGAAAAAAGTTATGGCTATAATATTTTAGATGGTCGATGGTTTGGAAATTTGTGTAAATTTTTTTTTCTGCTACTTTATTTTTTGCCCATACGAGTGTGAAAATTTATTTTACTAAAATTCTAAGCTTTTTTAAAGCGAGTGAATTCTTTTTATTATTGTGAAAGGAAAAAGTTTTAATTTGTGGCGAAATAAATCAGAAAATTTAATTCAAAGACAATATTTAAAGACATTGCAAAAGACTGAACACAAAAACCTTTAAATTAACCTACAGGTATAAATTGATAATGTGTTTTCACACTGTGTCTTCCTAAGGTTCTAAGGTTGGTAAATTCTAAACAAGTGTTTTTTCTAAATACTTACAAGTTGGGGGTAAAGTCCAGTAATGCAAATGCAGGTAAATTTTCTATTCTTAAAATAAGCCCACATAAATGTAATTTTCTTATATTGTTCTATCAGACTAGTGTTGCATTTTTGGGTTACCGTCAATTAACCTTCCCCTAAAAACAGAATATGGATTCGCATTGTATCAACCTTCCAAGGGATGGGAAAAGCAGCCTTAAGTAGATAATTTACGTGGTTTTTAAGTAAATTTCGAGAGTGCAAGATCTTAATATTTTGTACAGTGGGAAAAAAGTATAAGATGCTTGATAATATGATACGAGAAAATAGAATTTCGTCAATATTATTGTTCAAATTTATTTTCTTTATATTCTTTAGATAATTTTGTTTTCTTTTTTTTATTTTTGCTTTTTTTGAATTGTACTGTTTCTATTAAAGGGACCAAAATTAGCTCTTCATACCAAAAGTTTGAGTTCGCAGCTTTCACGATGAGTTTTACAAGAAGGTACTGAGAGTTCTGAAAGATAGTTAACTTCTAATTGAATTTAATTACAACTTTTCTTATTTGAAGACCTTTTTCCAGTCCCTTGGATTGTCTTAACAAATCTCTATTCAATTTTATTTTATAGATAAATAGCTAGAAGTTTTACTTATGGACTTGTTTGTTAGTGTTGTTAGTCAACTTTTCTCATAAGTAAAAAAAGTTCTTCTAAATAATATTTCCCCCTTTTGTTAATGGATTCTAAGAATACTAGTCGATAACGTCATTTGTATTTGTGATGACGTGAGCAATGACCCGTAAATATACGCAACTCTTTTTCAGACATTCATTGGACCGTTGCTTCTATTGTGTAGAGATTGAAACGCTGATCAAAATAATGTATAGGATCAAGTCCTTGTGACGAACGGTTACTGAGATATAAAGGTTTAAAAAATTTGTCTGGCTAAAGTACAAAAAAAGTTCTTAGAAATTTATATACCCATTGACTCTATTGTATAGAGCTTGAAACGCTTGAAACGCTTGAAACGAGATATTTAGATTTAAATGTTTTTTGATGACGTCTATTCCAGAACGGGTGAGTTGAGACAGCTTTAATCTCATTTTAGTCCCAAATGGTCTTTAGTCACCAATGCAGGAGCTGACGTCAGCTCTCTGAACCTTTAATACCTTATAATTGGTAAAAAAAAGTCGAATAAATGAATGTCGGTAAAGACTTTTGGTACTTCTGGTGAAAATATTATTCACTATTTTTTTAGTCACTTATTTCCTTCTAAAATTTACCAACAAACCAATTTTTTAGGGAATTTTTGAACTGCAATTTCTTTTCAACGTAAACATTGCTTGAAATAAAAATGGATAAAAAACGATCTCACATGCAAAAGAAATTAATAAAACCTACTTAACTAAAAATATTTGTATTATTTGAATCCTCTAAGTGTTTAGGTATTGTAGTTCTTATTACACAAAAATTGTTAACGTAGGGGTGTCTATAAGGAGAAAAAGTATTTCACATTTGGTATAAACAAACTAGACGCATAACATCACCTCTTGAAAAATTGTTGCCTAATTACTACCTTAATAGCGCTTAATGAGTTTTAATGAGGACAACTAAAGCCGACATTTTTCTATTTTTTAACACAAAATTTTGATTTATATCTTAATTTGTCACATTTTTGGCAAGGAAAAACCTACACGTAAACAACTTGTATGCTTCACTGAAAAAATCACGAAAGGGTCTATTTTAGTTTGAGGGATAATTTAAAAAAATATATATATGTATTGTAAATTCTCAAAATAAGTTGTTAAGTATTGATGTAAGAAAGTAGTCCACAGTCTTGGTCAAAGTATGTGTAAACAAAGTCGTTAATTTCGAAGTTCGTCTCCATACGTAATTATATAGGCTGTTACTGCATAAAATTCATGAATTCTGAACTTATCAAAATTCACTTATCAATTTTAAGAGGTGACTTAGGATTAGAGATATTGGGTTATTTGGTTAGATTTAAACTTTTAAAATGTGCTAATTTTGGAGCCTTTGTTTGTGACGACTGGAGAGATGATAGTAATTCCGCAGCCTGCAGCATGCTTTCGGCCATGTATGTATAGGACAGCGAGTAAAAAAATCTAACTTAGCATATTGAAATGAATTTACAAATACTTGCACAAACACCCTTTTTTAATTGAGTGAATTCTTAAGATTAATTATGCTACTAATTTTTATTGTTAATATCTGCATAATTAAACTACCCACCCGGATAAATTATGCCTTTTCAATTTGCATAAATCCGTATCATTAATTATGATTTTTTTGCATAATTAATGATAATCCTAGGAGTGGCTGTCAAATAAAGATATTTCCTCTTTACATCAAGGAAAATAGGGAATAAAAAATAATTCCAGCAAAGGCAAGTGAGAACATGTACTAGTGTTAAAAAAATAAAAAATAAAATATAAAATTAAGAGATATTCTTTTTATTAAAATTAATTCGAAAATAGATGATTTCTATCTAGCAGTTGCTCTTATATCAGGTATCTGTCCAAACATTTATGATCTATTATTCGAACTGGGAGTAATCTGATAAAAGGACAAGAAACATAAGTAATTCACAAGGGACCAGCTACACTTAAATTCTGATTAGGTAGCAGAAATCATAAGGACTAATTGTCTTTAATGGTAAATGAACAACAGTATTCCAATCAGCGAAGTGTTTACTGTCTCCGTTCTGTCCCAGTATACACTCAGTTGTAACAACAGTTCGTCAAGGATATTTCAAAGTTAGTATGAGGCAACAAGCGCTATTTAGCCACAAAATTATAAAATCAAGTCTGTGAAATATTTCAAAACAATATATTAACTACATACTTGGATATAATGCAATATTTGGTCCACAATGTCTGAATCAACGTTTTGCAGAATGCATAGCAATCCTTACGCAGTTCATACTTTGATCAATATTGAGAAAAATACTTTACTGTTTCGATAAGATTAGCGCAAGGTTGTTACAAAATTAAAAATTCTCGCTTAGCAACAAATTACGAAGCATTACCGTATTATATACCTCGTTAGAAGAAAGCCACTAAAGGAAAAGGCTTGACAGGCATTTCAATGAGCATCAAATGTTGCTTAATGCTGATTCATTATTAGGCGCAAAGTAGCTGTTGGTTTTGTTATTAACTTGAGTCACATCAAATCCCATAGTTGTTACACTCGATTGCCTTGATATCAAAACAATCTGCCAATCATCTATAAAATTTTGAAGATGCATCTTTCTGGGATTTTTCTGACCTTCTGAATACTGACCTAGGAATGCATACATGCATGTTTTTGACATAAAAAGGTGGACTATAGCAAATAACTTGAGATACATCAATCATTGTATGTGACGTAGCAGACATATTTGTTTACCTCAGTTGCAAATGATGACAATCTTAATTATCTTAGGATCATTAACAAACATAAAGGAAATCAGATGTGAACGTTAAAATCTTCAAGAATGTAATTACATAAATATTTTCTGTTGAGAATTTGATATGAATAAAATCCTTTAAGTATTACATCAATTATTTGGTAATTATGAAATGTAATGATAAAGTGTCCGAACGATTTGACAATAATTACATAAAGTACAGTTTTTTCGACTTTGATTGCACAAAAAACAGATCTTTTTGACGCACTGTTTGATCGGTATAAAGCATTGAAACAGTGTCTTTTGTTTTCTTATCGTACACGTGGAGAACTTGGCAGAACTGAATTTTATCCAGTTTGCCACAAGCTTGTAAAATATATAGATTCTGTTTCCAAACTTTGGAGAGAAACGTTTATCTTTGATCATTTATATTCGTATTGTGCAGTTATTAATTGTGTGTATGAACACACCTGTTTAGTTTTAATTGGCCTTAAAAATAGGGCCTTTTAATAAGGCTAGAGTATGATTACCCAACCCCAACATTCAACGAAACGAAAAAGTATCAAAATATATTTTGGCTGTTTGTTGATAATTAGTAAACAGAACACTTTTAAAAATTTCAAAAAAGGGGTTAATTGGTTTTCGAACATACTCAGTAAGTCGAATATGTAGTGTATTCTTTTAACTTACAGGTAGAAAGGTAGTAAAGACAATATCTTGTAATTTGTTGTTGCTGTTGTTGTTGTTGTATTTTTGTTACATTTACTTATTAACAAATTTAATTCCTTTTGAACGGAAATTGTGGTTTTATTCGTATTACCGTTATTTTTTTCTTATAAACATTTTAATTAAAATTGTTATGAAATCTGGCCCATTAAAAAAATCTACTAGCAGGCAAGCAAGGCAAGTTTTAAACAAAACTGAACAAAAAAAACATTACAACATTTTTCTTACCAGCTTAGTGTTTGTGATCTCGTACGGACGAAAAATCACAATTCAAAGGACATCTATTTTCGAGATAGATTGCTTGTCCTTCCCAGACAATAATAGCATGCATTAATGGTTACTTTTAACCATATCTAATTGTCAAGTTGTCTGTTCCTTTACTACACTGTCAAAATTTGGTACATTTTAAGGCTATTATATCTACTTTGTGGACACTTAAAAGATAACAGCTGAATGAATTCTTATTTTTTAAATTTCTAGTCAGAATCCGGCAGGAAAATCTAGTAGAAGATTATAAATATATATTCTTCCTTACCTTAGAAAAAGGCGTAGCACTCTTAGAAATAACTTCAGAAAAATTTTGACATAAAAAGCATAATCGTGTTGTTTTCCTACCCACGCCGTTATTCAACTCCAACTTCTAATGTCTATTTTTGGTTTGTGAGAGCTTTTTTAGCGGTTTTGAGCTATGTCTTGCAGCTTGCTATGTCAATAACACGTGAAATCAAGTTTTGGCGGCAACACTGTGTCGGTACGAGTAGTTATCCTTAAAGTAAGTAATCTAAAAATAAATTTTGTTTACATACATCGACGTTGGGAAAAAATTAACACTTGTGACCTCTGAACGATTGCCTTATTTTCACATTTAGTAACGTGGATAGTTGCTGATGTCAGCAAAAATATGAAGCATTGCGATATATTGATTGCTGCAATGCGCATCTAGGGAGGTTTTAAAGGTCAAAATTTTGTCTAATTACTTCTATAGACAATGAATATACAGATTATAGACCTGTTTCCAAGCTTTTTGTAACTGTGCGAAATGGACACATTTCTATTTAAGTTCAATGCAGTTGTTTTACATCAGAAATGGGTTAAGAATCAAATTATCCACATTCGTGACTTTACTTTAAGTGCAGAGATGTGCAAAATATTACGATGTTCGACAGGTACCAAATATTAAATTTTGATTTTGTAAATGCCTTTCTGAGTTTAAATATTTCTGTATTCTCGCAAATAAGTAGCTAATGAACAATACAGGTTACAGTAAATCCGACGTTTTCTTCAACAATTGCGCTTCACTAACATACTGCCAGACCATATGTTAGTGATGCGTAAGTTGTATTACAGTATGATTAAGAAATAGATGAAAAGAAAATAACAGAAATTTTGTACTGAAATCGAGTTAGAAAAAGGCTGAATTTGTCTAATTTTTGTCTAAATTTTGCTTTAACTATTAAATTTACATCAAGCACTATGTTCAGAACATGTTGTTCGCAAATGGTTTTGATGTGTTTTCCACCAGCTGTGTTATCCTCTAGCCTCACAGGTTTTCAGTTTCTTTCTACCACAAATTCTTCCAAAATATTTTACAGTGTTAAGATTTTCATAAAGCGAAATATATCCGTCGAGAAAAACTGTTTGAAGACCCCTTTATATTAGGAATTCTCTCATTTGTCAATTTCTTATTTTTTGCGCGGTCGGCGGAATTAAAAACGCCGCAATAAAATGCACAGCAGGGACGGTTTATTACGAAACGCTAGATTAAATGCATAAAACATTCTATCTTTAAAAAAGGTGGCGCAAGGCCAAGCGTTTACGAAGTTCGCGTTGTAATCTCTGGATTAAGTCGTTAATTTATTAATTATAACCAAGAACATCGTGAAAATTAGGTCGTTAATTTACCAATTTTAACCAAACAAACTGCGCAAATATAACGACCGCGAAATTTTTATGTTATAAATTATTTCAAATGTTGACAAAATTGCTCATTTGTATAATTTTATTCAGAAGGAGTACGGAATAAGTAAAAAAAAGAATAACAGATACTGGAGGTAGCAAATAATTGTACATCTATAGGAACGAAAACATGCAGACAGATGGTAAGGAATGGAAAAGAGTACACTATTGGATCGCGGAAACTCTTCAAATATTTGACATAATCACATTTGTTATTACGTTTTGGTCAATTGCTTCATTTTAAACTTGAAGGCAGGCACCTGGAAAGTCTTACATCTGATACCGCACATCTTTAGAGTGAAATAAATTCCATTACTTTAGAAATAAGGATGTGTCGCTTTTCAGCAATAATTCGAGTTACATGTTAGTTAAAGATTTGACATTTTAATTAATTCTACCGTCCGTAGAAAGGAATATCACGGGTTTTGTCTCAGTCTTGTTTCGATGATGGCATTTTCCAACTCTGGATTTCTTTGCCTCTGAACGGAGAGCAATGTTATATCCAAGAATGCTCGTTCGTCAGTAATCCGAAAGTAGACAACATTTTCATTTCAACGGTCTTCTCTGCTAACATTGACATAAATCTTGGGCGTAAAGCTTCGCAGTTTAATGCTCCCATTTGAGCTGCGAAAGTCGTAAAAGCAAATCAATCGCTTAACTAGACAACCGTCTAAGATATCAATCCTATTCTCATATTGAACGCTAAGCAGAATGGATTGATTCACTCTTCTATAGTCTCTGGCATGATCCGGCCGAGATTTGAACCCAAGACCACCCCCACTGGAAGCGAACGCTCTACCATAAGATTTCAAGTCTGCTTTAGAATATTAACAACCCAACGTCTACTTGTTGTGAAGTTAAAGCGATACACTGTAGATACAACCACAAATCAAACATAAAATTCAGATTCTAAGGCCAAATTAAAGAACTTTTATATATAAACAAAAAAATCGCCTTCTGATGACCAATCGTTGATAGAAGCAAAGCCGGCCGTATACGTATGCATAGGGGCGTGTGTCAAAGAATAAGATTAAATTACTATGATTGTATTATAATATTTGGGTGACTTGCTTGTGAACTATAGACGTTGTTTAAGGAGGCGCAGCTGTAATCGAGAAAGGAGGTAATTTGTAGCATATGTGTGGCTTAAGATATATTGAGGCAAGGTTTTAGGCGTTTCTAGGTAGTAAAAATAATTTTTTTTCATATTAAAAACCTCATATTGGAGATTTTGCATACACGTAATTCGACCCTGGCAAAATACACAAACCTTTTTCATCATCAAATAAAAACATTTCAAAACTATCTTTGGTAATTAGGTTTATCTTCCAAATCAGATGCTTCACGCGTTCTTCATGTTCAGGAATATTGTAATGGTTGTGCTACGTGCTTGGTTATTTCTGAAACCACTGATTGCTGTTTTGCCAATATGCAAAACATGTGATCAAGCTATTTCTCGATTATCCTGAAGAAAGTCCCTACCGAGAAAATCTCTACAACATGATCGAAATTATCAAGATGCTGTTAGTAGATTGAGTCATGCATCATTGCAGTTTGTACAATTCTTTTTGACTATGTCACAGAGAATGTGAGCTAAATATCCACTTTTTTAACTATGGTGAAGTTGGCACAAGCACAAGGTCTCCATCGATTCAGAATGTCAAACTTTTCAAACTTGTCAAACTGGTCTCGATGTAACGATGACAAAGACGTTAGCGCCAACTGATTATCTGGTCATATTGGGAGACATTTAAAAATCTAAGACATTTTTTCTGGAAATTATCTTAGATCAGTTATCTTATTGCATTTTGTTTATAATGGTAGCTAAATTGCTACCTTAGGCTAAGGATGTGTGAAGTAGCAACGACCCCCATATGCACCACAGGATCTTTTCATGGCTTATCGATAAACGTCCTTTCTCAGGTAAACTTCAAAGTACAAGGCAAGCCCTCGTAATCATGAAGACATTGGTGAAAAAAAATATTGCTACTTGGACTACAATTATTTTTTGCTTTTTTTTGCAATTATATTTATTTTTCGCAAAAAATTCTTACTTATTAATTGTGCCAGCAACTTCAACGATTTTCTTGGTTCCTTAGGGGTTTAAAGTACCCGGATGACTGCACTTGATCACAGGAAAATATTTTCAAGAACATAATAACACCTCGCGCATAAGAAAGTAAGGCCAGGTATTACCTTCGGAATTTACATCCATAGCCATATGCCTGTACGGGCTATAACTTGATATAAAGTGGCATGACTACTTCATATAAATAAAAAAATATTAATGAATGCACTTTTTTAATAGTATTTTGTATTCATGTGACGACTTTGTTGAAAAACTAAAATACGGTAGACTTGTGTAATTCGACTTCCCCTAATTCGAACCTCTCCTTAATTCGAACAAATCTTCTGGTCCCGTCACCTTAACAAACTCTTATGATTCACTTTACCTAATTCGAACCTCCATAATTCGAATACCTTTATATTTCGAACCATATTTTCGGCCCCTTGAGATCATTTCATCACGTAAAATCGAACTTTTAAAGATCGAATTACGTAAAGAGAGGTAAAATAAGTTTCTTGTGTTTTGAGAAAAGTAGTAGGTTAAGGTTGACCAATATTAATCTAGTCTTTTTCACCATGTTTAAAAAATTGAATAAAACAATGTTTTGTGAAAGTCCCTCACTTGTGTTCTCTCTATGTTTATATTTGCACCATTCTGGTCTTCATTATATTTTAAACTCAAAAAATATGCCTTTCAATTTGAGTCCCTGATCCCAGATCTCACTTTTTCCGTAAGCTTTGTACATTTTATTTTATTGCAAGAAAATGGAGGTAAATCAAAAAACAGATCTTGCAAATTGATACTTCACAGCCATAGGTGATATAAAAATTAGGTCTTGATTTAGTGCGTTTCCGTTATTAACTTTTATAGGCCATGTAAGCACTGTGCAGCAACTATCAGTTACAAGGAATTAATATAGCTAGTTATGTGTAACAGAGAATTTTTTTTGAAAATATATCATCTCTTGTAATTACCTAACAATGGCGAAATTGTGTGTTACGTAATTATTGAATGGTCCTTTTTTAAAATAGTTTTATATATGCTAAGGAATGGATTTGTGATCCGCGGGCAGTTTGCACCCAGGCCCTAGGGGGACAAAGACCAAAGAGGTTCAAGTGTATTAAGAGCAATTTACCGGCTAAAGGGAGAGTTTTTTTCAACAACTTTTCTTTCGAGCTCTCGATCCAAGTTATCCTTGCCACCATCATGGTAACCTTTACCCGTTCTCCATCTTTCTTTTCCAAGAATGCTAACATATTTAGGAGAAAGATGGTTTTATTGCCATGACCCAAATTCCCAATGTCAAATTCATTTCACCTGCTTAACATAAAAAATATATTATTAAAATATGGAAACATCTATTCAGATAAAGACTTCGAAATCTAAATGCATACACTGTTATAACGTTGGTTTTATTCACTCACTAAACCATTTCCTTCTATACATGTGAGGTCACTGCGCGCATTTGAACAAGTGAAGGAAAAGTGAGTGTCAATTATTAATTTGATGAAAGGAAAGTGTAAATTTATTTTCACTTTATATAGAATTCAGGTGCGCGTTTCTTCAAACAAAGATTTAATCAACTTAAAAATTCATAAAAAGGTAAACAAAAAATATAAATTTTGGCCTATAAATACAAATTATTACACTTGAATTATGGAAAACATCAAGAACACATGATTCTTAATATTGGTAAAAAGATTGATAGATAATTCGAAATGCAAATTTAAAAAAAAAAACTACACAAGAATGATAAAAAAATGGCAAAATTTGAATTATAGAAAACAAAACAACTTTGTTCTCCGTATCTCTATACTTGATGCCTACAGATGAAAGTTCTTTCCTCCTTTTTTTGCAGCACAATAGATTTTCTGATATTGTAACAGTGTGAGAAAGAACCCGAGAAAAATTACATAAAAAAGTTCCCCACATGTGAGATATATTTAATAGCGTAATTTTGATTTGAAAAGCCATAAAATTCTTGAACTTTTAAGATTTCAGGTGAAAGCTTAAAACACATGCTTAATAAGTTCTCCGTTTTGCTCATAGAAGTGCAAACATCTACTTTTGAGTAGGATATTTATTAAACATACAGAAAATGACACATTTTATCTTTATAAAAACTCTCATATTTGTTTTATAATGGTAATAGGACCTGTGTTATCCGTAAGCGGGGATATATGCGACAGGCGAAAACTTGGATTGTTCCACGGCGTAACAACCAGAATAATACGCTTAATGCAGCTAAGGAAATCTGATTTAGACACTGTTTCGTGTATCCTTGACAATAATGATTGATATTTATATAGATTAAAATATTTATGTTAACAATTTCCACAATGTATATTGAAAAGACAGCAAGCCATGTTGTTATGAAAACGAACATGGTGTTTCACTGAGAAAAAAGAACTTCGAAATTTATAAACTAAACGAAATTTATAAAGTGGTTCTATTACTTGTTGTGGTTACTGGAATTACATTGAAAGTTGTTTATTGTTTGGATTTTCATGTGGATACTTTCACAAGATATTAAAGTGTTTTTTCAGTAGATTGGATTTTATTCACAGAGACGGCCATTTTCCTTCATAAAAAATGGCATCTATGATGGAGTGCTTCATTCTGTTATTGATAGTAGCTTTACACGTTAATGAGTATAACTCAACTGTGGAAAATATTCCCAAAGCAGCTATCCGCACTAACTTACAATGGAATATTAATGCAGCACGGATGAAAAGATCGAGACTATCAAAGGCAAGAACACTATATTACGCAAATACTGTCTGCACTCTTCGCCTGTTACTATCAAATGATATTGAAGTGAACCCGGGACCTACAAAAACAACAACAACAATACGTAAAGCACCGAAATGTCCGAAGTGCGAGAAAACTATTCGTTCCAACAGCAAACAAGTTTCGTGTTGTGTGTGTCAAAATCTGTATCACCTTAATTGTTCTGCGATTAGAGTGAGCAACAAGCAATCTGTTACGCCCAATGACTGGATTTGTACAAATTGCGTTCACACCGTTTTACCATTCCTCAATGTTAGATCATTAGACGACACATGCGACTTTGACGCTTCATTACCGAACGAAAACATCCTAGTTGATCACCTACAACGTATAAACGAACATCGTAACAACATATCTATCGCTCATCTTAATACGCAATCGATAGCTTCCACCTTTGACGCGTTTCATTTGATGATCAACAAATACAAGTTCGACATTCTTGCAGTGACAGAAACATGGTTGAAAGGTAGCGTTCATCAGTACAATTACGTTCAAGTCGAAGGATACGAAACTTTCTTCAGAAATCGAGAAGGGCAGAGAGGTGGTGGAGTAGGGTTTTATATAAAAGATAATATTGTCACCAGTGAACGTAAAGACTTCAACAAACTCGACCAATCAATAGAACATCAATGGATTGAAGTGCGTGGCCGAAACAAAAACACCCCATATTTAGTTGGAGTAATGTATCAACCGAGTTCTGATGAAAACATCAAGTTAGATTGGTTAGAAAAACTGGACAGTTTGCTGAGTAAAATCTGTGTTAAGTGGAATGGTGTTATTATTTTAACTGGTGATTACAACATAGATCTCTTAGCTGATACAGAATCGTCTCGTAGATATAAAAATATCTTGTATTCATACTCGCTACAACAACTGATTACTGAGCCAACAAGAAAATCGAAAACACTAATTGATCACATAAGCTGTAATATACCACAAAAATTGATTCATCAAGATGTTATATATACCCATGAAATAAGTGATCATGACATGCCGTACGTTATCTTGAACATCAAAAAGCAGCGGTACGAAACCAGATATAAATGGCAGAGGAACGAGAAGGCTTTCAATCTTGATAAGTACAAAGCAGACTTTCGAAATCTCCCATTGAATCTTGTCTTCAGTTTTGATGATCCTGCTGACCAGATAAGTGTTTTGAATAAGCTAGTGTGTGACTGTATCAATGATCATGCCCCGCTTAGAAAAATTAAATTGACGCGTCCTCCATCACCTTGGATGAATGACCCGAAAATAAGCTCGTTACAAAATCACACAGAGATATTACGAATGAAATCCAAATTGAGTCAACTAGTAAGCGATCGAGAAAGCTACAATAAATCAAAGTCAAAGTTGAAACGAACCATCAAAGAAACAAGACAGACGTTTCTAAGAAAAGCACTTTCTTTAAAGCAACCAAAGGAAGTGTGGAGGACAGTTAATCAAATTCTTAAACAACAACACAAACGAATTAGACACAGCCCAACTGATATCAACCAGTACTTTTGTACTTTGGCGAGTGAACTGACCAACAAAGAAAACACTAACACCGTTAATGCCGAATTCATAGAAAACCTACCAATCAATAACAGTGAAAACTCTTTCAAAATACAACACACTAATTACAACGAAGTTAGAAATATTTTACTGAGTTTAAAGAATGATTGCTCTACTGGTTTTGATAGTATTCCAGTAAAATATCTGAAACCAGTTGTTGATTTCGTCACTTCGCCACTTGTACATATAATTAACACAAGTATTGATAAAACAGTTTTTCCAGGTGCGTGGAAAGTGGCGAGAATTTGTCCTGTTCCAAAAATCAAAAACCCTACTCAAATTGCAGATTATAGACCAATTTCCGTGTTACCAGTTTTGTCTAAGGTATACGAACGTGTCATATTACAACAGCTTTGTGACTATATAGATAAACAGTCTTTAATGAATGAAACACAATCAGGTTACCGGAAGGGACACTCGACAACAACGATATTATTGAAACTAAGAGATGATATTCAAAAAGCTATGAATAAAAGCGAGGTAACCCTGGCTGTTTTAATTGACTACTCGAAAGCATTTGACACTGTACATTATGAAACTTTACTTCTCAAATTACACCAAATGAATTTCACAAAAGAAAGCTTATTGATAATCCATGACTATCTTTCCGAACGAAAGCAGTTTGTTCAAGTGGATGATAAAACATCAAACACGCAACCTATCCATTTTGGGGTACCTCAAGGAAGCATTCTGGGCCCAGTATTATTTAACTTGTATGTCATGGATCTGTCTCAGAATGTGTCATCTAACACAACACAGTATGCTGATGACACTGTATTATACCAACACTGCAAAATGAAAAATTTGAAAACATGTGCAAAAACACTTGAGGACGATCTGAATAGTTTATCTGGTTGGTCAACCAATCAGAACCTTCTATTTAATGATGGCAAAACGAAACAAATGTTATTCTCAACAAACAAAATGAGTTCCTATCATCATCTTGAAACAACTAACGACTGTAACATTATTCACAATGGTTGCTCAATCGAACGTAACTCAATCTCAAAAATACTGGGAATACATTTTGACGAAAATCTGAATTGGAAAAATCATATTACCAAAGTTACACAATCTTCCTATGCAGTAATTCGAGCACTTAAACAATGGAAACGATTTACTCCGTATCATGTGAGAAAGAACCTCGCTGAAACACTCATTCTATCCAAACTTAATTATAGTAATGTAGTATTTGGCCAATTACCAAAGTACCTATTAAATAGACTTCAGAGAGTGCAGAACACAGCAGCATCTTATGTTCTTGGAAGATATGTGAAAACAACAGACGTTATCGATCTTGGGTGGTTGCCAGTTAGAGAAAACATTGATTTCGCGACTGTTAAACTGGTACATAAAGCTTTACACACTGATACATGGCTAGACTATCTTCCATTACATATGAACACATTTAATCCACGTTTGGGTAATGAAATGACATTACAACATGGTGAAGCAAAAACGTTTTCTGAACAAGCTAACATATATAATGACCTACCACGTAAAATAAGAGTTTGTGAAAATTTTTACAGGTTTAAAACAGATGCGAAAGAGTATTTCAAAGACAAAGGTCTAGCGAGGCTTCTGTCATTGTGATACTTTTTCTTACGTATAACTATTTTATTTTCATCTTTAACGACTTGCTGAGATCAGTTGAATGGTACTTCAACTCTTCAATCGATTTCAACAAATTAACTTTTAGCAAGTGAATAATTTTCATCATATTTTACATATATCTTTTGTGGTTTAGCGTCCTGGTGTCTACTACCCCAATTTACTTAGCTACATGTGCCTACTTATGTCTATTTTATTCAATTTATTTAAGCTACAATTTAATTGGCGAACTTATGCACTTTTGTCTTCTACTTTTTCCACGTTCCAATTTTCTTTTGTCTCCCTGTTTTCAGCCTTTTTTCAGCGTTCTGTTCCATTACCATGTGTCTTGACTTATCTTAAGTGTAGGATTTTATAGTATTTTATTAATTGTATTATATGTATAAATTTATCATAACTTATTTGTAAATAACTTTTAACCTTTTCTCTTTTTTTTTCTTTTTATGGAGAAGAACCATTTGTAAATAATGGAACCAAATACATGATGATGATAAACCTCTCTGTAGCAATTCAATATCTATTAAGTTATTTTGCAAGAAATATATTTGCGGAATGTTCTATTAAGAAGAATAGTGAAGGCAATTCAGGCTAACCAATCTTAATATACAAGGTTAATATAGGCAAAGTCATAAGCGAAACCAATTAGAATGGTGGTGATTGACTTAATTTTGCATGTTTCTTTGCTGAATCTGATAGCATGTTCACCTTTCGATAACTTGGATAGAACGAATTATCGGAAGAATGAAATACCTTTTACTGGAGGTGTGTATTTTTGTTGATTTTAATTTTATAACATTAACAAGGCTTGATACAGCTAAAAAAAATAGGAATTACGTAAGGACAAGATGTTGAGAGTTTCTGATGCTTATTTTCTTTATTTTTCTTTATTTTTTTATTTATTAATTCTTTTTTGTGAGAAAAGACCCCGCAATATCATGGAGAAAGGCATTTGTTAAGCAGAAATTCTTGTAGAAGCAATTACTGCGAGTATATGCGTCAATTTTGAATCGCAAAAAATTAGTCACGTTTTGCAATTTATTTTTAAAAGCTCAAGGTATAAAAACAATTTAAGCATGTGATAAAATAAAATCCCCTTAGGTTAAAGATAAATTTCCTAGTTTATATTAAAAAAGTGTGCCTTTCTTCTAAATACTACAGTCTTGTCCTCTGTACCTTGTTTTGAAAACAAGATTAAATAGTGAGAAAAATGCCTTAATGGTAGTAACCTTTGCAGGGATTAATTTCTAAGAATTCACGAAAATTTAAAGTTAAATTTTGTTCACACGTTGGCCTATTAGAAAAAGGCTTTTCTTTCAAGAATATTTGGTGACAAATTATTACCTAAAATTAATACCCCCAAAATATAATATTTTTTGTCCTGTGAATTTTTTTTTTTCACACAATAACTGGTATTATTAAGGCACCGTATTTACACCAATGGTGACCTCTCCAATAAACGCCGAACATCATGTCTTTTAATGTAATTGGTTTACTTTAGATAAACCTGTCAACGTCACTGTTCAAGTTTATTTCTATTCAGTTGGACCAATCGATGAGGCTGACTTTGTAAGTTATTGTTGTAGAGCGCTTTAAATTTGAATTTTATGAATTGGCTTAAACTGATTGCATTGAAACCTAAAATATCAAAAAGGGTTTCAAAACTCATGTCTCTAAGTAGCTAAGAGATATTATTTTAGGCTTCAATCATCATGGCTTGTATTAAAATTCTATGAAAATTAAAGGTAAAGAAAAAAATCGTTCGTGGTTCAGAGTTAGTTATTATAACATTTCAGCTCTTACTTCCTGAATCTCTTAGTTTTAAGTTCCTTTTTGCACAAAAATGTTTGAAGATTAAAAGTGAACAAAATGTTCCTTTTTCGCATAGGCGCGTGCACGAAAACTTAAAGGCGCGTGCGCGAAAGTTTAAGGGCGCAAAATCAATTATAAAGTTTTTAGCTAGCCGCTACACCAAGTTTAACTAAAATAGGCAAAACATGGTTGGTATTATTTTCGCGTTATTTTTTTTTCAGAAATACAATTTAAGCATTTTTGCGTGTGTTTTGTTTTAACTCTACGATTTTATAAATTAACGAAGATTAAAAACTACGAACATACCAAATTTGCATTGAATGACAGAAAGTTAAGTCTGTGATGAAAGTGTTAGTTAAGATGCATATTTTGTGTCTTGTAAAAACATTGTACTGTTACTGATGTAGAAATCTTGTTTGTATCGTTAAGAAACTAGTTTCGTATACTGGCTTAAAACTAGTTTATTGTTGTAAGTCCCATATTAGTTAATATGGGCACAAACAATGCTTAAATTAAATCAATCAATGTTTTTCATCGGCCAGAGCACAAAAACTAAATAATAATTGTTTAATCGGGTCTGAGATAAACAATGCTACTGCTGGATATGGACACTTTTACACAATCTGATTTCATTATTTAACCAATTCAAGTCCCCATATCAGGGCAATGGCAAATGGTAGCTATATCGAAAGGTTTTAAACTAGATAATGACTTTCTAATATCAATCAACTCTCCATTCCATTTATTTATATATTTAGACATTCGAAACTGGCTTCTATTTACGCCAGTGGTGGACTGACCAAAGGCTGCGCTTTAATTCCACAAAACCACTTCGTACAACATCCTTAGATGATCTGATTTGGATTCCAAACACTTCTGCAGCAGATAGCCATAGTGTAACAAATTTCCCAAATGCTATTCGAACTGTTGTGGAACCATCAGGAAACGTTTATGTGAGCAGAAGGTAAGAAGAACCAATACCATATTTAATCTTGAATTTATTATTTTTTCCGCCAGAACTAATTAACGTCATGATCTCATTTTCTGTATTTCAAAAAGGAAGTAAACAAAGTGAATTTAATAAGGCTTTGACCATTGGCATTATGGATGTTTTTCAATTTCAGAAGAAATAATTTGTCTTATGGCATGAAGATTTAGTATGTTAAAACATATATGAAGAAATTGTAACTCTTCTTTTCAAAATTTTTCAAGCCCCCAAGCTGTTAAATCTTTTTTTAAATCTTCTTTGTTCAAGTTTTTTCCTCTTTTTCTATTTTAAGGTAAAAGCACTACACATTTTTAATTCCTCAATTACTACATTTTTGAACACGAGTTGTTGTAATTTCTCTTTTTACGTTTCTTATAGGTTAAAAGTAGTAAGCACGTGTGAAATGAACCTAAATAACTATCCAATGGAAACACAGACTTGTCATCTTTTATTTGAGACTTGTGAGTTTTTCTCTTTGTGTTTGTTTTTGTTTTTTCCAAGAGAAATTATTTTTTTTATTCTAATTTGAGGGAGTGTGTAACTCTTCCCTTATTTCATATTTGATTATTTGCACTTTTCAAACAGTGAAACGCTTTTTTTTGACACAAAAATTGTTAATGTATGAACAGCAGTATTAAAAATACATCACTTCAATACTCTGTCGACGGTGTGATCTTACATTCATATGACAGCACGTTGTTAGTAAGTTTTCGTGATGTCCAACTGCAGTTTGTTTGAATATATGAATATGAAAATAACTTTTATTTGAAGAACAGCACGCATTCCTAAGTACTTGCTTGTTTGCTAGTAACCAGAAAAATCTTGTCTCCAGAACTCCTTAGATTGTTTTATGAAACTAACACGGAATTGGAACAATCCCAATTTTAGGAAATCAACCACCACTTGTGCGGAGAAAGTTGAAGCTAAAGTGTTAAAGTTTATAAAAATGAACGAGAAAATTGTGATTCTCAATACAAGGCCTTATAAGCAACATAAAGCTCGAATCTTATTTTAAGCTACAGTTTGAAGCGCGTGAATAAGAAGAAACAAGACGGTAGAGATTATAAAACAGGAATTGTTTCACAGATTCTCCTTTTCTAAAAGTCACGTAAGTTTTGTACGACAACAAACGTGACTAAGCGTTTGATTTTGATTTGCGTGCTAGCTAGGCAAGCAAGCTAACCTGGTCTTCCTAAGCAGATATTCAAAAAGCATCAATTAAAGAAAAGTTGGGTTAGCCAGGTGAAATAAGCTTTTTTGGGAGGTTAATAAAATAGGTTTCGCTCATACAGAAATTTAAACGCAAACGAATGCGTCAGAGCAATTATTTAATTTAAATCCACAAACACAAAATAATTTTCCAGCCGTAAAGTCCCTAATTAAAATTATCCAGTAAGCATACAGCCAGTGTGGTCACATCTTAATATTTTATATGATAGGGTAATTAATAATGTTTGTTCGGGTAAGTGAAATAAATCTTGTTTAAAGCATTAAAGAAGAAAGAATTTCTCGATAATGATCACGTAAGCACATAACATTAGCAAAAATCAAAAGAAAGCGCGGTCAGTTTTCTTATCGCAGAACATTCGTTTGGGACCCAAATTTTTATTTCAAAGGTGGCAAAAGTAAAGAAACTATGTTATTTGATTCACAATTCGGTTTTGTTTTTTTCATACAATCCATATGTATTATTGCTTTTAATTTGCGCTTTTCCCACGCTATGTTTACGCCCAAACGCACAATATTACGCCATGATTGAGAAACCTTTAATTTTTTTTGATAACAATGGATACAAATTATAGTTATATTACCCCTAAATAATGTGTGGATGCTATTTCTTTATTTTTACGCCCTTTTAACGCCCATGCACGCATTATTACGTCACGAGCGTTAAAACACGCCAGTACAGTTTTTGTCTCTCTTTTTTTTGTCAAGCTGCCAATGTTTTAGTAGCTCCAAGGTGTATATTTTTTATGTTTCAGAGTGTGTACGCATATACTCTTTGAAAGAGAGTGTTACTTTTACCCCGATTCAACGTAAAAACATCGTATTAACTTTAAATTAAAATGTGTTCATTTTGGCGCCCCATTATACAAAAATTCAAGCAATTAAACGACATTTCTTTAATTAATCATTGTCTATGCGTAAGGCTTGACACAACTGTTACCGTATTTCACAAATTTTTGACACATTTGTTAGGTTGTGATATGTGTCAATTAATCTTTAGCCACTCTCAAGTTTTCTCTCTCGATGCGATATTTGTCATTGGTTCGTCCTTTCATACTTAATTTCTATATACTGTTTTCAATTTGATATGCATTTTACACAAACTTCAGGGAACTCAAAACTCGCATTAGGCAAAATCATTTAAAGCATTACTGTTTGTTTTAGTTGCATTCACTCCTGATGATATTCAATTATTTTGGCACAAAAACCCGATTGTTAAAAGCAAGGAATTACATCTGGATGGTTACGAGTTAGTAAAAATGGAAGCGGAAGATGGGACGTACCCTTTTGTTGTCGGAAGTAAGTTACAACCGTGGATGATCATCACTCACGGTGAACATTAACTATTTTTTGTTTTTTGTTTTGAAGGCCATTTATTCAGTGAAATAATAAAAAAGCATTTTGTCAGTGTGTGCATGCGCGAGTTGGCGTGCTACAGACACACGAAATGCGATATATAAAGGACGAGCAAACCCGTTGATTTATCCACGGTCTACCGACTAACCTCTGATAATAGCCATGCAGTGTGTTTAAAATGGCTGCCAAGTCCCCAAAGAGAGCTTCATTACGCTGACTGGCGAACCCAACATTTTTTTCGAAAGCTATTTTAATAAACTAACGATATGTGAAAGACACAACTCGATTTCCCAAAGTCTTCACTTCAGGACACTTCAAGATACGGCGGATTCGCTCTATCAGATTGTATCCTTTTGTTCCTAAAAATAATCAGAAGTTGCCGTATTGTTACCAATTTTTCTATATCCTAATTTTCACACATTGGAGCAAAAGTCTGAATAAGCAGTTTAAATAAGTGACTCTTAATTGCAAAACTGGAACGCTACAGTATGTAACTCTGATAACTATTAATTAATACCTACACTAGCTAATAACAAAAAAAATAGGAATTTTCATTACGATTTTTAGATTCAACGCAAACCTTCAAGATATTAAAAGTTCACTTCTTCGTGAAAAGAACGCTCATGTTCCACATCTACAGAACTTATATTCCATCCATTCTCTTACTGGCTTTTGCATTCGGAACATTCTGGGTTCCCGACACTGCTGTTCCAGCTCGTATGGGAATGATTGTGACAAGTTTTTTATCAAGTATTTTCATCTTACAAGCAGTAAGTGAAAAAACAGTAAAAGTTCCCTACACAACACCAATGCAAATGTTTCTGGTTGTCAACATCACATTGATTGTTTTTTCAATGGTTGAATATATTGTGGTATTGCAGCTCAAACGAAAATCGGTAAGAATTAAATTTTTTTACAACCAAGCTGCGCCTGCCTTTTCATCCATTTGTAACGTAAATTCTTTGAAATGCTTTGTTAAAAATATGATGTGAAAATAGGAAATCAAGTTATTGGGAAAGGAGAAAGTTGTTAGCAGTAAAAAAAATATTGCATGCGCAAACTGAATAATTAATTTTTCCATCCAGGTCCGCATTTTAAAAGGGTCATAGCTATGCATAAGATTCCCTTCTCCAAACAAAACCATGTGTGCAGCACGTAATGTAAACACTCGGTTTAGAAAACGCAAAAAGCCAGCGCTGTTTTTGCTTGTAAATAAATGTCAAGTTACCTTTAATAGCATAAAAATCTTCAATTTAAAAAAGCAATGTTAAAAAAGATTTGAAAACTAGAAAAAAATTTGAAAACGATATTTAATTAATGACTAAGTGAGTCATGGCTTTATATAGATACGAACAATGTAATTCTGTGCAAATATGTTACCTATCATCTAAAAACATATCCTGTGGTAGCTAGCTCACTTTTTGTGATTTCTTTGTATATGTACCCAGCTTGCGTAGCTAGCAATTATCACATGTTCAAAGACAGATCAAAGAAAAACAAAAAAAAATAAGTAAGAAATTTGTTGTAATAAAAACATTCTTACATATCACAAAAACCATATCGGATAAAAAATTTTATTAAATTTTTTCATTTTTTTATGTCCAAATCAGACAATCAGTTTACCCGTTTAGCTTTTCCTTGCTTCGTCCATTAAGAATGCTTTTGTTTATATCCCGCAGACTTACGCTAACAATTTAAAATTTAACGACCAGATCAGTCGTTTGTTCTCCTTTAAGTAGAACACTAATATACAAGAGACCAATCTACTAGCAATCGTTTTTTGAGTGTCAATTACAAAAATATACTTGGCGTGCATCTTTAAAACTTTAACCATTTATTTTCAGCAGACAAAAAGCATTGAGTTCGATTTCATTTACTTCTGATTAATTAGTCTTGCACAATATGAAAATATATCCGTATAGGCTACAACCTTGGTCAAAATATTTTGAGAAAAGTAAGCTAATTTCGAAGTTTGCCACTACAAAGAATTGCGTAGGCTATTTCTATATTGGATTCGCACATTTTAAACTTTTCCAAGTTTACTTGTTAATGTTCAGAGTGGACTTAGGACTTAAAATATTCTAATCGTTGATTACATCAGCATGGCCATTTTTCTCTTTTTTGGGAATTATTTCGCTGTGGCGGCGTTCTAGAGAATGTGACTAGTAACTTTTAAACGCTGTCTGCCTGGCCTACGTGTGTGCAAAAGTAGCGACTTTGCAGCCTGCCGGTTGCAGAGCATTGACTGCTTCATACTTTTGTCCATATTTGAAAAATATCTTTTTGTTTTTTTATTTTTGTCCAAGATTGTAGCCTATAAATCCCTATTTTCATATCCGTTTTTGTTCCACAAAATATGGACATGAAAATGCAGAATAACATGAAAACGGCAAAGTTATGAGCAAATTGCAGAGTAGATGCTGGCTGTTTACATGCAAGTTTGAAGAATGTATTAACAAAATGTTGACTTTTGCAGCTTTTAACTGGCGGTCTCATAAAATCGTTTTAAAGAGGGTATTAGTAGAGGGGTGTGACAAGTAGTTAAAATCTTCATACTGTTTCCCTGCAAACTAAAAGTTTGCTTATAAATCTCTTTTAATGCCATTCGGTATTTTGGTATGTATATTTTGCGGAACGAAAGTGGTTATGGATATAAGGTTATTGAAAGTCATGAATGCTGGCTTCAGAGTTTGGATTATAAATTAAGTCTCTTTGGTACGTCGAGGTGTTTATTTTAACAAACTTCATGGGATTGTTCTGTTTTTTACAGAGCTCCTTCAAAACAACTTGTGACAAACATTAGTAAATTCAAATTTTAGTTTTAAATACTTTTTAAAGAATCTCTCTTTCACTAAAACAATGACATAATCTATGCCGTTTTGTTTGTTGCTTTTTGAGCTGATGAACTTTTATATAAAAAAGCAGTGGAAAAAAAATCATCAACATTTTTGCTATTTTTCTGGCAGAGTGATTCGAGATATTGGATTTATTGTAACTTGATTTTTGAGTGCGTATTCTCCGGCAATGTTATTTGTTTACAAGGTTAAAAGTTATAGCATGCTATATACAGACCGTCGTGAAGGCTTTTTAGCCAATGAGCGTTGCAGATTTCCGGTTAAAAATAATTATCAATTAATAATTATCGATATAAAACACTGTACAAAACGCAGTTGTATTCATAAAGGATACTTCTCTTTAGGATTTTTGTTTCATTTGAAATTGTTGTCTGCTTTTTGTCGAAAGCCTGGTCCGGAATAACGTTCTACATCCTTAGAACTCATTTCCATTTCACATCATTTTCTGCAAAATTGCAAAATGTATAGATACACTTGTTGTGAGTTTTTCATCTCCGTAAGATGAATTTACTTTTCAGGATAAACCACCAAAGAAGGAGCAAAGAAATGGAATACTTAACAATGGTTACATTTCAAATGGTAAACTAAACAAGGCAATAAATTTAGAAAGCAGTTTTACCAAAACATTAAATTCCTTGGAAAGTAACGAAGAAAATGTGTACGCTGAAAATTACAATATTAATAGTCTTCACTGGATTGACAGAGTGGCTCAAATTATGGTCCCTATCCTCTACCTGGTCTATTGTGCTATTTATTTTGGGTATTATTTGTCAAAAGAAGAATGCAATGATGACCATGGACACTGCTGACGCAGCAAATACATCCTCTAATGTGCACGTGATTTAGGATGAAATTTGAACTTCTTCGTATCTTGTATGAATCAATTAAAAAGAAGATTCATAACCCTCCATAAGTTTCATTTTTGAGATCAATAAGTAAGCAACTAAGTCAGTTAGTCCGTAATATTAACCATATAGGAAAAGCAAGACAAGTCAGTTTTCAATTTCATATCATGGTGTGCTTATCTGGAATAGTAGCCATACAAAAGATTGATAAATCTCTTCTAAACAATGAAAAATCCTTCAAATGCATTTAAAATAAAGAGAAAATATTTGTATTGCACCAATTAAGTAATGAGACCTCCTTCTTTTAGATCTTCGTTCTTGTGTGTAAATTAGTCATACAAAATTCAGTTTTTGCGTAGGTTATTTTATTTCTGCTTTTCGTATATAATATTTAACATAGCATCTTCGCTACTAGTTTTATGTTACTTAAATAAGTTCTTAATGATAACACTAGGTGGTTAAAAAAATAGCGTTATTACATATTTTACTCTTGTAACAATTTACTGCTTTTCAAATTTAATGTTGTAACATTTAACAACTGTAACTAACCTTATTTATAAGAAACATATCTATTTTTTATCTACCTGTGATAAAGGCAACTAAAATTTTATATTTTCGCCAGCTTGGGTTATTATTACCTTTTTACACTTTGGAAAGACATTACCTTAGGACGTTCCTAGAATTTTTTAACCCTATTCAGGCCGGGCATTTAACCGGATAGGATTAAAGCAAGTTTCGTTAATCTTCCAAGCAACATTTTTACAGAATTGTCGTGGCATTTTGGTGTGAAAATTAAGTAGCTTTTGAAATTACTTAGCAGTAAATATCAAATATAAGATCTTTGACTCGAGATAACCAAGAATATTTCACATACTATAGTAGTAACAGCAATGTATACCTTCGTTTAAACTTCCTTGAACTTAAGAATATCTGTCATGACTAATAACAACTTAACACCAAAATTGCTGGGTCAGCAGAAATTTCTATTTAAAAATGTAGAAAAAATTCGGATTCTACAAGCTCCAGCTTTTTACAATCTCGTTATTTTTCACGAGCTTCTGTTTTTAAATAAGCCTTGGGTTAACCCTGTTAAAACGGTGTGCAGAGTTTTTTATTCATTCATATCATTTGTTTTTCCAAAAGATTCTTTGTTAGCCTTCTCTGCTGCATCGAACGCTTTTAAAACAAAAATATTCTGAATAAAAAGATTTCCACACACCGCATCATGGCTGCATGGTTCACCAAGCAAGTCTGAAAATTTTAAAGTTTATATGCTATCAAAAGTTAGAACTTGTGCAGTGTAGCATAATGAAGATCATCTTAAATTTCTACATCATGCGCCATCTTTGTCGTTATTAACGTTTCGTTATAATAATTATGTCATTTCCTTCTGTACATCTATACCATCTATCAAAAACTAATAAATATGGCAGCTCTTTGTTATGCTTAATCACGTTGTTAAATGCTCACGTCAGCAAAAATTCAAAAATGGCGAGACATTGATTGTTGAAACATACACAGGAAAGCTTTAAAAGTCCCAATTATGTCACACTACTTTAACAGATAATGATTAATCAGAAGTTTCAATTTGTTTTTCAATATTTTTGTAGCAAATTAAAAGGAATAACATTTCATGTAATGTTCGTTTCGTAATGAAATAATGCTTTTGGCCGACGAACAGACAGACAAGGGGTATTACTAGCACAGACATATTTCGTATTCCAAGTATTGCGTTTCTCTGGACGTTCATTGTTTTGAATACATTTGTTATTTTGTTACTTTGTTATGCATTAACATACTTCGATCACTCGTTTTTAGGCATCCACCTTACAATACAATACAATACAATACAATACAATACAATACAATACAATACAATACAATACAATACAATACAATACAATACAATACAATACAATACAATACAATACAATACAATACAATACAATACAATACAATACAATACAATACAATACAATACAATACAATACAATACAATACAATACAATACAATACAATACAATACAATACAATACAATACAATACAATCACCATTACAAAAAACACTCACAAACAAAACCAGTTGTCAAATATTCGGAAGCAAAACGGATGACGCAACAAGATTTCAGTTCTTAACAGGTGGTTCTTCTTTTTTTTTCATTTCATTTTTTATTTAGGTGAAAAACTAGAAACTGCTTTTACAAGCAATAATTTAATTAATTATTGAATTATTTATTTGAAACCTAAAACATGAATTTTAGAAAATATTTATAATAAATGCAGATAAAAAGTATTTAAAAATATCAAAAAGTATGGTTATTTGAGAGACGCTAAAGTTATTTGTTTTGCAAAATTTTTGCAAGTTTGGGGTGGCGCAGGTAGGGAAATCTTGTTAAAATTATTTTCTTTGTGTGTTTCGTGTTCATATTATTCAAAGTTTATTATTTTTTTACTATCAAATTTTAATAGTTAAAAGTTTATTCTTTAATTATAATTTGATCATTGTTCAATCGTAAGAAAAAGTTCTCTGAAACGCTACCTATTAACTGTATATACTTTTAAAGCATTCTTAAATGATGGTTTTGCCGCTTGTCCTGTTTTGTTAGTGTTATTTCTTCTTTTGATGCAGAATATTTACCAGAAAGGAGGAGTTAAATTAATCTTTTTGTATTAAGCTTGCTTTAAAATATCCATTCGATATTCATGAATTACTTTTTTTAGCTTTGTTAACTTTTAGTTTGTAACAGTAGCAATAATGATGTATTTGGTCGTATGCTGTTTGTTGATATTATTTAAATTTTCACACGGCTCGTTTGAGACAAGGCTAGAAGCGATAAAATATGAGAAGAGTCAAAGACCTTTTTATGGCAGTATGTTCATTATTTTGTATTATACTTCTTAACCATTCATTTTTTTTAATTCTTTAAACTGTTCAGTAAGTCTTATGTATCAATAAGCAAAATGTATGTGTGTCTGACAGACATAATAAATATGATGGTAGTTGTTTGCTAAATGATAATCGTTATTCTGTTTTAAATGCTACGGAAAAAACAACGAGCAGTTAACTTGTTTCAGTACAAAGCGAACTGTTGTCGATTTTGTTCCTTTTATATTTTAAATAAAATTAACAAAAAAAACGATATGTAGCAAAAAATACCTTTTATACTAATAAAACTCCCACAGGGACAAAAACTTGTTTCGCCATTTTTTTAATCATTTCGTTTTGTTTATATGTTTTTATGTTATGTTTTATGTTATACGTTATTTATGTGCCTATCAGTGATTCTAAAAGTTTATATAAGTGTAGGTATATGCATATATGCAATTTATACCAATCTAACTCGTGTATGCCATATGGCACTGGAAGAAAGTTTGTAAGGACACACCACGACTTTTATAGTACCATGCAGGTTGACAGCTCTTTTCTACTGGTTGATATCTGATGCATATGTTTCAATCTGACATGCTGCGGTATATTAATCCGCCTGAAACTGTTTGTTTGTTTTTTTAGCTGGTAATGTCAATGTGACTGTGCAAATATTTGTTTATCTTATTGGACCCATCAATGAAGTTGATTTTGTAAGCATGTAAAATTATATTTGTTTGCGCTTCCGTTGCGTTGATTTATTGTTCGATCGTGATAGGCGATAGTTTGGTTTCAGTTCTGGCTCATCATTTTATAAAGTGGTTTAAAACGATTACTTATACGCGCACTATATTCACAAAGTACGGAAAAATGTGCAAATTGATCTCTTATTTAACCACCATAAATTATTTATAACAATATAATATAAGTTAGTTTTTGCATAAAAACCTCGTTTCTTCCTTGCGATTGTTCATATACACAGCACTTTCTTGTTAACTTTACTTTATGAATGTCAATTGATAAACCTTTAAGAAAATCCTTTTGATATATTCAGTGAATCAGTGCAAGCGTTTTTTGGAATTCAAGTATATTTCTATTCAGAGAAAAAATTAACGCTTGAGTATAGCAAAAAAATCAATAGTTTAAAAATCATAGTTTGTTTAAAATATACGAATAGTAAATATGTTTCCAAGTAGAGGATCTTTCTCCAAGCTGATACCTATTTTGAAGTTTTTTACAAATATCTAATTAAACTGGGCTACATTCAGATATGAACGAAACCATTAATAATTTTCTTATCCCATCCCAAAAGCAAACCAATACGAATTAAGTACTTTTAAAAACTGGAATTATAAATGTTACAAGGGGTATATCTTTAAACTATTTATATGTGAAAAGAAAAGGCATTAATTGTAAAGAAACAGGTCTTAGTAAAGAAATTTAATTTAATTATGGGCGGTTGGTGACCATTGCTGCTTTTAGTAACTCTTTACCGCAAAAAAAAGTTGAGTTGGTATAAATGCCTGTAGAATTTATCGTTGGTTCACGGAGTATATGTATTAAAATTCTTGCTAATTATGCGAATATGTGACGTCACCGGCTAGCTCTAAGACATGTAACTGTTATCATTGAGGATATTGCCTTGACAAATCTGTTAAATACAACATCTGACTTTTGCAGCAGAAGGTACGCTTTAAAACATTCAAAATTAGCTATTAAAACACTTTTTTTTTACCCAAACTACTCGCCAAAGTCTTTGCTACGAAGTCTTCTTTGTTGTTGTTGTTGTTGAGGTCAAATCAGCACTTTTACCTTGAATGACGATGAAAGTAGCAATGTGTAACAAGAAGTTACTAAAAGAGACCAAAAACATCTTTCTTTTTTGAGAAGGGAAAGGGTGAATCAAATCCAATCCTGACTTTATTACATTAAGATAACGAAGAGCATCTTACTCTCCAACATTATGGCCATGATTCAATTAATTATTATCCTTTCTTTATTATGTCTGTTACAAAGCAAGCAGACGTTTTGTTTTTCTTTAGTTATGGAACACGTGTGCCAATTTCCGTTTGACTGCCTTTAGACTTTTGAAATTGGATTTTACTTGCGACAATGGTGGGTAGATCCAAGACTGGCATTCAACAACACATCAGAGATTTTTCATGCTACCACGTTGGATCATTTGATCTGGATTCCTGATACATCAGTTTATCATTCGCGCGAAGTACGTATATTTGAAAATGCAGTACGAGCGATAATTAAACCCTCTGGTGCGGTGTATTATAGTCGAAGGTAACTTTTGTATTGTTCTCAATGCGAGAATAGTTATTGTAGTACAATATAACTTAAACTTAATAAAAGAGAGTATATATACATTTTAGGTGTTAGTAGGGGCTTCCTGTTCAGTCATATACATTATTGCAATCTATAAATTTTCTTAACTTTAAAAACTTATTGCAAATATTTTACGAAATGTTTAAAATTCTGTAAAGCATTCTTCCATTGCTAGGTTAACGTCGAAAATACATTGTCATATGGATTTGACCTTTTATCCAATGGATACTCAAGAATGTCATCTTACGTTTGAAAATTGTGAGTGTCGTTGATTTTCGTTTTCTTGCATTGATTTTTGTTCTGTGATATCTTTTGAACTTTGTTTGGGCTATTTTACCTAAATCTTTAAATTTAAATGCAATAAAAATTGTAAAAAAGTTTCTTGATTATTTGTTGTTTTTTATTCATTCGTTGTATAATTTGAGTAGCAAGGCTAAAGAGAGATGTTTGATTTAACCAAAATCGCACATTTGTGATTAAGAAGAGATTAAATTCAACCCGATTTTTCTTTCCCGGATTTCCAGTTCTGTAATCTAATATTTTTTGTGTTATTTAGCTCTCAAATAATGATGTTTTGATGATAAATAATACAACTTATGATTAAAAATTAAGTATTTCTTTCTTACACATGGGCCATTTAAAGTGCAAATGATATACCATATTATAGATGCGATATGTCTCTTAAGTCGCATAGCTACGATCAATATTTTTAAGGCTCACGTCACAAAATGTTGTTACAGTGAAAAAATGTTACAAGTGGTCCATAACCATTAACATGTTGGTAACTACAGTTTTGCAGAAAAAAAAGCTGCAAAAATTTTTTTTACAACAGCTTTTGACATCTTGAGCATGTTTTATACATTTTTAACAATATTTACACGTGTCCGATATGTGTCAACATTATTTCTGTAACCTTTTAACACTCTTTACACATTCTTTGGTAAAACAGCATCGACAGGCATGTTCTTCTAATAAAAAACAAGCTTGTTGTTGATGTTGCAAAAAAACAGCTTTTTAAACTATATAAATTTCTTTTCTCCCACCTTAAAAAACAAACCAAGAATTCAATCCCTTTTAATCCCTACTTTGAATTTTTTTCTGTCCCTGGAAATATATTGGAGTATTTTCTCTATTTAATCCAAAAACTGTTGAAATGAAATGTATGTACTGACTACTAGCACAATTGAACGGTGCATTGTGGCATTAAAATGCAAACATTTTTCCATAATTTCTTTTCGAAGCAACAGACAAAAGGATATTGAACCTGCTCCTATCCGACCAGAAGTCTCGCTCAGTTTTAAATGCATATATAGTAGAACCACCACACTGACTAAATTAGAATAAACTGTTTAAATTTGAACAAAACATTTTTGTAACCCTGAGAGTTCGAATTTTAGAAACTCTACTGTATCAACTTTTAATTTATTTGACATTTCTAGATGCTTTCACAACAAACCAAGTAAACATATCATGGCACAAAATACCAATTGTGAGAAGCACAATGCTAGAATTGAATGGCTATAGCCTAATGGGCATATCAAGCAACACTATTTTAAAACCATCTCTCGTTGGAAGTATGTTTGCAGTTCTTTGTTTGTTAAAGTCGAGTACCTTAATGTTATCAGAATAAGAAAATGTAAATTAAGATTAAGATTAATATCTAGAAAAGTATTTTTGGTAAAAGTGTGTTGAAAAAATGCATCACCACTGTACGTGTGAACTCCTCGTAAAAATATTATGCTTTAAGTGCAGAAACTTTCTCAGTCAGAACCATTCAAAAATTTTGCCAATTTCTACTAAAAATAATAAACATTTTTTTATTCTTTGTTTTTATTTTTCAAGCAACAAAATGTAACCATGGAATACTTCAAAAAGGCCAGGAACGATCTATCTTAATGACATTGTTATGCTTTGATAGCATACTAATACTATCAAAAGTTAACCTTTATTAATGTTTAAAGAACTTTCTTAGAGCATCAATTCGCAAAATTTTATGTTCACAAAATCTTTCAATGCGGCTTATTCGTGAATTTATGTTTACAAAAAGGGAAAATTCCCTGTCTGTAAAATGTTCTTTTCTTAATCTCCTCTTCTTAGACAAAACAACATACTTCAAACTTTTGCAATCACGGTACACCGTAAAGAGATCTTACATGAATCATATTTACCGAACTTTTATCCCATCTTCATTACTACTAATATTCGCATTTGGATCATTTTGGGTTCCCGACACTGCTGTTCCAGCTCGTATGGGAATGATTGTGACAAGTTTCTTATCAAGTACGTTTATATTACAAGGAGTAAGTGATACAACGGTGATGGTTTCATATACAACCCCGATGCAAATGTTTCTTCTTATCAATGTTGTGTTAATTGTTTGCTGCATGATTCAGTATTTAATCGTGTTGAAGGGAAGATCTAATCAGGTGACTCTTTTATCAACGCCTTTATCTTTCCTTTTTCTGTTCTTAAATCCTGTTAATTTTTGCGCAGAAGTAGTGTCTTGTTAAATTAATATATATGTTTCATACACATTCTCATTTTGTGTTTTTTGTAAAGGTTGCAGGTAAGCAGCTACTTCTGTTTTTACGTCTTTTTTAGCTTCATTCTAATCCCACCTGCTTTGAAAATGAAACAGTCGAAGAATGCGATAAGGTGGAAACAGAAAAATGCGATGTCAGTATTAGACCATCAAGTGGAACACAAATTGTTCATATTGTCGACAAAATATCGCGGATTATTTTTCCAGTACTCTATGCTGCTTTTTGTGCTACATTCTTTGGATATTACTTCAAACAGTAATCACAGATGGTGTCAAAATGTATATATTATCAGCTTCGTGTGTGTGTTCACAACATTTTGCTAGGCAGATAATAGGGTTGCTCGAAAAAAGACATAGGCGTAATGACTAAGATAAATAATTTTAATTAAATTTTACAAAATTTGTATTTAAAGTTTCATGGCTTAGAAAAACTTTTTTATTTCTGCGCTAGGTTAGTGCTAGGTTAGCACTCTATGCTGTGTTTTTGAATAAAAAAACGGTTGAAAAAAACTCGATAAATAAAAGTGGGGAGACAAAGTATTAGACTCAAAGCTCAATATTCTAGAGACGTAGCTAAATTGTTTCCTTTCTTTCTTTTTTCTTATTTGAAAAAGTAGACTGACCATGTAGGTACTTAAAAAAAATTACATAGAAAAAAAACAAAGAAAACTAAAATAATATCAATAAAAAGCCAGGAAAACTAGAAAAACGATTGCTTCTAACAATTACCCGATATTAAAACTCGTTTAAACGTGTTTTAATATCGGATCGTCAATTCGGTTAACCAGAAGATTCAAAAGTTACATACAGTACATTCTAACTATCTCTATAGTAGATAGATAGAGCGGATAAATATGGTCGAGATAGTCCACCAGAGAAAAGATAGAGGAAGAGAAAACCAATAAGGGAACAAAATATTTGTCCGAGATAAGAAGTTAAAGACATAGGGTATTCGAGATGGAGGGATCCACTTACATGGATGTTGAAGTTACGTTTTTATTATATATTTAGTTTGTAATTATAAAAAAATAATATTCTTTTTTAATAACGCAGTATTTCACTTTCTTCTATTCCCATTAAGTTTAACCCTATCCCCCCCTCCCCTCCTTGACGGTTCTTTTAATAACTCCTTATGACTATGAAACTTACTGAGTTTCAATATTTATCTATTAGACACCTGTATGTGAAACTTTTAGGTCCCATACCTTTTAGAGGCCAATTTTTGGCACTTTTTTAAGCGATCCACGTAAAAACCGGAAAATATGTTAAATAGCTAACTTTTATTTAGCTCTCAGAAACTTCAAACAGAATGCAAAAATTCGCTCTGGAGTAAAAGTAATTAAATTTTAAGCAGATGGTGGCATTTTTAACAAATTTCAAGCTTCTGATGACGTCATAGAAAATTCTTCCAAACATTTCTCAATATTGTGGATAGCCTACTTGAATCTGGCAGTTGCTTTGACTTTGCAAAATGGAGATGGGGGAGAGGTGTGCAGCAACATCAAAAGTCAAGTGAATCATGATTTGTCTCATAATTTATGCTCGCGATTGGAGAAACAACATGGAATAATGTAGCACTTGTCGCTTCTTGCATGTCTTTCAAGCTTTTCTTATTGCTTCTCATGGCTACTGTATGAACGATTTAAAGCTTTTCGATGTAGCCGTAAAGACCTTTTTCTCGCTTTTTCAAGTTCATCAACCGACATCCAATTCTCTTTTGAATATGTCCAACACATTGAAGTACAGGTTCCATGTTGGCGACAGTTCAGCAATAATTGAATTTCATATCTTTTCATACACTATGTGCTATTTAATTGTTAATTTACATTGTTTCTTTCAAGCGGCATGTTTTACAAGCTCAATGTTCAAAATATTAACATCTCTGTGGAAATTTACGTCTCTGAGTTGTTAATACATAAATAACTGAGCGTTTTCTTTTTTATGATCCATAACAGAAAATGGCAGAATCAGTAACATCTATCCAATCTTTCTAACCCTATTCCTGCTGGGCCTTTTAGGGGCTCCTCTGTGCTTGGAGGGGGGGGGGGGGTGATTTGACCTTCCTGTGTAATTACTACAATTGTTGTCCGTTAGACCTATAAACACATAAAAAGTTATTACAAAAAAGAATAATAAGATCCTTACATGCTTACTACACAGCTGCTTTCATGCCTACATGCTTTCTACACAGCTACACATTTGTTGCAGTAAACAGTCGAAAATTGTAATCGCAGTTGTTTGTTTTCATCAACTTAGGCAGATTTATTAATAAGCAAAACTTAACAAGCCTGTTATATACTTGTCCACAGGCTTGAATGCTCTTGAGTTAATATCAAAAGTGTTATCATGTGATTGTGAGGTATGTGTTTTAATAAAGTAAATAAAACAGCCATATTGAAACAGTAATTCTTTTTGCATGGTAGACATATCAGCTTACTAAGAACTCAACAAAGAATTTTAATATCAATAATTCCACCTTCTGTAATATATGGGCTGAAATTTCTTTTCTGAATTTACAGATTAATGAATGAATTTACAATTTACTTGTGCTGATAGAGTTGTTGCTATCTAAATCACTGAGACTATTCACTGAAGATTACGAAGTCTACTAAAACACAAGTTTACAATATATGTCTCACCTTTACTGGTACCCGTCTTTCTTTTGAGTCCATAAAGTCCTTTCCATTATCTTACGATGTTAATCCGAACTTTAACGCAAGTCTCGGTGAGATTAGTATAAAAATAAAGTTGGTGTTCGGCTCTGTTTTTATTTCTCCTGATTAACCTGATATTTATAAAAATGTCGTGCAACCTATAACAAAGGCATCATCTTATATGTTTAAGCAAAACAGGTTTATCGGACTTAGAAGACGTTGCTAAAATGTTGGCAGGGAGAAATTTGTTAGGGTGCGTTATTTAAAAGGCGACTTGCCACAATTCTCCTATCTTTAAAGGCAAAATAAGTTTAAAATAGATATAAACTATATTTTCAAAAAAAATTTTAGGGGGTAATCCCCTCAAATAAATGGTATTGTGAAAAGTCTAGTCAAAAGTGACGAATCTAACTTATTAGGAAAAAACCATAATAAGCGATACCGTAGGTAAAAAATCACACCAGAACTTTTGTGCATGTCATTATCTAGTAAGAAGAGGAAATTTTCCGCGTTTTTCAAATCGCCCTCTTCGCAAACTCATTTCTAATATAAAATACCAACTATCTATTTTTCCAAATTGGTGAGGCATAACTTACTAAGTGATGGACCAGTTAATTTTTTAGGAGAACGGTACACGGAGAAGCAGTAAATATTAGCGACAGTGTAGCTTTAAGAATTTATAGCATGTGTTAGATTTTAATATTTTGCCTTTAAATGGAAATAAGAAATGAAGAAGAACTCGATTTAATTCTGTGGCCGCGATTGATTGTGTCATCAACTTCGAATGATCAAGGAAGTACAGTGATTGATAGCCTTGTGGTAGAGCGTTCGCTTTCAGTGCGGGAGGTCTTGGGTTCAAACCCCGGCCGAGTCATGCCAGAGACTATAAAAGTGTGAATCTATCCTTTCTGCTTAGCGCTCAGCATGAGAATAGGATTGATATCTTAAGCGGTTGTCTAGTTGAGCGATTGCTGTGCTTCCACGACTTTCGTAGCTCAAATGGGAGCTTTAAATGCGCTAGGACCCCCTTCGCAGGACCCTCGTTGATAGCAGTACCAATAGGAACTGAAGAGGCTATCCTGGGTAAATAATAGTATTAATAATAAAAATAATAAAAAAGTTTACAGGGAATTCCATTCCAACGGTTGGCTCTTCCTCCACTTCGAATACACAATAGCTACGTAAAGTATTGCTCTAACTTGTTTGCATGCAACACAAGATTGTTTGCGGTCAGTAGATGGTTTCACATGAGCTGAAAGCACTGCATTTAGAAGGCACCGACGTTTTAGGTTCGAGTCCTCACTCGAACCTGAAACCTTGTCATTGAAATCTTAATGCTCCACAATTACAATCTCCACTTAAACAAGTCGTTGTGAATGCGTATAATGAATTGTTGAAGTATTGCATTATATGAAAATTATACATAATTAATAAATTAAACTCCACAGCTAGTTTGCACAGTTTTTGACAAATAATTATTGAATTCTTCTATTGAGGAATTAGAGCCAGAATAAATCATTCTTTGAATGTAGAGAATAAAACTTTTTTTAACAAATTACAGAGTGTCTAAGAACACTTTGAGATCAAATAGGATATGATTTTAAATACGATTTAAAATGGATAAGTTTTACTTATTGCGTAGGGCGCAGTTTCTAAGGAGTTTCACCATATTGTGCATATTAATGTTGTGTCAACGAACGAGAGCTTTGATTGCGCAGAAATTGAAGAAAATTAATTATGAGAAGGCTGAGAGACCTTTCCATGGAAGTATGACACATTTCTTGTTCTCGTTTGTACCAAAATTATTTAAAGCAGAAGCGTTATAATTACCTTTAAAAAAAGAGGTCATAAAGACAATGAAATAATTCATTAAAGTAATTGTATTGCTTCTAAAATGTATTTTATTTTTTAGACCGTTCAGTCAATGTTACAGTGCAGGTGTATATCTATATGATAGGACCGATTGATGAAGAACATTTTGTAAGTTACATTTTAATACGCTATTTCTGAATTTATATTCTACAATCTGCCGCAAGTAGTACATATTAACATACTGATACATACACTGTTAGCAGAAAAAGGGTCTAGGAGCATGGTAAAAGAACTTAAATTGCGAAAAGCAGTCTTCATTTTTAGACATTCGAGTCTGGTTTTTATTTGAGACAATGGTGGGAGGATCCTCGACTTAAAAGGAACATTTCTTCAATCGTTCATGCCACTTCCCTCGATCATCTATTATGGATACCTGACACAACAGTAGCAGACTCTCGCTCTCTAAGAAGATTTGATGACGCTATCAGAACAGTGATTCAGCCTAATGGTATGGTCTATACGAGCCGACGGTAATACCTTAAAAAATATTTCTTTCTTACAAAATAGACATTACATGCATATGCTCATCTCACGGCACCAAAGAGTTCCTGGGAATTTCTTTTACCTTTAGGTTGTCAACAAAAACTTATTGTAACATGGATTTAAGGTTGTATCCAATGGATACTCAAACATGTGAGCTGATTTTGGAGAACTGTAAGTTGATTTGATACTGCTGTTGGTAATAGCAAATTGTTTTGTACTTCTCGCAAAAAACGCGAAATCTTCAGGTAGTTTTGTTGCTAACAAGCGACGAGTTGCATTTGAATCGTTTTTGCGATTATTTAAAATAATTATTTAAGTGACAGTTACTTAAAACATCAATGTAATTTTTATTCTCAATCTAAACAAACAGGCTTCTGCAGAAAATGTCATAGACAAACTGTGCATAAACTTTTCACACTATTTTTCAGTTAGGCACATAATTTGAACATAATCTAAATGGTTGGATACTGGATAAGAATTAAATTGTAAAATTCATGTTCTTTCAAAAAGCTTTCGTGAAGTTTATTAAAATTCGGAAATAGAGTTAACTATCCCTAAATCTAATCTAATCGCTGAAACACATTAGAATTGGAGAAAGAATTTATTAAGCAAATTTCACAGTGACTTTAATTTTTGTTCGAATTATAGAGATGCTTGGATTATGAAGATTTAACTTGTAAAGAATCAACCATATTTAAAACGTTTCCTTTAAATAAAGTAGACAACAATTGTAATGTAAAGTCATGACAATAAATAAATAAACACAAGAATAGGCAAGACTAAAGAAAATTTTAAAAAAAAACTTTTAAATTACAAATTTAATTTACGTCGATTCTTTTATTTGAAAATTAGAGTATACAAAAAACAGAACATTCTTAGGGAAGATTTTTTATTGCCGTTATTGTAGCAATTGTAGACAATAAAATCGCTTTTTTCTTGTCACAGTCATATACACAGAATAAGCCTATTATTGTAACAGACTAGCCCATGGGTCAGGGGAAATCCACTAATAAACCATAAAGCATTGAAGGAAAACTATATCCAAAAGTTAAAAAAATCAGGAAATAAATCCAAAATTTTGTAAACATATTTAAAACATTTTTTCTACTAAATTAGTATAAAGAAAATAGACAACCAACAAATGGCGAGAGTTAAACCCCCATAACAACATTCATTTAGAGTAACTTCACAAAAATGTTTGTTCTTTCCATCATAACATAAATTATAATGTGAAAAACAAATGTATTCCCGTACATTTTTTATTTTTTATTAATTTTAAGTAACCCTTTCCTAAAAAGAGATTGTTCCTCTAAAATATATATCTTATGTTTTGCAATTTAAAGAAAGGAGTGAAATTGAGCATAACGGTTGCCTACGTAAACAACAACATAGCTAATTTATTTAGTTGCATTTTCAACAAACGAAGTGAACATCTCTTGGCATCAGGTACCATTAGCAAGAAGTGCAGATTTAACACTTGATGGTTATGAGTTAATGGAGATAACAACAAATACAAATAAACAAGACTGGCTCATAGGAAGTAATCTACTTTCTTTTTAATTTGTAATCTGAATTTCTTTAAAGATACTACGAAAGGTTATAAAGTAAATTATTGGTTTATATTTTACCATTCTCTTGTAGATAAAACGACGGTTTTTAAACAGCTTCAGGCCCATTTTACCGTGAAAAGAACCTTTATGTACCATGTCTATAGAACGTACATCCCATCCGTGTTATTACTAATTTTTGCATTTGGAACATTTTGGGTTCCCGACACTGCTGTCCCAGCTCGTATGGGAATGATTGTTACAAGTTTTCTTGCAAATGTTTTCATCTTACAAGCAGTGAGTGAAGAAACTGTAAAAGTTTCCTACACAACACCAATGCAAATGTTTCTGGTTGTCAATATCACATTGATTGTTTTTTCAATGGTGGAATACTTAGTCATCCTGCATGGCCAAAATAGTCAGGTATATTTTTCTTACTTTTCTTGCACATTTAGCTTTTTGTTCCGCGTTTCTCTTATCGTTGTGTTTTTAATGTGACTTTGTGATGTTTTCTTTACTTTAATTTACTGTGTGTTACTTTTTTGCATAACAGGCAAGCGCACTACAAGTCAATTCAACCTTAAACTCATCATACAACCATGATGTACAACACGAAAGCTTTCAACTTGATCAGACTGTAACTAAGAACAAAGTACAGTCAACTGACGAAAACGAAACCAGACATGCTCTCCATCGCCGTGATGCAAAGAGAACTCATATCGTCGACAAAACATCACGATTGTTTTTTCCTCTGACATACATTATATTTTGCGCAGCATATTTCGGATACTATACTCGATAAGTCAAAGGCTAAATTGAAGTAAAAGAAATGAAACGAATCAATAAGCAGGACAAAAAAAATTAAAGATGCTTTCCTCCGAATAATACGCATTTTGACTACATTTCTTTTGCGGATTACATGTGTTTTTATTGAGTTTATTTTTATTAAGGTAATCAATATATTTCTGTTTGTAGTAGCTTTTCATTTTTATTTCGTTGTTTTCGGAATACCATTGCTAGCAATATATTCCTGTAAAATGTTTAAATAGGTCATAAAAGCCACTTTTGTTTCAAATAATGTACTTGTAAGTTTGATCAGTAAATCTTTCTTTATCAGACGATAACCTGCACATATCCTCTCCATTTGCGGGAAAAAGCACAGTTAAATTGGAATACTTTTCTTATAATTTCTCGCAACACACTCTTTTTTATAATTAAGCTCAGATTCTTAAAAAATAGCATATAATTCGCATATTTCCAAACCTGAGATTGTTAACTATGGCAACCAAAGCCTCTTTCTTTGTTTTCAACGGTGAATATTACAGACATGTTGACGGTGTGACCATGGGCTCTCCATTAGGACCGACTCTTGCTAACGTATTTTTATGTCACCACAAGCAAACCTGGTTGAATGATTGTCCATAATTACATGCAAGCCATCGCTATACAAACGTTATGTGGATGATGTTTTTGTATTGTTTATATCGATGGATCAATTGGAGTCTTTTAGTGGTTATTTGAACTCTAAACACTGTAACATATATTTTACTTTTGAGAAGGAACATGATTCTTCTTTTTCTTTTTTGGATATCAAAATCGACAGGACTTTTGATAAATTTTGTACTAGTGTTTATAGAAAGCCCACTTTAAGTTGCGTGTATACTAATTTTACTAGCTTATACCGCTGTCGTACAAATATAGTTTGGTATATTCTTTATTGTTCCGCTGCTTCCGTATCACTTCGGATTTTTCTAGATTTCACTTCGAAATTAAGTTTCTTAAGGATACACTATCTAAGAATGGTTATCATGTTAGTTTTGTTGGTACATGTGTCAAACGATTTCTTGACAAGCTATACGTTCCTCCTGTTGCTGCCTTTTGTTTCGATGTTCCTAAGAAAAAGGTTCTTATTTTTTTGCCTTCAAGTGTTGTATACAAATTTTCGTGTAGTGGCTGCAACGCTACTTATACTGGTAAGACAATACGACACTTAAAAGTAAGATCTTGTGAACATCTAGAATTTTTGCATCTTACTGGTAAAAGAGTTGCTACGCAACAACCATCTGCGGTTAGCGAACACTTACTTATGTCGTCACACACGGCTGAGGGCAATAATTTGACTCTAGAAGAGCCGAAAGCTCAATGGAATATGTCAAGAAAATAATGTTGTTCTTTTCCTTCAAAAAAATCAAAAACATTATCAGACCATTAAAATTGGTTTTAAAGTTACTTTAAGCGCAATTTCAGGCTGAAATTGGATGATCACAAGTATATTTAGACTTACGCCAAACTTGATAATCTTGATGGATATTAATGATATATCATTTTAGCTAAAGTGTTAATCAGACCTTTAGTGACTAACCTAAAGTCACTCACAGTTTTATTACAATGCAAAGGTACACCATAAACTGTTGGAAGTTAAAAAATCTTTTGTATCACTTTTTCCATGCAGTGACGATGTCTTCTTTAATACGCTTCTCTGCATTGTCTAACACAGATGGAGTTAATCAGATCCACCTAGGTATAAATCAGATGCCTTTCTGTGGACACGAAGCTGAGTAGGTTAACTATTGTGCGAAATTTATGATCAGTATTTTTGTGTGTTTGCACCACCGAGCGGCACATGACAAGTGAACACTGATATAAAAACACATTGATTACGGATATTCAGGCTAACAAAAACATTAAAGTATCCAACATAAATGCTATAGTCTCTATATATGTCTGCTGGTATATATTTGACTAAAATAATGTCCTATAATGAAATGTTAATTTTTTTAAATGTTTGATGCAGATAAATAACAAAAAAAGCTCTGAACATAATATATATATAACTACATGTATAGTTATATGTAGTTATCGCACAGTGCCAAAAATAAAATAAGGAATATTTTTGGATTTTTTATGCTCTTCTCTAAGAAACGAGAGCAATACGACTATATTTTTCGAGAAAAAGTTTAAAAACTGGTTTATGATATAAACCGAGCATAAATGATTGTATTTGATATAGTCGGTATATTTACAGGATATATAAATATATAAATCTCTCTGAAGTCATAGGTTAGGTAAATATTCTCGTTGGTTGAGAGCACCGGCAAACAACAGAATAATTGAATCGTGTGAATATTTATGTTCGTTTCATAAAAAAATATGTTTCATTTTAGAATCAATTTCCCGAAAAGTTCTCTTTGTAAGGAAAACATAACTTTACTCAACCAATAAGAATAAAAATATAAGCTTTTGCACGCTAATTTAACCAATCGGAGAGAAAATATATAATATAAGAAAAGTTTTTTGCACCATAGAATTGAAAATAAATAAAAATTGCACTCTTTTCTCGGCAGAAAATAAAAATATAGCATATATTTCAATCAACATGCAGGAAAAATTCAATCATATATTTTAAAATATTGTTTTTCTCTTACTTAACGGTATCAATTAATTCACTCACTACTTTGTAACACCTACGCAAAATTGTCCATTAAGATTACAAAACGCTAAAAATATTTATTAATTTCTAAACTTAAACATATAAATAATTAACTGCTAAAATTTTCTGTTAAGTTGAGAAATTTGAATGAACACACAGGGACAATACGTACAAACAAGTTTGAATGATAGATAGTGACTGAAAATAAGAAGCAGCTCGCAATGCACTGTGGTTTTTATAAATTTTTAACCATTTGACAACCAATGCAGTTATAAAATCTATTATGATATAGCATTAACTCCCCGCTGAATTAAATTCATCAATCCATTTACGCTGTTTCACACATCAGTTGAATAAATGTATAACTTAAAAAAAAATTGTCAGAGAAAACGTTTATAAATTTCTATCAAAAAATGAACAAAGTTTATAATAGCAGCGCTCGTAGGAAAATATTATCACCACTGATGTTATGTTTCAGCTTGGTATGCGTGATCATGTTATCTAAATCAGCGACAGCTCTGAATAAAGAAAGATTGCAGGCATTAAATTACGAGAAGGCTGAAAGACCTTTTCATGGAAGTATGCCACCTAACTATTTTTTCTTATCTTTACTATAATATATATTTCTTTACATTTCAATGCCATTTAAATTTTTTTTTTAGAAAGTTCAGTTAATATTACAGTACAAGTTTATATCTATATGGTAGGACCGATTGATGAAGAACATTTTGTGAGTAAAATGTTTTGTATGCAAGCAGTATTCTACCGGTTACAAAGCTGTAGAAGAACGGTAAAATATTACACGTGCGTTTATATTTTTAGACATTCGAGTCCGGTTTTTATTTAAGACAATGGTGGAGGGATCCGCGACTACAGAGGAACGATTCTTCAACTTTGCATGCAACTTCACTAGATCATCTACTTTGGATACCAGACACAACGGTATTTGACGCTCGCTCACTAACCATGTTTAATGATGCTATTAGGACAGTTATCGAACCAAATGGTGTGGTATACACCAGTCGAAGGTAATATCTTATCGGAAAAAATTTAATTTTTATAAGAAAACCATTGCAATTTACGCGAATAGTTTGTGACTATTGATTCTTTTAAAACTTTTAGAACTGTTCAACAATAATTTTCTGAATCACTTTCTTTTTCGTTCTTTTTTTGTCAACGCTGCATTGTTGAATCACTAGCGTTTTAATTTTTATGTTTGTTTCTGTTAGCAAATTTATATAACGTTCTCCGTTTTATAGGTTATCAACAAAAACACATTGTAATATGGATTTAAGTTTCTATCCTATGGATACTCAAACTTGTGCACTTATCTTCGAAAATTGTAAGTATTTCTTAAACATACAGATTAGTTACAAAATAAGGAAGAACAACCTGAAAATACTGATTTGAAGAAAAGGCTTTATTGAATTAATTTCAAACAAGACGTATGATATACGCAAACAACCTCGCGAATAAAGTTTACAAAAAGCTGTCTATCAAATTGGGATTTTTGTTACGAAGTTAGACACGACATATTTTACTATTCAGATACGCAATAATATTTGTTACACACTTATTTTTCAAAATTGATTTGTGAGACCTTCCTGAACGGAAAATTCCTCGAACTTTTAATTTTCGATGGGTCCGTCTTGGGTGAACCGACTGACAGGAAGAAGAAAGACCACAAACCCACAAACCCCAAAATTTGCGAAATTCATTAATTCAGTTAATTCTGCCTACATTCACTTTTAAAAACCTTTATTTACTAGTTAGTTAAACAAGTGTTTTGAACACTTGTCTTATCTTTTTTTAAAAAAAAAAAGAAAAAAAAAGTAAAAATAGTTACCAAGATGAGATTCGAACACACGACGACTCCCGTGTCGGTGCTCGGAGAGGCAAAAATTTCCATTCTTGTAGGACACATTTGCGTTTTAATACAAGCTCACGAGCTTGTAAAAAAATTGAATACTTTTTTGTTTTCGGCGGATTTAAGCATTATTGAAACATTCTTCTTGTGAATAACAGAATTGTATACCACTTACTACTATTCACTCTACAATATTGTGTACAATGTATTTTAAAGGCAAACTTACACGTAAGAACGATCATAAAGAATATTACACATGTTTGAAATTTCTTTGATATTCTTGTATTCTTCCATGTATATAGTTGACGGATTTATGGATGAACAAAAATGAAACGCAAAAATAGCTATTGTTTGAATATTCTTTTCGTGATAAATTAATTCGAGTCGGTTTAAATTAATTCACTTAACAAGAATACCCAGCAATGGTTTGACATCATTTCTTTTGTTTCAAATAACAGGTTGTTCGAAATTGTGTTGAAAGATTAAACATATTGAGCTATTCATTCTTTAAAGCGTATTATTATTTCGTTTGGGAAATAAAGTATTGATAATGTAAAAAAGCAATACTCTGCATGGATACGTTGTAAGTCCAACTTCACAGTGAAAACTACCCTCAAAAATTTGGTAGCAAATTAATTAAGGTATTAAACCATAAAGCATTTAGTTAAGTGTATCAAACTTTTGTCTAGATACTAAGAACTTCGTTGTCAATTCTGCATGTTTAACCTGTTATGTTAATCTACCAGTTTATAACTTTTAATATTGCTTTTGTAAAATGCGTCAAGTGAGAGGTTTAACAAAAACATCGTTCACTCTTTTAGTTGCATTCACAACAAACGAAGTGAACATCTCTTGGCATCAGGTACCATTAGTAAGAAGTGCAGATTTAACACTCGATGGTTATGAGTTAATGGAGATAACAACAAACACGAGGAGAAAGCTGTCACTTATCGGAAGTAATTTCTTTTTCTTTGCACTTTATCAGAATGATGCCTTTAAAATATTAATAACGGCTAAGATATTAAGAATTACGATTTTTCTTTAATTTTTCTGACCTTTTTTCTTAGATACAACAGTGTACTTTAAACTTTTGGAAGCACATTTTACTGTAAAAAGAACCTTCATGTATCATATCTACAGAACGTATATTCCATCTCTATTATTATTGATTTTTGCATTTGGGACATTTTGGGTTCCCGACACAGCTGTGCCGGCTCGTATGGGCATGATTGTGACAAGTTTTCTTGCAAACGTTTTAATCTTACAAGCAGTGAGTGAGAAGACAGTAAAAGTTCCCTACACAACACCAATGCAAATGTTTCTGGTTGTCAATATCACATTAATTGTTTTTGCAATGGTGGAATACTTAATTATCATGCATGGAAAAAATAAGATTATGAGGGTACATTTTTTTTAGTTTTACTTTCGTTATTTAGTTATTAGTTTTGTTTTCGGCACTGATTCTGACTTCTTATGTTGTGTTTATCTCTATCGCTCTTTCGTGTTGTTTTCTTGTTTTTATTCTTGCTGACTTTTATTTCCTTGTTTTGCACCATAGAAAAGCACAACGCAAGTCAACTTCTTTCAAAACAAAGCCTACAATCAAGATGTTCAACTAAATAAAAGTGTACCACGGAACAAAATACAATCAGCTGAGGAAGCACATACTGAAATTTCGTTGCCAATAGACGTGCATAGAACTCATATCGTCGACAAAACATCACGGTTGTTTTTCCCTCTTACATACGTTATATTTTGCGCAGTATACTTCGTTTACTATACTCACGCTAGTTCATGAAAAAGGTTAAGTTTAAAACAAATAAAGATTGTTAACAAGCAGTTAACAAACATAAGAGGTTGCGGCAAACATGAAATCTTCTTTCGTTTTCCTTGTTGTATCGTATTGGTAGAGAAACATAGTTCACAAATATTTCGCTGATGTTAAAATTAAATACAAAACGAATTCACATTCCAATCTCTCCACACAATTAGAAGAAAATGCTAATATCTTTTAAGCGTTTGATAGCTTAAAGAACTTTTGCGATTGTATTATTCGCAGTTGTATTATATAGATCAAGCTTGGTTAGTATTTACACAAGAGCATTAAATAATTAAATAAACACAAGTTATACACTTTCTGTAGACGTTAGCATACGGGTAGATTAACCCTATTCAGGCTTGGAAGCTAACAACCACCAAACTCCTTCCTTTTTTTATAACATACCGTTTTATCATTGAAATTTGATAAAACTTCATCATTTTTACTTAGCACTGAAATATATTTGATATGACATCACGTCTTTTCTTTTAAAATCTTATTAATAGTAGGTAAGTTATGATATTTTTTTTTACGGTTGCAACGCAGTGGAATCGTGTTTGAAATCACCGGGCAACTTCTACTACTACGACGGGTCAAGGCTACATACTGAATCATTGGTCGAACTTACGCATTTACGTTTTCTATGTGTTTTATGGAATTTAAAGTGCGTGAGTCAGATCACAAAATAAACACACAAAAAAACACAGTACAGTTGGGTGTAGGTCTTTCACCTTTTTGTCTTCTATAACCTTTTTTTTTTGTAATATATATTTGTTTTTTATATGTTCTAAATTTTAAGATAAATGTATTGTCACGTTTTTAGTCACGTACATATCTTAAACGCACCAGTTTTAGGATTTTTGGCTAGGAATGAAGATTTTGAAATCTAGCTAGCTAGAGCCTTACTTATTACTAATCTGTATGGTATAAAGAGCTTTTTATCCTACCCAACATTTATTTTGATGTTGATACTGTAGCCATTTAGCTAACTCCTATCTTTGGCTAAAAAGTAAGAGTAAAAAAATGCAGTTTGGCTGCTGTAATAGTCTTAAGCAATAACTCTTATGCTAAATGCAGTTAGCTAGGTAGCTACATCTTTTCTTATTTTCCTGAAAACTTTTTCTGCAAATAAAATGGTTGAGCAATTGTTTTAGCTGGACAGGTAATGATGTCCCCTTTGTTGTTATTTAAATCGAAGTTGCAATGAAGTTTTTTTGGGAAATGGTATTACTTTATACACCTGTTCAGCTCTGTTTAACTGTGCTTAGCCCAGTCTGCTTTTTTGGTAAAGCCTGTCACGCCTATAGGTATGTGCAACACGGTTTACCTGTACTAAGGTCAGCCCACTGTGACAATTAATTTTTAAACTTTCTCGGGAATTACGCCTGGACGGATGTGCAACAGTGTTTCCCTGGACTAACCGCTCAGCCCTGTGTTTTTTTTAAAAAGGTATTATCCATATACGCTGTGCAACACGGTTTAACTATACTAAGCGCTTAGCCCGGTGTCACAATTAATTTCTTAACTTTCACAAAAACTCATTCCGCAAAATAAAATAATATTGGCCGATTGTTTTTGCTATGACAGGGTAACAACGGTTTGTAAACTCTATTTTATTTCACGTATTGTTGCAGGAAATTTATTTTTTGAAAAATATCTTACATTCGCAACACTATAATGGTGCATGCGCTTCACTTGATTTACGACATACTGTATACCTGTACTGAAGCGCTTCCCCTGACCGTGTGGCACAGTTCACAGCTCTTATTAAGCGCTCCACAGAGTGTTCAACGCCGGGTCACTCCCCGTATGTTAGTGGGTTGGGGCTAGGTTTTATGGTAAAAAAAATCAGCGGGAGTAAATCTGCCGTAAGTCAATTTCCTAACTAAGGGGCTGATTACATGGAGAATTTAAGCACGGGCTAAAATTTCAACTTGGGTAGAGCTAACTAACCGGGCTAGGATTTTCGCCCCGGGGCGGAAATGTCATATAATCGCAAAATCAATTTTAACCGGGGTTGAAAACAATCATGCGCATGTGCTCGATCTCCATGTAATAGCAAAACATTTTTCAGGCCTGCCTCGAGTTGAAATTTCGACCCGGGCTGAAATTCTCCATGTAATCAGCCCCTAAATGAAACATTTTTTCAAACTTTTTTAAAGTTTTTTTCTTTTTTTTTTTTTGACGTGTGAAAACTCATTACACTACAAAAAATTCGAGGACTCGATCCGCCATCTTTGTTTGGGAAATTTTATAGTTTAAAATACATAAAATATCTGTTGTTACTATAAAATCTAAATTTTTAAAAAGGTAAAAAAACATTTTTTCTGAATTCTTTTTAATAAAATTTTTGTTTGTTTGTTTACAAAATTTAAGTCTCAAAATCCATAAAATTTTTGCTTGATAGACCTTTAAAATGCAAGCATTTATAAATATGAAAACAATTTACGTTTATGTTCTGGACGTGCTGACCTCATCAGCGGTCATTGTCCACAGTGTAGAGGTAAAGAAGTACAACAAAGAGCAATTTTTTATATAAATTTGGAACAAGACCTTAAAAAGTCGAACTGAAAGCTGGTTAGATTTAAATGGTGTGATTTCTATGCGATTTTTGAATGCGAATACCTGTTTTAGTCTTGCGCCTAAATATTAAAAATAAATTCGTCTTTCTACTTTGTTATTTTATGACAAAAATTCGATAAAAAAATTATTTTGCTTCCAGAAAATAAATATAACTCTTTCTATAATTTACATGATCCTAATCTGATGTTTTTTTTTATGATTTTAGTATTCGATCATCTCTTGCTTATTAGAAGGCAGAACTAAGAAACTATGTGAGTGGCTGTAAAGAACACAGTTTATATAAAAATCATCCTTGTTGCTTGTCCCGTGAACTTGTCAAAAAGACTAAATGTATCAGGGTTTCATAGGTATAATACTCGTTTAGTATAATTCTTTCTAACTCATTTGCACAACGTTGTTCTAAATTTTAACTGAAAATCAGTTTATTACGTTTTTTGTGTCTCTTATTAATTCCATGACTTACACACAGAATATATACTGCAGATAATAAAAAAAACACAGTCAAATTCTTATATTGATAATACCATTATTCCGTTATCGGCTAAATGTCGGTGTACTTCATACCCACGAAAAATTCAAGCTACAAAAACAGACGATATATTTATACTGATTTTGTTGTGATCACTTGGGCACGCTAATCGATCATAGGCCTTATTCTTTTTGTATGAATAACCAAATTAGCAAGCTTTTCACGTCCTTGACATGCTGATGAAGGAACATGAAAGATTAAAGGTTATGATAGCAGTGGTCATTTTAGAAGTTGTCGTTTTGAGAACGTTACTCTTTTTTTCTTTTAAATACTTCGTAATTATAAAAATACTTCGTTTTATATATAATTCTGTATATAATTTTAGAAGAAACCAATTTTGAGATTTTAGAAATAAACATACATTGTGAGAGAAGAAGCCTAGTTAGACCGATCGCCTGTGTTGTTAAAAAGCCTCTTAATTAATAGAAAAGGTTGTCAAGTGGTTGTATCAGTCATTCGCAAATTTTGTAGATTTCCCAAAACCCTTTGCTCAAAATATCTGTGTCCATGCACAATTATTTTATTTTTGTTAAATTCTTACGCAAGTCCCAGAATGAATTATTATTCAGTTGTAATTCAAATAAGGAGATTTTCTATAAACAAAAATACACGATTATTTTGGAGACACAAAATGAACACATGTCGGAACCAAAATGCATTTTTTTATGAAATATTTCATCTCAATTGACTACGACGTCCCAAATAGTTTTCCTTAGCGCCAGACCCTGCGTGCACAGGACTTCAACGGCTGTAATATGGCCTTTTACAGCCTAACAAGGGCTATGTACGTGGTTTCACGCGCACAGATATGTGGCCGTCAGTCTAATATTTTCTTGCTTATATCCAATATTATTTGTACTAAACTTGCTTAGCAATCTTGCAAAGTTCTTGTTGTACGGGCGATAAATAACCAACGTTTCAAGTGAATGGCGCTATTAAAAGCATGAAAAATGCAAGTATACTTTAAGTCAAAACTATATGCAGGAAACAGAAAGGAATACTTTATGGAACGTAATGGTAGATTAGCGTGCCTTACTCGTAGCAGTGAATAAATGCAACCGCTAACAAACAAAAACCTAGCAGTTGATTATCTGGTACAAAACGAGCGGCTACGATAGAAGCAACAACAAAAAGTGTGAGGTATGAGTGTCTTGTCGCGCGAAGAGTGTGTCCCATTATCAAACTAACGCGAGAGAACAATCAAACAAAGCTAAGCTAAAAACAAAATTACTACAAACGAAGTACTCACTGTTTATATACAATTAACTCTTACAAACCACATTGGTAACAGTAAGTGGTAATACTTCGTTTGTTAAGTAGTATATCATGTGAACTTGTGCATGATAAACAAGGCGAACTTTATCGCCTTGTTCTGATCGTTTAACAAGCCGTTCTTGTAACTGACGTGCGTGCGAAAATTTTTGCATGGATATTACAAAAACCCCAGCGTGAAATTCTTAACAAAAGCCTAATTAATATAGCTATAAAAAAATAAACAGAAGCGCGTGCAAGCAATCACCAACGCACGCAAATCGACGAAAGCGATATGATGCAGTCAGTATGGGAGTAAATACATTGCGTAGCAGCAACATTTATGAACTGGTTGCTTATCAAAAAATACGTGGAGCTAGCTTTAACAATTTGTGAGTTTTTTTTTAATTTTTATTTATTATTTTATTTATTCGTCTTCTAGACAACATTATTATTTTTTGTGTATCTTTACCCATCTGATTTTTCAACTAAGTGATAGTTTGAACTATTAAAATACCTGACTAAAAATTCAAGGCAAACTGCTGTAAAATTGTCTAAGGATACCATCTTGCATATTTTAAAAATAGTGCCGCGTATTTTTATTTTTATGGTAAATCTTAAAAACAGCTAGCTCGAAGACGTGGAGTGGAATATCGGATTGACGGCAACACACAATTAAATTAAATATTTTTTTGAGTTGAGCTCTAAAACGTTAGGAATATATTTAAGAACTACAAACACAACTTTTCTTTTTTCCTGAAAATTAGCTTTTTCTGAGGTATTATAAATTTTACTAGATAATCACAAGCTTGGACGACTGCTATCGAATTATTATCCATTCAGAAATAGAAATGTAAAAACTAGTAACACTTTTTATCGAATTTCGATGGCTGATTAAACAATAATAGACCTTTCCCGAATTTCCTAATTATGCCAAACTCAATTAAAGAGGTCGATACAAAAATAATTTTTATTCCTAAGTTCCTTAGCAAACGGTAGAACAAATTACCTAATTTCATATTTTTATTCGTTAAGTGCCTCAATTCCGAGCTAAAAGTTACGGTCAAACCCTTTATATAGCCGAGCTTTCTAAGAATAGCCTCGTTTTCAAAATAATTATTTTCTTTAAATCTGAATAAAAACCAACCAGAATATTATATTGCTCTAAAAACTTAATTTTTGCCATTTTGGAAGAGCACATAAGCATTATAAATCTTTGGATGACGTCATAATTATTATAATTTATGATATTCGGGAAAGGAGTATTGAACACATTTATTAGTAGATAGTGTCTATTGGATGTTTCAATCTGAAAACAAACAAACAAAAGATGTTTACCAAATACATTGCAAACAATATTCATGGTGGGACGTTCTTGTGGTGTATGCTGTTGTATTGGTTAAACATATAGTTATTTAATGTACTAGAGCTCAGTTCCATAGAGAAATCCAGTTGTAGATACTGAAAAAGAAAAGAAAAACAACTAAACACCACTTCTTTTTATCAAAAATCTGCTGTTAATTTCAAATTAACAACACTAAAGGAGTAATGAAAATAAAATTTGTTTACGGAAAAAAAACTATAAAAATCACAACTTATTTCTCATAAAAATAACCAGGTCACAGTCATTCTCAATAATATAATATAACCCAGCGTTAAATTGAATTTAACAATCACCATTCATGTATTGCATAGATCGTCTATATAAACTGAATATCTAAACAAATTACATTTTGTTTTTTCTGTTGAGTTAAGAAAACTTTATTTTTAAAAAAAATATTAAGCATACGAAACTAAACATTAAATGTTATCTGCAGAAATAATGTTATATTTTGGTACGGTTTGCGTGCTCATATTATGTCATTCGGCGACAGCTTTGCTTGAAGAAAGATTAAAAAGTCTGAAATATGAGAAGGATCAAAGGCCTTTTTATGGAAGTACGTTGGAAATTAGTTTTTCAGTTAAGTCAGGTTTTGGAAACAATTGTACTATGTTTTATGATGGCTGCTATAAAACACTATGCTCACAGAACTTTATAATCTGATAAGACTGGCAGATAGTGGCACAGGACTGTTCGTTAAAACATTTCTGATTTTTTTAGATGGTTCAGTTAACATTACAGTACAGGTGCATATCTATATGGTAGGACCGATTGATGAAGAACATTTTGTAAGTTGCATTTAAAATACATCGTCTCTGAGTTTATTTACAAATTAGATTGAGAGGATAGAAAGCCTATAGAAGCAGTAAACTAATCTTTTACATTTAGACCTTTGATACTGGCTTTTATTTAAGACAATGGTGGATTGATCCGCGACTTAAACGGAATGATTTTGTGATGTTGCATGCCACTACCCTTGACCATCTATTATGGGTACCTGATACGTCGGTACATGATGCTCGATCGTTAACAAGATTCGATGATGCTGTCAGAACAGTTATAAAACCGAGTGGCGGGGTGTATGTCAGTCGAAGGTAATACATATTGAAAACACTATTTTGACGTAATGAATAAAAAGTTCCCTCTATGATAATACTTGTCACACGGAGTGATGTCGTGCTTAAACGCATGAAATCGCGGAGAGATCGGGTTAAGGACTAGTTTTGTGTTATATCTATGATCTTTTACTATCAGAGAACATTCTGGCTTTTAGGTTATCAACAAAAACACATTGTAACATGGATCTAAGTTTCTACCCTATGGATACCCAAACGTGTGAGCTCATCTTTGAGAGTTGTAGGTTGTTATGTTTCTTTCTGCAATCAGAAGTCATATAAAACGGGTTGTTTATTTTGTGTATCTATGATTATTACAAGAAAAATTGAATTTTAGCGGTATTATTGTTTGCAGAGAGTACTGGATGTATATTTTAGATGCATTTACAACAAACGAAATGGATATCTCTTGGCACCACGTACCAGTGGTAAAAGGTGACCTCTTATCTCTGGATGGCTATGAGTTGGTTAAGATAACAACACTCACCAGAATGAAGCCATCACTAATTGGAAGTAATGTGTTTCTCCTATTTATATAAATTTAACCCTACTAAACCTGGGGAGGGAAAGCGCAAACTACCTGCAGCAGCTTTAATACCTCGTAACTCCTTTTTTCTTCCTGAAATTTTTTTTAACAACGAACTATAATATATTTTATTTTTCAGAGTCTAGTGATTCTGCATTCCAGCAATAGCAAATTTTGTCCTGAAAGACAATATAAAAAGAGACCCATTTGTTCTGCAATAAACTTCAGATAAGAATCAGATTTTACAACTTGCAACTGTTTTCACTCATGATGTCCCTGGTAACGTTGTTACAAGAAAACATAAAACCTATTTATTTACATAAAATTTCCCTTTTAGCATTTTTTCTTTAGATGCAACGGTGCACTTTAAATTATTGGTCGCACAGTTTACTGTAAAAAGAACCTTCATTTATCATGTATATAGAACTTATATTCCATCTCTGTTATTATTAATCTTTACATTTGGAACATTTTGGGTTCCCGGCACAGCTGTCCCAGCTCGTATGGGAATGATTGTTACAAGTTTTCTTGCGAATGTTTTCATCTTACAAGCAGTGAGTGAAGAAACAGTAAAAGTTTCCTACACAACACCAATGCAAATGTTTCTTGTTGTCAATATCACATTGATTGTTCTTGCATTAATTGAATATTTATTTATTCTGCATGGAAAGGTAATTGCTTGTTTTGTTGTTTTTTTGTTTTTTTGATATTGTTATTGTTGTTGTTGTCCTTGTGATGTTGTTGTTGCTATTTTTGTGGTTGCAGTTGTTGTTGTTGTTGTTGACTATCTTTTTCCTACTACTACCATTGAATATCTTTTTGTTGTATTTCTTTTTTATTTCTGTTTGGTAGGAAAAAACATCACAAACCACTACCATTTTAAACACAGCTTGTAGCCCGGAAGAACCACACAAGACCTTTAAACTTGACCAAAGTGCATCTGACAATGAAATACAATCAACTGGGAATGGAAAGGAGGAGCATGTCCGTCTCCATGAAATGCAAAAGGTTCATGTCGTGGATAAAATGTCACGGATTCTTTTTCCTCTAACATACATCGTTTTCTTCGCAGTTTATTTTGGATACTACACTTACGCAAGTTAAAAAGTGAAGTTTTACTGTGGTAAGATTTGCGAAATGACATGACTGGATTTGTAAATTGCTTTTTCAACTACTTGCCGATGAAGCGATTTGAGCTTCATGTTGGTTGTGAAATAAGGCTAGCGCAACAAGAAAAGAAAGGTCGCTTTTGTAGTACGGCCAAAACATGCACACGAACAAAAGAAAGCTTAAATGGCGTTTCCCATAAAGACATTATACTTTGGCTTATTTATAGTATTAACGTCTAGTTTATGCATAAAATTTCATTTGCTAAATTCACATTAGGAAGTACTTTTACACACAACACCCAGCATTGGCGTTTTTTGTTTACATTCAAAATTAATATAACTGAAACATTTGTTTAGTTTATTCTATATTTTGATTCTGTACGAGTTCAGATTACATACGTTATAATGCAGCCTCCATGTATGGTGAAATCACACAGCTGCAGGACATTTTCTTTACTTTAAATTAGCTTAAAATGTTTGCATCTACAATTATTGCCAGGTGGTTACAAAAAAAAGTACGTTGCACTCTGACTGTAACAATCTTCCATGTATATATTTGTGAATTAACGAAAGAAAAATTAGTAGGCAGGTGTTACAATATTCTTTTCATATTTTTCGTGTATTTACCAAAAAAATATTAAAAGAATAACAAAAGAATATTTAACTGAATATTCTTTGTGATTATTCTTCTGTGTATATCGGCCTTTACCCACATGAAATGAAAAGCTGCGAAAGAAATTTCAGTTATTGTTGAGTAAAGCCGGAGTAAACACAGTGTTTTTTAAATAAAAAATGACGAGCAATGGTAATCCAAACTCTTTTCAAAATTATTTACGTGGAATAAAAGCAGCAGAAAATGTAGAAGTTAGATATGATAGAGACGTGGAGAAAGGGTGAGTTATAAACATTTTTTTTCTACGGATAGATCTTCAAAAACTTTTTAACGCTACAAAATTTCACCGTTAGGTTACATGAAACATATGGTAATGAGGGGTATGGGAGAGATCCTGAGGAGCATGGAACTGCTGAATATAATGGAACATCAACAATATTGACTGAAACAGTTACCATTTCATCGAAAAACATTAAGAAACGAGGGAGACCGAAAAAGTCGGACGATCACAAGAGCTGGGAAGATGATGAAATTGCTGTTCTCATTGAGATATGGTCCCAATTTGAAAATCCATACAATACTAAACATAAAAAGTACTTTAACAGAGAAGAGCGACAGAAAAGCATGGAAGCAATCGAAAAAGCTCTCAATGATCAAAGCATCACGTCTACTACAAAGCAAGTTAACCGATCTGAAGAATTACTATGGTGCTCAAAAGAGAATGTGTAAATGTTCCAAAGCAAGTGGCTGTGGCACGGACGATGTTTACGTTAGTCAATGGAAGTTTTTCGAAAACCTTTCTTTTCTGAATGATGCATTCACACCACGGCGAACCCATAGTAGCGCAGATGGTTCAGGATCCTATAAAGTCACAAGACCACCATCAGCGAAGTCAGCACGCAAAATAGGTGATGCGCAAGTTGAAAATGCGAACAAAATAATGGAATCAGCTGCATCTACTTTGGAGAAATTTGTTGCATCTTGGGAAAGTAATAATGCGCAGCAAAGACCTTCGCAAAAAATTTACGCAGAGAAAAGTGATGATGAAATATATTGTGAGATGCTGCACAGACTACTAACACAGGTTTCTGATGGTGATGACAAGGATTATATAAAGCTGCAGATTCATCAATTGGTAATTAGCACCAAGCAAAATACCATGCAGTCACAACCCCTACAATTGAACCGCATGATGTCCCATCGCTATGGCATGTATGCGTCTAGAACATCATCTCCGGCTCTCAACTCACCTCGCTTAAAAAATTCTGGGCGCTTATAAATTTTTTCTAATTTTGTACAAATAAAAACAACGGTAATTTTCATTTGTTTTTTTAACAAAAGATGTTTTAGGGTTCTCAATATAAGAAAGTTAAACTTTCAAATAAGCGCCCAGTTTCTCAAGGTAGTTTTCGATTAAGCGCTCCCTTTTATCAGGTGTCCGCTTATTCGAGGCGGCCGCTTAAAAAATGCTGGGCGGTTAATCGGATCATTACGGTATGACTAATGGCCTTTTTTTAAACCACGTGCCACTGCCACGGAATTTGCCCAAGCGCCATAAAATGATCTGCAAAAACGTGTCGCACATATTCCGCTGAATGACTTGCTCTATTACTGCGATTAACTGGAAGACTATGCAATACAAAGTCAATAAAACCTCCTTTCCTCCATTCACCTTGAGTAACGGTCCCGTCTTCCATTTCTCGGTTGACATGACCATCTGGAGTGTACGAATCTTTGAAAAGATCACGAAGCATGTTGTTTAGTACAAGCGAGCAAAAGTGATAATAGTGGTTTTGTCTGGATTAAGACACATTTTTGTCGCAAAAATTCTGTTACGGTTCGCCCATATTCCGAATGCATTCTCCGCAATTCTACGTTTACGGGATAAGCGATAATTAAATATGCGTTTTGCAAAGTCAAACCGGATTGCTGGTAAGGCTTCAGGCAGTATATTCCTAGAGAAAAAGCATCATCAGCTACAAAAGCGTAAGGCATTCATTGATTTGCGAATTGATCGTGATAAAGGGGGTAGTTGATAATGGCAACACCTTTTGTTCTAGAAGATTAAGCTGGTTTCTTTCGAAAGCACTGTGAACGCCATCATAACTGATACGACCTTGGCAACCAACATCAACGAATATTAATTTGTAATCATAATTTACAAGCGCATATAACACTATAAAAAATCTTTGTAGTTAAAAAAATCTGATCCACAGTAAGCTGGATGAATAATAGCAACATGTTCGCCGTCAGCTTACACAAAAGCACTTTGGAAACTACCAGCGTCGCCTTGTTTCATGTTTGTACTCCTCCCACTCTTACCTGGTACTTGGAAATTTGAAGTAGATTTCTCTAAACGTATTATATATCCCTGCACAAACAACAGGTATGAACTGTGAAATAGGTGTTTTATGGATCCGGAATTGATACATTAGACTTTCATGCGACTCGGCAGTGCCCAAGAAACGAAGAGTAATAGCTAATTTTTCTTCAGGGTAAAATTGGCGTTCTCATCATTTTTGTTTGCTTGACCAACTTCGGCCCTGCAGGGACGTACACCTTTGAAACCTACGGTGTAACCTTGTTCCCAGAGCCATACAGCCTGGGTTCGAGGGTGCTCAACAACATGCATACCCATAATGGAACATAGAGGAACGTGGATTCGAGGTGGTAGAAAGAAAGTACTATGCGCCCTTTGTCTAGATGGAATTTCTTAATCCGTCACTTACGGTATTTGTTATATAGATTATGAATACTATAGAATAGGAATCATCTTAATGACCTGTGCGAACATTTTATGAATAAAGGTAAGGTGATTCATGTACCCTTAAGTTTTTTATCTATAGATTCGGATTCAATAGCATTTCCATTACCGTAATTTTAAACATGGAGATAAGGCTCTATGGTTAGTAGAAAAATGCGAACGAGCAAACACCAGAAATGAAAGATATGTTCTGTAAAATAAGAAGTTCTCGTGATAAAATTGTGCTTTCTATAAATTCCCAAACGTGTATTAGTTAATCTAATTGTACAGTAAAGTATAATATAGAATCAATAATTCAGCATTGGATTATATTTAGCAGGTTCTTGTGGCCGGTCCAAACGAAATTGAAGAACGTAAAAATGAATAGGAAAATAAGATACATTTGTGAATTTTTTTGCATTTCTATTAAGAAATGAATAATAAATAGTGAAAAGTAAACTTTGGTTTATGAATATGTTCGAATACTATATTTTCAAAAACACAGTTTAAAGGTGTCAGACACCATCATCAGTGATGTTATACTTTAACTTCATGTGCGTGTTTATATTCTGTCAATCAGCCACAGCTTCGCTTGAAAGAAGACTAAAGGCGATGCATTATGAGAAGGCCCAAAGACCTTTCCATGGAAGTACGTTTATTATTTTTGCAAACTTTTCACATGTAAATCGGGTGTTAAGTTTCACGCACCCTGCTTTGAAAGTATTATTTAACACTATTCTGACTAAAGTCTGAGTGGCCAGGTCAAAGGATGAGAAAGCAGGAGGGGGGAGGTTTTCAAAATTTCCCTACCCCTTTGACTTTTTAACTAATGCCTTACTTTAAAAGTTCTTCGCACGTGGTAAATGCGAAAATCAGCGACATGTTAGTTGCAATGCAATGTCCACTTTCCAATTAAAAATGAAGGCAATCAGAAGTTACAGACCCAAAACCGCGTGGTAAGAATCATATTTTTTGCAGATAAGAGATTCCACCATTAAGGTGCTTGATGGTGGTTACTGTCATTCCCGAGTCGTACGATGACAAAATCCAGGATTTGTACATTTTAGGTAAAAAACGTAATTTTATATTCAGTTAGACCGAATTGTAGTATGCTAACTATCATTGGAATTTTATTATTTTGTATATTTGAATTTACTTGAAATTTGTACATTCATTTGTGATCATCGCTCACGTATGAACTGAAACCTTGAGAGAACATATCGCATATTTTCTTTTTGTTTTTGAGATATCCTCTAATTCACTAAAGAAATGCACCATGTTATTTTATGGAGAAAAAAGTCTTAAAAATAAGTACACAATTAAACATGTAAAATTTTACCAGTGTAAAATAATTATTAGTTTCAATTACACTCATTTTTTATAAGCATTCAGTTAATTTGGACTGAGGCCTAGTATGCTAAAGATTTTTTAATTTGAGCCTAAAAGTATGCTTAGCAATATGCTTATTTCCAAACTTTCGTTCAAACCTTTTCTTTATTAAGATTAAAGATTACATAGTGGATATGTGTAAGGCTACACTGCAGTGTTCTAAAAATGATTCGAATGCATACTACTGATTCGAACGCATTTTAGAAATATGTTAGAATGTTCGAAAAAACTGTTTCTCCATTACTGCTTTTAAGTATAAAGTTTGCGTGTTATTGAATTGTGAGTTTGAATTGTTTTGATTTTCTTTTTCAGATAGTCCAGTCAATGTTACAGTGCAAGTACATATCTATATGGTGGGACCAATTGATGAAAAACATTTTGTAAGTGATACCTGTGAAGCGCACGGGGCTGTAAGGTCGCACGGGGAATGATCTGAAACATGTATATAAACACAATTAGTACCCAAGGCCATGGGAACACGATCAGGTTTTTAAAACCTTATTCTCCAAGTTAACACTTAAAATATACATTTCTTTTTTTAGACGTTTGAGTCTGGTTTTTATTTGAGACAATGGTGGGAGGATCCTCGACTTAAAAATAACGATTCGTCAACCTTTCATGGCACTTCGCTGGATCATCTGTTATGGATACCAGACACATCGGTTTATGATGCCGACACTTTAACCAAGTTTAATGACGCCATTAGAACAGTTATTGAGCCAACTGGTGTGGTATATACCAGTCGAAGGTAATTAATGATAAAGCTGTCTATTCCAAATCGAGTAGATTGACCAAGCTCTGAAGAATTTGGCTAAAATTTATTTTCAGGTGACCCTTAGTCACCTCTCGGGAAAAGAAATCAGTTACAAAGCCCTTATAATTCGTGGAAAATGGTCATGCTGACGTCAACAACAATCAGCACATTTCAAGAGTTTGGATTTAACCAAATAACTTAAGATCTTGCCTTATCTTAACATATTTTGACTAAGATTGTGGTTGTTTAGTTGCTAAAGTCTCATGGAAAAAAGACTAACTAAAGCAGAAGAGCTATGATGAATGATTTTAAAAATTTCAGAAAAGGCCCGTCTATTTACAAAAACAAATTTTAACTAAAATAATGTATAGTATCATGTGTTTTCGACGAAAGGTAAGGGAGATACTGGGGTGCAAAGGTTTTTTTATACCTGTTAATATGGTTGGTTGACCAAGGGTTTGGGAATTGGACCAATTTTGCCCCAGGTGATCCATAGTTATTCACATGGGAGTGTATTTTTATCCGTTTCTGTTATTTGGCATCAAAGTTTTAAATGCAATGCAATGTTAATAATTCCTTTAACATCAATGAATTGTTTTGATGTTAAATTATAACCACAAGTTGGTTAACAAATAAGATATTTTAACATCAACTTTAGGCTTTTAATAAAAAAAACTTATTAGCGTATGAAAAGGGAAAAAACGGTTCAAGTAAGATATCCGTCATTGATGCAGTCCATCCTCACTCATTCTAAATTACATGGCATAATAAACAGACCACCCCTAAGCTGAAGTAACAGAATACGCACTATACATCTATTACACACGTGTTTATGAAAGTTTATTGCTGTGATGAATTTGCTACTTTTTTTATTTTTTTGCTGTCTTCTATAAATAGAAACATTATCTTTCAGTGTTTTAACGTTCTTTGTAGCAGTAAAATAAGTTACAGTCCTGCAAAATGTATTACATATCAGTAAAAACAAAGAAAATACAATCTTGTATGTTTCTAAGTTTATTCAAACATAAAGCCTGATTTTATAGCAAAGCGCCTATATCGAATAAATCATAGATATAAAATACACCTATAGAACTTTTTCGTCAATTATATTTGGGCGTCTGATGTGACTCCAAGGATGGTTTTTAATGCTGCTTTTTTTCTGGGTGCTCATACACTTTTTCCCCGCCATAAGTTCGACTTTTGTGTAAGTCTGTAAGTTAAAAACCCACAGCCTGTTTTGTAGACCCTTCAATATAACAGACTATTTGTATGACCTGTCAAAATATCCAATTAGTCCTATGTAAAATAAGTGACAGTTAGTGACAATTATCATTTTTGTTACCTTTAGGTTGTCAACTAAAACTCATTGTAATTTGGATTTAAATTTCTATCCTATGGATACTCAAACATGCAAACTCATCCTTGAGAGTTGTAAGTAACACTAACGTATTTATAATCTACGAAATAAATAAAGGATTAAAAAATGTATTAAAATTAATAATTTCAGTGGTTGGTCTCTTTACACTTCTTACATTCTGTCAATCTCTTTCAATTTTAACTATTCGGACATATAAAGTACAGTGGAACCTCTCGCATGCAGGTATCATACAAAGCGTACACGTCTTTAAAACGGATTGAGATCACACACTCTTCAAGGTAAAACAGACACTTCATAAAACTGACACTTCGATGGATACGTCGAAAAATAAACAATTTTTTCGGTCCGACGCTAACATTTTGGCTGAAAATGACCGGACATTTTTTTATTCAGTAACTTTTTTCCAACATTAAAGAAACAGCTTATGTTCTTTTACAATATTATGTATTTTTTGTTCGTGCAATAAATGGGCTTCTCTTGACCTTATCACTTACAAGAGATCGATTCCCCGTCCTCGGCTAACCTTAGTTCTAAGGGGAGGGTATTTAGGGAAGGTCTGGGTCTCGATTTAGGAAAGGTCTGGTAATGCTATAACCCCATATAATTCTGGGAAGGACATGGTATCACTGAGAATTTTGGCACAGCATCTAACCAATATAAAAGAAAGTAGTTGATATCAAAAAATAAACCTTGACGGCATATATATTATGCTGACGTCACGTTTCTTCAAAAATCTTATACTTTATAAGATATTTTATCGAAAATAAACTGATGGGGTGATAAAATTACCCCTTTCCACCCCACCAAAAATAGATATAAAAATTTTCTGTAAAATTTCTGAAGTTAATCTTAAGAAGTTGCAAATTACAGCCGCAGTTAAACATAAAACACAGCTTGTCAGACAATTTTGTGGCAGTCTGTTTTTAGCTGGCCAGCTAGGTTACAAACATAAATCCTGAAATGTAGCTAGGTAGACCTATATAACCATCAGAAGTTTAAGCTTTTAGTTAAAAATAATATTGGTAAGGAAAAAATTAGCATTGTAGGCTAAAAAGCTAAAGAAAAACATATTGGTTAGGCCAGTTCTCTATCACACCATGCTTGATGTACATTCGTGAAATTGGTCTGTTCAAAATTTACACATGGCTAACGTCATGATATATTAACTTTAAAGTCAACTATATTTGAGATGCAAAATAAGTTCAAGAACAAAAATAAAAAGTCTAACAACCAGTACCACTTTTTCAAAATAACCTCGCTGCTACTATCGTTCATGAAGTGTGAGCAACAGTGCCCCTCGAGCAAAAATAACAACGCCCGAGAACAGTTTAGACCAGTTGCTAATAATTGAGATAACCTATTTTGTTTTGATGCTACCTGACGCATTAGGATGGTCTATAAAGGGTCGCTAATTCTTTTAGACGCATTCACAACAAACGAAGTCAACATCTCTTGGCATGACGTACCACTGATAAGAAGTGCAGATTTAACACTTGAAGGTTTTGATTTGAGGAAGATGTCAACAAAGACGAGAAGAACAGAAGTACTTGTCGGAAGTAATTTTTTCTTATTTTTCCATTTATTAATTTATTTATTTGTTTCTTTACTTGTTTATTTTTTTAAATTAATTAATTCTCAAACGCGAAAAAGAAAAATACATTATTGGTTCCGTAAAAACAAATAAGCCATTGACCCGTCTGTAACGTGAAGAAAATTCAAGATATGGAAAATAACTTTGTACCTTGTATAGCATACCATGTTAATAGAGAATGCATTAGAAAACACTGTTTTTACCCATAGTAGATTGAAAGCTCCCGTTTTGGCTCTTTCTGCGCCAAACTTTACCAACGTCTTACAATCCATACATGGCACCACATGGAGTGTTTACATAAGATTATATCTACAAGAATAATAAATTGTACTATAAGGTGTGATCCGAAAAGTGAAATAAACACAGGCTTAAAAAGTTAACGGTTTTTTCGTATTTTAAACCTGAATGTTTTTTAACTTTGTTTTACCGTAGATAAAACACACCATTTTAAATTTCTGGATGTACAATTTACTGTAAAAAGAACGTTCATGTATCATATATATCGAACGTACATCCCATCTCTGTTATTAATAATATTTACATTTGGAACATTTTGGGTTCCCGACACTGCTGTACCAGCTCGTATGGGAATGATTGTTACAAGTTTTCTTGCAAATGTTTTCATCTTACAAGCAGTGAGTGAAGAAACAGTAAAAGTTTCATACACAACACCAATGCAAATGTTTCTGGTTGTCAATATCACACTGATTGTCCTTACAATGGTTGAATATTTATTGATTTTACAACTTAATATTAACAAGGTACATTTTTTGTGCATTACTGTTGTATTATTGTTATTGTTGTTTGTGTTGTTTGTATTGTTTGTATTTTTATTGCTGTTGTTATCGTTTAAATTTTTATTGCTTTTACTGTTGTTGTTCTTGTTGTTGTCTGTATTGTTTTTTTGCTTGTTGTTTATACTGTTGTTATTGTCGTTTTTATTGTTATTGTTTGTATTGTTGTTGTGTTTGTTCCTGTTTGTATTGTTGCTTTTGTTGTTGTTATTATTTACATTGTTGTTATTGTTTACATTGTTGTTATTGTTTACATTGTTGTTGCAGTTGTTGTTGTTGTTGTTTGTATTGTTATTGTTGCTGTTTATATTGTTGTTGCAGATGTTGTTGTTTTTTGTATTGTTTTTGTTGTTGCTTATATTGTTGTTATTGTTTTTGTTGTTGCTTATGTTGTTCTTATTGTTTTTGTTGCTGTTGTATTGTTGTTGCAGATGTTTTGTTGTTTGTATTTTTTATTATTGTTAGTTTCGTTGTTGTTTTTGTTGATGTTTTTATTATTATTGTTGTCATTGAAATTCGTTAGTCTTGTTCTCTGTCTTGCTTATTTTATTGTTGAAATCTTATTATTGTTTATTTTCACCTCAGACCGACAAACCACAAGTTGATTACAGTTCAAATCTAGCTTTCAATCAAGACGAACAACAAACAGGCTTTCAAACCTATCAAAGTGTGCAAAAGACCGAAATACGACCAGCTGAGAGAAACGTTTTTCGTCGATATGATGTTCATATCGTTGACAAAACCTCGAGAATTCTTTTCCCTCTAACATACATTATAATCTGTGCTGTTCATTTTGGATATTATTCTACGGCTAGTTAAGAAAAATTTGAAACATGTACAAACAAGTTTAAATGCTGTAAATGGAAGGAGGTTAAATAAGAATAAATAAGCTTTTTAATCCTTTCACTTTTTGATTTTTTTTTGGAGTGGGGAAGGGGAAGAAATTTTGCCATCCGCATCTATGACAGTAGTTTAGTACGGCCTTGCATTTTTTAAACATTGCTTGTATATCTGTGCAAGCTTTCAACATCAACTTTTTCTCATAATGTTTTTTATTTATGATAAATAAGCTGACCAACCGGTGATAATAGCTCTGGACAAGCATCTCTAGGACAAAAATGCATTGGTCATTTGACTTATTTCATATTTGTAGTCTTCGCTTCGTGTTGAATATTGTTTATCTTTAGTTTATAGCATACGTAATGTTTTTAAACGGAGAAGTCGTTTTGTTTTTTAAAGTTTTGTGGTGCAGTTTACTTTTGATCTTCTCATGATTTAAGAACTGTCATGAGTTTCATTCTTTCTTTTTTGAGGATAAAAATTGAAAGCATATCCCTTTACAGGTCCAAACATACTGATGTCAGAAACCGTCAAGGATTTTTATCACTGTTGTGACAATAATTTATGCATCTTAATAAAATCCCAAAATCTCCTAATTCCAAGCTTTTTTTAAAAAAAAAAAACTTTTCTAACAACTTTTAAGCACTACAACAAGTTTACCAGCATTTTTTCACTTTCACATAATTTACTTCTTTTAGACTATACATGCAATTTGTAAGCATTTTTTTAAGCACGGCAAATTATTTTTCACGAATATTTATGTAAGATGTCTTAAGAGAAGTAATTTTTGGAAAAAAGAATTTTTTGGGAATTTACGAAAATACGTGATTTTTTGAATCGATTGGCGTAATATACAAAAGTCAATTATTCGCAAAAATTGATTTTCGCAAAAACCTGGAATTGTCAGATTCGCTGAAATTCCTCATAACCTTTTGAAGGAAGGTTAATTTTCGCGAAAGAGATAGGAAAACGAGGAAAAGGAGAAGAGAAAATATATGAAGATTAATCTCTTTCGTCATAATTTTTAAACACTTGATAAGCGAAATGAAGAACTGAATCAGAGAAAAGATCTTGTGAAAAAAATATCTCATCACGAAAATAACTTCTCTTTATAAATAGATACAATTTAAATATACTAATTTAAGCAAATAGTAGTTTCCTTAAAGAAAAGATTAAGATAAGAAATTATAATTTCCTTTGTAGGCTTTTATGCTCTGTGTTCAACTATTTTACTTTTACAAATTGGTGTATTCGGACCCCACATAAAACCACGTACTTCACAAATCTCTTCTGCTGGTTTTGTTAGATCAAAGTCTTCGCAGTCTCTTGCAGTTTGGCAATGTTTTTTTCCACCAATAGATGTGCGTATGTAGCAATAAGTCAGCTGGTTCATTTTGCATTGTCTCCAACAAGCTTTCTACAACGAAAAAAAATAAAATGCTTTTCATACATAAGATTATGTTGTCAGGACGTCTTTCCTGATTTCCAATATTTTTGCATAGACCATGCATAGAATTTTGATTTTGCGTTGAGAACTCGGAAATGTAAACAATACACCTCATAAAATAAATCATTCTATTTAAAAAGCGAAATGAAAATTAATGATTTTTCTCTAAAAAGAGAGTTCCGTAAACTTTCGTACACCAAGTCATCTTTATACATTAAAAAATTAACACTTAAACCCTAATGCTCAAATTAAACAACTTCTTTCTTTGAAACAGCACCAGTGAGGATTTCAACTGATAGCTGTGAAAAAACTGATAGTAATAGAAACTTCACTACCAATATTTCAAGGCTGTGACATAAAGAAGATGCTCTCTTTAAAGGCTGACTAAATACTGTATCCAGATTGATTATATATAAACAAATGATCTGTGTATTTACCTGTGGTTCTCCAGCATAAATTACCTTGCAGCCGTAGGAATACATTCCATTGCATTTAGCAGGATAATCATACGTGCAAAAACCGTGTTTGGTTGCCATTTCATCAAAACTTACAACGCCTTCTTGGTTATCCATATTGGTAATTTTACTTAAACTTTCATCATTATTTGCAAGATATTGTTCAATTAAGGTTGGATTTTCTGCAGTTGTCGAGAGAATTGTTGTGAATGCAAATACGAGAGAAATATATTTTGCCATCGTTTTCTAAACAGCCATATTGATTTTAAAAGCTAGTACAGGTAAATAAGAATTATTTCACTTTAAACTCTGGTAATATTTAAATTGTGGCGTTTTTTGGGTTTTAATTTACAACTGAATCGTATCAGTGACTATAATTATTCAGGCAGTGCCAGTTTTTGTTGTCAGCTTGTAAACAGCTCACTTTTAGCTATTTTCTATCGATTGTGGCATTTTTACAGTTTTCGTATCTTAAATATGAAGTTTAAATGCATTATTACTAGTAAATAAACATTATACTTCGGAAGACACTTTTTAAAAGCAGTATTTATAGAAAATGAATAAGCTTTTATTCTGTTTTATCAATTATAAGGAAATAAAATTAAACAGTTTGATTTTGTAAGAATCTAAATCGAACCTGAAAGAATTATGTAAATTGTGTAGTTTTGAATCGCGAGTGAAAAATCCTCAAGAACCTTACCTATGTAGTTTCTCTAGTAGATTCTTCACTCTGTTATACTCAACTTAAGCTTATCTTTAAAATAATAATTATCAAAATTTCTAAAATAAATATCTTAAACTTGAACTGGTTAGCTTTAATTAAGGGAAGTGAAGCAATATCAAAGATTAAAGAAACATTGTTTACTTTTCACATTTTTATTTTTGTTTTTTGTGGATCCGATATTGAATAATCACGAGGAGGGGTCGAGTAAAAACGTTATTAACCGCGCAATGTTTTTATTAAGGATATTGTCTCAAGTTTGTGAAGGGTTATGGGATGGGACGGTCAGATTCTTCGGGTAGTTAACATTTGATATATACTATGTCAGGCCCTACTATAAAAAAAGACCAAAATAGTCCATATATAAGGCTTCAGGCCTTGGCTTTTTACTTTAAAAACGGTGTCGCAGCGCATCTCTACAATATCATTATCGGACCCATTAGGATAACAATTTTAAAGAACTTAAGAATAAATTATTTCTACTTATATAATTTTTAATCCTTTCATAAGCCAGGAAATTGATAATAGATAAAGTGATAATAGATACACCCTCTAAAATCAAAGCAACAAGTCTCAAAGAGTAGTAACTTTCGACAGTTTTTACAAAGTCGTAAAGAATGATCACATTGGTAAAAAAACATTTTCAAACTGTAAACTAATTTCATAAAATTGATACACGCAAGAATTAAACACACCAGAAATTATTAACAACATTCACAAATACATTAGATTTAAATCGAATTCTAGGTTTTGTTAATTGGCTGGATATACGTGGATATTCCAAATTGAGAAATAACTTTTTTATTAGGTAGTGTACTAACAATTTTCGAAGATGGTGTAAATGCTGTTAACTGTACTTTTATTTTGTCGTTTAGGCTAGCCCGATATATTGGACACTTTACTTTTAACAAAGATAAAATTTAATTGATTTAAAAACGAACAATAATCATAATTTGATATAAATTACAAAAAACAAATTCATTAATTTTTAAAAACTTCAAAGCCCATAACACGTAACACTATTCATCAGCGTGAACGGATGCACGAGGCTATAATTAGATAGAAAAGGCATGTGCTTCTAAACTGATTGGCAGATGTTACTAGAGCTTCAATTATTCTTTAGCGTCCGCAATTCCTTCTTCAGTGATAGCATACGTTGCTTCATTCTCAGGAAGATCCGGACTAAATTAAACATTAAATAACTAGTGAAATTGGTTTTATGTGCTAAGATAATTTTCCTATGTTAAGATTAACACCAGGCCAGCAAAAGCTTATAATACCTAGCAAATAAAAATCCTAATTCAAGTCAAAAACTACAACTAAGATGAATTAGGGTAAACTAGGGCGTCTAATTTTTCTTTGGTCTACGTCCCGACTAACAAATTTTCCACTGGTTAATTTTTGTTTGGCAGCAGAAAAGTCAATTCAGAAAAGTTTCAAAGGGGTACAGCCGCTGTTAAAAATCTATTAATTGCTTTCAAATTGAAGAGTTTTCCTGTAGTAGTATTTACAATCTTATTCCAGAAAAATATTAAACCAAAATAGCTAAACCTTTTTTAATTTAACCTTCAGTCACATTTTTAATTTTATTTTTGCCAATTACCTGTCGTATATCTTTGCGATACGTAATTCACCTCTGCCCTTTCTCAAAGATATTCTTGTAGTTGACGCATGCGCCAGTATGTGGCCACCGATTGGTTTCTTTGGGTCAGCTTGGAATCTTAATAAATAGATGAAATATAAGGTAACGTAGTATTTCAAGAAATTTTTAATCTTTGTATTAAAAATTTTAACTATTTAAGTCTAACTTTTAGGGTATTTTTAGTGAAATAATTCGGTGAAATTGGTGAGTTTTAACTAATTGTATCTTTTTTCACATATTATATGAAAAAAGATACAATCCACTTTTTAGTTATAGAAAGAAACAAAAAGAATATATTCTGAATGCATGCTCCTTTAAAACAATATCAAAATCACTTACGACATCGTTGCTTTAGGATTGGACATGAAAAGAAAGGGATAAATAGTGAAAGCATGGATAATAAAAGTAAAATAATATTAAAAAAGCGATTTTCGAAAAAACATGTTTCTGACATACCTGAAACGTTTTACAAAATAAATAGCACAGAAAATTTTATAATCTATGGATCTAGATAACCAGACATTTCATTTAAATTGGAGCATTTCTGGAAAACTTAGGGCGTGGCACTTACACAAAAAATAAATCATATTTCCATATCATCAAAAAGTGAGTTCTGTTAAATTTTAAATCTAAACATTACTGTCACGTAAAGTCACGTAAGAACTATACCCTAATGCAGAGGGAAAGGGAAGGGAAATAAAAACTAATCGAGGATAATCGAATTTATTTACACATGTTTTTTAGATATATAAGAACATCGAGATTCTAAACAGGCTGGTCATAATTCTTACTTCTCTATTGTTCTGGACAATAGATCTATTTTTCGAAACAACAGAATGGATTCGTGATGGCCAGAGGGAAAATAAATGTTAACTGCTATTATGACACATCTTCTCTTTTCAATCACAGTTACAATTGGGAAAGCAGAACAGATTTTTTATTTCTTGCTTATGTGCTTTTAACCAGCATATTCTATGAAATTCTGTCTATAATCTTGAAATAAACCGAATAGTAATCATTATACTATATAAGATTTTATTGAATGAGAAAGTAGAGAACAAACCTCCAGGATCTGACGTCATCTAAAATAAAAAAAATCATTTATCATTAAAAGGCACTGGGTTTTAAAATTCATGTTCCCGATATGAGCGCTTATCCGAATATGGCTCGTTTTAGGGGACTTAATCGATACACAACGATCAGTCTTCTACAGTGTGTTATTTCTCAGACTCTGTGTAACATAATAACGTGAATTTAACAAAATTTACTCATGTTGCGAAGGTTAAATAAATACATACATAGTTGGGTTGATTTTGTTTCTGTTATTCCGTTTTAAAACTGTACCTACAAACTACTTTTTATTTTTATTATTTACGATTTTCACTAACCCATCGGTTTGTACTAACCCACACAAAATATAGGAAAACATAGAAATAATAAAAAACTTTGTTACAAGAAATTTTTGCGGACAGGGGTTCATAAAATATACATAATTTTACTGCCATTTGTACACAAGTATTAGGAAGAACATTTGTACTGTTAACGAATATAGATAGTACACAAAAAAAAAAAAAAAAAAAAGTACAGTATATTTTACCTGGTTGGTAATAAAGACTGCCACGTTATATTCTAAATAAAGTCAGCAACAAAGTAAAAGACAATTTACCTTATTCCATAAAATCAACGAGGCACAAAATAACAATCAAAAAATTAACACGAAGGAAATTAACGCGAAGGCCTAGAAACAGCTTATAAGAAAGAATTTACTTAACGCAATTTAGCTCAATAGACTTACAAAAAGCATTAAAATAACGCGAATTAAGAATATATTTGTTAATTTTCCTTGTTTTCTTCAAAACTTTGACAGTATCAGACGCCCAGTTACTTGCATTAATCACTAGGTAAGTGAACTTTATAAGGACGATACTAATCCTTTTGGCGTCGATCAATTAAGGAGAACGAAGTATATGCGTGTGGGAAGGCTTTATATTGCGATTGTTAGAAAAATATATGGTTACACTTTAATTACAGGTTACTAGTAACAATATTAACGTAACACTTTATTAACATTACATTTTATTAACGCAAATTTTTGAAATTCGCGTTAATTTTGTGTCTTGTTCATCTGGAATACTTTCTATCTTTGTTCTATCAACCATATCGTGGCATCACACTAATTTATTATCTTCAAGGGAAATAAATACGATAATACATTAACATACCGTAAAACATTTTACAATAATCAAATCACACCTTCGGAAATTTTCTGAAGCTTTGATAACATTTGCGCAAGTTTCTGTTGTCGATCGGCAAGCTCGCCTCGACCACAGAAGTCCACACGAAACAATGCCATTATAGAATCAATGATCTAAAATTATACATGTTATATGCATTAGGTTTTTAGAAAGTTACAAATATAATGTAAAAATAAAAAACATAGCATTTCTATGTATTATATTTTTCGTTCAGTCCGCACTACATCTCAAAAAATGTAAATAAGTTATTAAAAATGACAGCCTGACGAAACCTTGCATACCAACAATTTAAACACTCCAGCTTCTTCGTGAAATTTCGCAGATACCTGCTCCAACACTTCGAATTGTTGTTCACTTGTGTATGCTCGACAAAATACAACATTACCCAGCATGGCATCATGGTCTAAGTTATAACGATCTGCTATGGAACGTAATCTATTTGGACGAAATGTGTTTTCAGTGTCAATAAACATGACTTTACCACCAGGATAACCATTTTCGCCTGGTAATTGAGCAGTTACTAAAAAACACACCATTTTTGTTAATCAATGGCAATATGCTCTTATATAAATACTTTTAATACCTTGTTTTATAATTCTTGCTGTAAAATGACTGCGCATTGACAATAATTTTGCTTTAATTCATGCATTTCATCCCCATATACTACTCGATATAATACAATTATAAGCAATCTTGCGTTTAAGCATGGTTAAAGTTTTTTATTGCGATTTGCGTTTGCAACCTGTCTTAATCTCGAACAAGGATAATAAAAAATGGCATATGTACGCCTAGTAGTTTGTAAGAACTGACTATTGTTGGGCTAAACCAGCCATAGTAACAAATTTTCAACAAAATGTTGTAGTATATGATGAAACATAGATAAGAATTAAAGATGAAAATGTGACATGATAAATTCGGCCTATGATTTATGTCTATTTCTTAAAAACGACAAAAAAATGAATGTCACATGCTCCCTTTTCATAAAAAATGAGCACTTCTTAGCAACACCATTATAGGGAACTTTGCAACCTCATTCCCACAGCATTTTACCTTTCTAATAAACGGCCCATGGGAAAAAAGACACTGAGAACGAGGGTGTGAATTTTCAAATTTAATCACCCTGTTAATTTATTATTTTTTACACTAAATATCACATTATAACGGCGCTATATGAATAATTCATTACCTACCACAAAGCGTATGAGACAACTGTGTTTTCCCTGTTCTAAATTCTAAAGAAAAATGATTACAATAATTACAAAAATAAACTTCAGTGATAAAAAAATAAAATTATTATATTTATTCCGCACATTAAAATAGCAGAAACTCGTTCAGTTATTAGCTATGTGAAGAAATAAAATAACCCACATTCTTTTTGATCAAGTTAAATTTGATCTAGAATTCAACCAAATTTTAAAATGATACTGTTTTTAAGAAGGTTTGTGCATGTGACAATGAATTCTTCAAATCAACAGGGTTTGATTAAATTTAAAATGTTAAATCTCACCTCCAAATGCTTCAGTGATTGACATACTTTCTATGCCACCTAAAGAGAATTTGCAGGTAGCACATGTTTGAAGATGGAATAATAATAAAATTTCACGAGTTTTGATTTTCGTTTTATATATTATATATTAAATATATTACAAGCCTATTCTTAAAAAACACATTGCAAAAAAAAGTATACTTTTAGCATCATGTTGTCTTCTTTGTGTGAACAGAATTGCACTATTTTCAACCTTGAAATCTTCACGAATTATAGTCATTTCTTAATTTTTTCGTGGGCATTTAAATTTTGCGACTAATATCTTTAGTAACACTTTGCGGGTACATAATTTCGCGAAATTGACCAAAATCCGGAAAAATAATATCTGCGAAGATAGAGTGACTTTAATTTATTTTATTTTTAAAAAGCTATATTTTATTTTTAAAAAGTTATACGCATTCTTTAAAGACTTTTTGTTTTAAATAGTTTTCAGAGATTTTAGAATTCCAAAAGAAACCTTCCAAAAACGCGAGAAAAAAGTCGTGTTATGGAAACACGAAATGTGATAAATAAAGGACAGGTTGCCCTTGGATTTATTATCCACGGGATTACCAACTAGTAGATACTCAATAAAAACCGGTCTTAATAAAAACCGACCATAGTAGTTTTAAAAAAGTCAAATAAAATAACCCACAAAATCTTGTTTTTTATAGTGAAAGCGTAATAACAAATGTTTTACTTTGCCCCTCAAAATTGCATAAACCTGTGATTATCCTTACCCATTTCCTCTCGAACTGTAAAAACTATTTGCCCCAAATTTCTTAGCTCTAATTATTGCAACTCTTTATCGGACCAACACTTAAAGTTAGGGAAAGTGAGAGCCTACAAGTTGTATTTATAATTATTACTTTTCTGCATGAGTAAACTTCCTATTAACCTTCGTGTGAAGGTATTCTTGCATTTGTATGTCGCGGGTTTGTACAAAAAAACAAATTCCCCTGCCATTTTGTTCTTGTTTTGCGAGTATATTCGCAGATTAAATAAAGTCATGAGGGTACACTTTTTTCAAATCCAGTCATAAATATATTTGACCTGCAAATTTGGTCAGAAAATAATACAGGGGATTACTACTTGTGCAATATTAACTTCTTACATTTTAAATTTACATTAGAAAAAAAATGAACGTACCTCCAAGAAGTTTGCTAAAAAGAACAATTTTTGAAATTTGAAGATATGGCTTGGTATGGCATTTCAACAATTTAGTATAAAATAAAGAATTGTTTGTGAATTACTTACTCTAATTCTTGACTACCAGTTGTTATTCTGAAACATTGCTTTCTAACTTCACTGTACTCTAACGCTGTGTAAAACCCAGAACTCTGAAAATATTAAAATTAGAAAATTTCTATAACGTTAAGTTCCGAATCTTTCGCGAGTTGGCTAAAAAATATTTTTTTTGGCGAAAATAAAATATCATGAATATAGAAAAAAAACTGAATTCAGAAGATAGTAGGCAACAATCCTCAACTTATCTTGCATTAAATATTAAACCACTAGCTTAATTTTATCCTTTGTGGCATTTAATTTTTATAAACATTGTTTGCGTAAGACATAAAAAAATTTAAAAAAAAGAGAGGTCAAAATCATTTCCGAAATAAACATCCTCAAAACGACCTTAAACTCGCCAAAGCAACGAAGGTTTCTACTCGCGAGGGTGTCTAATTTTAAAGTAGCTACTCTATGTAGAAATGTACGCTATATTATCCTTATAACTTGCATGTAAGTACTCCAATAAACTTCACTTACTACAATCTTTTGTATAGCTTCTTTGATTTTGTCAACTTTTGCTTCAGATATTCCTTTTATTTGCAACAGTTTTCTTTTTGTTGTCATTTGAACGCCCTAAAAAAATGTTGCATATTTTCATTGGGTAGTTGCATTATTAACAAGACGGTTATAACGCTCTATTAATACCTTTATTGTACATATCCCTACTGATTTTAACTTTTTGATGTCCGCTGCATTCTAAAAAATTTAAAGGGGTGAATTATTGTTAGGTAAGCATTAAGGATATATCAAGGATATATACCCCTGTAGGAGAATCCCAAAACGGAATCTGAATTAAATAATACTAAAAAATATCAAACGCACGTTTATCAACGGATGATTTCCAGGTTTGTCAGAAGGTTCAATGTGTTTTTTATTATAAGTAAAATATCTATTACTTACAATACCATGATTTTGCAGCATTTCTATATCTTGGAAGAATACTTCCTCTTCTTCATCATCTTCTTCCTGACTTAGTGCTTCGACAGCATCTGCGTTGACAACTTGATCCAAAGACATTTTTATACAAGGTTCTAAATTATTGGAATATTCGGATTGACTGTTCGAATCGACTGTTCGAATTTACTGTTTGCTCTAAAAATGCATTTTTATTTTACCTGATTTATTGTGAAAAAATCTCGCAGAAATTTAATTTTTGCAGATGATCAAAAAAGTGGATATATACTTAGCGATTAAAAAAATACTTAGAGTTTTTGCAATTTAATTTTCCTGTGAAAATTTTTGACAATAAATGGTTCCATTTAAGCGGAACCTTAACTAATAAAAAATGTCCCTGGAGGGATTCGAATGTTATTGAGAACTTGGTTAAAGAAAGCAACATTTCAATCATTCCCACAGTGACTTTCATAATAATACCTTAAGTTGTTAATTTCCAAAACTTGCATCAATAAATCTAACTACGCAAAGAATCTCCAAAAAGTCGATTCGTCAAAAGTAACAGATTTGCGAAAAAATTCTTTGCAAAAAACTTTAAATGCTCCATTCGCTGAGAAAAATATCCGCTAAATATCTTAACATTTTTTGGCGGTCGGGAAAATTAATCAAACTACGATACTACACGCGAGTTAAAGATATTTTAATATGTCAAACAGCCAATGCAAAAAAAATATAATCCTTGAAAATGTTTAAATGTCGTACGTATTAGAATAGACGACTGTCACAACCTTGGGTTAACTCCAAAATGGTTTCTGTTAGACAATATACTCATTTCATTTCACATTTGTGAATCTTTAGCAACCACAAAATGTTCATGAAAACGTATAGTTGGCTCTTTTTAATTCGAATCTTTATTATTTAAATCTTTCTAAGATTCAAACGAATTCTAAGCCATCGTCAATTTTCCTTAAATACTCTTCAAATTTACTTTTTATTTGAATCTCTGTAATTTGAAAACTTCTCGAATTTTCTGAGTTTGAACTAACCGTTAACAATTTCGAATGCTTTTTTTTCGAAATTCGAATTTCTGTTTGAATGTTTTGATTGTTTGTAAATGCACGTCTTTTGTATGAAGTTTGATCATTCTCTATGGTTTGATAAACTGCGTTTTATTTCTCGTTAAAAATAGCTAAACGACCACAACGATCAAAAGCTTGAGACAGAGTACAAAGCTTTGCTGGGGCTAGAGAAAGAGAAGTCCAATAAAGAAGTGGCACAATCATTTGGTATCTCGCTTAATACGCTATTGACCTGAAAAATGCAAGAAAAAGGTTTTTGATGTTTATAAAAATGGGAAAGCTAAAGCCAAACGAATGAGTTAATAAAGCAGTATTGAAATGGTTCACACCATTTAATACTGCTTTATACTTCGAGCTAAAAATGTTCCTATAACTTATCAAGAAAAAGACCTCTCCTGACATCGAGGCGGACGGCGTTAAAGTAAGCGCTAGCGACAAACCCTGGGCACGAGGATGCGGATTTAAATCAGTTACGGAAGAGATGACAGCTCTCTTGCTTAAAACAACACAATCTTATATTCACCTAAAAACATCTTCAATGCTGATAAAGCTGGTTTTATCGCTGGCTTTAACATAAGAGCTTTTACTTAAGGAAAGAAAAGTGTGGTAGTGGGATGCATAACCAAGTTCGATTGACCGGAATGGTAGCGAGAAGTGCAAAAAGTGAAAGACTGTCAGGGTTTTCTATTGGGAAATCAGATAATCCAAGATGTTACAAAAGTGTTAAAAGTATTCCGTTGGAACACTTTTACCACTTGGATGTCGATCCAAGTGGCTTGTGAAATACCGGTAAAAACCGTTAAAAACGAAAACAAATGATACTTTACTTCGTCGCACAATAGTTTTTCGCAACAAAAGTAAAATAATAAACAACATATTTACTTTTGAAGATTTGTTATCAAGGTCATAAAACAGCAAAGAAATAGAACTTGACAAAAATTATACAACTACACCCTGATAAATTTATTGCCACTGTGGTGTTCGTACAAAGTTTTTTGTCAGCTGGAGAAAGAAAACGCATGATATTTTTTTATTAAAGTTTTGCTTTAAGTTAGGTTGGATAAAGAAAGTTGTTGTGCTTGTCAATACGAATTTTCGAATTAAAAGCAGATTGGAAGTGGAATAAGCTGCACTTTTTAAATCAACGATTTTAGCTTAAAGAATGGTTTACTTTACAAGACCTCAAAAATACTATTTTCTGGTGAACTTTGTTTATCGATGGATGTTTTTAGGTGGAATTTTGTAATGTTTATAATGTGTTTTTAGTTAGATAAATTGTGCAGCACTATTTTTGAACTAGTAAGATAAAAAATCAATAAGCTATAAACTTTTGTTAGTTATATAAAAACGGACAATGGCTTATTCACATAAAAAATATACTTTATATTTTATAAAATATAATTTTATGTTGTCTTGTATAAATTTTATTCTGACTTTTTTTTCTCACACAGGGTTTCATAAAACGGTGCTCCTATTCGGCTGCTCAACAAAAATCTATTAAAATATGCTCCCCAGCGTTGAGAGAAGCCATGCGGTACACAAAACTTTGTAGTTCTTAAAAAAATGCCTGCATAGAGGGTTAAAACACATAAGACTTTTTTCAAAGCGTGCAGAAATTTTGACCTCAACATTGTGTGCAAACCTGTCACTATGAAACATATAATTTTAAGTAAACTAGCTTTAAATCTCAGTATGAAACTGGCTAATATATGGACCTGTCGCTGCTTGGTTTTCCTCATATTGGCTTTAATGTATTTTTAAAATGGAATTTTATGCGCTAAGTAAAAAACGCCCTTAAACGCCTTACGTTTTTTAACGCTATTCTTAGTGACTTTGTAAAAATGGACTCTTTAAATTCCTATATCCGCCCCTGTGTAAACTGTAAAAATTTTTATACATATTTATGCCTTGTTGGTCTAATGGCTATGACACTCTTACAAATGAAAGATTCTGGTTCAAATCCTGGCCAGGGCTAGGAAAACATAATTATCTTACAGCAAACAAGTAATAATGAGTATATGATATGTATAGCTAGAGCTAGCTATTGTGGGAGGATAATTGGTATTCTTTGAATTGTAAGTGTAGTGTTCAATACATTCATCACTTCATTTATAGAGCACAAAAATGCCATGTCAAGAAAAGTCAGATATATGTACTTGTTTGTCTTGCGATGTCTTTTGTACTTAGCTAATGCCTTTATAATTTTCCTAAGAAATAATTAAGCTGTTAACTTACTTGGCTCCTAAACTTGACTATAGTACTAGTATATATATATAGGATATTCCATTTTTGGGCAGCTAAGTAGAAATCACCACTAGGTTTGTATAAAAAATGTTGGTGTAGAAAAAAAGAATAAACAAAAACAAAAGAACAAAAGATTACATACTACTTTCAACAACAACAACAACAACAACAACAACAACAACAACAACGTTGTAAAATTTGCGAAACATTTAACTATTTTTAAACATTCGCGCCAGACTATTTGACATATATCAAAATATCAAAACAAAGTAATTGTCTTATTTTTTATTTTGCTTCCCGTCTATGCGGCACTATCAAACATGGCACCCGAAGATACGGTGACTTGAAGGAATTTATTTTTTTAAATTTAATTTTACTGTCTGCGGTATAGTTAGACGCAAATATTTTTAAATCTCCCAGGTTGACTAGCTTGCTAAGCCGATTAAGTGATTTGCAATGTACAAAATAGGTATTCGTGTTGTATATACGACAAAATCAGTATAATAGCCTGTCTGTTGTTTGTTGTTGTCAAGTGAGAAAAAGTGGGACCTGTCAGTGAGTGAAACACCAGCAGCTATGTAGCTGGCTAAGAGAAAACTGGCTTGAAAACACAAATTTGTGTTGCATGTGCATACATACTAATATAGGCCTCCTAGTGTTTCTTGAAACACCAGCAAACCTGATGCCTACGCAAAAAAGCATACATAGCTATACACAGCATACAAAAGTGTGTTTAAGCGCCAACTCGCATTGCAGTGTCACATTTTTTTTAGTTTTTGTAGAGATATTTTTTATTCCTTAACCCAATCCTTGACCAAATGTAACACATCAACAAACATTTTTTCTTGCTATATATAGCTAGCAAGCTAATGGTGCCAATAAGCCGCAAACACACGCATATGCGGGAGACTTTTTGAATAATATTGGCGGTTGTCCCCCGAAACTGCCCGCACTCGCCCGGAACATTCTCAAAATGCAATTCCTTGTAACAAACCATGCAGACGATAGTTGGGAAGAAGGCGCTTGAAGAGAAAGGAGTTAATAAAGTTTATATATAAGTTTTTTATAAAGTAAAATTTATCGAAAATCATAAAAAACAGTTCTTTTAAGAACTTCACTACCACATAGTAAGTTTATTTTGATTTTTGTAGTTTTTTGGAATCATATTAGTGTCTGTTTTTTTGGGGCCATTGATCAGGCCTATGCGGGGTTTTTCGAGGAATACTTGAATTTTTTCAAAACGCCAAACTCGCCCGAAAACGCCTGTACTTTTTACTGCGTATGCAGCTTATCGGCACTCTCGTAGCAAGCTGGCTGGCTAGCTACACACAAACCACAATAGTCCTTGATGCATTTTTTTGATAATCATTGGTTTCACGACTAAACGGAAAATTAACATTTACACCAAAGAATGTATTATTAGGGTCTGCGTGCATATACTCAAGCTGCAACAAGAAACAGCAGTGTGACGTTGGTGGATGGATGGGTTTTCAAGGTTGGCGTTTCTTCCAGATGTGCACATTTTACAAGGCTAGCCTCACAAATATCGTGGGATATACCCTGTCTATTATTTCCAGGAGAGACCATGGCTTAGACGGATAGTCCTAGAGTATTTAATACGCAGACTCAATTAGGGCTCGCACCCATGTTAAATCGCTGTCGAGAGGAATTGAACCCTGGTGTCCCGCATAGAGTACGAGAGCTATAACCACTAATCTACGTTTCAAGAAAGACACATCTAATTGACGTTTTTTGTGGCAACTTCAGAATGTACACTGCCCTCTTATCAGGTAAATTTAATTAGAAACAAACAGTGTGGCGCCGTAGTTTAGTGATTATATTTCATACCCTTTGTGCGGGAGACTGAGGTTTGATTCCCCTTGGCAGCGATTCACCATGGGCTGGTGAATATTACCATAGCCCTGGGTTAACCCAAGCCATGTGAGGCAAATTGGGAAAATGGCACATTGTGTGGGCTGTTGTCTAGTGGAGCGCAGACCCTGATTGGGTCTGCGTAGCTCAAAATAAGCATTAAATGCTCTAGGACCCCTCATCTAAGCCATGGCCCCTCCTGGAAATAATGGACAGGGTATATTCATCGATAATTGTAAGACTAGCCATGTAAAATGTGCACATCTATCTATCTAAAAGAAAATGTTTAACATCCATTGATTTATATATTTATTGTAAAAAGCAAGCTACGTGTTTAAAATATTTTGATCCATTCTCAATTAAGTGGCCTTAAAAAGTTTTGAATTAAAATGTGTGAAATTTTATGCTCAATTTTATCCCCATTTTTTAAATTACTTAGTATCATCCCTGTTAAAAATTGTATTTCTGTTTTGTTCTTAACCTTCAAAATGCGATCTCATATGATTTTTAATTTTTCTCCATATCTGTCAAGTGGAACTTTGCGAAGCTTAACTATTGCTGTATTCTCCAGTCTTTTTCAGGAGAGGCGTGCGATCGCACGGGAACGCCTTGGCACACGCCTAAACCGTTTCAGGTGTGTGATTAATCGCACGTCTGAAAAACAAATATTGAGTTTCCAAAATCCACCTTTAAAATCCATTTTATAGCGTGCGATGGCAGCCCTTGAAAGAATTTTTGGAGATAGTCCTGGTCTTTTTAATTCACGAGCAAGCCTATTGATAGCCAACCTGACCATCCTAGCTAATTCACTGACTCCTGACTTAGTTAAAAGAACTACGTAGACATAAATCTCTTTTGCCTGGCCCTTTCGTCGTTGGTAACCAGGTCTTGCACAAGAAATCCAGCCATGCGGTCCTTAACTAATGCGGAGATGAATGCCGATGGAGCACGGATGAAGCAAGTCCGCAAAACTGCACTTACAGGCGGAATAGACATTTCATCATGGATTTAATTATAGATAATTTCTTCAGGTCCGAATTTAATGGATTTTTTCTTTATGCCTGTAAAAAGAAACCCATATGCGGTGGAAATTTTTTTGAAGTTTTAAGCCACATGGATAAAGATTTTTTTAGCTTGAAAACAAAGCATATTTTTGCCTATTTGCTTGTGATGACCTGAAAAGTGAACAATAAATATAAAAAATGACAGTATAGTCATGCATACTATTTCAGACATGTAGAAATGGAAGTTAAGATTGAGAGAGTCACTATACCAGTAGACGCTCGATCATTGTGTTTGGGGTTTGCGATTTAAAACGTCCCCCACTTTTCTACCGCAAAATGAATGCGCAACAAAAAAATACTCTTGGAGCCTGTGCTGTATGCGTAACATTCTTTGCATGTGCGCTTTACATGGCACGTGTTACTTGATTTACACGTGCGAATCATCGCACACCTACTCAAGTATTCCTGAAAAAGACTAAGTCTCGAACGTTTAAGACTGTTGTACTTTTTTAGATATCAGTGTGCATTTAATGATAGTTGTGCATTTAATGACGAATGACTCTCTTAATTAAGGTTGTTTTGTTGCAGTTATATACTGCTTTGATGCATGTATGTGAGTTTTATTATGTTGCTCAATGACCTTGTGTCTACCTAAGTAGTAGTAGTATTTATTTGCTGCTTAGATTGTACAGTATATGATATATAAATATATAAATGTATATAAAGTTGTATGTTAATAATAATACAATACAAGCTATAGCAGTCAGGAGACCGACCACTACCAAAAGCTAATCTAAGGAGGCCACCTTTAGGTATAGTTTAAAAACAAGGAACCTTTGTGTATATTTTGTTTACACATGAACTTAATTGCTTCCTATTTTTATTATCATGCAAAAACCATAAAAATAAGATTTGAAGAAGTCTTAGAAAACTAAAAAGAAAAAAAAAAGAACAATTGAAAACTAGTACATTTAATCTATTATATATTTTCCTTTTTCATAGAGAAGCTAAACCTATTTTTTTTAAATTTGCAGACCCCATCAAGAAAAAAATTGATAAATAAATAAAATGATAAGCTGATTGGTAACAAGTTTTATACAAAAAATACAGTTTTATCAATGATGAAAAAGTATCCCCAAGCGAGACCTAACAATATTACGCTTTGTTAAATTGGATAAAAGATTAGAAAAACCAATTAACTTTTGATTCAAGATGATATTGTCATGATTAAATGTTTGAATTTTCGTTAATCATGAAGACCAATCTCATCGTTGCTCATGTACACCACTCTTTTTACCAATGGGACTTTTTCGCAATAATGTGTGTATGTGCACAGCAGGCCTATCAATAAGCCAAAAAACACACATGCGATAAATCGCTTGTCAAAAGCTGGGATAATTTTGCTTGCGTTTTTTTTTATTTAAAAGGCAACCATACAGGCCTTAAATTTTAAACCTGACAATTGTAAGATTGTTACTTTTAACATCCTCATAAAAAAACGTCATGATCACGCACATTGGAGTTACATCATTTTGGTTTTATTATAAAAAAATTAACAAACAAAAGCCTATTTAAAGCCAACCTGTCCATCCTAGCTAAGCCACCAATATTATCAACACCAGCCTCTTCATAGTTGCTAACTGTGGATTACAGCAGATACCTAGCCAAGTGATTCTTATCTGGCGCAGAGATGAAGCTGATGGTACACGGATCAAACAAGTGTGCATAGTTGCACTTTTTAGCAGCATAGGCAATATGTTAGTGACATTATTCTATTTTGAATAACCAAGAGACATAGTAACAAAGTTGATACATAAAAGAGATAAATTAAAAGCCATAGTTTATATACTCAATTTGAGTACAGGTGGCATGCACGAGAAGGCTACAAATTGAAGTAAGTTTTATATATAGTCAGCTTCTGAAGTATATGTTTTCCTTAACCTAAATGAAAAATGCATTATTTGAAAAAAGAAATATCAAGTTTATAAACTATGTTGCTCAGCTAGCCAAACTTTTTGTGAAACTATAAGATAATGGCTCAACTATTATCTTATTTTCCCGGATAAGTCGAGCCTTTGCGTTTGCAGGAGCGATTGCTTACCACTTACTGATAGGCCTGCACAGAAAGAAATAATTTGTCAGCCCTTGGCATACCTAGAATTTAATGACATGAATCACAATATAATGTAAGCTGTGCTGGAATTACATAAAAATATTTCATTATTAAACTTTAAATGTAAACACCTATTGGAAACTTCTATTCAAATACACTTTCCTTTCATACTTAGTTTACTAAGAAATAGATTTAAACTAGTCGATAAAGCCTGTGGAAAATCCACTGAGGCAGAATAAAAATGAAAAAGAAGGGAATCTTCATGACGTCAGCAATCCATCCACAAAAAAAAATTGGAACTTGTTTTCACGTTGCCTCTATTGTGCATATCTTAAAGCACTGATCAAGAAAATGTATATGACCATGTGTTTTTGATGAATGATTATTGAGATATAAGGGTTAAAATATTTTGCTGACATCAGCAATGGCCCGTCTAAACCCAAAAAAATTTTCTTTTTAAATTTCTATCTAATTGTTTCCTTCATTTTATAGATATTGAAACACTGATCAAGATAATGTATAGGACCATGTATCTTTGACAAACGGTTGCAGAAATATTGGGGTTTAAAGGTTTTTTGATGATGTTGTCAACCCATTTATTCCAAAACGGATTTGGGGACCCAGGCTTGGGAAAATTACCCAAATTAGTCCTATACGTGGTCCCTAGTTACCTATGCTGTGACAAGTTATTGATGCACCACCTCGTTTCCAAGTTATTTGGCCTAAAAGTTTTAGGTGCTCTGTAATGGCTTCATTAATTTAATATAGGATATTGACGTTAAAGTAGTGTTATTGACATCGTGCTTTAACATTTAAGACATACTTTTTTCGGCGACTTCAAAAAAATTCCGGCAACATCAAAGGGAAATAACGATATCCACCATAACCGTCACAAACACTCCGTATTATTATATAAGATTCCAATTTCAATAGTCACTGTGTAAAATTCAAGTTAAGGATTTTAGCTGTACGTTTGCTGTTTTTGCTTCAACGCTGTTATTTTATCCTGGCAAATTGCTTGGTGTTTGCTTAGTTCTTTACCCCAATCTCAGCCTTAGCCCATAGCAACTTGATAGTGTTAACTTTCAGTACATTTGGAGTCACAGGGCTGGTTAAATTTGGCAAGTAATGAGTCATAGTGATGGCGAGATGTGTAAATGTATTGACCAATTGATCTTTCTTTTTTTTGTTAAGTTTATTTATTATGAATGCAGAATTGCTTGTTATATTTTTGTAGAGAAGGATCAAGTTCAAATTGTATATATGGGAAAATGGTGAATGTTTGGGCAAACATACTCTTGTGTATGCCATTATTTAGTTGAACATTGCTTTCACTAAATTTCATTATATATGCATGTTATGTTTAGAACATGATTTTCAAATAGTAAACAATATCAACATCACACAATCATGAGTTGGTTTGATACAAGCTCTTTTTCAAAATATTCTAAGTTTGCAAAGACTGCTTTGAAGCAAGCGCAACAGAATATTGATAAAGTTCTTGATATCAATGACGACACTGTTCCAAACACTGTTTTGCTGAAGAAGTCAAATGGTATATACTTTCATTTGTTTTTATTCCTTTCATTGATAAATATATTTTTAATTGCTATTATGACATGATTTTTTGAACTATGGTAATTAGTATTATTTCAAATTTATGGTAATAGGTATTATTTCAAATTAGAAATATATAATTTTTTTAAAAAAATATTTTATTCAAGGTTTAAAGTTAAATTTTATTAACTACAACTTTTTGAAGTAGGCAAGAAGTTATGTCAACATGAAATTATACATGGTAGTACATGACTAATGCCTGAACTGTTTTTGGGACATAAAAATCTAACACAATACATATATTTGCATTAGTTTAAACAAGTATAAACAACAAATCATTTTTTTAATAATACAAATACATATTTGCAATCCTAAAAACTTTTTTTACCAAAGTCAAATAAAAACTATAGAAAAAGCTCATTAAATCTTCTGTTTTTTTAAAGACTGTGGTCAAGATATTTTAAGAGGAAGCTCCTCTGTTGTGTGATGAAATTTATGACAATGGTTTGCTGAAGTTAAATTATAACGGGAAAATGTGGTTTGTATGGAAAGATGTAATGCTCTCTAGAAAAACGGATTAGTTCTATATTAAAAGTGTATCAATTTTTTATTTTCAATATGCTCAATATTGAAAATAAAAGTGTTCAATATGTATATATAGTAACCCAGCCTGTTTTAAAAAAGGCTGCTCAACAAAGGGAAATGTGAAAAAATTGAATTCCTAATTCTAAAAAAAGATAGAATTGTTCAATAAAGACTATGGATAAAATGCTTTTTTTTTTAATTTTTTTTTTTAATTTTTTTTTAATTATGCCAACTCTTTGGTTTGATGTTTGATATTTGATAATAGTAATTAGTAGTAAGTGCAAAACCTCCCTAATCGCCTGAATAACGTAAAAAACAAAGACCCTACAGAAAGTTTCTTACTACCCTAAACTATGGACCCAGAGTAATAACTCCTGAAATCTCCTAAAAAATATTTTAAAGTTCTATTTGTTATTTTGTTTTATACGCAGATTGAGCAATGTTTATCTTACAGGCATGATAAATTACATTTGCAATTACTGCAATGTAAAATCGACAGTCTCTTTGGTATTTAAAATAAAATGCTTGATTATTAGTAACTCCTTATTTCCTACTAAAATTTGGGCAAAGTCCCCTAAAATATGGAATAGTTTTACACATTTTTTAGTGCTTTCTCATAAAATCTGATCCCAAAATTTGCCTTTATCTGTGGCCACCCTGCTCTAGGATTAGCAAGAGGTAAGAGGATTGATCCTATTGTATGTTTTGTTGAGTCTTCAAGCAGAATATATGCAAGCCAGGCAACCTTCTTAATAAAACAAAAAATTGATGAACCACTGACGACAATCTTATTGACAAGTGGAAAAATAAATTAATTTCTGCAATCAAATTTAATTTTGTTTTAACTGGGATATTAAGAACCACTTTAAAATTCTAATGTTATTGAATTGATATTTATTTGTCCATTATTAGTTTTTCATGTATATATTTCAGTTAAATATATTAGATTCTATTGATTTTTGTGGTATAACAGAAAAAGAACAGTATTTATAGGTGTGATACAACCCACATAACCTGCATAGCTGTTTTCTAGATTTAGAATGATTTTTAGATTTAAGATGATATTAAAAATTTATCAATACCTTTTTATTAAGTTCCATTGGACTGAAGAGTTTTAAAATCTGTGTGCCCTTTCTAGGAAAAAAATATCTTTTCAATAAATTTGATATATATATTTAATTAAGTTTTATTATTAAACAAAAAATACTCTATCTAATTACAATCTTATTCTACATATATTTTCATGTATTTCTATATGTATAACATATGTTTTTAATTTTGCGTCAAACTTGATTCGGTATTAAACTTCTTTTATCAGAGTCTATACTTTGTGTGCTTCGACGTAAATTAACTGACCTTCTGAAATCTTTTTGATAAAAGCAGTAAATTACTGGCGTTACTAGTGCATTAAAGAAAGCAATGTATTTTATTATGAATCCTGTATAGACAGACCAACATGAATCTTTGTAGTTTTGTGTAAAACACGTTGGGCATACATGTTGTAAGGTGTAGTAACAAACAGATGGCAGCCAAAGTAATGCATATACGATGCATAGTTGCAGTGCTAAATATGTTATTTTTTTGTGTTTTGTCAAGTCTTTGTGTTTAACTGTTATTACTCTTTGATTATCTAAGGTGACATCAAAACATAGAGAGTTTCTTGGCTGTGATCTTTTTTCAATGAATTTTACCCGACGTATGACATAAATGTATGCTGCTACAATTATTAAGTAAGGAAGAGCAGTGTTAACAGTCAGCATCATTATTGTCCATATCTTTTTTTGATTATAATCACATTTTACATGTATTTCACAGTTAGATACTGTTTTTGTAATTTCTGCTTTGTTAAAGAATGGTAAGGCACATAAGACAAGAATGTAGATCCAAATCGCAAGGCTAAGTCCTGTTACTCGCCTTTTTGTAAGTCGAACCTTATAAGTTGTCAGCCAGTATACTGCCAGGAATCTATCAATGGTTGTTAACAGCACACCTAAACATGTACCATAAAATGCTACCATATATGAAAATCTAAATCCATTGCAAATCGCTGTTTTCCATACATTAGGCAAATGATGAAATTGTTTAGCAATATAAAATGGTATCACAACTAATCCTTGAAACAATTGAAATACAAGCAAATTTATAATTAAAAAAGTTGATGATTTCTTTAACAGATGTTTTGATGTTCGTATTACATGAAGACAAAAGCTGTTCAATGCTACTGTCATTACAGATAAAATTCCAAGTAAAACTATACTGATTGTACAAAATGTCTCTGATTCTTCTTCATGATTGTTCATGGTTGCTGGTGACGCTAACAAGGTGTTGAGTAAATGTCTTGTGTTTGCACTAACCACGGCTATTTTAGAAATAAAACGGTAATTTAGGAAGCAATTAATTAGAAATTGATTTTAATTCATGCATGAGTTAAAAATATAACTGTTCTCTAATGATTGATTTTAGCCAACAAACCTAAACCAAACTGACACAATGATGTTTTTAAATTCCCCTTGTCTTCAAAGTAAAGAGTTATGTCAACACAAATATTTGTGTATCTTTGATCCTTCTTTAAGATATTTAAATCAAAAATTTGTTGCACTTTTTTATTTTGTTTACTTGCTAATCTTTTAAATTTTCACACAAGTATCAAATAAACAAGTCCGTGTGAACATCACATGTGTTTTGACATTTTATGTGAGTGCATGTTCGTCTTTTTATATGTGTCAGAATGTTTGTTTTTTGTAATTCGATATTGGTGATTTGATTATTACTGGTCAATTACTAATATCCCCAATTCAGGAAATAAGGACTTCAGTTGTGTTTACCTAGCTGTTTTTTCTTTCGTTTCTAATTACAACGATACAAACAAAATAATATCCAAAGAAAAGAAGCAGTTGTTTTATAAATGGGATAGGTGACTCCTTTATAAGTTTTAAAGAATCTAAAGTATTGTTTATTCCGAGTTGTGCTTTAATGAAATACAAGCTCTACTTTTCAAAATGGATACCCATTCAAAAACATAACAGATCTGAATAAAAAAAGTGTGATTTCTAAAGCCTGATGGGTTGTTAAAATTCTCCTTTCCAAGGTGTTCACATTCAAACTAAAATTTAAAATCACTTCTGCTTTACTTCCAGACAGAAACTTAAAAAATAACAATAATACTTATAAAAAGTAGGTATATGCAAAGGTGATAAGGGTTACTTTGGTTTTCAAACAAAGTAGATTAAGGCAAGGAAATATAAAAAAGTAAAAATAAAAATAAACACTCTAATCTTAATCAAAACTGTAGAATAAAAATAAAAATAGAATGTATGGGAATGGTTTATTTCTGTTCTAGTGTCAACGAAAAAATTGTTATTAAATCGAGTCTAACTTTTTTATTGTCCATATTTTTATTTATTGTTATTATTGCTACATCTTATGTGTCCACTTCCTGTGGAATAAATTATATTGATTACTTAGGTTGGTTAATAATTACAACTGTACCACAATCTATAGCATGTTTCCTGTCCTATGCAATATGCAACATGTGGCTGCAAGATGCTATTAGTCATATTTTATAATCGGTATTTATGTCTGCCAAGGTTTTTCATTTGCGTCAAAACGTGATTCATTGTTATTTCACGAGCCAAAGCTTAAGCTAAGCTTATTTGTAGTTATTTGTGGTTATTTTTTTTTTATTTCTTCAAAGATGCTTCAGTTCCTATGTTGTTTTTTTGGAAAGTCTTTTTCATTTTTACTTAAAACTAGACTGTATTAAAGCCTTCTGTATTTTGATATTACCAATGTATTGTATAGGATTTTTGCTGCCATAGAATGCCATTCCTTCTTTAATTCAAATGAACATCTTTTCTATTTTTCTCATGATTTTTCCATGTGATACATTTCCACTTACAAAATTTCAAGAAATATTAAGCATGTTAAATTTACATGACAGTGTTTGTTTGTTGCCATGAGAATAACATCCTTCCTACCATTTTTAGTTAGCATAATTAAAATAATTATGTTCATGATCAAAGGTTAAGTGTTTCATATGCGTAGGAGTGTGTATCTTCATCCTGCTTGCGGTAGAACACCTAGAGCGTTGTATTCTGTACCTTGATGCATTTTTTGTTACTTGAGTTGTAACATTGTTTCTCCTAACATTGTATTTAAAAATGAAGCAAAAAAAGTTTAATGTCTATGTTTTCTGTTGTTTATTTAATAAGTGATAATTTTATAGAATAAACATTAAATACTAAACTGTTCTGTTTTCTGTTAAACAAACAAAGAAGGGGAGAAGATATTTTGTAACAGTTATACAAACATTATCTTTTTAAAAATAATTCATGTTCCTTCCTTAGAGTTTCAATAATTTTATAAAATTGTTCTTTTCTTATGTCACATTTTCTTCCAGGAGAAATTAGCAGATTTTAAATCAACAACTTGGAAGGAGATTAACAGATATATCAATTCGCCACAAAAATAACATTGCGTATTAAGCACTTCCTAAATTGTGGGAAGAGCTGTTTTTGGGATAAATATTTTCTTTCAATAGTTGCCAACTGAAACAAAAAAAAACTCTAGTGTTGATCCCGTAATATAACCTTTCATTTTTCTACTTCAAAATTGATGAAAAGGAACTTAATTACAGCAAGGCGTGTCCTCTCCTGCAATTGTTAATCCATTAAAATCACTTAAACATCTTGTTCATGTGACGACACATATCACATGCAGTGGTTTTTGTGTAGGAAGAGTAATGTACTAAAACAGTCATAAAAGTATTTTTAAGATGTTTTTAATTATTTATTTATTTATTTTTATTTGTTGCAGCTATGAAAACACATTTCTAAAGTTTGAACAAATGCTTTTGATTTTGTAGATACTATGTAAATTGAGAATGCCTAAAAGCAAAAATTCTTGTTTAATAAGTTAATATATTTTTCCACTTCACATTTTGTTATTGTCAAAAAAATTTTGTATAATATTGTGATATAATTAATTTCAGTTTCAAATAGACTTAAAATTTAATTTTGACATACTTAAGAATCTATAGCACATTGCATACACACATGCTATAAAATCCAAATTAGCCTTCTTCAAAATAAAAAAAACTTTAACAAAATAATGACACTCTTACGTCCCACTGTTAGTGCTTTCTTTAAAGGGGCACTTCAGTAAAAAAAAATATTTGAAAAAAAAGTTATTTTGATAAGACAATATATAAATATGTCAAAATAAACCTTTTACAATAGTTAAAAATCTTTATTTATACCTTAATTGTGTCTGTAGAAATCTTCAACTTTAAATAAATTTGCAAGGTCGCGTAAATAAATCAGCATATGTCACATCGTGTAGAAAGTTTGTAAGCTCTCATAAGGGAGAAATTAATAATGATGCAAAGTGACGAGGTGTCTTTTACTGACTGAAAGCAATGTTCTTAGCAAAATATTTTCTTTTTAAAGAAATAAAAAATATATCTATTCGCTTTTTTGCATTCTTTTCATCAAAAAACTTTATCATTTGCTTTTACTTTACAAGCCAGTTTATTTTTATTTCACAGTTCAGCAATATCACTTCTCCGCACATGCCTTTTTGCGCACTAATGCAAACAAATTTTATGTAACGGTAAAATTTCTCCATGATGGAGGACAATTGAAATGCGTGATCGAAAGTTCGAATAATGTTTGTGTCGTGATAAATGATTCTTATGATTAGGTAGGTCATAAATGCGTTGCAGAAGCTACTGATTTATAAGTGGTTGTTTTGACAAAGCTGTTTTAGAAACTGCATTATCAGCATTACATGCAGCCTTAAACAGTAACAAAGAATAAAGAAAATGGTCACATTTACCCCCTGAAAATATTCGGCAGGTCCTTCTATCAAAAAAGCTTTATTTTTAAAAAACAAAGAATAGAAACTTAAGCGCTACGAAAGATACATGTGTAACTAGAAATCTTTTTTGTCAGTGTTTTTATTTGATATAAAAATGTACAAAACGTTATTTAGTTGTGTTCTGTGGATACAAGTACAAGTAATGAAACGAGAAAAAATGAGAAACTTTGATCACATTCACTAGCTAAAATGGCGTTTTTACAAAGTGGCAATATTTTAATATGGAAGTTTATTTCCTGGAGATCTCTTTTAAAAGAACTATCTGTGAAGTGCGACAAACAAATATAAAAACTTTGATTGCTTGGTAGATCACCTGCACGATGTATTTTGTTTAGCCATTTTTGTCTGAGTTTTTTTTTCACAGACGGGATTCTGTGAGAACTGACTTCTTTACATTTCTCTGATCGATTGGTACATCGAAACGCAGAGCAACTAACCATTTTTTAAAGATTTAACATAAATCACATACAAAAATCGATTTAAATGTAAGCTATAGATCTTAACATGAATGTTCTCTGCGCTCGCTTAAACATTCTGCACGATGTGATGCCATTATTTATAATCGGGTCCTGTCCTAAATGAAATTGTGCCTGTCTGTATTTTTTGAGAAAAAATTTGAATATGCGAAGGCTAGTACAACAATTTTAAATAAGGAAAACAAGTGAAGTAAGTTTTTTTTGATTTCTTATGCTTTTCTGAGTATGTATAAAACAAAAAAGAAAAAAGTGATTTTTACTGGAGTTCCCCTTCAACATGCCAAGGTTTATATTAATATTAAGCATATGAAAATCTGATTAAAATGAACTTACGAATGTGTAACACAAAAACTATAGATGTTTAAAAACAGTATTAAGCTATTTTGGTAAAAATAACCAAAGAATACTACAACCATTACAAGTTACCAATATATCCCTGAATTTCTTCCAAACATAATTGTAAAACTCCGTCTGATTGACATACTTATTTTAGTGATAGGTTACAATATCAAGGAAAACTTTACAACCCAGGTAACAACAATTACAATCTAAGTAACAAAAATTACAAACCAAGCAACAAAAATTATTATTGTTATTAAACATATTTTGGCATCCATCAATATGCAATTGTTTTTTTCACCTAGTGAAAATAAAATAATATAAAATATAAAATCTTCATACATGCTACATGAATACATAAATCTTCATACATGCTACATAAAAGACTTAATAAATGCTAGTGGCGAACAAATAGAGTGAAATGAGAGGAAAGTAGGCTCAAATAGGCAACGAAATGCATAAGTAAGTTGGGATAGACTAAGGGGAACAATGAGGAAAAACAGGTGGAATGAGAAAATATGGATATGTCAGCAATCATATTAAAAGAAAACTAGTACTTTCAAAATCGTTTTTTGGAAATGTTGTTTGTTCTTTGCTTTATGAAAATGCTAGATCAATTGTTCTTTCTAAGATAAAGGTTGCAGTGTTCATCTGGGCCACTGTTAATAGTAGTTTGTTCACCTTCAACCCATGCTTGAATAGATAATAATGCACAAAACGCCCAGATCCCTACTTTTTTCAAATTTTTTGATTTTCATTTTATTGGGATATTTATTTTAAATAATATCAAAAACATAACTGATAAAAAAGAAAGAATATAAAACAACTTTTCTTTCTCAGTTCTTTTCAACAAAATTTAACTTGTTTACAAAATTTTAATTTTTTAAAATTTTAAATCACAATTTTTACTTGATGCACCTTTACGTTTAAGGCTGAAATGGACAACAGTTATGTCAGTGGAAACAATACTAAAACACTAGTATACTAGTTGCAACAACTTGCTGCCCCTTCTTTACCATGATACGACAGTTGTTCTTTCAAAGCTGATACATATGCACCCCTTATTTTCCAAAGCGATGATTAGCCCCAACACCAACCTTGACCCCAGGGTTGGTTTTCTCTTTTTATAAACCCTGGAGTCCAGATTGCACCAATGAGAAGTGCACAATGAAAGGATACGCAGTGCGTTTAATCTGATCACGTGTGCACATCCTACCTCTGCAAGCTTCTATGCTAGGTTTAAATCTGCAAGTTACATGCACATTCGATTTTGTTTCTAGTGGATTTTTTTAAGAGCAGCAAAGTTTACAACCATTTTGATCCGAAAAGAATAACAAAATATTTTCTGGTAAGTTTTTTAAAGCGTTATTTTGCACAGTATTATATGCGGTGAAATATGGCTAAATTTTATGCTACATTCTACCTCATTCTAAATTGGTTTATATTTATATTGTTTTGCATGCACAATTGATACTTTCGAAATGTTTGAAATGCAGTCTGTGAAGCATTTAAAATAAAATTTTATTAAATCTTTAAAAAAGGAATTAAAAAATCCCAATCAAAAAATAAGATTTTAGGTCAAATAACACTTTTTTAGGCACACACATGAAAAGTGTATACCATAAAACAAAAAGTATTTTAAAAAACAGGCCAACGGTTACCATAATGGTAGACCTGCAGCTTTAATGTTTTTAAATCTAATTTATAGGTTAAAGAATTTAAAGGCATATATAATCTATAAAATCTGCTAAAACAAACTACTAAATTAGCAAAAACAAAATCTATAGATATATGCACCAGTTCATGTTAATGGTGGCAAGTTTTTCTGCAACTTCAAGCCAAAAAACCTTCTGATGTACTGGTTGTAACATATCAGACGTGCTTTTCCTTTAATTATTTACAAGTACAACCTTTTTTTCCAATTAGGATCTCCATCAAGTTTGTCCTTTTTTTTGACACTAAGAAAATATATGATTGATCAAATAAGCAACCCAAAAATAAAGTTATAGTTCAAGGATTAACCAGTCATATGCGAGTAAAACAAACAAAAATCATGTGTCAACAACTACTATAATGGGTCTATTCAATAATGTGTACGTACTATAAATCGTCAATCTTATACTCCATTGTACGCTTTGCTTTCGACTCACCTCTTTCCTGAGTGTACAGATCACCCCTCCCTAAAAATCAACTTGATGATTATTACTTATAACACGTTACTTGAAAAAAGGACAATTGGTAACTACGGCAGGTCTAAGGTGTTAAAGTTGAAATAACCACTCATTTTTTTAACAGAAAAGATAAATAAAAACACTGCAATAATTTTCTAAAGCATAGATATGTAAGCTCTTCGAAGACCCCCTTCCGCTTGCACCCTTTGATACGCTTTTAGAATACCTCTTTGGCTCCTTTTTCTTTGAGCAAGCTAGCTACATTCCTTTTTGTGAACAACATTTTGAAGATTTTATCATGGTGTAAAGCTAAAAAGGTGCAAGGGAGAAGCATGAAAAGCAACCTTTTGCCATAATTTTAGAACTAGACTTTAATAAAAGCAAAACAAAATGCTACAGAATTTATCTGGCTATTAATACCTTTACTTTTGCAGTTATTTGCAACATGGGTAATAGGTGTTTTTATGTTTTCTTAAGATTTTGATAAAAGAAATTTTATTATTTTCAGCTACTAGTATTTTTTAATGTTTATTCCTTACTGTAAAAACCAAAATAATGAAACTGTATACAAGAAGAGAGGTAGTAACTTTTAATTAAGGGAATCAATAAGTCAAAAAAAGTGCCTTACTATTACTTTTACTAATTTACTAAAACAAAAAAAAGGGCAACTTCAATATAAGTACCAGCTAAATTCACATTCTGTTTTTTCTAAAAACTGGTGTTTAGCCCGTGAAAAATCACGTGTCAAAGCAAAGTCAATGAAACTATCTCATTTGTTATTTACAGCTTGAAGATCTTATGTGTTTTTTAACATGACTTGGTTTTGACCAACAGACATGAGTGAATAAACCATAATAAAATTGTTCAATGCTAGCCTGCTTTTTCTGTTACATTTTTGGTATTTGTCATACCCTAGTTTTTGCAGTAGCTAAAGTTTGTTTTAATGAAAATCTATCATCCCTCAGTATTGAAATTCAAAAATACCTCAAATTCACATACAAAACTCTTCCAAATTCGTGCAACTCCATCACTGACTGATAAATTTTGTTAATCCAAGAAAGTTTTTGTCCTTGACACTTGTAAAAACATGTAGAAAACCGAGTTTCTTATGTTAAAATTAATTATATTTTATTAATAAACTAACAGAGTGAACCAGCATTGCACTCAAGCACTACAGGAAAAGTGTTTTTACACCCTTCTCTCCAATAACACCTGTATTTTTCTGACTGTTTCAAATGGTAGCTTATATTCCTGTGATCCTTCTGAATTTTTTTTGAAAACCAGGGTGTTCATAAATCAGCACAGAATTATAACTGCACCTATAATCACAGTTTTTAGACCTGTCTAAGTAAATTTCTTAACTTCGTGCTAACAACAGAGTAAGGGTGCAAGAAGAAATAGGATACCATAATTGGCAGAGTAATTAGTCCGTGTCATGTGAGTAGTCTGTGGCAAATCAATTTTCCACAGACTAACGACTAATTTGTGAATAATAAGTTGTTACAAACATGTATAAGTCAAGCGCTTAACATATATCTATATAATAATATGAAGGCTATGTCTGTCTGTACCGGACAAAGTGGATGTGTTCATTTTTCTTTGAAGTATCCAAGAAAAGTATGTCTTTTTTGTTAACTTTGTAGACATTAGGGCACGACAGCGATGTATTCAGACTGATGTCAATACAATAAATAAGATTAGTGAATTCATTGCTTACACTTTTAAGTTTGAGGTCAAATAACTTGGAAACTAGTCTTCGCAGCCATCAGCAAAACTTTTAAACCCTCATATCTCCTTAACCCTTGTCAAAAGCACATATCCTATACATTTTTGTCATGGATGTTTCAAGCTCTATAAAATAGAGGTAAGAGGTAAAAAAAATTCTAAAGCATATTTTTGAAAGTTGCTATGAGGTGTTTTTGGACCAGTGTAAAGCGATTTTTAAAAAAGGTAATTTCATGTTAGTTATACTTCCTGATTTTAATATAATAGTCCTTTTAAGGAAAAAACTTCAAGGGAAATAATTGAGTTTAGGCCAGATGAGTATTCAATGTGAAATTTCTGATCTATGGTGGTTAAAGAACACTGATATTAGGTTAAGCAACAAAAGTAACACAAATTTTCAAGAATTTTTATCAATTGGTGCAAATGCATCTGGATTATGGCCATTTTTTTATGGAAATTTGTCTGTTTGTGGATACAATTCAGTTCATTTTAGTGGAAAACACATTTAATTTAAAAGCCTGGTTAATAGTCAAAATTTTTGATAAAACCGCCACACTCTATTCTGCTATTTCAAGCCAAACATTTACAAAATGATCCAGATACTGAAAAATGTTTTTGTTATTGCCTCAGGCATACTACTAGCAGTGCAAGTTTTCAAATAGAGCTGTTTACATCTTACATTACATGGTTTTATCCCCTATTTGTTTTGTTCCTTGACAAGTAATCACCAATCATTGATTGGTGATTACTTATTATTTTATTTGTTGTTGTCACAGCACAGCAACGTGAACACTAACTATTTAAAGCAGAAATTAATTTTGTCTTAAATAATTCATTACGATAACTACCATGAACTCGTTTTTTTCTGTAAATGTTATTAGCAAAATGAACATTGAGAAGTTCTAATTCAAAAAATAAAGACAAGTTGCTTAAAAAGCCTGCCACCTTTGCTTTATATGGCATATTTTGGTTATTATTAGAATGGTTTGGAGATTACATCTAAACTCCTTGTGGAAGAAATATCGCCATTTTAAAATAAAGTTGCGTAAAAATTGTTAAAAATATATATATTTTAAAGCACACTGTTTGTTGTGCTCATTTTTATGGGCACTTCTTTTCTACAACTTTGGATTTCTTTGGTATCAGTAATTTTTTGTAGTTTTGTTAGTTTTTCGCCCTGTAAAATTATTCAGCTTGAGGTTAAATAAACAAAAATACATCTGTCAAAGCAGGGTGCACTTTTTTTATGGGCCACTTGAATAAAGTAGCCCAACCTGTGCTTGTTAGTAAGAGACAATTTTTTAATTTTTCAGCAGATAGTGTTTGATCCTTAAAATAGTTTTTTCTATACAAAGATGTGAAACAAATGAACAGTGCATTGGGTCTATAACAGTGTTGAACTTATAAGAATTACAATTATTTGAAGTTTCTGTAGTGAGACTTTCCGTGAAGAAATCATTAAATATTAAAATCAGATGCCAAATAATGATGTCTCTCAAAATCACAGACAGGCATCATTTTAGTCATCACTTTATAATTGTCTTCTATCATATTTATAACATAATACAACCAAAGAAAGTTATACGAGACAGGTATTTTTCCCCATCTTACAGCTCCACTCCTTTTTCAACTTCACTCCTCACTTTAATACGGTGGTGACAGGAAAGGTGATTTTAGGAAGTTGTCAGCACTGTAAACTTATAAATCTTATATTACTAACAAATTATTTATACGCTATATTTTTTTCTATAAACATTACTACGGTTAAGTATAACAAAATGTGTCCCTTGTAGTTGGTATTTTTCAACAATGGTTTCTGTGTTTGCTTCAGCAGGCGAATATGATGATTTTTCCAATAAATTACAATTAAATGTCAAATATTTTCGAAAATGTTCATAAGAGAAACAATATATCAACGGAGCAGCTAAAGAGTCAAGAAACGCTAGATATTTTGTCACAAAGCCAACGTAAAATTCAGCTTTCGACTGTGTATATCCATCTATGAAGCATGCTTTAGGACAAATATAAAACAAAGTATAATAAATCACTGAAGGTGACCAGAAAAATAAGTAAGCAACAGATAAAAAAATGGACACATTGGTCAATGTCTTGTTTTGTTCTGCTCCTTTCGTTAGAATAGCTTCACAATCCACTGCATGTATGTTACATAATGATTGTGCCCTTGTTCGAATTCGATGATCTAGCTGGCGAATTTTTCGTATTATAACTCGATATAATAAGACTATTATTATATATGGTATCAAGCAGTTTATAACCAACATCGACAAAGTCCAAACTTTTGACTGGATGTATGTACAGTTACTTTCATGTTTTAATATTGTGACTGTTGTGAAATTTTCACCTAGCTTGCTTGTATTAATTATTTGATATTGCTTGGTGGTATTTTGTTTCTGAAATGGCAATAAACAAAGAGATAATGTATATAACCACACAGATAAGATGGTCACTAATGCTCTTTTTCTTGTGACAATACTTTTGTATCTCAATGCATAAAATGTTGCGATAAAGCGATCCACACCAATTATCAAGACCCCCAATGTTGACAAATAAAACGTCAGCATATACATAAATCGAAATCCATCACAGAACAGTCGACTCCACATTTTATCAGAGATGTCGCCTTTCTTACCAGCATAAAAGGGAAAGACAACCAGACCTTGAAACAACTGGGCTATTAATAAATTTAGAATGAAAAATGTTGAAGGTCTTTTCATTAACGTTCGTGATTTATATATTATTATAATGCACGCTCCATTTACAAAAGTGGCGGCCACTGCTAATAAGCATAGCAGTATGATTATGACCGTTATGTGCACCATGATGGTTTTTTCTTTGAATACACAAACACTGCGAAATGTGAAACTGTCATTACCTTTACTAAGGTCTTGTTTGAAAGCTCAGTTTGTATTTTGATAACAAAGTATTTTAAAGTAGTTGTCGATAACATGAATAGTTCACAGCTGGATTTGATTCATTTTTAATCAACTTTGCCAAGATGTGGCTGCTATCAATTTAGTTAAGATTAAACAACTGTCAAATTAGGTAAAGAAGAAGTCTTTGTTCTTGTTTATTTTTCTTAATCTATGAACTGTAATGTAAACATTAGTATTTCCGTAATCATTGTTGGTTTGTTTATAAAGATGCCACACTACATTTACATAGTATTTGAATGTGTGTATCCTATGACACTCTCGCTTAACATTTGTTATTTGTTCCTCTTTTGTGCCTTCAAGTCTTACAGTATAGTTTACTCCATCTTGTATACATTGTATTTGGAACTTTGCCAACTTACATCTAGAAAGGCTTCAGTATACCTGTCAAAATTACTAAAAAAATTATTTTTAAAAACTGGTACTTACATTTTTTGAGTTTTAATCTATGGGTTAAATAAAAATAATTTAAAAAATTGTGCCACAAACAGAGATGAAAATAAGAGATGAAAAACCTATATTTATCTTTCCCTGAGTTATAATAGATACATATCTCATGTGATCTTTGTTTGTTGTATACCTTATTTTTGCCCTTCCTTTTTTACACTTAAGAACACATAATCATTCCATTTTTTTTATGTCTAGTTCATTTTTATCTCATTTGGAGGTTAAACGAGTCTAATAAATTTAAAAGGAATATGTTCGTTTTTGGCACCCTATTATAGCTACAAGAAGTTCGAAACAAGTTTAAAATTTCATGCTGTAATTAAACAAAATTGGAGAATTTTAATATTTACAACAATCAATCAATAATGTCAACATTTTCAAAATTTTGCTGAAGTCAGCTGAACATGAAATAGAAGCTGCAATCTTTGTAAATGAGTAGTAACCTTTAAAGAATAAGGCAGTAGTTCAGAATTTCCAGGGGTGACTGATCCCCCCTCCCCACCCTTTTACTGGGTTACTCAGCACTAAACCTTAGAAAGAAAACATCATTGCATTGACTTTTTAGACATGACACCTGTTATTACAAATGGTTTAACGAAGAGTGACCACTAATTAAAATTGATGCTTTTAAATTTGCATTTTCCAACAAAGCCATTTATTTAAGGACAATCATTAAAGGATAAGGAGGAGGCTTAATAACTGCATATGATACTTTCACTGTTACCTTGAGTAAACAAAATTAAAATACAATCTTCAATTAGCCTAAAATATCGTCAGGTAGTAATTTGTAAAAACCTTGTCATGGACAACATGAAAACCATCACTTTAGGGAAATTTTGTTGTGACTCTAATTCATAGTACATTTTTGCAAGCTCTGCTTTGATTAATTGTTTAATGAATAGAATCGGTATTAAGGTTGACAAACAAGTTTTATAACAAAACATCGAATCCTTTGATAATAATAAGCATTTTTTAGATGCAAATATAACTGAAAAATCACATGCTCTAACTGCTAAGGACTTTGTTGACTAAATTATGTTTTAATTATTTATATACTTAAAATGTTTTTTCTCGCAATTATATTGTCACTCTTCCAACTACATTTTCTTTTTTTTTTGCAATCTATCTACACTTTACCTTCTTTTTGCAAATTTTTGATGAAGACATTCTTTGTTATGTTTAAAATCACTGTCTCTTACTCAGCAATGTGTGATTCTGTCAACAACTCTCTTTGTTCTTTATTTCGCCCGGTTTTTTGTCTCATTATTTTTCGAAACTCTTCATGATGTAAGCAATAGATCAATGGTGCTGCAAGTGCATCTAGAAACGCAAGATATTTTGTAAGAAAGCCAACATATGGTTCTTCTGGAGAGGTCTTGTAGTTTTTTGAAAAGCAAGTATTTGGACAGACACTCCACAGGATGTAGTAAATGACAGATGGTGACCAAAAAAAGAAATAAGAAATTGATAAAAACATAGCCAGATATGTGAGTTTTTTGTTTTTGCGTACTTCGACATCTTCACATTTTTTGTTAGTTTTTTTACTTAGTACTCTTTTTTCTTCCACCCTTGTTTGATTTTCAACTGAGTATGAACTGCTCGTAGTAGCTGATCTTGACCGCCCCTCAATTTTTCGTATTTGATAAAGGATCATTTGATAAAACAAAACTACAAAAACATATGGAACCACACAATTACACGCAAGCATTAAGGTTGTCCAAAGTGATGATTGTTGATACCGACATTTTGCGTGGACTTTGGAAAAGACAGTAGTGTTTCTGGTGTCTGATGAGGCATTGTAAGCGGAGACTGATTGCTTTATTATATATTCCTCAGAGTTAAATGGAATTAAACACAGGGATAAGACATATGCCCAACATAGCGCAATGATACCTATCACTCTATTCTTTGTGACAATTTCTCTATACCGCATCACAAACCATGTGGCCAAGAAACGGTCAACACTGATAAGTAAAACATTCCAGATGGCGGCATAAAATGTAACCATGTAGGAGAAACGAAAGCCATCGCAAATAATTTGATTTTGTTTAAATGATTCAAATTTTTCTTTTTTTGCAGCATAAAAAGGAAAAACCACCAAGCCTTGCAGGAAGTGAACAATTAATAAATTTACAATTAGATACATTGAAGGTCTCTGCAACAGTTTTTTTGATGTCACAATTACAAAGATGCATACTGCATTTAAAAACGTTGCCAGTATTGCCAGCAGACTCACAAGTGTTATAGTTGCTGTCTTGAATGATGTTTTATCTTCCATTGTTGATCATTAGAGTTGTTACCTAAAAAAAAATTTTGATAGCTAAATAGAATTATGATGTGATCTAACTATGAGGTTATATAAAAAAATTATAAGCATTATTGCATGGATCACTCTTTTTTTTTCTCTCGCCTCGAATAAAATGTAAACATAGAAATAATCATTCAAAATCCCAACTAAAAATATTTAAATCATGTAGCATAGCTAGATTTTTTATCTATTTTGTAACATTGTGCTTTTAATATTCATTGTTACACAGCATTGTTATTTTAACTAGTTACATGCTAATTTTATTTGGACATAACATTTCTCTCGAATTTTCATTTAAACTTTCCTTCTCATTTTTTAATACAACTTATTTTAACAGGTGCAAACTAGAGCTTAAATAATTAATGAAAAAAAGCACAGGAGTTCATTTGCTTGTACAAAAAATGTCACAGGCGCATTTTATAAGTAGAGCTTGAATAATTAATGAAAAAAGCACAATTGTTCATTTGCTTGTACAAAAAGGAAAATATGCCACTTGTTTATAAATAAGTCATGATTTTTAAAAGCTAATATATTGTTTCTATATTGAACTTTGTTTTTGTTAAAAGTTATTCAAAGTAGCAATTATATTTCCCATGAGTCTTTTTAGTCAGTCCATAAAAATTTATTTTTGTATGTAATTACATGTTCTAATTACCACCATCCTCTTCATTCATAGATCATAATATTATGTTAACATTATGTTTCGTTGGCTACAAACCTTTTACAGTGGTTGAAATAAAAATTATTAAAATATATACTCAAATGGCTATTCCAGACCCAAATACCTATTCCCTTTTATATCAACTTTCCAAAAAAATTATAACTTCTACTATTGTCTTAGAAATCAAATTACTGCAAGATACTATGTAATAAGCCTGAAATACAGTTATACCAGAATGTTTATAACAAGCTATAATTTTTTTTTTATTTGAACCTTAAATCTCTCTGTCATAGTAGGTTCTAAATATAACAAGAATAGCAACAAAAATATAAATGTCATGCAACTACCGTGTTCCTTTATGTAAATGAGAATTATTGTGTGATTTCATGTTTGTTGTTGTTGTGACTTCCAATAAGATTTCTATACTTATCTCCATGGACATTGTGAAGATGTCATTTATATTTAGCATCTCAAATTAACGAATTAGTGACAAATTGATATTGTTATGTCTTGTATTCTATCTTTATTATTTTTTAATTTAGCAGTTTTGATAAGGAAGAGATATAAAAATCCCTTAATTAGTTGTATTATTAGATTCTATTAGCTTTCTTTGAATTGTAAACAAGAAAGTTTGAAACAGGAAACGGCTAACTATGTTACATGTCAGAAAAAACACTCCACCTCTAAATTTTCTTCTTTTCTTAAAAACCTTTCAAATTTTAAAATATAAAATATTGTACTACTTTGTTGCAAATCTGCTTTAAAATATATCTTACCTATATTTTGTGCAAAATTACAGCTACGCTTGGTTAGATGAAACTTTACTTCAATGCTTGCTCATGTGAAATTAGCCTTTAAACTACTTTTGCTTTTCGTTGTGGTATTTGTATTATAAGAGCTTCTTGCCACAAACATTCCAAATTTTTGTTGTATTTTTTTGTATTTTGGAATTGCAAGTACCTTGGTTTATAATTACTACTACTTAACATTGTAATACTACCACGATTTGATATTTATTATTTTTAAGTAACCATTATTTTTTCAGATAATTTCTCTTGGTCCATATATCACTTTAAGATGAAATTTCATTTTTGTTCTTCAGCTGTTTCTTTTTTTAAAAAAACTTTTACTATTTCTAATCTTTGCTCAATATAGTTGTTAAAACTTTTACGTCATTAGTTAGGAAAAAGAAAAAATTCTATTTTGAGTTGGTTTGTTTACATATTGTCTCACAATCAAGTGTGTGGTTGTTTGGGTTGAGGTTCTGTTTTGTGTGCTATCTCATGCGCTTGTGTCATGCTGGCACTCCTCATTGACATAGTGTAGTAGGAATGTAGTAGGCTTTCTTCAATCTGCGCTTTTTGTTATACTTTGAGCAAAGTTAAGTGATACACAATTTTAAAATTTATATTATATTACCCATATACGTCTGTGTGTCACACCAAATGGTAACCACAGTAGCGAGACCCAGAATGCGGTAAATAAAGGATGGGCAAACCCATGCATTTATTATGGAAACACGAAATGCAACATATAAAAGACTGACGAACCCATGGATTTATCACTGACTATTTAATCATAATGATTATTAATGAGATTTCTATGATGTTGCATTTTTTTATTGTCTGAAAATGCGGTAAAAAATGATTTTTTCTTCACAAAAAGAATGTTATTGACTATAACTTTAAATTTTTTGGAATCGACTACAAACTTACCTTCTTGTTTGGAATTTATTAGTCAACAGCTTATGTAACTTTTAATAGTGTTTTTTTACTATTGTGATTGTTTTTACTCTGAAGGCTTAAGCTAATCTATCTTTGTTTATCTTTTATGTAGCTTAAATCTTGAAATTTGGCTGAAAGAATTTTGGTTTTAATTAGAAAACCACTCTAAATGAGCAAGCAAACACGTGAAATTTGATCTTATTAGGTAGATGGTCAACAATCAAGAAATAAGCAACAACTGAGCCGAGCCTGTAAATTACCGAAGCAGCATTGAGCCTTAGATAAAATTTTGTGTTGTTTAAGTTTGGTTTCCATTAAAATGTGTACTTGTTGTGCGATAGTAACACAGTTGCAACTGAAAAAAATCGATCACTGCAACATTTGTTGTACAATTTATGTTTCTAATAAAGTTATGCTTGACATTTTTTATGTTCATAAAAACCGACTAACCAAAAAAAAAAGTGTATTTAACTTATAAATGCTTTATTTGTTTTTGGTGTTATCTTTTACTCCAAACATTTATAGAGTTAATCCAATTCATCCTTGTTTGGCTGTGGATTGGAATTTGCTATTATAAACATTCACTGCTAGGAATGATAAACAACATTTAACCTGTCTTAACTTTTATGGAATTCTATTCCAAAGAACATTACTTACTTTACGCTATAAAGATTTCTATATTTAAACTTATAAAATTGATGATTTTCAGCAAATCCATAAAAAATATTCAAAAACTTTTATATCGCCCAGGTGATGTCCAACACCTTATCACAACGCGCACAATAACACAATAAAAAAGTTTAACATAATTTAAAATAGTTGTGTTTTGAGTTTATCTATCTTCATTTTTTTTTGTATGTCAGCATCAAATTCCAAAAAAATCCATTTGAAATTTTATGGATTTGATCTAAAAAGCTATTTTGCTATTCGTCCAAGGTTTAGGAAACCTTGGAGAAAAAAGAACATCACTCTAAATCAATGTACATGGCGGACGAAAAAACACAAAATCAGTTTGTGTTCATTTTGTTAGAAAAAACTCAAATACAGAAAAGTTATGTCATTTATATCAGTTAATGTCCATACTTGCACGTTTGTTGAAATAAATGAGATGTTTAATGTTTTTACGTGCTTCTGATATCAGCTTTCTAAAATCTTTATGGTAAAAGCAATATATTAATGGTGCTGCCACCGAATCTGAAAAAGCTAAGTATTTAACAATAAAACCAACAGTTTGTTCTGTAATCGAACCTTCATATTCTGTATTGAAGCAACCTTTGCAAAAACTTTGAAGAAGATAATAGATCACAGACGGTGACCAGAACAAAATATACACTACTGACAATATGCAGGAGAGTCTTGTGATCAAATGATGTTTTCGTACTTCTTCATTGATTATAATTGTTTTGTTATAATCTATGCTGCGAGTATGACAGTGTTGCGTGTTGTTTTTAATTAACTTCACTCGGTAAATTATTAGTTTATAACACGCCACTATAAGTAGGTACGGTAATGTGCAATTGATAAGCAACATAAAGCTTGTCCATAACTCGCTCTGTTTGTAGGTACAACTACGATATGAGTTATTTTGTGTTGTGCTGTTCATGTATCTATTGTTTATTGTCTCTGTAAAGAACGGCAGTATGCATAGGCTTGCGACATATATCCACAAAAGCCCAATACAACATAAAACATTTCTCTTTGAAGCTATATGCTTGTATTTAAGGACACACCATGTTGCTAACAGTCGATCCATCCCAATACATAGAACGTTCAACACTGCAGTATAATAGGTAACCATGTATGTGAAACGATACCCGTTACAAAATATCAGTTTCCATTCCACAGAACCAATGTTCAACACTTTACCAACGTAAAGGGGGAAGACAACGGTTCCTTGTAGTAGGTGTATTATCAGAAGGCTAAGTAGCAACAACATGGATGGACGGTCCCGTGTACTTTTTGTGCTATATAGCACGAAAATACATACTGAATTTAAACCAACTGCTAATATTATTAACAAGCATAGCAAGTTAACTTTGATCATTTTGAACATGAAGTCTTCCATGATAGATTGTCTATTGTGTAACTTCCATGCAGGTCAAATTAGATTTTTTTCAATACTCATAATGGTTGTCTTGCTGATGTTTAATATACCTACGATACAACAGTATCTTTATTCTCTGAAAAACAACCAGTCTTATGTTTGCTTATTTGCTACTAAAAATAGAATGTTTATTTTAAGATGCATATGCGCTATTTACTGTTAGTCTGTTTGTGTGTTAGTTTGTGTGTTAATCGTATGACATATTTTCCTTGTTTGGGTATCTTAATAATGATGTAATCTTGCTAGGTTCATTTTCCTTTGTGTAATTTAAAAAAAGGTTGCAATTGGAGTTTCGGTTTACAGAAAAAATGCATTCTTTGTGACGTTTGTAAATTTTGTCCAAATATTGACTGTTTATCATACAAGCTCTGTTTGATATGTGGTTGACAATAAACAAATCATGAAGTTGTTACTTTAATTTAATTAAAAAAAACAATGATAATAAATTGATTGTAATTCGTTGGTAATGTTTTGAAAATGTTGTTTACAAAATGTTAGGTCTGTGTCACATGTTGTCTTCCCTACAGAACTCCCTCTTTCCTTTTTTTATGGATAAACAAGAAATTTCAGAAAATTTTACAAATTTCTAACAAAATATTATTTAATTTTTCTTGAACAAAAAATACTGAAAGTAACCAAGTGTGAGAAAGAGGTTTTACCTTTAGCAGCGTTACAACATTATTATGTCAATTTAATCAAATAGAGAGTTGTATTGTTATTTACAACATTAATATGTCTGTAAGCCAAAAACTGTGTCATAAGTTGCGATGTGAACTCCTGGCCTTGTTTTTGTTTATGTCGAAACATAACTCTTGATTTAATATATTTTCTTATCTTTTTTTATCTTTTCTTATATATTATTATATTTTCTTATCTTTTCCTATCTTTTCCTATCTTTTTTACAATTTCCTATATTTTTTTATATTTTCTCATATTTTTTTTACATTTTCTTATATTTTCTTATACTTTCTTATATTTACTTAAAATTTCTTCTATTTTCTTCTATTTCCTTTTAATTCCTTTTATTTTCTTCTATTTCCTTATACTTTTTTATATTTTCTTTTACTTTTTCATATGTTTTTATATTTTCTTGTATTTTCATATATTTTCATATATTTTCATATAATTTCTTAAATTTTCTTATATTTTCTTATATTTTCATATATTTTCTTAATTTTTTCTTTTTTGAGGCACAAAAGTAAACTTTTGCTGAAATTTCTTTTTTAAAGCTTCACTAACCTTCATAGCACCTCGAAAAGGGACGTTTTTTATTAATTTTTAATTATTATTTAGATGAACCAAGAACTTCTACGCCTAAAACATCAGCAGTTGAGTCAAAGACAGAAAATAACACAGATAATTTTTTCGATTCGTTTCTTACGGATAATAAAAACAAAGCAAAGATATCAGACATAAATTCTACACCATCTCAAAAGCAAAGTAATCAAGAAGAAGCAGTGCTTGTGCAGAAGGTAGATGTGGCAGATGGCAAAGTTCCAAGAAGAACGAAATTAAAAGACAGACCACGAAAAAAACTAGGTTTTAAATCTAAAGATACTAAAATATCTTCTAAGGAAGAGAAACAGGACAACAGCACAGATGGTGATGCAAATGATTCAAGTTTAGTAGACAATGTGATTTCACCGTGTAATGAAAACGCTGAGCAATTACAAAAAGTCTCTGTGAATTATAAAAATATAAATAATGATGAAGATATTGATGTAGGTGATAACTTAAACTTAAAATCAAGAGACTTGCAAATAAACGAACAAAAAGAGAATTTACCAGTAACGGGTACTACTTCAACTTTTGAAGAAAACTACACACATGCATTGGAAGATATTAAAAAAACTGATCTTACACTTTATAAGAGCTGTGTGGATGATACGACAAGTGATGTCGTTGAAGATATATTAGCTGATGAAAACTTAGATAAAAATAAAATAGATGAAACTGAGAGTAAGAAAAAAGAAGCTGAGGAACAATTGGTTTTGAACAATGATACAGAAAAACATGTTGAAGCAAATGGATTTATTGAGCATGAACAAGAACAAGAAAATGATGATTCACCGTCCATGGAAATCTGCAATAGTAAACTTGAAGGTCTTGATGTTTCTGATGACAAAATATTGTGTTTACAAAAGGTAATATCAAGTAGACTGCACACTATCCTAAACATGTATGAATAATACAAGATCTTAGGATATGATATGCTAAATTACAAACTTAATTTCTAATTCCGATTTTCAAATTTCTAATGGGATGTCTATGGCATCTTTACATCTCCATGCTGCCATGACACAATGTTGTACAAGAATTATTTGCTCTTTTCTATTGATATTACAAATTTGACATATTTTAGGAGGTTGAGAATCTGAAGAGTATCATTGATGCTCGTGAGAGAAAAATGGTGGAATTGAGTAAAGAGAATATTAGCTTGCAGGAATCTGCTTCTATTTATAAGAAGTAAGTTGTATTTGTAAATGGTCAAACCTAAATGTATTAAAGGTAAAAATCACAAAGTAAAAATTTAATTTTGTAGATTTTGATATTATTAGGGAATTCGAAGACATTGTTGTCCCTTTTATTTTTATGTTCTGCACAACGTTTTTTAGTGAAAAATTTTTTTTGGCAAATTTAGATAGTCAACCTAACCTACCTGTACTTCTGTTGACTATCAAAAAAATCGCGAAAAATTGTACATAAAAAATTAAGTACTCATTAGCGAATTATTACGATTTTTTGAACTTTTTGTGTTTTTTTAAATTCCTTAGACATTAATCAATATTTAACATTTGGACTAATTTTTTAAGTTAGGGTTTAGAAAGTTGAACTGATGGAAATACTGAATCTGCATAATTTCTGTAACTTTTGTATTTCATTGAAATTTACTAGTGATCTATAGATAGGATTATGTATGTTATTTTTAAAGAAACTTACACATGTTGCTATAATATTGTTAAAATGTTACTTTCAAGTCAACTTGACCAATTGGAAAATACAACGTCACAGGATGACTCCGAGATGAATGAACTTCGAGAAGAATTTACAAAAAGAATTGGAGAATCGGACAAGAAACTGCAAGCAGCTGTCAAGGTAGTTTTCTTCTAATTATTCTCAACTCCAGGGTTAGTTTCCGTGAATTTTTTCTGTTAAAATTTTTTCATGACTACCTCCTGTTACTACTAACAATGTCAGGCTACAATAATAAGTTTTTTAGCCTTTGTAATGACTGATTAATATCAGATAACCAACAGTTTTCTGCTTCGTTTACTCGCTTGACCAATACCAGTTGCTTCAGATTTTTCACTCACTTGACACGACTTGTTCTTATTGCCAACCTTTTTTAAAAGTCGAGTCTAATCCTTTTATTGGTCTTAAAACAAAGATTGAGCGAAATTAATTACTAATAATTGTTACTAAATATAGTTTGTTTATATATAGGATCGTGATTATTATAAAAACAAGTTAATAGAAACAGAGGAAAGATTAACACAAAGGTATATGCGTATTCATGTTGGTGGATCATTTATTTGCTTGTTTTTCCATGCCTCCTTGTAAGCAGAACCTTTGGAGATTGCTAGTACAGTACCCTGCCGGCAACATCACTGGAAAGATCAGCGGTAAAGGCGCTTTTCCCCGGTTGGATTGAAATATGAAACTGTTCTGTACATTAAATGAGAAACTGCCTATGTGGTCCCTCCTGGAAACAATAGACGAGTATATTCTTCAAGCTTTTTGAATTTTGTAGTATTTAATAACCTGTGGTATGCTTCTATGTTTTGGGCAGTTGGCAGTGGTTTGTTCAAATCAAAAGAATCAATATTTTAGCATTGTATGAAGCCCTACCACTGTAAAAATCAAAGCACCCGAAAGAAATTTTGACATTTTTACCCCCTAGATTCTTCCCCATATTAACCATTACAACAAAATCCCTCAGGCTGTTACGACGCTGTGTTATACTCATACTAACTATTCGTTTTTGTAGGTATTTTTATAATTTTGATATTATAACTTTCTACTATTTTTCAGTGCTAACGAGCAGGTATCTGCATTAAGTCAGTCACTTATCGAGAAAGAAGACACAATCAAAGGCTTGTTGGACGAAGGTAAATTACTCTAGATTTTGCGATCTTTTTTGATAGGTAATAACTATAGGCATTTTTTCGGCATAATTTTGTGACAAATAAACACTTGTAGAATCTCCTATACCAATAAAAGAAGAAAAAAATTATATTTTTTTTTTCATTGAGACTTCACAAGAACTAATGCACTAATCATTTTTTGTGTTTTTTTTCAGGAGAAGCATTATCGAAAAAAGAACTAGACGCGAACAATCGAATAAAAAAATTACGTGTGAAATTAAAAGATATCACAAAGAAGAATGAGACTTATTTGTATGTTTGTAACATTTTTTTCACAACAATCTGATAGCCAGGTGGAAGACTTCCCTTCCAAAGTGAGAGGTCATAGTTACCCATTCGAGTCATTTCTAATCTTAGAACAGTGTAAGGGTTGCCACACCTTTTTAAGTCTAATTTTTTCAAATTTTTTCTCACATTTCCTATTAAAATGAAGAAGAAAGGATGAAACGATGTTGGACTTCTAATATAAAGCTTAAAAAGTTGGTTAAAAAATCTTTTAATTTTTTTTTTATTCAAACTTTATCAATGCATAGATAATATAAAGTTGATTTGATTAACCAAAATGACACTCGTTTGCTCGTCCCAGGCTTCTTAATTTTTTGCTGACGACCCCATGATTTTGGATCTGCATCATCTGTTTCGCATCACCCTAATATCAGGGTACCTGAATGAGTTGCAATTTTTTATTATTATTATTATTTCGCCCGTAACTGTGTTATCTTTATTCAGGGAAAGCATCCAAGAAAAAGAAAAGGAAATAGATACATTGAAAGAAATAAACAGAGAAAAAGAAGTGAATGAAAAGAAAATCGAGGGTACAATTTCTGTTGTTATTTTCGTTTTTCTTATTTTTGCTAAATCTTATTGATGTAAATGAACATTTCTCTATAATATACTATTTCAAAATACAGGAAAACTTAAGTTAGATGTCATTCTCTGTAAATTTATATTAGAACCCTCTTTTTATTTCTTCTCATGGGATTTTATTTTTGTTTTTAGCTGAGCTACAGAAATTAGAAGGAATTACAGATTCACAAGAAGATGAAATTTCCGTGTTAAAAGAAAAATTAGATGATACTGAAGAAAAATACAACGCTATGGAAGCAACGATGCAAAATGCTTACGCGTGAGTACTAAACTGGAATTTCGCGGGTGCAAGTTTTTTGCTCTTTCCTAGTGGTGTCAAATTTTGCAGGTTGTAGTTTTTTAAACGAAATTCCCAATATTGAGTATGAGTAAGCTGTCTTTGTATTCAAATCTTACCAACAAAATTTAATTATCAAGGAATTCAAAAAATAGATAACTGGAAATCGTGGATTTTAAGTTCTACCACGATTTCTCTCTCCTCCTTTTTTCCTGTAACATCTTCTTAGATATGCCGTTTTATTTTTAACACTCGGAAAATTGCATGAATAGGCTAAAGTGCCTGTGTATAATTGATTAATAATAAAAACTATTTTAGGTCGGTTATGTATGCCTCTTGAGCTATTTTGATACGAGTCATTATTTTTATTATTACTTTTGCTGAGCGTACGAAATACATACTGTAGTCTATTCGCCATTTTAAGGTTTGCATGTCTGAACACATGTCTTTCGTCACTGACTGGTAACAAAGTTAAGGTTTTGCAACCTATTGCTCTTAATTTGGACTCTCCTTCATGCTCTCCACCATCCTTTGTGAACTTTAAAATTCTAACGCGTGAGTCTAATAGTTTTAAAGTCACGCTGAAGGAGAGTTTGCTCATTGAGCGAGACCGACCATTCCTAAATAGGTCGGTTAGGTATGCTTCTTGAGCTATTTTTATACGAGTCATTAATTTTATTATTACTTTTTATTTTATAACGTGATGATTTTGTTAAAATATTGATTGTGTAATCATGCTCGCATAAAGCGGGCAAAAGCTAACATAAACTTGTCACAAAAAGAGTCTTTTTTACCCGGATACTGTCGCACTTATGCTGACTTAGTGACTTATAAACTGGATATTTTTATATAAACTAGTTATCAATTTCAACTCCCAAAAATTCTCTGTTCTTTAATAATCTTTGAAAAACCACTAAATAAGAAATTTGTTTCTTTATTTAGTGAAATCAACAAACTAAATCTTGAGAAAGCTCAAAAAGATTCAGAAGTGCAGGTATATTTTGTAAATTTATCGTGGTTGCTCGATTTTGCCAAAACTGTGAAAACCAGAAATGTTTGAAATGGTCGCGTAATTTCGTTTTTCGTGACAACTGCGTCCTTGCTCTATGGATAGCAACTTCGTCCCTCATCATAAGAAAGCATGTTGATCTCCATTCAAAGACAACTTCGTCTTTCGTCTTTGAAAGCATTAGAATTTCCATGCTTCGAGTTTCTTTGCCATTTTTTTTAGGAAGCATCAGTAGCAGTTCAAGCGAAGGAAGAACTCGAACAAAAACTCAAAGAACTCGAGAAAAAAACCAAGTATGGGAATGAAGAACTTGTAGCACAGGTGGGGAACATTTTTGTTTTATTTTTTATGGAGGTAGGAAGCATGTCAGTAGAAAGCGCGTACCGTGAATAACATATTAAGCGCCCCGTGCCCAATAAGCACCCCGTGCCCAATAACCGCCCCTGTCAAATAAGCGCCCCGGGATGACGGAAATATTTGTAAATAAGCACCCCTTCTCTAATAAGCGCCTTCCCCGCGCTTATTCGGATCGGCACAAAAAGCAACGATTTTTGCTATGACTATGAATTCCTTACAATGGACGAAGACAACGACGATGAAGATGAAGTTGAAAATATTAAAATTTCATAAAAAATAGATATTTCCTCTTATATTTCTTTATTTTTTGTTTGTTTTTCTATTTTTTATTTATAAAAGTTATAAAGTTTAAAACAATTTTCTTTTCTGAAAAAAAATTAATAAGCGCCCTGCTGAATTAACCGTTCTTGCCCAATAAGCGCCCCTATCAATATGAAATTTCAAAATAAACGCCCCGGGCGCTTAATCCGTTATTTACTGTAAATGTTTTTAAGAGATTAGCGCGGTCTTGACTTGCTGAAGCGTTTGTATCTTGTAAAACTACAATTTATCTCAGGTTTCACTGTTAGTTTTTTCATTTTAGCTCGAAGACTTACAGAACGCTTACCAGCGATTAGAACAGCAATCTGCTCGCAAAGAGGATAAACTGAAACATGAAATTCAAGATCTACACTCGGTACGGTTATCATGTTATCAGGTTTTCTTGTTGTGTAAAAATGGATGAAATATACAAAGCATACCTTCAAGCTTACCTAGTGTTCTAAAGATTTAACAGTTGTCTCTATTTGCATGGTGTGTGAAAAAAAGAGTATGCCGAGTAGACAAATTTTGCCCTTACTTGATTTCTTAAGCCAGAAAATCTATTTTTAAAATATCGTTCCCAAATTTCAAATACAGGTCATAGGCTTCGATATTTAAACCTACATCGCTTGCCAGGAGGGTCAACATTTTTGCAGCACTTAGGGAACTGTTGTGAATTCTTAGTACAGTCTATCTCTCACATTTGCCCCATTGTTCCCATAATGCAATTTAATGTTATGTGGATGTGATGTAAAACATTTTACATGTTGTAGAGATTGGAAGAAGGAGAGAATCGAAACCAAGAACTTTCAACAAGCGTTACAGCAGGTATTAGCTTGTATCATTACTGTTTGAAATGAAAATCTGGATTTCTGACTCCTTTTTAGTCAGAAATCCAGAATCAGCAAACAAGGAGAGGGAACAGCCAAGCTTGTATCATATATTCTTATAATATATATTATATATTTAGCGACTCGACCTTTGCTTCGACAGATTGAAAACCTGCAGAGTAGTCATGCCAACCAAGCGGACAATTGGGAACGTGTCGAAAAAAGTTTAACTGAACGACTTGGTAAGTACCCTGTGGTAATGGAATATTTTTGTAAAGGCCCTGTCATCATCTTTGTAGCACTTGGGAAGCTAATGTGCAGGTTTAGTTAAACTTACTATAATTGATAATTCCATTCGTCTGTCCGTTTGTTCATTTTTGATATCCCCTAAGCACCTTGGATTTGCAGACTATTTCGACAGTGGACGCAAAAAGTAGAGACAACGCTCTTCAAATATAGTTTGCCCGATGTTGATAAGTTTTTTAAAGATGAACCCATAGTTTTCCTTTCTGTATTTTACTTTGAATTTCTTTCCTACTTTTTTAACTTAACATTTTCCAGGTAACCTGCAGCATCAACTTGCTTTGGCGTCAGAGAAAGAAAGATCAGCATCTGAGATCGCTACTGAATTGAAATCAAAATACAAAGCATTGAATATTCAGTACCATACTGTAAAAGAAGAAAAAACGAAACTTGAATCATCATTGGAAGATGAAACTAATCGAAATAAAGAATTGAAAGATGGTTGGAATAGGTTTGCGCTATATATGTTTCATGACTAACAAAAATGTTAGAAAATGATAAAATATGTCAACATCGATTTTTTTATAGTGTTAGTACTGCTAATGTAGAGGTCGTGTTCGTTGTTCTTGTGTATATATCTGCTTACCTATCCTGGCTGTTGTTACGGAGTTAGCCGTGGCCAGAGTAAGAATTCCAGAGCCGTGGCCAGTGTGTAGAATTTCAGTGGTGGATGATGCAATTGTGGTAGACTTGTATATATTTGAGTATCTATGATGGCTAGGGTTACGGCGTTGGCCGTGGCCAGTGTGGAAATTGCAGTGGTGGATGATGCGATTGTGGTGGACAGTCGTTGTGTATATATTTAAGTACCTATGATAGCTGCGGTTGTGGTATTAGCTTTATGGTTTAGCTGTGGTAGGTGTGGCATTGTCTGTGGTAAATTGAGGTTGTAGTGGATGGTTGTGTATATAGCTGAGTACCTATGTTAGTGGCGGTTTTGGTGTTATGCCTAGTGGTAATTGTGGGTTTTTTAGTGATTTTTGGTGGTCGTTTCGACTCTGTTAATGAGTTAGTTGTGTTTTTATGTGGTTAGAAATGTTTCTGTTATAGCGATGGCATTGGTTGTTGTGATACCTCGTTGCTGTTCTGACTACAACTGCTTTTATTATAACTGTGTTTATTGTGCTACTGTTATAGCTTAATTTTTTATTTCTCTGTTGTTTATATGCTTCATCCTTTATTTGCAGAGAAAAAATGAATCTCGAAAAACAAGTAACAAAATTGAAAACTTTATACGAAGGATTGCACAACGAAAAGGTTTGTGTGTTTGGTGTGTTGCTACAATGTTAATTTTGCTCTGTCGACCTTGATTTGATTCGAACTTAATTCAGACTTAACTCGCCCGAGCCTGTTGCATTTTATGCTTATTTGTATTACTACTGTTGTTATATTGTTTCTTTATAGATCTTTCTGGAAGACCAACTATCTGCGGAGAAGGCTAAATACGACAATGATATGTTTCAACTCAACTCTCGACTTGCCCAACAACAACAACAACAGCAAACGGTGCAAGCGATAAGTCGACAAAGCAGTCACGATTCACTTCCCACGGAAGAAGATCGCGTCGTACATAGAGTATGTTGTGTTGCGAAGTTCCTTCTGTATTTTAATTTTTGTTTATTTTTTGGTTTGTTGTTGTTGTTGTTTTTTATTGAAAAAAAGCTCGCGCTGTCGCCATTTGTTATAAAAGCGCGAAATCAACTCCCGCAAAATCTGGATCTGTTTTTTTCCCGATAAATTCTTATTCCGCGAGTTGCAGTTTTCTAAAGGACTTTTCCTTTTGTTAGAAATCAAATAAATACAAAAGTTAGTTTCACCAAAAAACAGCATCAGGATATTCCCAATCTATTGGTTAACACTTCCCTAAATTTTCGTACCTTAGAATGAATCTTTTAACAGCACATTTAGTCATCAACGAAATATGTCGACATCGAGTAGTCTCCACGAGAGTTTTCACAACGACAGCATGATGCGAACAACCACCACAGCGTCGTTTGAACACATACAAAGTCAACTCCGAAAGCGCGAAGGCGAAGTGTATGTCCTGCAGGTAGGTCAGTTATACTGAAATTGTTAACATAGTGTTGCGTTGTTTTCTGTTTTGAATTGAAAACAGTGTCCGCCGAACCTTCAAAACTTTTAAATTAGATTAGGTGGATTCAAAAAAATTTAGGATAGTTAGAGGAAAGTCAGGATTTTATAAGTTTCCGATTGAAAAGAAATTTTAAAAGTACAACCTAACAAAGTTGTTATGGCAACGGAATCTGCCCCACGTGTTTTTTTCTGATGTCTCATGTGTTTAAAATGTGGTAAGTTATATTCATGATTAAATTTTAGGAAGAAATACAATCGTTAGAAAAGACAAAAGCATCTTTGGCGCAAGAGCTCGTCTCGCTTGCAAATAAAGTCGAAGAGCTGGAAAATCATGTTGCTGAATTATCTTGCTACAAAGAAAAACATGACGTACGTGATGACTATTTCATTCGCTGCAATATTTTCGTTGTTATTTGCTTATTTTTGTAAACTTGGTAAAAATCTTTTATGTTCAGCTCAAACATGTCTTCTTTTATAAGTTATCGAATGTTTCTCCACTTCTGTGGTATATAAAATATGTGAAAAAAACTTCCTTTTTGTCGCTTGTATTAGTGAGGTAAAATTTAGGAAAAACGTTCGCAATCTTATTAAAGGACGCCCAAGGGACAGGTACTAGTACTTTTGATAATTAGAAGTAGCCTATATGTGATTATTAAAAATGCGTCAAGAACTGATGTGTTTAAGACGATCGTTCGTTCGTTTATTTATATTTATTTATTAACTCATTTAATCATACATTCATTTATTTATTCATTTATCCATTTATTCATTCATTCACATATTTGTTATTTTCTTACTATTCCCTCCTTCTTTTATGTATTCATTCACTGTAGGAGATGCAATCACGCTACAGCGCAGTCTTACAAATGTACGGTGAGAAAGCTGAAGAAGCAGACGAACTAAGGATGGATTTAGATGATATTAAAAATATGTACAAACAACAGGTGTGTCTCGTTGTTTGTTGAGTGTGCATCAATTTGTTTGTCTGTGTGCTGAAAAAAAAGACACTTAGTTTTATTCAATTTAAAACTAATTTTTCATTTGAAGCATAAAATGAAAACATGATTTTCTCCAATCGGTCCTCAATTTTCTTAAAAGTTAAAGTAAAAAGGCCTAATTATCTTTCTTTTCTTAAAAACTTTTGTAAGGCTACCTTCATGGAAGCACAAAGTCGCCGAATCATCAAAGTATTCCTGCGTACACGATATTAAAATAACATTAACAGATTAAACCTTAGCCAGGCTGTACTTTGCACTGTTTAAAGCTAGCTTTTTTATGACAACCGATTAAGTGCCGATGCTCTGGACGAGTTACCACGCTCAGTTCAAATTACACTATCGAAGCACGGATGAATAAATTCAATAAAAAGAACGCCAAGAAAGAAAAACTACAATCCCGGACATAATATTTATGCAAAAGACTGTTTGACTATCTCTCGAAATGGCTAATTTAGCACGGGTGTAGACGGAGTAACCTTTCGCAATGTCCACATGCTGGAGATTCGCTCCACGACCTGGAAAGGTGCAAAAAATCTAGGAATCTGGGTGTACTGACCTAGAAACGGCTTTCTCAAGCGCATGTGGTTATGAGGTTTAAAATTTTGCCCTTTCTCGCAATAATTTATGTCCGGGACGAGAATGTCATTTCTCGTCTGATCGACCTTATTGTTTTCTTCGTTGAATAATGGGAAATATACTTTATCGTTTAGATTCAAGATTTACTTGGTGACAGGTGACATCAATGAATAGTGGACTGAATTTATTTTTATATGTTGAATTTTCTCTCGTAAATCACGGTGAATCTTAAAATGAATTCCCAGAGGTGTGCATAAGAAAAATTAGAAACTTTAGATTTTTTTCGTAAAACATTTCGTTATCCTCCTTCTTGTGATTTTCTTTTCATCCTTTGTGCTACTACCACGGCTATTATACAATTTTTTTTTTGGTTGTAAGGGGGAAGTGTGAGTCGAGTGTGTAGTTTGTACGAAACTATATTTATACTTTTACATATTATCTTGTTTTATTTTGTTTTATAAGCACGTTTTTAGCAGGTACACGTTTTAGCAGCTACACGTCTAACGTCTACACGTCTTAAACTCTTATACCCCGTACACACGTGCGTTAAAAAGGCCGACATGGGGTCATACCGTCTATTTGCCGTAACATTTATTGGCCATAAATTGTGATCATAGAACTTTAAGATATCAAAAAAGAAACTCCTATTAGAGAAAATAAAAGTGATTTTCCACCCATGTCTATCAGTATCGTAACTGCATACAAGAATTCGGGCTTTAATAATGAAAGATTGTCGACGAAAAAATATAGTACTTTCAGTTTCGCGAGAAAAGCTTCGCATGTTAGTGTGAAAGTATGCCCTTTGTTTTGTTCGCTTTCCCTTGATTATTTCTTAAAATTTCAACCGCGTGTTATTCGGTCTCGTTATTTACAAGCAATAATCAAAAGATTACAGAAGGTTTAATTTGTTCGGTAGTAAACTTGTAATTATATTTCAAATATTGTATTTGTATTTTCTGGTAAGATAATTTATTAGAATCGTTACGCTTTTTTATTTTTCATTTCACAGGTCTTTTTTGTGTGCGCATGCGCTAAGCGCTTTTATAATGGAATTTTTGTACAGTGAACAGCGTCACGGCAAAAATTGTTGTCTGCCTCACAGAGTTAATTTATTTGGATAGGATTGATCTAAATTTACCGAATTTATTTAGGCTGGACTTGCGCTTTACAGTGCGAATTTTTATTATATTTGTGCAGTTTAAGAGAAGCCACTTGGTAAAAAATTACTAGAACCTTAAATGTAGAAAAATTAAAATAAGGTTAGGAATAATTTAGTAGTATTTTCAAATTTAAAGGGAGGCGGCAAATTGGAATTAATTGTAAAATGGGATTTATTAGTGCGATTTTGAAATTTCGTGTGATACTTTCTAAATTGCGTTTTTTGTTATGAAAATAAAGCAAATTATGTAATATTTATCAATGTGGTGTCGAATCTTATTTTTTTTTTTTTTGTACTTCTATCGTGCTAAAAGTAAACAAGTATTGACAGATAGTGTAGAATTCGCTACTACGCATCAATCTAATTCCCACTGCTTGAAAGAAGTGCTTTTATCGCGCCAGCGCGCACATCAGAATGTGAAAAAGGTCTAGTGACGAGATTGACTACAAATCTGTTTTTGCAAAGCGTCTGATTTTAGTTTATGTTTTTGAAGTGTCACCGTATGTAAAATAGCTCTTAGTACACCGCTAATGACTCTCGCCAGATAATTCGTGTTCAAATTCCATGTCACTATATCATAGGCGTGTTGTTTTGACGGCAGTCTTGCGCATGTGCACAACCATTATGGACATGCAGCCATGTTCCCAGGGTTATATTTTCCTTCTTGTTGACCGAGATTGTAAGAAAAAAAAAAGAAACCAGGCGATAAGGTTGAATAGACAGGCAAAATAATGCAGTATCTGAAAATTATAATTATTGTTAAAAAAATTCATTTGGTCTCTTGTAAGTCGCCCACCTTTTTTGATATGAGCTCATAATAAAAAGGCAAAGAACCCTGGGGACAAGGGTGTATAGTAAGAAGCATTGTTACACCGATGTTTGTTCTAAATCTAAAAATACATTTATTTGTCATAAATTTGTGTAAGAGGTCTGGGAATATAGACACTACACACTGTATCACGAATAATAAAATAATTTTAACACCCAATCCTACCAATAATTTGCCAACAAAAATTTTCATAATGCATACCAACCTCGTCCCCAGGTACCTGTTCGGATTTTTATAAAAAGCCTAACAGGTCTTTTGGGTATGAGGTTGAATGCATACCGCTATTGGTAGTCCTTATTTACCTATTCCAGGGTGGCAAACATCGCCGTCCTCTGAAGTCAGAAAATATACCCTGGGGACGAGGTTGGCGCCCAGCAGCATGCGTGCATATTAGAAGTAAAAAATGAAGCTTTTGGGGGACTGATTTTTTCGCTGTTTCAGAACACTACTCTGGGCGTGGCGGCTACAACTTTATCGCGCGTCCTTAAATCGTTATATACAATATATACAATAGAAATGCGCAAAGTTGTGCACGTGATGTAAACACGAAACTAGAAAAAGTTTGATTTAGTTGTAAGAAAAAAACTTATAAGTTCATTTGCAGGTACTCACCTGTCTACACGTTAAGTTAAAATGTCTAAGTTTTTCTAAAAAAAATTTTTTACAATAAATACCAAATAAGTTTTAGCGACAGCAAGCGAACAGGTTAAGCATTTGATACATGCATACCCACCCAAAGTTGCTTATCATGTCTTTTGAAATGACAATGGTCTCGAACGCGTTGATTCGTCTAGTAAAAAATTGCCTTAAGATATGGATGACCAACTTGGTGACTTTATAGTTCTCGGAAATGTTGAGGTGAGCCAAACACTTTAGCAGGTAGCAACATTTCTTCGTTTTCGCACTTATATAATAATTTTAAAAATGGCTCTCGAAGAAAATAAATCATTCCCAGTTTGGGTTGGCTGTCTGGCAGAATCTGTTACTGAAGCCACTCTTTACTCACATTTTAAAAAGATTGGACCTGTTCGCAATGTCACTGTGGTCAAAGATCCAGTAACAGGAAAGTCTAAGCAATTTGGTATGACACTATTTTTTTTCAACCACCTTACACTTCTTTTTATGAAAACAACTCAATAAGGTAAATAAGGCTGGAAATGACTGTAAATAAGGGAGAAAAAGGACAATTTCAGGCTAGACATGTGAAAACAAAGAACTGATGCCTATTTCTTGGTTCACATACAAAAAGTCATATTAAACCTCAGCCACTTTTAGCCATCTGCATTCAGCTATGTCATTAAATGAAAAATTATCATTTTAATAATTACCACTATTGTCTATACTTACTTCCTCCAAATAAGAAAAAAGGTAAATTATCAAAAATATCTAGCTATGCATTCAGCGTTTTTTTAAAAACACAAAATTTCACTCAAGAAATCCTGAAAAATCCTTGCCCATATTGGATCACCACCAAGGGGTTATCGAACCCCTATCTCCAGAGTTATAACCAATGAGCTAGTACCAAATCTAACGTGAAAATTAAAAATATATACATACTTTTTGGTGATAGTAAAGCAGCAATGTTTAAACTTAGAACCCTGTGGATTTACTTAGTTAGAAAAACAAAGACTTCATGTCAACATTACTTTTTCTATCTACAAAACATCAGTCAGTCATGCCTTATTTGGTGACAGAAGTGTTCATTAAAAGAAGGACATTAAGCCTTCTATTCCAAAATTCCTGCACATAACCTCGAAGAAAAACGTATTGAGAGATTTCTTGCGATGGTATCACGAACAACCTTTGTTAACTACAGTTCTCAAAGTAGCTTCATTTGATAAATTTTTTTGATAAAGTGTTAAAGTTACACATTTCTGTAATTCTTTAAAAATTTTGGTTCGTATGTGGCCGACTTAAAAAAATTAAAAGCACTGTTTTGCATTTCGGGAAAAATTCCAGCCAATTCAAAAATAATTCTGAGGAGGTCAAGAGTTGGATGAGTATATATGGAGTAGGTCTTGTTACTAACTAGGGCGATTATGAAATAGTTTTTTACTTACTTTATATATCGGTTTAAAGCTAATCGTTACCGTTGTTGACGTATCGTTTCCGCAAGGTCTACTTTGCAGAAACGAAATAACATTTTGATCGTTTCCGTCAGCCTCAAATCACGGTAACAATAGAGCGTTTTTCCAGACTCTACAAATTTCCAGGCCTGAACTTTGTTATCAACTACTATTTTCCTTTTTTTAACCTGATGCCTTTCAATATCTGATACTGTAAGCACATGTTATTCAACACTTCTTTTGCTTTTTTAGTCCTACGAACCAGGAAAGTATTATTTCGCATTGATCAGATACGTATTAGTATTTCTTCTGTATACAGTATTCCTTTAGTAACAAATATGAAAGTTGAATAGAATCGTTTTCTCGATTATTGCATTTCCTGTTTTGGACATTTATATTCATATTTTACCCTCAAACCCCCTGACGTGAGAAAAAATATCATCATATTAGAAACAAATGCTTTGAGAATTATTAATTTTGTTTTATTTTAATGGGGGCATTATTATGCACAAAAAATGTTGAACAAGAGTTCCGCAGGTTCACTTTAAATAACTAATGAATAATTAAATATTCTCTTTTCAATTTCTTGTAAATAATTACAGATTGAAAGAAAAAACTTTGTTAACAAATATCTCTGAATAATTTTTTCGTAAAATTTTCGGTTGTCTACTCTTCTTAAAAGGGATCTGTCTCAAAAATACATTAGATGAAGTCATGAAACTTTCGTTTTTGACTTCACAAGTGTTTGATCTCTATTCGCGTGTCTCATTTTAATTTTTGGTCAGCGGATTTGGGTGCAAAAGTGATTGAAAGAGAAAAGAAAAAAAAGAGTTTTATTTTTATGATCTTATAAATGATTTACGGTATATTTTCCAAACGATTAATGTTGAGAAAAAAAGGGACACCTGATTTAAATTCAGACTATGCTGAACATGTGGACATATTTTTTTTTCTGTAAACTTGTAAACTTTTGAGACTAATCCCTTCACAGTTGGCAACACCCACTTTTTAAGACTTTTGACTATATTTGTTTTTCTGTTACAACATTTTAATTTTTTTTTATAATATTGTAGAACAAACTTTTGTTAACAAGTACATATATACTTTTATAAGGTTTTTTTAAAAGGAAAGTTGAAAAAAATGCTTTATACAGAAGAGGTGTAATTTACCATACTGCTACCTTAAATAATTAAATTTGTAGTTGTGTAATGTGTAATAAAACAAAACAATGTAGGAATTTAGTTTCTTTTCCTTTCTTGCCTTAAGAACAATCAAATAGTAATTGCCAGAGGATGTTGACAGGCTATATCTTGAAACGGTATTGGCAGCACTGAAAAAATTTGCATCACAAGTTGATGTTTACATGATAAAAAGTCATACATTCAGATATATGCAGAAATTCTGTGCTGTTGTGATAATAATAAAGTTTCTGATATTATACATAAAAAACGTGTGTTTCTGATATGCATGCAGACAAAAAAGTGATATATAATTTCTTTTATTAATAACTAGACGATAAGGCCCTTGGAGAAATCCACTTAGGCAGATGGACAATGGAAAAATAGGTTGTTTTAAATGTTTTGTGGACATCAGCAGTGCAGATGAAAAAAAAATCATGTACTACATGATGGGATCATGTACTTTAGAAGGTTTTTTTGATGACGTCATCAACCCGTCCATTCCAAAACCAAGGTACCCAAGTACCTTGGTTTGGGAAAATTACCCAAATTGGTCCTAGGTGGTCCCTAGTTACCCACACGGTGAAAAATCATTAACGCGCACTGTGATGGCTTCATTGATTTAATATACTTTGTTTAATGTAAATTAAGGTTTGATAAATTACAGAACAAATTTATTGGTGATGTTTTGTAGACTTTATTAAAGAAAATTGTGAAGAATATAATCCACTTTGCAAAAGTAACAGACAGACATACGGAAGCTCTGTATTATTATAAGAGATTACTAATAGTTTTGTTATCCATCTAATGGACCCCTTTTGCATTCATTAGGTTTGGAGGAGAGCAAATGTTTTTCTTTTTTCCTAAAGACTGTTTTCATATTTTGCCAATTTTTCCAAAAAAATCGTAAAAAAAACTAAGGAGATATATTTGAAAATCAGATGTTCATTGCATTTTGATTTATGATGAAACAAAAGAACTGAAAATAAATGTGTCATATTAAAAGTGTCAATCAAACAAAAATTAATTTACACATACACCATAAGAAGTAGCCCACCCAAAATGCGAACTATCTGTTCAGTAAAAAATATTATAATAATGGAATAAGGTATAGCTTGTTTGCTGTGATTGACCAGTGCAAATCTAGACTTGTGCTTCTTGTTAAATATAAATGGGGATTTTTTCTATATTGGACTTGTTTGAGTTAAATATTTATTTAACACTAATATTTTTTTATACATTTATAATAATCTTTTTATGTTATTTTCAATTATTATTTTATATTTTTGTTTCAAATACAAAAATTTTCTTTGGTAAATGTGGAAACCATTACCAGTTAACAAGCTTAAAAAAAGATAGTTAACTTTCATGTTTTTTGTTTTAAGATAGGTTAAAGCGGTAAAACACGCATTTTGCAAATAAATTTAAACATCCAAACGCTAATCAAAGATTTCTGTGAACATTACTTTTACTAAGTTTATCCCATTTCTAAAGGAATAATGATAATGTTATATTAATGAAAATCACTGTCCATTTTAATAAAAAGACATTTTAATAAAAAGACTGAATTATTTTTTACAGGGTGGCCACAAGTCATGGAATTTCTGGAAATCATGGAAAAGTCATGGAATTTTATTTGGTCTGGAAAAAGTCATGGAAAACAGGATTTTCATGAAAAAGTCATGGAAAAGTCATGGAATTTCTTTTACCAAATTCTGTGGCCACCCTGTTTTAATATCGTTCCTTAGAACGTTAGAAAAAAACTCTTAATTTATTATTTTGGTCAACAAAGTGATGTATCACTTTGAGCACTCCCCTGGATTTTAGACATGCTGTTTACCTGTACTACAGCTGATCCACCTGGATGTGTGGCACGGTTTGAGCACTTAGCTAGTAACATGAATTTTCCAATTTTCAATTTAATTTCATGTTAAGTAATGTCACATAACACCATTTTTAAATTCAATTTATTTCACATCAGCAAAAAATTACTAATTTAAATATATTTTCTGCTTTATTTTGAAAACCTTGTGTTTTGCATGGGCAAGTAATATTCTGTTTTGTGATTGCATGCATACACAAACAAAAAATTAAAAACAGAGTGAAAAATGAGAACATTTGTAACTTACAATTAGCTTAAAGAGAAACGTCAGCAAAAATTTGCTATAATAAATCAGATTTTTTTTTAAAAAAAAAACATGTATTTGCCTTAGCAATTGTTTAAGTGCTGACATGAATTAGAAAGGCTGCATATTTATTTGGCTCTGAATTATCTCACAACAGTTGGTGATATTGCTTTGCAAATGAAACCGTATAAAAATAATTTTGTTCATGTAAAATAGGATGTTACTGATTCGTTTAGAAAATTTTTTAGAAAAAATTAGGGTATAAATGGATAATTTTTAATAACTCAATTTAGTATTTAATGCATGCTGGATCAAAATCCAAAGCAGAAATGACAATGACCAGCATTTTATTTCAAGTTGGGTTTTAGTCTAATCAAACTGGGATGAATAACTTGGGAGTGATTAAAGTTAAGTAGGCCCAAGCTCAAATTGTTGAACTGTTGTTGAAACATTGTTAGTATTTTGACTGGTGAAACAAATTGAAGACATGAGGTATGCAAAAATGAAGTTTCACTTTGCTTGTTGTGTGGAAAACTATAAATAGAAAAGCTTTCACTGTAAAAATGAAAGATTAAAATATTAATTTACACACTCCTTTGAACTTTCAATATTAAATCTTTGGTGAGTCTAAATTATTGATAGATTCTAAAGTAACAAGAAACCTTTTGCTTTGCTGTTGTTGTTGTTATTGTTGCCTACTACAACATTTACGGAAGTGTTTAAACCTTATCATGTTTTATGTGGCAGCATTTTGATCTGAACCTTTTGTTTCTATGCTAGTCATTTTATTTATTTTTGTCACATAAGCAGCCAATAGCTTTTTTTCAAGACTGACATTTTTCAACACTAGCTTCTTTTTATACATAGCTAAAGCTGTTATCATTTTGAACTTGATGGCTGTTAACATGAATTAAAAGGCTGTATACATTTTTTTTTAAAAATTTGACTTTTCTAGGATATGTGAATTACTATAATCATGAAGTGGCCGAAGTGGCAGCACAAGAGATGAATGGTGTAGTAATTTGCAAACGAAAGATCAAAACTAAAGGTCCCAAGAAACTTACCGATGCTACTTCACCGCTTGTCAGTCCTGTAGAACCTAAAAACATGCGCTTACTAACAGACTGCTATTTTTTTAACCTGCGTGGAAAGTGTACACCAAAGGTTGGACAGGTATATAGCTATGCTTCGTTGTTTACTTTATGTAGAATTGTGTTGATCAGAATGTTTTAGTAAAGAAATATGTAATCTTCCCAAAGGTTATTATTATACAGCTATCTTGTATCCTCCTGTAGTCAAAGAGGTGTTTAGCATAGTTTATCTTATTCAAGCAACTTATTTATCCAAAGAAAAATATACTATAATATACTTAAATTTCTTGATTTTTAACAAATGCCCAGTCTTTATTTGAAACCACCTTCAATAAACACCCCTAAAAAATTTTAAAACTAGTGGAACAATCCACAGTTACGCCCGTCTTTTTTATACCGCATTGTGTGTGTCTCACAACTTGCAGTACCATTTTGCGTAACAGACAGATGTATACAGCAGCTTTTAAATTTCCCTTCTGCACTCAGCAATTGCCGAAGTATTAACAGTTAAAAAGCTTTTAACTGTTGTAGTTTTCTTTTTTTATGAATAATTATATTTTCCATACTCCTAGATTTTGCCAAGCACATATCACCACAATGACAAATAAACTTCTCACTACCAACTTTGAAAACGAAGGAAAATAAAAAACTTATAGTCTTGATGCCCTCAGCTTATATTTGAATGATGTAGCTGGCATCATGAAAATCTTTCAAAACATTGATACATTTGTCACTTCACAAAACCTACAATATATTTTGCAATTATTTGAAAATAGGAAAAGCATACACACAACTTAAACTTTTTTACTCAAAATAGTATACCACTATTCAATGTGGTGTTTTGATGTAATTTCGCACTTAATAGAAACCAGACCTTATATGTATGTTTCAAATTTGTGTGATCGAATGATCAGTTTTAAACATTACAAAATTCAAAGTAAAACAATTTAAATATTTTGTTCTTTCCATTTGACAACAGAACGGAAATAAGGTGGTGGGAAAAGCAATGGTTATTCGTTGGAACAATCCAGAACTATAAGCTGTGACAAATACAGACGCTGATGTTCTTACAATCTATTGCCAAATTTGTAAAGAATATTATAGAAAAAATGGAAATGGAAGAGTTGTTAAAGTATTCTGCGAGAAGCCTCGTGTCTAAGTTGATTTGACTATTATAAAAAAAAGCAAAATAGCACACAAGTAAGTCAAATTATCACTTAACAGCTGCCAGAGCACTAAAAGATTGTCAAGGCAAAAATGTCAAAGCCAGCAAATAACTGACCTCGAAAAAATTGCAGAAGCTAGCAGAGTTACACAGCAAAATTGATATTGAATCTGTTAAAGGGCCCAACTTGCATCAAAGAGATCAGCTATCAAAGAAATTTCAGCTAGCACATTACGGTTATCCATAACAAATCTTTTACAACGTATTAGAACTTTGTTAACTTCGGGAAGACATACATAAGGTTGATGTAGGGAATGGATTTCGGACTGAAAAGAGTGTCCAGGAAATGTCAATGTTTCTATCAAATTCTCTTTTAAGGTGGAATGTTGCAAAACCCTTAAACGATGGTAGGTGGAGATTCTTCAGCCTCCTATATGATGGTTCCTCGTCATCTAAAACAAATGATGAAAAGGAACTATGAGTTATTAAAACATTGTCATCATCTGAAGAATCGTCATCATTGTCTTCTGACAAATCTTCATCATCTTCTGATGAGTCTCTTCACCTTCTGGCGGCTCATGTCCACAGAAAGCGAAGCTTAAAAAGGGAGATGCCAGTACTTTTTCTTATAATTTTTTTTAAAAAAATGATTTCTTTACCTATACAATGTATTTTTTAAAGTATGTATCAAGCTATTATTATTTGCCCGTTACTCACTCCTCCGATTCTTGTTTTTTGATAATGATGGAAGCAGATTTATTGTTCATTTTTATTGTATTATTATTGCATAATAATGATATTATTAATAATTAACTAGTCCATCCATGGAGAGGTCCACTTAGGCAGAAGGAAAATGGAAAAAATAGGTTGTTTTAGAATTCTTGCTGATGTCAGCAGTGCAGATCCAAAAAAAAATGGTGAGATTTAGTTTCAGGGTGACTAATCCTCCTTAAATTCCTTAAATAACCTTAGAAAAAGAAAACTCCTTAAAAGTACTTAAATATATTGAAAAAATTGAAATTTTAACTATTCTCCCTAAAGTCTCCTTTTTTTTAATTTTTCTGATCGTAAATTTTTTGGGAATGTGTTCATGGATTGTTTATCACCAGTGAAATAAGACATATTTCTGTGTTACCTAAAGTCTTATATTTTCTATCTTTCAGGGCATAATTTATATGTATATTTGGATAATATGTATAATTTTCTTATCATTATTATATAAAACTATAAAGATGGAGAATTAAAATTGGTTTTCTCTTTAATTATCCTTATTTTTTTATATTTTTTTATATTTTTATTCTTTAATGTATAGGATCATATGCTTTTGACAAATGCCTAAGGAAATAGATATAAGGGTTTAAAAATTTTGCTGACATCGGCAAAGACCTGCAAAAACACACAAATATTTTTTTAAGAAGTTTAATAATCTAATGCCTAGATCGTATATATCTTAAAACACTGATCAAAAAATGTGCTTTTGACAAACGGTTGCAGAGATATTGAGGTTAAAGGTTTTTAATGACATCATCAACCCGTCCATTCTGAAACGGATTTGAGGATCCAGATTTGGGAAACTTATCCATTTACCCCAGGTGGTCCCTAGTTACCCTCGCGGTAAAAAATCATTGACATCACCACCTCGTTTCCAAGTTATTTGGCCTCAAAGTTTAAGTGTTATTGACGTCACACCATAACATCATAAAATTTAACATATGAGACAACTATTTTCGGCAACTTTAAAAGATAATTTCAGCAACTTCAAAAGAAAATGAACACATTCACTATGAACGTCACATACACTTTGCATTATTATATAAGATATGCAAAGGAAAGCTGTGTGTTTCATTTTTTAATCATTTATCATAAACAGAACATGCTTTGTCTGGTTCATTAAACATTTTTCATTCAAAAAAAATTCCTCTTTAAATCATTAATTTAAAGGTGTTGTCTTAGAAGTATCTCCCTGTTGTCTTTGGTTCGCCAATGAAATTAGTTGTGACAGAATCACCACGTGAAGGTAGACAACATGATCTCTTTGGCCATGTACTGCACTGTGTTGACACACCTAATTTTGCCCCTGTAATTTTATTCAGTTCAGCCTGCAGTGTAAAAGGGTGATATCTAGTGACGAAAGTTGTAATATTACTCCCAAGCAAAACAAAAACATTAGGATTAACTCAGTTGGCTTGTTAATGTTTGATACTTGTCAAGGCTTTGCCTCATATTTATCTTTTTTTCATTTTAAAAAATGCCATAGAAAGTGCTGAAGCTTTTCAGTGCTTTGACCATCGTCTTTTGCATTTTTTCTGCCGAAGGACTGCCAAAGTGATTTTGAACAATTGCGATGTTACTTCAGCAATTATTTGCCTAAGTAAATATATCTAAAGTTAGAAGACTGATACAGGTATTATAATATAGATAATTGCCTAGGGTGCTTATTAGAGCATTCGCAGTATTCAATTTCTTTTATTTAAATTTTTTAGGCTTGTCAATACCGACATTCAGAAAAAGCTCGAACTAATAATGTAGTGTGTGAAAAATGGGAAAGCAAGACTTGTAAAAATATAAATTGTCCTAAACAACACCCAGGACCGAAACCAGACAATTCAGGTATCAACTTGCATTTATTTTGCAATCCTCATAAAGTCAAATCATTGATGCTTCTTTCAAGTGCAAAAAGTAATTTCCCCACATTTTAGTCAACCAGCCATAGAAAGTGTGTTATACCGCGAACATGATTTCTTTTTACTACAAATCCCTTTTCTCAAAATTCCCAACAAAGTTTGGGAAGGCACTGTCATTTGTACTTTCAGATATGAGTTTCTATTTATTTCTTCTCTATTTTAGTTAAAACGAAGAAAGATGTGCCAATAACTCGATGTAATTCTCACAATGCTTACAAATGTTACAATCAATGCGGTCTACCAGATTGCAATACCCATTTTCAAAGTGAACAAGACCTTATTGACCATGTTACCCAAAATAAAGAACTTTTTTCTCCATGTTCTGTGGTAGGTAACATTTTAAAATAATAGATTGTTAATAACATGTTAAATTATTTTGTTTAATAGTAAGCTGTCATTAAAAATATGTTCATTTCTTCTAAAACACCCAGGTGAAATACTATAAAAATAAAAAGTTAAACAAACCAGGTCAATAACCAATTGTAAGGAGATTGTAGAGTAAGTCTATTATTTACAAAAAATTGTATTAAAATATTAAAAAAACAAAAGCAATGATTTTTTAACATCATACATTTGTGCAATGCAAAGTGAAAACTGACTCATGTGTCACGTGACATTCACTTGAAAAAATATCCTTCTCCCTTTTGTTGACATAACCAACATGGCTCATATATTTTTGTTGATTTGTGACATCACACTGTCTATCTCAACAGCTTCACTTACATGGTCATCTTTTAAAAGTGCTTTATATTTATTTCAAGATCCAAGAGATAAAAAAGACAAGTTAAATCATTAAAAGATATTAATTATGAAAAAGATGATAAAAAGATTTAATCCCAAACAATCACAGGAGACAGTTTATTCATTTAGCGTTCCCTTGCTCTGTTTATTTAGAATGCGTTTGTTTGCATCCCTGCAGGCTTACGTTGCACAAGTTAGTACTTCACTTCAAAAAAGATCCTCATTGAGACTTTTCATGTCTACCATCATAATACCTTTTGGACCTTGAGAAATTAGACGGTTTATATTCACACTATTTTGAACATTTTAGGCACAATTTGTCATCAATTGTTAGTTCTCTTTAAACAGAAACAAAGCTAAATGAGTTATTAGAAAATATTCAGTCATCCCTTAAATCAAGTTAAATTTGTCCAGAAGAAACAAGAATACGTAAAATTAATTAATAAATTAATTACATAGTTTAAAATGATAATTTTCCCCCAAATCACTAATTTTTTTATTATAGCAAAACTAGATATTTACAAAGAAACCCCTGCTGTTATTATACAGTTTCCATTCTCATTCTGTGTTCACTTAGCATTACAGTAACAAATTGCAAATCAAATCAATATATTTTGTAAGCCTTGGCTACGAACAGCAGAGACGTCATGCATTTAATGTTTACAGTTGCTAATAACTAGGAAAGCTATTTCTGTACTACAAGTTGGTTAGTGTTATGGCTAAATGCATTAGATCTAAAATCCTAATTGTTTCTGGAATTCTCAGGTCATCACCAGCTGCATACAAATATTTTGTTATGTTGTTGTTGTTGTGGTTGCCTAGATAACTGCAGTATTACTTGGCATATTGTTTTGTCTTTTACAATGAATCAAAAAGTCATAACTTGTTATATAAATTTAATCTAGTGCAATGCTGTTTTCTTCAATAAAGAAGAGAAAATGAACCATTCACACAAAAAATCAAAAGAAAGTAGAGGTAGAATTTAGATATTAACAACCACTAACTTAATTGATTTAGGTTTCAGGTAATGACCTGAAATGAAATTTCAAACTACAATAATACATCTTTGTGTTTACATTTTTTTCTTGAAGTTGCGCGACCCGCAAATTGTGCCATAACTTTATGTGATAGTTTTGTTATAGCATGCACAATCGTTTTGGTATATACATAAACATTTTACCTGAAATTTTGTTATGGTCACCCAAATAACATCAACACTGAAATGAAGTTGATTTTGGATGAAACCATTTTGGCAATTATGCAGATCAGGGGTCAGAATAATAACATGGATGTAAGTGTTTTAGCAATATTATTTAGATGTTTTGCCAATCAATATGCCCATGAGTAGCCATTCGGAACCAATTGGAGTTTACTGGGACATTGAAAATTGCAGAGTTCCAAGAGGCACATCAGCTGTTGCCGTGGTTAATAAAATTAGAGAAAGATTTTATCCTGGCCGACGTGAAGTAGAATTTATGTGTGTTTGTGACACCACAAAAGAAAAAAAAGAAATCCTTGAAGAGTTAAATAAAGCACAAGTGAGCTTTTGTTGTTGTTGTTGTGATTGTTGTTGTTGTTGTTGTTGTTACTGTTGTTGTTATTGTTGTTGCTATTATTCTTGTAACCTCTCTTCTTTAGATTAACATTGTACATATCAATGCTACATCCAAAAATGCAGCAGATGATAAATTAAAACAGGCCTTACGTCGATTTGCACAGACACATATGCCACCTGCAACTATTGTTCTTGTTTCTGGAGATATAAACTTCGCTTCGGAGCTGTCTGATCTTCGTCATCGACATAATTTACGAGTAATACTTCTTCACAACCAACAAGCATCGGATGCATTACTTAACTGTGCAAATGAATGTGAAAACTTTAATCAATTCACAAGTGGTTTACCAGCTTGTCCCATTTACATTCAGGTATAGGATAGTGTACTGCTGTTTTCTAAGCATTTAAGGAGTAAAGCTAATGCTTTACCTCACTTCTTTTTATGTAATTTTATTTTATTTTCAGAAAGAAGGTTCTAATGAAGTACTTATTACGAATTTGCCATCTGGTTCAATACACTCTGTACATAAGATTAAGGGTCGATTAAACACATTAGCTAATAACACTGGAGGAAAAGTGATTAGCATATCTCTTTTTGATGAATTTTCAAAGGATAATGTTGCTGTTATGAGATTTCCAGATGTTGATGCTGCTCAAAGGTTAGAATATTATATATTGTCAAATTTGTATGTCTACTAAGTTTGGTAAACGGCTTAAAATTGTATTTTTTATTGTAGAGGTGTGCAACGACTTGATCAAGAAAATGTTTATGGTTCTGCTATAAAAGCAACATTTTATACTGCGAAAAAGACCAAAAATGATAGACCAGTTGCACTAAAGAAAGAAGTATATAATAATCTAACTAAGTTAAGTTCGAAATCCACTCCAAGCCTTTCTAAAGGTCTTTTACCACATCAGAAGAATGATGTTGTGCATAGAAGTGAAGAAAAGTTGAGAAAGAATTTTTCGTTGACCAAATTGCCAGATGCAAAAGAAGAAAACCTTTTTATAAAACCTAAGCAACTATTGAGTCCTTTCAAAAAAGAAAATTTTCAAGGGGGTATTCCTTTAAATAACAGTATTCCTCAAAATGGAAACTATCATGTCAAAAATTTTATTTCTGATAATACGTATCCTGTTGGCTGGCTGCACAATTCTAATAATACTCCACAAAATTCACCTCAAAACGCTGGTGTGAATATATTTATTACCAACCTTGATGAATCAATACAAACTAGAGACATGAAGAAAAGACTTTGTTCTTTAGTGCGAGAACATACCAAAGTTCTCTCCATTACGTTGGAAAACTCTGGTGAAAATAATTATTGTGCTTCTATAAAAGTACCATCACTTCAGGATGCACAGCTTTGTATTTCCAAATTGAACAACCAGTTGTTATTTAGCAAAAGAATACAACTGTCCTTAACATCTATGAAGTTTGAAGTTTGCTCTGTTTTACAAGATATGTGTACTGGCTGGCTTCCAATTAATGACTTTCTATCTATTTTTAAAGACCGTTACCACTATCCGTTTCATGTACCAAAATTTGATGAAATGAAGGATATTGTTTATGTTGATGGTTGCCCTGGATTTCAATTTGTTTGCTTGTTACACTTTCCTGTTGGTGTATTAAAAGTCAAACAACAAGGGAATGACTTTGGCTTAGAAATTATGGAAATCTTAAAGGAGCACAACCGACGTGTGCCATTTGCTAGGTTGGTACCACTTCATTCATTTTCTGTAATTTCGTTAAATCCTTTCCCAAACTTGTTACTTCATCTTGTTTTATAAACGTTTGCCAAGCCTTTAATGTAAAGGTACAAAAAATAATAAACTTCAGATTGTGAAGTAATGAAACAAAAATGAAGTACACAATGTTTTTTAAGGTTTCTGGTGGTTTCATTAATCTTTAAAGTAATCTTGTGATTGGTTGGCCTAATTTTTCAACAAACATCAGAAGCTTTAAAATGTCCCAAACTTTTATTTCTTCGTTATAAACATGAAAGTAAATTAGATTGTTATTTAACGCAATCTTATTTTGATTAAGTTTAAAATATAACTTGTTTGAAAATAAGTTTGCTTACAATTTCTTGCATTTTGTTTAGTTAAATTTTTAAGCAACTGGCAAAAAGTAGGAATGGTGTTTACTTTCAAAACAGTGATTCGTTCCACTGCTATGTTCAGTGTATTGCATATTGTGTGTTACGCTTTGTAGATATTTAACTTTACCAACAAAAATGCATCCCATAACACATTTTCATAAATTCTGACCTACATGTCCCAGTAATAACTGAGTACTATTCGTTGCCCATAATGAGCATGTGATTATTTTATAAAGATTTTTTTTGCATTAATTTACCTGTATTCGAACCTTTTTTATGTTTACTAATGTCATAGCATACCAGGCTTGTATTGGAGTTATTTGAAGAAGCAGATACCTCTGGATGAAAATGGCGAACTTCTTGTTAAGATTGTTCTCAACAAACAGATCTGTCTCTTTGGTAATACTCCTGCACAACAAGCCATATTCTTTAAAAAATCGAAAGAAAAAGGTATGTACTCTAATTTTTTATTTTAAGCAGTTCTATACTGTCAACCCTGCCAGCCGCTCAGGGAAAGAAAAGAAAAAACAGGACTTGTGAACAGATTGCCATTCTATAACAGCCACAATCTTAAATTTTAAATTAATGCCATATCAAGCAGTATATTGACAGGTATGCCAATGTCTTTAATGTTTTGTGATCAAGCCACTAGTGCTAAAATACCATATAATGTCAAAATCTTAGAAATGCAAGACAAGTATTGGTCAACTTAATTATTGTGTTTAACACATTATCAATAATGATGATACTTCTCGTTATAAAATTTCAGGCTCAATATTTCCATTAGAAGATTTTCGCAATGACCTTGTTGGTTTATTAAAAGTTTCGCCGTTGTTCTCTATTCCCCTATTAAAGTTTATTCCGTTATATCACCAGTTTTTTGGAAGACAATGTTGCACAGCTGATTATGGATATAAGGATCTCAACGAACTACTCCTTGCCATAGCTGATACAATTGAGGTAGATAGTTATTTATAAAAGTATTTATGTAAATAGATGAGTGCTCCGACTTTTCTCAACCTCCTGCAAAATAAAAAATTGTCCCCTTTTTATCTTAAACGAAGTCCTGAAATTTGTGTGTGTTTCTTCTTAAAAAAAAAATTTACAGATATTTATGATAAAGGGTATGCATGTAAATTTTACCAAGCAGAAATAAACCTTTATGTTTATGTAAAAGTTTTTCTCTAAAGCCCTGCCAATTTATGCAATGCTTACATATTTATAACTTTTTCTCAAAAAAAAAATAAAGAAAACGGTTTCATTTTTATTTATTTATTATTTATTTTTCTTGTCACTAATTTGATACTTGCTTTTTTTCTCATTGACATTTGCCTATTGGAGATATTAAAGGACAAGGCTGCTCTCGGAAGACTCAAATTCTTCTTAATATTCCTGAAATCTTGGTCTTTATCCAAAAAATGTTTTGTAAGATTTTATCTGTTAAACTTTTTATTCTTTCCAGATTAATGCAATGTCTGGTCAGAAAATGATAACATTCACTTTGGGGTACCGACAACAAATGGTGAACGATGAGCTCCACATGTTACTTCAAGCTAGAGAGAAACACAAACTTCCGGTCAGCAGTTTGGTCACTGCTTATTATCGATTCTTTGGACGTAAACTTTTTTGTAGAAATTTTGGGTTTCCAACGATGACTGAATTGTTAAATTCACTTGAAAAGAAGTTCAAGGTATGCCCCTTATATTAATAGCTGTAGTTAATCTGTCTTGTGTGTGTGTGAACCAAGCAGTGATACAGAAAGCACAAAATGTTAAAAGCGAAATAGCAAATGCAATATATATTTACCGATTAATTGTGCTGAAGATACATTGATATATTGATTTTCGAGATCAGTTATTAGTCAAATAAGCACTTGTGTCTATACATACTACACTGTTCTTTGATTCTGTTCACTTGAAATGTTAATTTGCTACTAATGCTATGTTTTGTTTGTATAATGTCATACATTTAGAATGTCACACGCTTTTCTTACAGGTGTCTGGAACTGGAGACAAGAAAGTCTTAACATTACATCAGAACAGTAAGTTTTTTTTTATTCTGTTCAAAGTTGGTAGTGATGAGTTAAGCGAAAAATTGATCAGTTTTGTAAATAAAGATGTTTGTTAGCTGGAATGACACAATGGCTTCTCTCATCTTACTGAGTCAATGTTGTATTTTGCAGAACCAAATGGTGGACATAAACCGTTAAAATTGTTTGCGAATGAAGTATCTTTGTTGATAAAGAATCAACCTGACAAGCGTCTTGGCTTGCATAACCTCTCGTCAGAATACTACAAGTACTATGGAAAGCAATTGAAACTGGCAGAATTGGGCTTTTCCAAACTTAATGATTTAGTGACTGCTATATCTGATTATGTGGAGGTAAGGAATTTTTTTACTTTGTTTTTCTTGGTATGCTGGGATATAATCAGTCCACCTGGAATTTTTTATACAAAGATCGTGATTTAATGATGTGTTTTGGTAAAATGTGCTCATTTAGAATGTGAAAATCAGTCCTATATTTAACATTTTTGTGTGAGCGAAAAAAAAGAAAAAAAGTTAAGGAAAGTACCTAATTTTAGATTTGTGGTAGTCGTGACCAGAAAATGCTTTACATATCAGAGAACCGCCCAAACTTCAAATCGTTATGGAGAGAAGTTGAGTTACTTTTGGCTGATATACCAGAAAGAGCTGTTCTTCTGCTCCAGCTACCTGACTTTTACCAAGAAAAACTCTTAAAGCCATTTCCATTAGATTCAGTTCAAATGAATAAATTCCTGAAAAACATCCCTTCCAACTTTCTTGTAAGTATTTTTTGGTATCTTTGGTTGTTTTCTTTGTGAAAGTGTATGCTGATATGTCATGCTTGGAAATATTTAATGTTTCAATCTGATCAATGTAAATATTTATTTCAGACTATTGGGAAAGGCGCTCACAGAATAGTTATTGAAAATAATGCAGGTGAGTGAGCTTGTTTCTTTGTTTGTCTGTCTGTGCACTTTTTCGTTTGTTACGTTTTTTTGTGTATGTCTCACTATTTGTACTTTAGCGGAAAAAAACTTTTTTCCCCAACCCCTAAAAGTTCGCTACATACTTTAAAAATTGTTGATTAGCCAAAGGTTTTTCACTGATTGTGGTTTTACTTTGTTTTACATATGATTTTCCGAAATCCCTTTAAAACTCAGAATTTATTTGCTGCGGCTGTGGGACATTTCTTTCAAATTTAAAAAAAACTTTTCTCAGCGAGCAATTCGAAATGTTATGAATCACCAAACTTTTTCAATTTGTAGATTCATAATTTTTTTGAGACATCGAAGTTTCCCAAATAAAGTATTAAACTAAGAAAGTAATCTTTTCCTAGTTTTTCAACCAACTTTCTGGGTATTCGATCCTCTGCATGATGAAATACTGATAATCAAACTGATATTTTAAGGCTAAATTCTTATTGTGCTGAAAAAAAATCTCAAACTCATTCTTGCCATCACAATGTTACACCTCCTTGTGTTTAGAAAATTATTCTCGACACCTACTAAACGAACAAATGATGCACCTACTCTACAGCACCGAACACTTCAAACTGTCAGTTTCCAAGTTGTCGAAACTTTTCTCGGAAAAAAACATTCATGTCAATGTAGCACGTATTAATGCAGAGGTGGCTAGGAGTGAATATTTCCAAGTATGTTGAAGGTTACTTCAGTTTCCAACTGAGAAATTAAATACACTAGACTGTGAATCCTAAGATCCTGAAAAACGGTCCTAAAAATCTTAAAATTTTCTGTTTTTTTGTAAAAATTGCTAAAAATCTTCTACACTCAATTTTTATAATAGACTTTCTTTTGTGGATTATATGTTCAAAATATTTATACATATGCACCAGCTAATACAGAAATAAAATTTGATTAATCCAATTTTTCGTTCTTCATTAATTTCTTTGATTATATATCAATATTTAACGGATCTAAATTCTCCTAAATGTTTTAATGTTTTTCCCTGCTAATCAGAGAAACTTCCTAAAAAATACCTAAAATCCTCCTAAATTCTTTTAAATATCCTTTAAAAAATTAATTGAATGACACGTAATTAGACAAATAATGTAATTTGTAAAATTTTTACTCTTGTATATTGTTTTTCACATGATTTGTCATATTTATATGCCCTTTGACGAGGGAAAGCGAATAATTTTGTCTATAAGCTGGTTTTGCGCATGGCCTATGTGTTTTTACTTTGTAACGTTAAAGTTACGATTAAAAATGTTCTGTTTTTCCTTTATTCTTATCTGGAACATCAAAGTCCTCAACCAAACTATAAAATCTGTGAAATAATTTTGATTTTAAAAAAAAAAATCATCGAACCTTTGCAGAGAATTAATTAACTCGAGGAATGTTTTCTATCCGTGACTTGTTTTGAATGGTTTTCTTTTAGAATCGTCACTTCACTTGTATCAATTATTACAGTTAATTCTGTTGTTTCAAATCTTAAAACTTAGGCCATAAATATGTCTGCTTGTGAATAAGACTATTTTAGCAAAACAATTTTGTGTTGGAATTAAAGGTTAAATGCCGAAAACCGACGTTTTCGGCATTCAACCTCAACGGCAGTAGGCTAGAAAATCCGAAATTGGGTGTAGGAAATTAGATGATTCAAGGATCTGTTAGAAGTGTAATGATCAAAAACATTAATATGTTTGTTTTGATAATTTCAGATGAAGCACTGTAATGAATTGCCAAAATCTACTTCTAATATGAAAAAAATAAAAGACTCGTAGCCCATCACCTCGTCTGGAACGTTATCTAGAATAAACCGATGGGGATGGTAGAATAACCACACCCTTTTCCCTAAATAGTTTCACCGTAGTTTGAACACAAGCTGTTCTGAGGAATCTTTTTTAAAGAGTTCATTTTTCAATTTAGCGCACGAAGGATAGGTGTGTGCAATTAATGCCAACGATAGCAAGAAAAATGTTCGAAATGGAAGCCAGCACAATTCTTGCACAACAAGCTAACCAGAAAATGGAATTGAATAACTTTCAGAATACATTCACGAGGAAATATTCAAAAGTTTTGTATCTTGCTGACTATGGCGTGTCGAAGTTGCGAGCGCTGTTCGAAAATTTGAGTCCTGGGATTGTACAGGTAAGAAGTAGCAATAGAATACCTAGAATAACTAAAACCCCTATTTGTTTTTTATGGACGCTATTAAACATATTCTTGCACGAATTGGAGACTTTAGTGTAGCCCCAGTTTTAAAGATTTATACTTCAATACTCCAATACCAACATTGGGAAACAATTCTGGAAATGGGTTGTGCTCAAGACATAATTCCGAAGTGATCAAAGTGATACATGTTTTTAATAAAATGCGAGAGACAATTCCAAATTTATTTCAGTGCTAAGTACCCTAAACAATCTTGTTTGTCTGCAATCCTTTTTATAAGCAACCAAGAAGTACCCCACACCAAGAAATAAACTGCCGTCCGTTACGTGCGTGCTTTACCACCAGTCCTTCCTGTCCTATAAAAATATTTGTAGCTCACTAACTTCACAATTTTTCAGCAAAATTATATTTCCCTATTCAGGAACATACCTGGTGAGTCATTAATGTGCAGTAATATTTTGATAGTGTAGTTCCAGTTTTAAGAACTGTCGCTTTATTCTCTATTTACACATCTATCCCAGGTGAACAATGTTGGAAGTCAACATTGGGTATCGCTTGGTCCCCTGGGAAGATTATACACAGAATGTGGAGCTGTGTTGGAAGAAAATGATGGCGCACTGCTGTTGTGCAACTTCGCGCCCGAATATCAACGAAAGTATAACATACATTTGAAAGCCACTTCTTATAACTTTTCAAAAATCAGTGATTTGCTGGAAAGTTTGTCTCCCATTTTAAAAGTTTATGGCGAAAAAAACAAAAAAGTTGTTGTTCTAAAGGATCGAGTTTTGAATCCAAGAGAAGGTAATCGTTGCTGTTGCTGTTGTTATTGTTGTTGTTGTTGTTGTTATTTTTTGCTGTTGCTAATGTTGTTGTTGTTGTTGTTGTTGAAATACCTGAATACTTATTTTCATCATGCAAACTAAATTCAATTTTAATATTAGAAAAGGTTACTCATTTGTTGTTGTTGTTGTTGTTGTTGTTGAAATACCTGCATACTTATTTTCATCATGCAAACTAAATTCAATTTTAATATTAGAAAAGGTTACTCATTTGTTGTTGTTGTTGTTGTTGTTGTTGTTTTTGATTTTGTTGTTGTTGTTGTTGTTGTTGTTGTTGTTGTTGTTGTTGTTTTGTTTTTTTGTATGGTTGTTGTTATGGTTGTTGCTATTTTTGATGTTCTTGGTTTGTCTACCAAGTTGGTTTCATTATCGCGTAAACAACTTTAAAATTTTTAATAGCATTAGCGCGGTTCGTGCCTCTATTAATCGGGATTATATAAAACTTAGCTTTCAAAATTTACCGTGAAGTATCAATTAAACATTTCAGTTCCCTTCTTAGCGTGGTTAATCAAAGTCTTTATTGTGTCCTTTAGTTGTGGAGGATGTCGATAGCCAAACACAGTCTGGTTCTGATAGTGATAGCGGTACTGATGTTATCATTGAAAGTGAAGGTGAGTGAGATTGGTTCTTACAATTTTTCACGTTAAACCGTACTTTTAGTAAAGAACCTTGCGTGCCGTGATATAAACTGTTGTTACTTTATTAAAAAAATCAGTACAACGAAAATTTTGCAACATCGTGGTTTTTAGACTTATTCGCAGAAGTTTTGGGACGAATTAAAATTGAAAAAACTGGCCTAAAGGTCCGTTTACATTAACATAAAAATTGTTCAACAAAAGTCTCACAACAGTTGTACAACAGTCACTGTTATGACTCTATTGGAAACGCCTTTTGTACAATAAAGTGACACAAGAGATAGTTGCACAACAAATGTTGTAGAGATCTCTACAAAATTTGAACCAGTGATGACCAGTGTGTTGCATGATGATTCATGCCTTAATAAAAATTGACCTTTAGAAAAAAAATGTATTTATCTCTATGATTTTTTAAAATCCGTTCTCGCAAAAATTAGTCAAAAAGATTTAGCGAGTTTTTAGTCCCGTTAAATTATTTTTCGCATTGTTTCTTCCGATTGAAGCGCGAAAAAGTGACTTGTGTTCGTTCAGAGTGTTGTGTTTATATATTTATCACAATTCGTGTGTTTTTGCAGAATTTGAAAACAATCCGTCCGCTTCAACTACACCGACAAGCAACGAACGTTCGGTAGTTGTGGAGACTGAAGGTCAGTGATTTAAAGAACATAAAGAATATGTGTACACTCGATCAGACAAACAGCTAAAAGTTAACGTTAACATATTTTTCGTATAGATCTTCTTAAATTTTCGGATCAAGTAAAAGACAGCAGCTTAGAATGGTGGATGGAGCCAGTTCCTGATATACTTGAGCCTGCTCTGCAACCAGAGCTGACTCAAACTCCTACTGGAATGGACTTGATATCTTTCACTGAATTTGATGACGATGCTTTGCTGAATGGGGGTCTTGATGAAAAGATTGTGGCTGTGTCACAAGAATTATCTAATCCACTCATTCCGCTAAACGCAACTGACTCCGATAACTTTGTTGATCACATGTTTAGTGGAGACATCCCTGCTGCTGCAGCTGATCAACAGGAGCCGGATCTAATGCGAATGCTTTTGGGCCGTTGCTCGCCTGTAACTGACGTTCTCTTACCCAGGCCTCTCCATGCTGAAGAACGATCAGTGACGGATAGTAATAACGTCTCAAGTGTGTCTGAAACGTATAGTTTTTACCCTGCGTTGGAAAGCACGGAGCGTGGTTCATACACCACCGCATTGCATGATGTCTTTTCCAACAAGGAGAATGTGACTACTCAACCGACACGTGTACGTCCAAAACTTGCTGCGAATTTCAACAAACAGTAAGGTTTGCGCGGAAATCTAAAATATATCTCAATTGTCAATATTGGCTGACGGATATATCTTTAATCTCTTTTGGTGAACTATTGATGAGATGATGGAATTACGTTATCATCTTGTTCATGTTTCGTTGCGTACAGTGTCGTTGGAAATAACAGTACTAAAACATGCGTTTAATTTCCGCGCACTTTTTATTTAAACCGTATGAAATTTCCTATGATAGAGTACCGTACCGAAAAAAATGGGGGGAGGAAATGCTGGGTGGGGGGCTGGGTGGGTATTTAGTACTCTGGAGTTATTGGGAACAGATACGTAGTAGTAATAATATACAGTAGAAGTCATGTAAATCGAACACGTGAGTACCCAATAGTAAGTTCGAATTGCATGATTTTCAGAAACATATATGTAGACAATCTTTTTTTCTTTGGATCACGAAACTTTTTTTAATTATGTACTTCAAACTACGAGAATTTCACAGAGTTGATGTCAAAATTTCCGATTCTGAGAAATTGGAATTAATATATATGGCGTAATTTGGATACGGAAATAAACGGTTTCCCATCTTTGTTTGGCTCAACGCTCAATGCAAGACTTTTGTTTAAATTTTGTGTTTATCTCGATCATGTTTCCTCTGGTTTAAATGTTATTTTTCTTTATATTGACATATACTTTATAACATTAGTTTATTATTTTTTCCTCGCCCCTTTTTAAGTTGTGGAACACCTCTTTTCACAATATGTAGTTCTGGTTGCTGTAGTATGTCGTTATTTCGTAGCGACAACCTACAAACTACCTAAAAGGGTATCTGACCTCATAAAAGTTTCCAAACATTTTAAAAAAAATTTTTAGCTATTAAATTTATAGAGTTAAAGAGTATAAAAGTTTATTTTATTTCCACGTTTTTACAAATTACTTTGTTGTGATAAGAATTTATCGCATCCAGCATACGCGTTTTTCATAAGAAACCTACTTATACGAAACTTCGTACTGTATTCGGAAAAATTCTGTTCAATAGGCTTTTCACGGAAAACGGTATGCTAAAGTGTCGGATGCAGTAGTTATTTTCGATCATGTTTATGTAAAGAGCTGTAATTTGATATATAGTGATATGAGTTATAGTCTATACGGCTTGTATTTTTTTTAAGATGTCAGGTAAAAGCATGGATAAAATTACGAGATTATTGCTGTCATGATCACACTTACTTTAATTTACTGTTATCAATTACAGTAGTTTTCGAATAATTCGTATGTCTCCACCCACAAGTAAACTGGATTTCATCCTTACATATTCAGTTAGCATCCGTGCTTTTACTTACTAAGATATTTTTTATTTGAAATGTTAAGAGTTTAAATGTTTTGTTTAAGAGATGAGTTTATGTAGATTGTGGTTTTGTTTTTTATTTACAATATACATCTTTAGTTGAGATAATGTTACGTTTCAAGCGGACTAATGCGTGACAAATTGACGATCGTGAAAAATTGACGAACCCGAGTAGCTTGTCTGGATGGCAGAAAATATTGTTAAAAACGCGAAATACCCATGTTTTTTTGAAAACTTTCGCGGTATGTCCGCGATTGAAGAAAAATGTAAGAAAAGCAACTCAATAGATCACAAGTCACTTTCAATCAATGATTGACTTTCAAAGTCATTGTGCCCTTCGGTTTATTTGTATTTACAAGTCGGCACTGTAATTGCGATGACCCTCTCTAGAGATGGCCACCTGAACTATTCTCGCTTTCAGGACTCTTTGAGATAAACTCGAAAGTAGCTCTGCACCTGGTCACGTGATGTTTTTCCGCGAAAGATTGTAATGAGCATTTGTATGTAAACAAACATGGCGGTGGAGACACGAAGGATCGAAGTATGCTCGCACGTTTGATTATGCCGTGACAGAGTTTAAAGCAGATGATATTAAAGGCTATATAATTCGGCTTCCTTTTTTAACAAGGTATTAAACTCAAAGAGCGGTGGGGACAGGAATGCACCTAAACATTGTTTTTTTGGAATTGCTTAGGGAAACGATTGTATTTTTTAATTGTACTTTTTTCAGATATTTGACAAATTAAAGGCGACAGATCGTTTCTGTGGCGCGGTATTTTTTTGCCCCCCTATCGATGCCGACAATGCAATTCCAGCCCCAATGTCTAGAGGTGCGGGCGTCGCAAAATTGAGGCGACAAACCTTGTTACTTTGGCCGGAAAATGTTACTTTTGACAAAGTATTGTGTGTAATTCGAGGCGACCAATTCAGAACTTTCGCACAGAATTTTTCTAGCGCTCCTTTCCGAGAGCGGCAGTTTAAATTCGCATTTTGACGAGCATGATAAACCAACCTCGATTCCAATACATGTTTTCTCCTTTTGCATATCGTATCAATAAGCGCAGCGCTGATGAGAGACAAAATGCCCTGAGAACGAGGTTGCATGATTAACGTTTCTATGCAAATCCATCATTAGAAAAGCTATTTCATTATTAAAATATTTGTACTTGTCACACATAACACACCAGCTTTGCTTTCGAAGAAAAAAAGGCGTATTTTAGGATGTACTATTACCATGCAGTTTCTGAGGCCGGTAGCGTAGAACACAAACTTCAAAATGCGGCTTAACTCTTAGGGAGGCAGAACTGAAAAAATTTACGCCGAAAAACTCGATTTACTCGCCTCCATATTTTTCGACGCGCCTCTCTAAATAGGGAGGGGGGCTTGAATTAAAAAGTGGCAAAAGATTGCGCTGAAAGCAGTACAGTCTAAAACAAATTTTTTACTAGTTAAAGTTTTTGTGATTGATGATTTACCATTTCATTAATCGAAAAAAGAGCTAATTATCAAAATTAGATATCCTTACCCCTCCTCCCCGCCGGCTCTTTGTTTTGCGAGAAGAAATAGAAAGAGAACAAAAAGCCCTAGGATCGAGGTTGGTTTTCCCAACATATTGTGAAGTCACTACTTTTTATCGCTCCCTATGTCTTATAAAATAGAGAGTCCGTGACGACAAGTTATAAAGGGGGAAGGCACAATGTTGTTTTAATTTAAATTTTAGTGTTGCCACGGAAACTGTTTCCTGCAATATTTTGTTGTCAGGAAACACGCCTTCTCCCTTTTATGCCTCGTCAACCTCGTCCCTAGGCCCATTTTTCTCTTTTTGACGGTCTCGGACGGCGAGAAGAAATGATTTCTTCGCGCCGTCTCGGATATCAAAAAAGCGAAAAATTGCCCTGGGAACGAGGTTGATGCCTCGTTGTAGGAGCATATCGTCATTTCGTTCACAAGTTTTGATACTTTATTTTGAATTTTTTTCCAGAAATACCCCCACCGTGCATGAATAATTAGCGTTTCCCAAGGTGTAGCAATAATGTAATCTAAATATTTATGTTGATTATTTTTGGTACGATATTTTCTCGAATCTCCTCCCTAGAAAACCTATGCTAAGAGAACGACATATCATCGAGGTGTTTAAGAACGAAACTTGTTCACACGTTTTTACTTTGACTTTTTTTTAGCCCTTTGCATTTTTCGCCCAACATTTTTCATTTTCTACATACAGGGCGTTAGTTTAGCCCCGGGACGTATTTTTTTTAAAGGATAGTAGAAGCGCTGCGAGGGAGATCTATGAATGGAGTTGTATAATTGTACACTGGCCACGTGGGGTTTATTATTCTCATTACTGTTTAGTATTGTTTTTACACCTGTTACAAACCTGTGCAGTACCCCCTGTACTTCAATTTAACCAAGTAACAAACAATAATCAAGATTCAAACATCAGGGGGCAAGATTTGTTAAAATATTCAAAATAAAACTGTAATATGGACCCCCGGATTGTTTGTGTTACTTGGCATAATTTCTATTGTCACTAATAATAAATAGGGGGTAAAACTATTGAATCATTCTCAATATTATTAACATTGCACGTTTTTCATGTGGTCCTTTTATAAAGACGTTTGCGGTTAAAAGAAGATCTTTCCTCCATATGTACGTAAAGTTATTCTGATGTTCATGAATATTAATTTTAAATTCTATTAACCAAGTTTTAGCTGATTGTTTTTTTTTTCTTTCTATTACTCGTTTTTATTTAATATTTTACATGTTTTAAAGGTGTGGCTTTAATAAAATTTTGTTCAACTAGCTGGCTAGTATGATTAGTTTGCTACTTTAGAGATCTTCTAGAAGAATGTTTTCGACTTAAGTTAGGTAGCTAGGTAGACGTTGTTTGTTTTTATTCATGTTAGGTTTACAGTTTTATCGCTAAGTTTTATTTTATATTTTTATTTTGTACTTTTTATGCCAAAACTTAAAGTTGATACTTGTAACTTCCTTATTTCCTGTATTATTATTTCTATGTTACCAACATTTGACAAATATAGTTAGGAAAAAACTAAAGAAAAAATCTCAGGATGTTTGCAATGACATTTTTGCCAAGTATGTTGTGTCATGTGTATTTGTCATGTGTGTCTTCACATTGCGTCACTTTCTATCAATGTTTGAGTAGCTAAAACTTAAGTGATATTGCCGAATTGAAGAAATAATAATACCAATTTGAATGTTGTGTTACAAGATTTAAAAAATAATAGGATATAGCTATACAAAGGCTAAAATGTTTATAACACATGCCTACTTATACAAAACTGTGTTTAGTAAATGGCACGAGAACATTTGTTTTTAAGCCTAAAAATATTGTTAATAAGTAATCGGCAATTGAAAAAAATCTTGAAATTTGTGTATCTTTTTAACTGGCAATATAAGGTTTTGTTATGTCTGGGAATGTCATGAAAGTATATATCACAGGAAAAAAATAACACGATGCCATGGATTACAGCTCAATAAAATAAACATTACCAATCTTATTAACATAACTATTAGCACCAAAATAAACAGTTGTTGGTAGGACATAGAAACAAATTGATAGTTAATTCTTTCTTCTGTAATTAAATTCCATTGCTTATCATTCATTTCTCCCTAATGACTGTTATTAAAGGTTAAATGTTTTGTTTTTCTTAATTTGTATGACTGTTTAAGGTAATACATTATGTCCTGGCAAACAAAAGATCTTTTGTTGATGTCAGCTTCCTAGGGATGTGAACGTCATTCAACTGTGTTATGGTATGGCCTGCTTAGAAGAAAAGCTCAATTATTATTTTCTTTTCTTTAGCTAGCACTGTTTTGAAATTGTTTCTAATCTGGTGTTAAAATCACATTCAAGGTATAAAAAATTCTTGTTTGCTTAATGTTTGTTGTTTTATTTGCAATTCTTATGTTTGTATTACAAGACGTTCTTGTTTTCTCTCAGATTAACACTTGATAGTTTGTCTTGCAATATTTTTTTGTTTATCTGTGGATGTATAAATTAAACAGATTTTATCCTGAAAGAATTTATCTGTTTTTTAATGCCCAACCATAGCTTGTTAAGCAACTGTTTAAACCCGTATCCTTAATACATAAGATTAACTTTTGAAGGCAACACCTTGATTCTGAGATAATAAAATTTACAATTGCATTTCATTCACACTGTATGGTAAGAAATATTTGTTAACACTCGTCTAAGTGACTAAGATCATAGTAAGCAGGAAATAAAAGTTTTTAGGTGAATCTTTAGTGGGTCAGTATTAGTTTAATCTGTACACCAAAAATATGTCATGCCTGGTTGCCTGACCTGGTCCCTACTTGTAATAAAGACATATATATACAAGCTATCTGTTTTAGCACTATTGTTGACATTGTTTCTGTTGTTAATTTTGTCTTTGTTACTTTCAGATGGCTTGTTACAATGTTATTATTATGTGTGTTGTTGCAATGCTGGCCAGAGAAGTATCGTGTGTTGACACAACAACAGAATCAAATTCAGGTATAAGTTTGTGATCTAGTGTGGGCGTTTAAATTATGTATTCTGAAAAAGTTTACAAAGAAAGTTAGTAAAACAAACAAGGAAGGTGATCTTTGATGGAAATGCAAGTAGGAGGCATGCTTATCCATAAGAAAAAAGGGAAATTTGGAAAATGAAAGTAACAAAATGCAATTTGCCCCTGTACACTGCACATTGGTTAGTGTTTTGCTGTGGGGAACTAATGTAGTACGTTCCAGCAATGTTCACAGCTGAGAATTTTAACTCAATTAAATTACAGAAATAAACAGTGGCTAATAATAATAACACTTATGATAAATCATGAAAATCATTCCTTTAAATAAAAGATCGTCGAACTCTTGACCCAGAAAAACAATTACGCAGACTAGGGGTCCAATTTTTTCAACAAAATATCTGGCTACGGTTTGCCTTTCTCTGGAAGCAAGGCAACCGTAGTAGTGGTGGTACTCATAGCTAAACTAACCTGAACATCCAATGTAAACCTTCATGCTTCGACTACTAACTTTCAGCCATTTTATTCTGATAAAACACAGCAATCGTAATAATATATTCGCAAAACATTACCATATTTAAAATAATAATTATTGTATAATTTATGCTTGTTGCGTAGTAACATAATTAGTATGTAATATAAACATCAATTTCTTCCAATACCAAGAAAAGCGAAAGTTTTTTGTGCGTATCTAATATCATTTTCCATTCAAATTTTTTTTTAATTTTAAAATGTAGAATATGTTTTATGTTGATCTAACTTAAAAAACAAATCATTTGAGAAACAAATTCAAAGTACCATGTTCGGAAATCAAAATCGCTCAGCCGACCAAACTTCTTGTAATTTGCCTGCTGAGCTATTATCCCATTACTCAGAATTGTGCTTGTCTGTACATGTGCGAGAGCAGTCATTCACTGCCTGAGGAGATATTAGGGTTTGCCTTATCATTTCCTTCTTGTGATCCAAGGCACAATATTGAAAATAAAACGTAGGTGGCTTTTTAACTAAACTAGGTGTAACCATGAAGAGGTAATCAGGGGACAAATTTAAAAAATGGTGACCAAAACCAAACAACTTCATCCTTTCTCTTCTACATGTTATTGTAAATGTGATTATTATTGTTTTTTACCATTTATGTTATTTCCAATATCTAAAAGTCCTTACTATACAATGTGTACTACGCACTTCATATAGTTATAAACTATATTGAACATTTTCAGATAAACTTGTTATTGATTGTTATTTGAAAGGAGTGGTTATTCACCTTTAAATTACCCAAAAGGTTTTCCATTATCTGCTAGTGTTACCATGGAAATCATATCTCCAAGTTGAATGAAATTGAGCAGAATGTTTTTTACAAGCTTTCATAAACTATTTTTGCCATTACTGTTATTAAATTCCAAGCATGCAATTATTCACATTTTTACAAATTTAGTTAAATCATTGGCAAAAATACTTATGTCAGCATTTTTCCACCAATTTGTGACTTAATAAGGGGGCTATATATTGATTTTTAAGTGCATGAATTACACAAAAGTGTTCAATATCACTTACCCTGCTTTTTAATCAATTTTTCTGATAAAAAAAACTTGGAACTTTTCTAACCTATAGCTGATGACATGAAATGTTCATTGCTGACTAACCACAACTGTAGACATTATAGAAGAAATGGAAATCAACACCTCCCCAGTATACCAAAGCTGTGAAGTAGTCCAACAGGAATAGGGTTAAAGCTGACCAATGTGACAAAAGTTATTTTTCCATTGTTTTATAACGAAGACGTTTTTTGATTTAGTTAATACAACTACTCCAAACCCAACCATGAGTGTCAATGTTACAACAAAAGCAATGACTTCCCCAACAACAATGAAAGAAGAAACGACTGCAACAAATGCGACAATAACTGTTAAACCAACAATTCAAACAAATGCAACAGAAACAACTATGGAAGCAACCACCATGCCAAAAATAACAACAACTCTTGGTATGTTCTAAGTTGATTTTATTTAATTTTGAAATTAAGTTTTTAAGATCTTAACTACTAAAAATATTTACTCACATTACTCATATTCTTGTAGCACCACTGAAATGCAACAGTTCCGGATGTCAGAAATACAGCATATGTAATACTACATCTAATTATTGTGAATGTCCATCAACAGCACCAACAAAAGAAGATCCAGTCTGTGGTAGTGATAGTAAAACTTATGATAATATCAAAAAATTAGAAATGGAAACATGCAAACAAAATGGAACTGTCACCAAGAAGTATGATGGTGCATGCAAAAAGGATGGTGAGCTGGTTGTTGTGACTATTATATTGATTCAAACTGGAGGCTGTGTCAAAACTACAACCATTTGTTCACTAATAGTTCTCATAATGTTCTTAATATTTCACTGGTATTCTAGTTGGTTCTTCGATAAAACCATAACTTATTTTCCAAACCCTTTTACTCACGTTTTGATGGTTATTGGATTAGTTAGCTTTGTGTTGCGTTTTGCTGACATTTCATGATTTTCCATGTATCACTGGCGATTCACAACTGCGTGTGGATTCTTTTTAGTATTCAAAGCCACTGTTTATAATGCATATTTTGCTTTAATTACAGATAAAAAAAAGAACAAGAAAACTGTGATTATTGTTGTTATTCTAATTCTTCTCATCTTAATTGTGGTTGTGGTTGTGGCGGTTATGTTTTGGAAGAAACGAAAGCAGGGCGTAAGTAATTAATTGAAATATTTTTCTTTCAATTGGTGTTTTTATCTTGTAAGTTTTGGTAATAATAATAAAAAGTCCTAAAAATTGATTTTCTTTTTATAGTGTTTTTATTGTTTTATTAAAATGGGCTTTGTAGCCATGATAAGGTCTGTCTTTGCACTGACCTGACTTTCCACTATATTATATTTACTTTAGCATTATTTTCTTGTGCTTTTGATTTCTGGTTCGAACTGCGTATTTTTTTAAAATAATTGATACTTGGAATAACAAAGTGTGCTGCACATGACAAGACAGACATTGTGATTTTTTTGGCATCGTGTAGTATTTTAGGCTAAAATTGGTCCAAGTATGATCTAAGAAAAAAATTAGCTTAGTCTTTAAATTCCTTGAACATCTTTAACATTGTTTTTTAATTTTTTGTAAAGCGTGTCTCTAAAAGCTCGTGAATGCTTTAATACAACTTCTGTCATTGTTACATTTCCATTTCTTCTGTAAAAATTTCTTTTATTGCCATGCACCACAAAATTATGAAATTATGTGCTTGTAACAATTCAAGGGCATGACATCTAATTTAAAATGTGTCTCTCAAATCATGATTCTATAAGCTATAATACATGGAGATCAAACTCCTGGAAATTTTTTACTTTTACCAATCATTAAGCTTACCCTTTATGAACAGTTTTCTATTCTATTTGCGAGTCTATCCAGTTATTTTTATATATTTTCACTTTAGTCTGCTAATGTGCGTGAGCAAAAATCCAAGGATGCGTTGCTGTAGATGAACTGTGATGGTGAAAGAGACAAGAGATAGATCAGAATTTTTCAAATTAAGCGACATTCTATTTATTATGACAGTGGTAATAAAGAAGGGATACAGAGTTAGCTTTTACTGAAAATTTTAATTTCAGTAAAAACGTGTGAACTGCTGTAGTAAAAGTATTCACGCTGTGTCTGCTAAATATTTCAAAGTTGTCAAGAATTTATAAAAAAATATCTCAGTTTTTAATCTGACAGGGCTCGTTAAAGTAGTAACGTAATCTGTTTCAAGAATGGTGGTGACGCAGAGTGAATAGCTTGACTTTTTACATGTGCATATTTTCAGCTTGTTTTTTATTTGTTTTTTCATCTGTTTTCGGATGCAAGTTACTAACATTACAATGCTACTTCATATCGTTATACATTGGTTTAGGGCCCTCCGATTTCAAAATTTTCGTGTTGTCAGGAACTTAATTTTTGGGTTTGTTTGAAACTTCCATAAAACTTCTTTTTTCAATTTAAAATCTCCGAACTGGTCGCTAAATTAATGGATGACGGTATTTTGCATTGTTTCTTAATTAGCATATTGTTTTTAGTACATTTTATTTAAAAGAAAGGTCGCGTACGTTTTTATATTTGTTAGCATTTTTAGTTTTTAGAGCTTATTTAGAAATAAAACAGCTTGGTATTTAAATTCTTCGAAGGTGTGTTTTTGTTGTTGTTGTTTTCAACAGTTTCTTGTTTGAACAATTTAATTTTTCTGTGGCGTTTACACCCACACATCTTATTCTGGGTGCTGGGTGGCCGGAAGTGGTGTAAATGCCAAGTCATGGAAACGTTGGGGAATTGGGTTTAGCCTGAAAAAATCAATTTTTTTGTGTCAACACCCGAAACGTCAAGAAGATAGTGAACCAATGGTTAATTTTTTTATAATTTATAAAAAACCACAAAATTTTGCGGCTACCATATCGATTCTATCATCGTACCTTCGCCCAAAGCATTTGCAAAGATTTTAAGCTAGAAAATAATAAATGGACAGTGTTTTCAAAATCCACGCCAAAATTATACAGATGGAGATATTAATTTTTAATTTTGGATAACCTCTACTAAAGATATACTGAATCTCAGGGGAAGAATTCAGGGCGTAGCATTTCTCCCCTAAAAATTCCCCCCAAAAATTCAATAGATTTTCAAAATGCAGATTATTATTTCAATTCAAACTTTGTGAAAAATTAACAACTTTCAATTCAAAACATGGTATCCTTAATTCGCCCTTAATAAGCAAAAATTAAATTCCAAGTTGAAGGTACATTGGGCGTAAAAAAGTACCATGCTGTAAAGACAAATCGCTGAAATCATGTGACCAATAAAGTTACTAAATTTCTAACGTAGTTTAATAATTGAATTTCCGCGCCCGAAGGCGTAGGAAATTCTTTAAAACCGTCGTTTTTTTCTTTTGGAGCATTTTTTGAGAAAAAAACGACCCTGGATCTCACGTTCCTCTGAGAGGAGGATAATATTGGTTTCCAAACTTAACTAACTAACCCTGTCCCAAATGGTCAATTGCAGGCCAAAATTGGATTTGTTTTCGAACAAATTTGGTACAGTTAACAAAAAAAGTATGCTGAACATGACAGTGACATCAAAATTTTGATTTTTTGCCACCTAAATGTCATTTTAGGCCAAAATTGGTCCAAAAATTAAAACTACTTTATTTTCGACAAAATTTGGCACAGTTAACAAAAAGAGTATGCTGAACATGACGGCAACATCGAAATTTTGATTTTTTGCCACCTAAATGTCACTTTAGGCCAAAATTGGTCCAAAAATTAAAACTACTTTATTTTCGACAAAATTTGGCACAGATCACAAAAAAGTATGTTGGACATGATAGTGAGAATAAAATTTTGATATTTTTCCACCTTAAATGTCATTTTAGGTCAAAATTGGTCCAAAATTTAAAACTACTGTATTTTCAAGAAAATTTGGCACAGTTAATAAATTAAGTATGCTCTGAACATGATGGTGACATCAAAATTTTGATTTTTTGCTACCTTAAATGTTATTTTAGGCCAAAATTGGTCCAAGAATTAAAACTACTTCATTTTCAACAAAATTGGCAAAGTTAACAAAAAACGCATGCTGAACATAATGGTGACATCAAAATTTTGATTTTTGTCACCTAAATGTCATTTAAGACCATAAACGTTTCAATCGCAAGACTTTCAACCATGAATGGCTGTATTTTTGTTAGCAATTTCTTTTAAAATGTGAGTTTATTATGACACGTTTCGTTTTGCTTTGTTTGAGTTTGTTGTAAGTTATAATGTCACTTGTGTGCTTTATTTTCAGAGCTTCGCACCAAACTGCTTCAAATGTTTGAGACGATAACACAACGAAATAGCAGGTTGTCATCAAATATTTTGGTAGCAAGCGGAAATTCTTAGATCCCCCAGGGCTTCTTGTAATGTGCTTGTAAATACCTTAATCTTTCTACAAAAAATAACATCGATAAAAGGGCCATTAAAGTTATAAATCTCCGGTTAAATCCTTATAAAATAAATTCTTTGAAGGTCAATAAATTTGGAAATCATTAACCCCTATAGACGAACTTCCAGGCCCTTCTATCGCCATCTACAGAAACGCCCACCACTTTTCAAAATGTCATATCTTTAATAATCTAAAATTTTAAAATTATACCTCCTCTCTCGCCTGAAATTTCTCATAGAATTTGAAACTGCTTTAATTAAGCGCGTATCTGAGGAACAACGTAATCTAAGTTAAAAAATTAAAAACGGTAGAAGTTTAAACATAATTTCTTTTTAATGAAAAATCTAAAGATCTCGCAAAGACAAAAAAAATGCTTGGTATTCTAAATAAGTTTCCAAAACGTTTATCATTTAAGGAAGGACTTTCTCTCTTATTTTTTTGGAGACACCTTTTTATCACATCGTCCCTCCAGGGTTTGTTGTCTGTCAAAGCCCCGCTAGCGCTTTCTTGACGGCTAAACAAGTAATTTCGCAGCCCCTCGACGTCAAAAAGACAAAAAACCCTGGGGACGAGGTTGACCTTTTCATCATTGGTTGGAGGATTTTGTGTTTTGCGGAGCCGACCAGAGTGGGACACTTTTGACGATCTGCCTCGGGACCAGGTCCTGAAAATAAGACTTTATATAACAGGCACTGCACTAACATGGCGGGCTTATTTAAATTTTTTAGTTTTTTAGAACTGAATAAGATGTTTGATTTCTGGTCACATTAGGTCGCTGCAAGACTTATACTCTTTTTTTTTTTTACTTTAATGTATAACTTATAAGGAATAAAAAATTGATAAGAATCTAAACTATCATCTAGCCGGCTAAGTTGCTTTTTTAACTTAAAGCTTACCTCTCACTTGAAAACAAGTTGTATTGTATGGAAGAAGCTTAGAAAAGTTGTCTAGGATTTTTTTTATTTTGGGAGGAAATCTGCATTGGTCCTCAACATTTTTTACTAAAAAGTTCCACTAATTATGCATGGCATCATCTCACGAATTGAGTGACAGTTTCAATTTTCCACTCATTTTCTGTGTTAAAAAAGGAGGTAAACAGAGTTAATAAAAGGCTTTGACCATGGGCATTACAAATATTTCTCATTTTCTGAAGAAATAATTAGTCAGTAACCCTACTTAAAACATATGTAAAGTGTACCTACAAAGAATGTTACAATTCCAATGTACCTGTGTGAGTAAGTCATGCTAAGCGTTTTTTTTTAACTATTGAGTGCAAAGCTAGAAATGCATCGGAATTTACTTTAATCCATTCTTTAACTTTTGCTTTTTTTGGTAAAAAAGGATGCTCACATTTTATGACCTTTTACTGCCTTCCATTTGTGCTTATTTTGGATAAGAAAAGCACTTATCCATTTCTCACGCAATAAGCTTCTTGTCTTCATTACAAGTCGCACATGCCCACCATAGATTACGAATAGACTTTATCCATGTCTGGATAATTTTGCAGGAAGATTTTTTTGCTTGTAGCTACAAGTTTTGCTTTTATGTATTTGCAAAAGTGCAAATTGATGAATAATATCAGGCTGTTCTTCTTCTATATACTTTCGTATTTGTTTATGTATATCTGTTGTTATTTGTTCTATTCTTATATTGTAAACCCTATAGTATTTCCATTCTGTAAGAATTCCTTACTTCAGACACCTGAGTGATTGATTATGTCTTAATTCTATACGTTACCGATCTATCCTTAATTGGAACAATATCCAACAACACTTTCACCAATACGACCTAGCCTCTCTCACTCTAAAACAACTAAAAAAAAGTCTGCAAAACATATCTTCTGGATTGTAAAACAATAATCTCTCCACTGCATAAAAAGATTTTACTAAAAATATTTTGTATTTATATATTGCTTATTGCAATTGTTTGATCTCTATAGATGTTCATCACCTACATTAGTATTTATACTATCTGATGATCTCCCTGTATGTATTTATTTAATGTAAATTATACCGTTTTCTCTACTATGTTGACCAATCCATTGTAGTGCGCACTAACTAACACTTATTCTGATTATAGTGTAAACAATTGTGATTGATCTTTAAATCTCTGTTTGTATTGATTTGCCCACTCCACCCAATCTTCATTGGTGAATAAGTAAGATATTTGGCATTGTGGCCAGGGCTGTCACATCTTCCATCAGCACTGAGATGACATAGACCCGTTAATTTCATTTCATTAATTAATTTTGTGTTCATTTTAGAATAATTTTCATGCACTGCTCCTACTAAGAATTAATGCTTGCAAATTTGAAATATTTAGCATTCGTTTTAACGCATTTGCATTAAAAAGAACTGCTGTTTTCCTGTGAATACTGATTAATAATTGGTTGAGATCTTCAGGTATTATTGTTATTATTGACACAGAGAAATTTTACCCTTAGCTTTGTACTGAAGCATTTCACGAAAGTTTTTGAAAAAATACCAATAATGATGACCAATATACTTATACTGTGAAGGCTGCTTTTTAAGGAACTTACATGGTGACAATTTGTTCATCATCACTGCTATATTCAATTTCATTTATAGATACTCAGAATCACCTTCAGTGTAACTACTTTCTGAATCACTGCTACAAGTGATTTCACCAAGGTCTTTACAAGCTGCAATTTGAATGGGCTTATAATCACATTGAACTGCAGCATTTACTTTATTTGCCTTGCTTTGTTTTTAAGTTTGAGTAGATATACAATTTGTTTCAGGTGTACATTGTGTATCTTTATAATTCTTTGTTATCAATAACACAAAGCTAAACAAGTTAATTTTTCAAGTTTAAAAATGAAAACGAACAAAGCAGATATTTTTCTCTCTATTTTTTGTAAAAGTATTATTACTACAACCAACAACAACACATCAGCCCATTTCAATTAAAAAGAATTGCTTTCTTTTTATGTTGTTCTTAATTTTGTTTAAACTTTCATTTTCTCAAACTTTTTTACCCTGTATCCTCACATGCAGGTTTTTTCAACAATTGCCCTGATGACATCAGAATATATTTAATTAGTTAAAAACCACTCTAAAAAGACACATGCATAATAGACCTCAATTGCATAAACTTTCGTTAAAAAGAAAAATAAATGTCCTTTTTAAATATATTAAGCATATCAAACAAAATTTAAAGAAAAAAAATTTGAATTCTAAGTGAACCACTCTTTGGTTTCAAGATCAAAAGAGCCTGCCTGTCGATTTGCGTAAGAAGTCTTAAACAATAAACAACACATGTATAGTAAATGCTGCCTTAAATTACACTGGTTAAAGATGGCACATCTGGGAATAGAGTTGATCCAATTAATTTTAGGCAGACATCACCTGACCAACCCTATTTTTATATTGCAGTTTTTTAACATTCAGATTTGGAAGAACTAGAGCATCAAAATATATTCTATGCTCATTTGTCCTCCCATCCAGTACCCACTATTGTTATCAGGCTTTGCTTCAAAATTTCCGGTAAGAGTGGAAAGGATCCTGAGAATTTGTTTAAAATGGCACACGGAAGCTGTAATTCAACAAAGCGCACAAGTTATCATTATTAAATATTGGTGTAATGGTGCGCATTTATAGCTGGATAGTTAGACATGATTTTTTTAAAAATTTTGAGACCAACCCTTTACAACTAAAATAACTCTAACAGTGCATATTTGTGACACCCATCTTAGTCAAGTGAACCCATCCACTTTAAAAGAAATGGCTTAATGACGTCATCAAAAGTGTGGGGCTAATACTTGATGTTTTATTTTTAGTTTGTATACATAAAACCTGGAAAAATGAATGATGTAACTCAAAGGTAAAAGATAATATATTTTTAATTCAAGTAATTGCGTTTGAGAGAAAAATAAATTCAGTTTTTTTTTTTTTTAATTGCAGATATTTTTTGAATCCAGACGCTGTCAGCAAACACTTGTACTGTTCAATATGTCAAGATGTTTTTAATGAACCACAAAGAGCGCCTTGTGGTCACAGTTTTTGCAAATTGGTATGTATTATATACATCAATTTATAGTTGACAGGGTAAGTGGTCTGTCTTCACATGATGTCCAGTTTTCAAATGTTTTGTTAGACCTGTTCTGTGATCAACTGGATTGCTGGTAAAAGGGTTAGATTGATATAATGTACAATATCTTGCATTTTTAATTTTCTGCAAAGGTTACCTTTTCAATCGAAGCTCATCCAATCTTTGTTACAAATTCACTCTGAAATAGCAGTGTTTCTGCAAGCTACCAATCAAAAAGAGTACCCACATGATAAATTACATGCCCAAGCCTTGATAACTTTGTTTGCATGTGCGATCTAGAAATTATGAAAATCATTCCAAAAAGTAGGATTAGGGGAAAATTTAACCATTTTCTAATTAATATGAATAAAGAAACAAATTGGAAAAAAAATTCAGAGTACCGAGTTCAGAAGTTTATATTACTCAACTAGCATTTTGTGTAACCGAAAAAGCAGTTATTATTATCTTATTTCTCAGAATTGGGCACAAGGGCATAAAAATAATATTGTTTGCATTCCAAAAATTGGTAAATATATATTCCCTAATTTGTTAAAAGCCCACCCCCTCTTACATATACACACTTATTGCCAACCTTTTACGAGGACAAGATTGTGTACTATTTGCATTCTCTGAAAAATTGGTGTGTATTATTAGATTAGAATGCCTATATTATTATTCTTTATGTTTTAGTGCATTCAGCAGTGGTTAAGACAAAGCAAGACATGTCCAGAAGATAGGTAATTTTTTTTTTTTTTTTTTTTTGATTTTCCAAATATAAGGTAAAAGTTTAGAGAATAGTGAAGCAGTGTTAGTTTAGAGTTTAGGTGCAACCATTCATTTGAAATGGCAAGCTAGAAGGTACTGTTAAGTTAGGTTAATTCTAAATTTTCACGTGTCTGAAACAGTAATTACAAATCAATTTAGAATAAACAAGAAGTAATTGCTTAACCGGTACAAATATATTCGTCGAGTAAAAGGGTTGCCTCACCTCCCCAATTATATTATTTTCAAACCCTTTCCAAAAAATTTATAGCTTAAATGGTATTTCATTTCTTAACATCCTTTCATTTTGATCTTGATAATATTCGAAACAGAGTAGCCTGCCTACATTGCCTTTGTTACAACTCATGAAAAACATCATTAATTTTGCGTTTGTTCAGGGTATGTTGCACATTTTCTTTAGAAAACCATTGACAACAAAGCAGTTACATTATGATTTTATTCTTGCGAATATCATTGGTGATCAAATGGTAGGTCATGATAATGCTTTTCAGTACAGCTCAGTACTACAATGCCATAACATGGTAATCTTTAGATTGTACAAAATGTGCAGTGTAATATTTATTTTAGATTTTCAAATTTTAGGTTTTATTAGTCCCAAAGTCCTGGTACAAATAAAAGCAAGTCCTATACTTATCAGACTTTTATTTCTTGTTTTCAAATATGCTCTTGGTGTGCTTATTGTTAAAAATATTATTTTAAAAATATGTTTGTGCCCTTTTTTAGGGATTTTCACCAGCGTAACTCTGCAATTCTATAGCAGTTTTCAAACAAACTAAAAAATGTCCATAAAACCATTTTTTGATACTTCTCTGAAAAGGGATTAGCTTTCCTTTTATAAAGTAATGTTTGTCACATCTGACTTTTATTTCGTATAAAAAATATCTGTCGAACTTTGCTTTATTATGTTAGCATACCTTATCGGACAATAAAATTTGGGATAAAATTCTCAAAGGACATAAGCATTCTTCACCTAGAGAAACTTCCGTCACTTTCGTAAGTAAGTATTCACCTTTGACATTCTTTAGTAAATCTGACCCTAAATAGGCTTGTGACCGTTATGCCTAAAATACGTGTGTGAGAAAAACATAACATGTTTGCAACGTAATGACAACAACTTGGCGTGGCTTGAATTTGGTAATCTTATAATTTTTTTTTTGAAAAGGGGGGTACAATAATAATTTTTCAAAAACCGTAGCCACCAAGGACAAGTGAAGTTTACAAGAATTGTATTAAACTATGAAAACCTTTTGTAAAAATTGTTTTTCAGGTTGGTTGTCCGTTCAGAACAAAAGGTTGTGATTTTGTTGATAAGTTAGAGAAGCTAGCTTCTCATAGAAAGAGCTGCACCTTTAATCCACTGAATCTTCCAGCATTCATGAAAGAAAACGAGGAGCCAAAATCATTTATTCTTGGTAATAGTTGTGGACAAAATAGCTAAGCTTTTCCTTTATCAATGCAATAATTATCGTCTTGAATTGTCGTGAAAATGTCAGAAATATCCCAAATATTGTCAAAATGCCAGGAAAATGTCAGAAATTTGAGGTTCTACATGATTAATTAGAACTATTTTTATTTTTCTCATTATTGGCAAGAATTAAATTTTTAGCACTCTGCTCTTTCAATATGTTTGTTTTTAAGATATTCCGATGTTACAATAATAGTGAACGTTCGGTCCAAAATAGCTGAAAAAAACTCAGGAGAATGTCAAGAAACTGTCTAAAATGTTAGGAATTTTGGGAGTTAATATGGAGTGGACATCTTGAGTCTACTCTTCCTATGTCAAAGTTGCAAGGAACAGGTGTTTGAAATAGAATTAAAAGGACATAGGGAGGTTAAAAATGACGAAACAAAATATTTGTTTGAGATAGGGAAATGCTAGCTGTAGCTTTATCGCTTTGAAGTCTAGTACATCAAGTGTTCTTTTACACTAAATTTAAAATTTTAATACCATTCTGCGTCGTTAAGGTGAATTAGCTTAAACTGAGTCTGCTCAGTCTGATGCATTCCATATTTCACTTTCTTATTCCTTATTTATGTTGTTTTTATGTTTTCTTTTAATCAACCACAACGAGGCGTAAGCGGGTATGCGAAGATTAAATCTAAGTTGTGCTTTTTTATTTAGAGTCTAATGGCGACGATGATAAATTACCAACGCCAGCAAAACCATCCCTTAAAATGCGACTTTTCTGTGACGAAAACAAAAGAGACTTATTGCGTTCAGTGTTCGAAAGTCGTGAAAATAAGCCGTCATCTTCTGCCGACAGACGCGAAGAAAAATTTAACAATGTGTGGTTGGAAAAATCGAAATGCGCAAAAACTCGAAATAGTAAACGCGTTAACCTTATCTCTATCGATGACAGCTTTGACGAGTTGCTATAGGATGTGACGAATACACTGATGTTTAAATATAAGCATAATAACGAAGTTGAGCGCTTCTGAGCACACAGATCAATTCGAACGTTTTTTTTACAGAACCTGTTTTTGCTAAAATTTTGATAAATTCCAATGTTGGAACAGAATGTCTCCTAGGCTTTGAAAAGTATGAATATCTTAAACATTTTGAATTAAGACTACCCTTCAAGGTAATTATATGGCGGAACACAAGACCAGGGTGTATGGCAACTTGTTTATCAATTTATTGTTTTAAAGGTCACCCAGACTGATTTCCAGATATTTAAAGTCCGGAAAACACCCTGGTAGTTCTTTGAAGATAAAAGTCTCTGAGCCATAAAATAGAACTATTCCCCCCAAAAGTCCCAGCGAATGCTTGACATTGGTAATGACTTTTGTGTTTGCCTCCGTTGTACTAGGATTTTACTTGTTCAAATAACTTTTGCTTAAAATACCTTACAAATAAGCAAAAGTGGATAAAGAAACCCTTGAAACTGTTAAAAGATGGTAGACACAGTAAAGGTTTTTTTTCAGCTTCCGTAGATACAGAAGACATAGAGTCCATCTCTCGTGAAGACATGTTCTCTACTAATACATGAGATTAGCGCATGAAAAACCTCTAAACTTTCTGTATACAACACTTTGATGTAGTAAGAGATTTTGGGACGTGCTCATGCTGAGAAAGCGTGTTTTCGGAGTTTACGTTAGCTATAGTCCCTGAATATCATTGATGTTTAAATGTATTGGTATTTCATTCGAATTGTGAATATTTTAATTTTGTAAATTTAATAATAATGTAGTCTTTTTAAATGTTTTTGTTTTGCTTTTTGCTTTCGCTTTTAAAAGTGACGAATTTTTTCCATGTGTTTCATCTTTGCTGAACTGAGTTAAAATTGAAATAACAGAGCGAGATAATATTCGTCCTAGCTGATAGGGATCATATAATGAGCCCCTAATGCGTGGTAGAGAGAAGCATATCAGAGTTATTTTAATAATTGTTTATACAACTTTTTTCTTCCCAGTTCGCCGAGCAGTAGAAGGTTGCTGATGACTGCGTTTAAAATCTTCAAGTAATTATTTCACGCATTTTCCCCCTCAAGTTTTTGAGGGGGGAAATTTTTGATTGACATGTGAGACTGCAGCCTAAGCCGGACCAAGTTGGCTCCAAGACTCCCTAGGGTGTCTTTTTCCTATTTTTTTTATTCTTGAAATTTTGCAAGCCTTAGGCACACATCAGAGTAATTAAACCCCCGTCATACTCTCACTACTCTTTCGTATTCATTTTGTCTCAAGACAAAAGTGAATTGCATATTATCGGATTTCTTCTATCCAGACAAAAAATGGACGAAAAGCTCAAAATAAATGTAAACGAAATATCCACGGATGATAGGTTTTTTTAGTTATTTGTTCTAAAATCAAAATTTTCTGTTTTGGAGCAGCTCAACACAATATAAGAAGAAACCTCTTCTACAAAGTCTGACTCAGCATTTTGAAAGAGGCCCTGAGACGAGGTTAGGGGACGAGCGTCCCCAAAAGCCGCGTTTTGTTGTTTCTTTCAACCGTGTTTTGTATAAGGACACTGGAAACAAGGGTGGTACTCTTTTTGAAAAAATAAACAAATTCAATTCCATTCAACAGGGAAGTCGAGTTGTGGAAGCCATCAATCGTAGGAACTTTTGGCTTCGCGAACGGTGAAAGAGATTTCCTGATTTATATTATTACAGGTAAATTGTTCTCCTGCCCTTGTCCTTCTTTATTTAACTATGTTACGTCGTGAAAAGAAAGGTTTGTTTATTGCTTTGCGTCTCTAGCTTATTAGAATTGCATTTGATAAAAGTTTCTTTTTGTGCAATTTCCTATTTTTTGCAATTTTCCTTTGTATCCTGTCAAGTAAGAGAAAAATGGTTTTAAAATTTTCAAAATTCTGCAGGGCGGAAGTAAAGTGTGTTTGCCCCCAGGCGGACGTCACAAATATTTGGTGTTAGACTCACCAGACCGACCCTATTTTTTTATCAAAAGTTTTGATATACTGAATCGGAAAAGCTAGAATGACAAAAAAATTATTATACGCTTGTTGTCTTCCCACGCCATTACCCACCATTATTATTGTGCTTCGCTTTAAAATATGAAAAGGTTCCTGAGAACTAGTTGAAAACGGCGAGTGAAAACTCCATTTCAACAAGGTGCCCAAGTTATCATTAAATATCTGAGGTTTAACGGCACAGAGTGATAGGCCACTACAATTTTTTTGGCATTTTAGAGTTATCATTCCCCGACCGACCGACTCTATTTTTGGTGCTCAAATGACTCTAACACCAAATATTTGTGACGTCCGTCCCATCATATTCCCCTTGCTATGATTCATTATTTGGCGATTCAGTTTGACGTCATAACAATTTTTTGGAGGTAAAAGGTTCCGCATTTTAAGTGAAGAGAGTTTTAAGAACAAATGGGAGTTTTAAGAGCAATGTTAGGAAGTTTGAGCAAAGATAATTTTTTGGAGCAAAATCTAGATAGCTAAGCATCATTTCCAGACAAATTTTTATTGTGGTTACCTTTTGTTAGCTAATTATTCTTCCATTTCCACATTAGTTAATTAGGTTTGCGTAGCTTAAAATGAGCATTAAATAAATACTCTAGGACTCGTCATCTAAGCCATTGCCTCTCCTGGAAATATTAGACATGGTATATCCCTCAATATTTGTGAGGCTAGCCATGTAAAATATGCCCATACATCCGTCTACCAGCCACCAATTATTTTGCTTGATAGACAGTCTAAACTGGTCATCAATTATAATCTGGAATAGGGGTAATTAAACGTTTTTATGCCAACTGGTTTTACTATGGAAAGTTCTTGTGTCTATTATGTCCAATTCTTTAGTGTGTGCATAAGGAACTTTTAACGATGTTGTTAATGGACAGCACCAAGTATGTAATTCACAGAGAGTTAAATGAATTTTGACTATATTTATTAAAGTTCCAAGAATTTTAAGCTAAAATGTCAGACATTTTTAATGTGCACAGTCTGTGACAAGCTTTAAACCAGCATTTCTTGACAAATGGTTAGTGATAGACTTATTTTTTTCCGACAGGAAAAGGTTCTTAAGTTTTTCAAATAAAGGTAGCATTGTAATAAATAAAAGAAGTGATACATAATTCATGTACCTGGCTATAATTAAGCATTGACTGTATATAGAAACCCGCTCTAACGTTAATTAGGTATCAGGTGCCGATGAGCCACAAACAGCTGCATAAAATTCAGGATTTTCTCTCAAATTTTCCAAACTTGCCAGAATTATTTCTAAAATGTGACCACACAGTGCTTTCAATTTCATTAACCTGGTCATTAAAAGGACAGCCTGCAAAGTAGTGCACAGGCCCCTTGGCACTAATAATAGTGAATACTGACAATGCTTGGGCCATGCTTTAAAATATGTGTAGTTAGCATCATTTCTGATAACATAAGTAAGTTGGTCAGTTGGGTGAAAGTTTTTCCATAAATTAAATTAATATAAATAAAGGGCTGCGAAGCAGCAACAGGCTCCTTATGTTCACAAGCAAAATATACTCGACAATACTATCGAGAATTTTTTTTAGCAATTTGAAAGTCCCCAAACAACCTCGTCTCCAGGACTCTTTTTTCCTTTTTGATAATGGCTTGTGTCCAGTTTTTCTTTTTACAATGAGAGTCTTGACTCTCATTGTGCAGGATCACTTCTGTTTGGTACGAGTTATTAGAAATCGTGAATTCGTATAAATGCATTCGTTTTTCAGCAAGTACAAACGGCATACAAGTTTTGAAATTTTTCTATAGAAAACACTACAAAGAGATAAAAGGCACGAAGTTTTTCCAATTTTCTCACTGCTTTTACATCTTCTTTTTTTTTTCAGGTAAATCAGAAGAAAAAAAATTTTAGCAATCTTTTTTTTAAAAAAGGAAAATATCCAAATTACGGTGGACTTTATTTTAATAAATAGTGAGTTTTCCTATAACTTCAGCAGGAACTAATTTTTGCAAAATTGACAAAAACTCATGATATTTGCAAAAAATAATTACCTTAAGTATATATTTATTTTTTCATATTGATGTACTTTTTTATTTATCTGCAGAGCACGTCAAATAATTATAAAAACTGACATTTAAAAATTAAACTTATGTTAGAGTGTTATAATGCCTATGAAATGATATCCTTACTCAAGGGTAAGGATATCATTTCATAGGCATTAGTGTTGCTGGTGTACAGAGATGACATATTGTATTGTAATAATGCCTTTACCATATTTTTCACACAATTGACAGTGCCAGTACACGTTTTTTTTTTTTTAATATGCAACCAAGCTACTGAGGGCTACTGCTGGGTCAAATTTTTAAGGAACTGCTTACTTATTAAAGATACTATGATAATCTAAAAAGCAACCTACAAACAGTTCTTTAAAAGATTGAAAAGTCTTTTAAAGAACTCTTTTTTGTAGATAATTAATGAATAACCTCTAATAAAAATCGTACGCGTAAGCTGGAGTCATGTTCTGTTGTCAATAAACCATTTTTACTTAAAAATTTTCAGTTGAAATCTTGTATCCTACATTATCCTTCACCACCCACTTGTCCTACAGAAAGTCGTTGAGTTTGCAGTTTTTTTGCAGAACGACATTGAAAATGGTTAGGTTAATTCAAAAGCTTACAAAAGTGGAACAATAGAGATGCTATGTTTGCACGCCCACATTAACTTCAAATTAGAACAGAAATAACTTTTGTGCGTCTGGAAATGTGAAAGGCTGCAAGGCAGTTTTAATCAATATATAAAACTGTATGCCCGTGGAAGAATCCACTGTATTTTTTAATCCATGCAACGTGCATCAAAAAATCAAACAATACAAAAGTGTCCAACAACTGCAGTATATATGTGACATTTAAAATTTAAATCTACTAAAATAATACTTGCTCTGACAATTCAAAAATCTCCTCTACCACAATATTTTAAGGCAAAATGTCAAAGGAGACTAAATTCGAAATAGCTCTTCCTGTCTATTTAATAATGGCCTTACGAACAAAGGTTTGCACAAAATAGTAGTTGTGTGGATAAATTCTGAATGAACAAAAATCAGTTCTTTTAGCATGTTGCATATTGTCTTTACCCACAACATCTTACACGAAATGTTAAAGTCTACAGTTTGGGAAGAAATTAAAAAATAAGTTATTTCTGTACTTTGTCAGGAGTTTTTTGCAGGTAGATAATTTTGTGAATCGAAAAAAAAACGTTTTTGTTTTTTTATGAAATAAATTATTAATTTTGTTATTAATCAAGAACGTATGTACTTCTGCCTATTGGTCAATTTCACTTAAGGACAAACTAATTATTACTGATTTTTTTTTTTTTTTTTTTTTGATTTACAGTTACCTTGGCCAAAATACGTGAAATTCCCGTCATAGTTAACCACATATTATTTTTATAGACTCAAAGTCATGGTTCATTGTTGCGTACCCGGATGTAAAAATACGCATCATCATAAAAACAAGAAAGATGAATGGAGCGGTCAAGATTCTCGAAACTATTCCCTCCATGATCTGCCGAGTGAAGATCGAATGGACGTGCGAGAACTGTGGATAATGGCTATAAACAGAACTACCCTACCAAAAGATGTTGCAGTGTGTTCTGATCATTTCACAGAGGATTGTTTTGATGAGAAGTGGGAAGAGTATAAACGAAAGTACGGACCAACCAAAGTTAAAAGAAAGTTGAAACTCGACGCCGTACCTACGATATTTCCTGGCAGGATTTTCATTCACGAAAAAGTGCAGCGAATCAAAGAGAACTGGAAGAACAAAGTTTTGCAGAAACAGCTCGAAATGGAGCGCTTGAGGCTAGAACGCGAATACAAGGACAGGTTTAAGCTTACGCAAACTGAGTGCACATGCAAGTGTCGTTGTAAGCTAAGGAGGAAGCACTTCACTCAACAAGTTAATTTTAATTTCAAATTCATGAACGATGTCGGGGTGCAATTCCCAACAGACATCACGCAGATGGTGAAAGACGATCACTCCTACACACAAGGTAAAAACAAAACAGGGAAGGTAATTAACACTAGATCGAGCGCTGCTGCTAGAGCTAAGCAGAAGACATCGACTGATAATTCTCCAGTTAAAGCAAGCACCGACACTGCTACTGATACATCAGATATCGAAACCAGTCTAAAGAGGAAGCTGGATGAGAGTCCCAAGAAGGAAAGTTCTACGGAGATTACGGAAAAGGAGTCCGACCCCAAGAAGTCGAAAGTTGACGAGACAGAAAAAGAAGACGATGATGAAGAAGAAGAAGAAGAAGAACAGGAGGAGGAAGAGGAGGAGGAGATACAAGATGAAGATTATATTCCTGAAAATGAAAAGCTGCAATTGGACGATGAGGAGTCTGGTAAAAGTGACAAAAGTAACTAGATGCATTTTTATGGCGAAGCCTGTGCAGTATATTTTTAAGAATATCTCTATCCTATAGTATTTTAAGGTTATAGAAAACATTAGAACTGACTTTTCTTGTAACCTATGTCTGTGTTTGTATGTTTCTAAAATTGAGAATAGTGAATGTTATGGTGTCGTATACCATGTTTTCTTTTACTTTTAATATCTTATTAATCTAATTCTCCAGAAATTAAAATTAATCTTAGTTTAATTTATTGTTATAAAAATGTATTATTAAAAGTTCCAAGCTCCCTCCCTTTTTTTCTTTTATTTTTATTTACTGCATACAAAATATAGACGAGTGGTTTTTCGTTTCTCACATTTCTTGTTTTTCACATTTTCTGTTTTTTTCATGTGAACAGAGTTGTCGGTTCCATCTGACTCCCAGAAAAAGTTGGTAATTCTTCAGAATTTATATGCAGTTCTCTTATACGCTTTTCCTTTTTTATATAATAAAACCAAAACCTGGTCATTATTTTTTTCTCTATTCTTAACGAACCTTTATTTTTAACCTGAAATCCCAGCCTTATGGATCATAGTCTAAAAAAACCCGTGTATTTTATCCATTCAAAAACCTATACACAAATTGCGTCATTTATATGAAGTGTCATTAACTCAACTAAAAGGTGTACATATTTTGAACGTTTTTTTTTTCGACATTGTTACGACAACTAAAGAATAATATAGTTTTACTGTGGTATATCAACTTATTGTCTGGACGTTGTTTGTTTGTTTCGACTGTTGCCTTTAGTGGTCAAATTAGTGGCGCCTCAAATTAGCAACGCCCTTGAATTAGCGCTGTTCGGAATTAGCACAGTGCTCGATTTAGATCGGCCATCGAAAACTATGACTTTCGAACTCTGTGCCACTAATTAAAAAAGTTAGCAGTCTTGTTTTGGCCCTTCGAACTACCAAAAGCGGTAAAGCGACAACGCTGAGTCGCAAAACAATTTCGTCACGCATGCTCAGTGACAACAAAATTAGCGTTAGCGCTAACGTTTCGTCCATTGATATCCGGCTTTACGTTGACCAAATCTTTAGACGTGAAACTGATCAGCCCTCAGACAGGATGGCTCGTCAAACATAGGTCAGTTGAGAATGTCCGTCTTTTGACGGATCCAACCCAAATGAACAACAAATGTAATTGTCTTAAGATGACATTTTGATTAGACAGGCCAAAGTACATAATTCTTGCGCTTCAAAACACCGTTTAACAAGATTATGTCCTGAGCGTCAGGCACATGCTAATTACTGGTGTTTTTATTCATACCCTGAGCGTCAGGTGTATGAGAGATGCCCTGAGCGTCAGGGGCTTCATCATGCCCTGACCGTCAGGCGCATGTTTCTTATTCACATGATGACTACACTAGAGATGCCTTGAGCGTCAGGCGCATCGACATGTCCTGAGCGTCAGGCACATGCTAATTACTGGTGTTCTTATTCTACAATGACTTTTATCATAACATTACTTGCCTAAACGGGTGACGAAGGAGGCCTAACACACCAAATTCCCCCATATTGTAAAAAGGAACTATTGCATAATTCTCCAATATGACGTGACACAATGTAATAACACAATAATAAATTCACATATGTAATCGACTGACACTGCCATACTTTATTGCACCAACACTCACAGCTGATATTACACAATGCAGTCATAAAAAAAAAAAAAATAAATGTAAATAAAGAAACTGTTAACGTTAAATAATATCAAGACAATTTAAGTATGTCAACAAATTACACTGAACACACTAAAGAAGCCTCACATTCCATAGCCTAGTGATCTTATTAGTCATTGGCAATATTATTACACCAGTTTTCTAAAACATTGTAATTAAGTGAATATATTTGCGATAACAGTCACATCCTGGCTAACCAGATCTTACAGACTCCAAATGAATTTTTTTAACTTGATATGAATGTTAAGAATGTTATTGTCCTATGAACTAAAATCATGTGGTGATAAGTGTGTAAGAGGATTCCATTTGTGTTTGATAGGAGAGATGTACTCTGATACTGACAATGGCTGAAAATGTCACTAATACTAAGTAATGCAACATAGTTTTTCAGAGACTACCCCATTCAAAGTGGGGCAGTCCGAGCATTTCCCGACTAAAGTTAAATGATACAAAATGGGCTCGATAAACAATTGACACACTGTTCGGAATTAAAAAAAAATAAAGACGAGTCGGACTAAACTGCAACGTTCCAATCTGTAACTACTTTGATTAATGCATTTGCAATGCGATCTTGTTTGATCTGACTCTGCAGCAGGAGTTGTTAACTGTTTATGGCTAGCTAGCTGCATTTTGATACTCGCAGCAAGCATGCATGAGTCAGTTTAATCCCAACTAGCTTGATGCATGCAATGTCAATTTACCATCATGTCAAAAGTTAGTCCTAGGTCATCAAATGATAAGGCAGCATGTAAAAAGAAGGTACAATGTGTTTAAAGATAGAACACAGTGTTTAAAGATGATCCGCCCATTTACAAGCCGTGTTCTAAGAATAGCCCACTCACATCAACTGGGTTTCTACACAAGTATATTTTGTAAGCAACCATTTAAAGGGCAATTGTTAAGCAAGTATTTTATTCAAAAGTAGAGTTGCTTATAAAAAACAACGCGTGTGGTACTATTATTAACATATTTTCGTTGTGGTAAATATTAGTGACTAGTGCTTAGGCCTCGCCTCGTTCGGCAGTCACAAAGTCTGTGATTCAGACCAGAGCGCAGGCATGTTTATCAAGTGCTGTATCAAGGCTACGAGTTAACCTATGCTAAGTTGGACAGGCATGCCGACATATACTTATGAATATATTTTCAAATACAAGATCCACATTGATTACAGTCTCCCCAACAATGAAACATCCCCAACTTTTATGAGCTCTCTTAACGGAGTGGCCGCCATCAACTTCATCAACAAGGCAAAATACCTTGGGAATGAGATTGGGCTATCCTGTGCAAAAAATTGAGAATAATAATTAAAAAGTTTCTCAACGCTCACATAAAAATCCACACGGGCGCTGAATTAAGAGGAGACTTTGATTAAAAATGTATCGATTTTTGATACTGCCTTATGATGTGATATTAAAATGTTTTAACTTCAACATCCCAAACTTAATGGAGAAGGGCGTTAAGTTTAGCATTTGTGGTATTCAAAAAAATTAGCCGTTGGCCCGTGGAAAAATCCACGGGTTCGCCCACCGCAGCCATGCTACCATTTTGCGTGACAGACAGACGGACGGACGGACAGACGTATACGGGCATTATAACATAGATTGTTAAGCTTCAATCTGTTTATTTGTGCAGAAGATAGATTCACACCGTATTGATGATATTTCCTTGCGTTTACTTTCGCTGTATTGGTAATGAAGAAATACACTTTTTTTACTCCAGATTTTTAAAAATCTGGAAAAACAAGAAAGAAAAGAATTGGATTAAAAACCATTAAACAAACACAATAAAAATTATATGCTAATTCATAACAAATCAAATTCAGCCTTTATTTGCTCAAATTTTTTGTTTTGTCTGAAATTATTCGATATACCAGATGATTGGGCCATTATTAGTCCCTCAAATATCACTTGTGTTCAACCTTCCCTTTTTGATATTGAGGTCGTCAAGTGACGGCTTTGACATCAGGCTACAAACCCTGGAGACGAGGTTGCGTGCTGCTATAGTAATGAAATTTTCACTAATATAATATCTAAGCAGCCTGGCATGTTTTAAAAGACTTTCCATAGTAATAACCAAGATGCTGACATCAGGAATTTTAATTTCACGTCTGGTTCTCTAATCATTGGAAATTCTTTGCAGTTTTTTGTTTGTTTTTGAAGTCATGTACGCACTTGATTATACAATCTTGAAACCAGGAAATCTTGTATTTTTTCTGATATCTGGAACGGATGTCAGAAAGATACACGATGCTCTGGGTACGAGGTTGCATTTTATATTTATGACGCTTGATGTGTGCTAGGCAACTATCACACCCGTCTTTTGCATCAAAATACCTTATTTATACATTACTGCCCTCCAATTCGCTGGCTTTAAACACTTGTCTTTTGTTATTAGTTATAAAAACGCGTAATATTTCTCCATTAAAGGCGTTTATTAAATATTTTGGTTTTAGGAGGTGGCCTTTTATTTAAAGGGAGCGTTTCAAAAAGGGGGCATTTAAAAAGGGGGCGTTTACTAGAAAGGTATACAATAAAAACAACTCAACCCACTTATTCGTTTGAAATTACAAATTAGAAACATTCTCCAAACCAAATAGTTGCAAAAATTTATACAGGATACAGCCACCTATCAATGTGGATCCCGTGTTCTGAGTGTATACATTAAGTACACACCACACTTGTGTTTACGCAGCGAACTCTATAATCAATAGAACAAGCAATACTAGAACACGTGCTTTTATGAGAATTTTCAAATCTTGGTTAATGTTTGATGTTGATGTTTGATATTTTTTGAGAACTTCATCCAATGTCTTTTTACGTGTTTCTCCAAAAAATTGCCAAATTAAAAATATTTTGACAAGAAATTAAAAAGATAAGAATATGTCAAAATAATCTTAGCCACATAGATGATCAATTGAATTGTTCACGATGATCAAAGGAATTCATTTACGTGTTCTCTGTGTGTAGTTTTTTTTTCTCAAAGATTATCCAATATCGCTTGAGCAGAAAGAATAGGGTAATATTGCCACCGACGAGTTTATCACGCTTCGGTTTTAGATCTTCTTTATTCAGTGGACTGGACCTCTCTGACTAAAAAAAGTGAAGCTACTCCGTTTGTTGACAGTGTTAAAAAACAACCACACGGCTTTTCTTACCTTTTATTTTTAAATAACTTCTAATTTGTTTCGTCTAAACGAAATTAACCTTATTTATTGAGAGGGACCATGAATACTGGAAAGCTAATCAACCTGTGATTGAATTTCTGAAAATCCCGCCCTTTTGCTTAAGAATCACGTGACAACGTGATACCGAGGTTATTTCTGCAAGGCCTGTGCTACACTAAAAATAAATCCGATGTGTGTTATGTTTGTTTTTTGTTTCCATTCTAGTTAACGTAGATTAGCATTTATTTTGAACTGGAGAAAGCTTAAGGATTTGGAACAAGATAATGTTGAAAATACTCGGATCGAAACTTCTCTTAAAAACACAAAAAGCTTTTTCATATCAATCGTTTTATCGCCTATTTTGGGACCATTCATAGTCTTTTTCAATAAGATTGTCCGTCAATGATACAATAATTTATACAGCCTTCGAAAAAAATGAGAATATTGAAAAAGTATTAACTGATGATCCTACTGCTATCAATAAATGATTAATTATCAAACTTGGTAAAGGTGATGCTGTTCAGAACCAGCAAAAAACGTTCAAATTGGATCCTAGATGTTAGATATCGTGATCACAAAATCCACGAAACAACTTCATACAAATATTTGAGATTGATTCTGGACCAGTTTTTATCGATGACTGGGAACTTCGTCAAAATTATAAAAAAGCTGATATGATAGTTGCGTTGCTACGAAAACTGGGGAACTACACCGGCCTTGCTGTGTCGAAATAAAATTACAAATGCATGATTCTTCTTGTACTCACGTATTTGTCTACAGCTATGTTATGTTTTACTACAACTCAAGTGAAAAGTTTAAAAAAGCCTTGAATCGAGAGTTTCTAGAATTGCTCAATCTCAATCAATAGCAAAGTCGATCACTGAGAAACGAAAACTAGTTTTGCACAGTTGTCAAACAAGTGTTGTTGAACCAATGTTGCTCATTTTACACAGGATATTTCGAGGTAATAAACCACGTCGGCAACACCTCAAATAATGGTTTGCTGGTGCGTCTACGAAAAGTGATTTAAGTTGTTGTTTTCGTTCTCAGTGATCATGAACCTTTTCACCGTCATTGGCTGGACTTTCGTGCAAAGTTGAAAACTAACAGCCGTTTCGTAGCGCCTTTAAACTTGAATTGGGCAGAAAAGCTGTCATTTTGGAAGTAACGAAACTATATAATGGCTTACCAATTGAACTCAAAAAAAAAAAAAAAAAGATTTGAATTTATTTAAAAAAGATTTTAGACTTCATTTTAATGTTTAATATCTAATATTTCCTAATGGCATCTATATTATAATGCCCGTATACGTCTGTCTGTCTGTCTGTCACATAAAATGGTAGCTTAGCTGCGCAATAGCGAGAAGCAGGCAATGTGGTATAAAAAAAACGGGCGAACCCGTGGATTTTCCACGGGCTAAGACTAGTTTTTATAATTGCTCTTCTTTTCCCATCTCCTTTGCTCTCAGATAATAATTCTTTTTCAATGTTTGTCATTGTGGTAGCCTTTGGGTCTCTCAATGATTTTTCAGTCTCTAAACGTTCGTATGGCGGAATGTTTTAGTATCTAATGTTGTTAAGCTGTATCATACATTAATTGATTTTATTTTATTCAAACACTTATTTCATCGATAACAGTATTTATATTAATAATGTATAAATATTCTAAATAAATAAATATAATAAATCAATAAATAATAAATTATTCTTTACAATTTGAAACCAACTTTAAACAAGAAGCCCTGGGGGCTCTAAGAATTTCCGCGCGCTACTAAAATATTTGATGAAAACCTAATTCGTTGTGTTATTGTGCCAAACATTCGAAGGGGTTTGGTGCATGAACCTCTGAAGATAAAGCACACTAGTGACATTATATCTTACAACAAACGCAAACAAAACCAAACGTGTCATTAAACTCACATTTTAAAAGAAATTGCTAACAAAAAATACAGCCTATCATTCATGGTTGAAAGTCTTGCGATTGAAACGTTTATGGTCTTAAACGGCATTAGTTGACAAAAAATCAAAATTTTGATGTGACCATCATTTTCAGCATACTTTTTTTATTAACTGTGTCAATTTTAGTCGAAAATAAAGCAGTTTTAATTTTTGGATAAATTTTGGCCTAAAATGGCATTTAAGTGACAAAAATCAAAATTTTGATGTCACCATTATGTTCAGCATACTTGTTTTCTTAACTTTGCCAAATTTTGTTGTTCCGGGCGCGGAAATTCAATAAATAAAATTAAGAAAAAAGCATACACTAGTTAGTTAAAATATTTTTTGGAAAAACTGTTTCACTGAACCTCGTCCCCAGAGTCTTGTGGCCCCTGAGCAGTTAACAAGGCAATATGCCCTGGGAACGAGGTGATTGTGTTTCTCAGTAACAGTAGGATGAGTGCGTTTTAATACTCAACGCTCTTATAAATCATCCTCATCCCCAGGGTTTGTTGTCAAAGCCGGTAGCGCCGGCCTTGATGTCAAAAAGGCAAAAGCCCCTGGGGATGAGGTTGCTTATAAACTAGTTTTTTTTCTATATAATAGCCTTTGTACGTTGAGATTACTACACGGGAGTAACCAACTTCGAAGTAACTGTACTAAAATTTGCAAGAAATAACGAATGTTGGTTATAATAAACATTTTTTTCGTTTCACTAAGATAAACCTGTACTAATTTGCTCTTCGCTAGTTCCCAGACCTGCGCGGTATGAAACTCCGAATGGGATTTTCTTTCATGATTGAGAATTACAGTTTGCTCTGGGTTTTAGGTAAGAATTTGACTTAAGATCAAATAATTGCGGCTGAATACTAATTTTTTTAGCAACGATTTTAGGCATTTTTAAAAATTGTGACTGTCTGCTAAGAATCTGTTAAACAATCCCACCATCAAATTTAAGGCAAATTTCAAGACGGCTGCAAAATGGCACAACATTTGAACCAACGTAGGTTGCCAACATTTGTCAGTTAACACCATTTATGTCTGTGAAAATTAATGAGAACGAAGTGTCGCTTATGCTTGCAACTTTGAACCCTGACAAAAAGCGCATGACATACGGCACAACTAAATGAGGAACTTGACTCTCTAACAAAGGCTTATGAATTCATAAATTGATTGTCACACACATGATGATGAGTAAGCATATATGTCATGTTATTTCAGTTTGTGTCATGTTACTTTGTTACTTTTCAACAGGTCATCGTTTTTTTATTGATGCAATTTTATAACCTCGTTTCCAAGGTCTTTTCTATATATTTATGTAGATACCTATACCAATCTCGACATCAGAGCATCCTGTAAATTCTTTGACATCGAGAAAAAATTGATAAATTGATAATGCTTTACCTGCGAGGATTCTTAGTTATAAACAGGGGTCAGGCAGGATCCATCAACTTCCAGAAGATCGTCCTTAAATTTCAGAAAAGCCCAAGTTGAACCCAAATATATCATGTTAGAAAACGTGCGAATTCTTTTAAAATATATTTTCAACTGTGAGCACATGCAGAAAAATATTTTATTTTCACTAAACCATATTTTTGGTTTAGTTACCAATATTTTGTACCGACCAACAAAATTTTTGTCAATTTTTTTTTTTGCCGACTTTTATAACCGATAAGGTATACATTACTCCGTGCCGCACTGCACACTTCCGAATTCGTTTCCAAGTTTATTTAGTTGGCGACAACCAATTAGTTCTAATGAAAACAATATCTACCTCAGTACGTGTGGTATCACTTTGCTATATTGCGTAACATAAAGTTTGCAAACAATACGTCGTATGATTTTTCATGTAGCTTTCGCACATGTGAAAATCTTTATCTACATCATTGCAAATTATTAACAATGAATTTATTAGAAGAGCAGAAGCAGGCTGTGCCAAAACGTTGAAGGTATAAATTTGATCGTTAGAAGCAAGTGAGCACACATTGATGAACATTTCAAGAAACAGTACAACGGATGACATTTTATGAGTTTACAGTAAATAATAAAAACCGGTACCATATAATAATCGCAGTATACGATACAGGTATTTGATTTATTCTTTTTGCATATGCTAGTAAAAAATTTAAATCTATTCAAACGAGTATGCTTTATTTCCACCTGTTTTAAGAAACAGTTATGGCTTGTATTCTGTAGCTTCAATCGAATGATGTTTTAAAATCAATTTTTAATTTATCACATATTATACCTTTGAAAGATCACACATTTTTTTCATTTTACATGAAGCATTTGAGCAGATCTCAAGGTAAGTCCACTGCTTTGTATATATTAACAATTGCGAAAAGCAACTTCTGCAACTTTTAGCTTTTTCTTTAAAACCACAAATAATAAAACCAACAGATTTTGCTAAACCAACAGAAACTATGTAGTTGTGGCGTAGCTTAGCATATACATGGGCTAACTTACTTGCATTAAAAATACTTAAGTTGTTGCAGGACTGTGTGACCAATGTAGACAACATGATGTGAAGTAGAAATATCTTTATCGATCGTCACAGTGCAAAACTTGGAATAAGTTTTAAAAATAAAGTCATTTTACTGGCTGGCTCCAAGCTACTGTAACTCCGTTCCTTTATCGCCAGAAATACGTATAGCATCTATACTTTAATACTCGTATACGTCTGTCTGTCACGCAAAATGGTATCGCAGATAGCGAGACGCACGCAATGCGGTATAAAAAGGAGGGGCAAACGCATGGTTATTCCACTGGCCACGGATTAGTTGCTCTGAAATAAACAGCGGTTCACAACGAGCTGACAAGACTACGTTTAAAATGCGTAAAGTCCAAGTTGTGGACTCGAACCTGAAACCTTATGATCACAAACCAAATGCGCTACCACTACACCATCTCCGCTTAACTGTGAACTAACTATTATCTATGACATTTTTAATATTTTATTCAGAGAAACAAAGAAATCTTTTTCGCCACGTTTTTTCCATGTTTCTACAAAGCGGAATAAGAACAAGACCCTTCGGATTTTGCCTACATCCGAGTTTAATTTTTTCCATAAAACAAGATCGATGCAAAATGGAAATGAACCAAACCGTGCAAAATTAATGGTGTGAGTTTTCATTAATGAGATCTGGAAGTTCAATAAGAACAGAATGAGACTGAATTAAGTTGTTCTTTTTTTCTATTAAGAACATAATAACAAAAAATAATTGTGAAAGGATTCTAAAATTAAGAACAGTCAATTATCTTGTAGACACTTTTAAAAGGCGTACATTACGACACTTGTCAGCAAAAAATAAACATATTTTAATATGAACTGCTTCTATTTGTTGTTTTTTGTCATAAAAACAATACAGGCTGTATTGCATGAAAGGAAATTGTACGACAGCTTTAATCTATTTCAAAAATTGCATTTCTTAATCTATATTAGACGTTGTAAGATACAAAGCATTTCAAAACCTTTATGTGCTATTTACGGATATCTTCAGTCTGAGTATTTTACGTGAAGCTTTTTAGTTTATGTAAGCAAAAGAGGAACATAATTGAAAGAAAGCTAAATTTAAATACAATGTAATTATCAAAAAATAAATTGCAATTACAAAGAATAAAAATATATATTTGGTTATAATTACACATTTTATTAAAACCAGGGAGTCCGGCTTCAACATGTTCTTACCTTTCCACATGTTTAATCTGGAATTTTATTTTATTTTTTTTCTTATATTGTGAGCGTTTTTAATTCATTTCACAATTACAACTTTTGTAATTTTTGCCCGGGCACTCTACCATGTTTCAGTAAAAATTTAGCCTTGCAGTTCTTATTTTCAGTTATTTTTGGTTTTAGAAGATTTTTCTAATGAAAAATGTATTAATAGTTACACTCAGGTCACATGAGTGACATGAACAGAGGAAAATAAATAACAGTGAGGGAAACTAAATATACAAACAACTAAACAATAACAAAGACTTTTAAGCAATCTTGACCTGCTTCTTTTAATTACAACACGCATTTATCCAAACTTTCCTCTAATTTTAACCCGAATGGCTATTATTGTTTCACTAGTTGTTGCCCGTGAAAAAATACACGGGTTCGCCCGTCCTTTAAATTTACCCGTCGCAACAAAGTAGATAAAAATATATCGCATTTGATATTCGTGTTTCCGTATCATGATTTTTTTAACCCAGCGGGGGGTCCGCGCAGAGACAGCACGTCTATTACATTTACCCGTCGCAACAAAGTGGATAAAAATATATTGTCTTTGATATTCCTGTTTCCGTAACATCATTTTCTAGTTTGGCGTGGGGTCCGCGCAGAGACAGACAAAATACGCCTATTATTATGGAGATTATCCTCTTTTATTTATCTGACTCCATCTTTTTCGTATTCTTTTGTTTATCTGTCTCAATTTTTTTGTATGCTGTAGTTTATTTGTCTCAATTTTTTTATGACTTATGACTAATCACAAACAAGAATAATTAAATTTTTGTACATATTGATTTTTTGGTAATAACACTGCTTTTAAATTTTAAACCGTTTTCAGTCCAGGGGTGAGGGGGATCTTTCCCGACCCCTTTAAACTAAAAAAGACTATACTCGTACCTAGTATGTCCCCCCCCCCCCTTATGTTCCTTTTAAATATAAAAAAATAAAACACAGGCCCCAGAAACGCGATTATGTAGATGACATTAAAATATATCTAAAATAAAATATTTATCTATCCTAAAAGGATAGTGCTGGCGAGAAGCTTTCACGCAACATGTCAACCTCGTCTCCAGGTCATTTTGCATCTTTTCTGACATCTGTACGGCGATATCTCGCCGTCCTGATAAAAAAAGAGACAAGTTTCTCTTTTTGTTTTTCTTACCTCCAAAATGTCACTGGAAACAGGTAAAAATAAAACTTTAAGATCAACAAAAATCCTTATGATACGTATTTTCTATGAGAACGTGGCTTGCAGGAATTATTAATGCTGAAGTGTTTTTTTAAAACTTCAAACGTTAAGATTGTTTTCAGACGTCGAAATGATATGTGTTTTCAATAGCAGAAAAGTGCTAATTAATGAGCACACCCTTTTTTTATTTTCACTAATAGACATGTATATTTTTTATTGCATTGATTATGGTCAAAGAACACAAACAAAAACATTTGACGTTAAAAAAGTGTGAAAAATATGAACATCCAGCTGAAATTTAGACGTGTCCTTTATAACTTGTATCTCAAAAAACTCCTTCCTTGCAAAAAAGTATAAGAACTGACAACTCCGAACAGTTAAAAAGAAGTTATTGTATGCATTACACGATCATAATTAACCAATCATAGTGTCTTTTTACCTTTTTTTTCTTAGAGCAGTTAAAAGGCTAAACATTTATGTGAAGGCTGACCAACAGCAGAGATGCCAGAGCCCGCCTTTCATACAAGAAATGTTGAACCGATTGGTTCGTTTAGAGATTCTACTGATGTAAAGAAGTTTCTTCCAGGAAATCTATATGAAGCTCTTTACAGTGATATTTCAGACAATTTGGATATTCACGATTTGATTAAAGTGGTTTCTAACAGTGCTTACCTTAACAATGCAGCATTTGGGCGTGCCTATAGCGATGTTTATAAGCTGAGTATGCTCCTTCGAGAGTTTTCCGAAACCAGTTCTGATGTCTTTTACGATCAAGTTTGTTTGCCCTTAGTTAAGCACAGTTATGAAGTAGCAGAGGCGTTCTTTCGCACTGAAAACGTTCTTCTGGTCCAGAATTGTACATTTGGAATGAAATCCGTTGCTGATTTGCTTATCAAGGAAAAACAACATGAAAGAATTGCCTGTTTAGATCCTTTGTATGGTGCCACGAAAAAGCTGTTGTCTTTTTATGAAGAAAATGATGACATAACTAATCTCATTCCAGTTAGTCCCGGAGAGAATCCATTGTTCGAAGAAGACCCGAACATTATCCTCAGTACTTTAGAGGAAGCTTATTCAGAATGCGACTTTACGGTTCTGTTTTGTGATGAAGTGTCAAGTCAAAGTGGTAGAGTTTTACCACTAAAGGCGATCGCTAAATTTTGTAAGACAAACAACATCGTACTTGTTGTTGATGGCACTCAGAGTTGCGAGTTATTTTTTGGTGACAATGTTGATGTGTTGAAAGAAGTTGATTATTTTGTCATGAGCACTCACAAATGGATAGGTTAGTAGGAGAATCTATGCAAGTTTGTTTTGTTAGTCAGTTGTTGAAAAACATGTAAAATATTAGTAGTTATATTGACAAATAATTTGAGAGAAGGGTAGAAAACGCGTTTTAAGGGGAGGTGGGTAGAATAATTGGAAAACGGGTGCAGAAAAAAATCCTTATGGTTGTTGTATTTAGTTAAAGAAATGACGTTACTACGCAACATTGTTCTTGATTCTTTTCTTTAGGCTACTTGTATCCAGATACACGTTTAATTTAACAAAAATTTGGCAAGGAAATGAGTAAATACTTTGTTCAATCTAAGTAAATTAATAATTATTCGGTACTAAGGGGTGAAGATGTAACTTGCATGAGGTGCCATGTGGCTTACAATTGTCTAATACCAACATTTTACACTTTCTTTAAGGTAACGTTAAAACATGTGGAGTTGTTTTATACAAAACAGAAGCACCATCCCCACCCGTTATTTCATTTGGTTGGGAACCAAGGAATGCTAAATTGGGTACAACAGAGAAGGTACGATCCGCTTTTCTCTGGCAAGGCATGATGGATTCATACTTGTCATACATTACCCTAAGTAAAGCACTGAAAATCTTCAAGAAGTATGGTGAAAAACAGTTTCGTTACGCCTCGAATCTCCTGCAGAAGAATATATCTGGTTTCTTCTCCCCTTTGTTGCCTAATACAAGAGACAGAGTGATAAATGTTGTAACATTGGAAAATGCTCAACTTGAACCGATTCAAGGCATCAATAAGATTCAAAACACACTTCAAGATTACGGGGTCTTTGTAAGCGTTAAAGAAATATCACAAGATTGCAGTACGAAAAAATCGTTTGGTCAAAAAGGTCGATCCTGTACTAGACCATCTGGTCAAACAATCTACTTGCGACTTTCTTGCTGGTCATACAACGATCAGGAAGATTTCAACTCATTGAAAATGATGACAAATAACAATTTGGAATTATCTAAATGTAGTCGTGAAGCAGTTCGTCATCAATTTTTATTCATGTTTGACCTGTATGAGAAACTCTTCTCCGTACTGGAGTTGGAAGCGTATTTTATTCGCGCTGAACCACTGAGACATCACTTGATCTTTTATTATGGTCACACTGCTGTGTTTTACATCAACAAACTGCTCGTGAGTGGAAATATATCGCGTTTTGATCGAATCGACAGCGAAATGGAGTCATCATTCTCAGTTGGGGTTGATGAAATGTCGTGGGATGACATATTGGAAGATAATTACGAATGGACAGGTTTTAACAGAGCCGAAAAAATATTGTATTTGGAAAAAGTGAAAAACTACCGGGAAAAGGTGCGTGACAATTTTAATATATTTGAGTATTGTTCTGTCTATATGTATATGGTAGCTTACTTCGAATGTTATCATCATTAAATCTGTCCACATCTGTCATTCAATCTGTTTTTTCACACACTTTTATGGTAAAAAAGCCGTTGACTGTTATGTCTTTTACATACAAAAGGTGAAAGAACTCGTGTTGGAACTGATTGATGCAAATCCTATTACGAGTCCTGTTGAGCCAGGTTCGCTTTACTGGATACTGCTTATGGGAATGGAACATGAGAAGATTCATATGGAAACGAGTGCAGTGATCATTTCACAGGTAAGCTATTAAGACGTTTTACATTTGAATTTAAAGGATAATATCCATAAAAAATGCACTTTTAAGTTTTGTACATTCAACCAGTTTTTAAGATTTCTATTTTTTTAGGTGCCACTAAACTTGATAAAGAACAAGCATACCTTTAATTATCAAACATATTGGAATAGTAAGAAATCTAATGCAGAGGCTCTTGGAATGCCAGATACTAATAAATTGGTGCCTATTCCAAGCGGGACTGTTTTATTGGGCAAGACAAACTTGGAGCAAGATTTGTATGGGTGGGACAATGAGTATGGTCACGAGGAAAAGCATCTGGAGTCATTTCAGGCCAGTCAAATGTTAGTTTCAAATGCAGAGTATTTGCAGTTTGTGGAAGCAGGTGGTTACACGGAAAAGAAATGGTGGTCTCAAGAAGGCTGGAAATTTGTGAATGACATGAAAGTTTCAGAGCCCCGATTCTGGAGAAACAAGAAACGTTACAGAGCAATGCTAGAGGAAATACCAATGCCATGGAATTTACCTGTTGAAGTGAACAACTTGGAAGCCCAGGCGTTCTGTAAATGGAAAGGTGCACAGCTCGGAAAGAAATTACGACTCATATCTCACGATGAATCGTTTCATATGCGTCAAATTGTGCAAAATGAATCTAGTAATACTAATTTAAACAAATATGCCTCGCCAACGCCTGTGAACATGTACGGAGGCGAAATCGATGGTGTTAAGGTTTATGACGTTTCAGGTAAGAAAAACGCAGTCGTCATGTAACTCGTACTGCAGTTTTGATCTACATAAGGTACAATGGTGGCACAATATTAGTTTTTTCAGAAGAAACAGTTCAGATAAGAGTGGAACCATTTTGATAAACAAACGTAATTAACTAAGCATAAAAAATTGATATAGATAGTCTTGTCTATTTACCTAAATCCGCCATGACTAATCGGTATCATACTAAACATAGGGAACGTCTGGCGTCACAGTGTTTCCATCTTGACCGTGTTAAAAGGATTTCGAATTGATCCTTTCTACAATGATTTTACATTGCCAACGATTGATGGTTTTCACAATCATATTCTTGGCGGGTCGTGGATTTCGATGGGAAATTGCGCCAATGTGAACGCTCGGTATGGTTTTAGAAGACATTTCTACCAATACGCTGGCATTCGTTACGTCTGCAGCGAGAACACTTACCATGAAAGGTAAGTTGCGTTCCATAAAATATCACATGAAACCTAACATGAAAAAACGATTTTAGCTTAATTTTATCAAAATAAGTATTTATTGGTGCGTGGTCTTGTGGTTATGGAGCCCGCTTCGCAATCACAAGGTTTGTGGTTCGTTTCACAGCGTGGTCAGCAAGTGGCTTTGTCACAGCTGCAGGGCAACCCATGTCATGATAGGGCAATTGGGTAGGCAATGCTAGTGTATACTTAATGTATGCATTCTAAACACAGGGCACACATTGATAACAGTGTTTCCAACACCAAAGTGGCTATATTCTGTATAAATACTGTGAATAATAAAAATTTAAACTGAGTGAAATATTACTTGCCACTGATTTGCTGACATCACCAATTATAGCATCCTCGTCACTAATATTTGTTTTCAGATGTCAAAGTCGTAATCTGTCACTTGACGCCTATTTTCAAAAGGCAAGAAGCTCTTTGGATGAGGTTGCTGATGAAGATTTCCTAAAATATTGAATTAAGAAGATAATCAACTCCTTGCTCCTGACCCCGCAATGTCAAAATGTACAGCTTTTTGATCCTTATTTCGCGCCCTTTATAGGCGCATTAAAGTTCTTCATAGCCTAATGAGGAATTGAAGATGACTTTGTTCAGGAGTACGTGTGTCGCCTCATGGTGCGGCGTGTGTCACCACATGATACGGCGTGTGTCATCACACGATGCTTATTACAAAGTAGTTTTTTATTTAATACAAAATTTATGAAATATACTTTCCGAGGTTGTTGCGGTTGATATGAAATTCCATTATGCGAAACATTGGTAACCAGAGTATCTAAGGGACAGTATAAAATTAGCGTTTCCTTGAAGAATCCCTTATATCAGTTATAACATTATTTCGTGTCATATAGAGCGAGGAGAGATGAGGGAAACATGAGGTGTTTTTCAAAAATAAAATGAGAATAACAGATATAGTTTCTCTTTCCTTTAACCATTGCGCTCCATCGATTTTATTAAAACTCAATGAGTTTTCTGTCAATCCAGATAGACTATTCTAATAATCTATTTATGATTCATGTTTACGTTTAAAATAAAATATGTCATCGCATCTCATTCACATCAAAAACATAAACAATCAACTTTCGTTTTTATTTATCTAAAAACATGGAGTGTAAACAATACTGATGTGGATGTTTGGAGAAGTATGTAAACGTTGAATTACAAACTGAAATATACTTTTTTAAGATATAGTTGGAGTAGAGATATAACTCTATAACCACTTTTAGGTACATTACTAGATTAATGTGTGCATTCCAGCAATATCTCACTGGGTGTACTAAAACAAAAACTCACGTGATTTCTCAATATTTAGGTTTTTGTGATTTTGTAATTCCTTTCCTTTTAGAGTACTAAATATGTTTGACCAAAACGAGCTGACCATGAAGATCAGTGAACATTATTCCGACTTCACTGAGAAACTTTTAGTGGAGAAGCAGCCAATAGAGAACTGGCCGAAACTTCTAGGTCAAACTTCTGTGCAACTGATAAACGAACATGTGAAAAATGTTGATAAGAAGCAGTCTAAGCTGTTGGTTTCCTTTGGAGGGGTTAGTTCTGTTACTTTATATCTTACATGTTAATCTTTTATATACACACTGCTTTATAACTAACCCCTTCACAAGCAATACTAGGCTCCTTTCCTTTAAAAAAGCCAATATGTGATAACCATTAGCCGAGCTTAAAGTGAACAAACTACAAAGAAAAAAAGGGAGAAATACAGCAGTTATAAATAAAAAGCATTCGAGATGTCTTTTCTGTGGTTCACAACCACAGTTCTTTATCACAGCCTCATTATCAGGCTTGTTTTATTTAACGTATTGAGACGAAAAATTATCAACCTTTATCAGAATCATCAGGGCTTGGTTTCGAGTAATCTGAAATATTTATTTTTTTGAAATTTCGAATTTCTAAGAATGATCCTTATATAATGAAACGTGTGATACATAACACAACTGAGCAAGAAAAATCTTGAATTTAGTCTTTCTAAACAAAAAGCAAGAGTTAGCCATTAAAAATCAAAATCAAAAAGTACAAATTATTGACCAGTACTTTATTAGCAAGTTTTACTAGTAATTTATTCAATTCTTTTGCATCTACTCTTTCAGCCTGGTAGAAGTACCCTTGAAATATTACGTGGTTGTCAAAACCTGTTCATCGACCACACAGATAATTCAGCGAATGATTTACAAGTCCTCAAAAGTCTTTTGGATGACACGAGAATCCAATGGTATCAACAATTAGAAGGGTTCATTGTTAAACCTATGGAATATCATTTAACAGAAACTTCCGAGAGTCTTCTGGCGGAGAAAAACAACACGGTCAACTATATGCAGGCTGACTACAACAACATGAGGTCTCAACTTGATAACTATGACGTCATTGTTGCTGATTTTAGACACAAAGATGGTGGCGCGGAGCTGCTGCAACTAATAAATCGATTAAGACGAGGAGGTTTACTTATATTGGGTAGCATAGATGATTTGTTGAGTGAAGATTCGTGTAAGAATAAGAACCACTCGATGTCGGTGCTGAAGACCCATTGCAGTCCTTTTATGAAAAACAATGTGACGGAATACGCGCATGTTTATTACGAAACGCGAAACAAACACCAGTATTTTATATCTCAACTTTCTGTTTGGGTGAAGAAGTTGGATCAAGACAATGAAGTGTCCCTTCAAGTTGAATCGAAGAAGGTAGCTGTGGACGAAGAATTCACCACAGAAAAGTATTATGAAGATGGAGACATCTTAGCTTCCTATAAGAGGTTTCATTTCGGACCAGGCCTGCTTTCAGTAGAGAATTTCCCACTTCAGATGGCTAAAGTTTGTGTGGATGCGTGTAGAAAACATCAAATCAATTTTAATACGGCGCTTGATGCTGGGTGTGGTCCAGGAAGAACGGCAATAGAGTTATGCCAACATTTCAAGCAGGTAAATATTCATGATATTGTGTGATGCCATTATGAAGCAACGTCAAAACGTTCAAAATTCTCTGGTAGTGATTGTTCTTGTAGCAACTGAAGTTTTTTTAAACAAAACAGAAGTAAATGTAAGAAAAGGTAACAGACGCAAATACTGACATTCGTAACAATATTACATTTCAACTAGTCAACAGCCCGCCCTAAAGTTTGCCCTTCATACATATCCCGGTCATTAGATTTTGGTCCGTCACTCAACCATTGTCTTCAGAACTTTAAAACGTGGCTAATTAATGAAATGTGCCTAATTATATCTGGTTTGTTATTCTTACAAGGTAATGGCGTATGATTACTCCCAAGGCTTTGTCGATTTGATGCAGAAAAGCAAAGCGGATAAAAAACTGGCAAATTTATCAGCTCGGCAGGGTGACAGTCACAAACAAGTTGAAATGTATGCAGATCAAAAGTTTGACTTGATTGTGGGGTGCAATCTTATCGATCGACTTCATAGTCCGAAGGATTGGGTACTTCAGAGTAAGGTGAGTCTTCTGCGTAGAGATATGTAGGACTGACAATTTCATTCATAAGGTCCCTTACCAATGATGCTAATATGTCGGCAAAGATACAAAAATGCCCTGTGGAAAAGTTTGGTAGAATTAAACGTTGGTTATTCGCGGAAGGCGATACTCTCAGAATATTTCGTAGGCGTTGTTTAGTGAAAGTTTTTGCTCAATCATCTTTAATTAGAACTTTATTCACAAAATGTTTATGTTTGCTAACATTTCTGTGGTTTAAGTATGTAGCCAGATTAAGAAAAGGAATTAATTTTGTGTCTGAGTAGTTTCACGTGTGCTTTTTATTCGAAGTTAGCCTCTAGTATGGTGTTAAATTGTCTTACAATGTTTAATTTCAGAACAGATAAGACAGGCTACATTAAAAACGTCTGGTTCCCAGCGACTTCTTCATTTCGCGAAATCTATAAAGACCAGTAGTTAACACGTGGAAAAATTCTCAATCCTGGGCTCGTCTACGCCTATGAACAAGTGTTTATGAAACAGAAACTGAAGCAGCGTTAAATTTTAGTGTTACTTTTGAAAATTGCATGTACTCATTCTCGTCCCCAGAGCTCTTTGAGATTAAACCTTTATCTTAAAGAGCTCTGTGGTCAAGATTGGCGTATTCTTTAAGTTTTAAACTATTGTCTACAAAGTGAGAAGGCGAAAAAAAGGTGAAGCATGCTTTAAACGTCTTTTGACAACTTTTAGGCGATGTTATCTTCAAAAGGATTATTGGTCATTGCTTCACCTTACACATGGAAGAGCGAACATACAAATGTTGAGAATTGGATAGGCGGATTTAAAAAGGATGGGGAAGATTTTTATACAATAGAAGGCCTTCGCGATTTACTGTTGCCAGATTTAGTGTTACTTGAAGAAACCAAAGTTCCATTTGTTATCCCAGATGCAGACGGGACCTTCCAGTATACTTACAGTAACTGCGCCATCTTTGGAAGACGTTAGACCATGTACTTTTCGCGCGTTAATTTTGTATATAGGCTTAAAAAACATGATTTACAAAATGGCAGACATTTCTTAATGTGGTTAGATTTTAATTAGATTTTAATGATGAATTTAAATTTAATCTATTTTTTTTTTAGAAATTTATGTAACGCATGTTTTATTTTCTGAGTAGACGAATTTTTTTGTACATAAATATAGACAAAATCATATTGCGAGCAAATTTTTTTTGCTATTGCGAATGTATGCGGCATCGACTTTTTGTATTAAATAATTTGTGATTTACCCGGGTCACATAACTTAACGTTGGAACATCGAGACCGTCAAGTAAGCGCTAGTGGCTTTGAATTCAGGATGAGGATGTCTATTTGCTTATCTTCAGTGTTTTTTAGTCAAATTTTTATATCGTGCACATTTTTTAACAAGATAAGATTACAATTTTATTTTGTTATGGTGTTATTTCAAACGTGATTTCGAAAGACAGGATGTAGATCTTCAGTGAATTTTTTAGAATTATTTAGCTGTTTCAAAAATTTATAGGCTTCATTTATTTATAACCTTTGGTATAAATACCAGAATAGATGGATTCGTAACCCCAAAGACTTTTTATGTGTTCCTCCAAAGAATTGCGAAATTAAATATTTTGACAAGAAAATCGATATTCATATTTCAAAATAGTCTTTCGCCATAGATTTGTAGAACATTGTTGGACATGAAGAAATTAGATCAATTGGATTCTTCATTATGTCGGAAATTACCAAAGGAATTAACTTACGTACACGGGGATTTGAAATGTTAGCGGGAACAAATCCGTCCTATATGTAGTCCTTTTTTTTTTCTCAAAAGCTAATCCAATATCACTTGAGGATAAAGAATAGATGTTCACATGTTCATCACGCTTCGGTACTAGATATTTTTTATTCAGAGGTAGCATGGAGTGGACCGCTTTTGCTAAAAAAGTGAAGCTGACAACGTTAGTTGACAGTGTTAAAAAAAATCACACCGCTTTACCTTTCACATCTCCGCACATACATAGCTCAGCTATTCTTGGCTTTTATTTTTAATTAATTTCTAATTCACTTCGCTTAAACGAAATTGACCTTATTTATTTTTCCATAGACATTTTTGGGTGGGTGAAAGGGACCATAAATACTTGAAAGCTAACCAACGTGTGATTGAACTTCTGAATATCCCGCCATTTTTTGCGTAAAGGTCACGTGGCAACGTGATACGAAGGTTATTTCTGCAAGGCTGGTTCTACACTAAAAACTAATCTGATGTGTGTTATGCTTTTTTTTTGTTTTCATTTTAGTTAGCATTTTTTTTTGGAGAAAACGTGAGGATCCGGAACGACATAAAATTTAAAATATTTGTATCAAAATTTTTTTAAAAAGCTTTTTATATCGAACGTTTTATCGCCTATTTGGAACTGTTACTATTTTTAGTCTTTTTCAATGATATTTTCAATCATGATCGACTTTTTGTCTTAGATATTTCGTGATTAACCCATATCACATAACTAAACGTTGGAACATCGAGGCCACCAAGTAAGCGCTAGCGGCTTTGACATCAGGACGAGGTTGTCTTTTTAATCATATCCAGTGCTTTTTAATTGAAGTTTTATAAGGTGCACATTTTTTAGCAGGATAAGATTACAATTTCATTTTGCTATGGTGTTAATTGAAAAGTGGTTGCGAAAGGGGGGACGTAGATCTTTAGAGAATCTTCTTAGATTAATTTTTTAGAATTATTTAGCTGTTTTAAAAATTTATAGGCTTTATTTATTTATAACCTCAGTAAATATACTAAAATATCATGGAGAAGATTTATCTGTTGATTTGATTCTCAATTTACCCGTTTATGCTATGGCAATGAGTAAATAGAAAAAAAAGGATGGCGAAACAACGGTCAGATTTTTGTTCCATTTTTATCACTTTAACCATGGCATAGACACGTGTGTTGAAACAAGATGTAAATAGATCAAGCACTATTTCATTTCTACGAACGTATGCAATACAAAATTAAAAAAGATTGTCAATTTAAAAAATAAAAACCCAAAACGAGAAGGTGCGAGCACATATATACATATGCATTTTTCATCTTCATATTCAACATCATTGCCAACAGAACTCTTGAACTTTTTTATATTAATATTTTTCCGAGAAAATGGCTAAAATTGCAGAAGCAATAGCGCACACACTAGCAACCCAGCCCAAAATAAAACTCCATCCAAATTGATGGGCTTCGGGTAACTCGAATTTTCCAGCATACACGGATAAAGCAATAATTTCAAAAAGACTCGCTAAAAACATAGGAAACGTAGCTATGATTCCTCGAATCTTTGGCGACCAAAAACCAGCGGCGAGTAATCCGATTCCGACAAAGTTCGCTATGATAGCCAAACATACGAAAGCTCTGACTGCGTTATGCCAGACGTCTGTAGAATCATCATAAGAAATAGATGAACAACCATGAATAGGAACACATATTCTCCATATACCTATGGAAGAGTCAGGATACATTTTGTTCTTCACCCAGGCTACGCCAATGGTCGACGCCCAAAACAGCGTGCACGTGACAACGGCGATTGCCAGTGATATACTTCGAATAGCTACCATCTTTTTCTATCTAAACATCAAGACATGAGGTTTTTCAATTCGCTTATCTTTTTATATTTATTGGCATAGTTAAAGAAAGCTACGTCACTGTTTCGGAACAACATTCGTGTAAAATTTCTAATTTTTATGGAAGTCCGGTAGAAAATTATTTTACAGGAGTTTAATTTCACAATTTTAGATTCTCCAGTAGTAACTTTTTAAAAATTCACCTAGCTTAGAACTCTCTAATGAATTTTCTTAAGTTCAAGAACACGTCAGAAAACGTTTAAAACATGTCCAAAACTTCAACAGTGATGCAACCTCGCACCAGGGCTTCCTTTATTCCATGGAAATGATATTCGCCCAGTATTTCACACCACTGTTGTTCACAATATGTTTGTATTTTCTACTTTTTATTTTTTTCATCTAAACTAACTTTACCATCGCTCATATTGGCTGCAAGTGAAAACAAAAAGTGTAAAAGTTGATTTAATTTTTTCCTGATATGGAAACTTAAATATAAAACTATGTTCTGTGCGTGTTTTGTGGTTCTTACGCTTAAGCGAAGATGGTGTAGTGGTAGCGCATTCGGCTTGTAATCATAAGGTTTCAGGTTCGAGTCCCCACTCCGGTGCACCTTAAATGGACTGTTGTCAGCCCCTTTGGTGCCATCTACTGACCGCTAAGCGGCATGTGTGTCACAAGCAAGTTTGAGAAATACTCTACGTATCTCTAGCGGTAATGTAACATAGTAACAGTCGGAGGGGAGGAAGAGCCAACCGTTAAGATGGAATCCCAAAGTAATTTAAACTTCCCTTTACTTACTCACACCTCACACCTGATATGGAAGAGATTTAGACTTAAAATAGAGAAGGTTCTAATCTTACATATTTTTGTAGAAAGCCTACAAAAAACTTGACTAAATTTTATTTAAATGGTAATAAAATTTTACCTCTGACTCTCTTTTCTCTGATGTGTCCAACAAGTTGAGAAAAAATCAAACTGTGACATGAAAACCTAAATCTTATTCAGCATACAGCATAGGAAATTGAAAATCAACAATGTACAATGTTACTATGGTGATATTCTGTTTACGATGAATCATTCATTTTAAAAATGTAGATGTGCAAGTAAAAATAAACTTGATCACGTGACCGAAAAACCGCGATTTTTTTTGATTCATCAAAAATAATTTGATGGCGAAACTCTTAAATAAATATTTTTAAAAACAAAACGGAAAACGAAATAAATTGATAAATTTACGGGAAAGAAGGTTCCATGCTTAACGATTGATTGCATCAACACGGCGTATTGTATCTAGCATTCCACCCGTAACACGCAGTAAATAAAAATCAAACAAGAAACGATAGGGCGATGAAACAAGAAGAATATTAACGGGAAACAAAATTAAATTATTCATAGTAGAAATCGTAGCCATCGAGCAAAGTAACCGTCGAGCAAAATATGAACGACAATACACCTTTCCCGAGACTTATTCTTTTGATGTGCCGCAACTTTTTCTGTTGAGTTTTATGAAAAACGGACAACAGATTTGAATTCCTTATCAAAAATGTCATAAACAAAGAAAATTTCGAAACAATGCAGCAAGTAAACAACTTGCTATTCTAATTTAAAGATTTGTGGCATGTCCAACCTCTTTTTGAAAACGAGGCGGGACATGGTAACTTGAGCATTAAGAAGACTTTAACTGTGATATATATCTCCTCAAAATAGCACTTTCTGTTGGCGTATCAAGTTAAACTTTTACACATAAATTAAACAAACTATGCTGAATTCAAATACGGTATTCATATTTTACGACTTTAAAAAAAGTATGACTCATGGTCTCGGGAAAGGTGTATTATCTAAAAATGAATTGCATTGCACACAATGTTAACATATTGATACACATGTGAACATTGTTCAAGTGGTCCTCACTTTCAAAACCCAATAGAGTGTAGGGTACAACACCAAATTTAAGAAAATTTTACCACCCGTTTCAACTTATTGCCCCCTCCAATGTTAAAAAAACAGAAAATCCACTTCATCATTGTACCACTGTACATTGTGCCAATTCAGTTAATATTAGCTATGAAATTATTTTAAGAAAAACTTAGTCCTGAACCCCTCTTAATTAACTGAGACTAGATCAGACAAAACTCCAGCTCGATATCTCGAGCTAAAAGAGAACGTGTAAATTTTCAACGCCATTTCCCCCTGATTTGCTGCTGAATTGAGCATGTCGAGTAGTTATAGAAAGATTCAGGTCATGTACAAAAATTTTGACTACTTTTTCAGATTATAATTGCAAAACATTTTAAAAATGCTTTTTGGTCCATGAGCCAAAATTTGGCCGTATACGGTTTACAAGTCATCTTTCCCGCGTTTCTTTTCGTTTACTTTTTTTCAGCTTATATTCGAACGACAAACCAATCAAAGTGGCTATAAGATCCAACAGAGCGCCTGCCCAACCAATAAAATAACACCATCCATAATGGCTGTCCTTGTTACCAATGACTTTTTTCATATATAACGTTAATGCTGCTACTTCGAGCGAAGTTGCGACGAATGTTTGAATCGATACCGAACGACATCTAATCGACTTCGTACGAATGCCACATAATGACATTGCGAATGCTGAAAGATTTAAAGCAATAGCTACTAGCGTAAGAATGCGAACTGCTAGAAGCCAGTGGTTATCATCGAATGACTGAATCGGCTCGCACTTGATATCGATCGCACATGAGCGCCATAATCCCGCACTTGTTTTGGTCATCCCCCGTGCAGTCACCCAGACATTTCCAGCATTTGCGAGGGAGAGTAGCACGAGTGCCACAATGCAAAGCAATGATTGAAGAACGCGATATAAAGTTTCATGAAGACCTGAAAGTGAAAATCATGAAAATTATAAACATTATATTATATATTTAAAATTAATTCATTTTTTATAAGAAGTCAACCTTTAAGAAAGCTTAGGCTCAATTTTTAGGAAACTGTTAAAAAACTTTAGCATGCTAAGTCACAACCTCGTCCTCAGGCTCTTGTGGCCCCTGAGCCATTATTACAAAGTGGTGGAATTTATTAAAAAAGCAAAATGCCCTGGGAATGAGTTTGACCAAGTCTAACATTAAGAAACCTATACATACAACAGAATGATATGTACAAACATAGCAGACATTGCTCATATCATATCAAAACCATCAGCCTTTTAAACTCAAATTATCAACATTTTAAGAAAATGCTAGCATATTTAGCTACGCTATCTTCGAGGAGGATATCAAATTCAGTTTCTCTCAAACGAAAGCTTAGACACAAACGAATGTCAGAGCAAATCGCTAAAATTTAAAAAACTTCATGGCAAACCCCGAATTACAATCAACCAATGAACACAAAGTCGGCGTGGTCACATCTCGATTTTTTAAATAATACAACAATTAATTATATCTGTTCGAGTGAGTGAGGCCATTCGCGCTTTAAACAAGGGATTTCCCGATATTGAACACGTGAGCCAAATAGAATTAACCAATAAAAAAGTCCGTTCAGTACATTCGCCGCAAAAAAACCGTGTAGTCTACATAACGTTTGATAATTAATTAATTATAATACGTTTCTAGAGGAATCATGTGTTGTCAAGATTGTCATCGATATTTTTGTTATCCACGTTGTCGAAAAAAAAAAGGTTTTATATTTTTCCAAATTTTTAACAAAGCTAAAAAGCAACTTTTTATGCTTAAAAACAACAAAAACAATTTTGCTGGTTTAAATTTACATCAAGCGCGGAGGGAAAGTTATTTTTTGACATTCCAGAAGGTGAATTTCTTAAAGATTTTCTCTAGCACGTCGAACCCAAACTTTTATTTTCTTGCCGACGGCCCTGTTTTCACAGCAAGTGCAAGGAAAATCAATTGTTATTGCTACAAACGCTTAACACAATAAGTAACTTTCATCTGCTCTCCATCTTCTAGCTACTTTATCACCCCCGCTCCCAAGGGTTTTTGTCAAAAAGACAAAAATCCCTAGGAGCGAGGGTCGCTACTCTATAACTAAAGAACGCAATCTAGTTGGTTTCATTTGCTTTGGTCCAATTCCCTAATCCAACTGGTATTACGAATCCAAGTTTATCTATCGTCTTTCCTTAACCTTTTCATCCGCATGTCAGAAATGCTTGACTCGTAGCCGAGCTTGCAGTAAAAATAATTTTTTGCGTAAATCTTTAAACCGACACTTAAGCTTGGTCAAATCTTTCACAGATCAAGTGTTTTTTAACTGAAAGAGTTCCTTTGTGGGTCGCTAACACACTACCTGACAGGGAGAGGGGACTAGATTACACAGAACTGAGAGACCATTAAACAATGTGCGACAATATGCACAAAGTAATTCTTTTAATTTTACCATTGGTATACTTGTCCGTCATGATCGAAACATTGAATAAAGCGTCCATGCTGTACCCCATAACATGGACACTTTATTTATATTTTCTCCAGCAAACCTTTTTCATTGTTTAAAATTCCGACAACATAAATTACTTGCTTACAAAGATCGTGAAAGTTCTTACTTGTGTCATGATGAAGAAATGGGTGACGATCCATAACTTCCGGCTTGGATTATAAAATGCTTCTTTAAATTTATTTTTTCTTAAAATATCTTTTTAAATTTATATTTTAATATATATACCACTTAAACAAAAATAAAAATGTCTAGAAATAAAATTTTTTTGATGCGGTTTAATCACACCATGTTGGTTGATTGAGCTTAAAAGTGGTATTGTTCTATAATTTATCAAACATACAAACACACAAAAGCAGCGTGTCTACCATTATGGATTTCTGTCACTCCCTCATTTTTAGGGGGAAAGGCAGTAAAATCTGCGGGTTCACCCTTGAGTAAGTTATTTGCCCTGTGGGGATTCGAAATAAAGTTGCAATGGCAGCCATTTTGAAAAGACAAACTACGAGTGTCAATATAAAAGAAGATAAAGACAACGCCATTCTTTCTGTCGTCTGTTGTACAATGCATTACATATGTAAGGGAAGAGGGCGGACTGGGGCGCAACGCCATTCTTTCTGTCGTCTGTTGTTTAATACATTACATATGTAAGGGAAGAGGGCGGACTGGGGCGCAACGCCATTCTTTACGTCGTCGGTTGTTTAACGCATTACATATGAAAGGGGAGAGGGCGGACGGGGGCGCAACGCCATTCTTTCTGTCATCGGTTGTTTAATGCGTTACAAATGTAACGGGAGAGGGCAGACAGCGGGTGTTAGAGGACAAACAGAATTACAGATCACGGATGGAAAGATTTCTGAAGTTGAACGTTTAGAAAAGCAATTCAAGTTAGTACTGATCCATTATTTTGTGCATTACAAAAAAATATATATATATATACAAAGTAAATATAACACAAAAATTTACAAATAAACCAAAAATTTAACAATCGCAGCGAAACAAAATGATTGTTAGAAAATTATGAAAAAATCGCGGCGATACGTCAAGGCATTGTTTATCACAATATTTAATCCATTAGTATTTTAATTTTTTGTATAAGAACACCAAAATTCCAATCAAGCTGGTCATTATTCTTATTTCTCTATTGTTCTAAACAATAGATCTATTGTTCTAAACAATAGATCTATTGTTTTTAAACCTAAAATTCCAACCTGGTATTCTATAAAGCACATTCATGTAAAAGAAAAATTTTGTAATAAATTGTTTTGAAAAACCCACAAAAAGTAATGCACTACTTTTCGCGACCAGCGAAAACGCAAAATATTCAGGCAATAAAATATGCGCTAAAAACAAAGGAAAACAACCTCAATACATAAAACGATAATTGTTAGATATTTCTAGATCTAACCGTATAAATAAATGCTATTTCATAAATTCAAAATTATCTTGACTAAGGGTGTCTTCTGAGTATTTTAAACCTTCAAGGTTTTTAAGCCTTTTTTCTAGTTTTTTCAAGCTTTCTAGCTACAACTTTGCCATATTTCAAGGTTCTTACGAACATAAAACAAGGCACAATCAAGGCAAAAAGCTCTTTTAGAAAATAATGGATGTAAGGTTTTTAAGATCTCTTTGTTTAAATTTCGCCAATAAGCGAATTTCATTTTTTTGCGGATTAAGGACATTTCAAACGTTATTTAAATAGAAAATTAATCTGTAATATTTTCTTGTCAAAAAATTGTTGCACTTTATTCATGCAACATGTTGAAACAGAATTAATTCTGCGAGAAATCTTCTAAATTTAAAACCTTTGCAGTGAAGCCACAATTTATTGAATAAAAAAAAGATGGCGTCGTTTTTCTCGCCTATTTTTTCTCGCCACCTGTCTTACATGCATCATCCACTAATTCATTATACTGCTTTGGATGGAAATCAAAATTCTCTTCGCGGGTTCTTTTGATAACAACGAGCAACCATGTTGCTTAAACACCTCTCTTCACTGGTTATATATATTCTTCATAATCTTTCTTGGTCGACAAGTCCACAAGTGATATTTCTCATTAAAATTCCGATTGTTTACCAACAACAAAAAACAACAGACAGAAAAACTTATAACAAATCTTGACATTCATCTATGTCGTCTTGGTCTGCGAAACTAAGGCGTCTAACTACTACATATCTATTTATTACGTATGGTCTTTCTAACAGACATCTGGTAATGATTTTTACAGTCTTTTCATCAACGGTAAGTTACCATTACTAGAGGATTCTTTTTTTTAGTGCGAATTAACATTTTTCAGTTGCTGTCTTTTCCATATGATAACAGTTCCCTAGAAATGATAAATCAATTTTGACGGAAACTATTATTTATTTATTCATTTATTCATTCATTCATTCATTCATTCATTCATTCATACAATATCAGAAAGACTTAAACAGGGTTACTATAGAAAAACAATTGAAATTCTAGAACTTTAAGTTATTATTCCACAACTCAGGATTTTATTACCAGCCTTATATCAACAACTAACGTGAGGTATGTTAGCTCAAAGAGAGTAACACCAAAACAAACAAATTGCGAGTATTTTTTAATATGGTTAACTACACCACGGAAATTTGCCAACCGTACACATATCGCATTTGTTAGTTCGTGCATAAATATTTCGTGAATAAGTAACATGACTTCTTTTTCGCACACAACCAGAAGACGGGCGTTATTAGTATAGACATTCAATAATTATAATTAAACAATGAAAAGTGTAAAAGAAACATTAAATTTTAAAAAGACAAAGATAAGAAAATCAACTTGAAAAACAACAAGAACACTTTTTCAAGATTTTTCAAAAACATCAATTTTCAGGATTTTTTTCACAATACGATACCTCTAAATCGCACGAAGCAAGCAAACTTTCGTCGTAATTCCAACAAACATCCAAAACAGGGGAAGAGTGACCAAGTAGTGTATTTAAAGGTTTTTGTGGCTCATCAATATTAAAGAAGTAGACAGACATGTCCTCACTTCCCGTGACTAAAATAAACAATTTGGAAACTAGGATAGTAGATACACTTCTTGCAACACTAGGTTAAGCAAGACAAGCTTGGTATAAGCAAGCAAAGATTTAGAGAAAGGCAATACATACCTACGCATGCGCCTTGTCTAAAAGACATAAGCGGGCAAAACGAACTTCTGATAGGATATTTCTGATGGGCAATAGGGAAAGAGGCTTTCAAATGAAGATGACTGTTGAAACCAGATATACTAAAAAAATAAAAACGAATTTCATTATACAGAAATTAAAAAAATGATAAATGTCTGATAGCAGAAACTCGTTTACGGCTTCACTTAACACCTACCCATATAAATGTAACGCGTTTGAAGCACTGGAAACTAGTAACGATGGGTCACGTGCTTCGCGACTTATCCACGTGCGAGCAGATATTGAGGTGATGCAGTTATTTTCAGACAGTGATATTCTAAAAGAAGGAATAGCAAATTGATACAAATGTATACGTTACATAGGTATTTTTTTTCTTCTTGTTAATGTCACTGATATACATTCGAAACAATACTAGTAAAAATAATTAAGAAGAGGGAAAGAAAGAAAACAATGATTCCACTAATCTTAGAGATGAGCTGTCTCTATATATATTTTGTGAAGAGGATAGGGGTGCTCGGTCGGCAGTTTAAAATTCATGACTGTCTGTGATTTACGGCAAAAAAATCCAATTCTTGAACATTATAAATCACTACGAAAGTTGAAGGAACCTGCTAATAACAGGGGCCAAACATTCCAAGGTAAAATTTAGATACCTGTTAGACGTATTTAGGAAAACGTTGAATTTTACGTCTACACAAAGTATTACTAATCATAGAACAAGAGAATGAATAGCAAAAATCATACTTTTTACCACGGGACAATTTTCCTGTGACAATATTGAATATAAAGGAGGTCACAACACCCTAAAAAAAATGAAACTCACAACTTGAGCATGATAAGGTGAACTAACAAAAATTAGAAAACTAAAAACTGAGCAGTTGAACAAAATACCATGAAATAAGTCTTTTCATATTTGCAAAAAGGTTGGTCTCCAACACTACCCTACAAAGTTTATATAAATAACACATTTAAACTAGATTAGAATGTCATTCTGAATGCTCTCCACCATGGCTGCAGAAAATATTCTTGACGCCCTCTAAACCACAAATGCACACGCATGGAAAGAGACAAAAAAAAGTCCAAACCATCAAAACATAAAAAAATATATATAATATTAGTAATAATAATAAAAAGCCGGTGGAGAAAGGTCGGAGGTTCCAAACATTTGTAAGGAAATAAACATAGTGTCAAACAAAAACAAAACATTATACAAGATCTTACCTTTTCATCGCCAGTCCATAACAGCGTTCCTGAAAGGTCAAATTCTAAACATCGAATTGACGTGGTTCCTTTGGCGACGCCGTCTTTTGTGCATTTTCCGGTCGACATGTTGAAGACTTGCACGTGGCCCCTTTTGTTCCCAGTCTTTTTATCAGTCAAGAAAAAACATGTGCAGACAATTATTTTGACTGTATTGCACTGTAATAAACTGTGTCTAATTTTTCCGTTTCATAAAGAAAGTTTAAATTATTACCAAAAATTTCATTGCAGTTCTATAATTTCCCTTTATGGGCTCTAAAAAACATAATTAACCAATCAAAAGCAATTTTTTTTAACTCAAAAACCGCAACACGTCTCAATGTTCACAAATATTAATTCTGAAAGATTTACTTAAAATACGCAGCATAGATCAAAAGAGTTTTAACAGAAAGATTCGAAAAAAGATACAACAATAAGGTTGTTATTTAACGGCATGAAACGACAAGCATTCACTCCTGAACCAAAATTATCTTTTAAGACGCGTAGATTTTCCCCCGTTGCCGGATTCCATAACTGCGCAGAACCATCACTCGATGCTGACACTAGCAAATCATTTGTAATAGACCAATCAAAATCTGAAAACAATAATAAAGTCTGAGAAAAAAAAGAACAATAACAAACCAGTTAGAATTTGCCCAAATATTATTAGTTGAAATTGTTTACCCAGGATAGCGTCTTCAGTTCCTTTTAGTACTGCTATCAACAAGGGTCCTGAGAGGAGGGCCCTAACGCATTTAAAGCTCGCAGTTAAGCTAGGAAGTCGTGCAAGCACAGCGATCGCTCAATAAGACAACCGCCTAAGATATCAATCCTAATCTCATCCTGAACGGTAAGCAGAAAATATAGATTTACACTTTTAGAGTCTCTGACATGACTCAGCCGGAGTTTGAGTCCAAGACCTCCCGCAATGGAAGCTAGAACTCTACCACAAAGCTGCTAGTGCAAACATAATAAACCAATATACTAATTCGAACACAATAAACTACTATCAAGTTTATTCTTAAAAAATGGAACCACCAGATGAAGCAAATTCAGGGGCAATGTAGAGTTTAAGGCCTCTTACAAAACTGCTATACCATCATAAAATATTGTATATTGCTGCGTGCTTCTCCCTAACATAGCATAACGGGTCACTGTCATTATCGGACATCTCGGCTTAACATGTTTGGTGCGTGTGAACAGCTGCTCGATTCTGAAAAACATTCTAGCAATACTCCCAACTCACCGTTCACTTCTTCTTTGTGGCCTAACAACATGGAAGTAACCGTTGGAGGAGTTGTGTTTAGCGCACAGATGGAGATCGTACAATCTCTTGATGAGCAAGCCAGCATGTACTTTTCATTGTGGGCGAACTTCACCGCAGTGACTAAAACGCGAGGAAAAAGCTGTTTCAACAGAGATTTACATTCTTCGTAGAAATTATAAAAATTATATTCAATTATATTAAATAATACTCTGCACCAGGAAAGTTGGCTTCAAAAATGTTTCTTTTGTAAACGCGTTTAACACAAAACGCTATTTGCAAAAGGGTGAGGGGAGGAAAACTCGTGAAGGGGTTGATTCAGCAACATTTGAATACGTATAAGATCTGTAAAATTTGTAAAATATAATAAGTGGGGGTTTTTAAAATCCTTAATACTAATAAAATCTGTTCTACTAAAAACTAAAAATTAATAAACAGTGGGTCCTAATAAGAGCGCGAGGGAGGTGGGTTGAGATGTTTTGGAAAACGAAGCAAACGGGGGACCGTCTATTCGGGATCCACGAGTAAGTGACAGGTAATTTTATTGACTCACCTGCGTCAGCGTGTTGATCGAAGATGTGAAACATTCCAGAAAAAGAATAGTTCTCACTTAGTGTTGTATTTCCAGCCATCGCTCTAATGTAAACACACAAATAATTAGCAAGATCACAAACAAACAAATCAACACACTTGTAGATATAAAATTCAACTAATTAGGAATTCGCTAATTTTCTTTTGAAAATGATCGATTTATAGATGCGTTGATATCAAGAAGCAACAGTCATTCGAATATTTTTGCGAAAATTTCCGCAGAATCAGTAGCATAAGGTTTGGAGCACCAATTCAACTTCTTTAACAATATCAGATTTAGAAACAACATTTACTAAGCTTTAAAAAGGAAAGACACCAAAATAGTTTGAACCAGAGAAGAACGGGCGTTTTCAACTAAAAAAGTTCTCCCTCTTAAACTAAAGAGATTTATGCATGGTAAACAGGATGCTGACGTAGGAGTACATCGTTCACAAAACCTGCTAGCTGAAGCCTTCCTCGTTGGTACCACTCCCTCACTTTCCAAAAGTTCATCAGGAATACTCTCCGTCATCGGCATCATCTTTAACGAGCCAAAGCTACCAAAATTACGTGACGAACCACTGTGAAACCGACGATGTGTCGGGCGAAAACCATCATACGTATCTAAGTGCAGGTTGTCAAAACTCGCCTGCAAAAAAAACAAAAAACAAGCGATGATTATATATTTTGCTGACGTTTCGTGATTAGCAAAATTTGCGTCGACGTTGTTGAAGAGTCAAATCATAGGGATCAAACACAGGGCTTGAAATCCGATGAAATTAAACAAGAATATGTGTTTAAACAGCAATAGAAATAAAATTACGCTATTTATTTTGCTTTTTGTCCCGATAATTTTGGTAACACAAATATTAAATAAAATTTGCTGAAGCCGCGTAATTTTTTATAATTACAAATAATCACGCCTGATTTTAAGCAGTGGAAGTAACAAAACTTTCGTGCTTATTCAACATACGTTTAGTGCTACTATTTTTGCGAATATTAATTTTCACGCTTTCCATCGATTTTGGCCAAATTTCGCGAAATTTTATACTCGCAAAATACTCTTTCAGGTGCCATTTGAAAATTCATATAAAATATATGGTCATTTCTCTCCCCACTAAATCATGCATTATCTAAAACACAATTCAACATTCGCTGAAATATTTCACAATTTTTTTCCGAATCGCTAAAATTAGTACCCTCGAAATATCTTTAGCAAACGATCATCGTTAAAATGTATTTATTTTTTCGAAATTAAAACTTCTACTATTAAGGTATCAACAGACACGAAACAGAACAAGAAGAAAATTATCCTCAACTTGTAGTGAGACTATTTTTTTCGATAATTACTGATTCACATATAAAAACACAGCTAAATTTCCAAACCCGTTTACACCAATGTTCCCTTAACTCCACCTTAATTTAAATCGAAAACAATAATTTTACCTCGATCGAACTATTTCGACTGCGGAGACCAATACTTTGACTTCTAAAACAAACACACAAAAACAAATACTAACATTCTTTTTTATTAATATCAATCACAGAAATACGATATGTTGCTAATTACTTTTACTAAAAAAAAAATATTCATGGTTTACCAGTTACACCTGATAAATGGCACACTAGCAAGCAGACATACCTTATACTATCTGTTACAGGAATTGGACCATACTTTTTATCAAGCAGTTGTTTGCGAAGATTCAAATATTGTCGACGAAAGGCTGGATTATGCTAAAATCATACATGAAATAATAACTGAGGAGAACTATACAGACAGTTCAGCATTCTGTTTTCAGACAGATAGAAAAAAAAACTTCGTAGTTCACATTGTTTTACTGCACGATTGTGTGGTATATTCACAAGAATACAAAATACTACCTCCTTTTTAGCATTGTCTCGCAAAAGCTGTGAGCGTCTTCTTACATAAAGCGTACCTAAAAGCAGGTTACATTTACAGGCGGGTTTCTCCAAAACCAGTTCACACCTACATGTTGCATCTCTTAAAACCCAGGTTCCATGGCTATTTTTCAAAACCAAGTCACACCTACAGGTGTATCTCTTTAAAACCCAGGTTACATGGGTATTTTTCAAAACCAGGTCACAAATGTGGGTGTATTTACTGCTAGAACATACAACATAATAAACGAGTGAGTTGACTCGTTTTAAGTGCTATTCACACTCAAACTGTACGAAGGAACATAAAAGATATGACATCCTCAAAAAGTAGGCGTAGTTAAAAAATGCAAGCCAAGCTTAACAAAATTTGTATTGAGCAAGTCGTCAAAAACTTTAGTATGAAGAACTATGGATAAACTTGCTACACCAACAACACATCGTTCCGTCATTTTAGGTTAGTTTACTGTTGGTAACACTATGTGGAAAAAAGGCTTCTTAAATTTCAGCTAGTATCAGGGACGAATTTTTGCGAAATTGTTTAAAGCTTTCCCAGATTTTAATCAAAAGATCAAGAAGGTTAACGAAAGCCACAGCCATGTATGTTTTTTATTTCAACTAATTCAAAAATGTTTCCTAAACATGAAAGAATTACAGTAAGAGAATGAGTTTGTTACAAAAGCACCCAAGCACATGCAGTAAAAAGACACGAAAACTTACGAAATTGAGGATCAGTTTTTATTCTATAGTTGTTGTAACGCACATCCACAGCCAGAATATACTGCGCAATATTCATTGGTCCATTTATCGGGTATGAAAAAATTAGTTATTATTTAGCTACAGATTATCTGAAATGAAAATTTTAGATTATGATAACAAAACAAACAAAATATACTGCACACAACAACAAGATTTTGCACAAAACATTTTTTAACTCTATTCATACCAGGGTGTATGGGGGCGTGTGTAGTGCAGGGAGGGGGCGTAGTACTTCCCTTGTGTTGGACTATGTGCCACAAAAATTTAGAACGAATGTTTGTCAAATGACAAATAAAAATCATGCCTAAATGATGACTGACAGCTGATTTTTTTGGTGATGTCATTGGGATAACCATTCTAATGTGTTATTAACGAAAGTATGGCAGGTTGGACACACACACCCTCCCTCCCCTCCCCCGGCATAAATAGGGTTAAGTAGAGAATAGTAATAATGATAAATTAACACAAAAGTTTAAAGCATCTAGCCGTTATGGCTACTAAACGGTTACATGTCAAAACAAGTGAATAAATCCTTCAAATTAAAATTTTAAGTAGTGCAAAATTTAGGTCCCATAAAAAACGTGTTCCTCATTTTAAAACACACACGAAATTACTTTTTTTCTATTAAGAATGACCGATTGAGGAGAATTTAAGAACTGTCGTTAAGAGGACTAATCCAAACAAGGACGTTAAGAGACTAAAGAGAAGTGTTAAATACACAGGAACACCATAAAAACAAAATATAAACTATTTCTTGGATCATTATTGAAATCTAAGGCACGATAAAAAGTTTTGGCGTAAGTAATCTGGAGGTAAAAACTGACATTTCAAAATGTTACAAAATAAGTTTAATTTCAGATATAGTCTGCAATAGTAAAAGACAACATATAGGTTGTCAATGTGAGATATATTAATGGTAGATATTATCAGCGTATTTATCAATGTCGCATATAGAACGTGGCATATATTATAAACGTGGCATATATTATCAAAGTAGTATATATTATCAAAATTTTCCTCTGATGATAATTTTAATATATTTTTTTCATCTTAAACAAATCTTCAAAAAATATTTTAAATAATCTACCAAGAGAGCAGAAATGTATTTTTTTTAACTGCTCGAACAGTTTGAATATGTTTACTTAAATCTATCATCTTTGGTTCAGACAGACAGTGAGCATTATTATATAAACTACTCGTAAGCCCTTGAAAAATTCACGAGAATTCGCCATCACAGCAAAGTCGATAAAAGTATATCGCATTTGTTATTCGCAGCTTGAATATTTCGTGCTTTTGACCCACAGATAAAATGCGGCTATTATTATAGAAACGTAAACTAAGGCTTACTATAAATTCTTTATTAACAATAAGAACCAAAAGATTTAGTAAAAAAACTAAGTGTAGATAAAAAAATATAAAATAATATGAAAAATAATAACATATTTACAATAACAAATTCGATATAAACAATAAAAATATTTCTAATAAATCTCAGTTAAAAATATTTAGATAAATTCGATATAAAATGCATTATCATATAATTTCTATTAATCGTATAATTTTTTTCATTACTACAATATTATTTATTAATATATTAATTTATTTCTTATTTCTTATTTGTATTTTTTATATCAATGTATCATCTTAGACATTATTTGGTATAAAATTTTAATATTCATTAATAATTTACTCTACTTTCAACCATAACTTTTTCTATGTATGTATCGTGCTCTTAAAATCGCTTTGCTTCGTTTATTCATACATAGAATTGTTGTCTCAGTTATTCATACAACGGGTTATCCTTTTGATAATAACTGCCAGGGCTATGACAAATAAAATATTACATGACTGAAAATGATTGCCTGCTATTACCTTATTATTCTTTCTCTTCACAATATCATTTTTTTCCCCAGTACTATCTGATATTCCGTGGAAAGAGCACATAATTAGACAGAGCGTCTGCCAATTGTCATCTTTTTTTTTTTTTAAATTTTACTATGATTTAAGGTTCTTAAGCATGTAGGTACACAATAAGCTGATGCAAAAAGTACTTAAAAAATTAGAATTCAGACATTTTAACCTATGGGAATTATACTTTTTTTAAAAGTGCAAAAAAACATCTTTAACAAGTCACTGTTTTATGACTAGACAGAAATGTTTCTGGGAGTATTCATATTTCACAATTTTTCCCCAAAGAATGATGGATAATCAAGTTTTTAAAAGTCACCTATTCTAATCTAAGGTTTTTAAGAATACTCTGTTGGGGATTAAATATTGATTAAATATTGAAATAATAAATATTGAAATTCTAATTAGCAAGCCATATGAAATTAGGATGAAAATATAAAAGGGGTGGAAAAATATACATACCTAGCATAAAGATTATCAACCAAGACAGGAGTCGTTCTAAAAATATGCAACATTTTATGTACTTCTTCATGTAAGTTAAGAGGTCATCCATAAATAGAGTCTCCAAAATTTTGTTAATTTTCTGCTCCCTGTCCATCCCTTTTCTATTTTTTCTTAATACCCCCTTCCCGTGCAGATACAAATTGTGATATTTTCTTCAATTCTTTAAGCTTAGTACAGCTTATCAGTAAAGTGGAAAAAATTCCCTATTTAAAATGATTCTTATATAAATCTTCTCTCTAAAAAGACAACTAAAACAACAAGAAACACAAGAAAGTTCTCTGCAAAGGATGTCTGTCTCAACACCGTCCGTTTCAACTTCCGCTTTTTTTCTCATTTTTGCTATCCCTCTAAGGCAAGGACATCTTTTATGGATAACTCCTGGTGATTGCTACATAGATTAAAGCTGTTTTCCAGTCGTCACAAAATGTCGAAGTAATCTTTTTGTAATTGTTAATGACGGATTTTTCATTGTTTTAGTAGTTAAAAAAGATGATGGTTGGCTAAGCATGGTTTACATGAAATGAAGTTACAAGTAATATTTTAAAATAGTTTCTTTTTGTAAGTGTACTTTATCGTCTGTATTGTTCTTCTTTCTCTCTTCTGCATAAGGTAGAAATATTTTGACTAAAACTTACAAATTATTACTGATTGGTGTTTTAACTTTTTCGTACTGGAGACAATTCTGTTTGTTGTGCAATCTTTAAAAATCATTTGACAACATTACGTACATATATATTATGTTGGATAGAAAAGCTATATCGACTTTCAGTGACAAATGGAAACCAGCTTATAGTCAAGACCTGAAGAACGACGCAATTGCCCTAAAAAGGGACGAGATAAATTCTTCAAAGTTAGTTGTTTCTTCTTGGAAGGCTCAAACTTACCCTGCATATTGTGGATTGTCTTGCTCTTTTTTGTATGTTTGTGAGTCTGGACATGCATAGTTTTCATCATCAAGATCAGCGTAATCATCTTCATGGCTAGACGACATTGTCAAACCATGATATACCACTGTTGAAGGCTTCGATGTTGGTGTAGTTGTTTCTTTGGTGCTATGTATCAGTCACATAAAAGGGATTTTTTAATTCTTTTTAATTTTTTAGGTGTTTTCGGCCTTACACTAAAATCTTTCTCATAAAGTTTTAGAAAATTAAAGACTTTTAGGGTATAAAGCCCTATTTTAGGAGAAAACACAAATATACATTCAGCCAGGCTACTTACTAGTAAAAAATTTTTCAGAACAAGCAAAAAAAAAAAGTCCCTTGAAAGGAAACAAAAATTGCATAGTTTTTTTAAGAGATTTTAACAGGATCACTTAAACCCAGTGAAACAGATAAATCTCCTTCAAATATTAAGTTGTTGTGTAAAATCAGTGCATCAACTTGCATCAAACTATTTTGATTGCTTTTCAATTATCTTTTATAGTTTTGTGACTATTTTTAGGTCATCCTTGAAAAAACGTCTTTTTTGTAATTTTTTTTACTATTTATTCTTCTTATTATTAAAAAAGAAAACTTTAAATATTTGGATTTAATTGCTGAAGCAAATAAAAAAAAGAATAAAATTCAACATCAGATGAACATGAGCTGAAAATTATCAGTTCTATGTTTTATCACAGTTATATTCTTAGCACAGAATCGAAAGCATGCACAATATTGTAGCCTTATATGGTTTTTGACGTGAAAAAAGAAACCTTAAAATGAGCAGTGCATATAATTGAAGTTTCATAAATAAATAATTTATTATGTTTGAATGTGTATGGAGCATGATGAAAAACCACCCTGCTATTAAACAAATAAAATATAAATGAAGCAGGGGTGAATAAGGGGGTGATAAATCTATGTGAAACATTAATACTTGGTACAAAATGCAATAAATTTACCCCCTGATTGTAATTAACGTTAGTCAGAAGAATTGCACAATTTTGTTTTGAGCAGCATGAATCATCAGTGCGGAAAGAAAAGCTTTAGCAAAAAGACAGAAGAAGAAAATATAAGGAATGCAGTAAAAAGGTATTTTTCAGGTAATGTATTGAACATTTCATAGTGAGTGGCAATAAGAGAAAATCACAACCAGGCTGCTGCAACAAAATAAAAAAAAAGAACTCTTTTTATTTTATTTAAAGATTTCCCATTGATTTGAAATAGTTTTCTTGAAATGAAAGTTTCATCAATACAAATTACAAAAGTAATTCTTAGTCAAATAATCATGCAAGACAATCTCTGATCACAGATGACCACGACAGCTTAATCGAATAATTACTACTTGAACAGGACTCGGTATTCCGAGTTAATCCAATTGCACTTAACATCTATTTTTAGGTTTCAACAACCCATGAGAAATACAAATAATGTTCTCACTGGTTAACTTTGCAACAAAAACGTACATCTGTATATACATCCTGTGCTGCTTACACAAAGGCACGCACCAAAGGAAGGTCACAATTACCAGTGATATTGAAAAATGGAACACGCTGAAATGCAATAAAATGTTTTACCTACAAAATCACGAGTGGCGATCGTCACTTTGCAGCAAAAAAACAAAAAAAAGCCAATGTTCAGCTAACTTAATAACTGACATAACATTAAGGAACATCGAAGAAGTTTATGTCAGCGTTCTTGTCAATACATCTGGGGAAACACAGCCACCTATCATTCGAAATAACTTTATAAATACCACAATCTTGGGACGAATCGATTCAAATAGTAAAAAATACAGCATGCAAATGTATAAAGATACATTTCTAATAGAAGGAAACAGATTGCAGTTAGCATTCACAGATTATTTTGGTTTTTGTGGATCCATCTTAGGACTGTCGGTATCATATTATAAATGTGATAAGTCTCCCCCAAGTTTGGCGACGTATCCTACATCAAAAGCACCAAGTCAACAACGGAGACTTACAAACATTACAGGAAGTTGTATCAAACATGCAGTGTCAAATTCTCCAGTATTTAAAAGTTGCAATTGGAAAGGGCAGGTGAAAGAATATGGAAACTGTGTGTGTGGTGCTGGTTACGCCAAGCAAAGTAACACATGTACATTGTGTTTAAAAGGTTACTACAAAAACACGACACAAAACAGTCTTTGCAAAAGATGTGGTAACAACTCGGTTAGTACCAAAGACAGACAAAATTGTCTCTGTAAGTATATGCACTTTCGTGAACTTGGAAAAGAGAAGTATTCTGGAAGTCCTTGCTACGACATAAAACCAAAAAATTTACAGTTTCACTCCATCACAAGCGAAAGTGTAAATATCACATGGGAAAGATATAACATGCTGTTAAACCTTGGTAATTTTTCATACAGCATCAATTGTAAGAACTGTGAAAAGAACGAGGGAAACTTTCCACATAACACAAGTACCAGTTCTATGAGTAGCGATATGTTAAAGCCAGGAAAGTTATATTTTATTTCTGTGACAGTGTTACATGAAAGCGAAAATACAAGCTTATCAATAACAGGTAGTTTCACAACACAACCTCTTGCTTTGATAAAGTCAGAGAGAAAAGGTAATCGCACCAATGCAACAATTATTTTATTCGTTATTGTTGCAGTAGGTCTAATTCTGTTGAGTTCTATAATTATTGTGTCATTGTACATTATTCAAAAGCGCAAGTCAACGGTATTTCTTCGAAGGATTAATTCGTTAAAAAAGAGTCAACGTCCTCCTCTGCCTCCAACACCACAGCTTCACACAATTTATGTTGATGTTGAAAAAAAATCCAACACAGACATCAATCCATATGCAGTTTTTGTACCGAAAAAGCCAACTCCAATACCTGAGCTAAACACAGATGACGAAAATTCAGATGACGGTGCAATGTTATGTGTAAAAAGTCCAAGGCAACGCAAACAAAACAAACAAGGTAATATTTCAGATGATGAGGACAGAGATGGTTATGTTAGTATGAACGCAAACTTGAAACTGTTCGAGAAACAAACAAAAACAAACCACTATTCATCGCCCATGTCAATGCAAATGGCGAGAAGACAAAATACAAACCCAAGTGAGCGCAAAAGCAGGACCCAAAGTTGTTTCTTTCATGAGCCAACAGCTTACGATATAACATTAAAACAAATGGAACTAGCTAAACTTAACAGTAAATACAAGCGAGCAGGAAGTAAAGATTTTCTTGGCATCGATTTTTCAGTGCCAAGAAGACCTCACAGTGCAGACGATATAAACAAAATATTTCCTTAGCTTCGACTTTGTAGCATAAGTAGTATGTACTTTACAGATTGTTTATATTTTTGTTTACTTTAAATAATAAAAACATGACATAACATTATTACCTTCCATAAAGAGGGTTGCTTGAAGATGAATAAATTTCTCCACAAGTCAAGTCTGAACCATTTCTAGTAAACGCATCACACTTGCGTGAATGTTTTAAAAACAATGACGAAAATATGAAAAATACAAAATTGAAAACAAATAAAAATTAGCAAAAACATAGCCCAAACTTACGTAGAACCATAAAGATTATTGGATGATGAACGATTTTCTTTTAATGAACGCAACTCGTTTTCATTCCTAAGTAGGAAAGTTAATAATCAGTAAAGCAACATCAATAAGCTGGGACCAAAAGTTTTGTCAAATATTTAGTCCCAATAAATTGATAAACATAAATCCATTAAGGAAATGTCTTACATTGAATCATATAAATCATTTGTGGATGATCTATCCTTGGTCTCAAGGTTTTCTTTCTCATTCCTGAAACACACAAATTTTAACTGAAAGTGGAAAAAGGTTGAATTCAGTAGTTAGAAAGGTAAGCTGAAAAAAATAGCTTGTTTATTTCCATTGTTTTCTTAAAATGTGTGCAAAATTCTGAAAGAAAGAACAAGAACATTGCTGTAATACATTTTGTATGGAGAAAATGATTGTGTGAATTAAAAATTTGCTGTAAAACAATTTTGTATAGAGAAAAGGATTGTGTCAGTAAAAAAAGCATCCACTGAAATAATGTTTTTATAGTACTGTAATATGTTGAATTTGCATTCCGGATGCTTATTAAAGATTTTTTGTGTAGGTACATGATAGAGCCGATTAAAGGGGACGAGCGCCTATAAATATGTCTTAAAATTTAGCTGCTTTAAAGTAAGAAAGAGAATTTCGTGTATATGTATATGAAGTTTAACAAGTACTTAAATAGAAAAAAATATTTAAGACTAAGAATCACACTGTGTAGAATTCTGCTTTTGCATGTTTTTAAACCACAAAAAATAAAACTTACATGGCATCATACATGTTACTGGCTGATAAGCTTTTTTGTTGTGGCATTTGAGAACTGAAAAACAAATAAATAAAAGTACAATGGTGCAAATTGATGAGGTGATGTGGTAACTCACAAGTAAGAAAATTACATTTGGTTAGTAAGTTTTGATATACATAGATATATGGTGACCAATAAAGAATGTTCAACTCAAATTTTTCTTGTTTGCTAATTCAAGCAAGAAGTGCTGCTTTTTATTACTCAGGTGAAAAAACCATGTTCGTATTCTTTTTACTTGCATCACGATAAAAGAACAACAAAAACTTACATGACATCATGTAGCACTATATTTGCAGTTGAAGAGGGTACTTCTTTCTTGAGATCGTCCTGTACATCACGTGAATACCTGAAAAATAAAAAAAGATAACAAAGAATTAATTGCTAGTCACCATTTTGTAGTGGTGAACATGCAGTTCTCACATCAAACCAGCATGAAACGCTATATAATTAGTTTTCAACCAATTTTTACTGACTTAAAACAGAACATTACCAGAACTTTGAGTAGACCTTGTTAAAATAGCAAAGTTTCATACATAAATTATTCTGCAACCTTGATCACAAGCTGGATGTGCTACCATTACCACTAAGTGATTTATTCAGACTTGATGACCTCTTATATTGAAAATACATAGACAATACTTAGATGCAACAAAAAATATTTTATGGTAACGGTACAGAAAAAGTAACTGTAATATGCCTTATTGGCGTGTAAATTTCGGGAAAACTAAATTAAAACACACATTAAACCAAAATATTGTACAAATTACAAAAAACATACAAAAAAATCCACATACGTTATAGGTCTTTTAGGTATTGTACTGTCATCCAACTCCAAAGTACTGAAAATACAAGGTAAACTCAGTTTATGGACATACCTCAATAAAATATTGTATTGTATTAAAAAATAAGTAAGAGAAAAAGAAATGCTAGCAAGGATAACATCAACATTTACTTGGAATGAAATATGTATGAATCAGGTCGCTTGGAACTTTTCTTGTCGCCTTTTTCTTCACCATAACTACAAGATACAAGACAATAATATCTACGATATAAAAACAAAATGGTGACATTTAAAAAATATAAGTAAAGAATTAACAAAGTAAAAAGAAAAATACAAAATATTTTTATTTACCTTAAACAAGGTAGATTAAACAAAAAGAAAGATTTTCTTACAAAATCTGACCAACAGCATCACCGCTTTGCCTACGTCTTTCTAAATCTTCAGAAGAGCTATTAAAATCAAATTATATAAAAATCAGATGTCAATTCAAGGAGGCGATAACGTCTATCCAAAGCTCCACTACTTTTTCCATATGCAACATAAGCAAGATCAATGATACAAGTAAGAAAGGGTATAGGACAGCACTTAAAAAATTAAGTCAAGTCAATTTTTTGGTGGCCAAAAAATCAAGACTATTGCGGAAAAATAGCGTCAGTGACTGGATTTTAAACATGGTTGACACTATTTTAAATGATGCAGTTGAAACTTGTTCTCACTAGGAATTTTTGGTGGTTACAGCGTTATGCTCGGCCGTAAAGCAATGCTCTGCCATATAGCTACATTCTTGATACACAATGTTTTTTTTTGTTGCATAAGCGTCTTTTCGCACGCAGAAGGCATAATTAGGTGCCTGCCAATCTAACTAATTTGTTTTTGTAGACAAATATTGAATTTTAGTGGTTAGTGACTGTTGACCGGCCGTTATTTTAAGTAATATGAGTACAAAGAGTATGTAAGAATATAAAGGTAGGCATAGCAAAAACATGATTTGTTTTATGTGAGAATACAAAAGTAGACTTACATGCTAATTTGTGAATTTCTGTTTTCTTCTTTGCTAAATAATTTAAAAATTAAGAATTAAAAAAAGCATATAAAAATCATCGATATAAAGGATATAAAAAATGACGCTCTCATGTTAAATCATATAAAAAATTAGCAAAAAACATTCCCTCCTCACCTTTCATACATCTCACAGATGGCTTCCTCCTTACTAAATAAATGAGATACATGCAAGTAAAAGCATACTCTAACTATTAAAAGAGAACAGAAAAACAGATTATTAAAGCAAACAAACAAAACATACTTTTCAGAAAAGCTTCCACTGTCAAGCTTTACATGTTCATTAACAACAACATCGCTATCATTATCCTGCCAGTCACTAAACAAAAGAAAATTTTGATCACTTAAGTATTATTTCATATGACACTAGAGACATTTATAAGGGGGTTGAAAGGTGAGTAATCATATGGAGATATGTAACTTTTGTTTAATTCAAGGTTTTAACATAAAAATATCATACCCTCTAGCCCTTGTTATAGTTGTAAAGGTAATGCATCCCTAATGTATCTCTTTTTGAAATATTATAAATACTGATTGATCACTGTTTTATAGATTTTTGTAACCTCAGCACATGTAATGTGACACCAGTGAGGCATAGCTATTTCCCCAGATAAAAAAATAATCATAACTTCGATTTTTGAAATGGTTTGGTTTAATGGATAACTCCAAACTGAACCAAGCTAAACCAAAAGAACTCAAAACGAGTAAAATATTGAGAGAAAAAATAATAACATACAATTTGGATTCATCTATGTGAGATCCAAATGAAGACTGCAATTTGTTTTTCAGGATCTTCTTCAATGAATTGCTGAAAGAAACATATGGTTTAAATAATAATAATCCTGCTTAATCTACACATTTTATAAAGAAGAAGGGGGACAAGTAAATTTTAAAATTCTCAATCTTCATGCAGTCCCTAGAACACGAATAGAATGTTGCAAAGGAAAAAAGAATTACAGATAGTGCTTAGATAATTATTTAAAAACAGATTTAAGGAGAAGAAAATGCATGCCACTTGAACACTGCTGTATTATAATGAATTATTAATAATATCAAGTTATATGCTTTTAATCTCTAAGGTGGGTAAATAATAAAAGTGGATTGGAAAGAGAACAACTAACCTTTTCTTGCTAGCAATAGTGTCAACAAGAGGTATTTCACTGTAAAAAAGTACAAATTTAAAATATATCTGAGAAATAAATGTTGAGAAGGTTAATGTATGTCGAACTAAGGTACTTGCCTATCACAGGATTTAAACATGTGTGTGTTTCTACGCAATAACGACCAATTACCTCAGCTTGTACTGTAAAATAAGGCCAAAGGGATAAGGGTGATCAAACTTGCTAGGTCAGTGCAATTGTTAACATCTTTTATAGTTATTTATATTCTGTGGTGGGTTTAATATAGTATTATTCGTTCAACGTTTCATGGTAACAGAAGATGGCTGTATTAACAGATAAACGATGGCATCAGGAGGTTTTTGACCCCGCCACTGTGGGATGAGAAGAATAAAGACTTCTAGTTGTGGTTGCATGAAGTTAAAGCGTGGAAATTAGCAACAATTAGTGTAACAGGACTTAAAAATGTCCATGGTCTGCAGCTAGCTTAACATTTACCAGAAGGAAGAGAAATACGGCATTAGATTTTTGATACACTAGATACTGATGAGTTAAGTGGTGAGGAAGGATGGGATAAAATAATTAATTTCCTTCAAAAACATTACAAGAAGGATGACAATACGACTGCATTTGACACATGACAAGAATTTCGTAATAATTGCTTCAACCAAGGAGCACACAATCTACCAATACATAATGCATTACGACAAATATAAAACTAAAATGAAACGATTTAAAATGGATCTTAGTAAGCGTATTCATGGCTTGAACTTACTCTGTGTTGCTGGTTTAAACAACTGTAAGTTAAAGATCGAAAAGTTGATCACGATAAGCCAGAAGACATGTACGAACGAGCAAAGAAGGCATTAAAGAAGTATTATGGTAGTTCAGCAATCACTAATGTAACAAATCAAGTTACACCTGCAGTTAAGCAAGAAGTGTTTTACACAAATGATGACGAGTACAACAGTTTTCTTGCTTGGAAACAGTCTCGTCATAACCAAAAAAGGTTTTATACAAACAATGGTAATAGTGGTAATCCTAACAATGACAAAAAGAAAAAATTTTAATAACTTTACAAGGTTTAATCCTAAAGATTCAGAGGGGGAGTACTTAAAATGTCATGTGTGTCAGTCTGTGACACCTTTTTCAAGAAATTGTCCCCACAAGTCCACTTATCACAAAAATTGCTTTTGATGTTGTTTCTTTTGCTGTTTGATGATGGTGATTTACCTCTACTTTTAGGTAAATCCACAAAAAAAAATAAATAATGAAAATATTGCTGAAATGACAATTAAAGATCAAAAAAAGGTAGTTGAGCTATACACGTCATCAAGTGGTCATTGGTGTATCAACATTCAACCATGTTTTCCATTTGATTCTGTATCGGTGTTGTTTGCACATATACAAGAAATGTGAAGTAAAGAGTAGTTTAAGGTTGCAAAGCATTCGCACCGACAATATTGCCATCCACCATTTGAGTTTTAACGAAGAAGACACAGAGTTTTTATGGATTTTAAAAAAGATACTGTTAAAATGCTTAGTTTGTAAACGATACAAACCGACTATTCCCAGACCAGCAGTTGGGAACCTATTTGAACCTGATAAGATGAAGTTTAACTAAGTAGTCAGCCTAGATCTGAAGAAACGAATGGTGGATTCTTTATCTTATTGATATGGTTACAAGATTTACCAGGGCTACTTACATTGAAGACAAAAGAAAAGAGACTGTTGTTAACACAATTATTGATTATTGGATTCTTCATAGCTTGCCCTTGGATAAAACCCAAAATTGCCTTCCACATTTACAGACCAGCTTCCTGCAAGCAGCCCCATGATTGCACAACATTTGAATGCAATAGCTAATGCACGAAAAGCTTTTGCTCAAGCAGATGCCAGTTCCAAGTTACGGAAGGCATTGAAACACTTAATTCAAGAGTAACGTTTGCAAGGTTTAGCTACTGTTGTAGCAGTTAATACCAAATTTGTTTTTGTTCGTCATGGGAGTGCTCTTCAAAGAGTCCGTTTATGTAGATTGCATTTAGTTTGTCCATAAATTTCTTTAGATGTAAGAGGTAAGGTTGGAAAGGAAAACAGCCATCTACAAAAAGTTAGTGATGCAAATGACGTAAATGATGAAAATGATGAAAAATGAAAAATGGATCTCCAGCTGATGTACCAAGCTCGGATAATACAACTTTAAACGAGGTAGTTGAAGTCAATGAAGGTGACGAACTATAATAAGAAGTTAACCAAGAAGAAATCCAAGCATAAAATCAATAAAAGCGTGAGACATTTTGCCTGTATCATTTTCTAAAAGACATAAGATAATTGATTTAAAGTATCCGGATGAGAAATGGAAAAAAATAACTATTTTTGGCCCTGCTGTCTCAAGAAGAGGTATTCACAAAAACTGGTTAGATGTGAAAGATAATGATCACAGCTGGTCAATGGATTGGTCCGATGTGGAGGAGTGGAAAAAATCAAAGCTAAAAAACTGATTGATGCGATGAATGAAGTTGAATTTCTTTTTTTTCTGCTAAGCTAAACTTGATAAATGGAAACAAATTTATGAAGAAATTTAAGATATTGGATAAGATCGAATTTCAGGGTGATAGATTTTTACACATAAAATAGTAGATGGAGTACTTAGCCCAAAAGCAAGATTTGTAATAAGAGGTTTTCAAGAAGAACCTTTGTGCAATCAGATTCTTCTTAGCATTACATCAAGCCGAAGATTGAAAATGAATTCTATCGATATCAAGTCCGTTTTTCTTCAAGGAAATACCTTAAGCGAGACATATACATAACCCCACCAACTAAAGCATCAACTGAAAGAATCTTTTGTGGAAACTACATGCATGTTTATGGGTTAAATGATGCTGCAAAGATGTGGTATTTTGCAGTATAAGAAGAACTTGAGAAACTTAATTGCAAGAGAACTTCAACTGATTTTAGCGTATTCTTCTGGTTTAAAGGCGATGAACTTTCTGGCTTCATACTTGCCAATGTGGATGACTTTTTATGGGCAGGAACTAGATCTTTTAAAACAGAGGTTATAACAGAACTTTATAAAGCTTAAGTTGAATAACAGCTTCAAAATTTTTAAATATGTAGGTCTAAATGGTAAACAAAATGAAGATAACATTCAAGCCAAGCAAGGTAACTATATCTCTTCTATCAAATCTATTTATTGACTCATGACCATCAAATGAACAAAAGAGTCTTCTTCAAAGAAGAAACTTCTCTTTACTGTAAATTAGTAAGGAAGTTAAACTGTATTGCCTGCAAAACACGCCCAGATATTTTGTTTGGTGTTTGTACATTGAGTCCAAACATAAAGACCCCAACAGTGGAGCACTTGTTGAAAGCAAACAAAGTCATTTGATATGTGAAGAACAAAGTTTACAAATTTGATTTCCTGCTTTGAAAGATCTAACACAGTGTAAGCTGTATTGCTTCAGTGACTCATCTCTTGGCAAAGTTCAACTGGGTATGTTATAATTTTGTTGACGCAAACAACAAAGCATGCCCTACACAATGTAAAATGAACACCAAAAAAGAAAAAAAGAAGTACACTGGCAGCTGAAACATGTTTAATGGCTAATGCTTCAGACACTTGATACTTTTTATCACGTTTCCTTCTTGAAGCATTGTACCCAAACCATACGCAGTCATCGAAGATTCAGATCCATGAATACACAGATAACAAGTCATTATTTTTAAGTGTACACTCTACAACCATGGTTAAAGAAAACGCTTATGTATCGATATGACGTCTATGAAAGAGATGGTAATGGACGAAAAATAATGTCAAACTTTTGTGGGTCTCGAGACACAAGTTGACAGACTGTCTGATGAAAAACGGTGCAAACCCCATGAAGTTGACTCGAGCGTTAGAAAGTCCATGTTTGACTGAGTTAAACTGATTTATGACAATTTTATTTTTTTCCAAAAAAGACAATAGAGGAATGTTAACATCTTTTGTATATTTGTATCCTGAGCTGGGTTCATTATAGAATTATTTGTTCAACATTTCACAATGACCAAGGGCAAAATTTTTGAAACAGTACAGGGTATTTGGTTATTATTGTATTCGTAAACATCTAGGATAGATAAAATGGAAAGAAAACAAATTTAGCTTGGTGTTGTTACAACGTAATGCAAATCACTACATTCTCTAACACTGATATAAAAATTCGAAACCCTAAAAACAGAAACATTTTATGAAGAATTCGAAAGTCTCTGTTGAATTAACCAATGTAAACAAAACTCTTTTTGCTATTATTACATAGGAGTATGTGTAAAGTTGAATGTCCAGTTTAAAGTTTAGTTACAGCGAATATTAATACAGTAATATTTTTCAACTAGACAGCCAGTTAACTTGCTTGTTGTTTCTATCCTAGAACATGTTTTTTTATCACTTTTGTATCAGAAATTAGATATAACATCATTTTCGACTCTTCTTGAAATTTGATTTTTCATGCTTGTTTACACTTCAAGTCACTTTTTTTCCAGATTACCAGTCTATATTAGTCCCCCATCAAGGGCGCTTACCTAGTTTTAAAAACCAGTATTCCTGCTTGCAAAATCCAGACAGTTAACAATGAATAATAATACATATTTTAATATAAAAAGTTTACCTTGGTCTTTTCGACATGTCCAACGGAGCCGTGGGTTTCGCAGAACAGTTTTTTGCTTGTTTTACAGCTCTGTTTTTTCTTCTGTAAAATAGCAAAATAGAGAATTGTAAATTAATTTTAAATATCAACCTTGTTTTACGCCTATTTACCATTCTATTATGCATTGGATGGTTCAATTTGTTCTGCCCTTATAAATTTTACCACAAAAACAGGGTTCGAATTTAGTAAATAGAAATCTGCCAATATAAAACTTAAATTATTACTAATTGCAATAATTGAAACATTTTTCTTTCAAAGGCAGAAAAAACAAAGGCTGCAGTAGGTCTAAAATTAGTTCTAAAAATTTCAAACAGCCTGTTTTTGTTTATAAACATTACCATATTTCATTACTCAAATGTTTTTTTATGAAAAAAAATAATTCATAATTTTGTTTGACATTATAGTGGATTTCCTAATGACATTGACATCCTTAAAGATATATTGTGAAGCAACCAAAAAAAAACGCATTTCAGGCCTTGCCAAAAGCAAATTGTCCCCTGAGCGTTTGACTGCTTGCGCAGTAGGATTCCGCTCGCCCTATTATTTTTTTATTGTTAAGTCTTTCACTGAAACATTAAATCATCACATGGCATGTTACCTTTGACTGTTGCTACATGGATCCGGGTGATCATTTATTTTTAAATTTTCTTTTCCATAAATTCCGTAAACATGTGCGTGTGACAAGTCTACAACTTTAAATAACTGTTTTCTTATAAAGCTTTACTACATCACATTTTGTCAAATAGTATTGTTTTAAGAATCCATAATATCTTAAGCTAAATGCTACTTTTGTGCTTAATTTTAATGGCATTAGTGGAAATTGTAAACTATACTTTTATTTACCTTCTAAGACATAGTAGTAGCACAACAATGAAAATAATAAGAACTGCCACACCAGCAATAATGAAGTATAAGAAATTGAACTTCTTTTCCTGGACACTATTTTCACTTTTAACAGTTGGTAAAATGATTGACGTGCTGAATGGATAACTAGCTAAAATAACAAAAGGCACAAGTGTAAAAGAACTAAATGGTTAATACCTGTTGGTCAGATCAAATAAACAAAATGAAAAGTAAAATCTACGCTCTTTTTGGAAAAAAAAATTGTTTTAAATTTCGTTCAAATGCAATAAACAACAATAAATTTTGTGGTATTTAAATAGTTAATAATGTATCATAAACACAAGAATAAAATAAGATAGCTTAAATATCAGTTCCTGATATTTAAGCTATCTTCGTCCAAAAGTTTAAACAAAAAAATATATTTTAATCACAAGCATTAGACAAAATGAAAAAAACATTTAAGAATAGTTCCGAAATTTAACTATTACCAATACGTTTTAAAACATGAAATTTGTTCTGAATGACCATTTAAACCTTAGGTTCAAACCCTGACTGAGTCATGCTAGATAAAAGTGTGAATTCTTTCTGCTTAGTGCTCAGCATGAGAATAGTATTGATATCTTAGGCAGTTATCTAGTTGACCAATTGCTGTGCTTGCACTAGGACCCTTTCACAGGACCCTCCTTGATAGCAGTACTAATAGAAACTTAAGAGGCTATCCTGGTCAAATAAATTTAATATTAAAATAATTTCAATAAAAATTACCTGATGCTGATGTTGGAGAAATGGATGACGTAAATTGAGGTGGGATCGACTCAAAATAAAACATCATTCGTGCTTCTAATATTCTAGCGAAAATATCTGAATCTGTTTCAAAAACCAAAAGAACTCTACTTGCTTTTATACGCAATGACCTGTTGCGACATAACATGTATGAAGGTTTTGCCTTGGTACCCAAAACTCCTGTGTATATTGACAATCTGTTACCAGTACAATGAGATGTTGCCAAATTTACTGTGATAAACAGTTGGACGTTCAAGACAAACTCTCTGTCAGCATAGTAAAACCATGAGCACATTTGATTAGGGGATGAAGTATTGTGTCTTAAGATGTTATGATATGAATTGCTCACTTTTGTGAATGGAGTACCTTTACAATCTAAATAAAAACAAAAAATGGGAAAACATTATATAATAACTGTGACAAAATACAACCTCATATAAAAAAATTAACATTTATTAAGATTTTTACTTTAATGTGGTAATCTTTTATATTTCTGATTTTAAAGTTCTCAAGTTTGTTTACAATTTTAATAGACCAGTGCTAACATAAACAGATAAAAGCAATGTGAATAAAATGTGTGAAGTGCTTATAACTTCTCAAAAATCTGTGAGATTTTTTTTTAGAATGACCTCATCTAGCATTATTATCACATGACAGTTTAAATGTTGCTTTAAAATTAACAAAAAATTAAAAACTCTTGTGTGTAAAAATGTCAATTCCTTCTTATGATTAAATAGTTTTGTTATGACATATAGACAAAGTTTCTTTAAAGTTTTTAAACACAGGTATGTGCTAGACATACATTCAATTTGATGAGGTAAGATTTTGATTTTTGGTAAAATATTATGAATAATACCACATCTCTTGTAACTTGTTTCTCTTGTATTTAGATTATTTAGATTATTGTATGCAAGTGTTTATATCCCTTAATTTTATTGTTTTAATTTTTCGTTTAAAATACATAAATATAAAATAAAAAAATTCTATAGCTTTACATTCACATCTATACATATAACATATCACCTATCAAACCCCCTTTCTTCTTCTAAATATTTTACCTTCTGGTAGCACCAATGTAAAAACAAGATAGGTTTAAATCACAATCAGCCATGTCAAAACGAAATATAAAAACAACAGGTGTCAAGATAAAAATCTTACCCTTAGCTGATCGAAAATAGGAGATTTCAAAGCCCTTCTTGTTTATTCCACTGTCTGAAATAAAGCGGAGTATAACATTTTGTTCATATCGATTTTGTTGAGGTATTTTAACATTCATTTCATTGCAGTATTTTACCGACGACTGGTACGGCGAAGTTGCGTTTGTTAATTCAAATATTTCAACATAATCGTGCACACAGCCATGTGTATGTTCCAAATCCAGGTAGTGAAACACAAGATAAGTATTTAACATTGAATATGCAATATTCGTTTGTAGCAACCAAACACATCTTTTGTTGTTTGCATACCCTCCGTCAACACCATATTTAGAATTGCTCATGGGAGGGGAAATTGTACCACTCTGATTGTATGAGTTGCCACCACAATCTAAAAAAAATAATGGCGTGGAACACTTGGATACTAGTATTTTAGATCTTTTTTCGAAAAATTTAGGAAAGGTCACCTTGGTCTGAAAGAAATCCTGTTGCTGAAAAACTTGGCAATGTACTATATCTGTTTGTGTGTAACGTGACAGAACTTCTTTGACTTTCAAGAAGAGATACAACCAATGGGTAATGAAAATAGGAGGTGCATAATTTCCACACAATTGATGCATTGTTTTGCCGCCACTGTGTTACCCACAAGGCTTCATCATGGTAGGCAACACATGAATATTCCATATTTTTCTTATGATTAAGTGTGATATTCAAAAAGATCAGATAGAGGATTTTTGATTTCTTAACTTCTGGTAGAAACCATATGCAGTGCTTATTAGGCTGTGCCTTGTTTTGAAAGAAATATGAGAGTTGACCATCCTTCATGGCTACATCTGATGCACATCCTGCAAAGAATCAAAATTTATTCCATAGCACTTCTACATGGACATACTTATCTCAAAAAATGATAATTAAAAACTTGTTTATAAATCATAAACATCACTATACTTCATTAATGAATCTTTCACTAGACTGTCAAAAAATAACCATTCTTGCGAGTTCGATACATTGAACCATAAATCTACAGCATAGCACTTAAATATTACATTGTCTTTATATCAAAGGAATAGTCAAATAATTTGATTAGTGTAATATTATGGCATATTCAGGGGCTGATCCACAAAGTTATTTTAAGCACCGTATTTTGCTGAGGGTCTCTAGATGAGCTAAAACAGCCTTCCCTGGTAATCAGAAACCTGAAATGTCTCCGAAAAACTTTTGATATTTCCCAGTCAGAATACAAAAATTTAAAAATACGGGCCACCAACCACCAACATTCACGGATAAACAATTAGAGGAGATATTGGACAACTTCAAAAAAATGCATCTGGGAGGATTTCACTTTGAAGACATATTTTTTTCTAACGAAAAACAGTGTTGTGATTTTTTAAAATTTTTAATTAACGATTTTGCTTTCTGTTAAGTTGGTTTAAAGTTTCTTTTTTTTTCAAAAATTTTTTTTGTATGTGCTATGCTTCATAAAACTGTTCTTATAAATAAAGGCTGAGGGAATTTTGTAACAGGAAAACAAGAATTGCCTTTATTTTGGTCAGTTCTAAAGTTCTTAATATAATGCTATAACGTTCAGGGTATATTTTAAACAAACAATTACATGACACTTATTTAGGCAATAATAATAGAAGGTTAATGAAGGTTGATGAGTTTAGAACAATAGTCTGCACAGATTGGGAGAAGATCATTAATATGCCATATCCAACTCGTGCTATCATGGTAGACAGACAGTAAGCTCAGAATGATGATGATGACAAAAAGACGAAAATGATGATGATGGCGATAAACCACAAAAAGTTTATTTAACATTACTGATCAAACAAGTTGCAACATTTACAGTAAGATTTATACAATTAACTTACTAAAAACATACCTTTAGTTGTTGCTTCTATGTACAAATTCATGTAAAATGGGAACGACATCCCAGTTTGTTTTGATGAGATTTTGACATTACCATTGTATGATAATTTATCATGTGGATAGAGCTGTTTGCAATAAGCTTGTGGCTTAACATTTCTGTAGTATATATGAAGCTTTTGATTTGTACACTGACCATCACGTTTAGGACCTTGCAAAAACATCTCAAGATAAAGAATATTGATGTCATATTTTTGTGGATCTGGAGTGTAAATTACCCAGTCACATCTTAAACGTTTTGATAAGCTACCTAGTCGCAGCCATGTTCCACCAGGTTGGCTTCCCAAAGGCATAAAATTTTTGGTAGGTGGGATGGTAACAGCATCTGGGCAAGCTAAAACAGCAAAATGTTGTCAAAAGAAATTACACTTTAAGGGCATGAAGTTTTCTCGAGGAGAAACTTCTACAAAGTTAAAAAAATTACAAAGACAAAACAAAAAAATTATTTTAATTCGCCAAAAACTAGTCTTTGTGAAAAAAATCCACTTTGCGCTGCGATAACTAAAATAGTTATAAATATAGTTAATAATTGTGAAATTTTCCAAGAGCACCAATTTGCAAAAGTTTGCATTTGGAAAATTTTTATCACTCATAAAATGTGAATATTTTTGCAAATTTTCTTATTCAGAATGCACCTTTAAAATTACATAGTAAAGCATAAGTTACCTTTATATAAAATTGGCAAATCACTTTGTGCAAAAACCAGCTTTGCAGTTATGAAAGTAATGATGTGAAGATATTTCATATTTCTTTAAAAACAAACGATAGAAGTAAGCTTGAGTACTTGTTTGAGCTTAAAAAGTCTAGGTTTAAAATAAATGCCATATGTTATTTCTTACCATAAACGGATAACATGTTATGTTTATCCTGACAATCTACTCATCAAAGAGTATGACATTATTTGGAAAGTTGACTTATGATTAATGAGATCAAAACGTTAGAAGAGTTGCAATAAATTGTTAATAGAGATGTTAGTGTTCAAACGGTTATGATTTATTCAGATATCTAAATGAAAGAAATCATGACCAAGCTAACTGCATGCATGGCTGTTGAAATACCAAGAAATTGGCCTGAAAATGCATCTGCATTAAGTTGTTGTTGTTGTTGTCGTAGCACCTGTCCAAAATGGCCAAAATCTTTTCCGTTTCTGTGACCAGAAATTTTGCATATTGAAATGCCTTCATTAATGGCTTATGGTTTTTAAAACTTAATTCCTAGCAAAATCTCAAAAACATTTTTCCTTCCACTCTTTAACCCAGGCACCAAGAGGGTGAAGATAGTATCTAGATATTAAAAAAGGTAAATACAAGGCAAATGTTTACATAATTGAATTTTTGTTTGATATTGCAAATTTCTTTATCCAATAATAATTTTCAAGTGTATGGATCCTGACTATATCTCCAAAAAATTGCCTTGTTGAACAACCAGGTATTTAATTTTTCTACCAGTGTTTTTGAGGAATTCATAAACGTTCAAAATAAACTAAGATCCAATAATATAAGACAAAACTGTTACAAAAAACAAATATGAAGATAACGATTTGTTTGTAAGATGTCAGAATTCATTACGAAACTACGAAAATGGTTTGACACAAAGCTTTATAACTGGCATAATTTTTTCTAAAGCGACAAACATTATGAAACTTAAACATGACCCTGCAAAGCTTAAGATTTCCGTATTTCGTTATAAAATAACGAAGAAAACGTGCCTTTAAAGCTTAAAAATCTTCGTACATTGTTCTAAAATGACGAGAAAAATGCCCTTAGATCCATATTTTGTTATAAAAGAACAGCAACTGAAACTGCTATTTTAATGGGTAAAAAAGGTTTGAATACAGTTGTTGTAGAAACATATTTTCCCATACGCATGTGCTTTTTATGTGTGAATACCCATTCAATTACTTAAGACGACTCCAATTTAATTAGTTATTCTAATCGGTTGGTCGGTCGCCAAAATAAAAATAATTTTATTGAGAATGTATGGTTGAAACCACAAAAAAAAATAATAAAAGTAGCAACGGAGGAGGGTGTTACGACAACTGTTTTTTCTTATTTAGTATTTTAGCGAAAGTAGCTAATTTTTGTTATATAAATTACATAAAAATTTAAGAAACTTTTATTAACAACGTAACTATTTTTGTGATTACAAAATTAGCGCATTGCGCATTTTAGTTTTATCGCAACAAATTACCATGAACAAAGAATTAACTTCCAGTGGCCTTAATAATAGTGGCCTTAAAGGTATAAAATGATGTTGGACTTATATTATAGAGCTTAAGTTTTTTTAAATTTTTTAAAAAGCTCTTTTCATTCTTAAGATATTTACATTTAAAGAATTTCAGATTTAATTATGCTGCATGAATTATGATGTCATATTTCAGTAATAGCAAATTCAGACATTTTCTTTCATCAGTAATTTTAGACCTGTTAAGGGGTGTGCATTCAGACTTTAACAATGCAAAGATATTATAAAGGTTAATTGATTAACATTATTTTTTTTGCCAAAATAATACTTGATTGCTTGTTCCAGGCCTCTTAATTTTTTAAATTCTGATAAGCGGTTCTCATGCAATCGCCAATGTGTATTAAAAATCTTTAATTCTATATATTATTTCTTATTTAATTTCCCGAGATGTACAAATAATGTCCCTAATTTCTGTTTCTGTAACTTGCTTGATCTTTAAAACAATGCAACTCTAGCAATGTTTTTGTTCAGTTTGGAATAAGAGCTTTGTTATATCTTAATTCGTATTGTAAATGTAGAATAAATATACATAGCAGTAAAAAAACCTTCGTTACTTTTTCGCTATATTCTCGTAAAACTAACATGCGACAAGAACAAACGCAACATAAATCATAATATGCAAAGTGGACATAATTCGGGAGATGGCAGACACATTATATAACGATTGCACAAATGTACAGCCTTTTATCCTACTGTCATGAAAACTTGTTTGCAAAAAAACCATACACTGATGTTTGATTTTTAGCTGGACAGGGTAACAAGCTGTTACATGTGTTTTTATTAAACAGAAGTTGTGCCAATCTTTTGTTTGAAATGGTATTAAACCTATATGGATGTGCAACAATGTTTACCTGTACTAAGCACTCACCCTGAATTGAAATTCACTTTTTAAGTTTTGCCAGAAAAAATTCGGATATATATATATTCGGATATATATAACATATAAACTGTATTTTTGCAAAAAAAGTTATTATGTAAAAAATATTACATCTGAGACATCGTTGTGTGTGCTTAACAATGTAAAGCACACACAACAGTATATGATAAGGGGTCGTCTACAAATTTCGTATGATATTTTATACGAATTTAATTGCTTTTAATTCGTATAAAAATCGTATACAATTCGTATAGTGTTAAATAGTTATACGATTTTTAAAAAATCTAATACGAATTTTATACGATTTTCATACGAATTGTCATACGAATTATATTCTCTTTTATAAGATTTTCATACGAATTGTCATACGAATTATATTCTCTTTCATACGAATTGTCATTCGAATTATATTCTCTTTTATACGAATTTTCATACGAATTATATTTCGTTTTTACACTTTTAAAATGCGATCTAACAAAAACACTTCTATCGCCATTTTTCGTTTTTAAACTTTTAAAATGCGATCTAAAAAAACATTTCTATCGCCGTTTTTCGTTTTTAAACTTTTAAAATGCGATCTAAAAAAACATTTCTATCGCCGTGTTTCGTTTTTAAACTTTTTAAAATGCGATCTAAAAAAACATTTCTATCGCCGTTTTTCGTTTTTCAACTTTTAACATGCGATCTAAAAAAACATTTCTATCGCTGTTTTTCGTTTTAAAACTTTTGAAAATGCGATCTAAAAAACACTTCTATCGCCGTGTTTCGTTTTTAAACTTTTTAAAATGCGATCTAAAAAAACATTTCTATCGCCGTTTTTCGTTTTTCAACTTTTAACATGCGATCTAAAAAAACATTTCTATCGCCGTTTTTCGTTTTTCAACTTTTAACGTGCGGTCTAAAAAAAACATTTCTATCGCCGTTTTTCGTTTTAAAACTTTTGAAAATGCGATCTAAAAAAACATTTCTATCGCCGTTTTTCGTTTTTAAACTTTTTAAATGCGATCTAAAAAAATATTTCTATCGCCGTTTTTCGTTTTTCAACTTTTAACATGCGATCTAAAAAAACATTTCTATCGCCGTTTTTCGTTTTTAAACTTTTGAAAATGCGATCTAAAAAAAAACATTTCTATCGCCGTTTTTCGTTTTTCAACTTTTAACATGCGATCTAAAAAAACATTTCTATCGCCGTTTTTCGTTTTTAAACTTTTGAAAATGCGATCTAAAAAAAACATTTCTATCGCCGTTTTTCGTTTTTCAACTTTTAACATGCAATCTAAAAAAAACATTTCTATCGCCGTTTTTCGTTTTAAAACTTTTAAAATGCGATCTAAAAAAACATTTCTATCGCCGTTTTTCGTTTTTAAACTTTTAAAATGCGATCTAAAAAATATTTTATTTTGAAACTCATATACGGATTTAATACAATGTCAAACGATTTTCTTTTTTTTAAAACCATACGCATCTAATTAAAATCTCATACGAATTTTTTGTTAAACTTGTACGAATTTAACTCATACGAATTTAATTTAAAACTCATACGAATTTAATTTAAAACTCATACGAATTTAATTTAAAACTCATACGAATTTAATTTAAAACTCATACGAATTTTATACGAATTTAAAAAAATTTCATACGAATTTAATTACTGTATGGCAAAAGAAAATTTGTATAGCATATACGAATTTTTTTTATACGAATTGCTACGAATTTTGTAGATGACCCCTAAATTATGTGATATAATCTATCATATACTGCATGTACTAAAGCGTTCCACATGAATGTGTGGCACAGTTTACAAAACATACAACGACGTTAATGCCAGGTGTTATAGTTACTTGTGACTAAACCAGACAGGTCCCCCTGCCTAGTTAGTAAAAAGGCTATGTGAGCATCTAAAGATACATAAAGTTCTTCATATAAATACATTTAAGCCCTGTTGGTCTAATGGCTATGACACTCATGTAAATGAGAGATCTAGGTTCAAATCCTGGACAGGGCTAGAAAAAACATATATAATTATCTTGCACCTACAACAACCAAGTAAAAGTATTCCCTCTTTCTCTTTTTTTCCATATCTTGACTTTTTAATGTTGTTGTCATGGCAACAAAGTTATATAACTTTTAATCTCAGATTTATCAAAAAATGATAGTTTCTTTTGCGTTATGACCGATTGTTTAAATACTTGTAATGACACATAATTCTGCTAACATGATTCACATATATTGGCTAGATATAAATTTGAGACCTTTGTTTGAGCTATTGAATTGAAATATTTGGACCTCGATATTTTATATACCCCTGAACTAATATGATACATATCTTAGATATATTGAGTAACGTAATCTTTGAGTTGTAGGGGGGAGATTTTCTATGCGTTGCCTAACCCTGCCTTGTTGATTCCTCTTCCTGTTTTCTTGCATGGCTTTGCCTACCCTTCCTATGCCTTTTCTGTTGCCTGCCTACTACGCCCTTCTTGCCTCTTATGCCTTCTTGCCTATCCTGCCTTGCTGATTCCTCTTCCTGTTTCCTTGCCTGCCTTTGCAGTGCCCTTTTCTCGTTGTGCTTAATGCCTTTGCCTTGGCAACCTCTTGGCAACACTTTCTATATTGATTGCTTGTGAACATTTATAGGGGCCCTGTCACCCTCAACGTCTTTAACGCTGCAACCATTTCTATATTGATTTCCAGGAGGAACAGCTCCAGGAAGTTAAAATAGTAACTAGCTCTCATTCTCAAACCTAACTCTACTCTGTTCTGTGTCCATTACAACACACAGGGCTATAATATGGGATTGGATGCAGCTAGCTAGCTAACCAGGCAGGAAGCTTGCAGCTCCCGTTTGACGTTTGAGCAGTTATGTTTAGAAAACATGGGACATCAAGACAAGGTGTAAACTGAATCTATCCACTTTCCAAATTAAAGTATAACATTTTTAATAATTGTCTTGCAAATTTACTTGCAGTTTGGAATTATAACCTAATACCTTGAAATATTTTGCATTTTAAACAAAACGACTAAGATGAGGCAATATTATAGCAAATTAAAGTTGTTGAAGTGAAATCGGAAAAAGTTTGGCTCGTTAAGCCAAAATGTCATAGCATTACGTCATTTGCTGTGCTTGGTTACATTCTCCTACAAAAACCGTAATTTGAGATTTGAACATTATTATATAGTATATGTGGCAGCGGATTAGTAAACATAAAACAGTGAAAAACTCAAAAAAATCGTACAGATCCTATCCTAAGAGATAGTTTAGCTATCAATTTTTAGTTTAATATCAATAATGTCAATCAACAAAATTGATGCCAATGAAGGTCGACTTACACTCCATGGTGATCAGTAAGTAACTATTCAAAACAGCTGTTTATTTGTTTAAGCAAAGAAAAGACTTTTTGAAAATATACTTTAGCTTCTAGCTAGCTAGAGCTAGAGAAGCTACAATTGCGTGCATATTTTCTTTAAAAAATAGCAGTTATTTGGCCATTTCTTTAAATGACACCTGTGCTTCGGCCGATGTGTACCACGCAACCTAAATGCATTTTTATCAAAATTTCCGTACAAAGCAGAGAAAGAAATTTTTGCAATTTTTAGCATTTGTCATTACATCACATTTGTTATTCAGGGATGGGAAATCTTCTAGCCAGGAGTTGTAAGTTGTAAGTTCTAGTTTATGGACTTGAAACAATAAAGTTATTTTGGTGAACTTTTCTAAAAAAACTCAGCATAACAAAATTCAAAATAAAACTCTTATTTAGCTACATTAAATCATGCACAAAAACACGTATCTTCAGAAATTCAATATGGCTACAATCACCCTTTGTTGTCGCTAAGACACTGAGTGTTGGCATAGGGTCGAGGTCAAAATCACCTTACAGGCAAAATTCCGTGTTTTGTCTGTGAGTTATGAATTTAATAAAATTGATTTGAAATATTTATATTTATCTTTCTTCCATGTTATATTCTCAGTCTTTTTCAGGAATATTTGAGTAGATGTGCGATGATTCAAACATAAATTAAGTATTGCGACGTATAGCAATCTTAACTTCCTTTTCTACATTACCAAATAGTATGCACAACTATACTGTCATTTTCATAAAAATTTATTGTTTATTTTTTAGGTCATCCAAGCAAATATGCAAAAATAATTGTTTTCAAATTAAAAAAAATCTTTATCCATGTGACTTAAATAAAACTTTAAAATTCATTCAGAAAGTTCAGCTACATTTTAACAAAATTTATACAAAGAAAAATAATAACGCATGTAGGTTTCGTTTTTAAAATTTTTTGAATAAAAAAACACTTGCAGCATGAATTATATATATAAATTCGGACTTGCTATGGTTTTCAATTGTTTTGTTGAATTCTCTACAATTAAATCCATGATAAAATATCTGCTCTGCCTGTAAGTGTGGTTTTGGAGACTTGTTTTGCTCCAGCAACATTCACCTCTGCATTAGTTAAGAACCGCATGGGTGGATTTCTTATGTAAAGACCTGGTTACCAATGATGGGCCAGGCAAAAGAGTCGGTGAATTAGCTAGGATGGTCAAGTTGGTTATAAATAGACTTGCTTGTGGATTAAAGGGACGAGGATAATTCCATAATTCTGAGATTTAAAAGTGACCAAGCAGAAAATCAATCAAACATTTTGTCCGACGAAAGTGCATTTTACGTTTAACATGCACCAATCCCAGTCACTTTTATTCTTCAGCTTCACAAAGGAAAAAAAATGATACGACTTTTCTATTAATTTCCCAAACTTTGATTTGTGGTGCAAACTTACTTGAGCATGATTTATATTAAATTTAAATTTGGAAATTTGAAATTTGTTCTCTTCCGAATCATGCATTATTGCCATTGACAAAAGAGGTTTTTAACCAATTTAAAAACTCTTATTAAAAAAATTAAGAATTTTAATTTTCCTATATTTTTGTTCTGTTTCCAAGTAAAATTGTTACCTACATGTCTGATTAAATTTCAATATTAAATCATTTATAAAGAAACACTGGTGGTGGAGACTACACATGCTTCTCCACAGCAAGCAAAATTATTTTTCTGGAAATTGTTTACCAACTTTTTGTCAACGGTGAATGATGTAAAAATTGGATCTCCATTATTATGATATATACAACTTTTTGAGTTTTATCGGAACATCTAAAAGACAGGTAATTTAAAATCTAACCCTAAAACTTATTGTAGACACAGTAAAGTTGCTCTTGGCAGTGTTTTTGAGAATTTTTTGCTTTTGCTAAAACCTTTTATATATATAGCTATAAAAACTGATAAAAAAAGATATCAAGATAAAATTTTAAAAATTTGCTTAATTTATGAAAGTGATGAAATGGTGTAAATTTGAAACAATATTGAGAACCTTTAGTCCAGACCCTTGGTGATATTGGCTGAAATGACCCATTTCTAATAAAATTCATCCCAATATTTATCAAGGTTTGCTTTCAACGACTTAATAAATGGGGCATTCTTAATGTTCAATTGTAAACCTTTCTAATTGTTCATGACCCAATATTTAAAAAGTGCCTCCTTATGGTAAAAGTTGCTAATGTTATGGTATCACAATTAATTCGGAAGAATGCATTTATACAGTTTTCATTATCATATAAAATTTTGTAGACCATTTTATTATCTCCTCTTTTAAAACTGTAGTTCATACTGGTATTTTGAATTTTCTCAGTCTTTTATTAAAGTATATAAATTATGTCAAAGTGTATAAACTATTTACTAATTTGAAACAGTTCCTAAGGACACTCAATTTTAACCCAATCTTTTTTAAAAACTGGGTGCCAGGCTGTATTCCAGTATTTAATTTGCAGACGAACAAATGAAAAAACAGGTATTTGAATGATGTATAGCTATACAATTTACAATCCTTGGCATAATATATTGGAAACAAAGGCAGAATTTTGAGAGTCACAACTATTCCTTTTTCTCTTTTCTTTTTGCTTTCAAGCAACAGGTGGCCATTCAAAAAAGATACACGTGCCCAATTGCTGTAATTCATTTCATAATACACACTATGATTAGAAAAAATAACAAAAAATTAGAAAAGAACTTCTCATACTTTTTACTGCTAAAGATGCTCAGTGATAATTATTGTGTTAACTTGTAAGCCAAGAAAACCATTACAATAACGAAATAACTTAAGTTTCCAAAAATACATCGCACATGTGAGGAGATCATTTATGAAATGTGTGCGCATTTGTGTCACACACCCAGCTTGTGATGACAACACTACATTTATTTAGGTGCAATTTGAGTGTACCTTATGATTACAAGTTGAATGCTCATACAGGAATATGACAAGCTTTAAATTAACCAATCAAATACTGATTTTTAAAAGCACTTTCATCAAAGAAACTTGCAAGTTATATTTATATATAACTTTTCAATGTTAATTGATTATCTTTTTTAAACAACATTTTAATTTTTAGTGTTCTGCATCATCAAGATCACATTGAATTTGAGCTAGAAGGTGATCGTCTTCCTGCAAACTTAAGAGGTTGCCACAAAGGAGATATATTCATCACTAATTTGAGAGTAAGATGAATTTAGTTTAAAAAATAATATTTTAGGGACTAGTACCCAGCCGGCACAAAGATGTCTAAAAGACGTCTTTTAGACATCTTCCGCATTTCTAAAAGACGTCTTTTTTAGCGCTGATTTGTCCGTCTATAATGCATCTTTTTAAGCGTCTAAAAGAGGTCTTTTCAAAGATGCATTCCAAAAGATCTCTTTTAGACATCTTTTAAAAGACGTCTTTCCAAAGACGTCTTTTAAACGTTTTAAAGAAATTTTTTTACGACGCGTCTTTTTAAAGACGTCTTTTAGACCTTTTACAGATGTAGGAGCGACTAAAATGCATCTTAAATGCAACTTTTTAAATGCATCTTCCCAAAGACTTCTTTTAGACGTTTTTAAGAAAAACTATTACGACGCGTCTTTTTAAAGACGCCTTTTAGACCTTTTACAGATGTAGAAGCGACTAAAATGCATCTTAAATGCAACTTCTTAAATGCATCTTGACAAAGACTTCTTTTATCTATCTATAAGACGTCTTCCTTTGTTTTTGTTGTTTTTGTAGGCATTTGATAAAATAAATTTAAGACGTTTACGTTAACGTTTTAAAACGTACATTTTTAATAAATTGCAGAAATAACGACATGAAAGACGACAAATATTTTGCGATAAAAATATTTTGAACTTTTTATATCAAACTCGTACAATAAATATATTTTATAATTACATAAATATAATTTAAATATAACCGGAAATAAATAAATAAAATATTATTAATAATCAACACTATACAATTCATTTATATATTCATATTTACAAATTGTGATCATTACAATAATCTGTAATACGAATTCTACTTGTGAACTTATCCATGCTATTTAAAGCATAAATTGGAACTCTAGTCGAAAAAATCTTAAGCATATTGAGCTTAGGCCATATGAAAGAGTCACCTTAAAAATTTTGTGAAAGTTGCTAGTAGTTGAAATTCGTCGTAACGCTTGCAAGGCCGAAATAAACAAAATAAATATTGGAAATAATAAGGAAGTCTGTTCAGAAGAAACAAAAAGAGATATATTAAATGTATAAATGACATTCATAAATGAGGTAAGTCGAAAGGGCTTTTTATTTGTTTTTTGGAAATTTATACATTTAAGGTACCCCTTATGTCCCTGATCCTTTGACTGGGAGCGTTTCGAAGTTTGGTTCCAATTATGCGTCTCATCTCTTGTTCGTTCGCATCTTTAAAACGCTCGTTGACAGATTCTAGAGAGAAAGAAATAGCTTATTTCCAGATAAATAATAGATTTTTATAGAAACGTAGTCAGTAAATGTTTGAGAAATAGACCAATGAACCTAACGCGATCATTTGCATACTATGTAATAGCAAAACGATTTACTCATTATTTTTGTAAATGACTGTAGCACAGTAGAACATTCTTAAAACATTATAACTTGAATCAACCGTGCCTTTCTCAATCAATCTCTCTATCCAAAAACTAAGAGAAAACACACCATACATAGAAGGGTAACAACGTAATACATCAGCTAATACACGTACCTACTATAATTCTATAAATTAATTTCCCTTCCAGCGGGACTTTGTCTTTCTTGCCTTTTAAATTGGCTTGCGCCATGAATGTAGTGGTGAAGATCCTGACGAAAATTAAAATTAAAATTAAAGGTAAGTAGAAATAAACTACTAAGGAGAGTGTATTTCCTTAAGGAGAAAAAATTATACCTTTACCTATTCATTGCGAGACGTACAGCATCTCTGTAGTCCACCCCGCCAATTTGTGATATTTGTTGTTTCTAAAAAGATAAACTAGATTGTGTAAATTAAAGGTATTACAATAATGCTAGTTTCAAAATTAAGAATATAAATAAAATCACTAAAGCCTGGTTCCCACCAATGCGTTTATCGATAAACAGATGTTTATTTTTAAAGTCATAAAGTTAAAACTGAACAATTTTACATTGCTTTCCGATTTGAGTCATGATGTCGACATTAAATGATAATGATCAAATAATAAAAATATCATTCAATGTTAAAATGGGATATCAGGCTAATAAAAACCTCACCATTGCCGTGAAGTCTTCAGGATTTCCCAAACGTTCCTCACAAAGCTCAAGTTCTTCCCTGTTGTCAATTTGAACCAGAGGCCTTTTGTCAACTGGTACCTGGTTTTGCCCTTCCATACCATCTATTCGCCTTTCCAGGCGAACAAGGTACCTGCACATTTTCTTTTGATTCTCCAGAATCTGATTGCATGTTTCTAAATTGTATATAAAATGTAACAAACCCATTTAAACAAAGGAAAATTAAAAACATAGTATTGGACGTTTACAAAGATTACAAAGAAAAGTTATACCTTGTAACGAGTCTAATGATGGTTTTTTTGATGAACTTTGAGAGCTATAAAAATTCGGAAACTAATCTTCAGAATGACCCAAAAACTCAATAAAACATTAGTTGAACAAATCAATCAAATAATAAATAATAACAAATAAATCAAAACAAAAGTTGATTTAAACACTCTCTGGAACATCCACTTTTAGCTGCCCATCGTGAAATGTCAGATAAAATTAATGATTCTGGATTGGTCACTGTATCCAGACTGTTATACAGAATTTCATTTTCATTTGATGAGAATGAGGAATCTAAAGGCTCGTCATCACAACTGATACATCTATCATTTTCATTGTCAGAAGGATTGCTTAACAGGTCATGTTGATCACTATCTTCACCGTTTAAAATCTCGTCAACTTTTTGATTAACCAATCTCCTTTCTTTGCGGAGACGGGAATCATTCATTGCCCAAAGTGACAGTATCTGAAAATTTAGTTGAAGGTTTGTTTCAAATTTAAAAAACAAAATGTATATATATATAAATTTTATTTTACCAAAACATGTTTTCATTAATGACACCAAAATATAATTAGTTTTTAGTTATGTGGTCTCTTTATGTATGTTGATATTATGTAAACATGGCATAACTGAACTTTCTGCAGATTAAAATCACTCTGAAACACCTGGACAGTGTCATGAATGGTAAATATGAAAAATTGACTTTGTTGATTGACTGGTAAAGGAAGAAAGGCGGAGGGCAGAGCTTCCATTGACAGTTTGTACCGAAGAGCAATAAGACAGGGTTAGGATTAGAGTTAGATAAAGATAAAATTAGACAGTATTTTCCATTTACCTTGAAGTTAGCTAGCGTCCTATATAGCTAGGTGCTACCTAATAACTAATTAGCTAGCTTCAGCAGTGTATAACAAAAACAAAATATATACATTTTCTCAATTTCTTTCAAGGTTAAAAGAAATAGTTTTTGTCTAAAAATAAAAGCATATAGAATAAAAATAACGGTTCCTTCATTAAACACCAAAACCAGAAAACAAATTTGATTTCTTTAATATTTTCTTTCCAGTCTTTGTCCTTTTTTTTGACTACTGGCTGGCTAGCTGGGTTTGCTTGTTTACATATCGCCATCTTTCTGTAAAAGATGGCCGGGACCGACTTTTTGTGTCCAGGGAAACCGAACACGAATTTGACCTTTAGACTTAGTACTAAAAACCGCTGTACTCTATTCCGAGAATCACAAAACAAAAATACTTACTTTTTAAACGACCGGTATCCCGCAGATGCTTTCATGAAACTACCGCCAATTTTTATTGAGTGTTCCAATGGTCAAGTGTCAAAGAATATCCGTCAGGGGGTGCAGGAAAACAAAATTACGACGTAATGAAATAAAAACGTATTATGAAGGGTCGCCAAAATACATTAGTATTTAAAAATAATTAAAAGTGACAATTACCACTTTCAATTTCGTGAAAAATTGATTTCCTACAAAATAAACATGCTAACTAAGTTTGCGAACACCCCCGTTATTTTAAATCGAATTTTCCATATAAAAAATCGAACGTCTTTTAAAAGACGCATTTTAGACCACTTTTAGAAGTAGGAAAAGACGTCTTTTAAAAGACGCGTTTTAGATGCATTATAGCAAAAAGAGAAAGACGTCTTTTAAAAGATATATTTTAGATAACTTTTAGATGTCTTTTAAAAGACGTCTTTTAAAGATCTTCTAAAAGACATCTAAAATGCGTATACTACAGGATTCGCATTTATTTACTTTCAAAAGACGTATAAAAGATGTCTTTTGAAAGACGTTCTTAAGAAGATGCATTAAAGACATCTTAATAGCGTTTTCTAACAGAAGATTAAAAAAAGACATCTTAAGACGTCTAAAAGACGTCTTGTGCCGGCTGGGTAGCGGACTCTGACTGTCTTATGTGGATTTATTTTTGTAAAAATGTTTTATTAAAATTTTAAAAAGAGACTTTTGTGAAAATTAATTTTATACATGCAAAAAAATTTAATAAAAGTATGAAAAGAGAAATTTCTAGAATTTTTATGTTAATATATTTTCACAATATATATAACAAATTTAAGGAACAAATAAATACGAAAGTCAATATATCACTCTCATTTTTTTAAAGATATATCATGTGCTACTTCTGATTTGTCTTTTTCACTTGTGTTTTTGCTTTCTTGTGTTACCCTTTCTTCAAAGTTTTTTTCTTGCACATCTATCGAAACAAACAATTCAAGAATTTGTCTGTTCGTGGTTCTGCATATATGATTCTTGTAAGAGTAGGCTCCATTAACGTAGAGTCGTGTTGACCCCCTTAAAGAGGTAGATTCCCATAAAAACCCATTATGAATTATCAGAGACATTCGTATTTCCAGATACATAGTCATGTCAATAACCAATGTGGATGGTGAAAGCAGTATATCCTAATGCAATGAATGCTTTTGACAAGATATAGATCTGTGATGCGATCTAAAAAAATATTTCTATCGCCGTTTTTCGTTTTTCAACTTTTAACATGCGATCTAAAAAAACATTTCTATCGCCGTTTTTCGTTTTTAAACTTTTGAAAATGCGATCTAAAAAAAAACATTTCTATCGCCGTTTTTCGTTTTTCAACTTTTAACATGCGATCTAAAAAAACATTTCTATCGCCGTTTTTCGTTTTTAAACTTTTGAAAATGCGATCTAAAAAAAACATTTCTATCGCCGTTTTTCGTTTTTCAACTTTTAACATGCAATCTAAAAAAAACATTTCTATCGCCGTTTTTCGTTTTAAAACTTTTAAAATGCGATCTAAAAAAACATTTCTATCGCCGTTTTTCGTTTTTAAACTTTTAAAATGCGATCTAAAAAATATTTTATTTTGAAACTCATATACGGATTTAATACAATGTCAAACGATTTTCTTTTTTTTAAAACCATACGCATCTAATTAAAATCTCATACGAATTTTTTGTTAAACTTGTACGAATTTAACTCATACGAATTTAATTTAAAACTCATACGAATTTAATTTAAAACTCATACGAATTTAATTTAAAACTCATACGAATTTAATTTAAAACTCATACGAATTTTATACGAATTTAAAAAAATTTCATACGAATTTAATTACTGTATGGCAAAAGAAAATTTGTATAGCATATACGAATTTTTTTTATACGAATTGCTACGAATTTTGTAGATGACCCCTAAATTATGTGATATAATCTATCATATACTGCATGTACTAAAGCGTTCCACATGAATGTGTGGCACAGTTTACAAAACATACAACGACGTTAATGCCAGGTGTTACCCAGTGGGCACTTCAACGTTGAATCAACGTTGAAAAGACGTTGCTTGCGACGTTGAAAAGACGTTGATTTTACGTTGCAAATGAAAGTTTTTTTGACGTCTTTTTCCGACGTCTATTCAACGTCGGACATCAACGTCTTTTCAACGTTGAAACAACGTCTCGCAACGTCTTTTCAACGTTGAAACAACGTCTCGCAACGTCTTTTCAACGTTGAAACAACGTTGCAGGACGTTGTTTCAACGTTGAAAAGACGTTGATGTCCGACGTTGAATAGACGTCGGAAAAAGACGTCAAAAAAACTTTCATTTGCAACGTAAAATCAACGTCTTTTCAACGTCGCAAGCTACGTTGAAACAACGTCCTGCAACGTCTCTTCAACGTTGAAACAACGTCTCGCTACGTCTTTTAAACATTGAAATAACTTCTCGCAACGTCTTTTCAACGTTGAAAAAACGTCTAACAACGTCTAATCAACGTCGTTTGGAAATGCTCTCGCAACCGTTATTCAGCGTCTTTTCAACCTTAAGAAACAGACAAACTTGACCGAATCAAATCATAATCGCCATTGTGGCTTCAGTTTTATATGTCCATAGTTTACATGTCCATGTATCTATTCCCTAGCATGATTCCGACGCTTATATTTGTGTTACGTTATTTGTACATGGTTATTGCGAAAAAGAAATAAAATCATTTCTACGATATGTCATTTTTTTATTATAAACATCGGCAGTATATACAACTTCTCCGCTGAAAACTTCCTAAATGAAACTTAACGGAGTTTTATAATACAAAATATAAAAACGATATTTCAAGTATTCACAACTGGTACTATGTGAGAATCTCCAGCGTTCCAACCCAATGCAAAAAATGTAACGCAGCAATGACGAGGTTGTTAAACGTGCAGTATTTGCAAATTTATAGCTGCGATTTCATGTGCCAGGCACGCCTCCTGATAAGGCAGCCTGTTAGTATGCTCAAATCACCTAAAGTGTCAAGCAAAACTGTTGCACCGAAGTCTTTAATCAAGCATTGGTTAGAGAAAAAGTATGTTTTCTTAATGAAGTCAGAGTTGAATACAAGGGTGTTTGTTAAGGATACCAGATGCGAATAAATACGATCATGATGCTATACTTTATAAAAAGTGTGAAAAGCCACCGTCCTCACCAGGTGCAAGAAGTCCAGGAATCGAGGTTGAAAATTACAATAAAAATATAATGAATATTATATTAGCACTGTATTTCCTTAAAAAAAGCACCCACTCATGCATATTCCATACTTTTACTAGTCACAAGTCCGATCTCTAGTAGAAACACTAAAAATTGTTGAGCTAAAATCACTTTAACATTTTGCCATTCTAATTTTCTGCCACCCAATCAAAATTAATATAAGCTAGAAGAATTTATTACGGCGCTTGAAAAATTTATAATCCTCTCTGATATAAAAGTTGTAAATTATTTAAAAATTAATCGATTTAATTTTCTTCGGCATTAGTTCTTCCCGCTCCTCCACATCTATCAGGTGCATATTTAAGGATTGATGCCGTACACGCACGAACTTCTCCTTCTGTCGCATTCTTTTGATGTTTGATAACAGTTTCTACAACGTAACAAAATTCTTATCACATATTGATGGAGGTAGTTTACAGTACAACAGCTGGACAAATAGATTTCCTCAGATTAATGTATTATTAATTAAATCTAACGGATTAATGTATGTTAAAGGTATTTAATATCAATGTTGTATTAAGGGTATAAAAAAGTGCGAGAATAAAAGCGTGCAAAATAAAAAAGTGTGAAACTTGTTATCCCATGAAAACACTAAAATCGCACTTCCTAAAAATGTTGCCGATTAACACTAATTAATTCCGCCCTAATCTAAAAAAATTGAGGGACTAAAATTAATCCCACACTTTTTTTATTTTCACACTTTATACCCTTAAGGTATATAATATGCCTTATGTACTAATCTTTGTGCATATTAAATTCCACATATTTGTGCTTAAAGAATGTACATGTATATACAAATAAGAAATCTGTTTTGAACATTTTGTAAAAAAATTATGTAAGCACTTACCAGAGTCTTGAGCATCATCTTCTATATGTCGATATGTCATTGGTGGTTCACTTGGTATTGGTTTTTCTAAAAGTTTTCATTTTTGCATAAAAAAATCATAGCAACAGTGCTTTTCAAAAATAAATGTTTGAAAACTTTGAACATTTCGAAATACACAAAGTAAAAACGTAACAAGCTTTTACGAATTGCATAAAAATTGCATAAAAATTTCTGGAATACAAAATTAATCATACTTTTTGTAAACAATACATCACAAGACGGCGAGCTTTGTTTTTTTGTGATGACTTCTTCGTCATCCGTTTCTGCCTCCGTGAAATCAAACTCCTCACATAGTTTTCTATCTGTAAAGATAATATATAATGGTTCTGATACATGATTAGTTTTTTTTAAAGTTGTATTTGACTAATTAATTGAAGTAAAGCCACTTAGCATCGTACCTCCTGTAATTTTAACTCGGACTAGTGGAAATTTGTGCCATAATGCTGTAGGTTCTTTTAATTCTGCAGCTGCCTTCTCGACATTCAAAAAACTTGGCCAGTAGACTAAATTATTTTTTATCCAAACTGTTGGTATTGTACCTTCTTCTTCTTGTTTGTTTTCCAACCATATTGCTCGGCTCCAACTCATTTTATTCAAATATAGCTAATATAAAACAATGGTTACTCAAGGGAATTAAGGATTTAAATATTGACTTAACATGACAAGATCAAATACCGGATTGTAAGACTGTCGAATGAGGCATGAAGTTGGCTGATAGAAAATCTCAATCTTTTTCCAGCTCTTTGCAATAATTACAAGTTTAATAACTAAGTTTTAACCTAATTTGTATATATACATAATACTAGTGGTGTGTGCAGGTCTCTGGTATAAAGCAAGTAGTGATCACCAAGTTAATTTTCTTATTTTTGTTATAATTTTAGTGTAAGAATTGTAATTTATCAAGCAAGCAAGCACTCTATTTTTTAATAGAATTCCACAGGTGCACAAAATGTATTGAAGGAACCTTCAAGCAGACAATACAATCATAAGTTTTCAATCCTCTACGTTTATTTATCAGCATTTTCACTTCTGCATAGTTATGAATGTCTTTCAAGTACTTAAATGTCACAATTTTTTGCGAATCGATCGAGTTCAGATATTTCGCGGGATTAAATTTTAGTCAATATGCCTTTTTCATGAAAAGTTGGATTTTTTAAGTCAAAACAAATTAAAAGAATTTACATGGGCTTTGGAACAAAACATGCAGCTTTTTAAATATGATGATTTATAACTAAGAATTACTAAATACTTGATATTTAGCTTCAGCTATATATTTTTTTGTCACAATGTTTTCGAATAGATTGCTATAAATGCTTGCATATGCCAGGCACGCCCTCTTATAAGGCAGCCTGTTAGCATGCTCCAACCACCTGTATGTGTCAAGCATAACTGGTGCACATGAAAGCAAAATAGCAAAAATTTTAAATGGTTATTGAATCAAAAGTTATATCTTCAAATAGATTGCTATAAGTATGCTTGCATGTGCCAGGCACGCCCTCTTATAAGGCAGCCTGTCAGCATGCTCCAACCACCTGTATGTGTCAAGCATAACTGGTGCACATGAAAGCAAAATAGCAAAAATTTTAAATGGTTATTGAATCAAAAGTTATATCTTCAAATAGATTGCTATAAGTATGCTTGCATGTGCCAGGCACGCCCTCTTATAAGGCAGCCTGTCAGCATGCTCCAACCACCTGTATGTGTCAAGCATAACTGGTGCACATGAAAGCAAAATAGCAAAAAATTTAAATGGTTATTGAATCAAAAGTTATATCTTCAAATAAATTAGTAAACGTATGCTTGCATATGCCAGGCATGCATTAATTTCGCAAATCAGTCAATGAAAATTTTTGGGAGACTTAATTTCTCGAATGCAATGCAAATTCGCAAAAAATTCTGACAATAAATATATATGTAGAATAAAATATAAATATTTTATTGTTTTGTTTTTACATAGAGTGCTCAATAAAAATCGAGCTGAATAATATATAAATTATTATAATCTACTGAGTTGAATAAGCAATTGAGACAACAAAGGTCTCTCATGTGGTTTGTTTTTTAACATGTTTGTTGCAATCATCAAAAGCTTTTCTGATGCAACATGTTTAGCAATACTTTCAAAGTTGTATCCCAATGTATATACATCTGTTTCACAGGAGACATATGAGCCAGGTACATTGCGCAATTCGAATAATAAAAATAATTTAGGGTCAAACGATTTATTTCTAGAATGTGTCAAATAAATATGCGTGAAAATTTTAGCTAACTTTTTCTTTCTTTAGATTCTGCTACGAATGCTACCGAAGCAAAGTTTACGAATTAGCATATGCTGTACAGAAATACTTTACTCACGTCTGTGGTTCTTCGCCCTTTTCGCCTTGTGAGTTGATACGAACTTCTTAGGGGCTTAGGCGCGAATTTCCTCATCGAAAGTTTCCCGCCAATGACTAGGAGGGATATTACATGCGACAAAGTAAAGGTTTAAATATGTGAAAGCGAAGTAAATAAACAGTTATTATTGTATTATAAATTATAATTTGACAAAATGGATTGTATTTTAAATGTCTCACATCCATAATACAAGTTGAAATATTTGTTTCTCTCAAAATACGAGGACAAAAAACCCCCTGATAAATATTACAAAAAATAAATCGAACGTTTGGTACGCTCTGTTGAAAAAAAATCCATTGAATGTTTTGTGTACATTTCATGTTTGTGTTCATTCATTCTCTGATGTTATGTCACAAAAGTTTTAACATAGCATAAGAGAATGAATGCACATTCGGCTCTTATGTAAAAAAGTACATAGATGCGGCTGTAAAGTTGCAAACAAATGGTAATATTTTGAAGTAGTAAAACTGCAGTAAAATTAGCGATATATATGAAAAACAACATAACGTCGGCATTAATATATCCAATCGCTGACAAATTACAAAAAAATTAAGTAAAACGTGCGTTCTTTATTTCTAGTTTATGACGATCTTTAACAAACACCGAGTACGCTTCGTTATTTTGTTGGACAGTTTGGAACACTTCTATGAACGTCTGTTTGAGATATAACTTTGCAGGCCAGTGTGAGACGAACTAAAACAAATAAGATTTGAACGGAACAGATTCTCGGTAAAAAGTTAATTTGGTGCAACGTTGAATAAACGTCGATAAGACGTCGGTTGAATCAACGTTGCAGTGCAACGTTGAATAAACGTCGATAAGACGTCGGTTGAATCAACGTTGCGGGTGCGACGTTGAATAGACGTCGGTTGAATCAACGTTGCGGGAGTGACGTTGAATAAACGTCGATAAGACGTCGGTTGAATCAACGTTGCAGTACGACGTTGAATAAACGTCGGTTTTACGATCGTTGAAACAACGTCTTTTTTCGACGTTGTATCAACGTTGATATCACGTCGGTTGAAACAACGTTGTGGAAACGACGTTGAAAAGACGTCGATGATGCGACGTTGTATTCATGTCGGAGGGCAACGTTGAAAAGACGTTGAATTTACGTCGGTTGCATCGACGTTGCAGACCCAACGTTGATTAGACGTTGAATGTTGGTTGCGACGTCGCGACCAGAATTCAACGTCTAATCAACGTTGAAAAGACGTCGTGTGCCCACTGGGTTATAGTTACTTGTGACTAAACCAGACAGGTCCCCCTGCCTAGTTAGTAAAAAGGCTATGTGAGCATCTAAAGATACATAAAGTTCTTCATATAAATACATTTAAGCCCTGTTGGTCTAATGACTATGACACTCATGTAAATGAGAGATCTAGGTTCAAATCCTGGACAGGGCTAGAAAAAACATATATAATTATCTTGCACCTACAACAACCAAGTAAAAGTATTCCCTCTTTCTCTTTTTTTCCATATCTTGACTTTTTAATGTTGTTGTCATGGCAACAAAGTTATATAACTTTTAATCTCAGATTTATCAAAAAATGATAGTTTCTTTTGCGTTATGACCGATTGTTTAAATACTTGTAATGACACATAATTCTGCTAACATGATTCACATATATTGGCTAGATATAAATTTGAGACCTTTGTTTGAGCTATTGAATTGAAATATTTGGACCTCGATATTTTATATACCCCTGAACTAATATGATACATATCTTAGATATATTGAGTAACGTAATCTTTGAGTTGTAGGGGGGAGATTTTCTATGCGTTGCCTAACCCTGCCTTGTTGATTCCTCTTCCTGTTTCCTTGCATGGCTTTGCCTACCCTTCCTATGCCTTTTCTGTTGCCTGCCTACTACGCCCTTCTTGCCTCTTATGCCTTCTTGCCTATCCTGCCTTGCTGATTCCTCTTCCTGTTTCCTTGCCTGCCTTTGCAGTGCCCTTTTCTCGTTGTGCTTAATGCCTTTGCCTTGGCAACCTCTTGGCAACACTTTCTATATTGATTGCTTGTGAACATTTATAGGGGCCCTGTCACCCTCAACGTCTTTAACGCTGCAACCATTTCTATATTGATTTCCAGGAGGAACAGCTCCAGGAAGTTAAAATAGTAACTAGCTCTCATTCTCAAACCTAACTCTACTCTGTTCTGTGTCCATTACAACACACAGGGCTATAATATGGGATTGGATGCAGCTAGCTAGCTAACCAGGCAGGAAGCTTGCAGCTCCCGTTTGACGTTTGAGCAGTTATGTTTAGAAAACATGGGACATCAAGACAAGGTGTAAACTGAATCTATCCACTTTCCAAATTAAAGTATAACATTTTTAATAATTGTCTTGCAAATTTACTTGCAGTTTGGAATTATAACCTAATACCTTGAAATATTTTGCATTTTAAACAAAACGACTAAGATGAGGCAATATTATAGCAAATTAAAGTTGTTGAAGTGAAATCGGAAAAAGTTTGGCTCGTTAAGCCAAAATGTCATAGCATTACGTCATTTGCTGTGCTTGGTTACATTCTCCTACAAAAACCGTAATTTGAGATTTGAACATTATTATATAGTATATGTGGCAGCGGATTAGTAAACATAAAACAGTGAAAAACTCAAAAAAATCGTACAGATCCTATCCTAAGAGATAGTTTAGCTATCAATTTTTAGTTTAATATCAATAATGTCAATCAACAAAATTGATGCCAATGAAGGTCGACTTACACTCCATGGTGATCAGTAAGTAACTATTCAAAACAGCTGTTTATTTGTTTAAGCAAAGAAAAGACTTTTTGAAAATATACTTTAGCTTCTAGCTAGCTAGAGCTAGAGAAGCTACAATTGCGTGCATATTTTCTTTAAAAAATAGCAGTTATTTGGCCATTTCTTTAAATGACACCTGTGCTTCGGCCGATGTGTACCACGCAACCTAAATGCATTTTTATCAAAATTTCCGTACAAAGCAGAGAAAGAAATTTTTGCAATTTTTAGCATTTGTCATTACATCACATTTGTTATTCAGGGATGGGAAATCTTCTAGCCAGGAGTTGTAAGTTGTAAGTTCTAGTTTATGGACTTGAAACAATAAAGTTATTTTGGTGAACTTTTCTAAAAAAACTCAGCATAACAAAATTCAAAATAAAACTCTTATTTAGCTACATTAAATCATGCACAAAAACACGTATCTTCAGAAATTCAATATGGCTACAATCACCCTTTGTTGTCGCTAAGACACTGAGTGTTGGCATAGGGTCGAGGTCAAAATCACCTTACAGGCAAAATTCCGTGTTTTGTCTGTGAGTTATGAATTTAATAAAATTGATTTGAAATATTTATATTTATCTTTCTTCCATGTTATATTCTCAGTCTTTTTCAGGAATATTTGAGTAGATGTGCGATGATTCAAACATAAATTAAGTATTGCGACGTATAGCAATCTTAACTTCCTTTTCTACATTACCAAATAGTATGCACAACTATACTGTCATTTTCATAAAAATTTATTGTTTATTTTTTAGGTCATCCAAGCAAATATGCAAAAATAATTGTTTTCAAATTAAAAAAAATCTTTATCCATGTGACTTAAATAAAACTTTAAAATTCATTCAGAAAGTTCAGCTACATTTTAACAAAATTTATACAAAGAAAAATAATAACGCATGTAGGTTTCGTTTTTAAAATTTTTTGAATAAAAAAACACTTGCAGCATGAATTATATATATAAATTCGGACTTGCTATGGTTTTCAATTGTTTTGTTGAATTCTCTACAATTAAATCCATGATAAAATATCTGCTCTGCCTGTAAGTGTGGTTTTGGAGACTTGTTTTGCTCCAGCAACATTCACCTCTGCATTAGTTAAGAACCGCATGGGTGGATTTCTTATGTAAAGACCTGGTTACCAATGATGGGCCAGGCAAAAGAGTCGGTGAATTAGCTAGGATGGTCAAGTTGGTTATAAATAGACTTGCTTGTGGATTAAAGGGACGAGGATAATTCCATAATTCTGAGATTTAAAAGTGACCAAGCAGAAAATCAATCAAACATTTTGTCCGACGAAAGTGCATTTTACGTTTAACATGCACCAATCCCAGTCACTTTTATTCTTCAGCTTCACAAAGGAAAAAAAATGATACGACTTTTCTATTAATTTCCCAAACTTTGATTTGTGGTGCAAACTTACTTGAGCATGATTTATATTAAATTTAAATTTGGAAATTTGAAATTTGTTCTCTTCCGAATCATGCATTATTGCCATTGACAAAAGAGGTTTTTAACCAATTTAAAAACTCTTATTAAAAAAATTAAGAATTTTAATTTTCCTATATTTTTGTTCTGTTTCCAAGTAAAATTGTTACCTACATGTCTGATTAAATTTCAATATTAAATCATTTATAAAGAAACACTGGTGGTGGAGACTACACATGCTTCTCCACAGCAAGCAAAATTATTTTTCTGGAAATTGTTTACCAACTTTTTGTCAACGGTGAATGATGTAAAAATTGGATCTCCATTATTATGATATATACAACTTTTTGAGTTTTATCGGAACATCTAAAAGACAGGTAATTTAAAATCTAACCCTAAAACTTATTGTAGACACAGTAAAGTTGCTCTTGGCAGTGTTTTTGAGAATTTTTTGCTTTTGCTAAAACCTTTTATATATATAGCTATAAAAACTGATAAAAAAAGATATCAAGATAAAATTTTAAAAATTTGCTTAATTTATGAAAGTGATGAAATGGTGTAAATTTGAAACAATATTGAGAACCTTTAGTCCAGACCCTTGGTGATATTGGCTGAAATGACCCATTTCTAATAAAATTCATCCCAATATTTATCAAGGTTTGCTTTCAACGACTTAATAAATGGGGCATTCTTAATGTTCAATTGTAAACCTTTCTAATTGTTCATGACCCAATATTTAAAAAGTGCCTCCTTATGGTAAAAGTTGCTAATGTTATGGTATCACAATTAATTCGGAAGAATGCATTTATACAGTTTTCATTATCATATAAAATTTTGTAGACCATTTTATTATCTCCTCTTTTAAAACTGTAGTTCATACTGGTATTTTGAATTTTCTCAGTCTTTTATTAAAGTATATAAATTATGTCAAAGTGTATAAACTATTTACTAATTTGAAACAGTTCCTAAGGACACTCAATTTTAACCCAATCTTTTTTAAAAACTGGGTGCCAGGCTGTATTCCAGTATTTAATTTGCAGACGAACAAATGAAAAAACAGGTATTTGAATGATGTATAGCTATACAATTTACAATCCTTGGCATAATATATTGGAAACAAAGGCAGAATTTTGAGAGTCACAACTATTCCTTTTTCTCTTTTCTTTTTGCTTTCAAGCAACAGGTGGCCATTCAAAAAAGATACACGTGCCCAATTGCTGTAATTCATTTCATAATACACACTATGATTAGAAAAAATAACAAAAAATTAGAAAAGAACTTCTCATACTTTTTACTGCTAAAGATGCTCAGTGATAATTATTGTGTTAACTTGTAAGCCAAGAAAACCATTACAATAACGAAATAACTTAAGTTTCCAAAAATACATCGCACATGTGAGGAGATCATTTATGAAATGTGTGCGCATTTGTGTCACACACCCAGCTTGTGATGACAACACTACATTTATTTAGGTGCAATTTGAGTGTACCTTATGATTACAAGTTGAATGCTCATACAGGAATATGACAAGCTTTAAATTAACCAATCAAATACTGATTTTTAAAAGCACTTTCATCAAAGAAACTTGCAAGTTATATTTATATATAACTTTTCAATGTTAATTGATTATCTTTTTTAAACAACATTTTAATTTTTAGTGTTCTGCATCATCAAGATCACATTGAATTTGAGCTAGAAGGTGATCGTCTTCCTGCAAACTTAAGAGGTTGCCACAAAGGAGATATATTCATCACTAATTTGAGAGTAAGATGAATTTAGTTTAAAAAATAATATTTTAGGGACTAGTAGCGGACTCTGACTGTCTTATGTGGATTTATTTTTGTAAAAATGTTTTATTAAAATTTTAAAAAGAGACTTTTGTGAAAATTAATTTTATACATGCAAAAAAATTTAATAAAAGTATGGAAAGAGAAATTTCTAGAATTTTTATGTTAATATATTTTCACAATATATATAACAAATTTAAGGAACAAATAAATACGAAAGTCAATATATCACTCTCATTTTTTTAAAGATATATCATGTGCTACTTCTGATTTGTCTTTTTCACTTGTGTTTTTGCTTTCTTGTGTTACCCTTTCTTCAAAGTTTTTTTCTTGCACATCTATCGAAACAAACAATTCAAGAATTTGTCTGTTCGTGGTTCTGCATATATGATTCTTGTAAGAGTAGGCTCCATTAACGTAGAGTCGTGTTGACCCCCTTAAAGAGGTAGATTCCCATAAAAACCCATTATGAATTATCAGAGACATTCGTATTTCCAGATACATAGTCATGTCAATAACCAATGTGGATGGTGAAAGCAGTATATCCTAATGCAATGAATGCTTTTGACAAGATATAGATCTGTAATGATTTTAATTATATGAACATGTGAAACAATTTTACTTCTTTTGGAACTTTTAAAAACCCTGCCATTGTGAAAATTAATCCAAGCTAAATCTTTCGGAATCAGCCAATTGTGAAAATATAGATTCAAGTGATATATTTTTTAAAACTGTGTTCTTAAAAATTAGTTTATACAAAAATTTATTCATGTAAAATACTATTACTGAAAATGCAAAGTGTTCGGAAATGTGAATCTGCACATTATTTTTGACATTTTATAGTTGGTTTTTCAATGCTTAATATACTTTCCTTTTTTTCAGTTAATATATATCAATGAAGGGTCATCTGGATATAAATCATTTTCAATGGATTTTCAACACATCCGCAATGTAGAGGTAAATCCTTTACTTTCAAATGTATCATAAGTAACAAAATAGTACAGTGTTCAACCAAACTGAATCCACATCTACTTTTACTTTAACTATCACAAATCTATCACAGGTTAAACAACCGATATTTGGTGCAAATCATTTAAAAGGATTCATCAAAGCTGAACCTGGAGGTATGTATTATTTTATCTGAAATTATGTGTGTTTTGACCAAAGTTAAAAAAGGCTACAAGTTTTTTGACATGACATCACACTTTTTACCATGGTGAACAGATGATGAGAAAGATTTAATTTTTTCTTCAAATGTCCTGATGTTGTTAATAACATTTCTAAGTCGTAATTTCCAGCTTTCCAAAAAAGGCTAGATTTGAAAAGGAGTGACACAAAATGTCTTCTTGAATAAGTCAGCAAAACTTAGGTAAAGATTTTATCACAGGAATACATTGTATTATGACATGTTCCTGATTTCTTTCAACTTGCTTTCCCTCTAAAGTTATTGTTTTTTACTTTCAAAAAAATTGTTGATAATTTTAGAGACACTCTAGACTCTACTCTCTCTTTTAGCCCCACACTTTGATAAAACTTTACAGTATTAACATTGTTCTATAATTCGTAAAAATGTTTATTTTCACGAAAAGTCAACCTGGTACTCATCCGCTTGAGCAAAAAAATCCACCCCTTCCCCCACTTGCTATATTTTTTACATAGTGTCCCAGAGACAACGCGGATACATACAAGTCAATTATAAGACCTATGTACTTAATCTTTGGCCCATAGTCTCATAATTTTTTTGGAATCGATGTTGCACCATGTTGCATGAGCATGCGGCATCATGGAACGTGTGTCAAATGAGACAACAATTTACGCAATATTGTCACAACAAATATTGAAATTTTTAACCTTGTGCACAGCCTTCGATTAAATTATTTTGTTGAAAAATTGTACCAATTTCCTAATTATTTTGTTAAAATCTGTTATTTTTTTCAGCAAGTGTTATTGACTTTCTTTTACCTAAATTCTATACTCACGGAGTATAGCTAATATAAAAAAAAATTCTTACACCAATTTCATTGCGTTGGTCAAAAGTATCCTATAACAACTTTCAGGTCGAAAATTCTTTTTCTACTCGAGTTTTGCTTTTATTATTAGCACACAGTATGTCCAGGCGACATCTTACCCTATTTTAACCGGCACAGTGTTGTTGGAATACACAGTAAGATAAAGTTGTAGGTGAATGATTTTACGCTCCTGTGTTACTGATTATCATGCTGTACAGGTAATAGGCTCCTGCAAAATGCGTAAAACATTATCTGCAAAACTTTGGTACAAATAAAGACAGGCTATTATTGAACTCTATTACTGTTCCTTAGTTGTGGCGAGTATTTCTGCTGCAAAACTCTGACGCTATCTAAAGTTTGGTTCTTTTATAAAAGTTTATGCTATGCAATTACTGATTTTATCACTGTGTATACTAAATTAACCAAGTCGAGCAAATATACGAAAATATAGAGCTATTTGAAAACTTTGTATTTTCTTCTAATGAAGAGCTATTTTTTGTTTGTTTTACTTTTAGGCGGTTGGGAAGGCAGTGCAAATTTTAAAGTGAACTTTCCTAAAGGTGGTGCAATTGATTTTGCAGAAAACTTTCAAAAAGCAGTTAAAGATTGTAAGTAACCTGTGTCTATTTGTTTTAAAAAACAATTTTATCAATCACCAATGCTTAAATTTTATATCAAGCACTTTTCTCAAAACAAATGGAAAAGTTTAGGAAGACTTTTACTTTTAAAATTGATCTAGTTTACTAGTAATTACTTAATATCCTGTTTAATGTGAAAAAAATTACTTACAATTCTGTCAACAAAGATATATGTTAATTTTGCTTTAAATTATGCTAAGATCAAGTTTATAGCTTATGGACAAATATTTTTTTCAAAACAATAACATTCAAATTTTAGCCCTAAGAAACAGACACAATGGCATGGTTGCACCGCCTCCACAGCAACCAGCATTTTATGGACCACCTATATGCATGATGCCTCCACCTGAAGCCTATTACTACCCGCTACCGCAGCCAGCATATTATGCATATCAACCAGGCGCTCCTCCACAAGGTAGGGATACATTAAATCAGAAGAGGAATGCTATATGAAACAGTTAGAAAAATTCTGAAATTTCAAATTTTTATGTCAACAACAACAATTTTAACGATAAGAAATGCCTTAAAACTTTGTCTAAATGTTTTTTGTGTGTGTTAGGCCTCAGTAGCACCCTGGTGCTTCGTACTAAGGGAACAGCCATCTGATAATTTACCTAGGTGGCCATTTAATAATTACGTAACTTTCTCTCCCACCCCTAAATTTTCGTAACAAAAATAATCATCCCCCTCCCCCCTTCCTAAGGCGTTACTTAATTATTGGATGGCCCCTAGGCAAGGAGGTCCCTAGGCAACATTTTACCACTTGGCAGCAATTTTTTGTTGCTTGATTTCCGCTTTTCTGTTTTGTAAATGGCAAATGGTGGCGATAGCACACCTCTATATTGTATTATTTCCACACATGTCTGTTTCCACAAAAATGTTATTTGTTTACATATAAAAATTCTTTTTAGCTGGTCAACAACCTTTGTATAACCCTCCTACTGTACGTATAACTGATTTGATTTTTTTCCATTTTGTTGTGGACACGCGAAGGATTTGCTCTTCGTTAACTTGTTTATTTTAATTTATTTTAGGGACAAGCACCACCACCCTATATGCCTACAGACCAACAAACGCCAGCACAAACACAACAAAGTTCAGGTATTTTGTTTGTTTGTTTGTTTGTTTGTTTGTTTGTTTGTTTGTTTGTTTGTTTGTTTGTTTGTTTGTTTGTTTGTTTGTTTGTTTGTTTGTTTGTTTGTTTGTTTGTTTGTTTGTTTGTTTGTTTGTTTGTTTGTTTGTTTGTTTGTTTGTTTGTTTGTTTGTTTGTTTGTTTGTTTGTTAAATTATAAACCTTTCAGGAAACATAAAATTTAGGGAGTGGAATTTAATATTTCTCTAGCCACGATGGAGGCGCGTGCTTAACAGGAGGTTCTGGAAAAATATTTCAATAATTTAAAATATGTTTTTTAACAAACTGATGCAAGTTCTCCATAGTCTTCGCTTTCTGAAAATGTGTAGATATTCCATTCACTGAATGGTTCGAACGATCATGTTTAGTTTTTTCTCTATTACCATTTGATTTTTTCAATAGTATACATTTTTTTATATTTTCAGCAAATGCTAAAGCCCAAGAAGCCTATATGACTGGTCACACTGCCTATATTCCAAATGTAAGTTAATTATTATATTTTCTGAGCGTTTTTGTAGAAAATAATAGAAAACGGTACCATCTTTAATGTAAACAGATGAGCATTTGATGGAAAGTAGCGTTAAATCGATGAACTTCGCACGGACTTTAAAGTATGGTGTCATGTGGTTTCTTACATGATTTACTTATTAACTAATCACGTTGTTGTTAATTTCTTTTCTATTTTTAGGAAACACCGCCACCATATAATCCAAATTTTGATCCGAATGCTAAAAAAGATCAATAAGTAAAAGAAACCACAATGGAAAAATATTTTTATATGAAATTTAATCGACAGTATCTTGAACATAAAAATCACCATAAAAGAAAAACAAGAGATGAAACTTTTATGGGGTCATTTTCTTGTGCATACTTGAACAATATATTTCTTATAGTTAATAAACAATATATAAATTTAAGTATAAAGCTTAGAATGAATCACGCCATGTGATGTAAAAACCGATTCGGTATTAGCACGCCCGGATTAGACAGTCACTTTGGCTTGATCCTCTTGGTTTATTGAATTTAAGTTGTAATTTAAATGAGCCTTTTATATAAGTCATTTAGGGAGTCATGTTTCAAAGCCATTGTTTACATAGAAGGATATTTCGTAAAATGTTAATCTTTTAGTGAGCCTTGACTTGTTACAGAAAACGTAAATTTAGTTCCGGACGAAAGACCTTCTGCGAAAAAAAATTTTAAAAATTAATTTTGAACTTTTTAAAGGTTCATTCTGTGTGTTGTAGATTTGTAAGTTTGTGTATTAGTAAATTGATAAACGTGAAGCTACACCTTTTTTTTTTAATCAAGCCTCGCTTCGTTTGTGAGGAGCAGAGAGAAATTTTTAGCAGCACAGAAATTGATCAGAAATCAGGCTGGTGTTCCTTTACATGTGTCGACTTTACAACCGCCAACAGAGTTCGTTACAAACCAAGCTACAAAAGCTCTGCTTAGATATCTAAAAGACCTCTTACATTAGTCTGATTTGTCCATTGTGAATTCGCATTTAAAAGGCGTCTTAAAAGAGGCAGAGGTGTGACGTTTTATAGATGTCTTAATAAGATGATTTATACGTGTCTTAACAAGACGTCTAAAATAAGTTTCGCCGCAGACGTCTAAAAGACGTCTAAAATTAACTAGTCTGATTTCGCCGTTCAGAAGACGCATTTAAAAGGCGTCTTAAAAGAAATACAGGAGAGATGCATTATAGACGTCTTGAATGGATTTGGTAGACATGTAAAAGCCGTCGTTGGAAAAGCCATGTCAAAAAGAAACAAGAAGCCCTGCGGCTTAAAGATTTCCGCCATTAACAATAATCTGAAAAACGATATAAAATCGTGACATACTTGTCACGATTTTATAGCTATAATACATTGATAATTAATTAGTTCTTTTGAATATTGAATATAGCTTATAGTACAGAAGAAAATGACGTAATTATATAACATCAAAGATGGCGTATTATAAAACGATTTTCATTCTGCTACACTGCACGAGCTTTAACTTTCGATAGCATATAAACTTTAAAATAAAGTATTCTTCATTGGATAGTAAAACAATTTGTTGCACTGTTGGGATTCTTATTGACCTAAAACTCATTTTAGCCTCGTTCTCAGAAAAAAATCTGTCAAAACCAAGATTTAGGCTTTAGCCTGGATAACTTCCGGGCGTCCAGCCTAGCCTAGCTGCGCTGCTCTATCTATCTCCCCCTCTATTTCCTCAGGCGATATTAAAGATTTGCTGGCGGAAATCAAATAAAATACACATCCTATTTATTTCATTGCATTTGCATTTATCAGAAATTTTTTCACCAGCAAACATGACAACAATATGACAAAGATAATAACTTTATAACTCTTTAAGTAATCCTTTTTTTAGCTGCCCAAACAGCTGAATTATTTACTCAGTGTTTTATGTATACAAATTTCCTTTACTATTTCTTAAAAATATGGACCTTAACCCTATTCGGTCCGGGGGGGGGGGCGGATTCCGCCACCCCCTGACGGTTTTTTTAATAACTCCTGATTGCTTTCTTACATGGCTATGATACTTACTGAGTTTCAACATTTATCTATTAGACACCTGCACGCTAAATTTGTAGGTCCCATTCCTTTCAGAAGCTTTGATATTGGCCATTACTCGAAACTACCCCTAAAATCTCTATGAAATCCTTATAATGGGGAAAATATAATAACTCCTGTTAGGATTATCCTTAGAACTTGAAACTTGCAACACAACTTTGTTTCATCAAGAAGAATCATTTTGAATAATTTTGACACGTGACTAATTTGATCTCCCGATTTTGTCGGATTTTACCCAAAAATCGAAAAAAAACGGATTTTTGGGCAATTTTTGGCAATTCTTTATCCGATCCATGTGAAAACCGGAAGATATGTTAAACAAAATTTATTTAGCTTTTAGAAACTTCAAACAGAATGTAAAAATTCGCTCTAGAATAAAAGTAATTATATTTTAAGCAGATAGTGGCATTTTTAACAATGTTCAAGCTTCTGATGATGTCACAGAAAATGTGCTGACGCAAGCAAAAATTTATTGCCGCCATTTTGTTCCTTTTATGACGTACTATAAGTGTGCCAAGTTTGATTCAATTTGAGCAATCCTATGAAAAGTTATTAAGGGGGGGGGGCGGAATCCGCCCCCCCCCCGGTCATAGTATGTTTGAAAAACCCCGGACCGAATAGGGTTAACACATACAGAAACGATTTTTTTTACTCATCTAAATTAAGTCAGCAGAAATTACCAAAAGGGTCTGAGAGCAAGGTTTACCTTGTCTACAGGGATATAAGAAGTGAATTATCAATTTTGAAGATTCATAAGGTGGGGTGAATTTTTAAATGTAGCAGTTTTTAAAATGGACTTATATATCAAAATTTGCTTTTAAGAATCAGACAAAATAACACTACCACTTTTTTATTATTCAAAATGCGAAACGGAAGCAGAAATGCACAATTCGTGTAAACAGAAAGGCTCGCAACCTCGTCCCCAGGTTGAAAGGCTCGGACACAACCTACATGCATGAAATTATTTCGAAATGTTGAATTTAGAACATAGTACTGTTTTTGAAATGAGGGAAATTATAGAGGCAATCGGAATAGTTGAGGTGGGAAAAATAACGCTGGTTCGCCAACGAATTTCCTACTTTTTAATTGGCCTATTATTGTTTAATCATGTGATCATAACAGAGAAATCCTTTGTTTTGAGCGCAAATGGTCTCATTCAGCCTCTTCCCCAGGACTTGTCGGACTTTGTATATTTGACGGCCTTAAAATATATATAAACAGCCTAACAAGTCATAGGGATGGGGTTGGGGGTAGTTGTACTAGAGGGAGGGGCGAATTAGCGGAGGAATTGTCTTAGAACCTTACTATAGATTAGGATTTTTTAAAGTGTAATAGATCTCGCTTAATTCTGACCCTAATCAAGGATAAATACAAAAAAAGAAGATTGGTAACTAAATGTTTCTGTAACTTGACAATATTTTTCTACTACAGTAGTTGCGCTACGTTATCTTTCAGTGATTTATACCATTTCCTGTTTACTTCAATCTCATTCACAGAGGATTTGCCTTTTTAATTAATTTAATAGCGGCGAAATTCTTTGCCGCTTCGTAAACCTCCGAGAAACCCTGGGAACTAGATTCCTTTTGGCGAACATGGAAGTATAAGTTTTTGGATAAACTTGAATGATTTCTCAGTTGCCGCAAAATGGAAGTTGTTTGTTTCACTATTTTTTAAGATCGTGTTGACATGACAACCGCTTGTTAAAAACGAAGCGTCCATTTAAAAAGTTATATGTTGAACGAAAGAAAGTTTACATGTTTTAGTAGTAGTAGAACTTTGATAACCAATCACATTTTAAAAATTCCAGAAAAGAAGATTTATGAATGGTTACAAAGCAGAAAGAAATGCCGATTTTGTTCGGAACTTGTATGCTCTGCGTTCTTTCGTTATGTGTTGGATTAGCATATGGTAAAAATTGTGTTCCAGTTGCAACCTGTAAATTCTATACCAGTACAGATATGAGATGCGACAGCCCTACTGCGAAATACTTGCCGAATATAACCTCCTATGAGTTGGAAATATTAAAAGTGAATTATCCGATATTAAAAGAAATTCCTGATTATTTCTTCCAACGATTTGGAAAATTGAAATCTCTGAGGTTCTTTTGGGGTAATTTTAGACAGCTTTCGAAGTATTCCTTATCTGGACTTTCCAACCTCACGACTTTAGTCATAAAATTTTCTCAACTACGTGTGCTGCATCTAAAAACATTCACGAATTTGACACAATTAGAATATTTAGCACTGCAAGTAAACAAATTGGAAATCATCCCTAAAGAAGCATTTTCAAACCTTCATTATCTCTCATCCTTGCATCTTTCTGGTAACAACATTAATTATATCGATTTGATAATGCCTGAGGATTCTGTCCTGAAGTATTTTTATTTGAATCACAATGCAATACAGACAATATCGAGGTCAACATTTGAAAATCTGTCACATTTAAAATACGTCCATCTGGAATATAACTTGATTGGAAGTTTACCGCATGGCATACTTGAAAATACGAAAGTGCACTCTTTTACACTTTCCAACAATAAAATCAAAAAGTTGGAACGTGAAACTTTCAGACAAGCGACATACTTGCAATTCGTTGATTTGAGTACAAACCTTATTAAAAGTATAGAACCTATGACTTTTCGGGACTTGTTCTTAGACAATAACAAAGTCACGATCCTTAAAAATAACACGTTTTATCGATTAACAAATTTAATATTCCTAGTACTACACGAAAACATCATCACCAATATCGAACAAAATGCATTTCACAGCTTAAGAAGTTTTAGAACATTATATCTCCAAAACAACTTGATAAAATCCATCAATCGTGGTGTATTAAACCAACTGGGTAACATGTCAACTTTAAGACTTTCACATAATAACATTGGGATGTTGGAATATGGAACATTTGAAGGATGTAAGTCTCTCACAAATTTATATTTGGATAATAATATTATTACCAGAATTGATGCTCATGCATTTGCACCTTTTCGAGGTTAAAAAATCTGTTATCCGTTTATTTGTAACACAACAAATTAGTCGAGATTGATTTCGCTTTTTTTAACAAAACCTCTCGATTAACAGGTCTATACATCAATTCTAATTACATCAAAATGGTGAAAAATTCTTTTTCCAGAGGACTGCCAATTTTGCTAAAATCATATTTGGGCAACAACGAAATAATGTCTTTAAAAGATACAGTTTTTGTTTGACTTTCGTCCTTATGGCTTTTATACTTGAATAAAAACAAGATAACTAAACTACCTCCAAATATATTTCGTCCACTCAAAAAGTTAAATGACATCGATTTGAGCAGTAACAAAATAGTAACATTACCACACAACGCATTCTATGGTATGAAGAGCCTAAGACGGCTCTCCTTGGATAACAATAGAATGTCTAAAGTATCAACTTCAGCCTTCCCTGAAATGCTAAGTATTAGAGACATCAATCTGAAAAATAACGCGCTGAAGAATATAGAAGAGGATTTTCTGAGAAAGTTAAGAATTTGAGAAGTTTGAACATTGAGGGTAATTGCATCAGAAAACTTCAATCTGGAATGTTTAATAGTTCAGCTCGTCTGAGCAGGTTATATCTGGGTAACAATAAAATAAGATATATTGATAAAAAGTCATTAAATGGTTTAAAATCCTTAAGTTTTGTTTACCTGAGTAAAAATAACATTTCCAGCTAGCCACTAAATCTATTTTTGTATAACCCAGCCTTACACACAATCAGATTGGATAACAACAACATTAAATACATATATGATGGCACATTTAATCAGCTGAAAAATCTACATACCTTAAATATCAGCAATAATTGGCTCGAAATTATGGAAGAGGACGCATTTGTAGATTTAGTGTCGTTGAATACATTCGACCTTTCTAAAAATCAACTGAAAGTCCTGCATTCGACAATATTTACAAATTTTTCAAAAATAAAAACTTTAGATTTAAGCAAAAACATGCTTAACAAAGTTTCAACTGAAATATTTAATAACACCAGAGGTTTGACCAGTCTTAATCTAAACCATAACTAGTTTTCTGTGTTACCTTTGTCCATTAGAAGTTTAAGTTATTTGCACCATCTTGAATTGAGTCATAATTTATTAATGAACTTACACCTGGTGTCTTTAATAGATTAAATCGGTTAACATATCTCAATTTTCGAAACAACTATATCAAACGGTTCAACGGTGACGAATTTGCTGGACTGTCACAAATTACAAGTCTCGACAGCGCAAATAATCTTTTAGACACTTTACCAGAAGGTTTGTTTGACAATACCATTAACTTGAATTATTTGGATTTAGGCGGCAACAAATTTAAAGTGATTTCAAACTTTTCAAAACTTTCGAAACTATTAAAACTTGATCTAAAACTTAATCAGATTTTAGGCATATCTCCTGCAGCGTTTAAGGAAATGAAAGTTTTAAAATACTTAGATTTGTCACAGAACCGTTTAAAACACGTTGGAAATTTGTTGTTGGAGAATAAAAATCTGGAGAAGTTATATTTAGCTGGAAACGAATTGGAAGATATTAGTTTGAAAGAGACGAAAAAGAAGTTACTTGAAATATTATTCAGAGGAAGTCGTTTGTACCATATTTCACAGGATTTGTTTCCCAACACACTAAAAGTGCTCGACCTATTCGAAAATTTCATTACTAGTGTTTCTGTAAACACTTTTGACAACATGGTTGGTTTAAACAAAATTCTATTGGCTAACAATTCTATCAAATCATTGGATCCCCATTCACCTTGAGAGACTTCAGTTACTTGACATTAGATATAATCTCCATATCATGGTCAGTTTTGTGAACATACCATTAAGAAATGGATTGTCATTGGATTGGATACAGCGTTCTTTTGCATTTTATTAATCCTTGTTGGGGTGTTTGTTTTGAAGAGATGCCAGAAACTTAAGTCAGCCAAGGTATGGATAATTATTTCCAACAACCTTTTTATTTGTATGTACGCTGGATGAACGCGCAAGACGGTAAAATGGCTTTCCAATGATGATTGGAGAACTTTAAGCAAGTAGCCATTTACGAGAAGTTCGCAGGAAAAGTTTGAAACTGTCTAAAAAATTTTAGAAAATGTTTGGAAACTATTAGGCTGTGAAGGGTTAAGTATTTATTCTTGATATAATGCAATTATACTTTTTATACAGGAGAAAGGTTGTGTGGTCAACTCAAGTAGCAACCAATATCGCACAAATTATGAAGAAAGAAAAGTAAATCTTTGACTTTTCTTTTTTTAATTTTTTTACACTAAACAAAATACTGAGTCTACCTACTCTTTTAAAGGCGGAACTCGGCAAAATAATAAACTAGGGAAACACAACAAATGAGAAAGCACACAGAAATGAAGGTCTGAACACATGAACTCTTATAACGTGTAGTGAAGATAAGTGAAGATGAGTGTCAAGAAAACGATGAAGCTAATATATGTGATAATGGAGTATACGAAAAAGCGTAATTCGTGATGAAAACTGTTAAGATGACATTTTGTAATGAGATTAACTTGACGCTCTCATTAGCTTTAATGTGCGATGTTAAGAGAGTCCATTGTAAGGATTTGGGAGTGGTATTGCTGATGTGATCACTTTTCGACCGTTTAAAGATGCCTGCTTTTGGAGTGTAAGAGATTAGCCAGTAGATGAATATGCTCTGTTAAACTTTCCATTGCTTAGTTATTGACTTATTAAAAGGGTTTGTTATTTTTGTATTTTTATTCATTTATTTTTATTACAATTTGCTAATTATTATTATTTTATTGCTACGAAAGAGATAGGGAAATGCCGATGTTGGTGCAATCATGTCAAATAAGCGGGCATCCACGTTAAATCAACGTAAAAAAGGCCCATACCACCCCTTAGCGATTAATATTCTGTACCATTCCACGTCAAATTATAGATCATCCCCGTTAAATCAACGATATCTGTCCAAAACCCCCTCCACCCCGCCGTGTCCCATGGGTCCCTCCCCACCCTCATCTGTCGTGCCCTATAAATTATAGTGATATGTGTGTCTATAATGGCCTCTAGCCAGTGTGGTAATACCATCAATGATAATAAAACATAAATAAATAACAACACGCAAGCAGTTTTTTGTTAACTTGTAAAACCATCTGTCAATCAAACGCTTATAACAATAGGATTTTACATACCAGAAAGTTGTTTATATAAGAAAAAAGTCAAAACGAAAGTAGCCGTTGCTAAGGATATTTGGTATGTAAGGAATGCATTGTTTCTCTATTGTTATTCTGGCTTGATTGACATTTAATTGACGTCATTCTTTATCTAAACAAATACCATATGAAATAACCTGTTGTCATAACAATCACAAGAGCGATCTTCTCATCTTCGTGTGTAGGAGGAGTATCTTTGTGGTAAGGTGCAGTAATGTGTTTATCTGTAGTATCCACGTGGTGTACGGTAATGTGTTTATCAGGATGATCAGGATGGATATCAGGATGATCGGAGGTTACAGACTTCTTTTTAGTTATCTTTTTATGTGATTCGGTTGTTTTTTCGGTAACATTGACCTTTCGATTAATACCAATGGTAAGATCTTCACCAGATATCAAAATCTTGTTGTTGTAACCCACCACACCCGTCTTAATTCTGAGATTCATGTCACTAGGTAACATATAAATACCTTGTCCAACCGAATAATCAACCTTACTTGAAGCGTAGTTTAACGTATCCTGATAACGTTTAATGTCCTCCTGAATATCAACCCTACGGTTAACAATGTCTTCAAGGTTATTCATAAAAACTCTTTGGGCGGTCAGAGCACTTGAATCATTACCAAGGATGGAGGAGCGTGCTGAGGCCTGAGAACTAAGAACAAGATAGGCATAGGCCCTAACACTGCTTGAGATCTTCACAAGGCCCGTTTTTGTAAATCCATCGGATTTTTCCACAATCCACCGCGTCATGGAGTCGTTAGTGAAATAACTCAACCCGGGAGTTGGATAGTCTTTACGTCTTTTTTGATATGAACTAAAAAAGTACTGACCTCTGTATTTCATGGGGTTGGAATCAACATCATACTCGCCACAGATTTTTAGAAATTCCTCATTTGAATAAGGATTATCATATTGATTAAAACTATCCTCAAAGGGTAGAGGTGTCTGTAGGCGCTTAATGATTCGTCTAATGTGATAATACACATGAAAACGATATATCGACCTGACCATAAATCTACCATCCTTCAGGTGTTCGGAACTTACCCCACAGGCACTTGAAGCGCACCAAGTGGCGAAATTTAGCTGGGTTTGCCATAGTCTAAAAGGTTGCTCATTCCAAATTCTCATACGTTGCGCGTTCTGACTAAGTTCATAATTGGTAAAAATATTAGGAAAGGAAGCGGGGAAAGAACCACTTTCGGACACAATAATAGCCTGTTTGTACAGATCCCTAGCGCTCAATATTTGAAGATCCAGACCTCCATTTGGTTTATATGTCGCATTCGGGTTATATCTGAAAATGTCATCCATTCTTTGATTTAAATATATTCACAATCTCTAATATAATAATGTATATCACAATAAAGGACGTAAATAGCGAGAAGAAAATCTATTTGTATCAACCGATAGACAACTCACATGGTACAAAGGAGGTTGCGATCGTGGAGACGTTTTCGGATAATGTCACATATGTAGCTACGGCTCCAATAGATATACCCTTGGCTGATGGAGTTACCACGGTTAGGTTACCACAGGGTCAGCACTACACGGGGAGGGAGTTGAATTCAATCGTGAGAGGTGATGTAAAATCAACACCACTAGCTAGAAACTCTAAGTTGGGTAAAATATTCAATCTAGGGGGTATAACAGAACTACATTTTAATCTTAATGAATTGGATAATTCATTAAATCTTAAAGATGGTGAATATAGCAACAACCTGATGACATATCATATATCCGAGTATGGTGGTGATTTTACATATATTGAACCGAAAAATCCGCAATATAAGAAACTAAAGAAAGGTTTACTTCAATCACTTACCATGAGAGTCACAGGTCAGGATGGTAAGGTGCTATGGGGTGGTATGAAGACAACAGTTACCTTACACATAAGAGATACATCTAGTGAGCATTAACCGAATTAAAGTAAAATAAAATAAAAAGTAATATGGAATAGCATGGAATACGGGAAAAAGTTAAACCCAGAACGTTCACTTAGAACCGCACATGGCGTAAAAGGAACGCATCAAAAAGTAATTGTCACTCACAACCCAAGTGAGATTGATCAGAACCAGTTACTCCTGATTAGGTTCCCTAATTTAGGTAACGATGATGTCATTGTTCCGGGTACTTCGAAACTAAGTTTCGACATTGATCTCGAGTCAAAAGCCGACACGAAGAGAACATTGGTCTCTAACATCGGGAGGGCAATTGTTAAAAAGCTAGCTATCAAGTTCGAGGGTACTGAGATTCTGAGCATTGATGACTTTGATATTTTCGGATGCTACAGAGATTTATGGCTGACAAAGCATGAGAAGGGGAACTCAATCAAACAGGGTATCATATCCGATGATGGTTGCACGGAAAATTGCATGAAACTGAGAGTTGGAGCCGCGGATAAAGACGCATCGGAGGTCGCGGACAAAGCCATTTATGATGCATACAAAAATAAGTTCACCATACCGCTGGATTTCGAAATGTTGGATAGCACGATCCCATATTATCAAGCTGGATTAGGGAATAGGCTGTGTTATGAGATAACATTCAACAATTATGACAGGGTAGTACTATCAACCCCAACCAAACCTTCCGGTTCGGCCTCGGCACCGGCACCGGATGCTAAATACAAAATCTCCAACATATCTCTCTAATATGAGATTGTGACACAACCGACACTTGCCAGATTCATTTCAAATGAATACGAAAACATGGCCGTACTTTATGACAGATTTCTGAGACATAGACAAATTAGGGTGGATAAGTCAGACACAACGTGGAATTGGTCGTTCAATACACCATGCAAGTCCCTGAAGGGTATATTGGTTCTGTTTGAGGAAGAGAAAGCTTACAAACGAGATACAGGTAGGTTCTACAATCCTAAGATCAAAAAGGTATCCGCTATAGTTGAGGGTAAGCCTAACCAACTTTTCGCTCAGGGAATGCAACCGTTTGAGCATTATGGTGAAATATGCAAGTATTTTGCAGAGGGTAAGCAAAGGGATGGTAACGCAGGTGAAATACAAAAACATTTGCAACTACATGATGTGAAGGTGGCGGACTACCTAACCACGAAATATGCTCTATGGCTGGATTTCAGAACCATAGATGAAAACTCACTGCACGGGACCGGCCGACGGATTGAAAATGCGAGCGAGGGCATCACACTGCAAGTTGAAAAGACGGCCGAGGCAGCGGGATCCTTAAACGCCTACATATATCTAATCATGGATGCTCAATTAAATATTCAAAACGGTGAAATTATGGATGTACTATATTAAGATGGACTACATGAAAGATCCTCACACGGCACTATTCGTCGGTCCAACGGGCTGCGGAAAATCCAAACGCGTTGTAACACTACTAGAGAGTGAATACTTTGATCACTTCGATTTCATTGTGATTATATGTCCAACATCAAGATGGAACAAGACATATATGTGTCGAAAATGGTTCTGGAGGGATAAATATGTGATTCTAATTGAGCCCAGAGGTATGTTGTATGAATGGATCCAAAAGATGACGGATTTATTCGCGGGATACAAAACATTATTCCTGATCGATGACATCATCGCGGATGAGAAACTGGACAAAAAGAGGCAACCATTGCTGGAGCTGGCCATCAGCGGTCGGCATCGAAACCACACAATGTGGTTACTCACACAATCATAAACCGCGATACCGAAGAACTTACGAAGGCAGGCAAAAATGTTATATGTGTGGTATCCAAAGGACAGACATGATCTCGCAACTATACACGAGGAGAATGGTGTCATTGAATCATCAGAGATCCAGAAGGTTAAGGAAAGGCTAAAAGATAGCAAATATACACATTTAGTCATGAGGATGGAACATCCAAGAACCCACGTGATTTGCTAGATTGGAAGTTTTTTGTTACAAGACCCTTGTAACAAATCTATAGGAAAACTATAGGAAAACTACAGTACTATCCTATAATGATAGAATATATAAATTTCATATTACTGGTGATAGCTGTAGTGCTATTGCTGGTATTGGTTAGTTTCTGTCTTTTTTGTATTAAAAAATACCTATCACTATTGAAAATGGCTGAAACCGCAATTGACAACCTAATTTTTATCGAGAACCAGGATGATGGTAAGAGACAGAAATTGCTCGAGTGCGTGCTGACGGGAAATAGCAAGTTATATCTTGGTAAGATGTATACGGAGACGGAGATCCAGAAGCTCAAGAATGATGAGGTGGATAAACTTTTCACAATATACGAGGCTAAACTGTCCGGTCAAATGGTAAAGTCTCTAGGGGAGTCAATAATCCACATGTACTCCCTGGGTGCCTGTACAGCCCTAGGTATAAAAAATCAAAAAGCTCTGAGTGATGACCTGGAGAATGATCCATTCCTAAACTCGGCACTCCAAAGGTTCACATGTGATCTATATTATAAGTTCGGATCACTACTATCACCAATCAGTGTAGGTTTAATAACAGGTAGGCATTATATCGCGGGAAAAAATTTAAACAATATCGATACGGATACTAAAGATGTCGGATACTCCAGTTCAGGTGACAACGAAGAACCCTAAAAAGGTTGAGGCCGGTAAGAGGCTGGCTGAATACAACCGTAAAAATAGGGAAGAATATAAAAGATTGCTCATGGCTCAGACGGAGGCACAGTGGCACCTCAGACACAAACCCGGCCGGCACCTCAGACACACTCAGCACCTCAGACACAGTTGGAGGATCCTAAGGATATTGTCATTGGGGATTCTGTGACAGATGGCCCTAAACACGGTGGAGTGAACTACACAATAATGGGTGGTGGTGGGGTGATAGTACTTGTCTTAATTGGTGCTTATTTCATGTATAAAAATAAGGACAAAAATATTAAGGTGAAGGGTACCCCACCAAGTAACTCAGGTAATAAAAAAACTATGAGAATAAGTAAGCTTGAAATGGAATAAAGGGATAATATCGCGATAATATAATCTTGAAGTAAATATAAGACATGGATAAGAAAAGTATAGTCAACGATATTTATAAAGCATCGGTCGTATGCGTTTTCGCTGTGGGCTATTCAATGCTCGGGAAAAAGGTATTAAAAATGACACCACCCTCAATTCAGAAGTTTGACCTGGAAGATACCGGAAAGCTTGTAGCCATAGTCGCCGCAAGTGAGATGTCAAGAGAATATCTAGTTAAGCAAAAAATTTTACCTGAAACTATAAATATATAATGTTGCGAATACTGGAATGGTTGGTCTGGGTTTTATATCGACGTAAGAAAGTTGAGAGTATTTTACCCAAGGTGGAATACACGGAGGTGGATGCGGATGTCATAGACTCCGAAGCTATCGTATTAAAATAACAACACTAAATTATACTGTAGTAGTATATGAAACATGGCTTCAATTGCAATGATGTTGGGAGGTGCCTTCGCGAACGCTTTGGCTTTCACCGGATCAAGCTACCTCTTTTCAAGTTTATCCAAGGATAGGATAGATAAGGAACGGAAGCGGCATGATCTGGCCATAGAACAACTGCAGAAGGCTCAGGTTATATGGCAACGTAAAAGACAAGAGAGGGTGGACTTTATCAATAAGCAGCTCAGACTTGAGAAGAAGGCCGAGGGTAAATTCACAGAGCTGGATGATGCCATGCGTGAATATAAAAAAGTTTTTGGAGGATCAACCCTCACAGATATTCCGCGCGAACCCGTATTGAGCGACTTTTATACACCCAGCAATGGCCAGCATGAACGGGAATTGGCATTTATCGCGCTAAGCATGATTGGTGTCGGGGGCGCCGTGTGGTATTTCGAAAAATAGTACGATACCACAGGTATTATGTTACATGTGTCATGTAACATATATTCCAGATTCCACTAACGCTTTGTAACCATGTAGGTGTGTATCAGACCTCCGATTCCAACTATCAAAGCCCAAAGGTTTTGACTGAACCAACCAACGGCCTCCTTTGCTCTATTTAGGATCCACGATACGATGGATCCAATTATACCCGGTAGTGATGCGGCTGCGGCACTGGCTAATCTACCCAGGAGAGATCCTAGTGCGCTCAGCTTGTTCTTTATCCATTCCCTCGCACCACCTTCGGTTTTTTCATGATTTTTTGTATTACCGGTGGATGACCCCCCACCCCCTGGTGTCAAAGCTTCTACTAGAAGGCCGATAACCATACCAAATGCCGTTAGTACACTGACAACGGTGATACCCTGCTCACGGAATAGCGTTCGTATCTTTTCACCCAATGCTGTATCTTTGCTAAGTACCTTGGCGATTGTCTCCTTTATGCTTTTTATCTGGGTGTTAAGTTTACCCTTGAGGATATTGATGGCCTTCTGGTTAGCCTCCAACAGATCGTTTAGCTTTTCCAACTCCTCAGCCTTCTTCTCCCTCTGTTCATCCGTGTATGAGGAATCTTCCAACTCCTTCAACTTCATTTGTTCCTTCTCGATGTTGTGTTCGAGCTGAACCTTTTTTGCAACTTCATTCTGAAGATTTCCTCGTATGTTTCTCAATGATTCATTAAATCCTAGCAATTCACGCACAGGATATCCAAACATATCACCGGTCTGGGTTGCTTCATGGTCTACAGATTGTTGTTTGACCAGCGATACCAGGTCCTCCGCACTGTTCACCACATCTCCAGATATTGTTTCTAATTCTATATTGGTCGCTGTTTCTATTTTATCAGGTGACGGTAGTCTCTCTTCTATTTTGTTTAGCCTAGCGGCCTGTCGGGGGGTTATACTACCTTTCGGTATATCAAACCCCAAACTGCGCAGCCTTTTCTTGCCCAGTAGATCTGCAATGGTACCGGTAGACCTTAGAGATCCACCATGTGTCAGCGGTCTATCATCACCCTTGTAGTATAATTCACCACCACGAATCTCAAACAGATCGGTATGTATCACACTCGGGTCCTCGTTTGGATATTTAGTTAATAGCACCTCATAGAGTGATTTAACCCGCTCACTAGTAACTCTAGCGCGTTGAGAGGAGCCTCCACCGAATGATGTCTCCTTTTCATCAGGTGTGTGTATCTGTACCCGTGTGCGTTCCTTCGGTACCAGGGGCGTGGTTTCATCGGCACCCTCGTCGGTTTGACCATGGTCACCAAACGGATCAATATCAATGTCCGCCATTATTTTATTTAGAGGATAGTTTTTTCTTAAGATAATAGAAATGGCCGAGCATTCTAGTCCCGGAGAAATGTTTAAAACAGATATATCCAATTCCCAACTTGAGGAGCTGCTGAAATTACGAGGTAAGTTCCATGATAGGATATACAAATACGGCAAATCTCTGACCATATTGGCGCTTATGGAGGGTATATCCGATACCGTGGCCGTTACCAGCTCGATAGCGACCGCAGCGACCATTATTAGAAAAGGCCGCGCAGTTTGGGGTTCGGGTATGTGTCTATTAAGCTCTGCTTCATGTGCGGTTACCACCGAATATGTTAAGATATATCGGGAGAAACTTAACAAAGTCAGAGCCTCATGTCACGTTGTACAAAATGCCATCGATGTGTTCGATAAAACGCTACCAAACAGCCGGTACATCTGTAGAGCCGATTTTGAAAGTTTGTGTGATACATATCACAGAACTCTCGAGGATCTAGATAAACTAGATATAGGTTATTTAGAGTAAAGTTTTTTTCTTTGTAGTAACCAATGGCAGAGATTTATCCGAAGCTACCCACGGCTCCTGAGTATTCGAGCGAGCAAGACAAGTTTAACACAAATACAGTTAATTCCCAACTTGAGGAGTTGATAAAATTAAAAAACAAATTCAACACAAAGTATGAGAAATACAACAAGGCATTAAACCGATTAGTGCTTTTAAATGCCGGCGCGGGCACCCTAACCATTGCCTCCGGTATTGGTTCAATAGTAACGGGCGCTACCCTTATTGGAATCCCTGTTTCTGTCGGATTGGGTGGTGTGGCCCTATCTGGCTCTATTTCCACCGGCATTATCACAGCCATGATTAAAAGATATCAGAGCAAACTTGACAAAGTCATGAAATTATATGATGTTGCAACATCGGCCATTGCAGTGTTTGAAAACTCCTTCTCACGGGCGCTGAATAATGATGACATTAGTCACATTGAATTTCAAACCCTGTGCGGTATATACTACGAAGCTCTGGACAAAATTACGAAAACCGACAGAAAGATGGAGAGCGAAACGCGCAACCAGTTTGAAAAAAGTCTAATGGCCGAGGTCCAAAGCCTCAGAAAGACGGTAAATCAGGAACAAAGTTAGTAATGTGTGCCTGCATACCATTAGCATATTTCGTGTGCTATTTGAAAAATTAATATTTGAAAGTAAGGCGGTTTGTGACATTATGTGGCGCGATCGTCCCGAGCCATAGCGGCCCTATCTGCCGACCGCCCTGTGCGATCCCCGGCATCATCTTTACCAGATACAGGTAAAGATACTTTTTTATGTATCGTCCCCCTTTTTCACCAACCTTGCACATAATCAGTAGGTAATTCTGTATCTTCAGGTATTAACATCAATTCCTCTTTTACAAAAGCCCGTCCGGGTCCGTCTTGAACATAGTACATTACACGGTTACCAGGTTGCGCTATTACCTCACGCAATCTATATGTGTTTTTCGACCATATTCTATCGGTTGCCCGTCTCCGCCCATCATCATGCTCTTCACCGGGTTGTAGTAGATATCTATACAGGCCATCTTTAGGTAATTCTACTTCAGGTGGATAATTCTCTCGTTTAGCAAGAGGCACCTCTTTCATTATAATAGCATCTTTTGGTTTCATACCAATCATCTGCGTCTTTGTATCGTTTAGCCTATCAATCAGTTTATACAGATGCTTAACCCATGTAGATGATACCTTTTCCGAATCATTCAGTTCTTGAGCATCTTGTATTTTGAATAAATTTTCGGCAAGCATCTTGTTCAACGCCTCAACAAAAGCTGTGTGCGTATGCTTATATTTTGTAGTCGCCCTTTTAATTTCAACCTTATGCTTCTCCAACAGCTTTGTCACATCTGCTTTGAATTCTGAACCGTTATCACATTGGAAAGTTTTCGGATAAGTTAATGGTCCGGCCTTGTAGATGTCTTCAATCATAGCGGCAACCTCTTTGGCTTTCTTGGTCCTCAAAAGTCGGGCTACTTTGTATCTGGAAGCAGCATCGACTCCCGACAAAATGTACTTATATTTATTACCATACAGTATGTCACCGGGCATGTATAATAAATCGAATTGATGTAAATCATTAGGGGTGGTAACTTCATAATGTGGTCTTTCAACATGTTTTGGAGCGGGTAAATGTACTTGCCAAAATGCTTGTTTTGATAGCCACTTCTTAATCTCCTTTGGCTTGAAACCGAATCCTCCTAAATTCTGAACAGCCTTTTGTCCTTTCCATAAATTTTGAGGTTGATAGTAAGTCTCTTGAAGTTTAGAGTTTGACATGTTTTATTTATGCACACCTTTATTTATCTCCTTTTTTGTTATGATGTGGTACGATAAAAGTGCTTAAAGTTTTTTTATATTTATATTTATATTAATATTAAAATGTCAGACATGAATACCACACCAGATTACAAATTGATGAAACTGAGAGAGTTGCGAGAGGTTGCTAAATCCCGTGGGGTGAAGTATATTGTGGGGATGAAAAAGGCTAAACTGGTTGAGGTGATTGAGAAGAATGATCTCGACCCATCCTACACCATCGATCTGGATACTAAGAAGGAACGGTACGGATACTGTTCAAGGTGGAGGTCGGACAACAGGGAGGCATATCTAAAATCTCAAAAACGTTATAACGACAAGAGATCCAAGTGATTGAGCATTTTTTGTTACTCATACGGGTAACAAATGTGGACCCTCGAGGTGCTGGTGGGTGGGTACCCATGGTGTATCGATGTATGTATCACAAAGCGTGTTTTTACTACAATTTAGCATGGTGGTTGCCCCACAAACGAGGACACTCATGACACTCCGACAAGATTTATAAAAAAAGGGTTAAAGATTTCGTAATCGTATATCATACACAAGCATGACTTCGAGAAATACGGTTGTTGAATTATTGACACCCACTACAGTGTCAGCACCGGTTAGACCGGTACCCGCGCCGAGACCCGCCAGACCAGTACCAGCGCCGAGATACAAATCTCTAGAGGCGTTTCTTGGATCTATACCCGTACCAGCACCGAGACCCTTGAGATCCGGTACGGACATGGATATGTTTGAGCAGGAAGAAATGGCTAAAACTAGACCTCAGGTGAAAAGCAAGTTGATTGAATGGAGAGACTGGTTAATAAATCATGTACCTAGGGCTATTAAGGAGAAAGCGAGTAAAGCTTTCAAAACCATGAAGGATAAGATCATGGGTTTGTATAAAAAGGGCAGTGGAGAGGAAGAGGTGAAAGAGGAGGAAGAGGTGAAAGAGGAGGAAGAGGTGAAGGAGGAGGAAGAGGAGGAAAACCCCTATACCCCCATTGAAGAAGCTTTTGTAGGTTCATACAAACGTTTCAAAATAAACTCGGATGGTGGGAAGAATGTCAAGGTCTTTCTCGAAAAGGTCGAGCATGTCGTCAAGAGGTTGATGAGTGACGTGCTCGGGCAGAAGAAGTCATTGAAGACTCAGGCGACCTTGTGGGTGAAATGGGTAAAGGAGGACACCTGCTCGACCGATGCCCCGTGTGTACATGTCAACAAAGCGTTTAATAGTTATATGGAGATACTACATGCCCATGGTGACATTTCTGATGTTTTTGATCGTATGTGTAATAAGATAATCGAGCAGATTGAAAACCCTGCTCTACCCGCCAGTGGGTTCACAATCGATAAAATCTTGCATATGCATGTTGATTTTCATAAGCTAAAATTAACGAGAGGTAGTTCTTACCTACCGCTGCCGGAGAATTTCAGTGGAAAGCGATCTGTGATTAATCCTAAAAATGAAGATGATGATGAATGTTTCAGATGGGCTATTATCGCCGCGCTTAACCACAATCTGATCAAAAGTAATCCTGAGCGTATCTCAATTCTTAAGAAGCATGATAAGTATAACTGGGATAGTCTAACTTTCCCAATGGCGCTAAATAAAATAGATTTGTTTGAGAGAAGGAACCCTGATGTCGCCGTGCATGTTTTGACAAAAGATGACATAGAGGGTGTCTATATGTGTCGAAAGTCGAAGCATCTTGACCGGGATGAGACGGTTGTTTTGTTTTTACTGTGTGAGGGGGAGAAGAGACATTACATCGCCGTTAAGAACTTGAGCGGTGTCCTGAGCAAGGCCAACTTAAAGCAAGAACATAAGGAGTTTTATTGCTTGAATTGTCTCTCTGGTTTTCCAAGCGAACAGAAAAGGGATGAGCACTTTGAGTATTGCAAGAATAACGATGCCGCTAAGATTCAACTCCCTAAAGAGGGTAGCACCCTAACCTTCACCGATGGTAAGTTTCAGCTCAAGGTTCCATTCATCATTTATGCCGATTTCGAAGCTTTTACACAAGAATTACCCGAGGATGAGAGAAAAGGCGGATCATCAACCGAGAAAGTTGGTAAACATGTCCCAACCGGATTCTGTTGTTATAGTAAATATGCTCATGGTGAAGTTCCCAACCCTCTTAATCTTTACCGTGGTGAGGACTGTGTTCCGCGCTTTGTAGATCATGTGGTTTCCGAGGCTGAAAGGTTATATAACATGTTTCCTCAGAAAGAAATGGATCCACTGACGGATGAGGAGCGTGACGGTTTCAATAGATCCGAGGTTTGCCACATTTGTATGAAGGAATTTGATGGTGATGATGACATCAAGGTTAGGGATCATTGTCATTTCACTGGTAAGTTTCGTGGAGCCGCCCATCAGGAATGTAATCTGCGATATAAGGTTCCTAATTATATTCCGGTTGTATTCCACAATCTGAGCGGATATGATGCGCATTTATTCATTAAGGAGCTTGCAAGGAAGTACGGAGAGGATGGTATGGGTGTAATCGCAGAGAATAAGGAGAAATATATTTCTTTCTCGACCGATGTTAAGGTTGGTGAATATATTAACAAAAATGGTGAGACTAAGGACAAAAAGATAAAGCTAAGATTCATAGATTCGTTTAGATGTATGTCTAGCGGCTTGAACAATCTTAGTGCAAATCTCGCGGGTGTTAACAACATGAGATGTGATGAGTGTAGCTCAGGCTGCTCGTTTGAATATATTGATGAAAACTATATTGCTCACGGGAAATGTGGTGAATGCGATGTCGGTTGCAATAGAAATCTTGATAAGCAGAGTTTACTTGAAAAGTTCCGTAATATGCACACGGGAAACGATGAGCAGTTCAGGTTGCTGTTGAGAAAAGGTGTATACCCATATGAGTATGTTAACTCATTCGATAGGTTTAATGAAACTGAGCTCCCGTCAAAGGATGACTTTTATAGCGAGCTTAACATGAGTCACATCAGTGATGCTGACTATGAGCATGCTCAGAAGGTTTGGAAAGCCTTTGATATTAAGGATCTAGGTGAATATCATGACATCTATCTCAATACAGATGTTCTATTGCTCGCCGGTGTGTTTGAGACATTCAGAGAGACGTGTTTGAGATACTACAAACTAGATCCCGCGCATTTTTACACAACTCCTGGATTAACTTGGCAAGCATGTCTGAAAAAGACCAGGGTTAGTCTAGATCTATTGTCTGATATTGAGATGGTCACGTTCATTGAAAGCGGTATTAGGGGTGGATTGTGTCAGGCTGTCCACCGCTACGCCATGGCCAACAATCCATATATGGGCGATATGTATAATACTTCGGAAGATACAACCTATCTGCAGTATCTTGATGCTAACAATCTGTATGGATGGGCCATGATACAGAAGATGCCCACCGGAGGGTTTGAGTGGGTTGATGACGTTAGTAAATTGCCCGAACCCGTACCGGCACCCTCGAGATCCGGTACTAGCCAACAAGACATGGATATGTTCGAGCAGGAAGAAATGGCTAAAACTAGACCTCAGGTGAAAAGCAAGTTGATTGAATGGAGAGACTGGTTAATAAATCATTTACCTAGGGCTATTAAGGATAAAACAACAAAAGCTTTCAAAACCATTAAGGATAAGATCATGGGTTTGTATAAAAAGGACAGTGGAGAGGAAGAGGTGAAAGAGGAAAATCCATATACTCCTAAAAGTTGTTCACGATCCTGTAACCAACACTTTCAATCGTGTGGTAAACTCTCCTAGGACGGGGAAGATAATGGTTTCCGATTTCACATCCGAACTTATTTCAAAATTAGCCGATGAAGATGGTGATAGGGGGTACTTCCTTGAGGTTGATGTTAGTTACCCACGGGAACTTAATGATTCTCATAACGACCTTCCTTTCATGCCCGAAAGGAAGGTTATCAATGGGGTCGAGAAGCTGACACCGTGTCTTTCGAGCAAGACAAACTCTATCATCCATATCCGTGCGCTTGATCAGGCGTTGAAGCATGGTCTTGTTCTTGATAAGGTTCATAGAGTCTTAAGATTTAATCAGAGTGCGTGGTTGAAGTCGTACATAGATTTTAACACTGATTTGCGTACTAAATCAACTAATGACTTTGAGAAGGACTTTTTCAAGCTTATGAACAATTCGTTCTTTGGTAAGACAATGGAGAATCACAAGGATATACGCTTGGCTACGAAGAAGGATCAGTATGAGAAGCTGGTGATGAAGCCAAACTTCAAGGGTAGCACATGGTTCTCGGAAACACTGATGGGTGTAGAGATGTCCAAGATCAAGATCAAAATGAATAAACCAATCTACCTGGGACTGGCAATTCTGGACATGTCCAAGATGATTATGTACGAGTTTCACTATGATTACATGAAACCGAAATATGGTGATGACGTGAAACTGTGTTACATGGATACTGATTCATTCGTATACCACATCAAAACCAACGACTTTTACAGAGATATCGCCGATGATGTGTCCGACAGATTTGACACATCGGGGTATGATAAGGAAGATGGTAGACCTCTACCATTAGGTTTGAATAAAAAGATCATTGGGCTGATGAAGGACGAGTTGGGTGGTAAGGTGATGGCTGAGTTTGTAGCCCTAAGAGCTAAGACCTATGCATACAAACAACTATGTGGTAGGGAGGGTAAGAGATGTAAGGGGGTGAAGAAATGTGTGGTAAGGGAGACCATAGGTTTCGCTGATTATAAGAGATGCCTGTTTGAGGGTGAGAACATTTACAGAACCCAAATGACATTTCGATCTATTAAGCATGATGTTCACACAATAAAAACAAATAAACTGGCGCTCAATGCCGATGATGATAAACGCATAATTTTGGAAGATGGTATTACCACACTGGCTAGAGGCCATTATAGACACACATATCACTATAATTTATAGGGCACGACAGATGAGGGTGGGGAGGGACCCATGGGACACGGCGGGGTGGAGGGGGTTTTGGACAGATATCGTTGATTTAACGGGGATGATCTATAATTTGACGTGGAATGGTACAGAATATTAATCGCTAAGGGGTGGTATGGGCCTTTTTTACGTTGATTTAACGTGGATGCCCGCTTATTTGACATGATTGCACCAACATCGGCATTTCCCTATCTCTACGAATAAGATACATTCCGGGCACTAATAACCGTAACATTTATTATGAATAATGTTGTTTTGCATCCATAAGACGCTAACGTGCTCCATTCTTTTACTTACCCCTTTACTTAAAAGACGTTCCGCTTTCCCTTTTTAAGGAAAACTACAATAACAGACAGTGAAATCCTATCGAGAAATAATCGTCACAAGTTATTCAAGGTGGACGTGGCGGAAAATAGAAGTATTTTGTTATTTCTCAGAACTGAAATATTTTCCTCGAGCGAATACAAACCTCTAGCGTCTGTTAAGTCATTATTTCCAGTGTCCGCATTTTTTTCCGTCTTTATAATTTTTATAATATAATAATTTTTTAATGAACTTGTATTAGGACTTATATAAACAGATAACTCTAAAGTCCCAAACCCCTCTCCCCCCTCGCTGTTATTAGCCCCATCCGCCCCTCCCCCCGTTTATTAATTTTTTACTTTTAGTGACAGTACAAATCAATTTTAGGGAGCAAGCAAGCTTTATTTTTCAAATACTTTTGCAATCGAAAATGCTTATATCTATTTTCGAATGTTTGTTTCGAATGTTTAGTTTTTAAGAGAGTCTTCGGACCCCCTGCTTATTCCACCTTCCCTCCCACCCGTTTATTTTTACAGATATTTCGGACCCCGCTAATTACCTCCCCCCTGCTATTGAGATTCGTTTTAAAAGGACTAATTCGCCCACATTGAGCAAAATATCGGAATTGTTTTTTATTTTTTTTATTTTGCGGGTGTTTGTTTCGAGTTTTATGTGCCGCTTACATATTTTACGACTTTGGGTGAATGAAATATGGTCAAAAAAAAGGAGACACAATGGATTTAACATTTTTCGAAGATATTAATGCATTTTACCACAACGAAAAGTTAGACAGTATTATTATTACTAGTCTATAAAGCCCGTGGAGAAATCTACTTAGGCAGAAGCACAATGGAAAAATAGGTTGTTTTAAGTTTTTTGATGACGACAGCAGTGCAGATACAAAAAAAAGTTGGCGAAATTTAGTTTATTTGTTGCCTATAATATATAGAGCTTAAACTGCTGATCAAGAAAATGTATATGATCATGCGCTTTTGATGAGCGGTTAATGAGATTTAAGGGTTCAAAAATTTTGCTGACGTCAGCAATAACCAGTCAAAACCTCAAAAAATTTTTTAGAAATTTGTATACCTGTTGCCTTCATTGTATAGATCTTAAAACGCTGATCACAAACATGTATAGGATCATGTACTTTGGACAAACGGTTGCAGAGATATTAAAGTTTAAAGGTTTTTTGATGACGTCATCAACCCGTCCAGTCCGAAACGGATTTGGGGACCTAGGTTTGGGAAACTTACCCAAATTGGTCCAAGGTGGTCCCAAGTTACCCACGCGGTGAAAAATCATTGACGTCACCAACTCGTTTCAAGTTATTTAGCCTCAAAATTTTACGGGCACTGTAATGTCTTCATTAATTTAACATAGGATATTGACGTTAAAGTAGTGTCTTTCAAATACACAAAAAACTACACCATTTTTTTAAGTAAAACCAAAGAGAATTTTATACCCTTGTTACGTTACACTTTTCTTACTTAAATAAATACAAAGAAAAAGAAGAAGAAAGGTAACTGTATTAAAATATTTTACATGTTTCTCATGTCATAATAAACCCAATTTCTCTCCGTGTGTAGCAACTCGTCTTTTTCTTTTGCAACTGTGGATAGTTTTTCGCAGTCATGCAATCCAAGAATATTGAAATTAAACGCTTTGCATTGAAGATCTTTTTTGCATTGTAAAAAACACTCTTCCAAGTTTGTCGCTTGTGATAAATCCAATTTAGGAGAACTCAATCGTTTATCTACTTTTAGCATGTTATTGTTAAAGCCATTTATATTGCTCCCGCCGATTATCAAAACAACAAAAAACACAGCAAAATATTTTACCGCCATATTTGATGCAAGTAGGACAAAATCCGTTAACTAAAAAAAATCCCAGCTCGACTTTTGACACTTTTTTCTATGCAAGCGTTTAACACGATATTTATCAAAAATTAAATTTACAATTTATCACTTATAGCTATTTTGTCAAACCAAACAGTCGGAAATGTGATTCATCCACGGTTTTGAATAAGTAGAATATTTTCACTCCATGAGAACTCATAAATAATAAAAAGTTGTATCGATATTTTAGTTGTTTCAAACTTATCGATGATTAAAAACCAAACGTGTGAAACTATACCCAACCTAGTTAACAGACATCTTACTTGTTGTAAGAAATGATTGCAAGAGAGAAGAATGGGAACTAATGTTTTCGAGTGTGTCTTGTATACGCACATTTAAATTCCGCCTTTTTTTAAAGGAGGACGGAAATATATTTCGAATTTTAAGTTATTTTCAGGTTGCTCCAATTTTTCTTACAAATTGTGATTATAAAAGTTATTGTTGAGGGCAAATGTCAGAAAACGCGAGGTTTAATTCTCCCATGCAGGGCGATAAAAGTGATGTAAAATCTCCCACTTACAAAATGTCACATTATTTCAGTTTCTCTTAATAGTGCTGATGCAATATTACCCCGTTGATGTTCTTTAATAACTTTCTTGCTGTATGGTTACGTTACTGAGTTTTTATATTTATCTATTAGAAACCTGAATTCCAAACCTTCAGGTTCCATACCTCTCAGAAGCATTGGTATTTGCCATTATTTGAAACTATCCCTTAAATTTATAATCGGGTGATATAACTTTCATTAGGGTGATCCTTAGAACATGAAACTCACAACACAACTTTAATTTATCACGGATCATGTGTTTTTTCCGCAACTAAATTTCGCGAAATATCTGTTTTTGTAAAACGCAAAATATAATATCGACAGTGTTGCGAATTGTACGACCTAGTTTCCAGAGTACTGATTTCAGAACACAAATAGGACCTGGGAACGAAATTGGCAAAGTCAATAAGAGCTGACGCATAACAAAGCCAAAAAGGTAAAACGTATAGAATACACTTTATATGGAATTTATATCGCCTAAAAATATTCATATACTCGAATATACATAGAATATACAGTACGAAGGTACTTAACTATAACAGAAATAAAACACGTAGTAAAAATATTGGCAACTGTTCATTGACACCTGTGGTGTAAGCGTTAGCTTTTCGAAGAATATTGCATAAGAAAACTATGCGAATAAGCGCTATAGAGTGGGTTTTATATTGAACTCGAGATAGCAGGGCGAGGTTGTTGGTTTCCAATGAAAGTAATAAAAGCACGTGACACTTAATTTACCATAAACGTCCTTTGACAATACAGTGGAATCTCTCTATCTGGAACTAGGAAGAAAGGAAAATACCTTGGACGGACCACAAAGGGACCGAGACTTTTGAGATAGAGAGCAGGTGAGATAGAGAGATTCCTCTGTACGTCATTTATAAGATTCGTTTCCATTTGACTGCAATCTCTTATTTCGTCAAAGTTTGCGCACACGCTAAAGAAAAAAAATATATAGAGGAAAACGCAGTCAAATGGAAAGAAGCCTTTATTTCCTTTATTTACATAATCTTTCGAGCAGTTGTTTAATGAAAGAATAAAAAAATTGAACATAGAAAATTTTTGCAACTACAACAAATACTACGAAATATCTGGGTTTTTGAAAACGGCGAACAAACTTCCAAACATTTTCAAAAATCGGGAAATTTAATCCGCAGAAAAAAAAAGAATTATAAATACCGATTTCACGCGAAATATAACGGTTATTAGAAAAGTCACTTTTACTGTCTTTCTGCCTGTTTGGGATAAATATTGATAAATTTTTTCTTCGTCCCTGAAAGTTTAATGCCCTTGAAATTCGCTACCCACTCGCAAAAATTAATTCCGCTGAAATGCAACAAAATTTTTACGCACGTCTATAAAAATACTTGAATTAACTCCAGACTACTATCATTAAGTCAAAGGTTTAACAAAATTTTCGTCCCACAAAAGTATTCGTGACTCATAGGAAATTTTGTCGCTTTTGCCGACATTACTTTTTCTAAAATAGTAAGACGAAAAACGACAAAAAAGTCTTTCCTGGTCAGACTTCCGAAATGTTTAGACTTTAAGGCTATCAAATGAGCATTTTCGGTAGTAGATATCGTAAAACCAATATAAACATATACATAATTTTTTTACAATTTCTATTTTTTCACCTAATATACCACATAATACTAAGACAATTCATTTTCAACTACGTTTTTAAGTTTAAATTTTTTGACAGCTCTTCAAATACAGTCCAGGATAGCGCGGAAATTAAAGTACGGCGTAAACACCTCGGTACCATACCCCTTAAAAATCCAATAGTTCCGTGCTCAGCGTGAATAATTTTTGCGCAATGGATTGTGTTCTGGTAGCGTGATGGGTAAAGTTGCATTTGTGTCTTGATAACATCTGCAGGGTGAGATACAACTGAAGCAAGTAGGCCGGCTACAACACCACATAAAAAGTGGGTTTTCACACCTGGTTCATCAATAAATCCTAAAAAAATAATTTGTTGATTATCACTGACCATCGTGGCTAAATAGTTTCTATGACGCTTGAAACGTCTGTGTTTGGGTTTCCCAGGTAGATTTTTCTTTTTGATAAACGTTACGAGTTGTCACAAATTTGAAATGTTTTGGGGTACCAAAATACCAAATTTCCAAAAACAAGTGTAAAAATCCTTCAATATTTTGGGACACAAAAATTTAAAATCAAGGCTTTTCTAACATACATGCTGTTCAATGTGTTTTCCAAACTGGAAAGTAAAAAACAACAATCAAAAAGAAAAAAAAGAAATGTCAGCATAACAAGTTTGCAGATATTAAGAGGAATCAATATTCTTGGTCTTTTAGGTTATTTTAGAGGTTTTGGCAGAACCCTGCGTTGGAAGTTAAGGCGTAATAGTTGGTATAAGAATAGAAGTAATCAGAAAATATATATTAATAATTGGCAATTATTTCTAATCGTGTCTTTGATAGTTTTACAAAAAATGTGCTATATAGCTGCAGTCATGCGTTAACACAGTTCAAAGAAAACATTCGGGCAGTAAAAAAAAAAAAAAAATACTTTCTCGTTTGGTTAAAAAAATAATAATAAAAATTTGCATGGTAAAGGCAATCTTGCATGCTTTTTAAAACCTCTTTAAAATATATGTATAAATATAAATACATATTTTCTAAACTAACCTTGGGAAGCTATTTTCTTTCCTTGTGAGTAAAACATCAAATACAACCCCGAGAAGGGTGCGTCTCTTGCGATGGTAGCAGAGAATCCACTGTACAAGCCACTCAGCCCTTCCACACGCCAAATTAATCTTAAAGCTTGTGGAACAGATGTGTAATTGAACTGACCACTCTAAAAATTCAAATCAGTATAATTTTGCTCAAATGGATCAGTGCTAATCCATTGCAAAAAAACATAAAAATAAATGTTAACCTCAAATCTGGATTTGATGACAGTAACAGGTAACAATATCGCACCAACAAATGCTCTTGATGTAAAACCAAGCGCCAAATTTTCGTAGAATGTTGTTTCATGACTAAAAGAGAATCCATGAAGATAATAAAATTAGTATAAATAAAAATAGCACACATATAGGACAGATTTTTGATTGCAAACTCAATTTTTTCATACTAAAAAATTATGTATACACCACAAATGCACTTGTGGTAGCAAAAAAGTTTAGAACAATTTCAACATCCTCGATGGAAGAAAATATGTGATCATATATAATAATGAAGGTCTCAGCATGTTGATGTCAGGCAACAGGGATCACTCTAGTACACAATGCTCATAGTCATGTGATCTGATGGTGATAGACCATGCAGATGTTGTTGTGATGGTAACAGGCATTATCTTACATATAATTTTTGTGAATAATCCCTCGGAAAATCAGTTGAGTCATTCTTTGTTTAGTCGGTTAAAATGTTGGTAAAAAATTGTAGTCTGTAAAAATATTATTTACCAAAAGTAACTTTTCGTTATTTAAATTTCGGAAAATTAATGGAAACCTTTTTTCAAGCTAAGCCAAGCACTATTTGAAACTAAAATTCCCTTTTTCATATCACAATTTCAACTTAAATGAAACCTAAAAATAAATTTTCTTATTTGCGCTAAAAATAAAAAATAAAAAATTGGCTAACAAAATTATAGGCAAATAAGTTGGACAATAAAAAATTTTAGTTGTCAAGAAGTATTAGCCACTAACGCACAATTTTTTGACTTTTAAAAAAGACTTTTTTACCAATAAGGTAGTCATTATATTCAATTTTAAATATTTACTTTGAAAAATAGTTACTATCAAGAAAGATTTGTGCTATCAGCTTACCTGAAAAAACTTTTCAAAAAGTTTAGTGTGCTAAAATACATTCCAACACCAGGAACTGTTCTGTACAAAGACTAAAAAAAAGGTATAAATTCACAATAGGAAAGGTACAGTAGATAAAAGTATCTTGTTACTTATAATACCTTACTTATTTTCATAAAAGAATTTTTTTGGTGATTTACAAATGACTAAATGTTAGGAACAAGTTTATGAGCATTTTTCGTGAATCCTGATACACTTTTAACTCGGATACCTTTCTCCCCCAGCATACGTACTCCCTTTGAAGACTCCTCCCCCTTGCATGCTTTTGGACTACTCCCTTACCCCTACAGATCATACATACTTTTGAATGACCCCATAGTGGAATTTTATGTAAAATTTTCACACAGATTTATTTTTACGAATGTGCAGATTGGCCAAAAATGGCAAAAAGTTAAATTTGCTAAAATTAATTTCTCCAATAATCTTGTTATAGAAAAAAACTTACAGGGATAACCCCTCTCCACAAACCAGGAACTTTTTCAGTACGGATAACATTATACACGATACTAATCATATTGCTTTGACTAAAAACAAAAACATTGGTTTGTTTACAAAAAAGTGCATACAGTATATGTAACTAAAAAAACAAATTATAAATAAAAATGTCAACAAACCTGCTCTTCTTTTGCAACACAGAAATTGGTGATGCCATTTGTAACCTTGTCTTCAACAAGTCTAACGGTTGAAATAAAACACACGAGAGTGTTCCACTAAGTGAACCAGCAAGAAAAGATTTTATACAGGAGGATTGCTATATAAAAAAAAAGGTTTATTAAGCAATGTCGCAAATATATATCCAGTGTTGGAGGTTAATTTAGCACTCAAAAAGGCTCAATTGGCTGGTAAATAAAGTAAAAAAAAAGTTTGCAGCATGAAAATTTAGTATGTACCTAAACACACACAAAATAATCATAACTTATATATTATATATTTAAACCTATTTAGCCAATTTTTATTAAATTACAATTAAACTAATATACAAGGGTTAAAGTGTTTAAACTTGGGGACTTTTTCTACAAGCCTATTACAAATTTTAAATTTTTTGTCTGCAACTGATTCCAATACAATTTTTGCATCAGTCCTCAGCGCTAAAAATAACGGCCGGTCAACGGTCACTGACCGCCAAATTTTATTAATTGACCGTCAGAATCACGTTACGAGCGGTCAGACTGACCGGCGATCGATTCCTTGCTTCGCAAAAAAAAATTATTTATCTACTATTAAGAATAGATAATAATCTAAATATCTCGCTTCACATTTATTTACAATTGATTCATACACATTTTTTCATATAGACAATGGAGCAGCGTTTTCAATCACGCACCAAAAACATTTTAGTCACTTCAATAACCTGGAATGTCTGTAATGTTTGTATAAAGTAACTATTTGCTATACTAAAAATCAAAGAAAAAAATGACTTAAAGTTCAGAATTTGAATGAAAAACATGGGGGTTTAAAAATGAATTATTTTTAGAAATTGAATACGTTACATTGCGTAATAACACCTGTTGTTCTTTTTGAATGTTACTGGCTTTTTATGTTTCGAGATGAATTCATTAGGTTGTATATTGCAGAAGTCGTCGGTGGCATGCTTCGAAAATGCTTGTCACAGGCACAGCTTAACATGAAGCAAAACTGTACAAAAGACTCAATTGTTAGAGTCTTCGCAGAACATCTCTTCTCACAAAACCGAGGGCAGGGCTGACTTATTGTCTGCTGTGTCGTGTGGGAGACAGAACTTCTGGACTTCTTTTTAATACGATATACATTTTTTTCCGATTATTATTGCTAAACATATTTGATTTCTCTTTTTTCTTTTAAAAAGATTTTTTAAACTTTATTCAACATGTTTTTTCTTTGGTATTACATTACAAGAACATTCGTCCGAAAGCTGTGTTAAGTACAGGACACCTAACCTCTCCCATGTTCTGGTTATATTTAACTTGCAGGGGTGCGCACTCTTCTCGCAGTATTCTCTGTGACGATGAAGGTCGGACTTACTTGTGGCATGGTTCCAAATGGTCTTCCGTCTTTCGTTTGAGTCTCAGTGTAATGCACCAGCCGAGCATAAGAGTGTCAGCATGAAGGAAAGGGGCCAACTTTAACGTTCTCTATACCTTACATTCTTCACAAAAACACCGACCGTTTTTGATTGTGGCATTCATTCCAATTTCACAACAAAATAACGCCAGCAATTTTTTGCCGAAGCAACTGCGGTATCTTCGTGTTTTACGTCGGCAGTGCCGAATGCGACACTAACATGTGCAACCTAGTTCCCAGGCAGCTTGCTTTTATGAGCGCGGCGGAAGCAAAGTTGACTAATTATCGTTCATTGTGTATTCACTTGACAAAGTACACCAACCTGAAGGTAGGTCAATGGGGAGGCATAAGAATAATTTAAAACATCAATGTGGAATAAATATAACCGTTTCGCAAGGAATCACATATATTTTTGACCGCTTAAAAATTCAATTTGACTAGCCATTTTGGATCTCCGACGGTCAGTATGACCGGCAGTGATCAAATATTTATTTTAAGCGCTGGTCCTATGTTATACATTATTTTCATTCACAAACGACCTGTAAAATGTTGTGGAATTTCTTGGTGAAAAATCAGTAATTGTGAAAAAAATGATGATGATATCAAAATATCAATGAAGGCACCAAATTTTCTTTATCTTATTATGGGTTATGTGCATGCAAATTATCCAATGTCCATAAAGTGGATCGGAAAACCTGTCTAATTATGTGCAACTTGAGGTTTAATTAGGGGACTAAGAAGGTATACTATTGCAATTAATTGTAAAATAGGCACAAATACAGCATGGATCAAATCTACGTTCTTTATGGAAATGCCTGACCCAATTCTGTTGAAAATATTTGGTCAGGCATTGTGGTCCCTGTGAGTAGCTTTGTTATAATAAGTATGGGGGATTATGCATTTCCTAAATAAGCAACACAACCTAATTAGGTAATGTCCTTGTACAGTACAGTCTGAATGTAATCTACCGCGGATGCGAAATTCGCATGAATAGTTACATAGAACAATAACATTGTGATAGCTTTTGTTTTTATAAGAAAATAATTGCCTCGCTGATAAACAATGACCCCACGCGATCAATTGTTTAATCACAATAGGTTGCAAGATCAATTTTAGCAATCTATTTTGCACGAACTCTTTCGAAAATTTTAATTGCAGTATTCAAATATAAAAGTTTAGATAGAAATGTTTTTTAAGATCACATTTTAAAAGTTTGAAAACAAAAATCGGCGATAGAAATGTTTATTAAGATCGCATTTTAAAAGTTTAAAAACGAAAAGCGGCGATAGAAAAGATTTTTTAGATCGCATTTTAAAATTTTATAAGCAAAAAGCGGCGATAGAAAAGATTTTTTAGATCGCATTTTAAAAGTTTAAAAACGAAAAGTGGCGATAGAAAGGATTTTTTAGATCGCGTTTTAAAAGTTTATAAACGAAAATCGGTGATAGAAAAGATTTTTTAGATCGCATTTTAAAAGTTTATAAGCCAAAAGCGGCGATAGAATAGATTTTTTAGATCACATTTAAAAAGTTTAAAAACAAAAAGTGGCGATAGAAAGGATTTTTTAGATCGCGTTTTAAAAGTTTAAAAAAGAGGAACGGCAATAGAAATGTTTGTTTTTTTAAATTGCATTTTAAAAGTTTAAAAATGAAAAGCGGCGATAGAAATGTTTTTATTTGTTTCAATAAAAAAGTATGCGGAAGGATTATTACGTTGTTTGTTCAGAAGGAAATGTTTTCATCGAGAAATGTAGATATTGCATTTATTTCAGAATTTACAAAAATAAACGGTAGTTGTATTCTTTTAATAAAAAAACTTTCAAGTCATTTAATAGTTGTGAACAATGCTTCTCATATGTTTTTTTTAAATTAAACGCTGGAATCTTTTTAAGTAATTAAATCAACAATACATTCTTGTGCAATGTATTACTTCGCGAAAGATTTTTATTATTTAATTACTAATAGGGAATAGCTTATCAATACATTTACACAATGCATCTCGCTATTAGAAGAAATATAATTGCTCCAATATTTTTTTGGGAGCGCATTGTTTTTTAACACGCAAATAACCCTTAAGGGATTTAATTATAACAAAAGACAAACGACTGCCACTGAAATAACTAGCTAATCTGCTTTAAAAAAAGATTGTATCTCAAAATGCCATACCATCTCAGTTGTTCTTTTCAGTACTGAAGTCATGTTATATTTCTGTGGATAAATTCTGCTTTCACTATTTTGGTTGCACAGCATCTCTTTAAACTTGCAACATAAACAAGAATATCCCATGTAAAGTAAAATGAAAGCTAACTATGCTCTTTTGGTGAAATTGGAAGAGCGTTATTTTGAAAGGATGCTGTTTCGGTAGCTAAGTCTCAAAATTCCAGGGTGGGTCGTCTTTACCTTCAACTACGGCAGTCATTTCCAAAAACAGTGTGGTTTCCTAAAATGTTTCGATGTTTTAATAACAGTAACCAGCAGCCTATGTTCGCAATTTCAGTAAGCTAAACGACACTTGGTTGATAGCAGTACTAGTTCAAACCGGCGATAAATCTTGTTTAGTCATTTGATTTGATCAAGTGTGGCATAAAGGAGGAAATTCTTTGCAAGACCAAATATGCTTTTTAGTTTCCCAAATATGTAGGGGTCTCGATTTTCCAAATTTACAAAAAAATCTCGCTTAACTCCGAAGGCTTGTGTAAATCCATTCTCGTCCGCAGGAGCACTTTCTTTAGAAATTTATTTCAAAAAGCTCTGGGGACAAGAATAATGTACAACCTCTTCTCCAGGCCTAAAATGTTTTAAATAAAAACAATTCAATGAACTTCAAACTTAACAAAAATAAATAGTTTTAAGCCCTAAATAAATAAAGTTCTAGTGCCTGTTGTCTCTTTTTTATATCAAGACGACTAGGAAGAACATGTTCGTCTCGACGTCCAAAAGGTTATAAACAGAGAATATATAATCTTTGTTCTGGCGCGTCTACACACGAAAGTGCCATTAGAAAAGTCAATTTTAAGAATCCCTCAACGCAAACGGATGGTCCGTACTGCGGACCTTTTGTATAGATGGCGCAAGCAGCGGATTTAGAGGTGTATTGAAGTCGCTTAGTAGGAGAAATTACGCACATGATGGAAACATGATTATAGGCCAAGATACCAGAGAGATTAGAGGTGTGTTGGAAGAGAAGATACGGGTGAGGTCATTGGTAAAGACAAGGTTTTGAATCCTTTAGGGGAAGACAGATAGGGGTCTCGAAAGCACAAGTGAGCATATCTACCCAAGAATGTAAACGTCGGTTTTTGCCATTCATTGTAATCACCCTTCCCCTAACCCTCCCACTCTTGTATAAGTACAAGTCGAACGGAGGAGAGTGCCTTCATATCACAAAGCTTAAATATCAAGACCTATAAGTTCCATCAGGACCATAACGACTTACCTTAACGATCCAGTCAGTGTTCGTTTAATGGGGCAAGCAAGAGTTGGAGATCTGGAAGATCTAGGTCAATTTCGCAACGCATTGTGCAACAACAGTTCTACGTTAATCAACAGGGATTGCTGGCAACAAGTTGTTGGGGATTATGCCTTGTTCATCATGCCTACAATTCAAGGTCTAACTTCGGAAGGTTTGACCAAACTTAGCGAGTCTATAAGACTTGCTAAGTTTGTATGCAGCTTTATTATTTGGGTCACAAGCGCAGGCAAAAGCCTCCTTGATTAGTTTTGGTCCAGACAACTACACAACAAGACAAAAACCACTACAAAACTCTGAAAGTATGGTCGATGTGGAAATAAGAGTACGGCTTTGCAAAAGATGCTGTAGTACTGCTGTAGTAAGTTGAAGCCGTATGAATTATCAATTATATATTGCTCAGAGCAGTACATTTGAATAAAAATACCATTGCACGGTTATTTTTAAATGCCGTCTAAGAAATAGGTGGATGTCCAGAGAAAGTGAGGAGTGATTGTGGTACTGAAAATGTAACTCTAGCTACTATTCAATGTTATTTGCGTCGCAATCACGGTGATAAGAATGCAGGTACAAAGTCGCATATGTACGGTCCTTAAAATATTATTATTAATATTATTAGATTAACTTCTGTTTGTGTTCCTTCTTTTTTAGAGTTAGAGATACCATTTTGAAAAAGATTTTCACCATTTTGAACAAGATTTTCTCCATTTTGAAAAATATTTTCACTATTTTAAAAAATATTTTTACCATTTGAAAGAGATATTCACTTATTTCGGGAAAAATGTTTTGCACCTATCGGCTTCCGTAATGATCAGAATTGAAACTTATCAAAAGGTACAAGGGAGATGATGATACGTTTTTGTTAGAAAAGAAGTTATTACGTGCAGATGTAATGACCGTAAACTCATCAAGGGAAGGAGATGCTCCACAAAAAATAAAAGATCGTTAACTGCTGTAGGCTAAGCAGTCTTAACAGGTTTACGCCCATATGTTCTGAAGCTCTGATTTTCAAATGCCGACAGGTCTTTCCGTAATAAGAAGCATTGCAGCTACTACACTTAAAGTGGTAGACAAAATTTGAAATTAAGGACTTAGGCACTCTATCTTTTAACTTGAAAAAAGATGACATGCGAACAGGCAAATTAAAAATGACTTTAAGAGTGTAACCAGGCAGAGACTTGTTAACAGAGTTGACTAATCTAGTTCCTAATTGTAAGGATAACTTTCCCAAAAAAGGTAAAAATATTTGTAACGCTGTTTTATCGGACTCACTCGGTAGATTTTCGGAACATGTAGCTAATTTAAAAAATATTTAATACATTTGTCAACAAAATAACTCGGATATTAATTCTTAGATAAGATGTTTTTTTAAGACTATGGAAATATACGAAAAACCAATGTACAAACTAGACCACGTTTATATTCGTTCGCTATGAAACTGTTAAAATTTGAGTAGACACCACTGAAAGTGGGTTTTCTAAAAACTGAAGTAATAAAAGAATTATTAGTACGGATAACATTGACATTAAGAAACAAAAGAGTGTCACTTAATTCAGTTTCAGAAGTAAAAGAAATGTTGGCATGTTGATTATTTAGATAATTCTAAGATACTGCACATGTTCAAGTGAATGGAACAAAGCAAACACATTACCAACATATCTTTTACAATAGACAGGTTTGAATTCCAATGGACAGTTATCAAGCCAGATTTTTTCTTAATGACGAAGAAAAGCATTGGCAAGGCACGGGCCAAGAGGCTAACCCATGGCTAATTTGGTCAAAAGAACTTACTCTATTGTATTACGTGATTGTAACGTTTTATATAAAATTTGGTTAAAAAAATCTATATGGCTGTACATTGAAAATGTTAGATGTTCTAAAAAGAATGTGACGATGAATCCTGTCGTTTTTATTTTATGAGTGATATATTCGCAAAAGACGCTTCATCCGTATTAATACATAACGACGACGATAGCTATGAAAGGGAAGAAGCAGAATGTCAAGAAGCAGCATGTGAAGGTAACTCACGCATCAAGCACGATCAAATAGAAGGAGGATCTATACGTAAATGTGACTAATATGAGTCAGAATGATGTCATCTTTCTAGAAAGACTTAATCTTCTTTTCGACTGAACTTGCACGCGATGCTGGAGAAGGGTTACTTTGAGAAAATTTTCAATCTATTCGGTAGTCAAGATTCCATGCGCTTTTTGCGGACTTCGTCTCCGGATCACGGTAGTGGAAGAGCCCTGCAGAGACTGTTGGACGGCATTACTCTGCATATGACTAAAATGGCCGATGGTGCCGAAGATATCCGATGTTTTGTCTATCTCTTAAACGATGCCTAATTGAAAATCCTGGAAGTTCATAGTCTGAAGTATTAGATAGCGAAAGCGAATATCAAAGAGTTCTCTAAGATGGTACTTTCAAAGAATAAATGGTTCTAGACATCGTGAAAGAGACCTTGAAAAGGCTGGAAACGGTTTTTACCCTTTGCATGCCACCAGATGATCTGAAGTGTGAAATATGCACACTAGAAGAACCAGCCTACCGTAGCACGTTAAAGATTGGGTTAAAAGTGCGCAAGCCCTGTAGCAACGACGAAGAACTTGAAGGAGTGCCTTTTGAAGAGATTACCGAAAAGTTTGCAATGGGGTTCGAAGGAAACTCTCCCGTATATGAGATTATGTGTCAGTATTTTAATTACTCTTTTATACGGTTTGTGTTCAAAGCACAGGCAGTAAAATGAGTGCCACTGTAGTTTGGTAGGCGGTCCTTTACCAAAAACCCTGGTTGACACTTAGAAATGCAAATAAAAATGTCTTCTTCTTTTTACTCTCTTGGCGGTATGGTCGTCATTCAGAAAAACAATGGTGACGTTTACCCATATCTTGCCATCTGTTGTCAGCAGAAGTATGTCGCAAACAAGCTTGTTGAGACTCCGAATGCGATAGTTCACTACAATTGGCTTTAAGATTGTGGATGTATCGAGGTCAACCCCGATCGTCTAAGACATTTTAAACCTGGTCGGAACTACACGCACCAGCGCCTCTTAGAGTTCCAAGCATTTTTCTGGAGTCGTACAGACAAAACATTCTTTGGGACACTAAATATAACTAAAGTATATGTCTTCTCAACTTTTCCTGTTCAACGCTGTACCTGCCGGGGCGATCAAGACTCTATTCGATGAACACTCACATCCTCACTCTTAGAGTTCCTAAGCATTTTTCTGGAGTCGTACAGACAAAAAATTTTTTGGGACACTAAATATAAGTAAAGTATATGTCTTCTCAACTTTTCCTGTTCAACGCTGTACCTGCCGGGGCGATCAAGACTCTATTCGATGAACACTCACATCCTCACTTCAAACGTGCAGATCTCGCGAGATTCTTAGGAATCCGTGATATAAAAGCAACATACGGAGGCGCAGCGCTACAAACAAGTTAACCGTCACGATCTCTTTGTATCACTAGATGGTGCCAAAGAGATTGCATGTGGATCCTGGAAACTCAAACCCATAGCATTGGCAAACTGGTTTGCAAGAAAAGGCACAGGAAAAACTGCAGGATGAGGTTTAGAAGCTTCACTAGCTAAGCAACGAACAGCGCCAATCGCCAAGGATGAAGACGTAGTCACTGAGTTCCATGTTGATGATCTTGCTATTAAAAGAGCGCAGTCTGAAAATTTGCACCTAGATATCGAACAACTCCAGTCACGCTAGTTCCGCATCGAATGCCAATAGACATAGTCCTGTGCATGCTTAATGTCGCTTCAAGGAAGTTGTCCTTGGCAAAGACAACTTTTACCACAACCATTTTACTCTACCTAAAACAATACACGAGAGCTGTTCGAAGACATGTTCGACATTGATATGGTATAAGTAGCGCACTTGCAAGACCTTTTTAAAACTCTTTTTGAATCACAAAAAATGACTGTAAATTCACCACATTTGAAAATCCTCGGGAGGTATTTCTACATCCTGTAGAATAAGGAACGAGCTATTCCAATACAAAACTTCAATACCGACAATCTTTTAGGTACTACAAAATACGATCGTTTAGCTGATCTACAATACTACCACAGCCCATAGGTCCTTTTTGGATTTTGGTGTTGGTTGCACGTCTTTTCTGGTCCCCATTTTCTTCCTCTGATTGAAGAAGGTATAGATATAGCCCGTCGTCCAGTAAAGGATCTTCTCAATATCTTTTTTTACACCTTCCGCACTTTCCAATTTTACAAATTTTCAACGAGATTTGTGTACATAGAGATGGCGTGTAAAGAAAGTGCTCGAGGTGTCTTTTCTCCATTCTCGTAGAGCTTTTGCAAACAAACTCCGCATATCTTTTTTTCTATGGCTTCGTACTTTAGAAATAAAACCTTTGATGCACTTCTTTAGCAACAGGTTTCCCTCACCCTGCCGCAAGGCCTTCTTGGACGCCTGACATTTATCGACAGGCTTCTGTCGTTGTTGTGAGGCCTCCGCTGGGGTATCTTCAATATTGAACATGTCTACGATTGAAGACATCTTTATTATAAGATTTCGATATGGTAAAACGCAGAGCAAGAGCAAAAACTTAACGCAAGCTGTGTGAGCAGAAGCAGCGTGCAGAGGATCGTCAGGATTACGTACGTTTATGTCTAATTTACTGAAAAAGCACACTAGAAAATCAGATATGTAACGATTTCCCTCGACATGTTATACATAGTCCACATGGGTTGCATGTTGGTGTAGTGCAACCTTGTGATTTGTCCCTCTTCGAAAGAACATACCCCGTTCTCCTGATATTTTATCAGTACCTTGTGGTCGAACTCCCACATTTCATGCCGCCTCTAAATTGCACTTGGATGTGTTTCATTAGTGTCATAATGTCAGCTCTCCGTATCCCGCGTTAGGGCATGCTTTCCGCGATACGCCCTATGTCTTGTTTATTGTATTTCTCGCCGAGCGCCCTGATAAACAGATGTGCGTCGTAGCAGTTCAGACTGTGGAAGATGATCAGGATATGTTTAGAGATCTTATGTTTCAAATTGCAGTCGTTGTTCGCTGTGCATTAATAAAGACTTGCGTAGTTGCAGTGGCCTCGAACCTTTCGATTCTTTGCAGGGTTATATTGAATGGCGTCATGCACATGGACATCTGTTGCCTCTTTGTACTCTCTTCTTAGCACCTCTGTGAGTTCCGTCATCGGCTGCTGTGGCATCTTACAAATGGTCCACGAAACACTTAACTTAAGGTGCAAAAGCCAGTTTCTATTTGCTTATTCAGCGTTTTCGTTTTACTCTCTCCGCTATTTTCTTTTGCTGGGATGAGTAGGCTCTCAAAGGCTGGTATATGGCAAACGGTACCCTAAAATGCATCTGCCCATAGTGGTATTTGATTTTTCAGTCTTCTTGCGTCCTTGACTACCATGTAATCGAAACAGTGCTTATAGTGCTTGTCTCTCGATTTGATTGTATCAAAGACGTACAAGCTGTTTAAACAGAAATGTATCGCGTGTCGTCTGCAATAAGGAGCCGGTTCACTTGTCTGCGCGTGAAATGTTGTGGTCGGGTAGCCTTTGGGGGTTTCTACTGATTTCTTAATGAGGAAATGCTGCAACAACGCCGCCCTTGAAGCACTCTTCGTCTTTGTTCTTGGGATTGATGATGACCTAGCTCGGTCCTAAAGATTCTAAAGGCCTTGCAAAGTGTGTACTTGTGTTTTTGAGGCATAGGTTTCTTAAGACTCTTCATAAAGACCCTGGATACTATCAAGGTAGTCCTTTTTCGCATTTATTCAATTTCGTCATGAGGAGGTTTTGTCAGGGCGCTACTTACTTTGTGATATAAGGCCATGACGCAATGCCTAAAGGCATTAAATGCACCTTTTATTGACTTCTTAATAGGTTTAGGTATAGCCTTTAATAGCCAGTCGTACCAGCCAGAGAATTTGCTTTTTACTACCTGTCGGCTCTTCGCCATCTCCTACTTCTCAACTACATTCATGGCTTGCAGGATGGGCAGTTTTGTCACAGGCTTGACTGGAATTCTTGTCTCTGTGGATCAGCCTTGCGTAGCGTGTAGTATTCTTTTATACCACGGAATTGACAATGTCGCGTAATTCTCGCACGCTTATTTGTGTTCATCTTTATTATAGATTGAAAAATGGATTTTTAATGTTGCATAATTATTCAACGATCTGTGCTAGAGTGTCGAAGCAATGTTGTCAACATCGATGTGCGCAGGTGTACACAGTCTTTATGGATGCTCGTGATAGAGTTGATAACGATGGGGTCGTGGGAGACGGGGTTTGGTAAGTATTGGGAGCGGGGGTATGGGTCATTACTGGGGGCAAGGGCGTGCGCATGTGCGTGTGCAGATGCGCCAGAACGAACATTATATATTCTCTAAAACGAACGACGATATTGTTGTTGTGGGCTTTAACAAACATAAAATCTTCAATATATAAAGAACGTATATGTATTAATTTTTTCTGTCAAAAAGTCTCTCCAAGAACTCGTGTTATTTTGTACCCTGTCTATAGTTTTTTGCAATATATATTTCTTCTGAAAAAGGGTTAAGCCGGATGGTTCTAACTTACGATTTACATAAAAGAAGCGTATCTATATTTTGTCTAAAATCCTAGTTGTGGGAGTTTTCCTATTCCCCTGAAAGTTTGAGTTAACGTCTACTGTATAGCAAGTAAGCGATTTCAATTCTATAATGATTTAAAACATCTCTCAAAAATACGAATGAGTCCGTTATATTTCTAATATTTGAGTTGTATTACACTTAAATTTTTTTAATTATATAAACGTTTATTAGAAACCAGGAAGACCATAACTCTAGGTCGGCCTTATCAGATAATATCGGCAACACAATTAATGAATAAAAAATGCACTGTCCCCAGACTCGAAAAAGAGTTTACAGCCGTGAAATACGCTTTATAAACTGTTTACAACATCAGGTGATAAAAATTTAGTAAAAATAAATACTCACACAAGAATATCTGGATGAATTAGATTATTGCGAAACAGGAAAAGAAAAATTAGTGATAGTAAATTTATAAATATAAACAAAGGCATAAATATACTCGCATATTTCATAAAAGTCAAAGATAAAAATGCCCCTAAAATACATCCAATCAGTTCAAGTATTTCACGTATGCTTTCCAGATAACTTTGGTATTTCGACGAGATGAGTTTTGCAAAAATTACAACTAAAAATATCTCTTGGCCAATTTCAAATACACTTAGAGAAACCACGTATAACAACAGCATGCTAACTTTGACGTTAATGGTAGGGCCACAATAAACAAGTGTGAACTGGATAAATGAAACAATAATAATTGAAACCAGACTGGCAATTTCCAAAGAATATACAGTTACGTTTCCCATTTTAATTTTGATGCTGAAAATGTACAGCACGATGTTGCAGATTCCATTTAGAACGAAAACATGAGAAACGGTTTGGTATGACATTCCTAAAATATCCAATACAAGAACTGGAAGGCCTCGGAAGAATGCAATATTAAGTATGCAACCATAAAATGATATAAATAACATAAACACAATGATTTTTGAGGTTAAGGCTCCTTTCAAGGCCTTTACTGCGCTGCTTTTTAAATCTTTATGTTTAACGGTTTCGTCTGTTGCTGTAGCTTTCTTCATATCATATTCTCTTGATAGATCATGAGCGAAAAATATAACCCATAACTGTGCGACGATCGTTAAAATAAGAAGAACAAGACCTGATATGTTTCCATATGCAATCTGAATTTGGCCAAACCAGACGTTTAGATTTGTAAACGGAAGTACAACACACGGTCCCATAACATATCCGACGGCTTTTGAAAACACAAGATAAGTTATCTTGCTTTGTAATTTACAGGGCGAAAAGGATCTTGCCATTTCCCCTATCATTAATGGTTTCGATATGATAACTGCACCGTTTAAAAGTTTTCCTATAAACGGACATAGTGGTGACCATGGCAATATATATGTTATACTTCCAAGCATAGAAACAAAGTTTGTAATGATTATAGTCAGTTTGATGCGCCTTGTTTTGTCAGCATATCTTGCCACAACGGAAGAAAACAACATCGGTAAAATATATATTGCTATGTTGATCAGTCCATAGTATACGTCTGCGTGCTCAGTTTTTATAAGTTTTGTCAAATAAATCCATAATGTTGCCGTGTTTGCACTTTGTTCAATTCCTCTTAAAAAATAAAGAAACATATATGCAAGAACCGTTGTCCTCCGTTTTCTCTCCCAAATTTTTATATCAACACAATCATTTTCCATGTCTTGTGTGGTTTGTGGTTACGGCGATTTGTATATATGTTTTCTACAAACTAAATTTATTATATAACTAATTGTATGCCTTTGAAATAACTCATTTGCATTTACGATGTTTTACGACAATCTGCTTTGCCTGTCAGACAGACCCAATCTTCAAGACAGATTTCCAAGATAAATTTTTAGAACTTTTTGTGCTTCTTATTCTTATCATACTGATAGACATACAGCATGATATGCTCATATCATGCTGTTAGTTTTATTAAAAAGCTTTCAAACGAAACGTCAAAATAGGTGACAACGATAATAGCTTAATTATCCAGGGATTTGATATACACTAATTTTTAACTAATTGGCATTCAATGAAATTCCCAACTGATCTGATTTTCTCTGGCCAATTAAAAATGTAAACAAATAAAACACAGAATATATATAGTCAGTTTTTAGAGGATGTTTTATAGACACCGCTATTTAATTAGTGTATTCTATTAGCTCAGTTATTTAGTCCTTAGGGAATGTATTGGTTGTATATATAAAATGCTGATGTGATCATGGCTTAAGAAAAGCTGAACACTTATCGTGACACATCTCTTTTTACTTTCAAATGCTTTAATTTGACATGTCTAACTATCTACTATTAAGAGATTATATTCAATGTCAAGTATGATTAGGTATGCGAGGATCCAATGATTCCATGGAATTGTTAGCCAATACAATTTTGTTTTAAGCAACTATGTTGTCAAAAGTGTTTATAGAAACAACAGTAATAAAAAAACGGATAGGTTGAAAACTCTTAGTGTGTTGGATGATTTCCTCTGAATGGTATTTTGAGTAACTTTTTTAAGTAACTCTCTAATCTCAATGAACTAATGTCTTTTAATTCGTTTTCAGCTAAATATATCTTCTCCAGATTTTTATTCTCTGACAACAATTTTTCAACATGTTTTAAACGGTCCTGTGACAAATCCAAGTATTTCAAAACTATCATTTTCTTAAGCGGAGTGGAATATATGTTTGAAATTTGATAAGTTTTAGATCAAGTTTTAATAGTTTCGAAAGTTTTGAAAAGCTTAAAATCACCTCGAATTTGTTGCCGCTTGAGTCCAAATAATTCAAGTTGATGGTATTGTCAAACAAACCTTCTGGTAAAGTGTCTAAAAGATTATTTGCGATGTTGAGACTTGTAATTTGTGACAGTCCAGCAAATTCGTCACCGTTGAACCGTTTGATATAGTTGTTTTGACTTAATTTGTCTAAGACGCCCAAATTTGTTAATATTGTCAAATGTTTTCAGTTGAATTTTAGAAAGGTCTAATGTATTCAACGACACTAAATCTGCAAATACGTGGTCTTCGGTAATTTTGAGCCAATTATTGCTGATATTTAAGGTTACATACCTAAAAATATCAGCAATAATTGACTCAAAAACACGCAAAAATTTCAAATTATTAAATGACTCATTGTCAGTAAATCTTATTTTATTTTTACGCAGATATACCCTGCTTTGACATATTGAACTATTAAACATTCCATATCGAATTTTTTGATGCAATTACCCTCAATATTCAAGCTTCGTAAATTCTTAAACTTTCTCAGAAATACCTCTTCTATATTCCCCAGGCGCGTTATTTTTCAGATTGATGTCTTTAATACTTAGCATTTCAGGGAAGGTTGAAGTTGATACTTTAGACATTCTATTGTTATCCAAGGAGAGCCGTCTTAGGCTCTTCATACCATAGAATGCGTTGTGTGTTAATGTTACTATTTTGTTACTGCTCAAATCGATGTCATTTAACTTTTTCAGTGGAGGAAATTTATTTGGAGGAGTTTAGTTATGTGGTTTTTATTGAAGTATAAAAGGCATAAGGACGAAACAAAGACTGTATTTTTAAAGACATTATTTCGTTGTTGCCCAAATATAATTTCAGCAACTTTGGCAGTCCTCTGGAAAAAGAATTTTTTACCATTTTGATGTAATCAGAATTGATGCATAGATCTGTTAATCGAGAGGTTTTGTTAAAAAAAGCGAAATCAATCTCAGCTAATTTGTTGTGTGACAAATTAACAGATATCAGATTTTGTAAACCTCGAAAAGGTGCAAATGCATGAGCATCAATTCTGGTAATAATATTATTATCCAATTATAAATTTGTGAGAGACTTACATTCTTCAAATGTTCCATCTTCCAACATCCCAATGTTATTATGTGAAAGTCTTAAAGTTGACATGTTACCCAGTTGGTTTAATACACCACGATTGATGGATTTTATCAAGCTGTTTTAGAGATATAATGTTTTCAACTTCTTAAGCTGTGAAATGCATTTTGTTCGATGTTGGTGATGATGTTTTCATGTAGGTCGAGAAATAATAAATTTGTTAATCCATAAAACGTGTTTTTCTTTTAAAGAATCATAAGTTTGTTATTGTATAAGAACAAGTCCCGTAACTTTCTACTTAAATCAACGAATTGTAAGTATGTCGCTTGTCTGCAAAATACCTGTTCCAACCTTTTGATTTTATCGCTGAAAAGAATAAAAGAATGCACTTTTGTTTTTAAGTGTGCCATATTGTAAATCTGCAATCAAGTTATTTACCAGATGGACGTATTTTAAATGTGACAAATTGTCAAATGTTGACCTCGATAATGTCTGTATTGCATTGTTATTCAAATAAAAATACTTCAGGACAGAATCCTTAGACATTATCAAATCGATATAATTAATGTTTTACCAGAAAGATGTAAGGATGAGAGGTAGCGCAGGTTTGAAAATCCTTCTTCAGAAATGATTTCTCCAATTTGTTTCTTTGCAGTGCTAAATATTCCAATTATATCTAGGTCAAGTCCGTAAATGTTTTTGAATGCAGTACATATAGTGGTAAAAAATTTATAACTAAACTCGTGAGAAATAAAGAATACTCCCACGGTTGTCTCAAATTACCTCACTGAGACGTTTTATTTTTCCAAATCGTTAAAAGAAAAAATCAGGAATTTCTTTTAATTTCGGAAACTTCACTTTTAATGTTTTCAACTCATATACGGCGCCCAACCAAAAAGGCAAATGCTCTGGAAAAATGGTATGCATTAGAAAAAGACTAGTCAGTTGCCCGCGAAAACATCCACGTGTTCGCCCGTCCTTTTTTACCGCACTGTGTGCGTCTCGCTACTTGCGCAGCTAAGCTACCATTTTGCATGACAGACGTGGCATATCTTTCATTTTTGAATGCTGTTGTCAAAGTTTTTCCAAATAGTGTTATCAGTGAGCAAAGCCAGTTAAATTCTCCTGCCCAGTTGGAAGTGAAGGCATCAACTCCTCCCGTGTTAGGACAATAGAATTTTTTCTTCCTTGTGTTTAATTCGTCGGAAAATCTATCAAAAGTTACCAATTATTTGTGTCCGGTGATTTTGCAATTACATCTGATGTGACGTTCAATTCCCTAAGAATCCAAGTTGCGTGTAGTGAAATGTCGTTAGTGCTGCATAGGCTGTAAATTTAAATGGCTAAATTTTTTAAGTGCTCTTTTGTGCTTCCTGCCTCAATGATTCTAGTAACATTGATATTGTCAGTATACCACTGGACTGTTTCTTTTTTTAAGAGATGAGAAAGAGACTGTAAAACTGAGCGACTGCTGTAAGTTCGCGGTAAGTAGAACTGTGCTTTTTCTCGAGATAGGTGAAAAATCTTTTCGCAACAACGTTTCCTAATTTTTCTATCACATAACCTCCGTATTTCTTGCCGCTGGCGTCCGAATATACGACTTTTGAAATCGTAGGATTATGTTTGATAGGAGGTTCATTTCCAAAAATTCAGTTCGCAAAGCCTCGGGAGTGCAGTATAAACTATATTAAGAATAAGGTTTCGATATAATAATACATTTGTCTGGTAAAGAGCCGAGCCAACGGGCCGATTGCTGGGGACATCGATATAATATGATCCGTAATTCTCGAGGTTTGTTTTGGTGATACAATGGGTTTGCTTAAACTGACTTGGATCAACTGGAGCAAATTTTGAATTTTGTGTGGCGGCACTGAAAATTCCATGAGGGTTGTATTGATTTGAAAACGACGCCACGAGCTAAAATGTCTCTAATTTTTAGTATATCAAAATATGATCGGCATCCAGCTCTTCCATCGTCTAAGTACAACATACATCGTATTCCTTGAGCTCGCCATTTTTGACTAGCGGTTTGAGGGTTTTCGTAAAAATGAAACATGCGCTAGCTAAGCCAAATGGTAACACTAAGTAAACATAATATTTAGTTGTTCCGTCCACAAAAGTCAATGAAAATCCTAAATATTTCCAGTCGTCTTTAGAAATTGGGATATGATGATAACCGCTTTTGATGTCGAAAGAAAATAATAATCCTTCTCAAAAATACCAGATACGGTGTTAATGTTTTCGTACTTAAACTTTGTTACATCTAAATACTTATTTACGTGGCTTAAGTCCAAAACGAGTCTCAATTTTTTGTTCTTAGTTGCAACAGTCAAAAGGGTTCACACAATAAGGTGGATTTTCGACTTCTTTAATGCAATCGTTTTGTGAGGTCGCTTATAGTATTTCCAATAAACCTTTTCTCTTGAGACTAGATAAATTGTTTCTGGCCGAATGAAGGTAGAGTCGATAAAAACGGTAAACGATACCCATTTTTCACGGTGTTTAAGACAAATGGGGGCGCCTGTAATTCTTTTTCCCAAAAATCTTAGTGTGCCGTAATCTTACCAGCGACAGAAGCTTGAGGTTTGGTAGTTTCTAGAATCACATTATCCGGGGGGAACCAAGGAAAATTGTAACAAATAAATATTAACATATTTAATTTACTGTAAACACGTGTGTCTAATAAAGAAAATAGAAAATTACAAAAATGAATGTTCTTATTTCTTTCTATCTGTAGAAATCGCAGAAGATATTGATGCTGAAGTACCTTTTGAATGGAATGGGCAATGTGTGGAATAATACCCTACGCGTCTACAGTTATAGCAAGTCACATTGTCCATGAAATATCGTTCGCCAGAGCTTTTAGGCTTATTGCTCATAGTGTCATTGGCCTTGTTCTTTTTGATTTTGTCCCTAACTTCGCGAGCAGATTTCACAGTTTTTAAGTCGTTTTTCCTCATCAGAGCCGGATACAAGATTGGCGTTCTCAAATTCTCGAGCTGTCAACAAATCCTCCCTGTCTGCAATCCTTATCAATTTTATTCGCAATAAGACTAGTTTCTTACCTTTTTTTAAGCACTCTTTTGCTGTGTTTAATTCATTTTCTTTAAGGGCTGCCAAGGAATTGTCAATGATATGCAGGATTTTTACTGCAGCATTATATTCCCAGTTGCCTTTTTGTTGCAATGGTCCATGTTTCATCTTGGGCTTTCATTCCATTCTGGCTTTCAGCTTGTCCACATGTCCAGATGATTGTTCTGCAACTGCAACAGCGGCTTTGACTATTGTTGGCTGAGTCTCTCAATGGTTTTGGCGATCACGTCTTTCATGTTTATGACTTGGCGGGATGAATTATTGGGTGCTTGTTCCATGATGTACGACGATGATGAACTGCTGACACCGAGTTAACTTTCCAGCATAATGAAGGATCGAGGAATTAGCATGTCAAGCATAGCTTATATATGAAAGTTATTGCGCTCGCGTGCGTGCTGCGCATGAGTAGCGAAAGCGATAAACATTCGTGCAGAATGGTCAAGAAACTCGATTTTCGTCAATTTTCGATTGTAGGAAATCCCGTTTATAATATAGATGTAGCGCAATTGCTGTGGCAGAAAAATTATTATCAGGTTGGAGAAACATTAAGTTACCTATTTCTTGTTTGTTTGGGTTTAATGTTTATCCTTGATTAGAGGATTCAAATACGTTGAGTCTCGGAATCAAGCAAGTATAAAAAGCAATTAAAAAACGCTCATATATAGTAGGTGGGGTTATCGTTTTACGCGAATTTTTTTAATGACTTTATGTGACTTAATGACTTCTGATAAAGTGTATTATCCTTGTGGGTGAATTTTGCGGGACCAATTACCCAGGGAGGGGGGGGGGGGGGCGGTGAATTACTTCAAGTGGCCATTTTCCGGCTACCGTGTAGTTTTTCTGTTTACGCAGTTTGGTTCGCGAAACATGGCGTCAGTAGCTGCCGTGACTTCTGGTTTTTCACGTTTTCATGATATCACAATACACCTTTACGATAATTCGGGAAAACTAACACTCCATCGCAGCTAATTATGGGATCGGAGGAGGTAAACAACACACTTTTATAAGAGTTTATTAAGGAGAAAACACGCTTTCGTCTCTAGCTAACAAACTCTCATAAAAACACGTTTTTACCTCCTTTTTTCTGGTATTGTAAAACGATGGAGAGCCATGTAGGAACGCATATAGCTAATATATATAATAAAATTAAACCAAATCGCTGAATAGACCTTTTTGAATGTTTACGTCTTTGTGGCTCTAACAACTGCGTGGCAGGCAGAAAGATCTGGAAGCTTGCTGAAGAAAGGTCTTTTTTAGCCCATTTCTTTCAACAGAAACATTCTTGAGGCTTTAACATATTATTGTGTGTAGATAGATAACTTCTGATTGGCACGTATTCATATAAATTGGTAATAATACCTTTGTGCGAAAAAACAGACTAAAAAGGATCTTACTCTTACCTTCTTAGGGCCCGCATCTTCTGAAAGGGCTTACCGCAGAAAATGTAAACATTTTAAAGGTCTATAGCTAAATAAAGCTAAACTAGAAAAAAATTCATAATACACAATATGATGGGTTTGAAGTAAGAGAACTAAGATTCTATGAAAGATTGAACCCCTATTTATGAAAAGATGACTGCGTTGAACAACTTGTTTTCCCATAATAGATAGCTATAATAGATCCCATAACAGATAGACCCTTAAAAAAAGGACCTGTAATTGGTTTAAAAGTATCTTATGAGATTTTCCAACCTGAGAGAATAGCTAGCTCTAAAGGCTCCTCTCAGCCAAAAAGAGGATGCTGATAAGCCGCAAGCTGCATTATGTAAAGGGCAAGTTTAGATGACTTTTTGAATTGAATTGGCGTTTGTCTTCCGAAAATTGCTCGCACTAAATTGAATTCACGCGAACCTGCCTGGAGCATTCCTGAAATGCAATTTCTTGTAATATGCCATGCTGTTAGAAGAATGTTAGAAGGTGCTAGAAGGTAAAAAAGTTGTTTATCAATTGTATTGTATCAATACCCTGTATTGGCACCCTTGTGATGCTGGGAAAAGTGACATGTGGTATATTTTGATTAATTATTTATTATTTTATTAATTTGCAATAGGCGTTAGCTAAATCATTCTTTGTATGCTAAGTTTGAGGAAAGTTGCAACATATTTGTATTATATCGCCCTATATGTATATTCACAAAATTTGATTACAAACTGAAGACATGAAATTAAGAGGCTTGGGACGAGCAAACGAGTGTCATTTTGGCATCTATGCATTTATAAAATTTAAAGCACATCCCTTAACTAAAATTACTGATGAGAGAAATTGTCAAAATTTGCTATTACTTAAATATGACATAATAATTTTTGCAGCATAATTAAATCTGAAGTTCTTCAAATGTAAATATCTTGAGATTGAAAAGAGCTTTTTAAAAAATTTAGAAAGACTTGTTAACATATAAGTCCAACATCATTTTATACCTCACATTCCCTTTAAAAGCAACATGTATCAAGCGAACTGCTTCATGCAATATTAGGTATAACTATAAGTATAACACAGAACTGACTGTAAAAGATGGCAATATACATAATACTCTTCTGATAACAAATTTGACAACCAGAATGGGGCTTCTGCTGCCTAAACTTGCTTAAAGGTATCTTGCGGTACTTTTGCTAGTTATACTTGAAAGGTTTTCATGAGAAATTCCCAATAACATATTCACACTTTTGTTAAACGTTCATGTAACCCCAGAAATCGTTTTTTAAATATTGGTTTTTCTTGCTACCTTCAGAGCTTCTTCAATTTTTTTGTTTGTTAAAAATTTCAGACTAGCTGCATTCTTTTTTCCGTCACACGTTATTTTGTGTACCACGCAAATTAATGACTTTTATTTGCTTTAATTAATGACTTTCATAGCTAAAAACAATAAATATGTCCTCAATCCCAGGGTTTGTTATACATAAAAATCCTTGGGGACAAGGTTTCCTAAGTTACTTAGTACATGATATATTATATTGATTAAATAAAAACCAAGATTGTGTAAGTGCCTTACACAGTATAAGAGAGGGAAATCACTGTCTAATCAAAGTTTTTTTCTTCTGATATTTTTTCAATATGTTGCGTGTTTCCTAATGCATGGCTTTATTTATTCGATGTATAAAAATTAGGTGCTGTTTTACAGGTTTACCAAGGTGATGATGTAAAGGTGGTGATGTATTTGTACCTATCCAGTTTGACATTTTAATCCTATTTACATGAATATAAATATTTGGCGATCCTGATTATCATTATTCATACCAGCAATTGTGTATGAGCTTCTAACTTGTGATGTCAAAATTTTACATAATTATGGACAAACTTTCTATATATAAATCCTATCAGAAACCAATGAAGACTTTTCTAAAAGGTATAAGCAATTCATAGATAACTTTTAAAGGAAGAGTCAATCCTTTTATTGCAGTTTAAGTATTTTAGGTTAGTACAGAAAATGGCAAGAGCAAGTAAAAAAGTTTTTTTGCAAGTATTATGGACTGGTGTTGATGGCAGTTGCCCAAGCTTGTTCCTGTTTACTGACACAAAACGGTACATTTTATGTTTCCATTTTTTTAGATTTTCTTTAACTGTGTATATATACATTATTTTTTGAAGGATAGCATGCAGGGTCAGTGACGTATCCAGAGCTCTTTTGGGAGTACTGTTTTCTTATACCCAACTTTTGGTTAGTGTAGTATCTCCGTGAGGCAGCACCAAGGTTGGTGCTGAAGGGGAAATTTTGGGTTTTGAGTTCCCTAGATTGCTGGAAAATAGCTTTGCGGCATTCAAAACAGCAAAATTTTGTCCAATTATTACTTGCATTTTATTACATAATTGTCCCAATTAGCTCTCTATGTTTTAAGATAAACTGATTAGGAAGTAAGTTGTACACGCCTATTTACGAACTGAAGGTCAGGGGATCATTAAGTATCACAGAAGTCGCCGGTGACGTGCTTCGAAAATGCTTGTCACAGGCATATTTCAATGCAACATCTCTTCTCACAAAACGATGTAAAGCGCATGTGCAAAGAATGTTACACATACGACACGGGCTCCGAGGTTATTTTTTGTTGCGCATTTATTTTGCGGTAGAAAAGTGGGGGACATTTAAATCGTGAACCCCAAACACGATAATCGAGCGTCTACTGGTATAGTGACTCTCTCAATCTCAACTTCCTTTTCTACATGTCCGAAATAGCATGCATGACTATACGGGCATTTTTATATTTATTGTTCACTTTTCAGGTCATCACAAGCAAATAGGCAAAAATAACTTCAAAAGAGTTTACACCGCACGTGGGTTTCATTTTTACAGGCATAAAGAAAAAATCCATTAAATTCGGACCTGAAGAAATTATCTACAATTAAATCCATGATAAAATGTCTATTCCGCCTGTAAGTGCAGTTTTGCAGACTTGCTTCATCGGCTCCGTCGGCGTTCACCTCCGCATTAGTTAAGAACCGCATGGCTGGATTTCTTGTATAAGACCTGGTTACCAACGACGAAGGGGCCAGGCATAAGAGATTATGTCTACTTGGTTCTTTTAACAAGTCAGGAGTCGGTGAATTATCTAGGATGGTCAGGTTGGCTATGAATAGGCTTGCTTGTGGATTAAAAGGACCAGGACTATTCAATAATTTCTGAGATCTAAAAGTGTCCGACCATGACGGAAATCTATCGGAAGTTTTGTCTGACAAGTCTCCAAAAATTCTTTCGAGGGCTGCCATTGCACGCTACAAAATGGATTTTAAAGGTTGATTTTGAAAACTCAATATTTATTTTTCAGGCGTGCGATTAATCACACACCTGAAACGATTTAGGCGTGTGCCAAGGCGTGCGTGTGCGATCGCATGCCTCTCCTGAAAAAGACTGCAGGACTGACTTTTTAATACGATATACAATTTTTTCGATTATTATTACTAAACATATTCTCTTTCCCCTTTTAAAAAGATTTTTTAAACTTAATGAACATGTTTTTTCTTTGGTATTACATCACAAGAACATTTGTCCGAAAGCTGTGTAAGGTACAGGACACCTAACCTCTCCCATGTTCTGGTTATATTTAACTTGCATGGGTGCGGCGCACTCTTCTCGCAGTATTCCCTATGACGATGAAGGTCGGACTGACTTGTGGCATGGTTATAAATGGTCCTCTGTCTTTTGTTCGAGTCTCAGTGTAGTGCACCAGCCAGGCATGAGAGTGTCAGCATGAAGGAAAGGGGCCAACTATAATGTTCCCTATACCTTACGTTCTTCATAATAACACCATTCATTTAAATTTCACAACAAAATTACGTCGGCAATTTTTTTGCCGACGAAACTACAGTATTTTTGTATTTTACGTTGGCAGTGTTGAATACCAACGCTAATTTTAAGGGCTGGATCATTGATACGAAGTTTTGATACGAATTACCCACCAATAAAATTGTGATTACCAAACTTGTCCCCAGCACTGTATTGATTTCGAAGGGGAAACGGTTCACTAGCCTACGTTCACAGACGTAGAGTTGGTTCTATAACATAGGCTGAAGCTATCGTTCACTGGATTTATTTTGAAATGGCTGAGTGGGTAAAGATGGTGGTAGGCCCATGAAGTAAAATACGAAAACAAATTATACAAAATTCTATTGTTTCAAAAATACAAATTGATACCTTTTCAAAATAGAAATGATCAATTTTCCTAGAGAGCATCACAAATGTTTGCCTCACTCACTAGTTTCAAAATAATATAGTTTGAGTGATGTGCACATGTTAACTATAAAAAGCATATTGATCAAATCATTATTTAAGACAGCTAAAGGGTATTCTGCCCCAAAATATTTCCAACTAAGAAAAAAAGGATTTCATATTAAATAATATGGATCAAAGCTTTTAACAATAATAGTTTTGTGTGCAATTTTTTATAATCTTTTGTGTAATGTTTTATTGAAAAAAAAAGTATTAAATGAAGTATTGAGAGAGATAATATTTGTTTTAATAGACCAAATCAGGATTAAAGTCACCCATGTGCAGCACATCACGCTCCAAAATTAGTGAAGACATGCAATGAAGATCATATACAATACATGCCTGCTATAGCATGCACTCTAACCATTGAAAGCTTTAAGTGAAAATTCATTTGTCAAATGTTTTGAGCTTTAACAACATTACCAAAAACAGTTTAAAACCACTTGTGGTTAAATAAAATCACTATGGAAAACTTGCACTTTTATAACACACCATAACTGGGGTGAACGAAAAATAGCACACTAAAATAATTCAAGTGTGTGCTGACAAGCGCATGCCATTCCTGACCAGGCCTGTTTTAAAACGCGCTAAAGTAAAGTCCTAAAAGTAAAGAAACATGCGTGCAAAACTTTTATATTAGCAATAGTTTTGTGTGCAAAATATCACAGGCAAACCAGAGTAGATAGTACAATTATATTTTTTTGTCATACAAAAAGGTAAAAAAAATAATCTGACGACCCACTGATCTTGCAAAAAGCCAGGATTACAAAATCAACAATTAATTATTGACAACCTAAATGTTTTTTAAGAGAAAAAGGCGCATACACACAGACACACAGGTTAAGAAGATTTAAGAAGATTTTTAAATTTTGTCATCTATCAGAAAGAAGCCAGAAAAAGTTATATAATGGAAAGTTTACTGTAATAAAGTTAAAATTAATTATTTTTAAATTTTCTTTAAATTAATATTTTTTGCCAAGGAAAAAGTTATTTTTTGTTAGACATTATTTACAATTTTTTTATATATTTCTATTCACTTTCAAAGAAGAAAACCATTGTTAAATAGTATTATTTAAGAAACTTCACTTTGTTTTGAAGGGAATAGTAGCAAAAGAGAAAAACTAAGATCTTTGTGAACTTTGCTTTTGTAAATTATACCCTAATTTTATTTGAAAAACATATGGTCGAAGTGAGGGTGAAAGTTAAAACTTCACAAAAGATTTGTAAGATTTCTCTTATACTCCAAAAAATGACCTGAACATCTTTGACAGCCTTAGCAATACCTAAATACCTATGAAAAATGCTGATTGCTAATGTTAATTACCAGGACTGCAAATTAATTAATTCTTCAACATAATGATGCAACCCTGGGGAAATAATCGTAATCTTAAAAATTCACTTAAGTAGACAGACAGAAAAATAATGACTCTTATTTTGATGCTTTCAGTGGCCGATGCATAAGGAAAAAATCCTTAGAAGTTATTTTTTTATAAAAAATTCTTTGTTTACAATCTTTGTTGTTTTATTAAAGAAAAAGCGTTGTTTTAGGTATATTTTCAACTGCAGTGAAGGAATACAAAGACTATTTACGCAATGCAGAATAAAAATAGGAAAGCTTGACACATTTTTCCTGACCAGGTATCAGTGGTCACACATGGGTGGACTACCAGGATTTGGAATGACTCTTAGAGATGTCAAAAGGTGATTTACTTTTTCTCCAATTATTTTGTGCTACAAAATGTACAACTGAAATCATCCTGCAGAAAAAAGTTTCTATATTACTCCTTCTGTAAAACTTTTCTTTAGGGACAGTAGTAAATCAAAACACAATTGTAACTTAATTATTACATTGAATGAATGAAAATTAATTATTCTGCATAAGTTAAGTCATGGTGGCCCCACAGTAATTGTTGACATTTTTTATTGACTTAATTTTTGACCTGTAAAAGGGTGTGTATTCAAATTGATCAAAAAATATTTTATAAAAATTTTTGAGTTCAACAGCATAAGTTCAACATCATTAATCTTGGTTTAGTTCTGTTGTTCAAACTGCTATTTACGGGTATGGGTTTGCACTGTTAAAGGGCCAGCTTGGTTTTAGCTGCAAGTTAAAAAATAAGTTTATGGCATTGCAAAGTGGCAAGCACTACAACATTTTTGGTAGTGTATTCGTGTTTGTAATATGGCAAAGTATGTATATATCTAGCCAATGTCTACTGACTAACAGTTTACTTTTTAAAGTTTGTTTTTGTTTATTTTTAGTAATCTTTTCGCAGAAAGAGAACAACTAAAAAATAAAGAGACACAGAAAAATACTAAAAAAGTTAATATGCAACATTCAAACCAACAAAGGTATGTTTTTTCTCTCAATGTTGACACAATAACGAATCATAGGAAAATGCAGAGAAGGTTTTAAAACAAATGCTTGCAAGTCAAGCTTTTATTGAACCAATTTTTAAATTATGCGTTAGCTGCGGGTCCCGCATTTTACTAATCCATAATTTGAATCTGTAAACTATGCTCTTGATAAAGTCTAGCCCAAGTAAAATTTGACTTGAGCTCTCTTTAGCAAATCTATTTTTTTAAATTTGTATTCAATTGCTTTCACTACTGAAAAACAATTAAGTAATTGTTTTTGCCAAAATAGTATAAGGCACTGTTTCCCACATAAGAGTAACAATCTTACAATCGTCAGGTGTGAATTGTGGTATGATTGTCCTATGGAGAAAAATAAAATAAGTAAAAGATGAAAAGAGTTTTTCACAATAACGAAATATTATTTTAAGTAATGATTTTTATAATCCATTGTTAGCGTTATTATTATTAGCTGCTGGCCAATTTTCTGTAATTTGATTTACATATATATTTTGTTTGTTCCACAAGTAGTCACTAAGTTTACTTAATGACTTGTCTTACAACTTTTTGATATCTGATATTCCTGGCCATGAACATTGCTGGAACTTGTACTAGGCTTGTCTCCAAGCCAAAACAGCAACCTTTGTGCAGTGTACAGGGACAAAGGAATTTTGTTGCTTTACATTTTTATTTTTATATTTCGTGATTGCTCACGCAAACGAAATTATCAAAGCATTCAATTTATCGCTTTTTTCTTATTGATAGGCCTGCAATATACTAATAGTTAACAAATGCATCAGAAACATGCAATGTGCAGTCACATTAGGGAGTAGTTTAGAGTAGAATCTGATAATATACATTCATAGCTAAATTATACTTAATTATACTTTATTATTTTAGCTCTGGTGTCATAAATGTACATGCTCCCCGAGGCATGCAAAGAGTGCTGAACGCATCAAAACATTTTATGCGATTTGATACATCTGGTGTATCATTTAATGTTATTGAACATGGTCATTTTCGTCAAAGTTGTAATGATGTATACAAAGATGATGAAATGATTGTTCATCCAATACCGTTATACAGTGAATTGTTACTTAGATTTTTTTTAAGTTTATGGCTCATGACGTTCTTTGTTAAGTTTTTGCCCATGGCTTGTCAGGAACTGAAATCAGATTTTGGTTGTTTGCATAAAAAATAGACAAAAAGTTTGGTAAATCCTGTTCTCTGCTGTATTTCATTACCAGGCTTCAGAAAAGCTAATTGCCATACCTTGTCACTACTACAGTTTTTTAAAACATCAGTTTTTTTAGTAAATTGAAAGTAAATAAGTATGAACTGCTGTTATTATTAGATGACTCATCTTGTGCTTCTCGACAACAGTATTATTCTTCCTACGGAAATATTGATGACATTAACGTTTCACCTCGATTTTCGCCACCCTCACTTTGTTATGCATGTCACCTGCATGCAGTACCTGGAAAGTTTTTAGTAGAAAAGGCAAAAGAACTACGAATACCTCGAGGACCATTGTATAGCAAACTAACCAAAGGTGAAACCGTCATTCTGGAAGATGGTAGAAAGGTATCTGTTTTTCAAATTTCTACTTATTTCTTGAGTATTAGATGATGTATGACACCTTTAAAATTAAAAATAAGTGCTTTCAATGCATATACCGGCCTCATTAAAGTCCAAAAAAATAATATGTTGTAGTTACCTTTTTTTTGTCAATTTGGGTGTTTTCTTTAGCAATCAGATTTTTTGCAAAGTTTAATGAAAATCAATTAAATAATTTCTTTTTGCAGAAACATTGAATCTGGCATTGTTGTATTGTCTCATAAAACTGATTAAGCCATTTTCACTTTTACCGAAACTGATACTTTGCAACATTTAATATTAATAAAACTATCATGCATACAACATCAATAAAAGTATTGTATACATGATAGTTTTATCAATGCTGTTCAATGTAAGTATGGAGAAGTGTTCTTCAGTTTTTATTGAAAAGCCGTACAATAAGTTGTTACTTATTTGTATTTGTTTAAATAAAATTTAGTCTCAAGTGCAATCCCTTTTTGTAGTCCTTTAATAGTCTTCTCTAGCAAAATGTTAATTTCTCCATTGTGATTATAATTTTCTGTAGATCTTCAGGATCAGAATATTGACCTTTGTTGGAGTTAAAGATAACGCATTTCGATTTTCAAATTTAAGAAAATCTGCAAGATTTGCCTTTTATTAAACCTTTTTTAAGATATCCAGATTCTTCCTTAAAAAGTGTTAAAACTACATGGGTTTTTGTCCTCTGTAAAGGAAAAAGGGATTATCTTATTCAAACTAAACGATTCATAGTGTCTCTGACTATTACACACTGTATTTAGACATGTGTTGTTATAATGTTTCTACTAACTTTTTACAGGTTGGTTCTTGTATGTGTACAGTTGTTGGTTTGCTTACCCATATTTTTAAATGCAACTACTTTTTTCTAGATTACACCTGATCAAGTTGTGGAACCAGCATTACCAGGACCTATTTTTCTTATAATTGATTGTCCTTCTCCATTACATATTTCAAATCTGATTAAAAATGAAAAATTACAAAGCTACATGTTGAAAAATCAGTTGCCACAAGTCATATACCACTTAACGAAAAAATATATATGTGACGATGATTTGTATCAAAGTTGGATAAGTAGGTATGTTCTTGTGTTATTTTATTGTTGTGTGTCATGAAATGGGCAGGTTACATGTTTTGCTGTGTTGAAATTAAAGCCCACAGGACATGGAGTGACTCCAGAATGTGTGGTTTACTAAGTTCGATTATATTTTTTCTCTTGGAAAAAGCTAAAGAATTTAATCTTCTTTTTCTGATCACAAATTTTTTGTTACGTTACTTTAACTAAGTGTAGAGTGGGATGTGTGGGATGGAGAATATTTACTAGGAACACTATAAAATCCTTTCAATAATTCTTATTTTTGTAATAGTTAATTTCACCCTGCTAATGTTAACCATTGGTGTTATATAAGAAGACGGTTTAAAATGATTGTGCTATCACTTGGTTTTACAAAGAGGCCTCTAGATAATTTTACTGTTTTTATGTAGGTTTCCGTCCAGTGTGCAGCATATATTTCTTGATAATCTACAACAAAAGCGAATTGTTTTTCAATCACAATACAATGTGCAAACAATACTGAACCGTATACACCCACATGTGTTTCCATTAATTGAGCAGCAAAAGGTATTTATGTTTTTAATTAATTAAATATTTTTCCTAAGTGAATGTTTTGCTGTTATTTTATGTTGATAACATGCTCTTGATGGTTGGATTGTTATTTTTGTAAACCAATTTTATTGTTTCTTCATTCATTTTTAATTTTTGATAATTCTTAAAATACTATACTTCGCTGATAGCTCATTCATGGTTTTATTGGCAGAAACATGTTTTTATTGTAGAAAGTAACACGTTTGTAAACTTGAAGTTTTTGTAGTAAAAAAGAAAGGAAATATTTCAATTTTACACACCCTGATGCCCTGCGATGTTGGGTAATTTTAGAAAAATCACGACAATCCTAGACAATTCTTTTATCTTTTTGCTGCATTTTTGGAAGAGTCTAAGAGTAGTCCACAAGACTGTCCTTACATAATTTTTTTGTCCTTACATAATTTTTTTGTCCTTTCATATTCTGAAGGCAATTAAGATGGAGGAAAATGCAACCAGTGTAAATTTTACAAAATATAATTTACGAGAAACGTTTAATGGCTTCAAATCATCAATTGATAACACAGATGTATTTGGTGACAAACACGATCAAGATCTGTTGAAAAAAAGAGAAGAGCTTTTTAATTCCATTGCCAGTGATACAACTACTGATTCTGCTAAAAAACTATCTGATGAATCTCTAGGAGAATATGAGGGGCAATGTATAAATATAAATGGAAAAAGACTTTTAAACGATTCTTTATATTATCCTAAATGTAAAAAAGTTGAATTGGATCGAAGTTTTCCTCAAGTAATTTGTTTCGGTACTGGAGCAGCAATCCCGTCAAAGAATCGAAATGTTTCAGCAACACTAGTACTTTTAAAGTAAGTCTGTATATTGTTGATTGCAAACTAAATATTAAAAGAATGAAAAAATGTTGGTGCTAAAAACATAGTTTTGTTATTAAGCATTCAAGAAACCTGTTGTCAATAGCATTTTCTTGTTGCAATAGGTAACATTGCAAGTGAACGAACACCGCTTTAGTGAAATTACATTTTAATAATTTTTGAAAAATTGAGTTTTATGTTACTTAACATGTGATAAACCAGTTGGATAATAATTCGCCAGTTTACTTTTATTATTTTTAATTTTCTATTTTTGCTATTTATTAATTTTACTATTCTTTATTTAAGTGATAAAGATGCTGTTTTGTTTGATTGTGGAGAAGACACCTATGGTCAATTAACCCGACATTATGGAGATAAATTAAACAACATTCTCCTGAAGATAAAATTTATTTTAATCTCGCATATGCATGCAGATCATCATCTGGTAAGTATTATACTATGTTAGTGAAGTTTTGTCTGATTTTTTAATGCAAGGTGTATGGCCGTAAGGTAATTTAGATTTTTGACTATAATTAAGTTTATAAACTTTCAAAATTTAATTGGTGGTTATTTGGATTATAATTAAAACCTGCACTTGTGAACTTGATTAACACTAGCCAAGGGAAAATCGTCGAAACGTTGGGTTAAGCCCCAAGTAACTGTGTTACTCTGTGTGGAACACCCAGTGGAAGGATCAATAAGAACTGTAGACTCTGCCACACAATCAGGTGGAGCGTTCTAGTGCAGCTATGCAGTATGTCCTAACTTGGGTGAAGTGCACACATTATAATGTTGGAGGGGCTATATTTTTTTCAAAAAATAACTTTACTGCAACTTTAGCTAAAATAAAAACACAATTTACAACCCATTGTTGCCCTGTCAAAGCAAATGCAATCAGTCAATATTATTTTGCGAAATAAATTTCCATGAAAGTTTAGAAATTAATCGTGTTGACGCAGTGCTTACTACAGATAAACCATGTTGCACATTCATGCAGGCCTTATCGTTTTCTAAAAAAACTTAACCGCCGCTTCGCTTTCAGTTTAAACTACTCAATAAGGCCCCTGGAAGAATCCACTTAGGCAGAATAACAATGTATATTAGGTTGTTTTGGATGTTTTGCTGACGTCAGCAGTGTAGATAAAAAAAAATTGGCAAAATTTAGTTTATCAGTTGCCTGTTATGTGTAGAGCTTGAAATACTCATTAAAATAATGTATCATATGTTTTCAATGAATGGTTGATTAAATATAAGGGTTTGAAAATTTTTACGTCAGCAAAGAGCCGGCAAAACACAAATAAGTTTTTTTAAAAATTTTTTTTACCTGTTGCCTTGATCGTATAGATCCTGAAACGCTGATCAAGAGAATATATAGGATCATATATATTTGAAAAACAGTTGCAGAGATATTGGGTTTGAAGATATATTGATGACGTCATCAACCCGTTCATTCCGAAACAGATTTGGGGCCCCAGGTTTGGGTGATCCCTAATTACCCAAGCGGTGAAAAATCATTGACGTTACTACATCCTTTCCAAGTTATTTGGCCTCAAAGTTTTGGGTGCACTGTAATGGCTTCATTAATTTAACATAGGATATTGACGTTAAAGTAGTGTTTTTGACGTCGCGCGGTAACGTCAGAAAACTAAACATTTGAGACATCAATTTTTCGGTGACATTAAAGAAAAATAAACAAATCTACTTTGCCTGTACAGACAGACACACACACAGTCTCTGTATTATTACAGACACAGGAAAAAGCCCGTTGTTGCCCTGTCAAGCTGAAAAAAAATCAATTATATACTCAGAAATTCTATTTTCCTGAATAAGTTTTCATGGCAGTAATAAAAGGTGTAGCTACCTAGCTGCATTTACCATAATAACTATTGATTATAAAAACAGTATTTGGCTAATGTCTAGCTTGCTAGATAGATAGCTACAACCCCAAGAATAAATAATAATATACAAAGCTAAAAAAACCTTAGAAAAGAGGGATAAATAAGGTTATAGTTAGCTAGCTGACTTAGCAGGATGCTTTGACAAGATATTCATCTTCACATATGAAAACATACAACGAAAATAAAGAATCCTATGGTTAAAAAGTATTTAGAACAGACGTAGATTAAAATCCCATTGGAACTTTGATTGAATGTTAGTGAAAATCGACCCATGTGATTGGTCTAGTGTGAGCTGTCAAAACAAAGCCAGTAAAAAACAAGGTCTACTGGGATTAGAAATAAAGCTGTGAGGCTGTGGGGATTTTTCTTGAGTCTCTTTGTGCACAAACGGACAGACAGAATAGGGCTATTATTAAGGAGATTAGCAGAAACCATATTTAGTGCTATAGAGGTTTAATGTCTTACATTTAGTTTTTTGTCACATAGTACTAATTTTTCTTGTCATAATATTCATAGAGTATAAATATCTTACATTTTGTTTTTTTTTCATACAGTAATAATAATGTCTTTTATTTAGGGTTTGACAACATTACTACGAAGGTTGAACACTCTGCAGAAGGTAATACTCTTTTTTATATTATTTGCTCAATTTATCGTTTGCCATAGTAAACGAATAACCCTAAGCATTTTCTATCTCAAACATGTTTGTTGTTCCCTTTTTGTGGAAATTCAGCTAATTTTCTCTCTCTCTATCTCAAACTTTCTTTATCTTAAATTAATTTTATTAGTCTCTTGTGAGTTTGAGAGTGAGAAGTTATATCTAAATATTTCTTTTTTTTTGTTTGGCAAGAAAGAGTCAGGAAGTTAAAATAAATGAGTAATAAAGAGTCACAAAATCAAAAAAAAAAACAAGTTGAAACAAACTTTGCCTATCAGCATTTAACATAACAGCCAATCAACAGTTTTTGACTGCTGAAATTTGTCATTGGATCGTCAGGACACAAAAACGGATTAACCAGCAACAACATGTGCGTTTCCCAAACAGAAATACAATCGTGAAATTTAAGCAATGAAAAAAACACATTGTTTATCAAGAGCGTAGCAAAATGACAAAGTATAAAGTTTATAGCTACCAAAAAATCTTAACAAATAAACAATCAAAATTTACATTGAGTCTTAACCCGATCATTTAAAACAGTTTTATATAATCTGCAGGTGAATAAAATTAAAAAATTGTCAAATTTTTATTTAATTATATTGTTTTTTTTCTTCCTTTTTCTTTTCTTCTTTAAGACACAAATATTTTTTTAAAGTAATGTAATCAAAACCATGGCAATTTAAGTCTTAAACATAGATTCAAATTTATTAATGTTATATTGTTGCAAAAATGTGTGCATGTTTTTTTCACATGGAATTTCAAATTTTTAATAGCATTTGTGCTATTTAAGTTTAATTAAGACTCCCAGTTTTTGATGCGTTTATGTTACGTATGAAACCCCTCTCAGTTTACCATATATTTCCTAACAATAATTTTGATTTATAAGCTGAATGTTGAAAATACTGGCTTGAGGAGCCCTTTTTAAATTCTTGGTGGTCACTGTGATAGCCAGGAATAAAATATATTTACTTTAAGTACTGATTAAAAATATAAGTGTAGCTAACTCTTGTTTGTTTCTTTAGGAAGAAACAGTTCATGTTGTGGCTCCAGGAAGATTTTCTAGCTGGTTAACACAATATGCGGAAGTTAGTGAGACTCTCAAATTCAAGTGAGTGAAAATGTAAAGTTAACATGTTTTTTTGTTTATATTAACATGTTCTTATCTAGAGACGTAGAAAACCTTATAAGAAAGCATTTATTTACGCAAAATTTAGGAAATTAACTGTTATAAAATGGTCCAATTTTTATTTTATTTTACAGCAATAAACTTTTGTGAACAAGCTTTTTTCAATAAGTTTAATTCTTGATGTTGATAAAAATACGATGAGCAGAGTTTATAAGCTATATGTTAATTGATATATATAGATAAGTCTACATTAAATCACAATCAATTTTAATCATATTAATTAATTTTGATTCATTGAAAATTTGCACTTTATTAAATTAAATCTGCTTGTTTTCTAAATTTTTTTGAATGCATATTAATTTTTGAGTTACAGAAATATAGAAGTGCGGTAGGAAGATGAGAACTGTTGCTAAACATTATATTCGCGTATTTTTGTAGATCCTCTGTAATAAGAGATCATGAAGTATTACTAAAGAATTTCTGATTTTAGATTTACAGCTTGTCAAAACATACTTGATAATGCCGTTTTCCATAATGATATTCAGGTGAGGATCTTGATGTTCCCACTACAGTTTAAAATTTTCAGTATTTTCTTGCCTGCAAGGATAGTATTGGTTTCTAATTTGTCCTAAATGGGCAATTCCCATGTCATTGAACACACAATACATTTTAACTATTTAGCAAGATAGTTTGTATGTGGTTATATGCATTGATGTTCTTATTTTGATCTTTTTTCCCTTCACTTTCCATTTTTTTGGTTTGTGTCAGCATTTGAAATCTTTTCTTGCTGAATTGAATTGTAGCAATATAAGTTAATACTTAGGTGAAAGCTGTAAAGGTTGATCATCCAGGCTCTGCTCATGGTTTTGTGGTTTGTAATCACAACTTCAAAATAACATACTCTGGTGATACAATGCCATGTGAGAATCTCATTACAGCTGGTAAATCTGTGCTTTTATTTATTTTACTTTTTTTTAATTGTTCATATTCCAAAAACTTCTATGCATCAAAAGCTTCTGTACATCGCATGCTCTGCAGACATTTTAATTATGTTTTAGGGAGGGATTCAACCTTACTTATTCATGAAGCTACCCTGAATGATGATATGCCTGAGGAAGCTTTGGCAAGGAAGCATAGGTAGGTAAAAAAATGTATGTCAGTTAATAAAGTGTATGTTTCTGTTATTAAATTATCTCTAAAATACTCATATCCTTAGTACAATAACTCAAGCATTGGATGTTGCCGACAAAATGAAAGCAAAATATGTGTTGTTAACACACTTCAGTCAACGTTACCCTAAAATGCCAGATCTGAAAAATACTACGCTTGCAAGACACACTGCTTTTGCATTTGACCACATGGAGGTAAAAGATTGATTTTTTGTTTTAGTTTGTGCAGTGTGTGACAGTCAGAGTCATGTGTCTGATTCACTACTGCACAGCTTTGATTAGCTGTTTATATTTCATATCTTATGTCTTGGTTCCCAACTTAGTTTTTTTGGTCATCATTGACCGTGAAGTTGTTGTTTTAGTCAACTAAATTAATTTTGAAAACTTTCTGTATTTTTTTCAATTTAGATATCATTGGATGATATACCAGAGTTCTATGATTTAATTCCCAAGTTGAAATTGTTATTTACTGTTGAAACTGAAGAATAACTGTCAGTGAAAGTGAATATTTGTTGTCATTAATTAATTTTTTTAATGTAGTATCTTGTGTTTTTTTTTTTTTGATTTTGAGTAAAAGTCAATTATTTGGTTACGAATGTCTTTTGCAGTACAGTAGTTTTTTAGGAGAACTTTTGTATTGATATTATAATATTGTGTTTACAGTTCTTTTATATAGATATAAAATATTTATTTATATTAGACTAAATTGCATAATTTTATTATTTTATCTTCATCATTGTTTTACATTCTTATTTTCGAAAATTATATTTTAAGAATGGAAACGGTAATGAAATTATGACTTTAAATGTATTGGGTTGTTGACACGTGTATTGTGACACCATATATAGCTATCAATTAATACTTTGTCTCCTTATTTTCTTTATGTTTAGGTCCAAATAACATCCTCTTAAAAGCGTCTGCTTACTCTCATTTAACCAGTCGTTTACATGGTGTATTGTTATAGTTTAGAATAGTAAAAAAGTCAATGGATAATGCAGTTGCAAGAGAAAAGAATCAAAACAGGGTACATCTAGAAAAAGCAAGATTTTTACATCAACGTAAGAAGTTGCCTAGCTTGCCCATGAAAACTTCAGTTTCAGACACAGACCCCCAACATGCTTGCAATTGAGTGTGCATTCTTTAAGAGACTGAGATATGGAATATTACTTGCTTAATGAAATCAAATTTATGCACCAATCTGCAGAGTTTCTTCAATTTTCTAAGAGTATATCAAGCAGGACTAATGAGCTGTATTTTTTCACTTTCTATTTGTTTTTTATACTTCTCTATTCCTATCATTTTATGTATCATTTTACAGAACATGTTGACTACAAATCTAATTTAGGCTGGAAGCAATTTTATGAAGAAGAGAAGAAGGACGGAAAAAACAGTATGTGTAGTTTTTTATTTACTCATTTCACATTCTAAATCTCTTTTAATGCAAAGGAATTTTTTTATCATGTTTTTTTATAATTATTTTAGCACCTTTTTACTATTGTCTAACGAAGAACAAACATCCAAAGTTTAAAGGTTGGACAAGCAATTTACTGGTGTTTATAAATGTGTAACTTTTTGATTTTTCATTTGTTATTGTCATCACGTTTTCCATGTTTAGATAATTTAGGTAGTTAAAACAGTTCTTGATAAACTAATTTTCAACTCGTTAATTGTATGTTAAGAGCTTTATCTACACATGTATTTCTGTTTTTTAGATTTTGAACCATTGGATTTAGATCAGTACTTGAGAGACTGGGCTATAGAACATGGAGAATAGGAGCAGAATTATCTTATGTTTAATTTTTTTAATGCAAATAGTTTTGTGTATAAAATAGTTTGTGTTAATGTATTTTTTGCTAATCCAATACTTTTTTTTTGTTTAAGAATAAATCATTGAAAAGATAGAGCTGTCTTTTTTAAGTTGTTTTTTATGTGTGTCAAATTAGATCATTACCTTAAAGGATTTAATTTTTACTTATTATTTATTCTACAAGTAAAGCAAACTTTTTTGTATTCAAAATAAAGGAAAAAAAGGAATTACTTGGAGTTTTTGACATCTTAGATCTTGTTTCTTGTTTTTGTTTTGCTTGGATCAATATTACAATCAATACAATCGCAATCTCGAAAGTTCTGGAATTGATTTTTATTTTATTTTATTTTTTTGGGGGGGAGGGGGTGGGAGGGAATGTACGCTAGCCCTAATTTAACATTTTGAAAACCCTACCCCCAATGCCGTAAACTTTTAGTGTAATTGGCAAAAATAAGCTTATCGACATTTTGACAATCTTATTAAAATATCCTCATAAAAAAATTTCTTTGTAGGATTGACTAATTCAAGGTAATAAAACTTCTGCTCAGAATAGGAACTGTGTACAGACCTCTTATAATTACTAAGCTGAGTTGCACTTTAAAAGAAAAGGTGGATAATACCCAAAACCTTTGTATGAGGAATAATTGTTTCTCAGTGAGATGTGATTCTTCCTCGTGGTCTTTTTGGTGTTAGATGTAAGTTCTGTTCAGTTTTTTGCTCACAGTTTAAACGTATTATAAACATAATATAAACTGAATGTAGTTTTATGAAGGATGTTCGCTTGCAATATTTTCTTTTAATTATATAATGATTTTTATTTTAACTACCGTATTTTCGGTAAACACGGTATTAAAAGATTTTGCAGGATATATAAAATAATGTATAAGTAATTTATATCCCGTCATCAATTTAAAATTTCTTACACCTATTTTAGCAGGCTATATTAGCTTTTAACAATCTTTGAAAGAAAAATACATATTTCTTGAAATTGTTCCTTTTAAGTTGAAACCATTGAATCTCTCCAACAAGATGTGACCTTCTTTATTGTAGGTGTTTTTTAGGGGAAAAAGATTTTTTTTTTCTAAAGCTTAACCCATATAGAAGTGTGTATTGTGTACATAACTTGTCTAGTCATGTTTACATGATTTAGAAAAAAATGAAAATTATTTGGTGTTAATTTCTTTTGGCCCTCAAAATGTTCCTGTGAATACGATTTACCTGAAACGGAACTATTTCAATATGTATAAAGTTATGCCGCATATGTGGTTTACCCAACCCGAAGTCTCCATGTAAACACAATGAAATTTCAGTGTGATATGAAATTTCATTTCAGTGCGATTTGAAATTTCATTTCAGGTAAATCTCATTTCAGGTAAATCTTATTTCAGGCCCATGTAAAGGCTCTCTAAGTGCATGTTAAGATGCACAATGTATCATGCATTACAAAATCAAGTTTACTTTTACATATTACATAAATTTCATTTTTTTGTCAAATCCTATCAAGAGAACGCTACATCCTCCAAAACTTGAAATATTCTAAAAAAATTATTTTTGTCTTCAGGAAACAGCAGAAATTATTATATCGTATTTGACTATTATTTGTTCTATACACATTGTTACAATTATAAGTATTCAAGATTTTAATTTTCAGCTTCCCTAAAAGCTTTGCTTTGTTGATTTTTAGTGTTCAATTAGTTGCATACTAATGTTTCCGATTTAGAAAAAGTAGCAAAAAATGTCAAGGAGGGTGACTAGCGAGGAAAATCAAGTAGAGCGGTTAGATACTATGTTGAAAGAATTTGTAGAGGATATGAAGCCATACGTCTTAAACTTGAAAACAAAAGACGGTAAGACAAAAAAATGGTAAATAAGATGCCATTATTAGAAATATTTTTAACAGCTATGGGAATCTAAACAGCATTCAGCAATGCCGCTGGAGTGCTCTCGTACCTTGCCCTGATGAATGCAAAAAAAATAAAGTCATGACTTTATGACTTGTTTACAAACCAATTAACTGCTTTTGTTGTACGTACTTTTGCCTCATGATTTAAGTGAATTGCTGAGAATTGAATAGTCTCCTCATCAACACATTGAGAGACAAATAAAAACGAAGTTAATTGTATAACAAAATCTTTTTGATGCAGTAATATTTCAAATTTAAAATATCCCATTCTGACCATTTTTAAAATGCAGTACATAAATGTTTTTTTAGAACAGAAAATGTTGACCTCTATCATCATTTTAAATATCAACTTTTAAATTTTTTGCAGACCCATTTTCCTAAGTTCATCACAAAAAACAAAAAATGTCTAAGCTTCGCACAACTGCTTTTTCGTCAATTTGGAACAAAATGCAACAATTTATAAGCTTCTTACAGCCTAATCTGTTAAAAATTTAATCATACTTCATTCCAGCAACAATAAATTTTTACCGTTGTAGTGTTCTTGTCTTATGTCCTGACAGCGGCAAAAATTTAATTAAAATTGCAGTCACAAGTTTTGAACTCCCAGGGCTGTTTATAATATAATTTTGTAACCATCACTAATTCAGTATAGGTAAAGAATGTAATGTGTTATATATTATATCTAGAAAAACAGACTATTTCTGCTTGGATTAAGAAATTATGTCATCCATCCATTACAACAGTGGTGGAAAGGTATCTGATTTGCTTGCGTATTTTCTAAATTTATCAGCTTGTTTGCAACTGTAGAAATTCTTGTCACATTATTACTCATTTCACTAGTCTTACGTTTTTGTATTTGGTGTGAAAATACACAATAACTTAATTATGGATCAACCGGAAAATAAATTATTTGACTATTTTAAAGTGGCATAATATGAATTCTCTAGAGGCCACTAAGAATGATTTTAGATATTTTTATCTGTCTTAACTAAAAAATTTGCCATTAATATTTCAATAAAACTTATGCTTTTGTTTTTAGGAAAAACAGAAACTTGTATGCTCAAATTTTACTGCACATGTTATTAAAAGATGAAATACGTGAACCTTTTCTTATGAAACCAAGTCATGGAAAGCTACCCACAATTCCTGCTTACATGGTGAATAAAAAGCTTATTCTTTGTTTTTATTTGTAACTTTTGTATAATATGTTTTAGTTGTTTAGTGTTACTTTAAACAATTTTATAGTCAAACTATTTGGACAGTACAAACCAGAGTAAGCAACAGGTAAAGACAATTTTTTTGTTTGTTGCTTTAAATGATGGCATAAAATAAGACATATAACTTAGAACCACTATAGTTATTTCCAGCATGCTGACTAGTATTTATCAACGTTGATTCTTCTTACATTGTGTAGCATGAGCATTAACATCTGGTGTAATTTTTTCTGTTTTTATTTTCACAACACCTCTAGCTAATTTTTCACTCTTTTATGCGCTTGAAAATATTATTAACCTTGAAAAGTCTGGAAAAGTTTTGAATTGGGAATTGTAAGGACTCTCTTATTCATTTGTGTTTTTTTCATTTAAGAGGTCGTTTACAGGACCTGAGTGGTTACAAGGAGAAGAGTTCGAAGGTATGAATTTGGCCTTGCTTTGTTTTGTCTTAACTGCTTCCAATCTTTTTTGTTTTGTATCACATGTAACAAATTCTAGCTTACATGGTTTTAGGAATTCTTGTACGTTTTTATTTTTAGACTCTATACTTTCTCAAACCATGTCGCACCAAAGTTATAATAAATATAAAGATGTTTTGTCACCGAAGAAACGCGAAAAGTAGGTCCTAATGCCTTTTGTCTGTCCGAGCTAAATATGGTAGCTGTAGATAGTGAGACGTGGATTATCGTGGTTTTCTGACGGGTAAACTCTTGTGGGATTTTCGTTGGCTTGTCGCTAATTTTTAACATTTGTGTCTAACGCAAATGCCATTCAACAAAATCTTTTTAAGATATATTTGAGATAAAATTTCAGGATTATTTTTTTTAATAGTTTTGACTAGTATACCAATCAGAGTGGGAAAATTAACCTAGAATATTATTGTTTTTTTAATAAAATTCAGGGAAAACCGAAATATTGTTTGCATTTTTTGAATAGTCAGGCAAGTTTCAGTGTAAGTAAATAAATTACAACAAGTAGCTAATGAAGGTAGAATCAAATGTTAATTAAAAAGGGTCAAATTACACCCACTACCTATTGCTAACTTTGCACTTGTTAAGGTGATCAGATGGAATTAGCACTTTAAATCTTTGGTTATTTGATTTGATGTAAAATCTGCATGAAATACTGCTAACGCCAGCATAGCACCATTTGTCTCTAATCCTAATGCAGATAATAACTTTATAATGATATGTAATATTGAATTTAAAGGCCATCTGCTGGGCATTATGCGTAGAGCAGAATTTTTTGAATTGTTTTTGTTTAAAAAAGTTTAAATAACAATAACTACCATGTCGTAGAACAAAATTAGGAGCATAGTTATAGGTATGTAGTCCTATAAAATGCTTATTAATGAATAATATAGGAAACATTGAACAATTTTTTTACTTACAGAAAGAGAAGAAAAATTGTGGAAATTATTTTCCAACTTATTTTTTCTTTGTGATGGCTCATCTATTGCTTCACCATCCCAATTAACTAACATTTTGATGAATGTTTTGTAGATTCATGCTGTCTCCACCAACACTGGGTCCAACAACCGAGGCAAAGTTTAAAAAGGAAAAACATAGCATGGATTACTTGGAACTGTCTGATCTAAACGAACTGGAAAAATATTTGCAGGAAAATAAAGAGAACTTTAGTAGCACGAAACGTTTAAAATCAAATGATGATGTTGGAAAAATTTATCAAGAGAAGTCTCCAAAACAGGTTTGCTGCTTCTAAATAGCATGGTTTCTCTGAACTGGTAATGTTATTTTCAGTTGAGATTAAAAACCAATTATATTGCAGAACATTCAAGAATTTATCCAAATAAATTTTGAGCATGCGTTGTGTTCTTTTTACCTCAATTTAAAATCTTACTTATGCACATTTCGTAGCCTTAACTTTCGTTATCTTTGTAGCTTGATGATAGATTGAGGCGACCAACCACTACGAAAACTCAGTCGAATCGCGAGAAAGAAGTAAGTAGTTGTTGTGCGTTTATTGAGGGGTGGCTCTTAAATTGCTAAGTGAATTTACTTCTCCCTTTATCTTATTGTAAAAGTCAATTAATTTTGAAGTTTAATGATTGGGCAAACTCTTTTTTATCATTTTAATTATTATTAATATTACAATTATTGGCCCAGTTGTTCAGTATTGCTAGAGTTATCAATGAAGGGATTTTAATGCATTTAAAGTTTACCAAGTTGGGCTTAAAAGGAAAATCTTCTGGGAATCTTTTTTTTTTTTGAAAAATCTTTATTGGTTCTTGAGATGTTTGTCTTGAAAGTTGCACTAATTATATGCGAAATTATGACGTTATGAACCAGCTGTAAAACGTGTATCTGATAACTATCTTCAACCGGTTTATACTTCTTATACCTTCTTATACCTCTCTGATAAAAAAGTTGACAGATATCTTCAGGAAAGAAATTTTGGAAAGAAAAGGTTGCGTTCAGGATCATGCAAAATATGGTATAAATATTGCAATAAAACATTTTTCTGTCTATCCTTTGTGTTTTGCATCCCCCCATTTATTTCTACCTCTTTCACTGTAAGAATTTTAGTCCCTGCGTGAACACATTATACAAGGATGTTTTGGATTATGTTTTGTTAAATTTATCTAACTATGAAGTTTTCAATTTAGTTGGAACTGAAGTTGAGATTGACTGAAGGAAAAATTCAAGAAGAAACATTGAAGATTCAACAACAACATGATCAAATGATTAAAAAGGTACCTGCTTCTGATTGGCTTTCTAAATTCTGCTAAGGGGTCTCATACCTCATCCCTCATACCTTATTATTTCATGAAACCGATGTGGTGTGGTGATAAACCGAAGGAAAAATATGAAATAATTAATATTTCGCATGAATTTTATAGAAATCTTGACTAAAGCACTTTAATTAGTACAAACGTGGGAACATACATTGCCGTCAATGTTAAATATTATCCACTTATACTTCAGGAAATACTTTCTTCATAACCTGATACTTCAGGAAATACTTTCTTCATAACCTGATGCGTTTTATACGATGAAAGAGACTATAGTTATGCGAATACATGCTTTAAGTGAGCCTCTTTAAACAAGTACAGGGTCAACGACATTGAGAGGTTAAAAGTAGGTCAATAATTCATCTACCAGCCGTTAGTCTGTGAAAATATCTACTAGTTCACCCCTCATACATATTACGGGTATCTCCATTTCGTGTAGTTCTAACACAAACTAGCGACCTGGTTACCATTTTTATGCAGGGATATTGTTAAAAGACCACATGCGCACTCATTCCTGTTGGTAGAAAATGTAACTAATAGACTACAGAAGCCGAATAAAGCATTTAAAAGACAAAAAATTCCCTTAAATCTTACCTCCTGCTTCAAAACAACTTCTTCTGTAAACACTCATAAACAATATATATCTTTTTTAGCTGACTTATAGGAGGATACTAAGATTAAATAAAGAAGGGTAGAAGGTACTTCAACCAAATCTGATCGCCATCTTGAAGAGCTCCCGCGTAGAGCAGCAAACATTGCTCATCGGCGAAATGATCGAAGTTTTTATAGGGGACTCAGAGGAGTGTTTTTGTATAACATCAACAACGTTAATAAAATTTCGATTATCGATGTTGCTCTATCAGTAATTAAGTTGCTGGAAACAAACGGTGACACAGCGGCTGTAAAAAACCCTATAGCTCGGCCCATTCATACGAGTAGCACCCCTGAGCAATGTAATGACGTCCAAATCGGATTAAAATCGAAATATTTATTTTTGAACGAAACAGATTTCGATATGCCAAGGGAAATTGAGTGAAGTAGGGAAAAACACAACTTTACTAAGGTTAAACATATTGTTTGTGAAACGAATGCTATTTACTAAATGCTAATTAGTTGTGAATATTTTGGTACTTGGGAGGCTTTTATATAGGTTGTTTCTTACGAAAAGAAGAATATAGTTAAATAATTTGTCAGCTCCATTTTGAATCTTTTTTAACGAATTTGGATAAATTTCAATAATAGCCATTTAACCCCAAATGGCATTGCTTTGTTATTTATTAGAACATGCGGACGTGTATAAAAATTTACAAAATTCTACTTTATTCTACTTTTTACTTTAATAAAATTTGTAGGTCATGTGTATAGGGTAGAAAAATATTTTTATTGCTTAGATATTAGATCGAAAGAATAACGAAATTACTGATGTGAAGAGTTACTATCAAAAGAAAATCGCTGAACTTGAAAATTCTTTGCAACAGCATGGAAAGACAGGTACGTCATGATATTTGTACTTATATTTAATACTCATTTATTCATTTATTTATGCAGTCATTCAGTCATTCATTTGTTCACTCATACTGTCATTTAGTCATTGAATCTTTTTCTAACTTCTTTTTTCTTCAGTCGTTAATTTACTTATCCCTCTATTCATTTATTCGTTAGTCGTTCATTTGGTCAATCATTTATCCATCATATAAGTTCCTTGATTCCACAGTTCCTCATAATTTGACCTATTTACTGTAAAACATGCAACAAATTTTCAAAAAGATTCCCTGTTCTGTAGAAAAACAGTTAAATGATGATATGATGATAATAAGGGAAAAGCATGCTCTGGAAGTCGACGAATTGAAAGATGCTATCCGAAGAAGTGCAGCTAATACTGCTACTGAATATGAGAAAGTAGTAAGTAGAATGGAATATCTCTTTATAAGTACTCTGTTATGTCATTGATATGTTTATGAAATCTCGAATCGCTTTATGTTATACGTACGTTTGTTTTTATTTTACTCTTAGATGTATGACAAATTAAGTGATTTTGAAAATGAGATTTTCAACCTGCAAAAAGTCCACCGACAAAATATTAACGAACTTGTAGCCGAAGCTGATGGAAAGATGAAAATTATGACAGATGGATTCTCCAAAGAAAGGAAAGAAATGGCGAGTCCTTATATTTTGAATGTTTTTGTTTAACTTTTTTCCATGGTTGCATGGTTTGGGCGGGTGATATTAGCTCCTTTACTGCAAGACTTTTCTTATTGCTACCTACCAATTCTTTGTCGGTCTACCTCCCCTTACTACCCAAGAATTGGTGGACCTTTAAGAGAAGTGCAATAAAATCCAAACAAGTGAAAGCTGACGTTAGCTCCATTGAATTCAGGCCAAGTTACAGAAGAGCATTTTTTGACTTGAATCAGACGTATCTTACCAAGTCCGTTTCGTCAACGTTTTCTACACTGGAAAATGATAAAAAGAAGAATTACAATGGAATACAATGCGCCAAGAACTATCAAGCTGGAGAACTTCTCTATAAAGCATTATTTTGCTTTATCGTTGATTATATAAATCAGACAAATTTGTGTATCATACAGGGCATCATAGAGAGAAAAATTACACCTGCTCACAAGAATTAAAGAGAACGAGTTCTGTGTAATTTTTTGATTTATTTTCTAGGAAGCAAATTATAAGGACTTGGTGGAACAGCATGATTTAACGAAGAAGTCTCAAGAAGTTCTTTGCATGGAGAAAGATGCACTGTTAAAAGAGAAGGTGTGTTTATAGTTACTACACAGTGTGTAAAATGTGGATTTCCATCGCATTTGGAAATTTCAAGTGTTTTAAAAGAAATACTAATTGTTGGCCTGCGTACATATTCCCATTTTACTTTTCTTATTGCCTGTCGAATGTGCCCGGGTTAACTGTACTTCGTGCATTCCTTGTACAAGGTAACGATTCACTGGATTGAATAATGCATATTATGAAAATTTAATTTCGCGTTTAACGAAACTAAATTTTTGTGGAATTTAGTTTTTAAGCACGCAAAAAAAGAGTACCAGGCCGCGAAATAAAAAGTAAATAAAAATGGCAGTTTGTCGCACAATCAATTCGAAAAAAATATCTATAGCTGAGTAATATGATGACACGATACTGGAAATCTTTGACAAATAAATGTTTCCTGGAAAATCCTAAGAATTGTCCTTCAAAAGAACCGAGATATTTTATTTTTTTACAAAGCTTTTAGAAAGAATTGCTTCGAAACGTACTTAAAGAAACAAAAACAAAATATTTTAAGTTAATAGAAATTTGGTCTGGTTAGCCGTTTAGTTCTGGCGCTATATTGTTCTGGAATAATAGGAAAAATGTGCTGGAAAGTTGTGAAATAAACTAAATTTATGTTTTAATTTTCTGTGATCATCGTAAATAAAAAAATTTTTTATTTAATCTTTTGTCAGGAGAAGATGAAAGAAAAAATGACAAAGATGAATTCAACAGTTGAAGAAACCAACATGAAGTATGTGAAGAATACCATAAATAAACCATGCGGTGTTTAATGTGAAAATATTCGCCCGGTGCAAATAAACGCTACCTTGTTACGTTTTTTGTTGCCTTTTGTTGCTTTTCAGCACTGTATTCCACTCTGAATAATATCAAAGGGACCTGTTATTATCTCTCGCAACAGGTCTAAATATTAACACCAGAAGCAAGTGTAAATCCACATCCCAAGTTTTATACATCTATTTTGTCAGCAAGGATCTAATTTTGTAAATTGTAAACGAAAAGCAAATAATCTTACCATGTGAAGCGGAGATGGTGTAGTGGTAGCGCATTCGGCTTGTAATAAGTGTAAAAATGTTTCAGGTTCAAGTCCCCACTAGGCGCACTTAAAATGTAGTGTTCTCAGCTCATTTGGAGCCTTCTACTGACCGCTAACCGGCCTCTTTGGCCAGCAAGCAAGTTTAAGCATTGTTATACGTATTTCTGGTAATAATGTAACATAGTTACAGTCGGAGGGAAGAAAACGCCAGCTGTTAGGATGGAATCCTCAAAGACGTTAAACTTCCCGTTACTTACTGTGTTTGAAAAATTGTCGTACTTCGTGTCGTACTTTCCGTTATGTATACAATGCTGTTTATTAATATACAAGTTAGTGAGATCTCTATTTTTTAGTAGGAGAGAATATTTACTACTATTGTGGAAGAGTAAGCCAGTGTGTCGCATTAGAAATTTGTTTAACTTTTTTTTGTTCTGTTTGAAAAGATGCTAGTGTATTTACTTGTAGAGTTCAAGCACTAGAAACAGAGAACAAACGGTTGATGGATGAATATGAAACCGTTGTGAGAGATCTAAGAAAGAAATCAGACGAAGCGTTCAGTGAAATGAAGAAGGAAAGAACGAACTCTGCGGCAAAGGTAGTGTGTGTTTATAATGAGAAAACATTTTATTAAATATTTCTGATAGGGCTTGTTGGTTTCTCTTAAATCTTACACGTCATTATATAATTAAAAATATGAAAAAGTGGCAAAAATTTTTTACCACGCATTTTTCAGGAAGCCATGCCTTGACGTCTTTTGGCACCACCAGTAATTTGTTCTTTCCTTATACCAACGCAGCCGAAACACTGAACGATAAAGTTTTTATGCATGCTAAAGATAATTCGAATCATAGTTTCTTGACCGAAACGGTTAAGTTTATATTCGATTTTTAGACTGCAGCTAACATAACCGAACTCGAAAGCAAATTAAATCAATACCGACAAACTATTCAAGACATGGAATTAACAAAAAAACGGGAATTGAAGGTATCATTATATTTACAGCTTCAATGGCGTATTATGACAACGTGTACAAGATAAAACTTTTTGTCTAAATTATTTGTTGAATTATGCAGTTTTGTTAATTGTATTTTCGTTCCCCAATACATTTGAAACAAGAATTGGTTAAATGGGAAATGACAAAGTTAATATAAAGCAAACCATATGATAAAAAAATATGATTTGATAGGAAAATTAAGGTGACAATATAACTTAAAAAAAAAAATATTTAGGAACAAGAAGTTGCACACCAACAAGCAAAAATACAACTCGAAATAGAAGAAGAGAAGAAGGTTGGTGTCTAATTATTGATTTTTATCACTTTAACAAATCTAAAATCGAGGCAATTAAATGGCTGTAAGCATCTGTTTAATTTCTTTTCACGCTGATTTTAGATGAGCGCGCTTCGAAAAGAATTCGAAAAGAAAGAGTCAGAATACGACAGGAAAATTCGAGAATATGAACTGTTATTAAAGTAAGTTTTAGATAGCTATGCATTTGTATTTTGCTTCATGTGTTTGGTCTCCATCGTATTTCTTTTATAAGAAACCAGTGAAAGGCCCTAGTACTCGATGTGTTTTTGTGTTTTTTTCTTACTAAATTTTTTTATTGACTTTCCGATCTACATAAAAAAGGTTCCGCTATTTTATTGTTAAGACACATGGTTTTTAAACACATAAGTAAGAGTAAGCTTCGTTTCTAGTCTGTGTTTTTGTTTTTTCTTTTGTATTTTGATTTTAAACGAATTCTTAAACGAATTTTACTGTTCGATTTGCTTTTAAATTAATTCCAATTGATTTCGGTTGAAATGACAGTGATCGCGTTAAAAGGACAGCAAAAGTTTTTAAAAAGTTTGTAATAACATAAGTAATGATAGATAAGTTTTTAATTTTTTAAAGCGAAAAAGTTCAGCACTAAAAGTCTCTAATTGTTTTGAAGCTTCAGCATCTAGTTTCTTATAAACGGGTTTCTTATAAAAAAATACGTGTATACTTGACGGACATTTCCCGAATACATTTTTTTGATATGCCGTAAATTTTTTTGTGAAATTGGTACAGAGAATGAATATAAAGCAAAAATCCTTATCAAAGGTACAATGAGGTAGACGTGGTAGAGCATTCACTTCCAGTGCGGAAGGTCTTGGGTTCAAGCCCTGGGGTAGTCCCAGAGACTATAAAAGTGTGAGTCTATCCTTTCTGCTTAGCGTTCAGCATGAGAATAGGATTGATATCTTAGCGGTTGTCTAGTTGAAACGATTGATGCGCTTGCACGACTTTCGTAGCTCAAATGAAAGCTTTAAATACACTAGCACCTCCTTTGCAGGACCTTCATTGATAGCAGTGCCAATAGGAACTAAAAAGGCTTTTCTGGATAAACAATTTCTATAATAACGCAATAATAAGAGTAATAATAATTGTAATAATAATTTACAAGCATGCTACTTTCGCCATACTAATATGAAAAATATGAAAAAATCGTAAATCTATAAAAAGTTTTTTAAATAAGTGCTATTCAGAAATTATCTACTAGAATTCGATTGAGACTCTCACAAGCAAGATACCTTCTTTCATAGAAATTCGTATTTATATGTTTTTCGTACGAGAGGTTCTGTCTACTTCATAATAAAAGATCTCGTTTAAAGGGGTTACTAAACGCCTCCATCCTGACACATTTTGAATGAACAACACAAAGCGCTATTTTTCGTAAAAATGGTATGTTCCTCGCTTTGAGGTATTACAATACCTCATAAAACATCATTGTTGTTGCTTAGACTGGCTTGATGTGTAATAATTTTGTATGTTTCTATGCGAAATTTTGAAGAATATAGTTAGCTAGCTAGCTCAAAAAATTATTAAGTGTATTTGGATGTCATTTGTGATATTTATGATGATTTTAGATGTTGTTTTGTCCTTACTGCTCATTATTTTTTTCACCGCCATAGCTCGACTTTCGTGTAAGTCAATAAAGTCAACAATCAATAACGTGTTTTGTAGCCCCTTGTTGTTTTTTAGTTCGTGTTTGGCCTTAGCTTCCTGCGTTTAGTGTCTGGACATGCGCATTAGAAATGTTTTTTGGCAGGACATATTAACTTTTAAGCGTTTGCAAACAAACAACTTTTTTAGTAACCAATGAAAGCTCGGATAATGCTCCATTTACGCTTTGCCCATTTACGCTTGAATGGATCTCGGCCCTTATGCACGTTTATGATAAATGTTTTTGATAAGCTCTTTTGGTGTTTTTCAGGGAGAAAGAAGCAGAGAGTCGCAAACTCGAGTACAGGTTAACAGAACATGCAAAGGAAACTGAAACAGTGATTGAAAAGTTCAAAAAAGAAGCCGATATCAACGCGAACAGGGCGTATCAGGACTTAAACGCCCAAGTAAGTACTGCTACCTGATTCATATTAATAAGTAAGTCTTATTTAGTGCCACCCCTTTTTATTGGCGGATTGGTTTTCACTGATTTGAAAGGAACATTCTGAGTGCAAGATATGCGTAACTTTTCGTTATCACAAAAGTACAGCCTTGTTACTGTTTTTTTGCAAAATACGGCCTTCAGAACAAATTTTGTGGTTATTATATTTGTTATTTATTTATACCCCAATGTTTTTATTGATCTTTATTGATCTTTATTGATCTTTATTTTTTTCTCCAGTTGCAACAATTGCAGCAGTCTTTGTTGTCCGCCAAGGAGAAAATCGAGCAACAAAAAGTCGAATTTGCGAGACAACTTGAAGAACAGAAAAAGAAATATGAGGATCAGGTCAGAATAGAATTATAAGATATTTTACGTAACTTTGGGTAACATGTAACATTTTGTGTGAAACCTTGTAGTGGCAAGATTTCTTTCTTAAAAAAATCATAGGTCAGACAGAGAAATTCATGCAGTAAATAAAGGGAGAAAACTATTAGTGTAAAGCCATGAAAGCGGGCTAGGGTATATTAAAAGGTGGGTGAGTCTGAATACAAGTAGTGGCTAAAAGAGGACTTGCGTCTTCGACATACATCGTGCTTTCTAGCGACAAATATTTTGCCGCTATGAAAACTTTTATTTTTGTTTTTAGTTAGAACATTACAAAGGCGTAAGTGAGAGAGAAAAGATGGAGTTAATTAAAAAACATACGCAGGAGAAGGATATTCTGCATGAGAGTTATAAAAATGCAAAAGTACGTACTTGTGTTTTAATTCAAAACAAAGATGATTACGCTAGATCAAACGAGGTGTTTAATTTTTCTTAGGATGATTATTTAAAGAAAGAAAAAGAAAAACAAAATGAAAGTGGTGAAAAATATCGACAAAAGATTGCACATCATGTGAAAGTAAACTTCTTTTCAGCTCCTACATATTATATTTACCGCAGGTTGTATATATAGTGTGTACTACACAGAGTGTCCGCCGGACCTTAAGGACATTGAAAATTTTAAAATGAGACTAGCTGAGCTTGAAGAGTTTCAATATTTGCTTACAAACAGTCTACCTATAATACATTGTTTCGCGGTAGCTCGTTGTCTTTCTATTTATTTACTGATACCTTTAAATATGTAACAATACTTTTTTACATATCATTTGTCACAGTTTTTTTTATTTACCTTGATGACAGCTGGGGGTGTCCCTTTTTGATGTATGCTTAAAGTGATTAATTTTCGCGAGTTTGATTTATATTCGCAAAAATTTGTTCAAATCGCGAAAAAAAAATCCGCAAAATATGTCGACCTTACTGATTCGCGAAAATTAATTTTCGCGAAATGCATATTTTTGCGCATCGCGATAACAAGTTTCGGAAAAATAAATCAAGTTAAGGTACAGATAAAATAATGGGAAATATTGAACAACACTAGAGAAAACCTAGTATTAATGGACATGTTCCAATCCATTTTTTTAGCAAATATCTGAATTGGAAGCAAAGGTTCGTGACCTGCGTGAAGAGGTTGGTGATTTACATGTCGCTTGTGTTTCTAATAATTATGTTTGTTGTTGTTACAAATCTGTCAACCTCGTTCCCAGGATTATTCAGTTCCTCTGGAATATGTTGAAAATACCAGACAAATATGTCATCTCAGTAATGGTTACAAAATGCTCATAGCTTTTTTTATAGAATTTGCAAATTAAGCACTTGTTAAGTTGCAATGTTTAACACATTTTAAATTTAATTTTAACAGAAGTAAGTAAATTCGTCTTCGTTTCACATTCGCGAATAAGAATAATTGCAAATTTGCGAAATTACGAGCTGCTTAATTCAATACTTGTTAATTCACTGTTGTACCGCTATTCACCAAATTTAGACTGTTGTACCGCTATTCACCAAATTTAGTTATTTTTGTTTACAAAGGTCATCCAGGCTAATGCTCTTCGCAAGGACCAACTTCAAGAAGTCAGTTCATTAAGAGATGAGGAAAAGCAAGCTGCGAAAAAATCCGAAGAAAGTCTAGTAAGAAGTTGTTTGTAGATAAAAAGTTTTATTCAAAAATTATTTCTTTTATTCTTTCGTTCGTTCATTCGTTTATTCGTTTATTTGTTCTTTTATTCAGTCAGTTACTTATTCATTCATTCATTCATTCATTCATTCATTCATTCATTCATTCATTCATTCATTCATTCATTCATTCATTCATTCATTCATTCATTCAGTCAGTCAGTCAGTCAGTCATTTATTCATTCATTCATTCATTCATTCATTCATTTTTTCATCTTTTCATTCATTCATTCATTTATTCTTTCTTTGTTCAGTAGTTTATTTATTTATTCATTCATTCATTCATTCATTCATTCATTCGTTCATTCTTCATTTGTTCATTCACTCATTCATTCATTGTTTTTTCCATTTATTTATTCGTTCATCCATCCATTCCCTTATTCGTTTATTCAGTCAAATATTTATTTATTTATTTGTTCTGTTGCTGTTTAGAAATCAAAATATAAATCCCAGCTGGAGCACGAACGCTTACAGCTTCAGAAAGAACACAGCACGCAGATGGAGGCTTTCACTGAAAAGGTATTTTTGTGTTCATACTATTCTAAATGTTGTTAAACTACAGTAAAGTAGCTGCCTCTTACTCGGGTGTTTTTATACAGTTTAAACATCGCTAAGACGTAACATAAGTGTAAATCTTATATTGTCATACAAATTTTCATTCGATCCTTTATTATTCTTTGGTCCTCATTTTTCGTCCGTCTCAATTTTTGTCACATTAAATTTTAACACTTAGGGTCAACAAAGGTTTTGTTTTTATTTAAATACAAGTTGCCCATTTTTTATATTTTCGTGGTCTGGTGGTCTGAAAGAGTATTCAATGTTTACCGCCCACCTGCGGGTCCACTATTATGACTTTTTGTTAGAACTTTTTTTGTCCATTTAGCCAACATCGGTTTCCGGAAAAAACTCGCTATTCGCCAAATTTGCGACGATAAATTCGCCCTGAAATTTAGATTTTTCTTTTTTAAAAATCGATTTACACTAAGTTTTTTCTTCTAAGTTACTATGGGAATTTCACGTTCAGCAAAATTCGTAAAGTATCAGTACTTGCCAATTTCACGAATTTAGTTCTCTTAAAAATTAAGTTTTATTTTTAAAAAGTTGTCGCAAAAATTAGCTCTTTCAAAACTTAGTTCCCTTAAGATATGTTTTATTAAGCTTTTTAACGTGTGTTAAGTAAAGTCTCTTTTGTCTCTTTTGTAGATGGATGGCAAGTTAAAAGATATTGCAGCAGAATATTCAAAAAAAGAAAAAAATGATAAATTGGTATGTTTTTCCGATTTGACTCTTCTGTTCTCATCCGTCCATGTCCTGTTTAATTTGTCCGTTCTCATTCGTCGATAAGCTTCATCCGTTCTTACCCGTTTGTGTTTTATCTTAGATGATAAACTCATTACAGCTGCAGCTGGCCACTGTCAACGCGGACATGTTAAAGTGAGTTGGTTCTAAAGCTTTAACACTTTAATTGATCTTGTTCCTTTTAGGCGATGTTAAAAGAGACAACGCAGCGTATTTTCAATGAAATATTTTTAAAGGCGCAAATTCAATGCTATGCACCATTTTGTTAATTGTTTAACTTAGGAATTCACCGGTTGCGCAAATTTCACGCATTTGTTATTTCTTACTTCCTTGTTCGTCATGAAGTACTTGGATTATTCTGGTCTGCAAAAAAGCTGTGTGCAACCATTTTGAACTTGTATTATTAGAAACAACCTCTTGTTGCTCCATGTTTAATTGTCTTTTACGTCAAACATTGATTGTTTTCTTAATATTTTTAGGAAAACAAATTCATTTGAAACAAATATGAACGAAGTGAAGAAGAAGAATGAAGTGGAGAAAAAAGCTACAAAGGAGAACTTAAACAAAATTCGTAAGGTAAAACTAAGTGCTAAGTTGGCCATCTGAGAATTCATAATGTGTCATCCAATTCCTAGAAAATACAATTTGTCATTTTCTAGTGCGGATCGTTGACAAAAGTAATAAAACAAAGGAAGTTTTAGTCATTTTTTTAACACGGTAAAAAGGGTCAAATAGTCAATACTCTGTAGGGTCTTTACCAAACAACCCTCCGTAGTATTTACATAAATCTATTTCATAAAAATATAATAAAAATCTCAGTAGCTATCAAATTCACTTGACAAGTATAGGAATTTTGGTAATGTGTTAGTGGTATACAATGGACATATTGCTTAGTGTAACTCTCTATAGAGAGCCAAAAAGTATAACTTGATGTTTCCAGTTGTGCCCTGTTTGTATTTACAGCGTAGTGGTCTCGATAACTCAAACAGTTGCAGTCAATTATATCCTCTACTTTATCAGGAATAGTCCTGGTCCATATTTAACCAAGGCTCTTTGAAATCCCATCATAACTCGATATCAGATGGCACTGCACAACCAGTAACGCCGGTGATCACGTGATATTATTTAGCATCGAGTCTGTCAAACGAGTAGTCCTATTGACTAGCACAACTCGCAAATTCAAAATTTTCTACATATTTAACTGTAGTCATAGCAACTGAGCCAATCATTTTTATCTCGATCTCGATCTAATTAGCTAATATAAATTTCGAGTCTCCTCCCTCAGTGGTTTAATGGTAGGGTAATTAACGTTAGGAATTTGAATTGCTAGTGTGGTTGGGGACTAATGTCTATTTCTTAAAAAGTTTTGCTGTCAATAAAAATTTGGCAAATTGTGTTCTGTATTGTTTTGGGTTTTATATCTATTCTGTTAACATGTGCGCATGTACAGCAAAACTGTATCTGGAATTATTTGGAGCAAATCATGGTATTTTGATGCTAACCTGACATTGTTTAGGCTTCTTGCAAACCTGATATTTTTACTCTAGGACTTAAATAATGAATTGGAAACACAAAAGATTAAATATAAGCAATTGGAACGAAAATATAGAAATATGGAAGTCCAGTACAAAGAAAAGGTAATGACGCCGTGTTGTTATGACGTGTAAAACTTTGAATAGATGAAGTGTATGCTCCGAAAAAAATATTCAGTGGGGACGGAAGGCGTGGCAGAAAGAAATTAGATTTTATTTTTGGATATTCATACAGGAAAGCCACTTTAGTCTTATCAATACTGGGTGTTTTGAATATATACGGTATGTATATATCGGCATTACCTACACAATTTCCCTCATTGCACGGGTTGAACAGAGTTATGGTAAAGAGACTTTAAAACATGCCGGCGACCGAACCAGAGACCTCGTGATTTCGAAGCAAACCCCATAACCACTCGGCAACGCCCTGAAAAGTCACTCAAGTGTTCCTGCCCTTTGTTTTAAAAAGAGGATTACTATTTTAGATATCTGGATGTATGTTAGAATGTGAAGAGAAAATTAATGGAATGCTCCCTGTAACTGTTAAAAAGGTAAAAACAAAATCTTCATTTAATACACTGCTTTGAGTATTTTTATCTTTTTTGTCTTAAACAAGTCGTTAGCGCGTTGATAAAACCATAAGTTCGCCCGTAAAACATATGCCTGTCCTCAGACTTTCGCCTGTCGTACATAATCTAGGCTTCGCTCTTTCGTGACTTGTTTATTTAATCAATGTATTTTGTAGGAGCTGGAAGATACTATTGAATCAATGAGGCAACAGATTGTTATTCTACAATCGCGTGCAGACGTACTACAAGAAGAATTAGAAGAGTATACGAAAATTTCAAAACAAGATTTTTCGAGAAGTTGACTTACAAATTCGTTTTAGAGTTTTTTATTAAATTCCATTTTTATATTGTAAATAATGTAAATTATTATTTATACATTCCAAGTCATACTAAAATCATCTTTTTTTTTTGAAAGTGTACCCAGTTAGGCATAAGTCCTGAGCCAGGATTTTTCTGTTGCTTTTATTGATTTTTTTGTAATCTTGCTGAATTCTTCGAATATCCGTCATTCTCTCTCAAAAGACATAAATTCATTGAGGTATTTATCGATATATAAGCAGGTGCCGTAAAACTGAACCCAAGATTGCAAGAAAGTAACATATTTTTGCCACGTTTTTACAAAAAACAATTCTAATTCGCCGTTTTAAGTCCCCTTCCATTCATTCCTTTGTAAGCTGTTGTGACATCACAAAATCATCTAACTTTATTGCTTCCCGGTTTCGCGGTGTCGGATTGTCAAAAGCGTGAAAGAAATATTGCACGAGGTTTTGGGATCAACCGCGAAATTAAAATGCCAGAAGATGTCAACTCCTTTGGTATGGTCCCTGTGAGGAATTGACAACAGATGATAATATTTGCGAGCCCGAGTGAACCTTGAGCATTTTTGTTGACTTCACAGATGAATAATTTGATTTTTGCAAGGGAAAGAGTTTTCTTGAACGATGTTCTCTTAATTTACATACTGATGTTGTTAATCTCCTTAAACAGAACATTTCTAAACTTGGAACCTACAAGCAAAAAAACTTTCTCTAATTTTCCCTTTTTTAACTTGAAACCGCGAAACTAAAATTCCAGGAAAGCCAATATTGACAAAATAAACACGAGATTAAAATGAGCGCGTAAAAGCAAAACATCTTCAATCTAGAAGATGAATATAGTGCCGTGACAAGTTAATTCACATGGCCTGGTTGTCCTGCTACTAAAACTTAGATGCATACCTTACATGGCTAGCCTCTTAAATATCGAAGGATGTCTATTATTCTCAGGAAGAGCCATGGCTTAGATAGAGTTAGGAGCCTAATGCTCATTTTCAGCTACGCAGATCACACTTAGGTCCGCGCTCCACCAGACAACTTTTTGCAACATTCAACGGCCAGTGTGCCATCTCCCCGATTTCTCTCACATAGTCTGGGTTAGCCGGCACTATGGTAACATTTACTCGTCCATATTTATTAGTGGCAAAAAAAGGAATCAAACCTCGGGTCTCCCGCCGCCCCTGTGTGTGAGTTATAACAGGCTACGGTGCATTATTTGGTAGCACACAGATTTGTCCAATAAATTTAATAGAAGCAGGAAATTGTTTTTGCTCAAAATTAAAACCATAAATGCTTCCTGATGCATTTTAAAGAAAAAGAAAAAGTCTCTTCCATTTGCCGAGTTATCCCCCGCCTCCCCCCTGGCCGAGAAGTTTTCGTCCTAGAGGTAGAATTTGCAACAATCGAGTTGACGATAACTGAACTTATCGAGTCAAGAATCAAAACAATTTTTGATCTTTGGATGAGTTGTCTTGTAATCGACTCAAAATCCTTTTGCTTTCGTTATCTTTTATTTAAATGCTCTAATTAATACATGTATTGTTAAAGTATCTTGTTTAGCTTTTTGCTTTGGTATGAGATTGATATTTGAACGGAGCTTTGGTTGATAAGCAAAGGACCTTGTCTTGGTTGGACTGGCCAAATTTGTCAGCTAATGAGAATTTTGCCAATTGACTGTGAATGCTTGACTGTGAATGCAAGTATTTTATATGTAAAACCAACTCATAAACATAATACTAGGTCAGTTATAGGCAGCTTTCCTTGCCAAGCTAAGGAAAACAATCAATATGCACACACACTCCCTCCAGTTGTGTAATCATCAAAAATGTTAAATTGTGGCCTAAAGTTCTTGCAATTATAAGTCGCCATACCTAAAACAATTAATGTTTTTTTTGTTGTTGTTGTACATGTATTTAAATCTTTAAAAAAGGTTGCGTAAACTTCAATAATAATTTAACTCAATTTGGTCCTGATTTTTTGCCTATGTGTGCACATGTTTAAAATCCACGTAAACTTTTGTAAACATTGGCAAGTTATCTATATTTATAGCTAGCTAGCTATACATATTATTTTATTCTAAATTTAATGTTATTGTGTTTTTAGGTAAGAGATGGATTTTTGTTGCAAGGAAGGTTTCTTACAGAAGGCTGGAAAACGTTCTTTCCAAGTATGTTTAAATATATTAAATATTTTTTCATCCAATGTCAACCTAAACTGCTAATAAGATGCAAAATCCAGTATTTACTCATGGTGCCTTCACAATATATATATATCTGTCCTTATTTTTTATGGTGCCTTCACAATGTCTGTCTTTATTTTTCAAAACACAGGAAGATAGCCTTATAGATAGAAGCTATCCTTAGTAAACAATTACTTTTCCGTGGAATATCCTGCTCGGAAAGGTTTTCTGGTGAGATTTTTGCAATGTTTTTAGGTTTAGATAGGCACACTCTTCACGTGATGACTTATTAAAAATGTATTCCAATGGATTTTCATGTAGTTTGAGCCGAATTGATTATCTAACGTCCAAATGATGCCATTAAGCTTACCTCCCAGCCATAACAAAAAAAAATATTTAAATGAACTCACATTAGTGTGCTAATTAAGAAAAAATATTTTTGTCCCTAATATGCAACTTTGCCTCAGCATTGTAAGAATGAGCAGCCCAAACTATCTGCAATATTTACTTGCAGAATATGAGTTTCATGCTAAGTGGCATAGTAGGGTAGGTCAAATCGGGAGAATTCATTTTAATACCTTTTTTTTGTTCTAAATATGATTGTCGTATTTTAATTTAAAACCATTTATGAAATTACCATGAATATTTTTAAAAATTGCACATTTGTGAGATGATGGGTTTTACACATCTATTTCTTACGAAATAAATATTTGTGTAGAGAATTTGTTAAAAAATGAAAAAGAAAAAAAAAGTGAAGAACTACAGTTACTTTTTTATTTGAAAAAAAATGGTAACATATGGCAAGGTGTTTGCCTTCATTTTTGCTTCATATTCAGTAACAAGCTAAAAACCTGGTAGCAATTTGTACATTATAGTAAGCATAGTCCTGAACAATCCTAAAAATATTCTCTTGTTTGTTTCTCTTGAAATTTCTGGATTGTCCTGAAAAGTATTTATATTAAGCCACTCAGGTATTTATAAACCTTATAATGTTTTTCTTATGTTCAGGAATTCCTAGATATTTAGCATTGTTAGCCTTTTTATTTTAAACCATTTTGCTCTTAAAAAAAGGTGAAAATGTCATGGAATATCGTGGGATTTAGGTTTTATTATTTTCTGTGGTCAAAATTACAAGGCTTTGCAAATGACTGTACTGCAATGAATAGCTGGATGTTTTTATCTACAATGTATACAATAATAATAAACAGTCCCATTGGACTGGATTTCAACAAGTGTGACTTTAGTTTTGATGTCAATTGTTTCAGGCATGGCGTAAACGATGGTTTGTCCTTAATGGTGACAGTTTAAAATATTACAATCCTGCATCTGACTACAATGTAGGTCTGTTATTGTACTGTGTTTGGTTTTTAATTTATTTTAATTTATTTTGGTACGTTTATCACAACAGTTATTGCATTTTTCTAGTCGATCCTGCCTTCTGTGCTACGTTATATAAATAATTTTTAGTCATTTGTAAATTCATGCCTACAAAAGAGATTTCTTTGCAGAGTTGTAAAAATTTTATATCACATTTTTTTCTTTTTGCATTGGTTTGTGGCTCAGCAAAGTAATGTTTGGCGATTTTCACACCAAACTTTAGCCTGCTAATAAATACAAATTGTCTAGATTTTTTAAATTGATTTTTCTTATCTACTACTCAGAGAAAAGGAGATATAAGTTTTCTAGCAACATTTTTTTTACAAATTTAAAGTGAAAATATTGGACTTTCAGGAGGTTGGCTACACTGTTTTAAAATGCCAAAATAGCAGTATTTGCGTCACTCAGACCCCCTTTGGTTTTTATGCAGCATTACAGTATCTCCAATAATACTAGTTGTTGTGACTTCCAAAAGTTTATAATCCTAAGGTTATAAGCACTTGTTCAAAAATCATACCATACTGTTACCAGGGACTTTTATACACATCAAGATTTTTGTTATTAAAACTTTAAATTTAATTGGTTTTAATTTTTGTTTAGGAAACAAACTTGCTTGGTGTATTACAAATGGTTGAGGTATGAGTATTTGATTATAAGATTTATTTTATTGACATTTTTTAATTGTTGAATAGAGTAGTTGGCCTAACAACCTATTTCTATAAAAGCATTTTAAGAAAGTATATAGGAGTTTTTTTACTTTTTATTGAAAAACTGTTAAATAGAACAGACTGATATAAACAAAAAAATTAGTCAAAACATTTAAATGAGGTTTTTATTATGCATCAGTATTATGCACCAGTTTTATTATGCATAATCAGAATATGTGAGATATTTGCTCCAGTGTTACATGCTTATCATGTGCTTTTCTGGACTAAAACAATGCTAGTAATGGAGTATACTAAAATTTGTCCCTGCGTTTTACACACTATACTTAGTCATAGTCTAAGTCTTCCAAGCGCACAACAATATATATTTACAGACTTTTCTTTCAATAAAAAATTTCGGTGTTTTAAGGAAAAAATAGCTTATCCCTATTAATTTTGATGCGTATCAATTTTCACAAAAATTTAAATTGCCCCACAGATAAGAGTAAAAAATTAAAAAGTGTAAAATTTAGGGTTATAGGAGAATGTATATTTTTCTTTCTTGAAACAACGTCTTTGCACCTACTATTAATTTCACCCAAAACGTCTTAGAGATGTACATATTTTACATGGTTAGCCTAACACATATCGATGGATGGATGAATACCCTGTCTATTCAAAATTTGGATTTAAAAAATTATGCACTGTACAAGATGTTTTCAAGAGTAAAGTTTTATTTAAGAAATTGTGAACCAATATAGTTGCCAATGTGTTGAAGAAAGAAAATTTGATATTTACGTTCAAGTCTTGAAGCATTCTTTTTGCCTGTACCAATTTCTGTTTAAAACATTTTTTTAAACAAAGTCAATGTTTAAAACAAAAGTCAATTTTTCTTACCACGTTCATATTTAACATGTTTTTTTTTTGTAAACTGCACCAAATTTTGTCAAATATGCTGTTTATTAATGAAAAATATCAGATGAAAAACCCCCATCAGAGCTTAAACCACCATCTATATTGCATCTGTCAACACATAGTTTCACGTGTTTACTATATGTTTATACAAAATGTAACTTTAACTCATTGTATACTTTTGTATTCGTAGGTTCAATCAATCGTGCCATCCAAAAACCAAAAACATGGTTTTGATATTATCACAAGGAGCAGAACGTATAGTGTGGTATGTACAGTAAAAAATGGTTTTTGGTTGATGGACTACACGAACAAACTATCGGTGTATTGTCGCACTTTATAAATAAACTGGTTATTTATCTTACAAAATTGAAGACTGCCTGGGTTATTATTAGGCTTTCAAAAGTTTCCTGGTTATTTCTATACACGACTAGTTTCATCGAAAAAATAAAAGAGGGAAAAAAAGATAACTTATATTAAAAAGATATCATATCGTGGTACACTTATTTTATTAGGCCTCCTTTATGATATCAATTAGATTTATAACCACACTATAGAGCCAATTGGCGAAGATTTTTTTTTCTTGTCTAGTTATATACGTGGATTGTGGGCAGGACACGTTCTTAAGGCAAAACATATGTCAAACGATACAGCTATGAATTCAATGTTTCTAAGTAAGTAAGTAAGTAAGTTATATTTGCCATCATTATAAAATCGTTAAAAATATTTACAGAGAAAAAGAAATTGAAAACAAATAAATAAAATAATAAACTATATATAATATTAAAATGTATCATAAAAAATATAAAATAAAATTAAATGCAATTTTCCTGAGTGTTGATATGTTTGATGGCTGGATAACACAAAACAAGCCAAGGCGAGATTTCCATTGTGGTCCATTCTGCATGGTTTGCATTGAATAATAATAATAATCTGGATTCAAACTGTAATTTTTTTAATCTTGAAACTCTTTTATAGTCCGCGAAATCAGATCTCGAGAGAGATGACTGGATTCTTGCTCTGAGAAAAGCGTCAAGCAGCAAACGGTTTGTGGATTCTTTTGAAAGCAGACACAGTGTATAAAATCCCTCTTCCCCTAAAGCAATGTGCATCAGCGTTTTTTCAATAGTCAGGAATAAGGTATACACCAATCTAAGTACACTTAAATCTCCCTTTCTATGCTTTGACATACACCTTTCTTATAAGCATGCTGTAAAATTAGCCTTGCTTCAATATATTTTTATATATTGCTACTAACACATATCCTTAATCATTCAAATGCTTCATAGAGCCTAAATATTTGGCACTTTTGATTTTGTATTAACATAATACAAAATCAACTTGTTTGTCATGATTAAATTATATTTGAAGTTTAGAAAGAAGTTTGTTACTCTAATGTATGCCAATTGTCTCCCTAACAAATAACACTCACAAAGAAAAGTGAAACAAGATCTACACAGGCTACAGTCTCCCCCCCCCCCCCTTCCCACACTTTTTTTTCAAGAATTGTTTTTTTAATAAGGTTGTCATGTGTTTTAATCAATTATTATTCGGAAAATTTACAAAGGAGGACTGGTAGTTGTCATATACTATAGCCTTTCTCTGCATTATCTTCATTTTGCTTCGATGTTACTATTGCTTATTTTGAAAATATAGCTTACATTAAATATGGCGTTTCTGTATTTCTATATATAATCTCCTGCATTTTGTGAAGGCTTTCGAGCGCAATATTTCGGAATTTGAAGTATGTTTTAGCCAATCTAGGGGGCCGAAAGTTAAAAAAATTTCTTAGCCCGTCGGCCCCAATCATGGTCGAGCCTCCTGTAATACTGAATAATATAGCCCCTCCACTTTCAAAATTGCTCCGCAGGGCCTGCTACATATTTCCCAGCGTTATGTTATACTTTTATTATGCCTTGTTTAATAATTTTCGTCGTCTTATGCTAATAACGTGTATTTTTGTAAAGAAGGCGTAGTTAGTAAAAGAAGGCGTAGTTAGTAATCATTTTTTTATGTGGAATGACATCACTTTACTGCTACTGCTACAAGGGTTAGCATTGTTTTTGTTTTGTTTTTTTATATAAAAATGGGCCAATGTGCATTTTTTTGTGTTTCAATTTATTTGTAGCCGTTTGGATAATCAACCTTCACTTGATGCGAGTCGAGTTTATGATGAAATCACAACCTTACCAAGTCCAAAGAAAATTCAACCTGAATCTTCTGAATACGGTATTGTCGTTTGTGTGAGTTTACATTGGCGCGGGAGCTTTTTTTGTTTTTTTGTATGTTTATTTAGCCAGAAGTTGACTAATTTTTTCCTGCGCACACATCTTTTTTATTCGTAGTGTGTTGACTTATGGTAACGTACGAAGCTTTGGCAAGTTTTATAATCCTATTTCTTAAAATCTTTTATTCATTATTGCATTCTTATTATGCTTTGCTGTTTATCGTCTTCCTTATTTTTTTGAACATTATAAAGGATTATCAAATAAAAAAGAAACAGAAAGAATTACGTTGACGCAATGAAAAGAAAAATCAGAAGATGAAATAAATTATTACAATGTAACACCATGACATGAGAAAATGACAGCAATGTTCGTGGACTTACTTCAAAAAAAAAATCTTTATGTAAGAAGGACACAAATATGGTCCTACAGATCGGACAAAAATGAATTTCGTTTTTCTGAATAAGGGATGGAGTAATATGGTCAGTTTTTTTTACATTCAAGTATTTAGTTGTTACTTTTCAAGTATTTTGCAGCATGCAAAATTGATTTGAATTACAAGGGATGTCCTCCAATCACTTAATTTTTGACTAACAGAATTATAGTCGCCGAAAAATGACCGATGGGGAAATTACTTATTTGAATCTACCTAATAAAGAAAATATTTTTTTACCTCTGCCCCCTTTGTTTTAATTATTTTGCACCCCATTAAATGTCGCCTCAAAAACGAGATATAACGTCAAATAGAAAATCATATAAAAAATGTTACAATTATTCGGACCACTTGGATGATTTAAAAATTCGAGCTCATAGTAAAAGGGGTTTAGACAAATTAAGGCATGATTTTTATGTAGAGTAAGCTTAAAACTTGCAGATGAAATTAAGGCATGATTTTTATGTAGAGTAAGCTTAAACCCTGCATATCAAATTAAGGCAGGATTTTTATAGTTTAAACCTTGCAGATTTAAACTCCTCTGTTTGATTTATATAGTATGATATATGAAACTAAGACAAAAGATTTGCGTTAATACACAGTGTCACTGTGAGTGTCACTGCTGTCAGATGTTTTGTTTCGTCTGTAATCCAAGTAGTTACATATTTACTTTTTATAATCTTCAGCTATCATATTTTCGGTTCTTGAAGTGGATGTTTATTTTTAAAAGTTTGTAAAAACTATTAGTTTCGTAATATTGTGGAAATGCCATTATTTAAAAAGAAGAAAAAAAAAGGTAAAAAATGTACATCAAAATATAAAAAAGTGAGTTTAGGCTTGTATGATAGTAAGTGCAGTTTTTGTCAGTCATTTTGGAATTTTTAGTGAGTGCAGTCTTCGTTAGTGAGTGCAGCTTTTGTAAGTAAGTACAATCTTTCGTAAGTGAGTCCAGCTTTCGTAAGTGAGTGCAATCTTTGTTAGTGAGTGCAATCTTTGTTAGTGAATGCAGTCTTCATTAGTGAATGCAGTCTTCGTTAGTGAGTGCAGTCTTCGTTAGTGAGTGCAATCTTCATTAGTGAGTACATCCTTCATTAGTGAGTGCAATCTTTGTTAGTGAGTGCAATCTTCATTAGTGAATGCAGTCTTCGTTAGTGAGTGCAGTCTTCGTTAGTGAGTCTTGTTAGCGAGTGCAACCTTTGTTAGTGAGTGCAATCTTTGTTAGTGAGTGCAATCTTTGTTAGTGAGTGCAATCTTTGTTAGTGAGTGCAATCTTTGTTAGTGAGTGCAGTCTTTGTGAGTGCAGTCTTCGTTAGTGAGTGCAGTCTTTGTTAGTGAGTGCAGTCTTCGTTAGTAAGTGCAGTCTTCATTAGTGAGTGCAGTCTTCGTTAGTGAGTGCAGTCTTTGTTAGTGAGTGCAGTCTTCGTTAGTAAGTGCAGTCTTCATTAGTGAATGCAGTCTTCGTTAGTGAGTGCAGTCTTCGTTAGTAAGTGCAGCCTTCGTTAGTGAGTGCAATCTTTGTTAGTGAGTGCAGTCTTCGTTAGTAAGTGCAATCTTTGTTAGTGAGTGCAGTCTTTGTTAGTAAGTGCAGCCTTCGTTAGTGAGTGCAGTCTTTGTTAGTGAGTGCAGTCTTCGTTAGTAAGTGCAGTCTTCATTAGTGAGTGCAGTCTTCGTTAGTGAGTGCAATCTTAATTAGTGAGTACATCCTTCATTAGTGAGTGCAATCTTTGTTAGTGAGTGCAATCTTCATTAGTGAATGCAGTCTTCGTTAGTGAGTGCAGTCTTCGTTAGTGAGTCTTGTTAGCGAGTGCAACCTTTGTTAGCGAGTGCAACCTTTGTTAGTGAGTGCAATGTTTGTTAGTGAGTGCAATCTTTGTTAGTAAGTGCAGTCTTCGTTAGTGAGTGCAGTCTTCGTTAGTGAGTGCAGTCTTCGTTAGTAAGTGCAGTCTTCGTTAGTGAGTGCAATCTTTGTTAGTGAGTGCAATCTTTGTTAGTGAGTGCAGTCTTCGTTAGTGAGTCTTGTTAGCGAGTGCAACCTTTGTTAGTGAGTGCAATCTTTGTTAGTGAGTGCAATCTTTGTTAGTGAGTGCAATCTTTGTTAGTGAGTGCAATCTTTGTTAGTGAGTGCAGTCTTTGTGAGTGCAGTCTTCGTTAGTGAGTGCAGTCTTTGTTAGTGAGTGCAGTCTTCGTTAGTAAGTGCAGTCTTCATTAGTGAGTGCAGTCTTCGTTAGTGAGTGCAATCTTCATTAGTGAGTACATCCTTCATTAGTGAGTGCAATCTTTGTTAGTGAGTGCAATCTTCATTAGTGAATGCAGTCTTCGTTAGTGAGTGCAGTCTTCGTTAGTGAGTCTTGTTAGCGAGTGCAACCGTTGTTAGTGAGTGCAATCTTTGTTAGTGAGTGCAATCTTTGTTAGTGAGTGCAATCTTTGTTAGTGAGTGCAATCTTTGTTAGTGAGTGCAGTCTTTGTGAGTGCAGTCTTCGTTAGTGAGTGCAGTCTTCGTTAGTGAGTACAGTCTTCGTTAGTAAGTGCAGTCTTCATTAGTGAATTCAGTCTTCGTTAGTGAGTGCAGTCTTCGTTAGTAAGTGCAGTCTTCGTTAGTGAGTGCAATCTTTGTTAGTGAGTGCAATCTTTGTTAGTGAGTGCAATCTTTGTTAGTGAGTGCAATCTTTGTTAGTGAGTGCAATCTTTGTTAGTGAGTGCAATCTTTGTTAGTGAGTGCAGTCTTTGTGAGTGCAGTCTTCGTTAGTGAGTGCAGTCTTTGTTAGTGAGTGCAGTCTTCGTTAGTAAGTGCAGTCTTCGTTAGTGAGTGCAGCCTTCGTTAGTGAGTGCAGTCTTTGTTAGTGAGTGCAGTCTTCGTTAGTAAGTGCAGTCTTTGTTAGTGAGTGCAATCTTTGTTAGTGAGTGCAGTCTTCGTTGGTGAGTGCAGTCTTCGTTAGTGAGTGCAATCTTTGTTAGTGAGTACAGTCTTCGTTAGTAAGTGCAGCCTTCGTTAGTGAGTGCAATCTTTGTTAGTGAGTGCAGTCTTTGTTAGTGAGTGCAGTCTTTGTGAGTGCAGTCTTCGTTAGTGAGTGCAGTCTTTGTTAGTGAGTGCAGTCTTCGTTAGTAAGTGCAGTCTTCATTAGTGAATGCAGTCTTCGTTAGTGAGTGCAGTCTTCGTTAGTAAGTGCAGCCTTCGTTAGTGAGTGCAATCTTTGTTAGTGAGTGCAGTCTTCGTTAGTAAGTGCAATCTTTGTTAGTGAGTGCAGTCTTTGTTAGTAAGTGCAGCCTTCGTTAGTGAGTGCAGTCTTTGTTAGTGAGTGCAGTCTTCGTTAGTGAGTGCAATCTTTGTTAGTGAGTGCAATCTTTGTTAGTGAGTGCAGTCTTCGTTAGTAAGTGCAATCTTTGTTAGTGAGTGCAGTCTTTGTTAGTAAGTGCAGCCTTCGTTAGTGAGTGCAGTCTTTGTTAGTGAGTGCAGTCTTCGTTAGTGAGTGCAATCTTTGTTAGTGAGTGCAATCTTTGTTAGTGAGTGCAATCTTTGTTAGTGAGTGCAGTCTTTGTTAGTAAGTGCAGCCTTCGTTAGTGAGTGCAGTCTTCATTAGTGAGTGCAATCTTTGTTAGTGAGTGCAGTCTTCGTTAGTAAGTGCAGTCTTTGTTAGTGAGTGCAATCTTTGTTAGTGAGTGCAGTCTTCGTTGGTGAGTGCAGTCTTCGTTAGTGAGTGCAATCTTTGTTAGTGAGTACAGTCTTCGTTAGTAAGTGCAGCCTTCGTTAGTGAGTGCAATCTTTGTTAGTGAGTGCAGTCTTTGTTAGTGAGTGCAGTCTTTGTTAGTGAGTGCAGTCTTCGTTAGTGAGTGCAATCTTTGTTAGTGAGTGCAGTCTTTGTTAGTGAGTGCAATCTTTGTTAGTGAGTGCAGTCTTTGTTAGTGAGTGCAATCTTTGTTAGTGAGTGCAGTCTTTGTTAGTGAGTGCAATCTTTGTTTGTGAGTGCAGTCTACGTTTAGAGTGGACTTTTTTTCTGGAATTTTGGATCGTGCCGAACGTGAATTATTTCGTTATAAGGACATGCTAAAAAGTTCTACTACCAAATTGTGCGCTATCCACCTAGGTTTTACAAGAGTGTAAAAGTAGCGACGTTCCGGCCAGCCCAGTTGCAAAATAGTGATCATTTTACGTTCTTGTCCCCATTTGGATAATGACGAAAAAACCGTCCATGTCTTAAAATTTCTGTCCAGGAATTTATGTTGGTTGAATTGTAGATGCATTTCCCCTAGTTACCGTATAGGAAAAAAAATCTATCACATATAACCAATTCCGAATATTTCAGACTTTAGCAGAAATACCTCAATGTCAAGTAGTGAAGCCTCGTGAACCTAACAAAACATGTTTAGCACAATTTGGTTAAGTAACACTATGACGCTAAATTTAGTTCTCTTTTCTGATGCAGAATAATATAGTAAACAGAAAAGGCGGACTTCTGCATAATTTTTCGTACTAGAAGACATCAAAACCTTTTTCACTTTATGGTTTCACTTTACCAAGAATGTTTTTCTACTTTTGACGGATAGTTTAAATGTGGGGGAACAGGAGGGGGCAGTAATGTTTCTTTAAACTGTAGGGAGGTTCTTCTTTCGTTGCTGCTTCTCAGTTTAACCTGCAATTTCATTTATTTTTTTTAGAATATGTATTTGCACAGAAAAACAAGCCAAAGGAAGACAAGAAGGGCAAAAGTAAAGAAGAAGTTCCCTCTTCTGAAGAAAATAATTCTGAGATGTACGATGTTGTCAAACCCAGATCTCAGTCATGTCTTACCGATGTGGTGGAGAAAATAGAGGTGAAGCCAAGAGCAGCCACGCAAGATGATGCCAATCCTTTGGCACAAAATATCCGAGCGCATTCCATGTTACGAAAGATGTCAAAAAACGACGACGATGGAGAAAAAGTTGCCGGTCTGTATCAGGAGCTTGATGATCAATTAGAAAAATGCTCCTCCGGAGAGGAAGAAGAGGAAGATGATGACACTAACACAGTTTTTCCCGACATTTACGCTTTACCGAAACCGCGTGGTGAGGCATACGCCTTCGATGAAATTCGAAAAGTTTATGATTCCTCAGAACTAGAAACGTTACAGCAAAGTTTAGATCTTGATGCAATTTCAAAAAAATATAAATTAAACCTCGACAAGAAGGAGGAGTATCCAGCAATGCAGTTGTTGAAGCTTTACGTTGAGAAACTTAATAGCACACAAGGATAAGAGTGGATGAAGAAACACCATGAAGGAAGCACCGCACAAGAAAAAAGCACTTCTTACGCCCGCACGTATTACCCGATAAGGTAGTCTGCTTTTCAATGGTTGGGTTGCCTATCTATATACACACGCAATATTGTTTACACGCGCTCACACGTGCATATTATTTCAGAATTTTGATTGATATCAATTTTTGTATCTTTGTACTCTCATCTTTTTGTAAAGCTATATATAATTTTAAGTAATTGTAATATTTTGTATATTTAATAATAAATGTTATTTTTTTATAGTTGAAGTTGAAACACGAGGATTTTTCGTGTTTATCCTTCTGTAGCTAAATTTTATCCATTTTGATATAAAAAAAACAAAAAAAGACTGGAAAAGATTTAAGTGGGTGCCCACGCCCAATTTCAAAATGTTCATTTTATATTTTTCAATTTTTTGTTATATTTTTTGTTATATTTCTCTGTTTATTTTCATTAAAGTTCTTTATTAGAGGTTCATACGTTATAATTAGTTCGAACACTTAACACCCTTTCCTACAAACACCCATTGACGCCCCTATTTAAAGACTATAGGAGCAGATTTTTCGTATACCAATTGCATAATCCTCGTTCCAACGTCCCTTGGCCCCTATGCCGTTATTACGACAGGGTCGTTGAAGATAATCCGACCAGATTGTAATTGCATAACAACTTTCCAGACCCAGAATGCCATTTGGGGCACAGGGCCCTAAAAAGGACCCAGGATCTAAAAGGGCGACCCAGGACCCTACCAGAAGAACTAAGGACCCTAAAGAAGGACTCAAGTTGATTGTGAGTAAATATAGGGCAGTAATATTTTGTCTATGTTAGCTATGAACAGCTTTTTTTATCTTTTTCAGATTCTTTCACCTTTTATATTTACACTTCCTCAATTGGCCTTGAAAATGTCCAAAAGTGTAAATAGTTAAGAACAGTTATATCTTTTGTATATTAAAAGTGATAATACAAAAAACCTTTCCCAACCAACTCTGGCAAAAAGTGCACAAAATTTGACTTTTGTTTTAGTAACTTTCCAAATATCCTCCTAATATGAAAAAAATTAGAACTTATCAAGAACGAAAGTGAAATAAACCAATGAAAAGTGGTAAAGTCACAACGCTCTCCAGAAATAAGGTTTAGATTTCCGACTTTGGTTTACACAAAAATATTTTCGTGTTATAAGCTGTAACCCAATACCCAACCCCCCGCTTCAACTAAGTCGTTAATATTATGTGTTGTAGGTCGAAGGCAGAAAGAACTAACTATGTATAGTTATGTTTAAAACACTGGTGTCTATGAAGGTGAGCGACGCCAGTCTCGCTTTGCCAGTCTGGCTTTGCCATACAACATTAAAACGCCAATGAAATCTACAACTTATTAATATACAAGTCGTTACCCCGTGGACAATCCATGGAAATTCTCTCTCAAATGAGATGTATTTTTTATCCATTTTGTTACGAGAAAAATCGCATTTGTTACTATTTTTTCGTCTATTGGTGTATTCGGAAATCTAAGACGATTTAGAAGCGATTCAAAGCTTAAAAGGTTTTAAAGCAATTTCTTTTCCGTAAGAAATTCTTCTTGACTATATTCTAAGCTAGTAGTTTTTTTTCGTAGAGAAGACCTTGCACAGTAGATGCTTTCAATAAAAACTCACTTTACAGCGACATTCTTTATAGCGGAAGCCATTTCAAGGTCTTAATTTAAATTCTCCTCTAGAACTGATCTCTAAAGCGGACAAGCCCAATATGGATGAAACAATTCTTGTCTAAAGTTTCTTATGTTAATACTCTTCAGGTAATTTTTCATATTGTGGTTAAAGCATGGTTAAAGGCATATTCGATCTTTGTTATTTTATTTCATTGTTTTCCACGGCTATAAAAATAAATTTTTTAAATTTTCTTTTTAGAATACTTTTGCATAAATAAACGCAAGGCAAAAAATACCAAAATAAAAAACAGATCATTCTATAATTTGTTATTGTAGTACGTTTCTTCACCTCACGAGCGGAATTTTTTCAATGCGCATGTGCAGATCAGGGTGAACATCCCAAATCAAAGTTTTCGTTCATCCTTTGACTCCAACAATATTATTTTGTTGGTAGAACTTCGAATATTTTAACAAAGTGAAAATCTCATATAGAAACTCTACAAATAAAAGTACGCCAAAAAAAAAATGAAAAAGTAATTCAACGCATTGAAAAGGCTATTGCTATAAAATCATTTTAAGGGCGCAAAGTAGGGGTCAGTTCCCATAAAACCAAAAGTTATGTTTAAAACTAAGAAATAGCTAGGCAGAACCTAAGAAGTGTGTTTTTAAAAAACATTTGCTCATTTTTATATTGTCAATAAAATGCACACTGAATATCGAATCAGCTAGTTCTCGAAGTAATATTCTTCTTTTAATTGCTACTTCTTCTCAAGCGCCAAGTTCCGTCTGGTATAAGAAGAGAAACCACCATGTTTTTTTTGTGTGTTCCTGAGCCACTATTTTCGGATTGTAAACCATGGCTATTAACAACAAAAAGCAAGATGTGTTCATTTTTCCCCTTTTTTTTACCATTCAAAACATTTGATCTTTGTATTGGACTTTCGCTATACCAGAATACAATATAAGTAGTTGCGAAGAGATTGAAAGTAAAATAGATACGAAAAAAAATAAAACATCAATTAACAAACATGTCGAAACACGGAAGCCATGATAAAATAATGAAAATCAAACCTGTCATCTTTTACTAATATACTTGTCTTTATCCTTAATTTTTTAACTTTAAAATCTTTTCAAAAACTTAGAACCAGTTTAGCTATATATAAGATCAGTCATCATCGCAAATCGATATTTACCTCAATAACATGTTAAATAAAACTATTTAGAAGCAATACATGACATGGCTAGTCACTTTTTGATTTTGGTGCTTGTGTTAACGGCTATTGAAATGACGGGTAAAAAAAAATTTCTAGTTTATGTTTTTTGCTACCAATGTGTCGGTTATAAGAAATGGCCACCTGAAAATAAGTTTCAGCCTTTGTTCTCGTTTGCCATTGATGGAGTTTTATTACGTGCTACGTTTTGAGAAAGCCTATGGAAAAAATATGAAGCGAGGAAAGGACATTCAATTGATTCTGCGAAAATTTTCAACTTGAAAGATTAGTTCCCCGTGCTTTTTGTGTGTGTGTTTTTTGTGGTAAAAGAAAGAATATCAGTAAAACATACTTATTTCCATTGTTCTTATTTTGTATAAAAATGTGTATCCTATGATTTCAACACATGCATCAGGATTCATATAACTTAAACAATATTTATGACTGTAATAACTAATTTATGTTGTCATGCCAAATAAAAAATAGTGATGTTCTTATACAGATTCAACAGATGTTTTTGTTTCAAAAAGTAACGGAGCAGATCAAAGAAATTGTGGATCTTACTGGCAGCCCCCTGTAAGTCGCTGGAATATGCCTTTCAAAACAAACATGAAATATCAGAACTTACGGTTAAAATAGAAGGAGGCAACGATATGTCAAATCCTTATACATACTTCGTAAATAAATCGCTTCTCCTTGACAAGAACATCAAAATAAGAAAAACCGGCCATGCCCGCCCAAGTATTCTTGCTGCAGTAGGGATTTTGAAGCCTCAGATTCTGTTTAAAGAATCTTGTGCAAAAATACTCACTTTAGAAGTGGATGGTATTCGATTTTAACAAATTTCATTAATTAAAACCATGTGTGGTGTATCTGTCAAATTAATCAACTGCCTTATTGACAATGCAGCTTTTTCATTCAAGGCTATTATCTATATATGCTAACGCCGATAGAATTATTATCCAATATTAAAATATTAAACTGCAAGTTTAATAGTTCTAATTTAGAAATTTCCGTTAAAGCTCATCTGAAGATAAATATTTTTAATAGCAGCGTACAGGGGAGAAGAAAAAGCGAACCTTTTTTAAACATACATGGAGGTCAAGGTCTTGATTTTATAATGTCAAATTGTGTTTTTAAAGATACTAATAAAATTTAGCTAATTACCCAGATAAATAAAATTTAGCTAATTACCCAGAATTTAAGGATACACAAAACATAACAATATTATCGAATACGCAGTTTATGGGCCAGAGAAAAAGTCCAAACGCAATTCACATTGACTGTACGATAGCACACCATGTTAAAGTTCTCATTCAGGATTGAAAATTTGAAGTCTATACCGACACGGCCATTAAGGTATTTAATGTCGATTCTTTTAGAATAATGAATTCAAAGTTTGAAAACAACAATGGATCTAATGGTGGAGCTCTAGATGGTCAGAAAAGCTCAGGTATTATCACCAACTGCAGTTTTTCAAATAATACAGTAAAACCAGGAAAAGCAATTTATTGGGTTGATCCTTTGAAATTGCTTCTTATCAGGGATACACAGTTTATCTTAAATGCAGGGATGGGACCAGGAGGAGGAATATATAGCGACAGTAGACAAAGCATGTTTCCACCCGGTAAATTACGCAATGTTATCCTAACAGGGAGATCAGAACAGCGAAAACAATCTGGTACTTTATTAGATTCTGCAATTCCTACAATATTGCATAATGTTACTATTGAGTCAAGCTTACCGAATTGTCCAGGAACTGGATTTTCATGTGATCAACACTGCATTTCAGGTATGTCAAATGAAAGTTATCACTTTAAATATTTGTGTCCAGAAAATCATGACATTGAACCAATCTTTACAAAATATCGTGAACGAACAGTAATCTCCAAAATTAATTGTATCAGATGCAAAGGAGCAACCTATACAAGACGCATTGGAATTATTAGCATCTCTCTTAAACAAAACGATTCATTGACTACACATGTTGATACACAATGTCAAAAATGTCCATTGGGCGGAAATTGTGATGACCGAATAATTAGTCGGGGAAACTTTTGGGGTTATGTGTTGACGGCAAAACATGGCATCAAATTTATTTCTTGTCCTCCGCTGTACTGCTGTTCGGCTCATGGTACAAAATGCATCTCCTATAATACATGTAGTAGTAACAGAAACGGGATTTTATGCGGTGCATGCATGGCAGGATACAGAGTGAATTATTTTGATGGCAGATGTGTTGCGAATATGAGTTGTTGGAAGTACTTCTTTTGACTCCTTTACATCTTTTACGTGTTGCTTTACACGGTTATGTTGCTGTATTACAAGGAGATATTTGCCTTGCTTTAAAGTGGGTAAAAATCATCAAAGAATAACTGAATAACCGTGATGAAATATTTGAAGCATTGATTGATATGGAAGACAGAATAACCCTATACGATGAATATTTTGATGTTACCACTGGCTCAAGCAATTTTCATAGTACGATAAGCGACAGTCTAAGCAATACAAATGAATCAAAAATAGCATCTACTCAAATAGCGAGGTATTTTTTCAATCTCCGCATGATAAGAAATATGAATAGTGTAAAAACAATTGTATTTTTCTTTTATCAAATTGAAGCTTTGTTAAAAATCAAACAACGCGAAGTTGGAAATCGTGCATTTTTAAGCGACATCAGAACAGCGGTATCATCAGCGTTTAATTTTCAGTTGTTCTCTATGAAACTGTCGAAGATATGTGCAAGCAAAAGTCTCACAAATATCAATAGAGAAGTCGTCCAGAGTGCTATTATTCCCACAGCCATTGCAGCGCTCGCTGCCAAAAATATTCGTTTAATATGGAGAAAAAGAAGTAAAAACAAGGAGGAAACGACAAGAAATACAAAAACATTTCAAGTAAAGGCAAAATTAGGTATGATCCAACTAGCGTTGTTAGGTTACACTGGTGTTTCAGTAATTTGCTTGAATATGATGAATTGCGTTAATATAAACGAAACACATCATTTGTACATACAAGGTCATGTTGTTTGTTATTTATGGTGGCAATATCTTATTATGGTGTTCTTCTGCATTTGGATTGTGCCATTTCCTTTCACAACATATATGACGGTAAAGATCTTGGAGAATTTATTCTATTACACAATTTTACATCTGCTTTTCCTTTCCTCCATATGCAACTTATCAGTACATATTGAAAGGAAAGACTGGTTTTGACTTTGATGTCACTAAACTTCCTGACGAGAACAAGGAAAAGGACAGCATCTTGGAGTTGTTTACTAAACCATATCGAACAAGCACGTCTGAAAATAGTATCACAAACTGGGAAGTTGTTGTCTTGATTCGACGTCTAATCTTGTCTGCCATGTGTATATGCATCATCAATCCGGTATCTAGAACGCTTACCACTTTTCCTACACTTCTAGTTTACCTACTGCATCACTGGTATAAACGTCCATTTCATAGCGGCTTGTTAAACAAAATGGAAACAGCCTCGTTATCAGTTTTGATGATTTTTAATATTTTTGAATTGATATGGGCGCTGGATTACTTGTACGATCTTTCTAACCTTCCAGGTTTTGAATTGATTGAAATAACTTTCGCTTGGATCCGTGATGTTGTTTTAATACTGCCACCAATGACAATTGTAGTTGCGTTACTAGTTACTACAGTGGAAAAGCTCGCTTTGGTAACACGAAACTGCGTGAAAAGGCACTGACGATAATTAATAAACATTATGGTACGAACTACGTGCATTTCGCTAACAAACAATTAATACAGGAGTCACTGATAATCTCGCATTTTGCCTTATCGATGAAGTTTACAGTTGTGCATTCTGTAATAACGGACCAGGGGACACAAGACCCTGGGACGAGGTTGGAGTCACTGAGTTTCGACTTTAAAAACTTTTTGACGAAGTATATTTTAACTTTTAAGTTTAACAAGTTATTTTGATCCGAATGCATGTATTAAGATCATAGGATACACATTTGTATAATAACAACGAGAGACTGGATTAAAACTAAGAACGATATAAAAATAATGGCAAGGAAGAAATTTCAATGATATTCTCTTTCTGCATGCATAAAACAAAAAAAACATGGTGAACTATCTCTCTCTCAAGGTAAACATTTTCGTAGAATCAATTGCTGTGACTTTTTGATACTTGTACTTTTTTATATCGTAAATATTTGTAAAAAGTAAGAACAAAAAAATGAAGCTATTTCGAGCTAAACATGAAAAAAATAAGAATACCTTTGGCTGACGTCGAATTTCTTGCTTCTCATAGAAAGGTTTACAAAGAAAAGACGGTTTATTGCCCTTTTTAGTTCATTATTAATAAAATATTGTAAACTATATATATATCTAAGATATTTTAAAATTTCATTTATTACTATTCGATTTTGCAAAAGACTAGTATCTTGTAACTGTTTGTAGAAATATTTCCGTTGTAAACATTTTTTTAAAAAATACCGAAATACCCATAAAATATATTTTATCTCCATTTTAGCATGTTTAGCGAAGTATCAGTGATCTTACTACTGTGTTTTTTTCCAGACACGGTCTCATTATTCCACTTCGTCATTAGCAGGAAAACCAATTTTATATATACACAGATAGAAAAGATAGTCCTTGAAGATCTGGCAAAAATTTTTTTGAATCGGACACCGGACACCATTATTCCTTCAATGCATTCCGTTTGTCTTGTTTTGTTGAATTTAGGCCGGTTAAGAAAAGGTTTGCAGAAAAAAAGATTCGAGTCGAACATGAGTCCATACCGTTATCGTTATCGTTTACTTCTCCGGCTTCTTTTTTTCGTAAATAGCTGCTCCCATCTTATACGAAAGTAAAAGTTTACCTTCGCTAAATGATTTGACAAAAAGTTAGTTTTAGAGAATTTTAATTGTGTTACCAGAATTCTTACAGGAGTGATCTTGATTAATAGTGTTTAATTATGATTATAATTATATAAACTATATAATGTTGGATTGATATAAATTGTCAAAGCATTTATGTTAAATACAAAGCGAAAAAAGAAGAAGAAAGCATGTAACACATCTTATACGAATCCTGGTATGAAAGTGTCAAGAAAGCATGATCTACATTATCACAAAATCTATTTCATATTGACTTTTATATTGATGAATTTATTATCATATATCATCTACTTATAAATCAACTTTATTTTTTGATATTACCAGAAAATACATTTTAAACGTAAGCCGTCGTCATATTCTTAAAAGAAAAATTCACCCTCGTTTTAATTCCAGTTTTTAGAATTAAGGCCTTAAGGTCTTTAGTAATTCTCAAATCTGGTCCGTAAAATGCTGAAGTCAGTCTTTGAATTGAAAATTTGGCGCATAAAACTTAGAGTCCATATATACAAACCAGTATTAATTCGCATTGTATGACCGTAAAGAGGTTAATATTTACCTCATTGTGCAAGACATTTCAACTAAATCAATGTTTTTGACCATATTAATTAGGGTTCTTAGTACCTTTTACAGGGTTCTTACTTTTACAGAGACTGTAATAATCCGCTTAGCTATATGCTCACATTTTGATTGTTCATCTTTATGAGAAGATTGTAAAATACTTAAAAGGTCCATATAGCTTGCTTATCTTATTATTAAAATGATAGAATTCTCTTTCTTTTCTTTTCTCACAATATTTTAACCCTTCCTTTGTGTTACCTGATGAAAAAGGTTAAATCTTTTCTACGTTTTAAGTATCTTGAGTCAGAGTGGCATTTTCCTCAACCACAGTGTTTGATTGCACTTCTGACCGCCATTTCTTTTTCTTTCCGGTGTAATTAGAAACAAAGTTGTGTTGTGAGTTTCAACTTTTAAGAAAAACTGAGGTGCTTAATAGATAAATATGGAAAGTCAGTAAGTGTCATAACCATGCAACATAGCAAAAAATAGTTATAAAAAGAAACCGGCACCAGACAGGATAGGGTTAACATGATTCCGACATCAGCTGCTAGAATTTTTTTTCTTAAATTTATAATGGCATATCTTCCACAGTTCTTAAATTTTTTAAATTAATTCCCAGAACACATTAGGACTAACGTAATAGACTAATCTGAAATCTATATTATAATACCTGTCTACGTCTGTCAGTCACGCAAAATGATAACTGCCGTAGCAAGCCACGAAATGCGTTAAATAAAGAACGGTTGACCCGTGGATTTAACCAAGGGCCACCGACTAGCCATATATAATTCTAACTTATGAAAGAAAAAGTAAAAAAATCTGTCAGCTCCTTTTGCAAAGCAGTTTGTGTTTACGTCCCACTTGCGATACGACAAGCAACCATTTTAACATTACGTAATCACGCCCAGAAGACGATGATTCCAAATTCCTTAAAGCTAAGCCAATTTTTCAGATCTGGGATAGATAAGTGCGATACTACGCAACATCTGCCCCTCTGTCCTTCTGCTCCTCTGTGCCCTGTCTCTCTGTCCCTTTGTCCTTCTGCCCTCTCATGTTTTTGCCGACAAATTGCCTATTAGTTGATGTAATACGGCAATCACTATGATTAGTGGAACCATTGTATTGCATACAATAAGTTTGGATTAAATAACTTTGAAACGGGTAGAAACAGACATTCACACCTGCGCGCCTAAGGGACCACCTGAGACCAAATTGGGAAAAATACACAAAGTTCACAAAATTAATCTGTTTGGGAACAACCAGAAGTAGCAGAGTAAAAAGCCATAATTTATATCTTAATGACTTCAGCAATGGTTTGTTGATACACAAGAATTTCTTATTTTTTTAAAAAATATTTTTTTCCTGTAGTAGAATCTTTATTGGTATTGGAAGTTAGAAGTTTTAAAACATCTAACTTCCAATCCCTTTATAACCGTTCATTAAAAACAAATAATCTTATATACTTTTTTCATTAAAGATTAATGGATTTTTCACGGGCTTATCGACTAGTCTATCATAATAATACAATAATACACTTAGTCTGTGTGTCTATAATGCGCAAAGTGGACGTTTTTACGTCTTTGTGGCTACACGGCAAACCATAAATTCTATGTTTCAAATTTTATGGTAAATTATTGTCAAGGGCGTTTTTATATGAGACCGGGAAACACGGTCCACCGAGATATCCCACATGACCTAGATCTCGGATATTTGCGGAAGAACGCTGAATAATGAAATTGTGTATATATGGTGCGTATTCGTCTCGCTCCGGTTACAACGGGAAACTCGGTCAACCGAGATCCCGGGCAAGTGGGCCGGGATCCCGGTTAAACAGGATGGATATTTGTCTATGTAAACAGAAAAACCCGATGGTTAAGTATGGGAAAAGTTTATGTAAGCTTGAGAGGAGCAAATAATTATCACTATTAATGCAAATCAATGGTTATCTTTGTTTTTGTATCATAGTGTATTTGTAATGAAAGACAACAAAACCATGAAACATGCTGAAAAGACCAGGTTTTACTAAAATTATAATTGAGAATGATCTAAGACTAACTTTTAATCCTATTTCAAGTGTGTGGGAGATAAATGATAGATTCATAACATATCTTCTTTTTTATTATTTTAAGGAATGTTATTTAAATTGGTCAGAAATGATGAAATACTGGTAATTTTTAAAAATCTGAGAAATAATTAATTATTTCAAGTATTTACAGTATCACTATCTTTTTTCTGTTGATGGAAGCCATATTTGTTTACATATCCACCCCACCACTTCTAATATTTCCGCTATTTTTCCCAGTTCTCATATCAAAGAGACTTCTAATGTAAGAACCGGGAAACTCGCCCATCGAGTTTCCTGGTAGGTTATCAACTCGGGTTTATATGTAAATCTGTAATTTACTGTGGATATATAACCCGTGGATATGTAAACAAATATGGTTTCCATCAATAGAAAAACGAAGATTGTGATATTGTTTATGCTTGAAACAACTTTGTTACCACTATTAATTATTTCTCAATTTTTTTGAAAATTACCATCATTTCAGACCAATTTAAATATTATTCATTTAAATATATTTTGAGGCTATCATTTCTCTCCCACACACTAGAAACAGGATAAAAAGTTAATTTTAGATCATTCTCAATTATAATTTCAGTGAAACCTGGTGTTTTCAGCATATTTCATGCATTTGTTTTGTTTTATTACAAATACGCTATAATACAAAAACAAATATATCCATTGATTTGCATTATTAGTGACAACTAGTCGTTAGCTCGTGGAAAAATCCACGGGTTCGCCTGTCCTTTTTATACCGCATTGCGTGCGTTTCGCTAAACGCGCAGCTAAGCTACCATTTTGCGTGACGGACAGACGTATACGGGCATTTTAATATAAATTTGAATTTTTAGCGTTCTTCCCTAAATATTCGAGATCTCGGTCATGCGGGATATCTTGGTGGACCGAGTTTCCCGGTCTCATATAAAGAGGCCCTAAGAGGCTGTTCATATTAAGGCTAGCCAGTCCAGGCCAGCTCGGCTCATACGAACAGTCCCTAATTCTTGTTAATTACTTATTTTCACACAAAAAAGAAGAAGGCAGGGAACACACATGTAACAACTATTTATTCTACCTTAGATTTTATTGTGAATAGTATTTTTTTGCTAAACAATGCAAATATAAATAATTTATGTTAGGTATATGGTTGTTGTTGAATTATTACCAACCCTTCAAAGCAGAGTAACATTGTTCAATACAATGCGATTATGATAATCGAATTATATCACATGCGATTGGCTTTTTTAAAAAAAATTCAATTTCATAACGGAAGGTCTTCCTTACAATTGTTTATATATTATATGCTGAAGTTGGTTAAAACTAAAGTTTTTACTAAATCAATTTTTTAATACTTTTCAAGCACAAGATGTTCACCTTTATGTTGTTTTTTCACCTTTTCACCGCAACCACGTGCGCAAAGATAATTTCAATTGATGACGTCGTTGCAGCGATTGATTACGATAAAAAAGTGCGACCGAACCATGAAAGTAAGTCTATTTTCAAAATTCATAACTTCAAGCTCAAAAATTTAGAAAGTTTTAGACTGGAAATCCTACATAAATGTTAAAAGAACGTGTAGTTTCGTCATTTAGGTCTGTGGAACATTTTCATAATCAATTTTCCTATTGATGTTTTTTGTTTTTCTTTAAGTTGGTCCGGTGAATATCACAACACAAATACATATAGTATCTCTGGGACCAGTAGATGAAAGAACATTTGTAAGTGCTTGTAAATGATCATTTTTAATATCATTTTCCGTATTTTTTACTATCCTTAATGATATCACCGAAGATAAGTGTTATCATTAGTACAGAAAAAAGGAACTGGCTTAAAGGAAATAAACATCACATTTCCGATACAGAGCGCAATTCTCGATTGGCGCTACAAAAAAAGCTTAAAAAAGGTTTTCATTATGCTGAAAACCCCATAATTTAAAGGTAAAGATATATATAAAAAAAACACATTCTCGACGCCAGAGCTCTTTGATATAAACTCGAAAGTGAGTTTATCTTAAAGAGCTCTGGCGATGAGAATGAAAAAAAACATTTATTTTCTTTAACACTGTTTGTACATGATATACAGAGTATTTTGCAAAACTTTCAATCTCTCTGTGTCAACCATGGTAGACCTACTATGTTATTTACCTTATTTAATTAACGTAGAAGATAATTATTTTCCTTAGAAACAGGTAAAAATTTATCTACCTTATGTTATATTTTTTCTTGTTTTTTAACTATTACCGACATTTTATGATCCTAAAAGCTCGTAAAATAATTATCTGCAAAATTTAAGAAAAATTTACACCATATTGAACTCAGCAGCGTGCGATATCTTGAACTTACTTTAACTAGTATCTGTCAGCGGATAGAAAGACACATAAATCCTTTGCTTCTAGCCCTTTTTGTTTTATTAGACATACGAAATTGGTTATTACCATCGCCAATGGTGGAGAGACCCAAGATTAAAATTTAACGGCTCGTCCATTACGCACAATTTTCCTCCGGACGAACAAATATGGATCCCAGATCCCGCCGTAGTCAATGTGAGACAATTCAAACGCTTTAAAAGGTCTGTCCGAACGGTGATATCACCACAAGGAAATGTCTACGTTTCTCAAAAGTACGTAAGCTTTATATTTGTTATTTGTTCTATTTTTAATATGCAAGTTTAACATAGTTGAAATGAGGCGTTTTCGTAAGGACAAGAAATTCGGGTGGCTAAAGAACAACTGTACTATACTTAACAGGAGAAGTTTAATAATTCACAGCATTAACAACGAATAACTACACTCTTTGACAAAATATGTATGGAGTTTTTAATTTCCCCTTTCCCCACCTTCAAAGTTGAATTTTGAAGGCCAATCACTGTTTTGGCTGCAACACTGACCTTGGAGGGAAAAAGGGGTGTTAAAATTTAATACTTCTCCACTAATTTATGTCCAAGATTGTAGGAGTTTAATTAAACTTGTTTATTTTGGTTTTCAGTAAAATTATTTTATTAAGACTTTAAAACAACAGCGGATAGCATAAACTCGCTTGCAGCCTAGTTTAAGAAATGTGCTCAAAATCAAAACATTGTAAAAATGCAAATAAGATTTTGAATTTCTTATTCAGGGCACTCCAGGAGAAGATAATTCATACTTTTATTTAAAAACGACTTAGTGCTAAAAATTAATATCAGGAAAAAAATAAGAAATGACAAAAAAAAGCTAGTTGTTTCCCCAGCTCAGCTGATTGACTTAAAAACTCTGAAAGGTGTTGATACTTCAAAAAAATCCATGACATTTTTCAAAAATATATTGACAACAAATAATTGGCTTTCAAAAACTGTTCGATTGTTTATTCTGTTTGATTGTATTTTCTATTTACCATGGCATTTGAATATCATTTTTGCTCAACATTTTATAGGATTAAAGCCATTTGTTCTTGCATTATGGATCTTAGAATGTTTCCAATGGATACACAAAAATGTCCTTTTATTATTGAAAGCTGTAAGTTTGTCATTATTATCGTAGTCACTACAACTCACGCACCTCGATTACGTCACCGACCACCTTAACAACCAAAACTACAATAACCACAACCACAGTCATACTTACAATAACCACAAACACAACACCCAACACCACAATAACCACAACCACAGCCACACTTACCATAACCACAAACACAACAACCAACACCACAATAACCACAACCACAGCCACACTTACCATAACCACAAACACAACACCCAACACCACAATAACCACAACCACAGCCACACTTACCATAACCACAAACACAACACCCAACACCACAATAACCACAACCACAGCCACACTTACAGTAACCACAAACACAACACCCAACACCACAATAACCACAACCACAGCCACACTTACCATAACCACAAACACAACACCCAACACCACAAACACCACAACCACAACAACTACAGCCGCAATAACCACAACAAGACCGATAAAAAAAACCGCAATAACCACAACCACATCGAACACAATAACAACAACCACAACTTTGACCAAAACAACCAACAATAACAACATTGCATAGGTATATTACTTTTACTTCAGTGAGGGTCAATCTAACTGATATAAATAATTTTATTATAGTCGCATTTAATACCGAGAGCTTGCAACTGTTCCTGCATAAATCACCTTTTACATACAACAATGAAAATGTTGAGTTATCTGGTTATGAGCTCATCGAGACCAAAGCTGAGAGAACGGTACCTCAATATCAAGTTATAGGAAGTAAGTTATTTTTTTCTTCTGCATTTGCCACTTCAAGTTTGATTCGGGCTACAAAAGCCGCAGAAATCTCAACCACTGCACTTTTATAGTTTTTTTTGGATATTTGTAGTCTTAGCGCAAGAAACAACAAAGATTAGTTGTTACCCTGTCTCGGAAGTTTGTTAGTTGCATATATTCCGGGACACATTTCTAGCCGTCGCACATATTCTGAGCATGACTATTTCGTGCAATTTTAACACAAAGAAGCAATAGTGCAGCCATTTTGGATAAATACCCGCGTTAATAAACCAAAAGGGATAACAGAACAATCCCTATGGCAGGTAAAATAAATATCCAAGTTTTGGCCAAGCAGCAAAACTAAATACCCACTAAAAATCCAAAATAGGGCTGGTCCGCGAAATTAAATCCCCGCAAAGTAAAAAACATTCACAGGTTTCTTTAACTGCGAAACATTCTCCCTACAAAAATGCATGCCGATAAACCTGTCTTAAAATTCATTGTTTTAGATGGTACTGAATATTATGACAATCTGGTTTATACATTTGTTGTGAAGAGAACGCTTACCTACTACCTTTTTCGAGCTTACGCGCCAACTGTTGTGCTAATGATGTTCAACTTCGGCTCTTACTGGCTTCCACCATCTGCAGTACCAGCCCGTATTACTCTGATTGTGACTACAGTTCTTACAAACGTTGTCATTCTACAAAGTGCGACAGAGCAAACAGTGAAAGTGAAATATGTGACACCCATGCAACTTTTCTTGATTGTGAATATACTGTTTATACTTATCTCTATTATTGAATATGTATTGGTACTTAACATTGATAACGTTGGATGTGAGGTAAGCCAAATTTATATACTTTTCGCTACCACGGTAAAAATCATTTCCATTAGGTTCAGTGCACACTAAATGGTGGAATTGCTAGCTTATCTAGAAACATTGACTGTTAAGTTACTGAGTTACTTTGGTCACACAGATATGGCACAGAAAAATTACGGCACATTTGCATTTGTCAGCAAATTTTAAATACACAAATCATTTTTTGTTTATGCTATATTTGTTTTTGTCAATCCATGTTAAGTTTCATCAACATAGGTTAAGCCATTCGAAATTTATTTGAAGTGGTTTAATCACCGCCCCTCCCTATCCCGCCAAACAGGTAACCAAAAAGATTCAGTATAGGGTTAAGACTACACTATGACACAAACAAGGCAATAATTTTACTTTTGTTTTAGAAAACGAAAAAAGCATTGGACCATGATGACGTCATATTGAATTCATTCGTTTTGGAAACGCAGAATAAAAAAGCATCGAAAGATAAGAGTCATAAAACTGTTCAAACTGAATCAAGGAAGTCCAATAAACCGAAAGGGAGCATACCAAAAAGCAAAATAGACAGTTGTTCTAAAGTTGTATTACCTTCGCTTTATTTTTCTTTTTGTTTCATTTATTTTCTTTACTTCCAAATAACGTAATCACTTTTTAGAATATCCAAAGTGTTATATACTGTTACTGTTTAATGTACAGGACGAATATGTTGTCAGTATAGACGAAGTTTATGATTATGTGAAAACAAAAGGATTAATCATAAAAAATTGTAGAGAAATGTATAGACAAAATATACAGCGGCATACTTTTATCTCACGCGTATGAAATTTATACTTTAATATGTTGTATTGTGCTGCATTGTGCTGTATTATGCTGTATTGTGCTGTATTTTGCTGTATTGTACTGTATTATGCGGATTGTACTGTATTGTGCTGTATTTGTGCTGCATTGTACTGTATTATGCTGATTGTACTGTATGCTGTATTGTGCTGTATTGTACTATATTCTGCTGTATTGTACTGTATTGTGCCGTATTATGCTGTATTGTACTGTATTGTGCTGTATTATGCTGTATTGTACTGTATTGTCCTGTATTATGCTGTATTAAGCCGTATTATATTTGCGGTAGAAGAGTATTAGTAGCATAATAAAAACTTGGAAAAAAAAGCAGGATCGATTTTTTCCTCTATATACAGTGTTGGAAATATCATGTGGAGACTTGCAGTGGTTGACTGTTTTTTTCATCATTAACAACCTGAAGTTAATAACCATCAAAAAGCGTCACTTTACAGATAAGTAGCATGGTGAACGGTATTTAATACGCCCTTTTTGCATTATGTGTAGAACGCAATAGTTTGCAAACCACCTCGGCATATTTCATGGTAATTAAATTTGTCTATAAGTCGCGAAACTTTCTTCCTTTAGGGCAGTCAATGAAAACGCTTGCGTTTCATGATAAAATATTTCTGTTGGTTAGTCGCTGGTCACGCAGTAACAAAACTATATTAACATTTCAACAAAAGAGTTCCCCAGTTGTAAAGTCGCCCGGCTTTCTTGTTAATTCTCAATTAAGCAGAAGCAAGTGAGAATTTAGATGACTTAAAACGAGTCAATTAGACAACGATTTAATCAAAATGAGCATTTTTATTTTTTCTGATTCAACATTGTTTAGATGAATGTAAACTTAAAACAATATCGGACAAAAGCTTTGTCTTTCAAAAAAACAGGCGCTTTTATGGTAATAATCATTGAACGAAAATGTCGAGTTGCTATTACTGCAAAGTAGGATTTCTAATCGCACCATAAAAATCTTACGAGGCACGTAACTCCCTTTTCCTTATTTTCTCCTTTTAGTTAAGGACTTTAACTCAAAATGTGATGATTTTTTGTAGTGAAAAAACTGATTTATAATTTCCAAGGAAATAAACTTTAAATGACTCAAAAACCACCGACTAGTTTGCTTAAATACATAAAAAAACTGTGTAAGTGTAAATCCAACTTTATCAAGTCACGATGATTACTCTTGACTGCTTTACTGCAGGAAAAGATCTTAGTCGTTTAGTTTTGATATACATAGTTTTAAGCCTCAAAATGCTCTGGAATTGTTTTCTTAATTAAAGGGGCATTTCAGAACTTCGTGGTATTGACAAAACCTTAGATATTCTTAACATCCTTCCAAATTTGAAACTTTGAAGCCATATACTATGATAGACCACTATTCGCGTGACGTAGTTGTTTTGATTTCATTTTGAAAACAATGAGCATGCGCGCACTTTTGTGTAGGTAAGAAAGCAGGGTAAAATGGCTATTAATAAAAAGTAAATATTTTTAGGATCATAAGATCCAAGAGGAACTGAAATTAAATTTTAACTATATCTATATTATAATGCCCGTACACTGCGAGAATTGAAAATTACAGGGAAGAAAAAGTGTTGTGTTTCTACTGTTGAAAACAAAGGTCAACAAGTGTTGTGGTACCAAAGATAAACGAAGTTTACAGCATGGATAACTTGTGCAAATTAGGTTAAGATCAATTTAAAATTAATGCGGAAGATTTGTTAAGTTGTGGGCAATGTTTTTGTATCCATACAAATTTAATTATTTGATATTTTGAGCTTGGAATTTAAGATTTTATGTTTATAAAACAAAATTTATGCAAACAAAAAATGCTGTGTGCTATGTAAAACTGAATGCAGAAAATCTCAAAGTTCTCGTTCCATTTTCCACAAGTTATGGCTAGTCTTAGAAAAAAGTGGAGATGTTATTGCCATTGTACATGCGTGCCTGGAAAACCTGTAATGTTGAAGCTGCAGCAAGGTTACAGCTAACGAATCTAGCTTGTACTAGTACTGTTGTTTATAATGCCTGGCTTCCCTATCACAAAGAAGTTGTTCTTGCTACAATGAAGGACTTTTAACAGAGAGCGTTTTAACCAAAGAGGAAAGAAGGTTTCTGGTTGTCACATTGTCACATTGAAAGTATAGATGAGTTGTAAATGTTTATATATCTTCTTTGTTTAGGAGAGCAGACTTTCCATTCTTTAGTTTCAGTCTTTTCTTTTTATTTAATAAATGCTATTGTTGATAATTGTTGTTTATATCTTTGCTTTTGCATGTGTGCGCATGTCCATTGTTCTCGATGCAAAATCAAAACAATACGCCACGCTGAAACTCACCGAATTGACAGTGAAAAGTGTTTATTGACCAAACTTAAATTGGTGGAGTACTATTAAAAGTTTTATTTATATTTAAATATTTAATAGTAAGAATGTTTGATGGAACTTCTTACCTTCTCACACTCTTGTAGTCAGTATATCCCTTCTGAAATATTTGTAAGGATCGCAAGTTCGAATCCTGGCAGGAGTTGTTATATATAGGCCTAGCGTAAAACACAATTTTATCTTTAGTGATGTATTTTATTATACTTGTAGTTTTAAATAACTGTTTTTTTATACGATTTATAGCATGTTCAATATGTATGCTTAACTTGGCAAATCTTTCGTCTTAGAATATTCAGACTTAAGACATTTGTGATGAGACTTCATAACCAGTTTTAAGTGATGGGTCTGGGTGTAAGTAACAGTTGGTTCTCCATAAACAAAATATCTAGAGCAAACTTGGTAACTGTCACATGTATGCAGTCTGATTTATCTTTGTTTACAAGGATCTGCATCTTTAGTTTCTCTTAATGTCTAACACACTAGAACAAAACCAACCTCGTTCCCAGGGCATTTTGCTTTGTTGATGAAGTTGATAACGGCGAAAAGACCACGTCGTAAAAACGGTTGAGGGGCCACAAGACCCTGGGGACGAGGCTGGAGAGAAACAGTATCATTTGTAGCTAGCCACACTCTTTTTTAGCTTTTTCATCGTGAGCATAACAAGATTGAGTCATCTACTTATAAATCCTATCATTGCTGTAATTACATCCATTAAATGCACGTGTAAAACAGGCGAAGCGTTTACAAACTTTTTCTGGCCAAACTAATTAGAGACCAGGCCCGAAACCGCGTTAAGATTTATAAAGGCAAAATGATATGTCTAAATGGTGTATAAACATCAATTTCTAAAAAATTAAATAATTAACTCCTCCACTTATATGAATTTATATGATATTCTTACAAAACATAAATATTTAACCAATCAAGAAACACTGTGGGGGAGTGTTTGTTAGTGAGACAGTTATCTCTTGATTTAAGCTAGAAAAACATTTAAATTAAAAACAGATTTTTCTTAGAATTCTGTATACATGATTGATAACCAAACTCGGTTAAAGCAAATATCAATGAAACATGCCATGTACAAGTTGTGAAGTCTGGAAACTAAGTTGGAGTTTTTAGTAAACAACATTTTCTAGTGTGTGTTGAATAGAACTTTTAAAGTAAGGTCGTTAAAAATATTAAAGTTTTATGTGTGTAAGTTGAATATGTGTGATAATAAAAAAGAAGAGCTCGACTGGTTGGATGTTTCTTTACACTTCTTGTTTACTTCAACAGAAATATCGAAATTCATTAAAGATGAAACTGGTGCGAAAATTCATATTCAAAACAAGCGATTTTATGTTGAGGGAAACACTGAGGAAAGAGAAAAAGCCAAAGATATGATTCTTGCAAAAGTTTATGAGCGCAATGTCGATGTAGAAAACGGAAGTCATAAAAAAGCAAGACACAAGACTTTACGAGAACGGAATGACGACGGTTGCTGGGATGTTGTTAGTTTTCTAGATTCAAAATATTTTGGGGAGCTGATTGGCAAAAATGGCGTTCATATTAAAAAATTAGAGGGAAAGTTTGGCTTACAAATGAGAAAAGATGAACGAAAAAATAAAATTGTAGTAAAAGGGGATGAAAAATCAAAGAATGAAGCAATTATTTGGTTTCAAGATTTTGTTGCGACTAAAGAATTTGAGGAGGGTAAACCTGACGTTAGAAAGAAATTTAATCAGGATGACAATTCGTGGGAAGCTGTAGAGTTTCTGGATTCGAAGTATTTTGGTAAAATAATCGGAAAAGGGGGTCAACATATTAAAGAGTTGCAAAGAAAGTTCAACGTTGAGATGAGAAAAGACGAGCTGAGAAACAAGATCGTTATGAGAGGTAAAAAGGAAGCTAAAGAAACAGCCATGCAGTATTTTCGTGACTTTGTTGCTGGTGCAGAATCTGAAAGAACTTCTGATCCCTTTCTAAGAACAAATGTATCAGGAGATGGACCAAGAAGATTGAATATCTCAGAAGTGTGCGGGGAAGAAGAAGTCATCGATTTTGTTGGTGAAACTTTTTTTGGATCTATTATTGGAATAGGCGGTGCTAACATTAGAAGTTTGGAACGAAAGTATCAAGTTTCCTTGAGAATTGATAATACCGTTAATAAATTACTAGTGAAAGGACAGGAGGACAACAAATCGAAATTGAAAAGTCATTTAAGAAATTACGTCTCAAGGCCGAAAGAATACACAAAAATAAGTCAACTGAGGGAAGTGTTTTTTGTTGGAATGGAAAGCGAAGATAGAGTTAATTTAGATGTCACAGAGAATTGTGATAAACCCTCTCATACAGAGATATGTAGTTTTAAGAACTCCTTGCCTTTAGAAAAGTGTTATGAATACGTTCCAAAGCTGAGAGAAAGTCTTCTAAATGCTCTCTGTATTGCTAAAATGAGTATCGAAGGCGATCAAAATGCTATTTGTGAGGTTAAGATGCACTGGGGAGAAATGCATTATGCAGCAAATCCTGGTTACTATTCCATACGAGATCTTATAGAAAACTCTAATGTTGCCTATGAACCTATTCCTGCACATTCATTGTCCTTTGAAAAGATCGAATGTCAGCCTATTGTTGATCGACTTATTCGATACGATATGTTAATCGAAATGTTAAACCGCCGTGCAAGAATTCGGTATCAAATGTTTTTAAAAGAAGCTAGTCCAGAAACACCAGGAAGTGGAAGTCTTAAATTTGTAACTTGTGAAGAAGCAGGTACTTCTTTAAATATGTTTTCAACTATAAGATGTGGGCCAGGTTATTTCTGCAATCCTGAAACAAAAGTGTGTAGATATGATATTGTGAATCCAAATACAAACCGAACAACACGAGTTAACATTACAACTATCAAGAGAAGCAGAAGCACTGATGAGTTTTTAAAAGAACACTTACACGTCTTGAAAGAATTCTTTGAGGATGTCTACATGACTGACGAAAATACTAAACTATTCCTGCCCAATTTACCAACTAACTACGTTATCACATACTTACGACGCTCAGAGAGAAACACGTACCGATTTTCCGACGGAAACGAATTGCTCTCTTCTACAGAAACGGTGTATATCAATTTGGATAAACAAGACACCCCAACACAACTAAAGGATATATACTTTCGTAATGATATTGTAGAAGGGTTATTAAGCACACCAGATTGGACTGTTGAAGAAGTAGTGGATGCTTTGGAAAAGATGTTGAAATTTAACGACATTATGACGCAATATTTGTGTTGACGAAGTTGGAAATTAAAAAAAAATTATTTAAATCCGTTAGCCCTTCTACCAAGAAGTGTTAGCTGTATTTTAACCTAGGCATAACTTCATTATGGCTAGCATTTGATTATATTTTCTAGAGCTTTCCACCAATTTTTTACTTAACAGGTGTATTTTGTAAAAAATTCTTACTTCAGCAAATTATAGCCTCTGATGATACGACGCAAAAACCTTGTCTTGGTAAGTGCATAGGGATAAAACAACTATGTTGTGTTTCTGTGATTGTTCTATATATGCTAACTAGTCGTAGGCCCTTGTATGTAAGGATCACATTTTTTTATTCTGCATATGACCTCATTACTTGTATTGATCTCTTAATTTTCCAAATTATTTTTTCACATATATGTTTTTGTTGAGCTGTTCTATCATTGTGAAAAGTTTGAACTCGTAAGCAGTTTAAATTTATAACTAATAAACCTCAAGATACGGATCCTTTATTTTTCTTTAATTACTTGTGCAGTTCCTGATACCTGTATAATGTCTGCTAAGGTACACCCCATGGAGTGGCAACCATATGCCTTACAAACAACACAAAGTCAGTTATTGGGATAAGTCAGATTCGTACTGACTTTATCTTCTAGAAAGGAGAGTTCCTTCTTAAATATCCCGACTGGAATTGGAATGAAAACTGGCCCTTGGCAAATCAAACATTTAACCTTATGGAAGCGTCTCCTTCCAAGATGTCCAGGGGGATGTCCCACTGCAAATGGTGGGAAGCGTCGCTATTGCTACGTGTTGCGTCTTTATTATTTAAAGTTGTTCTTATTAATTCGTGTTGGAGCTGTTTTTGAAAAGCTTATTAATTGGATCATTGAGTTATATGATATTAAGACTATGAAGTTATTATTTATATGTATTAATGTACGAAATACCTTCATTGAGCAGATACCCTCGGTACTTAATTTGTTTTCTGCTATAGCAAAAAACATGACAGGACTGAACCTCTAAAATAGACACAGGGAAATTAACCAAAGTTAAAGTTCAGAACTTTTCTATAAAAAGGTTTCTTTAATCAGCCAAGCATTATTACCTACTTTTTTGAACAACAAAAAATGTTGAAACAGACTTTAGTAAGTTTTCCTAATTTGCGAAATTTTTTTCTTCCACTTTTTTATACAATCTGTAAAAAAATAATTTTTACAGTTGGATTGCAGCCTTTAAGTAGTGTGTATTCTAGTACATATTTCTTCAGACTAAAATTATCTGTCGATAAAATTTTTGTCACCTTCATGAAATTTAACTTAAGATTGGCCTACGTTAAGAGGGCAAGGGTAAAAAGAAAACCTAAATATATTTATATATATTTATTTTTTACTTTTACAGATAATAATAACATGCTAGCTAAAAAAATATCCTAATCTAATTATTGTATAAATTTCTAATATTTCTAATAAAGTTTTTTAATCTTCCTTATTTTTGTCTCATGGTGAATTTGCTGTTTTCTGATTCACTACTTCACTTTTGGTGTTACTTTCTTCTTTTCCCTCTTCCATGTTACGTTCAACTTTGTTTTGTCGATTGCTTTTGTGCTTGGACATGTTTTTAGCTAAGTGTGCACGGATAAAATTTACTTTATTATCCTTTGTGTACTTGAAAACAGTTTTCAAATCAAAGTGTTGCAAATATTTATTCAAAGTATTAACACTCAGGCACTTAATTTTCCCGCGTACAAATAAATCCATCCAATCAAAGTCCTGAAATTCTTTTTGATTTTCAATAAATAGCTCTTTCTTGCGTTTTTCGTCGCGTTTCTTTCTTTTTTGTTCCAAAATTTTCAAGTGATCTATATACTGCATTACTAGATGTTTATCGCAAAAATTAGTTTCGCAAAATTTATCCACTTTGCTTTCTGAGTTTAACTCTCCTTTGCTAAACAAACTTTTGATTAACTTTCGTGGTTGGTAGTCGTGAATTTTCTGTCGCTTATCCATTTCATCATTGAAGCTCTCCGTGAATTGTTTTGTGCCAAGAATCGCCAAAGGCACCGTGTCATAAAAATTTGGATATCCTCTCCATCCCTGGTTCAATGGATAATGAGCTCTGTCCTTAAAATAAATGTTTCCATCTCCATAAAAGTTTTCATGCTTTCCGATAAATTCATAGTTGTTCTTCCCGTTGACCGATTCTGTTCTTTTATAATTTGCAGGATCTATCTTCGAACTGCTATAATTCGTATGATGTACTTCTCCACTGTTATTTAATCTATCATATCCTGAGCGACACGGAAATGTGGAGAATGGATTCCATTGATCATTTGCGACAGGATATCTTAAATGCTCCATATTGTGTAAATAATATGAATTTAAAAATACAAAGAAAAAATGCCGACCTAATCTTTTAAAAATCACTATGGTTGTGAACTGAATTAAGTGATATTTTGTGTGAATATCTTTCTACTTGAAAGTTCTTTTTTAAGACATGGTGATTATTGAAATCTTAGTCATGCGGAACTAACATTTTTTAGGAAATTTATAGCTTCGAAACTGTCATCAAAAGTATTACTTCAGATTATCAGAATTGGGTGTTTCATTATCATATGGTCCAATTTCAGATGTTGGTGGATTTGGAATTTTATTGATATATATGTATCAACTTTTTTTAAGAAAAAATCAGTATTTTTACTATTTTAACTGTTTTTTTTAATTTTTTTTAACTATTATTAGCAATTATTTATTTATTTTTTTGTAACTTTTCTCGAATACTGCATTTTTGCTCATTGAAAATAGAATATTTCGTTCTATTTCGAAGTCAAATTTATACTATATGTAGAGTTAGTGATCACAAAACACAAATTTCCGTGTCACTTTCGGCATGATTTTTAAAGCTGTTTTTTTTTTCTAACATGATTTTAGCATGCGCCTTTAAGCATATTTATACTCAGTTATGAAATTTTTAAAGCTTATCATATTACCCAGCCTTAGTAAGTCCTTCTTATATCCTTATATTGCGTTATAAGTACTTTATTAAACACTGTTCTTTTCTCCGTTATACATAATAAGATTCATTAACACTACTATACTGTCTGAATTTGCCTTGTGTAATTACACCTTTATTTTTCTTGTTGTTCTTTAAAAAGTACAAACGGAACCATTTCATTTTATTCGATAACGTAACGTTTAAGGTTGTAATTTATTTCTTCCGTAAGCATGACGTAAGCATACTCTGCATAATTTTGTCTTTCGCATAAGCATATCCCAGCCTAATTCTCACTTTCTTATAAAAAACATATCCTTATGAAATTAAATTGGTTTCGTAGTTCATTCGTCCACTCAAGTCGCGCATTTTAAAATCGTGCAAAACACATTCAAAGCAAGGCAGAAATTCTAAATATTTAAGGGCTTTTAGGCTTTATTATTACAGGTCAACACTGGACAAGAACAAAACGAACAAGACAAGTCTGAACATACAATTACTACTATCGTGCTATAACTGGAGTTATGCTCTCCATTTTTTTTTTTTAAATAGTGTTCCCTGCAAGTATATCAAATATTTCCTTTTGTTCTCCAATGATGCTCATCTTGTTATATGATAGTTCTATTTCATTTTCTCTTTAGAAATATGTAAACCAATCCCCAAATTATACTCTGGTTTTGTTTTCATTAATGTTAGCTGAATACTTTCTATGAGTTTGTTTTTTAGAGTTTATTAAGGTTAAAAAATTCTCTTTCATCTCACGGGCACAAAGTTTGAAATAAAATAGCTTATTTCTTTAAACAAATACAGTTTTAAAATACACAGACACAACGATAAGTATCTAGGGTCAAAACACCTGAAGAACATATTCGACCACCTTTGTATGAGCCTCAAATACGTGTGGTGTCAACTAACCTAGCGACCTAGTCTATTGAACGTCTGTCTCCATTAAACGCCCCCGCCAATAAAATACCGAAAAGTTAAAAAACCACCCTTTTGCAAACGTTCTTCTCTTATAACCTCTTGTTTTCAGTCAAAAAGGGCATTTTCTAGAGTTTTTCTCATTCAAGCAATATAAAGTGAAGTAATGACAAGGATTGATCTTCAAGGCTTTCTATTTGTTTCAGATAGTAAAATTACAGAAGTGAGGACACTGATTTGTTTTGAATTTATTTGTCATGAATTTATAATGAAAATATAGATCAAAACATATTATCCGAATTTTTAAAACCTTTTTATCCTCCAGACTCTATTTAATGCCTGTCGCCAATACCATCCTCCTTAACCCTAACAAAGTGACGGTCGCTCCTTCACAGGCGCGGATTTAGGATTTTTTTGACGACTTGTCAGGGCAATTAAAAAAAAACTGGCGGATTAGAGGGCGTTTTGACCCCCGCCCAACTAGGCCACCACTCTTTAACGCCCTCCAATGGTCAAAACAACTTAAAACCCTGATCGAGTCGCAGTTAAACCGCTTAACTTCTCATTTTTACTACAAGTCACGTGAATTGTATTTTTTGTTTAACAACAATTACAACCATCAATTTTTCTTTGTAACTTAAATGTTACATAAAGCAGAATTGCGTTACTCTGATACCACTGTACTCAAGTTTTGTCGTTGCAGCTAAAAAATAAAAACACATTTCTGAATGTTGGAAGCATTTAAGCCGTTTTCTGTACAAAAATGCAAAATCAAAGATTGAAAATAATGGCATTGTTTATGAAATTTATCACGGTTAATTCCTCTTCTACATTGTTTTAAAAACCAATCAGCTTGATTTAATGAGGATTTAAACCAATCAAAATATTTTAAAATCATACCTTTTAATCGCCATGTGAGGCGAAGTAAGCTTTATTTATAAAATAAAGTCAATTTTAATATAAAAAATAAAAAAATCACTAAAAACCTAAAATAAAGCTAACAAAAAGAAATAATTTTCGGTATGGAATAAAAAAAAAATTACAGATAAAAATTTAAGCTCTGTTTAAAATGTCAAAATTTTACAAATTTTTGTTAACGAAATGTAAGAAATTTTATGGACAGTAATTCTAAAGAAAAGCGCTTAAAATTAGGTAAACAAAAAATGCAGAAATCTGAAATTACATATAGCTAAATTCGCCAAAGAATTGACAGAATATTGCTCTTTTCGATTCAATATAATCTGTTTATATATTTTTTCATTATCTCTCACATAACTATTATCCAACTTACGATGTAAAAATACAATATAAAAATATATCAAGTTTAAATGTTTGCTAAGGCGATTAACAAGCTTCACAAAGATTACGCTACTCTTTAATGGAGCCAACCAAAGCCGCCTTATTTTGAAACCCACGCGATTCTCACCTACATGTCAGTTCTGGATCGTTCTGCCGTACAGTTTGCATTTTACACCAGTTGCCTACACCAGTGAAATATACCAGAGAAAGTGTTGCCCAGCCAAATGAGCAGCTTACTATGGCAAGCATCTGTCAGGACCATAGAACGTAAAAACATTGCCATGGTAAACCTTATAACATAAGTCATAAAACTTTTTTTTTCAAGGTACTCATATAAGACGACCCATCTTCTCTTAGGTTAAATGATGACACTTTTGTTGAAACTTGCTGGTATTTTAACCAAATCTGTTTATTTCCATGCTGATTTTAGTTAAATCAATGCATAATGTGACTTATTATTAACAAACTATAATATCAAATAAAAACACAACAACTATATATGGAAAAGCATAAGAAACAGTTTATTGCAAACAAATCTAAGATGAAGATCAGGAGTATTGTGTAAATGAAAAAAACTTTTTTGTTGATACTGTCAAGAGTCCCTGCCAGCATGGTGACATCACACAATTATGCATTTCATTATCCATTTTAACATTTTGAAATAATCATTACCCCAAATACGAAATTAAGACAAAATTGTTCACATCTATTAAAGACTAGCTCATACCTGTGGAAGAATCCACTCAATGTCTCATTAAATCGATGTAAGGGATACCAAACAAAACGTACAACACAGTAATTTGAATTTTCAAAGCTCACATTTCAATCCCGACCCTGGGCCTTTTGTCTCTTTTATAACGGGATGGCAAGACGGGAAAAAAGCACTAGGGTCGAGGTTGGTCACAATCTGCATATTTCATAAGCAGATTGTTTATAACCGCTAAAACAAAACTTCAAGAATAAATTAAAAAATAAAAATGGAAAATGTCTAAAAAATCAAAGGTGTTCAACAACCGTTACTTAAAAAGCGAAATACCGTAAACTATATACTTGCTTTGCCCTTCCAGAAGTACACCAGGGAAAAAAGGATACTAAACAATTAAATAAAATCCAACATTTTTCGTTAAGTCATGCGAGATCAATTATTTAGTCTATATTGCATAACGCATTACTTCTACAGTTATACTCAAAATATAAGAAATTAATAGTTGACACCACATAAAAGAGAAATATAACAAACTTGAATCATATGGTATATTTATATATCTACTAAAAATATTTTAATCCGAATTTGGCCAAAAAGGTCACGGAAAATTAATCCTCGCAAAAATTAATACACTTAAGGTACATAATTCTATACATTTTTTGACCAGCGTTTGAAGATCTATACGATAAAGGCAACAGGTGTAAAAACAAACGAAAAAAATTGTGGTTTGACCATTCATCAGTCATTGATCATATAAATTTTCTTGATCAGCGCTTTAAGCTCTACACAATAGAGGCAACATGAAAACAAGTTCAAAATTTTTATTGTGGATAGGTTGCTGACGCCTCAGTGGATTTTCCATGGCCTTTATCGACTAGTAATAATAATAATAATAACAATAATAATAATAATAATAATAATAATAATAATAATTAATAATAATAATAATAATAATAATAATAATAATAATAATAATAATAATAATAATAATAATAATAATAATAATAATAATAATAATAATAATAATAATAATAATAATAATAATAATAATAATAATAATAATAATAATAATAATAATAATAATAATAATAATAATAATAATAATAATAGTAAAAATTATGATTTGGTAGTATAATTTCCCTATGAATTTTTATTTTGCAATATTTTACAATATGCTAACAATACTAAGTTAGCCTAAATGAAGATGATTTGAACAATAATAATAACAAAAAGATAGAACATGTCACGCACATTATCACATATCAATTGAAAACTTTATATCGGGACTTTAATAATAACAATAATAATGCTAAAAAAACTTTATACAGCATTTATAACACGAAGAGGATGCTGACTCGCTGAAAGCACCATATATGTGAGGGCGGTCCTTTCAAGGTTTTCGTCTGTAACTGCCCGGAAAAGCCTGGGCCTGTCCGAAACCATCCAAAATGCAATGTGCGGGCTCATTGTTGTCATTTAAATTTTGTTGAGCGGAAGAAAGGTGCTATTTTGTCATTGTACACTCAGTTTATTACTTGTGGGATTTTATAACAGCTATTTATGGAATAAATGATATAAAAAAACAGTTCTTTTCAGAACTCTTCCTCTACCACTGCACCGCTAATAAATATGTACATGGTAATAAAAGTTTTTTTAAAACGCCAAAAGTTGTCCGACAGCCCCCATGTTTTTTTTGGCGTTTCCAGCGAGACAGAACCCTCATATAACATGCAAAAACTACAATAAATAGTTTTAAAATTATTAAACTAAAATTGCATTGTTTTTGTCATTAGTAGCTAGATATCAGGGCTCACTTTGTAACGTACCCCTCTGGTTGCTAAGGAACGTTTGCCAGCTTTATGTTTGAATGGTTGCAGCATGGCACTTTTTTTATAAAATACATTTCCATCTATGTCATCAGAAATTTCATTTTGTTCTTCCGACACACACATTCTTTTTCTAGAAGAGTGTGAAACACTTGTTTCCCATGATTTTTGTTTTATTTTAGATATCGTGGTAGCTCTTGAAACATCTTTACCTTTATTCATGGTGTCCTTTTTATCCTTAAGTTTTTGCAATTGGGAAAGCACTGGTCGCTGTGTGGTATCTGACATATCTGGTTTAAATGATAATCCTTCCATGTATAAATTTTTATGAGTATTCATTATATCTTCAAATGCATCTGGAAACTCTAAATTAGAATAAAATATCATTTTCGATAAGCATTTTTGTTCTTCTTTCTCTGACTCATCAAGGACCTTTTGCCTAACTTCATTATACTCAAGTTGCAAATTTTTTAGTGTGTCTATGGTATCGCTGTTTTTAACAAAATTGTTTATATATTTGTCTGCTTCATAGGTGTGACGCAGCGTGTTCATTCCTTCAACTCCAAGCATAAACTCGTTACGTCCAAACATAATTTGCTTAGGTAAAGCTGTATATATAAAAGCATGATGATCTCTTAGGTACTGAATAATATATGCTACATCTAAATGTTGGTGTTCCACTACAATACCTAAGAAATCCATTAAATCTTTCCACATTGTGGGTGTCATTCTAATTTTCACTTTAGGAACACAAAGTTGTTTTAAATAAACAGTGTAAAACATGTAAACTGTTGCAACTCTGTATAAAAAAGTTGATTCTTCTGACAGAAATTCACTGGCAACTCTAAACGCACGTTCAACAATTCTCATTTTAGCTGACGATGTATTTCTATAATTAGCAGCAAATATAGACGTAAAATTTAAAGCTTTCCATTCAGCAGCAAAATCTTCAAATCTCACACTTTGTTTGTCATAAAACTGTGAAAATAATATCTTTACATCATGCTTTAATGCTTCATACTCTGTACTCAGCTGAAATGCCATTATGTCAAAAATGTTAATGTGATTTAATCTTAATATAACATCTAAACGAAATATGTAGCTATATATATATATATATATACACGTTTTAATTTGAAAAAATACAAAAAAAATCATTAAACACCATCAAACTTCAAAACCGCGATTTTCAAAAAATTATACTCCAGCTCAGTGTATTTACTTAAAGCGAATCCACTGACTTTGAAAAACAACATTTTTTCTACCTCAGTGTATATTTTACAAACCACGGAACAAAAACTCAAGAAACCATATGGTGTTCTGAGTTTTTCTCAACAAAAACACATCTTGGTGTTTTAAAAACTGAATGGCTGAGTTCTAATAAGATGCCTTCGAAGCAAGATAATGGAAAAGGATTTCTGTTCAGACAATATGTTAGAGGTCGTGAGAAGGTGTTGAGAGTGACAGGGGCAGCGCCACTAGAGGGGCTGGGGGGCTTCAGCCCCCCCCCCCCTCCCACTTTTTTGCTAAGTAATAATTTTTTATTTTTTGCCAATAAGTGTCTCTATCACTGCATGAAAATTGATGTTATCCAACCAGATTATCTGCAGGCTATCTCGCTAAATAGACGTTTTACGTGTTTTAAGGACTCTAAATTCGTTGGCTTCCAGGGCCTTTGTTCCTGAACCCCACCAGGGGGTGTACAGCGCCCCCTGGAACACATCTGTTTCGGCAACTCGCTTCGCTCGTTGATTGTCACTAAAATCTCAAAATCTACTATTTTGCCTAAGAGTGAACAAGAACCAGCAGGTAGTAGTTAGCTAGAATTATATCATTGAAATTAACATTTATAACTTGAAAGCTGTGTGTCTATAGCTAGCTAGCTTCCTACAAAGCGTGCCACCAATACCAGGAATAGACTTGGTTAGCTATAGCTAGCTATATGAGCAAGTTGGGTATACCGTAATGAACCGAACAAGCGCCCTGGGCGCTTATTAAATTTTTGTTTTTTTGTTTTTTTGCATGGGCGCTTAATAATTAAGGGGGCGCCTAAAAAATGCTGGGCACTAATAAATTTTTCCTAATTTTGTACAAATTAAAGACAACGGTAATTCTCATTTTTTTTTTCTGAAAAATAAAACATAGAAAGAAAAGATGCTCAAAACATAAAATATGTGTTTTTTTATTCTTATTATATATAAGAAAGTAAAATTTTTAAAAAAGCGCCCAGTTTCTCAAAGTACTTTTTGATTAGGCGCCCCCTTTTATCAGGTAGGCCCTTATTCGAGGGGGGCGCCTAAAAAGCTCTCGCCGCTTAATGGGATCATTACGGTACAGTTAGCTAGCTTTTCTTAACACTCCCATAAATTTCTTTTTGCTTGATTTACATTCATAAGAGAGTAGCACTATGATTAAATAGACATGTTATTCTCAGGCAAATATGACTCAGGCAGTTAACCATCTGGAATAAGATTATTTTATGTATATGTTGCTTGTCAGCAAAATAATTAAAATTTTAATAATAGAGGTCCTTGCAGCTTTGATGTTGGATTTGTTTTTCCATCTGTAATTAATTTCCGGTAATCATGATGGTAGCTATAGCAGTTGTATCAGCACACCCCAGAGCACAATTGGCTAAACTTTAGAATACACCATCACAAAAATTAAAATGCATAAAAAATATTAGCTAACAACCACATAACAATCAACCAACGAGCCAAGAGTAAGAACATCAATTGTACCCCGGCTACAGTTTCGTTCTCATCCATTATACTTTCTTTGGCACTAAGAAGTAATAATCCTTGTTGCCTAATGTTGTTTTATTGGCTTGTTAGCTATGTTCGATATAGGTTAGTTAAATTAGTTAGTTAAAACTGTGATGGTCTTCTAGTTTGTTGGTTATACACTCGCACCTTGTGTGGGAGATCGAGGTTCTATTTCCCCGGGGCGATTTAATATGGGCAATTAAATGTTAGCATAGCCCCGGGTTGACTCCAGCCATGTGAGGGAAATGCAGGAGATGGAACACTGTGTGGGTCGTTGGATATTGCGAGGAGTTGTCTGGTAGGGCGCAGATCCTAATTGGGTCTGTGTAGTGAGTTTAGTCATGTATAATGTGCACATCTCTAAGCATTTGTAAATTTTTACACTAAGTACAACTGCCTCTATAGAAGTCAAACTTTTGATGTTCTGTAAACAAGTGACCATGCAAATCTACGGCGGTAAAGCTGTTTCATGCCACATGCCACTCATTTTTCTAAAAAGTTCCTTTTTTTTAAAAAAAATTTGATAATCTTAACATGAATCTGAGAAAACGAAGAGGTGCTTTTTGAACCATTCTTGGCCTAAAAATGGCATTATGGACTCTAAAATAAAAACATTTGTTGCGACCCTGCGCAAACAAACTTCAGCAGTCAGAAAAAAAGGTGGAGAGAAGTGAGACAAAAAATTATGATCAAATTATGTTTCTGCTTTGAAAAATTACTTCTATTTGGACGTGTGTCAATATCGCTTCCGTCAAGGTATTTCCTGCAATGGGCCCATAAATGGATGGGGTTATGCATAGTAAATTTTAGTGGATGAAATAAATAATTGGCTTAAAGGGAGGTGCTTATGTTCGGGTTGGGCTTCTGTTCGGAGGTTTAACCAATAAATGTTAGATATGTCCAATAAACAATAAAATACAAGCGTGTTTTGACAATTTTCTTTCTACTAGCTTTCGGCCGTATACTCAACCATGATCAAGTATTCAGAAAATTACAATTCTGTTCTCTATATAGACAAGTTTCAAGACCATTATGAAAAAATATGTCAAAACACGCTTGCATTTAACTAAACAATATTTTAGGTGATAATTGGAAAAATCAGTAAATGTTGAACGCTTTAAGTCTTTATTTTTGTATCCGCATGCGCTGCTTTCTGGTTATGAAATTGTGTTGCGTAGTTATATTTTGGTAAGTTAAGCCATTACATCAGTAAATTACAACCTAGGTTTTGTTTAAGAACCTGGGTTTTCAACGAGAACCCGGGTTTTTATAGTTGGAAACCCGTGTTTCCATATTGAAAACACTGGGTATGCATTTAAACCAAAGCTTTTATTTAATTCCCAGGTTTTTATAAATACTTACACCAGCACAACTGGTGTAAATAGTGAGACCGGCATTGACACTCAAAAAAATATTTTGCAGAACAAAGAACGGCGATTTGTATTATCTAATAGAAACAAGACTGCCGAACCCGGGCGCGGAGAGTGTGGGGAGTCTAAAAGCCGGGTTTTATCCTGCTTTGTTCTAGATTTGGGCGTAAAAAAAAAAAGCCTTACAGGGGCTGACACCTTATCTTTCTGGAGATAAGTTTTTAGGGGGCTGGGGAATAGTGTGGCTTGTTTACACCAGTACACTATAGGTAAATCCGTTTCTGCTTCATAACTTTCGATAGGCTAGTCAATTGAATCAAACTTAGTACACTTATAGTACGTCATAAAAGAAAGAAAATAGCGGCAATAAACGTCTGCTTATGCCAGCACTTTTATGTGACGTTATCGTAGTGTAATTTAACCTTAACAACGTTAAGGTTAAATTACACGGCAAGTTTAATTATAGTTTTGGCTATTTTACTAAATCTTTCGCGCAGAACCTCCACTAACTATAAAATCCCATTTGAATTGTTTATATTCAAGAAACATAAAAACATGCGCTTGGATAATCAATTAACCTCAAAAGCTCTAAGACATCATATTTAGTTACACCAGAAAGTATTTTGACCAGGTGATCATTACGAATTGTTAGAGCGCAGAATATTCCAATAGAATATCACAATTCAAATTTAAAGCCACAAGATCAGATTTTAGCAAATAATTTTTTTGAAGAGTATGTTTTGTTACGTCGCCCAAAAAGTGCTGACAACAACTAAAATTAAGATAGACCTGTTTCTCTTAATTTCTTATAAAAACGGTTAAATCTGATCGTTTAATAAGAGTTTAAGCAGAATTTTTTATGATTACACATTGTCAGATGAATTGTATAAATGATATAATTGTGACACAATCTTGGTATATTTCTTACTTTTCGTAGAGTTTTACGTATCGATTGTTGTCAGAACTACCTCTAAAATTTCTGAGATATTTTTACAATCAGTGTTTCTATAACAACAGTTGTCTGCTTGTGCATCACAACCAACCAAAGTAACGATGTCCTTAACATTACTAGCCACGGAGGAGCACATTGTACTCCCCGCCCCTTCTTTTTTTACCGGTACTTTTTACTGTCTGACATTTTATGACTTTTTGTGAAATTTCATACTGGATAAACACATTAAAGAAAATATATTGCCGGCTTATATTTTTAGCTGTGACCACTTTGTCGACAGCCGTTGACTTTTTCAAAATTTGAATGCACTTACGGTTCTGGAGCTTAAGGTCTAGAATAATATTGTTTTCATATCAATTTCATTTGACATTATTGATTATTTTATCGCCACAAGGTCTCAAAGACAATATTTCTGCTTAGTATGTAGGATAAAGGGTCATTTTTTGTCTGACTCAATCTTGAATTTAATTTTTCATATGTATTCATGTTGTGGTATGGTTATAATATCTGTTCATTGACTTCACTTACTAATACAATAAATTTCATTTTTTTGCATAGTAACTAATACATAACAATATATCAAAAAGAAAAATTACTGCCGACCAAGCCGTGGAAAATATTTTACGGTTTGTGGAAAATGACGGTGAAGAAGTTGACGACATTGATGACCTTGGAGAACTGTGTGATGAAGATGACATTGAAGCTGCAGCTGCTGAAGGTGACAGTGATACTGGCAGTGGTGCTCAAAATGCTAATGCTGCAGATGATGAACCTGAATAGGACCGCGATGACCAAAGACCACCTCCGAAGCTTCTTACTCGTGTGCGCTTGGTAAATTCCATTGAAAAATCTGTAGATCCAAACTGCTATGACAAATTGGCTTAATTGATGATAAAAAAAAGATAAAAAAAGCTGAAGTTCTAACTGGCTATTTGGGTCCAAAGACGAATCCAAAAACAGAGAAGATCTTTTGGACTAATTCAACTCCAAAATCTAAAGTGGACCGATCTTGTGACGTGCTGTCAGTACCTGCTTCGGTGAAACTTACCGTCTGCATCTGAAATTGTTTCTATTGCTGATGCCTTTAACCTTCTGTTTCCAATTGAGGTGGTGGAGCTTGTTGTCAAACATACAACATTAAAATTGAGTTTGTGAAGAATAACTCACCTGACCACCTGTGCACGTTCAAGTACGACTACTTGTGTTCGAGCGTTTACCCATCGTGAGTTCTATGCATTCATTGGCTTACGTTATGCTCCTCGGGCAATCCATGTATAAAGTTAAAACGCTGTTCTCTAAAACTGCAGGTAATGCTATTATTAGTGCAACAATGTCAAACCACTGTTTCAGTTTTTTGCTTTCCGTATTATCCTTTGACGACGCCGACACACGCAATGATCAATGAAAGTCAGATCAGTTTGCTGTTGCACTGGGACTAACCATTTTGTTCAAACAAACGACAAAAGGTGTGCTTGTACCCTCTGTGTTTCTTTCTATTGATGAAAAACTTTATGCCACAAGGTATCAAATTGTTTTCAGGCAATTCAATCCAAAAAAACCTGCCGAATATGGGTTGTTGCACAAATCATTGAATGACGCGACCATCCTGTTTACGTATCAAGTCTTGGCGTATGCTGGTAAACCCAAAAATAGGGATGCGCTCTACTATCTTAAAAGCACTGAGGATTATGTGAAATCCTTGTAGATTCTATGCCAATAAGAAGCACCAATAGATGAAACATCTTAATGGATCGTTTGTATACATCCATTTCGACAGCGAGATGGCTTTTATCCAAAGATATAACCACAGTCAGCACGCTTCAGTCTAACCGCCTTGGATTGGTGGATGAGATGAAAAAACCCAAAAGAAAGACAGGAGTTCCAAAGCACAATTCACTGGGAGAAAGAAAAGGGTGACTTGGCATTGTGCACTTACACTACAAAGTCTAAATCCAAAGGAAAAATTGCTTTGGTTGTATCTACTTTACTGGGCATAACAAATGATGACAACAAACGTAAGTCTGCAATCATAAAACTTTATGATTTTACCAAAGGTGATACTGTTGTAATGGATATAAAGATGGCTAGATATTCTTCAAAAGCCTTGACCCGCCGTTGGACGATGGTTCATTTTAATTTCATTCTTGATACAATTCTTTGTAACACTTTGTCGCAATTTCGATAAAGCATGGAAAGGATTTAAAAAACCTTGATTCGTTTAAAGTTTCTTGGGATCTTGTGTCGATGCGATGCTCAATTTGTTTGGAAAATATCACCGTTCCGGGCTATAAAGATAATAGAAGAAACCTTAGTATGTTAAAATCCCAATGCAAAGAGTGTGGAAATGTGGTCTGTAATGCTCACTTAAAGTTGATTTGTCAAAAACATTTGTATTAAATCGATTGTTGCTGCTGCTACAGACGTTTCGCAGACTTGCGCCCTGCATTTTGTGTCGCTTTTATTTTGATTATATTTTAGTATAAAAGTTCATATTTTTGTTCACAATTTTTACTGGCATAATAGATTTCTTTTAACTCTCAATAACTATAAATAACTACATGTGAAGCAGAAAAATAACTTTAGGTTTTGGCATTGTCGAAAAGCATATTTTGCCTGTTTTTCGCATAAAATTGGAATAATTATAAGTGACGTCACCACATGAAGAGTTAAATTTTAATTATTCCTTACATAATAACAACTGTTCCAAATTTTATGTAAAAATACCAATTCCATAAAAAGTTATGAGTATTTATGTAAAAAAATGGAAAAGGCGGGTTCTACGCGTTATTTTATAATTATGCTAAATTTGAACTCCTGCTAAGATTTTTAAGTGTAATTAACTCATATTCCTTAATAATGTCTCATTGCATATCATATTTAGATGGAAAAAATGAAAACAGAACCAAAATATACCTTTCCTAACTATCTCAGTATCAAATTTTGTAAACTACCCATTTTTACCCAAATTTCATCAAATACCAACATATTTCGTGACGTCATTGCATGACAACATAAAATTTTGAATTTTTTTTAAATACTTAATCAGGATAAAACAAGGTAACTCTGATCCAAATTTGACATTAAAATCACAATCTTATCAAATTTTCTGCCCCCCTCCGGGGTCTGTAAAGAGACACAAGGCCCGGGCTAGTAGGGTTAAGTATATATATGACGTGGAATATCTAATGCCTGGAGTATATAAGACAGGTGAATCCGCAGATTTTACCACTAGTAACATCAACTGTTTTATTATTTCGAGACACAAAAGATTTTTGACCGAAACAGCCAATATGTGATATATTTTTTACGATTGGCGTTGCTTTCTCCATGGGCTAACGATTAGTCTTAAAATATAAAATATAAAAAAATATCGTCTAAAAAGAGGAATTCTTAGGAAACTCGAGAGAGGTACAAGATAATGAAGATGCTGGCTTACACTCTTTTTTAATGCAATTATGTTTTAAGCTTCGTTTCGACTATGAGGTTACAGGCAATACAATGACACCCATAATCCTTTTCTTGCTGATATGTTCGGAATAAAAAGACTAAAAAAAATCCGAATATATGAATATCTTCTTAAAACTTAAAAACAAGAATTTTTTGTTTAATATTCACGGCGGGTAAAAACGGTCCAAGAAATGCTTATCAAAAGCGTCCGCGTTTTTCGGCCCGTAGGTTTTTAAAAACGGTCGAGGACCGTAAGTATTATATCTTTGGTACATGGTACCATACTTTTATCTGGTATGTGTTTTAAACGTGTCTGATGGTTTTACGAGCGCTAGAATTTGAAAGTCGAATAAATTTTCTTTCGATCGAATATAAACATGCTTATGTTGAACATCGTGGAATGTCTTTTTAGCTGTCTTGAAATAGTGCCTCTTTCAATTTTACCCTTCCAGTAACAAACTTTGTTGGGTATAGAATAGTATTAAATGGTATTATTTTTCTATTTGAAGGCATTAAAACGCAAGTTGTAAGACGAATCTTCAATTCTGTTGTTTTACATTTTTTAATTTTGAAGTTTTTTTGGTAAATAAAAGCAACGGAAGTATGGGAAAATTGTAGTAAGCTACGTATGGCAGTCTCAGGAATTAAGAAATGGCGGCCATTTTTAAATTGTTTCTTTTTTATTATATTCTGTAAACTAAGGTGTGTTAATGGTCTATCTGGCTATGTCCTATGAGTATAAGTATATTTTAGGTCTCATATAGCCGACTTCTCAATTTTTCACAATATATACAAGAAACCCATCCATATAAAAAAAATTAAAACTTGTCTTTAAAGCTAGCTAGCTAGCTAAATATTTTGTGGATGTGTTGTCCCATTGTATAGCTATAGCTAGCTATGCTTTATTCTGACTAAATTTTCTCATGTATTAATTTTTTCGCAAGTTTTCATTCATCCACAAGTAACAAGGAAAAATTTAGGGTTTTTAGGCAAAATAGATGCGTTAAACCGTAGCTAGCTAGAGTTCTGTGTATAGATGAGCGAATGTTTACAAAGTTCTGTATATGTACGCGCATTCTTACAGGCAATAAAAGAAGGACCACATAAGAAAAACTATTTCCACTAATTTACATATTTAAGGAATAAACGATCTAAAAGGAGCTGGAATTGGAATACCGTTTTTTTTAATTAAGAAAAGAAAAATGTTTTTTCCCTATAAATAACGAACTTGTGTTTATATATATATACGTTTATTCTTATTTTTTTTAAAACATTCCAAGACATAAAAATTCATTTCTTTGTGTCATTCGCCAAAATAAATTCCGTTAAAATAAACATTTTTTTGTATTCGCCAAATTAAATCCTCGCCAAATTTTATAAAATTTATCATTCGCAAAATTAAATCCCCGCCAAGTATTCCATTTTGGTCATTCACCATTAAATACTCTCCAAAATTTATCCACTTAAGATAGTAAATAAAAATATCCTCTCTTTTTCATCTTCTTTTTCTAAAATGACAGATAATAACTTTTCTTTTCTATATATATATATAATATATATATTTATAATTACCTATGTTTTTAGATCATGTATAATGATGTCAGATTTAATTGATTCATATGCAGAGTTGGACGAAAAAAATATCCTCGTCATCAATTTAATAAAGTTTCACTTCGATACAATTTTAACATCTCTTAATCGAAAAATTCAAGCAAAACAAACTTTGTATAATCCCTTCAAAGTTGTCATTAATGAACGTGTCCATTCCGAAATATTTTTAGCTGTTTATAAAGCCATTCGCGACTTCCGCACAGCTTACGGTAGAGAATTGATTGTTAAGAAAGACAAAAGTGGTATCATTAAAGAAATTAGTATTATTTTTCACCATCTTGGGTCATTGAAATTCCATTTATCAAACTTGTCTAGCCTTGATATCAATAAAATATTCAAAAAGAAGTTTAAAAGCAATGCCGTCGGTGATATAATATGTGACGATGAAAAAAAATGTATTTTACATTACAAAGTGTCAACAAAGACATTAAATATAACTGCATCGTACAAAGTTGTCAATCAATATGGTATGGTATGTAGTTATTGACAGAATTGGATTTTTATCCTAGTTAAATGTTTTTATTTTGTTGTATTTCTATGCCATGCCTCCTAAAGGAAAGTCAAAGGCACAAAACATTAAGTTTTCCCAGTTAGGAAAATATACATCAAACAGAAAAAAAATCAACGATATGGATTTGAAAATTTCAAATCAGAGTAACCTAATTGAGGAAAAACAAAAACAATTAGCAGCATTGAGCAGTGAGATAACTTTGATTGAAAGGGATGTTGATAAGTTAAGAAATAGATTAGCTAGAAAAAGAAAACGTGTTAGACACCTAAACTATGAGTGTAGTAAGAATAGAGTGGACTCTGAAGTCAAATTTAGCATCAGCAAGGTAACAGCTGAGAGGCGTAGTAAATTCCCATCATCTAGTGATTTAAATAGATCAGCAAAAGATACACGTCGTCTGGAAACATTTGAAGCTTGTTCTGCCATTCACGGAGGGTCTAAGGAATCTGTTCAGCCGGTTATGTTTGGTATGATTGACACATTGTGTTCGAAAATCCCCTCAAAAATGTTTGCAAAAAGTTTATTGAATGCTAAATCATCTGTAGTAAAACAGATAAAGGAAACTACCATCAAAATAGCAAATGAAGAATTTTACAATTCAGAAGATAATAAACTACGTTCTCTCAATGTTTTTTACAGCCACAATGTCATGGGGAAAGCTAAATACATGGCAATTAGAAAGGCAAATAGAATTTCCCAGAATAAACAGAATTCAGTGGTTAATTATATTCAGTATCCTCATTTAGCAACCATTATCAATAACATTGATATAGGAACACTACATGACATACATCCAACTCTAACCTTTGGAGATGAAACAAAATCAGTTACAGGAAATTATAGATCGTGTGATGAATTTTTGTTACGATTGGCAAAATTCTATTTAAAAGTGAATCGTCAACGGAGTGACAAACTAAAAACATTCAATATGCTTGAAAAAAAAGATTTTGAATCTTTTCTGTTTGTATTTGCTCTTGGTGGGGATGGAGCTCCTATTTGTGGTATGTCATTTTTAGTCTCTTTTCTTAATGTTGGTAATCGGATATGCAGCAGCTCCGAAAACTTTTTAATTTTTGGTGGTGATACTGAGGAAAATTCTACTGTTGTACGCAATTATGTTCTCAAGTTGTTGTCGGACGTGAAGTTTTTGGAAAGTCAGGTTTTCACTGTTTATGTTGATGAAGTTGCCTACAAAGTTGAATTTTTATTGGGTGAATTACCTAACGATATGAAGATGTTGGCTTTTTTGGCTGGGGAACTAACAAATTCAGCCTACTACTTTTCAACGTTCGGAAATGTAAATAAAGATAATTCAGCCAAATTTGAATATACATACGGAACCAAGCAAAGTGACAAATGGATGCCCTTCAACTATCACAAACGCATAAGTGATGCCAAAAAGGTTGAAGGTAAAAAAAAAGAAATCGAAGTTAAATGCAAAGGAAATAGTGCAACGAAACGTAGTAACTTGACATCTTATATATCTAAAGTTTTGAAAGGTAGACAAGAAGAAGTCCCCTTGGTTGGCCATTATATTGATAAAGCAAAAGGCGAACCTCTTCATCTGAAGAACAATGTCGTCAAAGAGCACTTCATGAAGTTATTCAATCTATGTTTGGCAACTGCTCCATTGAATTCCTACAAAGCATTTAAAGATATACCTTCCTCACATGCTTTAATTAAATTTGTTAATTTTATACGTTCAGCAATGGGATGTAATTTTTTGTCGAAAAAAATTATCCGGTGGTTTAATGAAAGCAGTTCTAAGAATGAAAGTAGTTTCACTTTTCGTTTTCGTGGAAAGGAGAGTAAAGCCTTTCTTTGTCATTTCCCAGAATTAAATTTACTTATTTTAAATGAATTGAAGAGTGAACAAATGAAAATAAGGCTGCATCAAATCCATTTTCAGTTCATATGTTTGCGAAAAATTATTTCACTATCAGTACGTGTAGAGAATTTCAATTTGGAACTTTTAAAAGATTTAAAGAAGCAATGTAAACTACTTTTCAAGTCAAGCTGTTGGTATGATGTAAGCGTCTCACCCAGTTTATGGACTTTATGTAACTGCATACCTTTCCATGCTGAAAGTACTTTGCTGTGCTACGGTTTCGGAATTGGATGTAATAGTATGGAAGGGCGGGAGCAAAAGCACCAGATGATTGTAAAGTATTCTAACAATACCACTTTCCAATGTCGCTGGCCAAGAATTTTCCGTCACGAGTACATACAATTGTTGCATCTGAGAGAAAACGGTTACGATAAGTTGCACTATGTTTCAAGAGGATCTGATTACATACCAGAGAGAGATATGTGTTGTGAACATTGCTTGCTGCTTGTTAGAAATAACTTGAAATGCCAACTATGTGAGAGTGCTTTCATGAAAAAGGTTTTTTCTGATTTAGAAATTTAGACACCGTTTTTTGTTTAAAAGTTCAGTATGTTGATAGTTCGTGTTAGATGTATATTTTCCTTATTTCCTTATTCTGCTATATACTTTTTGTTTGCATAACATTTGCAATGTATATTTGTGAATCAGTGAGATAGTGTCTTTCGCAAGAGTATGAATATTAATTTTCCCAATTAGAAAGCTCAAAGAAATCAATTTTTTAATATAAATGTGTGTGAATTAATGTTTTGTCAGAACATTTGGTACATAAATGTTTACGACGTAATCATATAGAAAGTATGGTGACTATTACAGCATAAAATTTATAATATTTACATCAAAGAATATGTATTTTATACAAATATATTTTATTTTTATGAGCATGGCAATGCCAAATTTTCTCTTGCAAAAGAAAACAAATTCTAGATCATCATCATTTTTTTCTGTGAATAGATGTTATAAAACACTAGCTATATGATAGTTTATATTTTATTAAAAAAAAGTTTTCATAGTTCATATGTTTTATTTAAACAGAGTTGTTGTGTTATTATTTGCTTCATATTGAGATACAATGTGTCACAAAAGTAGTTTTTGTTGTTTGACTGTCCTGTGTGTTCTGGCAGCTAGCTAGCTGTGCTGCCTCCATCCCATCTTCTTTTTATTTTTTATTATATGCAATAATGAGTAACGGTAGCTACGAAAGCCATAAAATAACAATAATTTATCCATTTTTTACTCGTTATATACCAAATCAAAACTTTAAACACTTGCAGCAACCTTTCAGTGTGTTTAGCCAGGTAGCCATTTTTATTTTTCTACAAATCTCTCCATCGCGCTGCTGTTGTACCTGCTATTGTGAAAACCTAGGTTGCAATTGAAGGAGTGTCGAATTGCGGCGCAAACTCCATGTAACAATCCTTGACAAAATAGCCAGGCCGTTTGAAAAATACGAGTTAAGCATTTTCACACGGGAAATAGCCCGCCGTGCGATACGATGAAAGGAAGGCAGGAAAAGAGAATTGTTTAGTTTTTTAAAATCTGAGACAAATTATGACAAAAAAATAATCTGATTTTGTCCTAGCTAGCCAGGTTGTGCTCAAAGATACTGCTTTTCCTCATCCTTTCATTTAATTTATTATCTGTCAATATTTGTAATTCTTTTCTTAATAAAATAATTTTTTTTATTTTCCCTCAGAGAGACAAAATAAATAAATTGAAAAGTTTGTATTAAGTTTTCTTTGAATAAATTTTCAGAAGAATATCGGCGTCTTTTGATGTACTTAGAAAGAATAACATTTATTTCATGCTAAATTTAAAATAACATAAAATAAGGTGAAATAAAATGTCACACAAAAATAATTTCACCTTATTTAAGTTATTACGGTTGAAGAAAATTAGCGAAAACATGCATTTGAGATCAGAAGATTAAAAAGGTTTAGTAGCTAAATTCATTTTATCGACTAATTATAGAAAACTGAGCATAATAATTTCTGTATTCACATCTGCTTAAAATCATACTAAAAACGCGGAAAGAAATGAATTTCTTGAAAAAGTCAACTCAGTGAGATAAGTTCCGCAAGTGTAACACAATGGAAATAGTGTATATGGTTGTATTTTTTCTCCAGTTTTTAACTTTTACTTGTGTTCCGGTTTTAAACGAGCGTGAAATTGATGTTGAAATACAAGAAAATGGTTAGTGACGTTGTTTTGAAAAATAATTGCACCGTGAGGTATTTTTTGGGCGACTAAATTTTTTACATGCAAAATCAAGAAGCCGTCCGCGGGTGTACTTTAGGGAAACAAAACAAAAAAGAATTATGAAGCTAATTAGTTAATTTTAGCAATTCTTATTTAGGTTGTAAAATTAAATATACTGAAAATCTCGCGTTTGTGACGGCTCGCTAACTTCAAGCTGCAACAAAAACAAATCATGTTCTCTACTTTCCCTCTCTGTGTATTTTTCTAAGTGCTGACCATTAAACTTAATATTTTAGCTCTTAAACACCACATAATATAGTAGCTACAAAGGCTCGAAAAGATGCATAGAACCAGGCATAACTAACTGTTAATGAAGAAATACCGAAATATTTTCTAAACATATCCTTAGCTTAAAAATGAACATTTATTGGAAGTTTTTGTCAATTTACTATTATTCTTAATGGAAAATATCCTATACAAGGTTGTAGAAATCCAGATATTGACTACATACAAACCCATGACCCATTCCCAAGCCATACACGCGTATGGCTTGGGAAGGGGTCATGCGCTTACACGTGTATTGTATAATGTACTAAGGATTAGCTAACAGTTAAACAACGCTGACATTTCTCAAGACTATAATTTTAGGAGAAAAAAGAACTAAACAATAAAAACAAGTGTTAATTTACCTTAATTTTTATTACTAGCGACTTCTGGCACTACAAGCATGAATGAAAGAAGAAGCATACAGTCACGCATAGATACACGTTCGCATGGACACTTTGCAGCTGAGAAAAAACATAAAAATGGCAGCAAACGTTCCAGGTATTCTAAAAAATGTGGAGAAGAAGAGAAGCCGTTTAAAAGAAGTTGGGGCAAATTAGCTAATTTTAAAAAACACATCAGAAGGCATTTCATCAAAGGCTCCAGACGCTTCAAGCATGGATCATATGGCGAGAATAACAGTGCCTACGTAAGTAGAAATCACCGCATGGTTAAGCTATTTTTAGAATTTTTGCCTGTCACTGCGACTTTTTTATACAGTAAGAATCCCTAGATACCGGTGGAAAATTTAATAAATATTATAACTATAAAAAATGCAAAACAATGATAAAAAACACGAGGTTATATTAGCCACTTTCTCAGACCAAAGTTAATAGACTACAACAAACAATTAAACATGATGGAAAATGTAGCTGATGAAAAATTTGTGGTTTGTCATATGTTTTGTAAGAAATTGCTTATTTGTCATTTTTAACTTATGTAACTATATTTATAAATGAACACGGTTGCATATTTTTTTTTTAGTTCCGAGACGGACACGTTTGTTACCATTGGAATCAATGTCGATCCCAATGCTGTAAGAGTACATGGAAAGGTGTTGGGATATGCACAGCTTTACTTTCCAAGGGGAAGCATTGCATCTATAATCATTTTACTAGGAATGTATGTCACAGTACTTTTAAAAGCAAATATCTACTTGCGAATATCATATTTTCGATAAAATCCATTATTCTTAAAGGGCTCTTGCGGATACATTTTATCAGTAGACTAGCTAAAACGTTAGAATATCGAACCCGAAAGTTGATCTATGACGTAGACATTTAGCTACAACTACCGCTATTCTCTCTATTTAACACTCCTCTCTAATTAATGCCCATTTCATATTTCATGTAAATAGGGCATATATATATATATATATATATATATATATATATATATATATATATATATATATATATATATATATATATATATATATATATATATATATATATATATATATATATATATATATATATATATATATATATATATATATATATATATATATATATATATATATATATATATATATATATATATATATATATATATATATATATATATATATATATATATATATATATATATATATATATATATATATATATATATATATATATATATATATATATATATATATATATATATATATATATATATATATATATATATATAATTAATCTTTGCAGCAAAGAAAATTTTGCAATTAGGTTGAATCATTGGGGCATGAGTAAAGATAAAATAAAACAATTTTTAATACAAAGGAAAAATTGGGGAAACTAACTATAAAACTCGAATTTACAGATGTAGACTTCAGTACATATTTTGTTTCGAAAACTTTTAAAAAGGTATGGTTGGTCTTCTGCAAGATGAAATCAGAGCAGCTTTTAAGGTTGTACTAATAATTTATTTGTCTATGCGTTGAGAAATTTAGACAGAAAAAGAGCCTGTCTTAAAGATTTTTTGAAATTTAAGACCTCAAGATTGGCTAAAACGATATTCCAATTCTAAATCTTTACTGTGTCAGAATGAGGAAATTGTTGTGTTTGAAGCTATTCTTGTAAAGAATAAAAGAATCTTGACCTCCCGTCCTGGTTTCTGTGGCCCTGGATTATAAAATTACTAGAGCTCTCCCCACGGCGTTTATTCAGCTTTTATAAAATGTGTAAGGTCATTTAAGGCAATACACGGCCAATGAACAGGTCTATTTCAAGACCGATATTGATACGAAAAAATAGATTTAGGAGGGGTTTATTTACTGGTTAATCTTCGAAATAAAACTTACTCGGTATATAAAACGTAGTACTATATTCCGGTATATGAGTTATTTCCCATTTATTTAATGTTATGCTCTGACAGTTTTTATTTCGTTTTTTTTTTGTAGGATACACCAATACAATATGAATGTGGTTGTTCGTATGGTCATCATTGTAAAGGAAGCTGGCAACCATTCAGCCGAAGGACATGTCAATGACTCTACCTTTATGATATTTTAAGATTGTATAAATTATGATAATACGTCAAATAAAATTTATATTTCCACTGCAAAACAATCGTGTCTCCAATTTTCACGCAATCACAGAATTCAATAAAAATGTATTTAGCAATCGAATTCAACTTGCACTTTTCTGCTTTTGCCTTTTCCGAAGATATTAGGGCTACGTTAACGACAGGTGCAAACATATTTGTCTTGCAATTTTGCTTGAAGCTAAATGTAAAGATTGTAGATAACTGATTTTTGCACACGCATTATAAAAAAGCATTTAAAAAAAAGAAAAGTTGCACATAACATTAAACAAAGCTTCCACAGAACCTAGGATTTTAAGTTTTTTGGTTTGTTTCAAAATCTTAAAATGTTCTAATTGTTTCTGGTCCTTTATAATCGTCTCCATCCCAAATTTTGGTGCGTTCGTGGCTCCTTCCTAAGACTTTCCATAACGCAGACTCATTTTTAACGCTACATATGTAATTTACCCGCCTGGAATATTAGTAATTTTGCATTCTGACGGCTCCAAAAAATTCTTGAGTTAGCTTCCAACTCTGCAAAATGATAAAAAAGTACCTTGGTGTCAATATTTTGGTAAGGTAAAAAATAGGGAAACATATTGATTGTCAATTTTTTTTTTGTTGAAAGGCCAGAAAATCTTCTCGTTATTCAAATGCTCTTCAAATACGCACGCCGTTGAGCTTGTGTAAATGTTTGAAATATTAACTATATTCAAGAGGTTAAGCTTTGTAGTCATTTCAAAAAGAAGTTTTATTTAGAAATTACTTCATATTTCTTGTGAATTTTTGGCATCAAATGTTATGCATGAATGCAGATTTATTTGGTTTAGCTGCAGTAACATTGTTGTTGAGAATTCCTTTATTTAACATCATTTGATACACTCTATAGGTCTTTAGCAGTAAGAAGAGGAGCAAGATAGATCCAGGCAAGATTTATTTAAATTGGGTATGAAGATAAAATATACATTTGCTTTGGTTTTCTGTACGTACCTTGTAATGGTATTTGGACATCAACCTGCGCAATTAGGTAAAAAAAGTTTTTTATGTATAATTGCTATGTTACTGATAAAATGCTGTTTGTAGATTTCCAATATTTCCATATTGATTTCATTTTGATAGGCACCATATGAATGTTATTTTTATACCATCAAAAAAAATTGACAAGAAAAAGCTTTAATTTTTTAAAAATCAATTCCCAGTTCGTTCTTTTTTTGAATAATTTTCGCAAGAAATAATATAAAAACAAACGTCGCCTTGATAAATTGCCTTGTTAAGTAATTTAACTGTAACTGAAACATGGACAAGTCGCTATACCTCTCCCTGAGTTCAGATTGTTTTAGAAAAACAAAAACTGAATGAATAAGTACAGAGGAGCTTCTCTATAACGGACACCATTGCGAATTCAAAAAATATCAACAATAGAGAGGCGGCAATAAATATTGTAAATATACTATTTTTCATTTAAAAAAGAAAAGCAGACTGACTGAAGACTTCGCACAAAACTATGAGATATTGAACTTTAATGTAAAAATCATCAATGCTCTATAAATTTCTTATTTCGAGAAACCCAGAAGCTCATATATGATATATTGGATAAGTCCGTTATAGAGGGCGTATTGTAAATTGGGGCCCATAAAATTCAATAGAGAAGTGTCCGCTATAGAGAGATTTATGTTATACAGAGTTCGTTATAGCGAGGTGTCGTCTATACCGTGACCGTAACATATAGATTTGGATATGACCGTCATTTCATCTGTCCGTGAGAAAAGTGTCCGTTGCAGAAAGTTATCTGCTATAAAGGATGTTCTGCTGTGCCCAAATTGGCAATTATTACAAATTGGGGCACAACAGTTCGCTATAAGGAGGTTTTACTGTACCAATAAGAATGCAGTATATTGCCATGTGTTTATGTTTGTATATCATAATTTTAGGTAAAAGAGCTGAAGACATACTTGTGCTACCAAAAGTAGGTAAACATAGCGTGTAATCTTTTTATAAGAGATGCCCCGTAATAACGGCTCAGGGGACACAAGATCCTGGGGACGAGGTTGGGCACCGAAAGCTTGTTTAAATCTTCTTTAAAAGAGAAGCTTAAAAAGAAGCTAACATATATGTGTTTTCGTAGTAAAAACATTCTTACAAGGCGTCCTAATTTTGCCTTAAAGAACAATAATTACGGTCGCCGCCATTGTCGAACAAATACCAACTTAGTTCGTGCAAATTTTGTTAATTTGTGACGTCACACGGCGTACACAATTCAACGAGATTTGCAAAACGATCGATAAAGATTCACTCACTTCTTCGTCTTTTCAGCGTCATTTAAATTTATTGCGAGGTTAGAGCAATGAAAAAGCCAAGTTCTAGTAAAATAACATCGTTGTTGTAGAAAAAATAATTTCCAAAAATTTAACGTAGGAAGTAGGTAAAAATCACGTAAGCTGGTAATTCACCGAACAGAAAGTCCTTACCGACACTGTCATGACGGCGACTATAGTTCTACTTTGACCCTAAATATCTTGAGAACCAAACCGCACAAATATAAGTTATCACATTTCATATTCACACTATAATGAACAATTTAAGCACAGCTTGTTATCAATGGTTAGTTCTCCTTTAATCGCTAATATCGACATTATTATATTATTATTTTAAGTTGAAAAACGGAGCGAGGTGTTTTAGCCGTTTACAATGTCAAAGTGGATGTTGCAAGAAATTACTTTCATTTGGTGGAATTTGTGCGGCAAGAATACCGTTTGGTATGAGATGCAACTCTCTCGTGATCGATGACGTAAGTTGAAGTTTTTACACGGAAATAAAAATTAAACACATCGGGAACTGTGTACATCCAAAATGATGCATTAATGAAACAGTAATATCGAATGTATCACTTGAAATCTAGGTAAAAAGTTGAATTTAGGTAATTTATGGAGAGATCTGAAAAATTTCTTTACACTATCACACGTGCCTGTCTATAAGGAACACCCGGGAGTGCTAAAGAAAGTTAATATCCGCTATAAGTAGGCGGTAGTTATGTGGATGTTTTAAGTAATCTTAACGGGAAGTTAATTTTGCGAATTGTGCTCGTTTTAGGTGATTTCAAAATATTTGAAATCGCAAAAATTAATATTAAAAGTAATCCTTACGCGTTCTTTTAACTAAAAGGCACCGAAGTGAGAATCCTGAGTCTCTTTTCATCGCGACTCTTTTGTAGACTCCCTTACAAAACTCGAAGTTATCGTCAACAGCTGTTTACAACCACATGGTATTTATCAACTTGATGTGTTTTGGTTCTGTAAATGAAAAAAAAATTAATTTAATAACATTGCGTCTTGCTGTTTCATCTATTCACAGCAGCATGATTCTAGAGGTTATCCAACGAAATCTAAAGTTTATCTTTCATTTTAGTGGATTCCCGTTCAATCCAGCTGCGATTGTGACACGGGCTATTACTGCAAGAAAGATTGGTACAATCCCGCCAGTTTCTATGCGTGTCGCAGTGGCTTCGAACTTGACATATGGAACAAGCGTGGAAAAGTGGATAAGCAAGCTGCTGCAAAGAAAAGTAGCACGAAAAAAAATAATAAAAGCTTTTAGTTTTGTAGAACTGAATAATATTTAAATATAAAACATGTGTTTTTACATTTTGTATTCAATAAATTGATTTTATTAGAGTCACACGAGTCGCACACTATAATATGTTTTTTTAATTAAACAAATTTCTGTTAACATTTATTTTTAATTTTTTTTTAACTAAATAAGAATGGCACATGCTCGAGTTTAAGCCATGGTTTTTATATGACTTGCCAAGCACTTTACAGCTAAAAAAATAGCGATATTAAGATACATTAAGATTTATGCTTCATACGCATGTTTTTGTATCAACTTCTCAACACAAAACACACGACTCTTAATCACTTTCGAAACTTTCTTAACATGTTTTAGTGCTCTTTCAGACATTGGAATTGATCAATATTTGTATACTTAAAGAACATATTTCATCAGCGTATTTGGCAAGAGATCCTACACACTTATCTGCTTTCAAAAGGCTTGCGTATTTTTTGTGCGAAAACCATAATATATTTTGCAACAAAATAAAAATAAAAAGAACAATTAAATTAGGTATTTCATGACTAAAATTTCGTTTACCTTATGACGTAAGGAATGTTTTTAATATATGATCGATCGAACACTTGTAACTTACATTGTATTTTTATAATTCTTGAGAACAAACACATTTGACTGCTCAACTCAAAAATAATTGAGAAGGGTAATAAACATAACAATATTCCCATGGATTGACCAACTACAATAAAATTGGAATGTTTTTTTTTTGGATAAATTCTCTGATAAAATTAGTAATTTTAGAATCTGATTTACATTATTTGCTTATAGGGTCATTACTGATATCTGCGATGTTATGACGGATTTTCTCACCAGCAATTGTGTTGTTTTAGGACATTGTAGTACCTAAAAATCATCACGGAAAGTATTGAACCCACCATAATTAACGTAAAGTGCCTCGTTTATTAGCATTTATAAGGTCTTGTTTTTCGCGCGCTTAGCTGTGACAACAAAACACACTCGACCGAAGCTCTTAAAAATCTCCTCTTGTCTAGTTATCGGAAATCAAAGAAATAGGGCGAGCGAATTAAGAAGTTTTAAATGTAAATAAAGACCGTAGAAGAATAAATTTTCATTTTTTATTTATTTATTTTTTTATTAAAAATATGTTGGTTCATTTTTTCACACAAAAAATATTATCGTCGAAATTTTTAAAAAAGATATCCGTAAGCTCTGTGGTCGTGGTTTCTTCACAAATATTTATTCGTCGAAACATTTAAGTGACCAATCAAATATCACTTTAATGTCTAATACCCTCGATTTGGCTACGTTGTCCATACTAGGAGGAAAATTTCAAAATTAACAGCCATTCAGAAACAAAAGGTAGATTCAAAGCGCTGTTACTTACTTTCAGCTATCACATCGCCCTTGAATGAAAATATGTTTACATAAACTTCGATGCAAAGATAACAAATCTCGTATCACTTTCCTAAATAAATAAAACAACAAACGAACGGTTCTTTGAGCTTAGCAAGTTGTCTTGTAATATAACACAAAGTTATAGTGCGTGATGTTAAATATCCTTGCAACTTTTGCTGCATTCATTTATAATGGATTAATTATTCAAGAGTTTTAATTTATTTCTTCTAAAATGTGAGCGGGATTTCGAATGGGAATACTAATAATGTTTCAATCAATGCGTCGTGCTAAAACTGCGCATCTTAGCATGGCTAGGTTTGGGAAAAGGTTAGTAATTTGCAGAACAGTATGGTAAAGTTAGTCAACGTGCTGTGAGTCAGGAAGAAATGAATAATAGACAAAGATTTCATTTGCACTGCTGTGGGTTATAATCTTAAACCAGACTAATCTGAGTTTCTTACAGTATCGTAGATGAGAAATATTGTGGTGTGGCTAAAGAAAAGAGAAGGCTCGTCTGGCTATGACAGAAAATATGTTTCGATAAAAATAGACTTTTTAAACTAAATTTTTATGCTTTTTCGGGTATAATTTTGTGTTAATGTTACGAGGGGTCTGATAAATTTAATAATTATTTATACTAACTGGTTATGATGCATAGTAACATTAGCAATAGCTCTAACTCTAATTCTTATACAAAATACCCGGGGGAATATGCATAATTTACAATTAATCATATTCCCTGAAACGTGCACACGAAATACTGCATCAGCCATAAATTATGTCACATCATATTCTTCTAGTCTTGTATTATTTGTGTGTACAATGAGATGTCTATAAAGTTCTACATATGGCTTTCTATAAATAGTTATTCTGGAAGGTCTTTTTATATATGGGACAACTTTACTATTGAATAGTAGATGTGGATAAAAAGTTCTTCAATGGATAAGAGAAAAACGTTTTTAATCCTTATCATCAATGCTTCTGTGCTGATTGAAATAAAGTGCGCTGAAAATTATACAAGAAGATTCGATTGTTATCCAGAAAAGAAAGCCAATGAAACTCTCTGCAGAAAGAGAGGATGTATATGGAATCCCTTAACAAAGGTATTATGTTTTGTTTACACATTGTGTCAATGAATGTGGAAAATATAAACTTAGGAACTAGCACAAACAGGTTAGTTCGCAAACTTTCTCCAGAATTCACCTAACAAGCTTCAAAAATACCACTATCTATCTGCTGAGCTTATTTTTGTTTCACTTAACTTAAAGAGAACGAATCATCTGTTATTGCCCCTGCATTTTTATTTTAATCATACAACTTATATAACGCTAAAAAAATGCAGTATTCTTTAAAGAAAAAATGTTAGAATGTTGCATTTTTTTTATAGAATCCAAACAAGGTACCTGCTTGTTACTATGACGATGGAAACAAATTTAGCTACACCTTAAACGCAAGCCTTCCGACAAAGTTGGGTCATAAAATAACACTGGAGTTGAAAACACCAGCATCTGTTGATTTTCCTTATCCAGATCCGTTTTCAGCACCAACTGTGTATTTTGAGCAACAGACGGAAGATCGCATGAGAATAAAGGTGAGCATGAAGCCGATATTAAAAAAAAATCAAAAATCGCAGTTTGCCTATCCAGCCAATTTGCAGAAAAATCACAATTCTCGTCAACTCTGTTCTTTTTAAATTATATTTAGTAAATATTATTGTTTTCGCTACTTCTAGATATTAGGCAAGCCGTAAAAATGTAATTTTACTTTCTGCATTTTTTTCTGGTTGTTCTTAAAAATAAAGTACGCAAAATAATCTCAAACACATAAGAATTGTGCGTCTAATAAGATATATTCTCTTGAGCGTTATATTCACGGTTGGACAAACAAAATAAGTACCTTAACGGTATGTTCTCCGGTTAAAAGAAAAATACATTTCGTAGGTAGGTAATAATTTTTGCGGGTGAGGCAAAATAGTAAAAAATATGTTATTAAAGAGATTTTTCTTCAATATAAAATTTACAGAAAAAACACTTTTAATAATCCTTGTTTTATTTCTGTCTTTGTCTAAATAAAATTACCCTTTTTTCTCTCTGTGAAATAAAATTTTGGGAATTAATAGCATTTATTAATTTTCACGAATTGTTTTTTTTTTAATAATAATAATTTCACAGGTACGTATATTCCCGAATTTGATCAAAAAAATACCCGCTAAAATTAAAAAAATTAATAACTTTGCTAAAGTTGCGTATAAGAAATGCTTTACGTAAAAAAATAAGACATTCAGGAACTCTGTTTAAATACAGTTTTATGAGCGAAGTGTTTTTTCTTGCCTTGTTTAACTAAAATATCTTTTGCTACGTAGATCTTTGATAAAAAAGACTTGTCATCCATCTTAGATCACAGACAGTTCCACAAAGCGTTATGAAGTACCAGTCGGAGAAAGTTTTCCTTCGATCAATACCAAGCCTTCAACAACGAAATACAGTTATGAATATGACTCGAATCCATTCAGCATTAATGTCTTCGCCAAAAGAAATGGAAAGCGCGTTAAGATGTATGTTTACTTAGTCTTATTACTGCAGACTTTCTGAAAACACTATTCCAGATCCTTCTTTTTTCTTATCGCTGAACATTTAATTCTTATGTGACCCTTATGTAAATACTTTCCATCTTTAATCCCAGAGATCAAATTGTATTGATATTTTGAATCACCTCGTCATTTTTATGATGCTAAAGTGACAGGCTTTGCGTTTAACCTAAACATAATCCGACATAAGGTGCTGTTTTGGTGATAAAATTGCTACAGTAAAAGCAGTATATTAATAAGCTTCTTCTTCGAGCAGAGATCGATTAATACAAAATTAAGAAACCGTTTATTTGCTGTATGAATCTTAAAATTACATATTTTATCAAATTTTAGCTGAAGATTTCTAAAATTTATTTAGGGGGCGTATTTCAACATGAATTTATTTCTTCATTGTGACTGCAACATTTTTATTCTATTTATAAGCTGGGATACATCATTTGGTGCAATGATGCTATCTGATCAATTTCTTCAACTATCAACTCAATTACCAACAACGTTCTTCTATGGCATTGGAGAAAACAGCCGTACAACATTTAAAAGAGACTTCTCCAAATGGGAAACAATCGGCATGTTTACTGCTGATCATGCGCCTTATGTAAGTAATGTATTATTTTTTTGTTTAAGTAAAATGTTAAAAATTATTGTTATCATTTATTATACCATACCTGGAAAAAAGAAGATAAATAAAAATGTGTGCTTATAATAAGGACAGTTAGATAAAGTAAATTTTTTACAAGAATCAAATCCATGTCCTTTTGTAATTCCTAAGGCATTTAGTATTAAAAACTTAATTCTAATTGCAGGAAATTAACGAGGCGGAAAATTAACGCGACTTCATTTAAATGTAACGAAAATATCAACTCCATTTCGTTTTGTAATTCCTCAAGTATTAAGTATTACGGGTTTAATTCTAGTTGCATGAAATTAATGAGGCGGAAAATTAACGCAAAATTTCCTTCATTTAAGTGTAACGAACATATTCGGGACATTAAAAAAGTTACTAGTTGTTTTAAAACATGTAATTGAAGTTTAATAATATATCTTTCTAACGATTGAAAGGCAGCTGATAGACTTTTTGACAAAAAACAAGAGAAACATATTTTTCTAATTCGCGTTATTCCAATGCCTTTTGCAATTCAGTTGGATTAAATCGCGTCAATTATATTCTTTTTTGTAAGTTATATGCACTCAAATTAATTCCTTCGTTGTAACTTCGTGATCCTTATTTTTGTGCCTCGTTAATTTCTAGAAAATGTGTGCACTGTCTTTCTCTAACTTTTTTTAATAACTCTAATGCTTTTAACAATAATTCATACCAAACTTTTGTATTGAAGAAGTTTTTGTTTGTTTTTAATTTTTGCATTTTTACTACATGTTAAATTACAGGTTCGGTAAAGCATAAATAAACTTCATTGATTTCCTATTTGTCTTTTGAAATTTTTGTAAAAAATGGAAAAAAGAAGAAAAGATTTTACTTTCTTTATCAAAACTGTCAAGTTATGTCTACGATTTTGCTGTAAGTGGACAACATGCACTACTAACATCTACAAAAAGAATTCCAAATATTAAATGATTTATTGGTGTTCGTTAAAAAAAATGTTTTTCAGTCATTCAAAATTTCAAACTGATGTCAAAACGTCCAAGTATTTTGTTTAATACCAATCAGACTTTGTAATATGGGTAAAATAAGTGTGATAGGTGTAATAGGTAAAAAGGGTGTGGCTGCGTCTTGCATTGATCTATAATTGAATGTTACAACATTCTGTTTAACCAGTGTAAGTAAGGAATGCACAAAGCGTGTTTTAAAACTTAAATTCGTTTTCCACTAAACAGATAAACATTATGCGCATAGATGTCTATAATTTTATACATAGATTATTCCCCTGCGTTTTGAATATTTTCTCCTGATTTGCTAAATTCTTTTAGCCGTTTCATAATACTAATTTGTATGGAGTTCATCCATTTTACATGGTTGTGGAAAATGATGGCAGTGCTCATGGTGTAATGTTGCTGAACAGTAATGCAATGGGTAGGTGCTTTAAATTCTAAAATCTTTATACTCCAGATCCCTCGAAAATGGGAGTGGGCATAACTCCTGACACCCTCACTTGAATAAATGTGGCAGACGCTTGACACATCATGTCATCAAATGCAGAAAATGGTAATTGCCAAAAACGTGAAAACATGATGTTAATTTTTTTTATAATTGCTATTTTGAGCTACCCAATAATCCTTTTAGTAATATGCAGGGTGTGTCATCTGGGCTACTATCATTTTTAGCGTGTAATTAAAAGTGTAATTAAGACAAGTTAATAAAAGAAAAACAAGCATTTAACATAGCAATAAATTGTACAAAAACTTTATGTATTTATCATTATTAAGTCAGCCGTTTTAAATTCGTGCACATAATTTTTTGTTGATCCATGGACTTTTTGTGTCATAAATATTTTGTCATTTCTCTTGTCAGAAAGGGTGACGGCCTTGTTCTCTATATATTTTTCTTGTTTTCAACTAGACGTTACGTTACAACCTACCCCAGCAATTACCTTTCGAACAATTGGTGGAGTCCTAGATTTTTATTTCTTCTTTGGCCCAACACCAGAAAACGTGGTACAACAGTACACCGAGGTAAATCTGTCTCCTAATGAAAGTAGGTCAGTCTTACATTTATGTTTCTTTGCTAATGCAGACATTGTTGTTCTTAGCTCATCGGCAGACCCGTCATGCCGTCTTATTGGTCATTAGGCTTCCAACTATGCAGGTATGGCTATAACAGTTTGGATGAAGTAAAGAAAACCGTAGCAAGAATGTCTAAATACGATATTCCACAGGTATGTTAAGATTTATAACTCTAGCATGGAAAAGTAAATACGAGTAGCTGTGTTGGAATAATCTCTATTTTCCATGTCTTTTCAAGATATATCAATTTTTTTGAGAATAAGAATTCCGTTATCGCATCCTAGGAATCATAAAGCGACATCATTAAGAGGTTTTTTGTCTTGTTTAAAGTAAAATTGAGATCATTTGAGATTATATGCCTGTTTGCGTGACAAATATCATAGCTATGAGTAGCGACGCGTGCTTTCCCTGGATTTGGGCTTACGACTAGTCTTTTATATTAATCAAGTGTCTAACAATTTCATCTGTATTCATAATTAGGATATTCAGTATGGTGATATTGATTATATGGAAAGACAGCTTGATTTTACATATGACAAAAAAACATACGCTGGCCTACCAGAATATGTTCGAAAGATAAAAAAACAAGGACTAAAGTACATCACTATTTTGGTAATTGAATATTTTTAACACTTGTTCGGAAGTTTAATGGTCCTTATCCGCCCTTATTTTTTTATCTCAAAAAGCTTTAATTTGGTATAGCTACCTTTTTCATTATAGGATCCTGCTATTGGAGCTGAAGAAGTACCAGGTACTTACGAACCTTACGAACTGGGTGAAAAACTTGGTATATGGATTAAAGATCATACTGGTAACAAGTCCTTAATCGGAAAAGTAAGTGATGATGTGATGACAATGTTTATTTGAAGGGTGTGGTCCATTGTGAGTTGATAGGTCTCCCATCGGAAGTGCAAAACGAAATTACATAGTGCACATATTTATAATATGAAAAGTCGTTTTAAAGCAAAAGGAATATCGTCGTGGTAACCCTGTGCACGCGTGCGCGTAACAAATTATTATTACTCTCGAAATATGTCCCACACCGAATGCAACTATTGGACAACCCTTTTTTTTTTTTTCTTTCAAAATATAGATACCTTACCAATTTTTACGAAAGATTGGGGATTTTTGAACATGCGCCCGCATTTTTCTAGTTAAAAACAGAAAAATCTAGGTTAATATGTCGATTAATAATGAAATTCATAGACTATAGAAACACAAGACCTAACAGGTACTACATTTAACATGTCTACTATATTCGTGTGGTTTTAAAAAACTTTTAACCAATTAGGCGATTATTTCTTTTTGTTTTTAAACAATTCTTTAATTAATACGGTCCGTTGTTTATATTTTTTTTTCTACCGGAATGCGTACGCATATCCACTATACTAATCCCAAAATCAGGAAAAGGAAAGCCATCTAGTGCTAAAAATATTCTTCTTAACTGCCTGGAATAAAAATAATACCTCTTCATTCCAAAGTTCTTTATTATTGTGATTGCTGTTCAATTACATCAATCATCAAAACGAGGTATTTGCTACAAAATGTACTGCATAAAACTAATAAAACTTGTTTTTTTAATAATTAATACCTAACTTTTGTTTGTATTTTTAGGTGTGGCCGACAAAAGAAAACGTAACAGTGAATAGAACATGGGATTGGGATAAACAAACAAAGGTAAAAGAATCACAACTTCTTTTTATGAGACAGAAGTAAACTGCATCATAATTCGCTGCCCAAGTAATGAGTTGAAGCTAATGATGCAGCTGAGGAGATCATTTTCATTTTTTTTTCGAAAGTTTCGATATTAATACAACAACACTACTTAATATACTGCGTACTATTTTTTCTAGTATTTTCGCACCAACGCTACATTTCCCGATTGGTTTCATCCCAATATTTCTTCGTGGTGGTCTTATCTTATCAAGAAGTTTCACAAGACGATAGAATTTGATGGACTTTGGATTGTAAGTTGACAAAAATACAACTCGATGAGAAAAACGAAGAAAATTTGGAATTCATGATGTTCTTTGTTACTTGTTCTTTGCGTTTATTTTTTGTATTGAAACGTTAAAATGCAGTAGGTGCCTGGAGTTTGACGACAAACGTATAATGACAACAAATGAAAATAAAAAAGGTTTTCTGGTTTTATTTATTCATTCATGTCATTTAGGATATGAATGAAGCTGCAAATTTCGTTCCGGGATCTATAGAAGGCTGCCCTAACAACAAATACGAATTTCCACCGTATAAACCCAGTACGTTTATTTGTTATCATTTTTATTCATTTATTCGTGTTTTGTTGTTTGAAACTGCGAAATACTGCTTGGAATGTAAAAATTCCCAATGACAAAATCTTACTCGTTAATATTTATGCATTTATGCAAAAGTGATCCTTATTTATTGTACTTTATTGTGATAAATTTTCGCGGGAATTAAATTTCGAGTCCCTGCGTAAAAAGTATAACGAAAATGATTCTGTATGACTGCATGATTTCCGATAGCCAAACAAATAATTAAAATACCGCTATGGACAATGACTTCTATTGATGAAATTGTGATGTAAGCTATTAATTTTTACACATAATCCCATCAAAACTTGTTATATTTAATCAATAATGCTTTCCTTTACATTTCTAAAACTGCCATGTCAACAAAGATTAGAGTATTAGTTGTGACTGTGTTTAACCAATTTAGGTTGGAGTTTGGGTGATCTGGTCAAAGGTTGGGTGGAGGACGGGGAATGCCGTACCCTTATCACGTCTGAACTACTGTGTTTTTTCAGTTTTTTGCTGGTTAAAATGCCTATCATAAACTAACTAACATAAAAATGCTTTATATTAATTGGTGCAATGTACGCTTAATGACTAATTAAATTTTAAGGGTCAATATTTGATAACGCAAAAAGAAGTATTTTGGTATCCAACATCACTTAACTTTTAGATATTCAAATGAAAGAACTTGCTGGTAAAACATTATGCATGAGCGCTTTACATGAAGATGGAACCAAAGAATATGACTATCATTCATTGTTTGGATGGAAGCAGACAGTTGTTACAAGAAGGTTGTTTAATTCTCCGTTTTTTTTTGTTTTTGATTCAGTAAAAATAATTAGCAACTGAAAAATGTTATTTTTAGTAATAAAACAATATTAGCCCTATTGTACCTGAGCTTGTAACCCTGGGGTGGGGGCACAAAGTGCGCGCGGGTCATAAGTCTGAATCGCTTATGCTTAAGTGATGAAACTTTGCACAGTTGTACCTTCATGGTTGTAAAATGTCTTAGTACAAACTCATTAGAGGTAAAAAAAAAAAATTGATGGCGCCATAGGGATTAGAAATGACGTCTTAAATATTGTGTAAAATAAAATTTGGTCCTGATAATTAAAAAATTCTGGTCTGCATTATATACAACTTGTGGTATGTATCCTAACACAAAAACATTCATTAATATATTTAAAACTTTATTATAGAAACAAAACAACTCAACAAAGCTGTTTTATATCGAAAAAGAATTCTAAAAAAAAAACAAAAATGACGGGAATTATAGGAAATTAAAATTTTTTTTACCCCAAAATTTTTTTTGGCAGAATCTGTTATAAAGGTTAGGAAAAGTCGCCAAATTTCAACATTCAATGTCATTCCCCATATAAGACATGCCTAATTAAACTTGTCGCGGGCACTTTTTGAAAATACGCCTGAGTCGGCTAACTATGGATAGATTTAGTTTAAATTATGTAATACAAGTATTTAAGGAATTCAAGTACCGCTGAATAAAATAGTCCTGATTTGTGTAAATTTAGTGCATTATCTGAATTAACAAAGAAACGAGGCATCGTCATATCGAGGTCAACATATCCATCTAGTGGAAAATATGCAGGACACTGGCTTGGTGATAACAAAAGTGCTTGGCCTCAAATGCACGAATCGATTATCGGTATGTAAAATAAAGATGCATATTTAGAACTAGTTTAAAACTAACTTGAATCTAGCTTGCAATTCGACTATAAAAACCTGTACTTTCTGTTTTAATCGACAACCTTGTAATACAATTGTTTACTTGAAAAGAAATCTAGCTTAAGTTGCTCAATGAATGTTGCACATAAAAGATGGTAGTCAAAAGTGGTGGTTAAAAGTTGCAACAGTTGAAGCAAGCTTATTAAGTCCTGAAGGGATGCAGGTTTGAACGTATAACCTACCTAGGTATAACACAACAAAAAAGTCTACTTATTTTTAGACTGGGAATAACTTAGAAAAAATTAGAAAATGTTACAAATCATTTTTTTATAAGAATAGTGTGTTTTTAGTTTCAGCGTGAATATTCTTAACCTTTCGTCAAATATGATCCTAATATATTTTGAGCATACTTTTAGCTATGTTTAAATTTCTTCAAATCTGCAGTAAATTTTGCAAGACTATAAAATTCATTTGAAGATTGTTAAAAGGCAAATGGATCGCGAAACATAAGCACGCGTGTTGTTTTATATATGTTTATATAAACATATTTAATTTTGGATGCAGGGGAAAATTTCAAGAGGAGCATATTTTTGCGGATAATCTTAAATCTTTGCCTAATTTCATCACTCTTTGCCTAATTAAATCTTGATACAGAAGGCAACATATCGATGAACACCTCAAAACGTAATATGTGATGGTATTGCATTATCCTTAACTTTGTGTTTGCATAAAAATTTCGTGAAGGTCTTCAACGTTTAATAATTCCTGTCTTTTCATCGCAGAGGAACGTATCGAATCAATTTATTTAAGAACTCTTCAAATACAATAAACGCCCATGTTTTTTAGGTATGATGGACTTCAGTTTGTTTGGAATACCTTACGTAAGTATGCAGTAATGTTTTTACTGAGAAACACTTAACAGAGAATTAGCATCTCTATCAAAACAAAACGGGCGTGCAAAATATTTGTAAGGTCCTTCTATTGCGTATAAGCAATGCAGAGATATTGATACCAGTGTGTGTGTATAAACAATCCGGGCCACTTCATCATGAAGAACTGGCCCATCAACAAAACTTACTTGCCATATATGTCATATTGACTTAAATATATCTAATATAGAGCGGAGCAGATATATGTGGTTTTAACGAAGATGTAACAGAGGAGTTATGTCACCGATGGACCCAACTTGGAGCGTTTTATCCCATGAGTAGAAATCATAACGGATACGGATTTAAGGTGCTAGTTATTTTATTTGAAATTAATATATTTAAAATTATTTGAAATTATATATATATTTCAGCTTGAATTGTTTATACAGTGGAAAATAGAATCGTTCCTTAATAACGCGTATTAAATTTCAATAGAACGACGGCTTTCCATTAACATGTTCTTGGCTATAGTTTGCGCGGGTTAAGTGTCAATGCATGCGCATTAGGATTTTATTTCTCTTGCCGCGAAGCTTATACGTTAGCAGTTTCGGAAGCTAAGACGATTCAGCTTGCAAGCAGTCAGACAACTGTTTTAACAATCAAAGAAATTCAGGAAATGCTGCTTTCTTAAATGTATTTCAATTTGAGAATATTAAGTCCCGATGTTTAAAGTTGAAAAGTGCAGATATAAACGCGTTAGTGAAAGGAAGGCTCAAGAATAACCCGTTCTTCATTCTTTGTATTTTTTTTTCAGTATGCAAATGCAATGTTTTAGTAAGTAGAAACGTAATTAGCAGAATGTTATTTTTTAGCCACAAGATCCCGCGGTGTTTGGTGAAAAATTCGCAAAGCAAGCTCGAAGTATCTTGCATGTCAGATACACTTTACTTCCATACCTTTACACCTTATTTTACGAAGCACATACAAAAGGAAGCACGGTTGTACGTCCTATGTTCCACGTGTAAGTATTCTATGAACATGATATCCTCCTTGAATTATCACTGTGGCAGTGACAGTGAGATTAAATAGACAGAGAAAAACGACATTTATATTGACATGATATTGTGATGTTAAGTTTGAAAATGTTTCCAGCTTAGGTGAGCATTTTTATAGTTAGACATTATAGAAGAGGCAATAACAAAAACTGACAAAACGAATATATATATATCTTTACTGAAATATGTTTATTTTTTGCAGGTGATATTGTACGTAATAATAACCCATAATATAAAATCTCAATGTACACCCTAATCCAACATGTCATACAGCTTTAAGAAATCATCGATGACATTTATGTTTAACCAAATTAACATTTTTTGCAGGTTTCCAACTGATGTCAAGTCACGCACCATCGACCAACAATTCTTTTGGGGAAACGCATTGCTTGTCACTCCAGTACTTCAAAAGGTTTGTTATGTATAACGTGACTTCAAGAAATCATTTAAGGTACCAATGAGGAATGGTGCAGAAATTACTGACAGATACAGCGATCGTGCTTAGCTTGTGCAGAATGACATTTTAATACTTCATTTTTCTAATTCTTGTGTTTTGTCTGTAGGATGCGACAACGGTACAAGCGTACCTTCCAGAATCGGAAAGCAAGTGGTATGACTATTTTACGGTGAGTTTGGAAATTTTCAATCGTTAAAATACGCAAGAATGCAGACAAATACACGACCAACAAACACCTACCAATATTCAACTAACAATCCAGTGATTAGTTTTTTTGTAACAAAAAAGACGTTTCTCTCTTTCCTATTCAACTTTACTACGAACAGCATGTTAATTTTGTTAGAATCAAATGAGGTAAAAATGGTGCAACAAACCAAATTAATTAACCTCTTTGTTTCATAATCAGGCATACAATCATGACTGACTGCTAACGCTTGGTAGAGTAGCTTTATATCGTTGTTACTAACCGATCAAAAAATGGCATAAGAAACAAGGCCTGTGCCTATTATGAAGCCCTTGTTGGTTAGGTTATTCCTTTACCTTCATAACATCCTTTTTCTTCATACGTTACTCGCAGGAGAGTAAAGACAACTTAGCTAAATATATTTTCAATCAATAGAGTAATATGGCAATATTTCCATGAAATACGGCGTTATTTCCAATAAATATGGTTTTTTTTTACTAAAGGGAGTTTTAACGTGTTTGAGATTTGAAGTGACACTGCCACAGCATTTACATAAAAGTGGTTCAGCTAAGTTATCTTTTGTGTAATTGTAGGGAAAGGAGGTTTCAAGAGAGCTTGCAGGAAAAACATCCCATTGGTCAATTCCTTTAGATACAATTGGTTTGCATGTTCTTGGAGGAAATATCATTCCCACTCAAGAACCTGCTAACAATACCGAACACAGGTGAAACACTTAATTCGACATCTAAAAATATTATGGTCAGGCAATACCGAAAAAAAAATCCTTAATACAAAAAATTCAAGTGATAAGAATGCGTTTTAGCTTCGTTTTAGCTTCAACCAGAAACAGAATCTGCCAAGGATTTATCGAGTTTATCGAGTTTTTTTAGACTTCCGGATATTTAGTTTTAAGTATTTCCATCTAACCTTACGACATTAATACTGATGGACAAGGGTAGTTATCTATATATGTTTGGTGTTATTGTTGCCGTACATTAGCCGTACAAAACCTATGGGCGTGATCGTGGCTTTGAATGAAAGAGAGACAGCCAACGGAATGTTATTTTGGGATGACGGCGACGCTTTAGGTATTCACATTTTATTTCGTCTTTACTTGTATCAATACGTTTCCTCTGTCAGAAATAGTGCGGGATCGACGAAAAAATATAGGTAATTGAAATGAAAACAAGAAGCCCTGCGGCTTGAAGGTTTCCGTCAATAGCCTGAAAGATATTGAAATTTGAAGCGGACCTTGAAAAATAGAATTATGGGGTAAACAAATCACCCAGTTTCCAAATTCTCAATTATTATTGTAACTAACCTGCTATGTTAAAATACAATCTAATAAATAAAAAATAAAAAATAAAATAAAATTTTTACATGAAGTATTCTAAAATAACAGTTAAAACTTTAACTGGATGTTTTTAAAACTGATAAGGAAATTCTGGAAATTTCAGAATACAAATCTTGTTATGTGTACACTTGACGATTCGAATATAATAACTTTTGAACGAGCTCAATTTGAATGAAGGAAGTAGTTCATTGTTAATTAATTCAGCAATAAGTACATATTAGCATTTAAGTATTTAAGTATTTAGGCCTTCAGAATTTACTCTCCTGTTGAAGATTTGTTTAAATGTTGATGGTGCATGGTTTGATGACAGCTGATCTGAAAAAGAAAAAGTACGTTTTAAAAATGAGAAACAAGAATACAATTTTGCCATGAACTGAAATTTCCCTAGGTTGTTTAATTATTGCCTCTTTAACCTCTCTTTGCCTCTTTGATTTCAAAAGGGAATTTATTAAAAAGATACAAATCAATGCCGTGTGATGCACAAGGTATATTATATATATAAATATATATAAATATTTTTGTTAAACAAGTAACATATTAAGCAGGCGATACATGATTTTGAAACCTGTGGACAATACAAGATTTATTTTGTCGAAATCGATTTATTGAATTCAAAAAAATTAATTGTTTATTATCCTTTTTTGATTCGAATTCTCAAATTTGTTCTTTCGGAGAGTCTGTTTAGCTGCATTTTTCTGAAAATACTTCTGAAGTTTTAAATTGACGAATTGAATTCAACAAGTTGAAACAAAAAACGATAAACACACAATAAACTTGCGGATTTGATAAATCGATGGTCCTTTTCGTGAGATTTTCAATCAAGTCTTTTCTAAGAAATCTTAGAAAAATATTTTGTGATACTTTGGGCGAGTTCAAGAAAGATTTTCAAGGAAATAATGCACTCAACGAGAACTGATAATTAGCCAGTAACAGAATAGTTAGCCATTTTCAATGGCACCATACCTTTATTGTTCACCTAATAAAAAATAATTCTTACCTGATAAAATACACGATTTTAAAAAAGGTGCTTAGCTCCCCAGCTACATCAATAAAACTACTACCACCAAACCAAAGAGACCAGCAAGTGGCAAGGGGGCGACCAACAAAATGTAAGCACTTTTAGTCATGGCCGTACACAAAATGTTCTGGCTACACGAAGAGTACACAATCTCTGTTCGGATTAGTTATTAATTTGACATTGATTAAAATAAAGCATCTTCATTGGCTTTTGAAAATATGGACATTTTTCGAGGTTTTAGCCTGGACACAAACTTAGCAGCGTCCAGGCTCTGTGCTGTCTCTAGATATATATTTATCTTTCATCAGGCGATTTTAAAGATTCCGCCCCGCGTGGCGGCGACGGAAATCAATAATGATTAAAGTTTTTCAATTCTACATTTTTTTACATCAGTTTCCTATTCAAGTGTTATATTTTCGCATTGTTAGTAAAAGCAAGGCTTATAGATGTCTCTGTTAACAAAATGAAATAACAAAATAGAAAGTGTATTATTTATTTTTGTATTTATTTATTTTAGAATCTATCTCAGCAAAGAAATTCATCTTATTGCATCTAAATGCGACCAAGGTAATTAAAAACAGAGCTAAAAAAATGTCATAATATAAATTTTGTTTTGATAGTTCATTCTGATTTGTACTTATCCTGTTTTCTTTTTCAGAGCGGTGACAGTCCCGATACTCCTTAAAATAACATTTTCGTCCTTTAAGCTTACCCTGTTTCCGTTTGGATTTACTATTAATTCGCCATATGTCTGCTATCGCTTTAACACTCCGTTTTTAGCTGATTTAAACAACACGTCAATAAAATATTATCAAGCTAATTTATTTCAAATGGATCTCAGGAAAATTAAAGAAAGTTAATGCCATGTAATGAGGCTTAGGAACCTAACATCTTTTCTACCTCAACTCATTTTTTTATTTAAAGCTCTTTAAATGTGACATTATGATTCGTCACAACTTCTCATCCAATTTTCCGGCAATAGTACATCTTTGAAATTGCCAGGCTGCAAAAAGTCTCCAGGCTAAAAAAGCTACTTTTTTACAGAATCAAAGTTTGATGAAAATATCACAGGTAGTTAACATCCCTGAGTAATTTTTTTCCTATTTTACAGGTTGGTTTAACAATAAACGTCCAGGTGAATGGTTATGACACAGGGAGTCTTCACTTTAACACAATCAAGTTGTTAGGAGCGGGAAAATTAGAAATACGAGATGTAAAAGTGAATGGAAAAAATACAAAAGCGTCTGTTTCAAAACCAAAGAATGATGTAAGTGCGAAAATATTTTTACGACAATCGACTGTCATTTAAAGGTTTTTTTTGTTTACAAAACACGATTTTCAGAGTTCTTTCTGCGAAGCATTAATGTTTAATGTGGCGCTCAGGTAAGTTGCCGTCACTTTCCTAATCACCTCGACCACAGAGTTAACAATTTTTTCTTCTTCAACAAGTGGTGCAAAATTTGATAAATTAAATCATATTTTTGATTTGGTTTGATCATAGAGATAGATATCTCTATGGTTTGATCACCTTTCTCACACTGTCGCCTTTCACAGAAGTTAGCTAGGTTAGCTGCCTGGCTTAGTTTATCCATTTGTGACGTGGATGTATTGCTCAGTGTATTGAACACTATATCATAGTCTATAGAAGAAAGTTTTTCTTCTATAGACTATGTGTATATAGACGCCATTAAGTCCCTTAAAATTTCTTCTAAGTTAATTATGCAAAAAGTTTGGATTTTTCATGCTAGAACAAATAATATCTGACAAAATCCTGAAGCTTCAAACACAAAAATGATGCACGAAACACGAGAACATCACTTTCATCATATTTTCAGCAGAACAGAGTCGGACGAGCGCAACAAATCTATGATTTTATTGTTAATAAAAACAAAACAGAATTTAAATAGATATCAGTGCCTTTTCTATCTTTCTACCATGCCAGTTAACAGGTTGAAATATTGCATATGCATGACAACTTCTCCGTGAAACGAAGCTTTCTATGATCCTTTGTACTAAAGGATCGTCAAATATGTAAAAACGTAAGTTAATTTAGAAAACTGGTCAATTTACCCAAAAAATATTTCCTTCTTTTGTAGATCACAGAGATCACTAACCTGAATCTACCAATCAAAGAATCTCACAAGATCACATGGTCAGTTGTGGAAAGCAAAAGCGATTCGAGAGAGATACAGTCGTCAATGCTATTTGTGTTAGCAGCGATGTTAACATTGTTTATATGCTTGTCTTGAAAAGTTTATATCACTTTTGAAACACTATGATATGAAACAATTGCATTGTAATACATGAAGTCTTGATTTTAATAAATATTGGAAGAGAAGCAATCATGGCCATCACAATAGGACTAGTTTTGTTGGAAAAGAGGACTAGGTACTAGAAATATTTTAAAATAACCTGAGTTTGATATTAAATCTGTGATTTTTTAAGGCAATTTTTTAGCCATTTAAGTATCAGGTCAAAAGTTAAGTCAAAAGTTTTTTTAAAAATTCTTGTAGTTTAATACATAGTGATTTTAAAGCCGAAATTATCTTAGCCGTACTGACGATAATCGACGATTTGTCTTAGAACGTATAGTGTCAATCATGGGTGGGAGTTGCAGGAAAAAAAGTTCGACAATAAGAATACGAGCAAAAGTGATATAATGTTATTTTTTCGGTAAATAAAGTTCGTCGCGGATTTTTTAAAGTATCATGTATGTTTTTGAAATAAAAAGAATATTGACAGAAATTGCCCCTCGTTTTGGAGTCATGAGTCAACCCTTTTTCTTCTTTGTTTTTTTTCCGGCTTCTTCAGTCCGCAAAATGTAACCCTTTTTATTCATAGCCTTGTTAAACGCTGGAAATTGTTTCTTTTTATGCATTATAAGTGAAACAACAATATATTTTTTATGAGAAATAATAATTGGTGGACTTTTTAGGAGCAAAACAATTCTTCTTGATGAAAACATAACAGACAAAATGGAACAGTCATTATATATTTTAGGTCACACATTGTTTTTATGGATATCGACAGGCTGTGATATTCCTTACCCGGTATTATTTGGTGCATTTAAAACTTGGAGAGTTACTGTTCTTGTTTTTTTTAAATATGAGTTCTTTACTGCATAGTGCCATCCGAGAAAAATCTTTTTCATAAAATGACCAAACAACGAGTCCAAAAATTCCAATCTACAAAAACAAAGCATTTTAGTATATTTCATAGGGCCCGCTGCTTAAGGTTTTTTCTGATTATTAAAACTAGTAGTATCCACGGGATCGCCGGTCCTCAGACTTCACCTGTCGTACGCACTTTCCTGCTTCGCTTTTTCGTGCTTCCTTGCCCGCATGTTAGCTCTAATTATTGAAATTTGCTTTGACGGAGGTTACTACAATAATTATAGGTGCGATTATAATGCGGTTAAGGGGGGAGGGGGTTCAATAACAATCCCTCCCCCCTTGGTTTTTAAAAACTTGCAGAAAGATGACAAAAATATAAGCTGCCACTTTAAACAAGCAAACATTAACATAAAGACTACCTCGTTACAACATGTACAATCTAAATCTGTTAGAATTAACCCCCCTTAATAATACATAGAGTAAAAAGACACTTCCAAAAGTGTATAAAAATATACTTCATATACTTTATAAAATATCCTTGATGCGACTAGGTAGCTAATATTCTGGAGTAAAATCTCGAGGAAAATCAAGTACTTAGCAGTTCAAGAGATCTGTCTGTGTCTGCACCACTGCATATAAAGATATAGCTCTGTCAAGAGAATTTTTGTCAAGAGCAAGAATCTCTCTGTCTCTAACAATATCAATAACTGTCTGCGGAGGTTCTCGTCTTCCCTCCTTCCCAATCCTTCCTCTGGTCTCAATGCTGAAAGTGAGTGGCAGCACCTTCCAAAATCTCCGACATTAAGATATAGGAAAATAAGATGCTTAATAATTACCCATTAAAGCGTGTTAAGCCCAACGCCATGGTGCGGGGAGCGTCAAGAATGAAATCGGTTTCATCTACTTGATTACAAGTAGATTAAGCCTGTTCTCTGTCTTCGGTATTCGACAAATCACTTATTTAACGAGAACTAATAATTTGGAAACAATATATTTATAACCACAAAAACCTTGTAAAAAAAAGAACCAAAACATTTAACATGGCGGTCTTATTGTGTAAAGTTGAATATATTCATTTTGATTCTTTTCATTCTTTGACTGTCTTCTTTTGCAGTCTGGTATTAACCTTGTGTTTAAGAGCGATCTTATTCCAGATTTGAGATACGAGACACAGATCATACAAAGAAGATTACTCCTCGTTTTAGTAAAATCACATGTGTGAAAATTGCTTTCGTCAGCAAAAACATTTTATTTTCTATTTTTTTTTTACTAGATGTTCATAATAAGGGGTCTAAAATAAGGCTGCGCAACCTTTTTTAACAGACATACGGTGGATCGGCAGGGGGCGATCAGTCGGTAAGCTAGACTAACTAAAAAATAACTTTTGAACCTGCCATTGGGAATAAAGCATTGTTATATGTTTTTTTTCTAATCAACGATCAAGGTGAAATTCTTAAAAATTTTTTTTTGTTTAACATTTTCTTTTCGAGTTTTTCTTTTCTATCAATTTCAGTTTATTAGCTAATTCTTGTTTCTTTTTTAAGAAAGCGATACATGCGACTTGAAAAATGTATATTAATTCATACGTTAACGAATTGCCTTATTTGGTTGTTTGTAATGAAAGATCGTTAAACAATAAAAGAGCCTTAGTTTATATCGAAAATGATAGTTATTAGATTTAACTTAAAATGAAACTGCAACATTTCTAAAATGAAAGTTGTAAAGTTATTAAAATCAAGCTTTAGTAAAACACGCTATCCTTTCTTCTATGCAACGAGTTCAATACTTTATTAAGAGCAAAGATGATCCCGAATATTATCCATTCATGTTCTGAGGATATAATTTGCTTAGCTATTTTCTGTTGGAAGTTATCATACATACACTGTGTGCGTCCATTTTTAACCCTATCCAAGCAAGCCGTTCTAGGGGCTCTGAAAAATTGGAGAGATTTCACCACGTTAGTAAAAAGAGCGAAAGGGCGAAAAATACAAGGGAATAAAAACCATCATGTAACCAAAATTGTATCGATGCATCAATATCAATGTTAGTGACTATTTCAAATTTATATTAGTGTCCTTACACTTTCGTCTGTGGTGCGGGACACGCAGTACTTCCGTTTCCGGGCATATCAGAATGTATTTTGGAATTCCACGTCTGGTATAAGTAACGCCTTATTGTGTTATTTCTCCATATTAGTATAACTGTGCTTGTAACAGAATTCATACACATTGACATGTCCATCATGTATGCAATTGCTGTCACCACGCTGTTGCTTATATCAGTCCTGGCAAAAATAGTCAAGTAAAACCGTAAAACAAGATGTACAAAATACCAAGAATATTGCGAAAAAAGAACCAATAGTATTGTTTTCATTACTGTATTTCCGTATTGCGATTGGCCAGACAGCGATTGACTTTTGCGACTGTTTCTCTTCACAACTACAAGCAAGTGACAATACAATATCGGAATGAGAATAACCAAAGCAAATCCAAGTACAAGCGTTACGTAAATCGGTGCTGTTGCATCGAAGTATTTTCTTGATGATTTGTGTAAAAAGAAATTCAACATATCGGGTACAGTAAAAAATATAACGCATGTTACAACAACCAAAGCTAAGTATTTCAGCTTTAGATGAACCTCGTACACTATGATAAAGTATCTATCCAATGCTATGGCAATTGTTAAACAGCACGAGCCTAAGGTTGGAATATATTTCACGATCTGCAATAAAGCGCACACTCCATCGGATGTGACAGCCCATGCAAACGCCATTCCACAGGGTATGGTTACCGCACCCACCATCAAATCTGATAAAGACATTGTAAAAAATAACTTGCTTGATTTTTTACGTGTCTCCTTTGTTTTCCACGCTGCAAACAAATACATCGTATTAACTGAAATAATTGATACAATAAGTATTACATAGGGGGTAACTTTAAGGAATATGTCTCCCGTCCCTTTTAATGCTGCAATCTTTCTGAAAGTCAAGCAATTGTGGTACACTGGAGTCATACTGTCGTTTGTCATTTCAAACTCAAAATCTTCGCTCTTTATAATAATATCACTTTCATCAACTCGACTTTTTTTAATGGTTTTATTTCAGCTACGTTTGTTTTACTTGCACTTTTAAATTCTATGAATTCATAAAAATGGTTCTTGACGTCACAGATGAATTTAAGGCGGCGCCGTCAGCTTAAATTGGGACTGGCACTAGTCTTTTTCAGACTTAAGGCATGAGCGATTGAAATTTGTGTTTTGGTTTATATGATATCGCATCAACTGAGATGTTGATACGATATCCTATATCATATGATATCATATAATGTTGGAAGCGCAAGTCAATTCTGTGAATTCAAAAAAAACTCTGTGACGTCTCCTCATGAATGAAGAGAATATAAAAGTAAGTAAAAACATAGATTAGCAGAAATAAACAATCGCATTTTTTATGTATAAATTTATATCTGATGAATCAACTAGTTCGATAAGAACTAATGATTTAAAAAATTAGAGCGAAGCATTCAACATCAGGGTTTTTGAATCGAAGCGAGATTGTAAAACGAAAGAGCAAACATTGTGATATCTTGTGTCGCAGGAATTTGATTCTTGAAGGGATCCAGGAGTAATGTTTATAGGATTTTTTTGAATTACATATTAGCTCGGTAAGAACATTTTATACCTTTTATGTTGTCAAGTTGCGAGTCAGTTAGCTAGCCATTTACAAACTGGTTTGCCTTTGAAATATGGATCCATAAAAGTTTTATTTCTTGTTCAAGCAATAAAAGAATAAAAATTCTTTAGGGGTGGAGGGTGTCAACTATTATCATGTGTTTGTCATGTTAAAAAAGGGTGTTTCCCTTTTCAGCAAATCAAAATAAGTTCATAAAAAGATAATAACTCCATTTGTGTATCGTAATTCTATCATTCAATTTTTTCAACCTATACGTATACCTACCTACAACCGTAGTTGTAGGTAGGTATAGCGCTCGATTTACAGTTAACCGTGAACTCTGGTTTTACGTTTTTAATTACATGATGCATTTGCGTTATATCAGCCTGGTTTGTTGTCACGTGATATTGTTTATATTAAAATTTAGTCACACAGAGAGCATGATGTCAAAAGTGTGTGAAGAATTTTTACCGCAACACAGGAAAACATTGCAGATACGTTTTTATTGTGTTTCTAGTTTGGATGATTTTCGAAAATTAGAATAAAATAAATATACATTTTATTTGCTGTATTTTTAAAAAGAAACAACAAAACATAGAAATATAAATCTTTGTTGTTTATTAGCGTATTTGCTTGTTTACATATGTTTATTTGTGTTAGGTTTAAAACAAAATCACGACTGGTTAAGGTGCTAGTCATTCTATTGAAGCGGGGGACTCTCCGGGGACAATGCCGCAGGGGTCAATTTATGGGGAATGGCAATTCACCGAGAAAAGGGGGCGGGACTGTCCGAGGTTAATTCACCTAGTACCTCTTGCAACTTTTTCTAATAAAAGTTCATGATAAATGTTGCATTTGAAGACCAGACCGATCACTATAAATCAATTTTACATGTTACAGCTATCATGACAAGAAAAAAAGTAGTGAATCCACCATATTGCGCCATACCATATCAATTTGTTGTTGATTTTTGCGGTCAAATTTGGCGCCATCTGATCATAACAAATTCACCGTTTAAAATTTGGTAGTATGTATTGAGGATTTGCTCGTTTTGAGTAATCATTGACCGTATTCGCTCGTTTTGAATAATCATTGACCGTATTCATTCGTTTTGAGTAATCATTGAGCGGATTCGCTCGTTTTGAATAATCATTGACCGTATTCATTCGTTTTGAGTAATCATTGAGCGGATTCGCTCGTCTTTTGGTAATCATTGAGCGGATTCGCTGGTTTTTTAGTAATCATCGAGCGGATTCGCTCGTTTTGAGTTTTTATTGACAGGATTGGGTAGTTTTGAGTCTTTATCTTATCTGGTTTTATATTAAGAGTTAAAGTAAGCACGTTTAATAAAGATCGAAACTTGAATATAAATTACAAAGGAATGATAACTAAATTCTTATCAATACGAGCAGTGAACTTAAACAAAGTACAGGCAGCGTGAAGACTTGTGATAACTCTCAATCTTGAAATAAGCGTGCCGTTTAATGCCGTGGTCACACTAGTCACGCAATATTTAATTTTACAATTCAAACAATACTGTAGATGAGACTCGCCAGAAGTTAAAATTTTGCGCTCCATCGCAAGCCATTCATTCGTGTCTCTCCTTCGAAGTGTCTCATGGTTAGAACAAACAACCTCTCAGAATTTATGTTTCACTTTTTGATGAATAATGTCGGCACGGGGAGACTTCTCTCCACAAAACATCATATATGTGACGATTTTACAAGTAACTTTTCTAACCACCAACGTCAGATATTGTTTGAAAAATTACGTCACAAACATCACCGCAAAAAAAAGTTACAGTAACGTTGTTCTTGATGTTGTAAATTTGTATATCCGACGTTGCTGCAACATTTTTCTTTGGTAACTCGAAATCTCAACTTAAACGCAATGTCGCTGCAAGCTCGTGAGTTTGCTGGGCCTTTTTTAAAAATTTCTTTCGCTCATGTAACCAAATACTTCATGAAATTCAGATATCTTATCGTTTTAACTCCCTCAACCAGCAGATCAATTGAACTGATGCTGACGATCTCTGTAGGTGGATGGTAGTCTAACAGACCCATAACAGTACAAGATAAGCTGTCAGCAGAGACAATAGTTACTTTGGACAGTGACCTAATGACATCGCTATCAATGGTTAACGATAAAGATATTATTCTGATACAGTTCCTGTTAATGATGACGGCGATAATGAAGTTAATTGGATGGCTGGTCCACCCCCATCGCGTCTATATAAAGTAAAAGAAATTTTGGATAAAATGGAGAGAGAGAAAGCACATCTTTTGAATTTCTTTTGAATAAGCTCGTTTTGTAAATGATCTTTCTTTTCTTAGAAAGTTTGAAACTTCAGCGGTTTATAGCGCCTCAATTATTTTTATTTATTTTTCACAGATCAAGCCTGAATTGAGGCATTCTGTGAACGTTCTCTGCACTGAGCCATTCTGTGAACGTTTTCTGCACGGAGCTGATCAGTTAAAACCACTGATGACCTTCGACAAAATGGCGATTTTTAACTTTTTAAGTAAATCTAAAACAAGTGTTTTATTTTTGCACCACTATGTAGTTAGCATAGTAAGGTTTTGACCAATAAAAGATGTCGATCGTGGTAAGTTAAGCAGTAATACTAATCAGTTTTAAGCGTGGATAACTTGCGCCGCGTGTTTGGGAGAGGTCAAATTTCATCATTTCTTCATCAAAAAGACGAGCTTATAATCCTTTTGAAATCAAAAAAACAATACAAAAATGTGAAAATTTGATGAGAAAAATTGGGCATATAACAAATAATTTTGTTACCAACTTTTCTTTTTTCTGATGGTTTAAGTTACCTTAGATTGACATGAATGTTCTTCCAAAAAACCAAGTTATTTATAGCTATGCCAACATTGTTTCTTGATTATGCAATATTTCCCTTATCAAATGATTTGGGTGTTGCTGAAGCAAAGAAGGGCCAATGAAACTTTTTAACAGTCTCGGAATTGTAGGACAGCAGAAGTTCTACGCTAAAATACAAAACGAGAAGCAGAAGATGGATGAAAACGCAAATGTTCGCCTACAGATTAATGCACCTAAATTGACCAAATTCAATGACCCTAATAAGGTTCAGGGCTTCACGCTTATTGAATTTAGCTAGAAGTAATAAGGTTTGTCTCCTATGCATTCAGGAAAATCTTATGGTTTGTGTGAGCATTGTGCAGCCTTTAAACTTTATAATGAGAATTTTGTTTTAAAAGCTTTGTATAATGACCCTGTCTTATTAAAAGTTCCCACTGATTTACATGAATTGTTGCACAGCGAGTTGTAAAGTTATATCGGAGTGTACAATAACGCATTTAGTGTTGCTTCTTATTCAACATACATTTGACCACCATCAAGCCGTGGTTCCCCTGTTTTAGAATACGTGGCGAGTCTGGTTGGAACTAAAACATGACCCATGAAAGGAAGCATGCAACTGCAGTTAGAAAAAGACTTACTTACTTGGAATATTACTTTTACTGCTTTTAAAAGGCGGGAATTTTCTACCGTTTATTTAGCAGACAAATTGTTTTCAAAATCTTAAGTAGACGCCTTTATTATTGTTGAATACCAACGACTTGCAATTATTTGTCACAATCAAGACCAGATTCGAGTGAAGTTATACCGAGCACTTGTAAAATACCTCGAAAATGCGCTAATTGACGTAAACTACGGGCTGATAATATATTGCCTTGCGTTCAACCTTTTGTGGCTCACCACGTAACATGCATCACTTTACCTTCATGCAATGGCATTAATTTCAAAAATATTAAGAGCTATTCTCAAAAATCTGCGACATTTGGCAGTAGTCAAGATGGCAAAAATACAGTTTCAGAATTCAATATTTTTTCGGATTTTTAAAAATTTAGTCTTTACCAAAGGAATTTCATGGTTAGCAGTACAAGATATTCGGATTTTTACATTTTCCATGCCATTATTGAAAAGGACCGAATCAGTGTGTGCAGGCTACGTTACAAGGATACAAATCCCTTTTAATTTTCCAAAAATGGCCATGAACGAAAGTGTTTCTTATAGAAAATGTTTAGTGGTAAGGTTGTTTAAGTTGAAATTACATGCACTGAAATAAGATTTATTAAAAGATTATAGAAAGTTATGAGAAGTTATGAAAAGTTATGAGAGGTTATGAGAAGTTATGAGAAGTTTGCACATGTAGATTTCACTGAATTTGAGAATAGAGGCTTGCCACATGTTCATATAATTTTTGCATCTTCACAATGGGTTTTAGTTACGGAATGCTATGATATTGACTCTTCGTTTTGTGCACAGATTCTGGGTTAGAACCAGGACGTTGAATTATATAATACTAGTCGATAAAGCCCGTGGAAAAATCCACTAAAGCAGGATAAAAATTTTGATGTTAATGAGATATAAGAATTTAAAGATTTTGCTGACGTCAGCAATGGGCCCGTCAAAACCGATAAATTTTTTTTAGAAATTTGTATACCTGTTGCCTCTATCGTAGAGATCTTGAAACGCTGATCAAGAAAATGTATAGGATTATGTACTTTTGACAAACGGTTGCAGAGATATTAGGGTTTAAAGGTTTTTTGATGACGTCATCAACCCACCCATTCCGAAACGGATTTGGGGACCCAGGTTTGGGAAACTTACCCAAATTGGTCCTAGGTGGTCCCTAGTTACCCACGCAGGAGATGACGTCAGTTATTTCCACCCGTTTCCAAGTTATTAAGCCTTAAATTTAAAAGTGCAATGCAATGGCTTCACTAATCTTAATATACTTTCCTTTGACGTCAATATTGCTATAACGTCAAAGTTTGCTAATTTACAGAACAAATTTATAGGCGATGTTTTATAGACTTTATCAAAGAAATTTTATCCACTTTGCAAAAGTCACAGACAGAAGCTCCGTATTATTATAAGAGACTAGTCGATAAATCCCGTGGAGTAATCCACTTAGGCAGAAGGACAATGGAAAAATAGTTTGTTTTAGTTTTTTTGCTGACGTCAGCAGTGCAAATATACAATACAAAATAAATATATATTTTTAGAAATTTGTATACCTGTTGCCTTCATCGTATAGATCTTGAAATGCTGATCAAGAAAATGTATATTATCATGTATCTTTGACAAACGGTTGCAGAGATATCAAGGTTTAAAGGTTTTTTGATGACGTCATCAAACCGTCCATTCCGAAACGGATTCGGGTACCCAGGTTTGGAAAACTTACCCAAATTGGTCCCAGGTTGTCCCTAGTTACCCACGCGGTGAAAAAACATTGACGTCACCACCTCGTTTCCAAGTTATTTGGCCTCAAAGTTTTAAGTGCATTGTAATGGCTTCACTAATCTTAATTAACTTTCCTTTGACGTCAATACTATTTTATCGGTAAAGTTTGGTAAATTACAGAACAATTTTATAGGCGATGTTTTATAGAATTTGTTAAAGAAAATTTTGAAGAATGTAATCCACTTTGCAAAAGTGACAGACAGACACACGGAGCTGGCGTATTATTATATAGATTACTAGTCGATAAGGCCCGTGGAAAAATCCACTTAGGCAGAAGGACAATGGAAAAGTAGGTTGTTCTAGATTTTTTGCTGACGTCAGCAGTGCAATTACAAAAATATTTGGCGAAATTTAGTTTATTCGTTGTCTGTACTATGCAGATGTTAAAACGCTGACCAAGAAAATGTATATGATCATATATTTTTGATAAGCAGTTAATGAGACATAAGGGTTTTAACATTTTGCTGATGTCAGCAATGGCCAGTCAATCCCCCCAAATTTTTTTTTTAGAAATTTGTATACCTGCTGCCTTCATTGTATAGGTCTTGAAACGCTTATCAAGAAAATGTATGGGATCGCGTATTTGTGACAAACGGTTGCAGAGATATTAGGATTTGAAGGTTTTTCGATGACGTCATCAACCCGTCCATTCCGAAACGGATTCAGGGACCCAGGTTTGGGAAAATTACCCAAATTGGTCCTAGTTGGTCCCTAGTTACCCACGCGATGAAAAATCATTGACGTCACCACCTCGTTTCCAAGTTATTTGGCCTCAAAGTTTTAGGTGCACTGTAATGGCTTCATTAATTTAATATAGGATATTGACGTTAAAGTAGTGTTATTTTCGTCGCGTCGTAACGTCAGAAAATTCATCATATTAGACATGCATTTTTCGGCAACATCAAAGGAAAATGAAGACATCCACTTTGCCTGTCACAGACACACAGACACACTTAGCGTATTATTATATAGAGACTAGTCGATAAGGCCCGTGGAAAAATCCACTTAGGCAGGATAACAGAGAAAAATAAGCGTCATTCAAATTTTGATGACGTCAGCAGAGACATGTCAGAACACAAAACTTTTTTTTCAGAAATGTGTATGCCTGTTGCCTTTATCGTATAGATCTTGAAACGCTGATCAAGAAAATGTATAGGATCGTGTATTTTTAACAAACGGTTGCAGAGATATTAGGGTTTGAAGGTTTTTTGATGACGTCATCAACCCGTCCATTCCCGAAACGGATTCAGGGACCCAGGTTTGGGAAACTTACCCAAATTGGTCAAAGGTGGTCCCTAATTACCCACGCGGTGAAAAAACATTGACGTCACCACCTCGTTTCCAAGTTATTTGACCTCAAATTTTTAAGTGCATTGTAATGGCTTCACTAATCTTAATTAACTTTCCTTTGACGTCAATACTATTTTATCGGTAAAGTTTGGTAAATTACAGAACAATTTTATAGGCGATGTTTTATAGAATTTGTTAAAGAAAACTTTGAAGAATGTAATCCACTTTGCAAAAGTGACAGACAGACACACTTAGCGTATTATTATAAGAGACTAGTCGATAAAGCCCGTGGAAAAATCCACTGAGGCAGGATAAATATGAAGAAGAAGCGTCATTCGAATTTTAATGAAGTCAGCAACCGATCCACAAAAAAAGAACCTTGTTTTCACGTTGCCTCCATCGTGTAGAGCTTAAACTGCTGATCAAGAAAATGTAATGATCATGTGCTATTGACGAACGGTTAAGAAGATATAAAGGCTTAAATATCTTGCTGACGTCAGCAATGGCCCGTCAAAACCTTAAAAAAATTTTTTTAGAAATTTGTATACCTGTTGCCTACATCGTATAAATCTTGAAACGCTGATCAAGAAAATGTATAGGATTATGTACTTTTGACAAACGGTTGCAGAGATATTAAGGGTTGAAGGTTTTTTGATGACGTCATCAACCCGTCCATTCCGAAACGGATTTGGGTACCGGGTTTGGAAAAATTACCCAAATTAGTCATAGGTGGTCCCTAATTACCCACGCGGTGAAAAATCATTGACGTCACCACCTCGTTTCTAAGTTATTTGGCCTCTAAATTTTAGGTGCACTGTAATGGCTTCATTAATTTAATATAGGATATTGACGTTAAAGTAGTGCTATTGACGTCGCGTCGTAACGTCAGAAAATTTAACATATTAGACATGCATTTTTCGGCAACATCAAAGAAAAATGAAGACATCCACTTTGCCTGTCACAGAGACACGGAACTGGCGTATTATTATATAGATAGTCGTTAACCCGTGGAGAAATCCACGGGGTCGCCCCCGTCGCGTTCGCTCGTCTTTTAAATTAACCCGTTGCAACAAAGTGGACAAAAATTTATCGCATTTGATATTCGTGCGTATTTTAAAAATTTCGTGTTTCCGTTACGGGACACGGCTTTCGCGGACACACAGACAGACGGAATACGGCTATTATTAAAGAGATAAAGTACTATATGATCGATGGATCATGCGATTACTTAAATAATACATTTCCCTGCATGAAAGAAGGTGAGTGGACTAAAGATTTCCTAAGAAGTTTACTAAAAGAAAATTGCTTTTAAAGATATCGAGATTTTTATAAAAAGAAAAAAAAATTATATTTTTCCTTTTTTCATCTTTTTCCTGTTAAAAAAATATGTTATTTAAAATTATAATAACAAACTTTCCAATGATACAAAAGTCGAAAATTCAACAAAAATTAGCGAGTCGGGTATTGTTGTTACTTCAAAAATGCATGAACATTTGCTTACTGCATTTTCTATAAGCATATTTTATACAGTTTTCATCGGCTGAAATGTGAAATGCAGAGTCTTCTTTGCACCTTTATTACAGTGAGAATCGTTTGTAAATTGTATCTAAGTTTTTAAGGTTCTGTGACTCAACGATTTCTTGATTAACCAAATGTAAAACTGTTACGAAAACACTACAGAAAAATGTAACCGAACTTTCTTTGCTACAAGATGTCTATTAGAGAAATTACTTTCGTAATTTTTGTTGGTTTGTAGATGTATTCATTGTCAAATAATGAGTACGAAGATATTAAGCTGTCAAATTTTTTCATTATTCACCTTACTCGTGCTTATCGGGCATCGATTTTCTACTGTTTTTAACAAATATTCGACTTATGTTTGACCGAATTCTTGATAGTCTGAAATAGTACACAAAGGGATCCAACAATGGATTCAATAGAAAAATACAATGTGCGATTTTCTCTGCATATGACGCCATAAATGTTGTTCTTTTAACAAAGTTGCGATACATGAGACAGCAACTAATGGGTAAGAAGCATAAAATGAAGGTCAATAATATCTTTGTTCCTGTCCTGGAAACTTTCTTCTTTGTTTTCAGAATATGGATCTGTGACAAACTACTGCATGGTACTTTTCTGCACATACTTTTTATTTCAAAGTATATCCTTATATGCATCATGGAAACAGTAACACATGATACAACTGCGAAAATTCCTGCTATATTTTCGTTTATTCGCCAATACTTCAATGAAATTGCACTTAATGAAATAATTAATACAATGGTCAATAGCCAAAGGCCAGTTACAAAGAGTAAAGTTCGTCTATTTGTCACACGCTTTTCGTAAAAAAACGGGTGAAGAATGGATAAATAGATATCTAGTGTAATACCAACTATTGCAAGCAGTGACATAGCAGCTAAAATATGTCCAGTTATATTGACCAACTTCAAAAGAAAGCATTCGTGCCTTGATTGGTGTATAGCCGCAATCCATGCTGCGCACCAAGTTGGCATGTATACGAAACCAGCTAACAAATCACTAACCGACAGCAAAATGTATACAATATCATTTGGAAAAAAAATTCTTGTGAACTTAACGATAGAAATTAGGTATATTGAATTGAATATTACTGTCAGCAAACTGCATGTTATGGCAAATGCAACTGTAACAGAATGAAAATAAAAATTAATCTCAACGCCTGCTAAATAGGTAATACAAGTCATACTTAAAGGAAACGTCGCGCTCTCCATCGGTGCCAATTCCAAATGGGAGTTATTCCTCTTATGTTACTCTTATAAGATGGTTTTTCTTCTGTTGTTGGAACAGACACAAAAATTTTCATTAGAATTCCTAACGTTTTTGTCGCAGCTGGACGACACGGAACATAAGAAACAAACTTATCACCACATGAATTATTCACTGCAAAATAACTTTCGTTTGAATGTTCTACCTGAAAAGATATTATCAAGATTCATCACTGCGATAAACATTTCCTTTAATCTAGGTGAAATGAAATAAAGAAGAGAAACAAACTAAAGTTTAAGGCGGTACGTGCCCATTGAACTTTCTATTGTTTTTAAATTCAATAGAGACATGCGCGAGCACTCTACCTAGGCTTTTTTTTGCGCAAAATCTGATGTAATGTAAGTTTCCCGTAGCCAAGAATAACTTACATCCTGCGAAAATGTCCAAATTAAAGCACTGTTTTCAGCTGTTAGAATTTAATATAAACGTAATCACACTTGTATGTACGTCTTAAAAAGTAGTCTGTTGAATATACGAGAGGAAATGAAAACTAATTTGTTAACCAAGTTTATATGCCTTTTGATTGCAAAGGGACTATTTCGTGCAATTTTAACACAAAGAAGCAATAGTGCAGCCATTTTGGATAAATACCCGTTATGGTATATAAAAAATATGTTTACCACAAATTTAAATAACTTCTTTTTATTTGAACGAATTTAAAATAGTTAATTATTGGTATTTTTATGAGGGTGGTTTTATGCTAAAAACACGTGTTTCAATACACCTTTTTCGAATTTCATAAATTATAATAATTATGACGTCATCCGAAATTTTATAATGGTTCTATGCTCTCAAATTATCATGACAAACTGAAGTTTTTAGATCAATGTAACATTCTGATTGGATTTTATTTAGATTTGAAGAAAATAATTATTTTGAAAATGAGGCTATTCTTGGAAAGCTCCGCTATATGAAGGGTTTGACCGTAACTTTCAGTTCGCAATTGAGGCACTTAACGAACAGAAATATTTACGAAATTAGGTAATTTGTTTTACCTATTGCTAGGGAACTTTGGGATAAAAATCATTTTTAGTATCAACCTTAATTGAGTTTGACATAATTAGGAAATGTTTGACATAATTAGGAAATTCGGGAAAGGTCTATTTCGCATAAATTATAATTATGAATATAGAATCAAGCAACAACATTGCGTAATTCTATATTGATTTTTGTTTTTTATTGTCATAGTTTTTTTCTATATATAAATATTTTTTGAGGGTGGCTACATATTTGACTCTAATAAGCACGTGTTTTGAAATTTAGCCAGCATGAGTTCTTACTTCTGTTAGTACATATTGGCCAGATTTTTTAATCTCCAAAAATTTTCTAGCTAAATACGTTTTTTAAAACTGGTTTCTACTAGTTACTAATTTCATGCTGGTTTATCTTATGTTTTTTATTTCCCAGCTAGTTAGCTAGCTAAAACATAAATAGGAGCAAACTCTACAGAGTGTAACAACATTTAAAATTTCAAGTCCCAAATTTTATATGCCGCCTGTAGGTATGGAAAGCTTCATAACTGACTGCCTTGTTGTGGTGTCCAGAAAAACTGAGAAGAATTTGAAAGGGGGAAAACCGTTATTTACTGACGATTAAAGATATTTTTAGCTTTCAGTAGCGAAAAAAGTTTAAGTTGAGCTGATAAAAATCAATAGTGAACATGAATCTGCCAAGATATCTAGAGGTGATAATAAAGTGGTGGCAGCGAAGTACAAAGATTCATGTAAAGCTATTGCTATCAAAATTGTATATAGCTAAGCTTATTACTTATTACTCACAAAACCTCGTAACCATAGTATATCACAGGATGGGGTTGCCAAAACAGTTTTAGAGTGAGAACCAATCGCTATGTATACGAAACAAAATAAAGAATCCCATTGAAAAGGATGATATAAATGCTTGAGTTATGTTCTGAGAGGTCCAACTATCAGCAAAACCTGAATGGATCAAAACTTCGGTCGACATTAAACACAAAGAACAATACAGCTATAAGACATAAGGCAAATATCTAACACAGCAGCTTTTGACATATCAGCAACTGTGCAATAAAAATGTTGAGATAGAAAATATTCTTGTTGTCAGTTTCAAAGTCAAACTCAGAAAACTCTTTTATCATCCCTTTAGGAATTACAATCGTTTCGTAGGGCAAGTCTCATTGTCTTCATTCGGAGTTACAAAGACTAGCCAGATGGTTGGAAATTTTGCAAATTCAAGAGTTTAGTTGATGTTGAAAAACAATGCAAATTATGTATTATAAAATCTTATCGTTAGTTATGATCGTTAATGCAAACAAAAAGAATAAATTGACAAAAATCATTTGGAGGGAAATTCCACCTCTGTCCCGTTGTATTACTGTTGTTGCCATAGATCTTTGCAAATAGTCAATTTCTGATTTAATTATACTTGCACGTTAATAAGGCAAGTTCTTCTATTTTTATTCGTCACTGCACAACGTTTCAAATGATAACCATAGCAAACAATAAATTTGCCTCTGTACCCCTTCCCCCTAGCCATTATAATATTATTGTTGATTTGAATCTGGACATGGTTACTTATCAATAATCAATCAGAACTCGTTTACTTTATTTAAAAAATGCACCGTTGCATGTACGTGCGTTTTTAAGGTTCCAAAAATCACTAACGTACGTGCATTTGATGACCATTAAGCGAGTCAAAATGTTGTTGTTAACAGCACTTGTATCTTCGATTGCTATAGGGTTGAGGTGTATTGTTTGACAGTTGGGATACTTTTGTTATTACAACATGGTAGTGATATCGATAAATGGATTGGCTGTTGAAAGGATTCTGAAATTTTAATTGTTGACATGGAGAAATATTCGTTAGTGAAGTTCATTATGTAGTTTTCAGCAAGAAAATACGTCTTTGAGCATTTTTCAGCCGAATTTGGATGATATAGATCATTTATTCTAGTAATCAGGGTGTGTGGTATACGCAGGAACGTTTAGAAAGAGAAATTTTTGATTATTGTAACTAGTACACAGGAAATGTGTCACAAATAATAATTTATTACAACTTTCTTCATTTATTAAACTATGTTTTAAACATTATCACATTTTTTGTTTTGATTAAAGAATTGGTTAATTTATACAACAATTATTTAAGAATCACTAGTTTAACGCTAAAAACGCTGATTCTATGGTAGCCTAGTGCGTGAGGTCTTATTTCAAACCCTAGCCGATTCATGGCAGGACTATAAAATTGCGAATCTATCCTTTCTACTTAGCGTTCAGCTTAAGAATAGGATTGATATCTTAGGCGGTTGTCCAGCTGAGCGATTGTTGTGTTGGCACGGCTTTCTCGCTGGAATAGAAGCTTTAAATGCACTAGGACCTTCTTCGCAGAATTCTCATTGATAGCAATGCCAATAGGAACTGAAGACGCTTTCCAACCACGAGGCTTAAACCAACAAGTATGTTTCTTTTTGAGTGTCTCTCTTAACCACTTAACCACATGCGTAAGTGGTTAAGAAAATAAGGTTGAATGGCAGAACACGATTTCAGAAGTGGTGCGGTAAGTGAGGCAAGGATAGCATGGGAAATTTTGAGAAAACCGGTTAAATCGGTTAAATCGGGTTGCCCACCGGGGTCAAAACCAAAAGTTAACTTGTTTAGTAAGCAACTTTTCCATATGTTTTTAAGCTCTTACTTTTTACTTGCTCTCCAGAAATGAAACAGTAACAACTTCGTTGTTTTTTAAGAATGTCGTTATTAAAAAACATAAAAAGGAAAACATTACAAATGAGAAAAAAAAAAAAAGATTAATTGACAAATGATACCCTCTTATTAAATCTTTTAATGTTAGACTGAAGCACGTGGTGGCTTCATAATTTAAATAATTTAGTTGTCCAATGTTCATTAGTAGCCATTTTTTATTTTTAAACTGACTTAGAGAATAATTTAAGTCGTGCATTGAAACGAAAGAGAATGTAGCATAAAGTAAATTAAATAAAAACACTACTTATAAAACAAACCACCCAAAAAGGGTTTAATTAAAATACAAAAAGGGTTTAATTAACCAATGACACCAGCATTGTAGTCGTTGTAATTCCCCTAAAAATAATAAAATTCAATTAGCGACCTCTTAATTTTTGAGTTTTCTAAAGTTATGAAAGAAATGCAAGATGTGAAAACTGATAATGGTTCATAGTAATCGTACAATAGAGATTGTTCTCTGCCCCCTAAAGAAAATGCTCCAATTCTTTAAACCTGTTTTTTTATTTGAGGCGGGGGGGGGGGGGGGGTAATTTTACCGCCTTTATTGGGTTATTTTCAATATATTTTGATATTGTATGACTCTCACCTTTTGTGAGAAGATATGGAAAGTTTTATGGTCATTACTAAATTTAATGTTTTCGGATTTTTTTACATTTTGTCGGTGCTGGTTGCAATTTTTTTTTATTATTATCATTTTTTTGATATAACACTTCTATCATACAGTATTAAAAGAAACATTTCTTCGTATCTACATATACTTTTTCTTGATATGTTAATGTTAAAGTAGACATATGTAAGTGAAAAGGTGAAAAACCCGAAACAATTGAAAAAATCTGGTGTTTTTTAGGAGGTAAAAATGACAGAAAAAAAAATTCCATTTTGCTTAGTTGATATGTCAATTTTTATCGTTTGTCCTTCGTTGAATTTAAATGGTGTAGTAAAATTACTTACTACACCCTCTTAAAAAACACGTACTCCCACCTCTCTCCCACCCTTAATAGAGTAAAAGGCTTGCATAGCCGAAGAGAGAATAGAAGTTTACTTTACAGTAGTCTGTAGGTTTTTGAGGCCATAAGCCATTTGGTAGCATTTTCAGCAATGTGAGAATATCCTAATACGGAGTAATGAATAAAAACCAATTATTAAAAACTTACTAGTGCCAAATATTAGAAGGTCGTTTGCCATTTTCTATTATCCAAGTTTCGCCAATGTGTCTCGCACCGTTTGAAGTTTACCTTGAATGTCATGCAACTTGTCATTAAGAGCTTCTTTCTTTGGTTCTAAACAATGATAATAAATTCACGGTTAACGTAGCACTTGCACTTTTAACTAGTGTTGAAGCACCAAAATTTGCTTTGTCGAAATATTATACGTATGATCTTATTATTTGTATTGTTATATCTACTTTTTTTCCTTTTAAATGTTTAACTACTCAAAGTGGACATATAGTTTATAGGAAAACGGATTAAAAAACTCAAACGCTTTGAAAAAGTCGTATAGAAAAAATGAACAATTAGTTTCATACCTGCATTGTATGATTCCGCATCGTTAGCTTGAGTAGCAGGACAACCGCCAGCTGACAGCTTCAGGTCATCAATGTCAATAGTGTCACTGCCTTTCATTGTTTTGATACCAACCTATGGTTATTATTATATTTAATTTTTTATACGCCCAGTGAGTTTTCCCACGCAACTTAAGTTTGGTTGATGATAACCTAACAACAGTACAATATCGCAATTATCTTTAAGCAACTAACTAAACAGATATCGTAAATCCTTTGTTAAACGCCCGGGCGTTTATTTAATTTTTAATTGCCAATAAAAGCAGCGCCTATTTGATTGGCACAGAAATTTGTTGCATAACATTGTGTTTCCGAAAAGAGACAATGCTATAAAAAATGCTGCATAACATTAAAGCTACTCTAATTCAGGGGTGGATCGTTATTCGAAGGGGCGCTTATAAATTATTTTGACAATGGGTGCTCATTCAAGCGAAGCGTATAATCGAGGATTTTAAACTGTTACAACAATGATTTAAGGTGTCTTAACCAATCAGATTTTTATTGTTTAGTTCTGCTTCATTGGACATTTGATTTTTATGGGAAAATTGGAGTATTTCTAATTGTTCTAGAAACTTTAGCTTGTTTTTGCAATGCTAGCTATTCCCAATTTATAATACATTTTACAGTTGCTGTGCTTAGAAGTTTAAGTTCTATCTAGCTTAAACTGAAGATGAAGAGTGATCAGCCTACCTTAAAAAATCGTCCACACTTTGAATGGAACTCCACGCGATACGTTCTAAAAACTTCAGTAGCGTTCAAGCCAAGTGTTTCATTCATGCATTGGTAATCTTTGTTTCCGTAGATTGAAGCTTTCAATGAAACTTCAACAGATGTAATTGGTGGCGTTTGCACGCCACGTCGTCGATACGAAAATGAAACGCAGTACTTCTTATCGCTGCATTCTCTCCATGAGCATGTACAGTTTAATGTTGCGAAATTTCTAAGATACGCGTATAAAGTAACGCTTCCATCCCTGGGTGCTCTCCTGATACATGTTCTTCTTCCTCCTCTTCTTCTTCTTCCCCACCACCATGCACCCGAACTTCTGCTGTATTCCACGCATCTTGTACGAGGCAAATAAGTTATATATCCTAAATAAAATCACTGTGTTGTGTATGGACCAACAGCAATTGCAATAGACAAATGTAGATGTTTTTGTGCTTGGAGTTAAAAATTGGTAAGGCTGTTAATTTATTTTTTGTGCAGTCACTAAAACTAACAATATCATGTGGAAGATGTTTAGTGTGCGCTAAATTTTGTTTAGTTTAACAAATTTTTAAAAACTAGTTATGTATAGTTCCTAAACCTAAAAAATACTACACAAACAATGACATTACGTAGTGTAAAAAATATAAGGCTGTTTTAGATATAAACAACGTGCTTTGTTTACCTAGAATTGCACGTACATTTTCTTTACTTGAAGAAATGATACAAAAAGCTTACTGTTATTCATATCTCCCATAAGGCGAAACTGGTTGTATTTGCACCTCCACGATCTTCTATATGCGTTGTAGTCGCAACCTACAGTTAATAAAGACGTAAAAATTGAATTATGTTATATGAATATGATATATATTAGATACTATAGGTAGATTGTTTACTTCCTAAAAGCATTCCAGTTGTTGGAGCAACTGTTCGAGGTGTGGCCGTGTTGATTTTTGGTGTTGTTCTCATTGTTGTTGTTGTTGTTGTGGTGGTAGTGGTGGTGGTTGGGGCGGTGGTGGTGGTGGTTCTTACAGGAGTTACTGAACAACTATATAAGTTGTTGATTTGTTGTATATCGATTGCTGATGGACCAACCCTTTGACCAATTGTAACTCCACTTTGCAATGGTGTTATTGTTTCCTGATTATTACTGGAAAAATCCCTGGCTCCATAATGCATAACTGATCCATAATCATATGGCTGCAGAACAAACCGGATAATAAAAGGAAAATATGAAGAAAATTATTTGTAATATATTCTTGCAGAACTTGTCGAATTTAGGACTTGTGGTCTTAATTTATTTGGTTAGATCCAACGTCTTAAAATGCTACTTTTTGCAGACGTCAGCAATTCCATTTTTATTTGCTAATTTTGCAACAACGAGAACGTCTCATAACAGGTGTACTTTATCTCAGAGAAAGAGAATTAAGTTCTAGGGGACAAAAATCCTGATGTTGGACCTAACAAAAATAATTAGGGATCAAAAACCTCAGCGGAATGGTATTTTAAAGACCTTTGTCCTATGGGAAGAAGGCATAAAACATGATTTTTGAGTAATGAAAAATAAAATAATAAAATCATATTCCAAATCAAAAACAAAACCATGAAGGTGCCAACATACCGTATTGGAGGGTCGTGTGTTCAATTTGTCGAAATTATGTTCCAATCCTAAAATTAAAAAATTAAAAATAAAAAAATAAAAATCAAGATAATATAAATTAAGTATTTTTTTCTAATTTGCGCAATCCTAGCAGCGAATAATTGTAGCATTTCTTCGGTTATGTTTACTATGACACAATATATTTACCTTGCTGTATATTTTGACGGTTTATTCTGACGTATGAATCTCTGTCGCTTCTCTGGTGTTCATGAGAGAAACCCATAGCATGCATCATTTCGTGCAATACAATTCCTAAGAGGTAAAAATTGTATACACTGAAGGCGAAGCTGCTCTAGTACATTTCATTTACTATAGCCATGAGCGTTAGCGGATTAAAGCTTCGAAAGCTAACTTTCAAGTTCTTGTCATAAGTCTTAAAATGGCTTCAATCCGTCACAATTTTTCAGCATTTTTACATTGAAAAAATGGACATGCAATATTCATATTCAAAACAAGTGAGAACATGTGTAAGAAATAACATATTCTTTTTACTTTTATTTTGTTAGTAATATAGCTCCTTCGAAGTGAGAGCAAAGGGGTCCATAAATAAGCCACCCGATTTTAATTTCATTTCTGTCTTAAAAGATTAATCATTAAATAATATTACACAATTTATTCTTTATTACACCAATTAAGAACAAACAAAAAAGTTAATAAATACCATCGTTGAATAGCACACAGCCATCAGCTAAATTGATTGGCTGAGGTTGGGGAGCAAAAACTTTCCCGACAAAGCTTGAGCATCTAAATAAAAGAAATTATATAGTTAACAAAATAAAATCATTTTGTAACTTCCGCTACAGGTCAACAGAGAATAAAACTTATCAGAAAATTATTGGCAAGAGGTTGTCCATATTTACACCGTGACCTTTTTTCTGTAGGTATAATTGGGAAGATGATTTAAGTCTTTTTTCTTTGATTATTTGATTGGAAAAAAAATTACTGGTTTCTTATATTAGAAGATAAGATTTGTACCAAAATCTAAGATTTGGACCAAAGCATAACATGTTAAAACTAACTAAAGTCGGCAAAATAACAGTAACTGCTGGTTTAATTACATATCATCATTCCAATTGTCAATATCACTAACTTAGTCTCTCATTAAAGTGGCGCAGCTTTGAAAAGTTTTACCAATTTGGTTCTCAGTTGAGTTAAAAAAAACTGGTACCACCAGGCGTTCCCATGTGCTTTGGCTTTAGAAAGTTAAATAAACCCGATATCAACAGTATGCTATACTTGCCAAGTAAATTGTAGTACGTTAGGGTACACTGCAAAATTAAAAATTTTATGAAGACATTTTTAAGAACGTAACACTAAAAATATATATAGACAAGCAGCAGCATATCCGAATCAATGATTTAGGTCTATTGCTATAGCATAACCTTTTTTTCTCGTTAATAAGATTTATTTGCTTTGAAACATTGTTGAGCAGGATCTCCCGTTTTAAACCACTATTTAGCGTAGCCATCAATTATTATTAAGCAGATTCGCCCGTTCTGAGCCATGATTAAGTGAGACTGCTCTGTTGTTTTTCTAATTCGTGAAATTTGATAGATTCATACATAATGCATATAATGCGCTACGTGGCATCTTATAATATTTAAGTTAAAGCTTTCGCGAAAACAGAAAAATTGGACCTTTCCTTCTCACAAATAACATAACATGCTAAATAAATAAATAAATAAATGTCGATAATGCAAGAACTCCTACAAAAAACTTATGCTGACTGTCATGAATATATTTAAAAATTCTTTAGGATGGAGTTTTTTAGTATTCTTGTTATATCTGTGTATAGGACGAATTGTAATTGAAAATTATATTTTTATACATATCATGGAATCTCTTTTTTTAATGTGAAAAACTCAAGTGATTGTAAAAAACGTATACTTTGCCAGATCACTGCAGAAATAATAAAGAAAATGAAATAGACTTACCCCTCGGAGTTACGAAAGGTAACATATTCAGTCTCTGTTGTTCTTGGTCTCCATACATTTCTATTACAGGTGATAAGACTATTCATGACTCCAATCAATCTCACGAGTCTTGTGTATTTATCAGTTCGAGGATCAACTTAAACAAAATGCAATTGGAAAATGAAATCGTTAAGGTCATTTGTTTACATTTTTCTCACATCTGCTGAACTAACGAGCTCGGTATTACCACCAAAGGAAGTAAATTTTATGAAAAATGACCAAACAGAAGATAATATTTTGAAGTTTTATTAACAAAATGAGCAAAATGATTATTAAATTCTGTAATAATTCACATTGTTTGCGATATAAGAAAATAGATTGTTAAGAAAGTCGTGCTTCATTGTGATTGTCACAACAAAATTTCGCTACAAAAGCATTTTCTATTTAACAACAATTAGCAACGTTCATATAAAGAACAAAAGACATTTATTGGATAAGAAAAGAGAAGAAATCCTCAATTCTAAATATCATGCTCTCCAACAGTTATAAATTAAAAATCATGATAAACCATATCTAAATAAATCTAAGCAAAATCTTACTTGAACTTTCAATCACGTAAGGTATAATGAGTTCACCGCTAGCTGATTTCGGCCAAGGGGTAACATTCACACCAATAGCTCTTTTTTTCCCTTCGTCTGCTTGGTCCTTGTCTCCTTCGAACATTTCCTCTTTGTTCATATAGCCTATGAAATTATATTTCGTTATGCATTCATTTTTTTTAAATAGACAAAATGCACAAGATTGATGGAAGTTGGAAATTTCAATAACAATATGATTTTTTTATCGTTTGTACAGAGATGACACAAATTTTTCTTGGTAAGGCACAATATCTGCACAAATAACTTCCTAAATACATACCATTTTTTTGATTAACCCAGTTTTCATTTTTCATATTATTAGACGGGCCATCTAAAGAAAAATTAAAATGTAGAGGCAACAATGCTACTCATTGGACAGGGTGGGGCAGGGGGGGGATTAAGAAAATGCCACATTAAAATCTCTTTAGACCTATTGGTAACAATAGTTTTAATTTTTAATGTAACAGCTACTTGGTGTTGGAGTCTTTTTTTTTAAATTTGGAGTTTTTTTAAAATGTGACAATAAAGTACTAGGGAGACGCAACGGAATTTTGAAATACAATTGCTAACCGTTTGACTGTACGCCATTTTTGATTTCCTGGACCTCATCTTGGATACTGTGCAATAAACTGCTTAGATCATCTAAAATTCAAGAAAAATGTACGATTAACGACTGATTTATCTCCACACTGTCTTAGTTTTTTTGACTTCTCTCATCTGAGTTTTTGCTTAGGAATACTAATCTAACACGTAAATCTCAATGACATATCCAAAGAAATGAATTTCAAGGCAGTACCCTGAAAAAGTAATCGTTTCGTAGGAGAGAGGGAATGAGGAACAATCTAGAAAATGCAATGACATGGAACAAGAAAAGGGCTTTAAAGTGGCTACGGAACGGCTGCTGGTTTTTGACTTCAGTGACTTACACGAAAGTCGAGCTGATGGCGGCGAAAAACAAAAATGGCTATTTTTCCTGGCATGTATGTAATTTACAGACATATAGTTTTTATCTTCTCCAGCCTTAGTCACGTTTTCATTCAGAATGAGTCTTGATGAAACATTTCTTTGCAATATACTTTTTAAAAAAAATATTGAACCAGCAAGCAAAGTGTGCTGGTCTGTTCATTGCGCAAAACGCGTTTGCTGGATTTTTAATATGTGCGCGGGATATACGGAATGTGAGCATTTTAACCGGTTCGTAGCCCCTTTAATGTCCAACTAAAAATTATCGGGCATTTTATGACAATGTGGGACATACCATGCAACGGTTTAACCAAATGATTTTGGCAACAGCATAGATGAAATAAACTTTAGTTTTAAACTTTCTCAGAACTTTAGTGAAAAAATCATCTTGTCCCTTGTGTACTACAGTACGAATTAAGCTGTTAAAAGCAGATGGAAACTTTCATGAAACATATCATCCTTACTTCCATGGATATGCTGTATGAGAAATATTCCGTATCTAAAATTTGGCTATATTCACTTGCTCGTAAGCACACTGTTTTAATATCTCTTCGTATTCAAATTCTGCTACACACATGTTTGCTTAAAACCATAATGTCTGTTTTCAACCTTTGTAATTTTTATTCCCTTTAAAAAAGTGTTGTGCTGAATCACTACTATGAAGAGGTCATCAATTACATACAAGTTGTTAAAAAGTTTGTGTTGGCGGAGATAAAACGTCCCATTTTTTAGGATTAATTAGTTTCGATAGATAAATTAATTTCAGACTTGACTAGGCGCCGTTGCCATGACATAAAATTGACTCATTCGCCACATAAATGGTCGGTTATACATTAAAAAGGTTTCTTCTCCACAGATGTTTTGTTAAAAAATACTTTCGAATGTTTAGCAAATTTGAGGCTTAATAACATGGAAATGCATTAGTAACTTTAGGGGCCACCTGGGATCGAAACTGGAGCAATTTCTCAAAGCTTGACCTATCCTTCTATTTTAGAATCATTAATAAGGTCATCAAATTTTACCTGCAAAATGTTTTCTTCCCTAGTCAAGATTCGTGCTCAAAATCTCATTAATTTATTACTCTCTGTGATTGGCATCAGAAAAACTTTACACTTTAAACTTACAGCGTTTGGGCTTTAGGCGAGATTTATAACTCCTGTTCTAGTTATTAAATCCGCATATTAACGGATAAATCTAGACAATCCAAAAATGCATATCATCATATCATATGATTACAATGGAATTTAATTTTTACAAATAATTGCATAAAGATTGACGCAAAGAAAAAGCAAAACTTGTTTGTAAAAAAATGATGTCATACGTTTTTTTTGTACACATTTTAAGTTCCGCCATGATCTAGATTTTTAAAGTAGATGGTTAGTCGAGATTTTTTAACACCATGAATATTTGCATTAAACTTAAATAAAACAAATTTAAGTAACGCGAACATAACGGACACTATTTACTCAGTAACGCTCATTTAGACGGCATAAATGCCAAAATATTATTAACCGCCCGCTTTCAATATAGAGTTATATACCATCATGCATTGCGCAGGCCAAAATATCGTTCACGGTCCACCATTTGGAAATCTTTTGAATACAGCGAACAAGGAAGTTGTAGATCAAAAAATAGTCAAACGAGAAAGGAAAAGTTTTGAAAAAAGTTTTGATTTTGAATTGATTGTCTCACGTCCAAAATCTAATCTTGAAGAGAGTGAATTAAACAAAATTGTAAATGATAGCAAATCAAAGAGAACAAAAATTTTCTAAAATTTTAGAAATGGACTCCAAAAACAAACAATCTGATCCTAAAAATCAAAGTTAAAATTAAGATGCAGCTGACAAAAAGCACGAAAAATGACCCTGGCAGTCATAAGCAAAGCAATAAAGATGATAGTAATATGCAAACGTACAAATCTGCAGGCTCACCTTTAGATCCGGTCAGCGCTTTTAAGCTTTACCTCTGCAAGCTTCATCCTCATAATCAAAGTTTATTAGCAAAAGCTCGAAAATCATTTGCTTAGGACATTTCACAAAATTTTTTACCGGTAAGAACATCCTTGTGAATGCAATGAGAAGAATTTTATCTAAAACTGGTCTAATTCAAGTTTGTACGAATCATTGCATAGAGCGACGACCGTAAAAAAATTGTACCAAGCTGGTGTCGATGCGTAGCAAATTTTTTGAATTATAAAAAATGAAAATGACGCTGGTACACTATATTTTTTTCCGGCTCAGATGATCCGAAAAGAAAGGCATCTCGAATTCTTTCTTCTGCACAACAACCCAATTGTTCCTATGGCTGTTCCAGCTTCCCAACACAAATAAGTAAAATTGAACAAAACTTCGAGTTTGATGCAATCAGTTACGCAAAATGCCTTTTTTTAAACATTTAAAATTAGATTGATTTTTTAAAGCATGATTGAGAGAAGTTTTAAATGTTAAAAAAGTAAAGTTATTCGACAGAACATTGTTTTAATATTAGTAGTAATAGTAATGGTGTTTATTTAATCGGGCGTTGAAACCCTTGGATTTTGATTTATCGCCCGACAATGTCATTTACGCCCGATGCAAAGCATTATTGTTATATTTCTAAATTTGGCGTTAATTTTGTGCTTTATTAATTTCTTGGAATAAGATATAATTATTAATTTGGATAACATATTTTTTTCAATACTGACTCTACTCTACTGACTGTAATGAAGAAGTAGAGTTAATGATAGATAAAATTATCTTCGTTTGAGGTACGAATTAGGTAATAAGCAAAAATATGCAATATACACAACACACGTTCAATTAGATTTTTATATCTGATAGAAAATATTTTCGTTTCTACATCTGCAAAAATGGCTGACTCACAGTTTGTTGCCAAAAGATAAAGTTGTTCTGTTATACTCAATCAATATGTTTGTATACAAATGTCAATTTATGCGTCATTCCCGCTGATATACTTAGTTTCACTTCCTGCTTTCATCGGACTAAAATCAACACAGCTTTTATTGAAAATTGCGAAATATTTTCAGCAATGATACGTCCTTATTTCCATTACAACGTGTCCCCAACGTCCGTAATCATTGTTAACCGATAGACGTGGAACATGTTCAACAGATTTGAAAATTCACTTAAAATTAATTTAACTAACTTATTTACTTAGATCCAAACTCTTAAAATGTGTCAATTGTTACTGACACCAGCAGGATTATTTTCTAAATTTAGCGCGCTACTAGCAAATTTTAAATGCTTCCACCTATTTCTTGATTGGGAACAAGTCAAGATTTTGTGCCCTGCTGTCTATGAAGTAATGAAAATTTGCCACGTTCGGTTAAATTTCCACAATAACAAAGAAAACTAACATAAAAAACCTCGCATTTAAGCAAAAACATGTATATATACTAACACAATAGGTCAAATCATACCTTGTTCTTTGTCTTTCTCAAGCTGTTCATGAAGCGTCTTTGCCTCGATTTGCCAAACAACGAGGCAGGCGACAAGAAACAGGGTAGAAATTTTCATATCACCAGTGATATATGTACTTCTTATATATTTTGTACTAAAACGAAAACAGAACATTTTATACTAAACGTGTTTAAAAAAAAAATAGATATGCCACTTTTGAAAAATCAGATTTAGAAAAGAAAAAAAATCAGAAAAGTTAGATTCGCAAGACATTTGAACACGAATAAATTCAGAGACTTTGTACCAAATAGAGAGAAAAAATTAAATTTCTCTATCATTTACCTTTGTGGTGTTACTCTGAAGAATAAAAAGCTTTTGTGTCGACTTTTTATATTATGTATCATAAAAACCTGACAATCGTAATAATAAAAGAAAATTATTTGATATATTCGAATCCTTAAAAATTATAAAATAAATAACATGTTCTAATACTGAAACACGAAAAAAGTAAAAATAAATATAAAAATATATATATAAATATAAAACTACATATGCTATCAGTTAATGCCAAAAGAAGTAAGGCTTGGCATTTGCAATACAACTTTGATAACGAATAAAACATGTGAGACTGTTATTTGCTTTTTGATCATTTTTCTCGAATGTAACTTTTCAACCTAAAGTTATATTTGTTCGTTATGTCTAATGCTTACTAGCTATAACATTCTCTTATACTCCTATCCAAGTTTCACTTCCTTTAAATAAATTACAAAAATTTTTATTAACCTTTTTATATACTTTTGTACTTTTTAATTCCCTTTTTTTATCTTTTGTCGTTGATTGAAAGATTTTTAGAAAATAGGTATTATCTTTATACTCCTCTTTATTGCTTTAAATTGTGTTAAAAAGAGGCTGGTCGCTTTCGAACCTTTACTTTGTTGGAGAGCCTTATTATCTGGACGCCGTCATTTAGATAAATTTATGTTATCTCATATTTCGAATCCAAATATTCGAATGTTTAAAAGGTGAGTGAGTTTTCTGGAATTTGATGTCATTGTTCCTTACTTTGTGTAAAAATTGCGTCATTGCACAATTCCATATTAATTTACTTATCTCAAAAGATCTTAAGATTTAATTCAAGCAATAAAGGCATGTAGTCTCACAAAGCATGTAGTATGGTTTTATTGAAATTGTGCTGATTCATTGTTACATGGTAGTTTTGATTCAAATCAGCATTCATTCTAACTAAATCTCGTGTCAATAAAAGAAGAATGTTGAAGAATCAACCCACTCATTTAAGTATATCAGCTCAAGGTCTTTAGAAAGGTTTCTAATAACGTTTGGAAATTTGTTTTGATGTCAAAAATATTGAAAAAGCGACCACCAACGGTATATTACGTTGACAAGACTTATAATCTAATGTTGACATATTTTCTCTGGTCAGGTAAAAGCGATATATAGGTAAAATAAATAAAAGCATCTTATGTCGTGGCCGAAAACCTAAGCTAAGGTAACAGAAGGTTTTTAAACATGATTTTTTTATTGTTTTTATAGTGTTGTTGTTTTCCAATTACATGCAAATGTATGTATGTTTGGAACGTATGTATATTTGGCAACATTCAAAATTTATAGGTCGAACACTGCTACGTTATTAAATGTAAGACATTCACATTATTGTGAAATCATTAACCACATCTCAGAGGCTTTTGTCATTGGGAGACATATATAGCTATCTTTTAAACAACTTTACCAAAGAAGATATAAAAAATAAACCCTTAAATTCTCAACTATTACAATAACCACAGTAATTTTTTTAATGTGATTTTAAATTGTTAGCTCAAGTAATATTTTCTTTTTTTTTTCTTTTCCGAGTATGATTAATGACCTAGAACAACTTTCTACCAACATAGAAGGGTCCTGAAAAGGGTTTCCTATCAAATTTAAAGTTACCATTTTGGGTTACGACATTTATTCGAACAAGGCAAGCACCCACACATGCAACCGACAAAACCAGCTTATGGTTAATGATTCAGAGACTTTTATAGTCTGCAGGGTAACTCCATCAGGAAAAAAAACCTAGGATGTTCCGCAATGGAAACAATCATTTACCCAAACCAACCAGTCGGTTTCATTAGATGAGCTTTGAAAAATACATGTAATTAAAAACAAGCAAAAGAAAAATGTGATCATGATATTCATTCCCATGGGTTGTTTTATAATGGTAAAATTAGTATAAAATCTCCTAAAAATCGCCAAAAGCTCTTGATGTTTGAAATTTCGGTGATGTCTTTGCTTTAAACATTACAAAGATGTTAAAATTATTTTGGCGCTGTCACTCTCACTGAGTTATGTTACTCAAATAAACTGAATAATTCAGTTTATTTTCAAAAATATACTGAATCTGTGCAGGTCTGGAGTATTATTGCCTATATTGTAGTATCAAGGTAAATAGGAAACCTTTCATTAAGTTTCAACTTTTTGTTTCAGTAAAAGTTTTCATAATGATGCTAATTGAAAGTAGACCTTTAAAAAAGGAAGGAAGTAACGGATATGTGTCATCTAATTAGAATGACGGTCATCAATTTTAAATGGATTTTTTTAAATGCTTTTATTTTCTTTCTATATGGATACTGATAATAAAGATTTCGTAAACAATCAGTTTACTAAATTTTCTCTCGGGTGCTTCATAAAGTATGCAATAAGCATTTTGCGTGACTTTTCCCTAGACTTTTTCATTTGCAAGAAGTAATTTAGATTGTGAAATTATAAATAAGTCTTATACATCGAATCATCCAGTTTGGATGAAGACTACATACAGCAATATAATTTTTGACAATTGGAGCTTTTATAATCATCACAGTTATGTTTTTATTTATTTTTATCACATCTTTCTGACAAACACAAAAAACAACTATTTTTTTGGCGAACATTGGTATTTTGCGCTGTATAAAATCCGAAAGAGAGAAAGCAGTATTGAACTGTGAATTTATATTAGAAGCGCTTCTAACAGCGCATGCGCGTAATTTACGCACTGATTGCAGTGCAGAATTCGAAAAGAAAATTTGTTTCCCGAAATCACTTTTGTTCAACCGCCTTATTATCTACGTAATCTCTTCAAGACTTAGAATGATATTTAAGAATTAAAATTTAGTGAGTGGAGTCATCTTCAGTATTCGTACGTATTTACAATTTCCAATATACTCCATATTATATAATTACAACACAACTCAGGTTGCAACTCCACAATTTTTTACCGACTTTCCGTCTATACTTCTTAATAGTAACACAATTTTCAAAAAAAAATCTTCTTAGCTCAGGATTGTTTTTTTTTCAGTTCAGCATTAACTTTCTAGCCGCTTGTGTGTAAGACTTATTGCCTTGCTGAGATTATACATTTGAGTTTTATACCGATTCCAGGATAAAAACTTCCGGTTATCCCCTAGCCAAAGGGGATCGACTTCGTCTATTTTTCCGGAAGAAACCGTATGGGTAGGTATAAGATTCTATGTCACTCAGCCAGTCTTAATATCACTTTTTGAGTAACTTCCTTACTTTACAAGGAAGGGTGGACTGGTCGTCTAACCCGTACGAATAGAATTGACTTGTAATTAAAATGGGTGGGAAAGTTGTATTCAAGTATGCACTAGCAGGCGTATGCGTATCTTGCCTCGATTACTACGAAAGTAAGTTACACTCATGTATTTTTCGCATTATGTTCACTTTGTAAAAATATGACCCAACCGGGATTTATGTGTTTAGTTCCGTGTAAACACCATGCAAAAATCCGTTTAAATTAAGGAATTAGAAACCATCCAATTTTACTTTATTGATGGCATATGACATTTTCATGTTCTTTATTTTTCATTAAGAATTGACATAAACAGAATAGGATTAGTTTCTAATACACAAAAATTAATTAAAAAAGAGCCTGAAATTATGTGAACTATTCCATTAACCCTATTGGAGCTGAGGATGGAGTTGCAAGCTGGGGGTGGAGTAGGGCTAAAAACGTCTGCCTCTCAATTTTTTGTACTAACTTTTAAGGCAACCCGTTTAAGGTATTGAAATTTTGGGACTTGTCCAATTTCAAGTTAGCTTCAGGGTAGGCAAAAGCTTTTTTGGTATGACATTACATATGTTGTCACCATGACAACATTGTTTCGCAGGTATGAGGAAAAACGTAAGAAGCTTACCTTGATTGGTACATATACAGCATGCAAAAATATACAACTCTGGTCATGTTCATAGGTCTCTCTATTATCCATGTGGCCATAACTGATTCGTTCCCAAGGCAAGTCAAACATACGTTCTATCTACAGTGAAGACTTGAACTTGAACAATGTAAAGTTTAATACATTATTTGAAAAAATATTCGTAATTGTATAGTAAAAACACAAGAATAACAAGACGGCGTTTATTTGTTCTTTCGAATCATTTAAATTCATTTAATGCTGTAAACAGAATATTATTCTTTGTGAAGGAGGGATGCTGTAATTTAACAAAAATGGTTAAGAATGGTCCAAAATATAATCGCACGCAAATTCTTATCGTCGTTAAAGGGGATAATTTTGTATATGACAGTATTTGGTGAAGCTTCTAACGCTGTAGAAATTTAATGATTCAGGATTGTAGGGATTAAAGATTTTTTAAACTAAAGTATTTTTCGGTTATTCCTGAAAAAGATTAGAGGCTTTCAACAAGGAACTTTTGTAACATTTCGACCGCAACTATGTAGTACCAGATAGTGTTCGTTGTACGATATACTGAATTCCCGTTGTGCATTCTGTCTTTAAAGTTTACAGTAAAACCATTTTTTATGAATAACTTCCCTCACTCTTCATATTTTCTCTGCTCGAGGATACCGATATGCTGGAAACGCCTGCATATATTTATATCAGGTGAGTTTAGGAAACGTGATTTTTCACCAAACTGCCCGAATTATTCCTAAAATACAACGCTTAAAACTCCGTTGATTAATTATCACTTCTTATCTTTAAGCTACACGCAAACAAACTTTCAACGAAGCACAGTATGCAGTAAGTCTGGCACTATGAATGTGTAACCGTTAATACTCCCCTCTTATACCCATCAATACACTCCTACTACGAAGAAAGAAATCTCTAGCTAAAACATTTTTTTTTTTGATAGACAAGGTAATGTTGTCATAAATAATGTGTTTCACTAGCTTAAAAAGTTCGATAGGATTCCAATACACAACATTAGTGCTGCTATAACCAAAAAGTAACACAAAGGATGTTTCTTTTAATTTTTAAAATAGATGCAGGATCTTTTAAGCGAACACCAGAACTTTTTTGTAAACGCTGAAGAGCTATTAGGGCAAAAATCTAAGTGTTATTCTACCTAAAGACCTACAGAGCTAGTTAACTACATGAGAAAAGGGGCAGGTTCACCCTTTTCCCCAGGGTTTTTTGACTTGTTGATATGAAAGATGACGTAGAAAAATACCTTGGTATTGTTGACTGGACTTTGAAATATGATTGGTTTTCACATTTTCGCATAATTATGATGATTTTTTTTCCTTAGTGAGCACTTTCTCAGGTCATTAATAATGGTACATGAAGCCGTGATCAATCATTTTTGTAAACAAAACTATATAAAGCTAGCAAAATTTATGAACAACATTTTGGTGTTACTTTGTTAGATTTATTAAAACATAAACATGGTCTTTGTGCTGCGTCGTACGCCGTAAGAAAAAACAATAGCCTGCAGAAACAATAACAAAACAGCCCTGTCTTTTAGCAAGTGTTTGGAACTAGCTAAGCTAGCTAAAATAAGGTTGTTAATATGCTTAGCACGTAGTAGATGATGAAAAACCCACTGCAGACGTGCTGATAACAACTATCTTTATGTATTTTAGCTTGGTACTTTGTTCACATTAAGCTATTAGCAAGCTTGACTTTTTCAATATTCGCAATTTAAGATAGAATTAAAAAATTTATTCTTCCGTAAAATGACATAGCAACATATTTGTTTAAAATCAGATGCACAAGTATAAATCCTACAAATATCTATCTTTCTGGGGACCCGATTCACAAAACTTTATCAAATATTTACCTAAATTAATAAATTTATTCAAGAAAAAGAATATAATTATAACAAAACTTGGAGAAGGGAGAATCTGGTGTCTCTGTGAAAGTTATGAATTTTAACAATATCTAAACCGTTTTTATGCAGAGGCATGAAAAACCAACCCACTCTACCTACAAGCTCAAAAAGATGCTGTATGTTAAAAAATTGGCCCATTTGAAGTAAAATTTGACAAATTTTTTATTGACAAAGTAGCTTTCTGTGATATAAGAAAATAGGAAACAGGATTGCACAAATCAAGCAGATATTTTTATTCAGACCCCATTTGACAATTTTAATAATGAGAATTGCCCATCATGTATCTTTGCCAAGACTGATATACTGTCAAAAATCTTTTATCGTTGTCCCTGAAAACGGCTAAATTCAGAAACTCCGAAACTATGATAATAATGGTAATAATTTTTGACTCAAATTTATCAACTCAACCTAAAAACATGTTATAGCAAGATTCAAGTCTTTAATTTTAATTTTATTTTTAGCAAAGAGTATGGTTTCGAACAAGAAGTATTTTTTATAGCCCACTTCACTGGGCACCTTAACACCTATTTTCAATTTTAAGAAAATTTTCCATGGAACGAAATGGACAGGAACAGAACAGAAAAGTTTTTTACTTGTAATTTTTATTGTAATATTTAGTTTCGTGTAACAGCACACAAAAATTCGTTTAAATTAAGGAATTAGAAACTATTCAATTTTGAGCGCCTTAATTGATGGCATATGACAAAGTATTTTCAAAAATCTAACATATGGCGTTAATTTTTTTTTTATTAAAGACAATTAATTCTGATATATATCAGAACCAAATCTCGGTATAGGTTACGGGAAATGTTTTTTTTTCCTTTGTTACGTGGCGTCATTCGTAAAGAGTGAGCCAATGACATAAATTTTTAAGATTTACGTACAGGGCACTTTGGTTACACTTATAAGCGCAAGAAATACACACATAAAATTTGGTACTTATTATTATTTACTTATTATTTGTTTACAAAAGAGAAGAGCCTCGATGTTGTTTGATGTTGTTCTTACAGGTAGATTAGCTACCCTATAGTTAGATTTAGGATTAAACTAGCATTTATTACTTCATACTCAGTAAAATAGGTCAAGTTTGAATATTAAACTTTTTCGCTATAGCTGGCTAGACTAAGCATGAAAGGACAAGGCTGAGCTTTTTAGCCGGGGTAAAAGTCAAAACTTAAAGAGGAAAATTACATCAAGTTTTTTAAGATTATACTACACATATTTGAGAACACCTGCGGGAAAATTCATTGTTCATCAAGTTACAACATATGGCTAATATGGAAGATTTCTTCATAAAAAACATCAGAAACTTTTTTCATGTGGATTACTTTTACATTAACAAAATTAAAAATTTGAAGATAAACTTTTGCGATTTTGTCATTCATTAGTTTTCAAATGTCTCGCTGGAACTTTTTAAGGTTTAAAACCCATGCCTCACAGTAACTTTTTCATCATTATCCTAATGTTAATACATAATCTATGCAAGAACTTTTGCAGTAAAAAAAACACATAAAGAAAAAAGGGTAATTATTAAAATATTATAAATTAATTTCAAACCGATTAGTCCCTGCAGTCATTTTGGTGTCAGCGGTACGAAAAACTATGCTAAAACTATACTAAGTAAAAGTCCTATTACTTCAGTAAAAATTGAAATAATGACTTGAAACTTAGTATTATATGTTTTTAGACCAGTTTGATGAAATGAACCCAAAAAATTTTTTTACTACTATCATAGTTTCTGAGTTCCTGAATTTAGCCATTTTTGGAGACACCGATAAACTGTTTATGACAGCATATCAATTTTGACAACCCATGTGTACTAAAATCATTCAAAGTGATTCTCAGAATTCAAAATAATTCAAACAGATAAAATGTGTTACAGGTTTAGGACCAAATACCTTATACAGCTCAGAGAAAGTGGGAATGTGCTTCTAAAGCACAGTGCTAAATACATAATCTAAATTTTATGCCGCATAAATACAAAGTGGTTAGAAAGTTATTTTTTGTCCACCTGTATCTGCAACACGTTTACTTGCACTAATTGCTCAGCCTGGTGCCAATCGCAATTAATTTTTGAATATCCACAGGAACTTTTTATGCAAAATGAAATGTATTTGCTTTGCAGAAGTAACAATAGGCTTTATCTTTATTATTAGTCCTGTGAATGTTGATTTATGAAAAATATATTATACCTTTAATGCTATAAGCGCTCCACTGGATTTGTAACACATTACACTAAGTGTTGTCCGTGTGAAACAGTTTACGCTTACTAAGTCTTAACCTGAAGACTTTAGGTCTTCCTGCTTCAAGCGAATATTACTTCTGGCTAAATAGGTTCCCCTTTGATAAAAGAAACGTGAGCATTTGCAGAAATTTATTTATGAAATATAGGTTTCAGTTTGTCGTGAAAACATGTTCACCAACATGCAATGCCTTGCATACCTATTTAGCTATATACTCAATTATTGAGTGTTCACTGTTATGGGAGGTCCAAATAACTAGCTAGCTATTTTTATTTAAAATGACAGAATGCCTTGAAAAATCTTTTGTGCAGCTAGCTACATAAAAATAATATATTTAGCTCTTGTACTTTATGACTTAATTATTTAATAGCAAATGTGCCCTGAAGTGCTGGCATGGTACTGGCTAGGTAGCTTAAAATCACAAAATAAGTATTATCCAGATGTGACCATCCCTCATCATCAGACATCGGAAAGGCGTTTCTGTTCTTTACTTCTCATTGTAGGGTACCTCAAATTCTTGCAAATCCAATGAAAAAATTACTTAAGAATTCCTCTTCTTTCCCTTGTACTACTCATGGCATTTTTTTGCATGTATTTAGTTCCAACCCACGATCCCTTAGCTTCCAACCGCGTCTCGGTCACAAGTTTCAGCGCTAGCCAAAATGATGGACAACGTCGATAAACCCTGGGTAATTTTGAAAAAATGTGGTTCTACCTTTTGATTCTCAGATATTTGCTGCTGATATCAGCATATTTTAGCCCTCGAGTGCCACACCTCCGTATATATAGGAGTTAATTATCTTTAAGAATTGACATAAACAGAATAGGATTAATTTCTGATGAATAAAAATTAATTAAAAAAAAAAGATTGAAAATTCGCGTCAGTACGATAACTTTGTTGCGCGCATTTTGACAAAGATTTTTTGTCTGTAAATAAATTCAAATTACAGAATGAATTAGTCGTTAATTTAAATTTGATTTAAAAATTCAGAAACTGCATGAACTATTCCATTAACCTTATTTGAGCAACATTGGTGCTGCTACAACCAGAGAGTAACACACAGTGTGTGTTTTGAAACAGATGCAGGATATTTTGAGCGAATCCTTGAACTTTTTTGAAACGCTGAACTCGCTAAAATAAGTTATTAGGATCGGAGAGTTATTTTACTCACCAAGCTAGTTAACTACATGAGAAAAAGGGCAGGTTAGCATCAAAAAATTTTATTGAAACTGTTCCTTTTGTGTTCTCAACTGCACAATCTTTAAAAAGTAAGAAAATGTCAAAGGTAGGTTTTAAATGTTTTTGACAAGAGGAGCCAATTTCATAAATACGCTAATTGTAATATATCTATTTTACTCTCGGTGACCTAAAAATTGTAGCTGATATTCCTTTGAATTTTTAAAATAATCTTAAAAACCAGGGGTTTTTTAAATCGAAAACTGCATTTTTGCGGAGGGGAGCGAAGCCCGTTTCCTCATTAAAGTACGGTGGAGAAGAGTATATAGCATTTCTAAACGATTTCACCCTAAAACATCAAATGTATGTAAAAAATTCGGCCTTTTTACAGTGTTGCTTAGAATGTTTATCTGGTCATTTGTTGGTATGTTTTCGTAAATTTCTGATTAAGCGAGAACGAGTTTTTTTTAGCACGGCGATGAAGTTTTTCTTGTTTTTAAAAGATGGTGCTAAACTTAGTTAGCTAGAAATAGAAGGATACTTTTCTAGAAAGAAGTGGAGATTATGTACCTAATGTATCACTATTTTCTAATTCTCGTGAACCCCTTCTTTAGCCTCACTTACACCTAAAGTGCTAGCACAACAAAATCAGCTTAGTAATCATAAAACTACTAATTTAGCTAACGTAAAAAACTACCTAGCTATTAAGTTCTCAAAGATTTTTTATGCTAGCATCGTAAAAGAATTCTTTGAGACAGATTTTTTAACTAACTAGCTGCTACACATACTGCACAGTAAGTAACATAATTTCGCTAAATTAGAAATGTCTATCACATAGCTTATGCTTGGTAGTTACATCCCTCCACAAAATATGTTGGTACTTGGCAAATTTTAAGACAACATCAAGGACTAAGAAACTTAGCACAATCAACAAAAAAAAGACATGTATACTCTTTCTACAGATAATACTTCCTGCCACCCTCAAGATCAATGTTTATACAGACATTGACGTGGTGACATGTTACCGACGCAAAAGGCCAATTTTTAAGATTAAATGACAGAGATGGGGTGGGGAAGGGGGAGACACATTTTTTGTGGCTGATTGTAGCTAGCTAGCTAAATATCTTGTTTCCAAGAAATGAAAAAAAATCACCGACACCAAAAGAGCAGACATTTACCTACGGGTGGGCATAAAGGTGCTCGATGCCATGTTTGTTTCACATGTGCTTACAGTTTTTGGTTGTGGGATTCTAAAAAAAATGTAGACCCATAGACTAATGTGCCCGAACAGACTGCTCTTTTGCTAATATAGTAAACCCGGGATTAGGTATCTTCAAATCAGCCATTTTATGCTTTTTTAATCAGTACGAGTCAAGTTACAGAAACGGAAATATTTTCTATACTTACATATTGGGAAACATTTTCTACATCAACTTCAATATTTTCTATTAGGATTGTTTTTAATTTCTGAGGAGAAGTTCTCGTGCAATCGTCAACACATACTGAAAGTTTTCAACATATCTATAACATTCATAATTTGCGTTCATTCAAAGCAACTTTCAAAAAAAGAAAAACATTTCAAGATCTGAAAATCTCATAAATTTCTACATTGTGAAATAATTTCCTGATATACAAATAATTACTTGATAAGGAATAAATACTTTTCGTTTCTGTAACATAACCCAAGCTGTACACTGATGCCGAATGTAATTCTTGTTTCGTTTAACATATTTAGCAGTTTGTGATACATCAGGTTCTGAACAAAATATGACCATGGCATATTGCGTCGGGAACACACTTTGGTACTGATAATGCAGAAGCTCCAGGATTCAGGATATATTTCATCAAATTAAACCTTTTTTGCTTTGGCGAAGATAAAACCATTTGATGGATTAATATGAAGTACGTGGGAATTTGGTTATTATACCATTCAACCGAAAGAGGCATCTAAAATTTCTCGCTTGTGAACCTAGGGGACACTTTATATTCCGCAACCCTTTTTATAAAAAGGGTTGCGGAATATAAATACTAATTCCATACGCTATTCTCTATTTGCCAATCTCATTTATGATTGCAGCATGATGCTCTAGTCGGTCAGGAGATGTTTAGGAGCGAAGGATATCTATTTTACGAGAAAACGGCATATCAATACCTCTTTTTTTCTTTTCAGACTCTTTTTGTAAATTTTTATTTACAGCTAAACAAACCGCTAAAATCATCTTTTATTATTCCTAAAATATTACCACTATTTTTCAGGGAAAAAGATTCAAAAAGAACGTTTAAAATGGCTAATGTCTCCGAAACATCTTCTGATCGGCGAATAGTATTACGGGGATAACTATTCAAAATAGCGCATGGAAATAATGTAGTTTTCGATTTAATAACCACTTGGTTTTTTAGATTTTTCGGAAAGATAAAAAGAATATAAGCTACCATTTTGGCTTAATGGTGAGACATGCACGGGTATTGTAAACGAAGTTATGTTTTCAACTGAATATTTTTAAAAGCATATAAAAATGTCAATTTCAGATTTTTAAAAGCTATTAAAGCTATTAAATTTTTCTTAACCCAAATCAAGGTAGGTAATTATTGGTATAAATGTGTATTTATTTTACGAGAAAGTGGCATGATACTATTCGGAATTTCACATGGACAGGTGGATGTTTCATGCGCACACGAACTGATATTGATGTAAGAATTTCCATACATTGCCTAAAAAGAACTCTCATAGTTTCCATAGAAATACTTTATGCAAGAACTTCTTTTTAAAAACACATAAAGGGAAGAAATAAAAAAACAAGCATATTCATTTAAAAAGGAAATAAATAAAAAACTTTCAATGAATAGCATCGCTTACGTGCTAGGAAGGGATATAGTTCGTGTTACAATGAAACAATTTTATTACTACCTCGAATTTTGAAGCAGTATTTGTTGCATGAGCAGTACTTACGGGCTAAAAATGGAATATTGTCGGTTACTTGCCATACACGTTTTCACAGTTATTATGATGTGTAGTAATACACGAAGTAGTGGTTTTAAAAGACAGTTACGCGCGGCTATGAGAAAAACCTGCGCAAAGGCTACTGCGCAGAAAGTGAAGAAAACAACAACAAAAACACGTTTGCCAGTCCACAGCAGTGGGTATTTTTGGTAAAAAGAAAAGGTCCTTTTCAGTTTTAATATTAAAGTTATGTGTTCTAAATTGGTTATAGGATAATTAGTACGGTGAAACTAGTTGTACAGATAACTTGAGTTGGATAAAATAAGGGTATGTTATTTTTACTCAACTGCGAAAGGTATATTTTTAATATTCAAAATGAAAATCATTTTAAAAATTTTCAAGATGAGGATTTAAGTATGGCGAACAACTCATGAATATGGGAAAATCGGGAATCAAATATTGTGACTATTTGTCGTGACTTTAATTTTAAAAAAGTAAACATTGTTTTTTTTCCACTCTTATTTCTTTTTCTATGTTGTTTCGTGCTTAGACATCTAAGCATCAGCTTAATTAAGTCTTGTAGTTAACGTAATAAAATTTCCTTACACGTTGAAGGTCATTATGTTTTTATCTGGCAATCTTCGATAACAACAAAGATGAAATAATGTGTATTAATTTTTTATATTGCTGTTTTGCTTAGTGACTTTTAAAGAAAAGAATAAAGACCTGTGATTTTTTTGTAATCCATGTTTAGATTCAAAAAAAGTTAAACGATTTGACGTGTTTCTATTGTTTCTAAGAAAAATTGATGTAAGAAAAGGAAAGAATTGAGGGTTTTAAGTAAATATTATGAAAAAACCCACTAAATTTGCGGTTGCTGGGCTGACATATGTGTAAGAATCTAAAGTCTTAAAATCAGTTTTAAAGTCTTTCAAAATAAAATTAAAGATACATGAAAAAATGGATAAACTTGCATTTACGGCGTTGGTTTACATCCTTCGCATTATACCCATGTTTATCAGTTTACTTGGGATTTATTGCTTATATCAACAGAAAAGGAGACGAGATAACCAAAAATTATTTCTGTATGCTCTAAGCACTGTTGAAATCATTATGGGTGGATTTTGGATAACATTAAGGTCTCTAACACTAATAGTATCTTCATCTACAAGCGTTAGAAGGATAATAATTGCTTTTTATGGCAGTGTGAATATAACTTTTTATTTAATAATGATTTGCATAACACTTGATAGATTAGCCTGTGTTGTACTTCATATCAAATATAATTACTACATTACCAGTACAGTTGTAAAGAAAGTCATATTTATTTGCTGGATTGTGGGATTTGCCTGTGCAATACCATTACTCGCTACAAATGAAGCATTGAGTAGCAAAATAATTTATGTTTATGGATTTACAATTGCGGATGGAATCTTCGTTTTCACTGCCGTCGTTACGTATACTGCAATAATGTTATTATTAAAGCACCATCGAAAAACAGTCGAAAAAATGCAAAATAAGAATAAAAATTTTAGAAAACAACATTTGATACCTTGCTTAATCGTGGCATCTTTTATTCTATTCTATTGCATTCCAGACACAATTTTGACTGTAAAAGACAAAAGTGAGAACTTGTTGCAAATTGTAACTATATTTTGGTCATTTGGTTTTATATCAGATCCTGTAATATACATATTTTTACATAAAGAGTCAAGAAATATTGCATTAAATACACTCAAATGTAAAATAGGTTCTGTAAGCTTAGGTAACAGTGGCTGTACAGAACGTAAACAAAGAAAAGTTAGTTCCATGACAGTTAAAACTATGGAAACTAGTGAGGTGTTCGTGATGAATACAAAATCTGAAAGTAATACCATTGAAAAGGAATTGAAAGCATAACTCATTACTGTCAGTTAAATTTTCTGCATGGGTGAAAAATGATGTTATATATTTTACCTTTACCTAAAGTACTTAGTCCAGATTATGTATTCAGTTGCCACAATGAATAATGGAGTCTACCAAATACAATTCAATTATTACTTGCGCTTTTATTTGGAGTAGTTGCTTTGTTTTTTTCATAAAATTCTTTGCAGTTTTTTTATCTATATTTTAAATTTATGGGAACACGTATCAACAAATAGCAAGATTCTGTACACATATTTCTTTATAGGGATATAATTTTTAAATGGAAGAATATGCTCATATTTTTGGTAAACAAGTAACATATTAAGCAGGCGATACATGATTTTGAAACCTGTGGACAATGTATACAGGATTTATTTTGCCGAAATCGACTTATTGAATTTAGCAAATTTGATCGTTTAATATTCTTTTATAATTCAAATTCTCATATTTGAATTTCTTTTCGGATAGTCTGATTAGTTGCATTTTGCTAATTTAAGGAAATTGATTGGTCGTTGTTTTGTTTGACAAATCCAAAAAGTTGAACATATATATTGTATTCTGGTGCAGATCGTAGCATTTGATGCACCAAGGGCTCTTATCCACTGAGCTACGTCGTCGGCAAAAGGATTCGTTAGAATCCAGACAACTATGGTATTTCGACCATAACGGCCGAGGCAAAAGGATTCACGAGAATCCGCCAACTTCATTTGGGTATCCTGTATATTATTGTACATAATACTAGTTGTAGCGTCAATTTAAAATGTATTTAGAGGTAGAAGATTATTATATAACTTTTTTTAAGAGACACAACCTCTTGTTTTGTCATTGCTGTTTAAATAAACTTTCAACGACAACACGACGAGCTTTATTTGGTAAAAAAAATGATTTAAGAAGGTAATGAATACCTCTAAAAAGATTTTAGAATATTTGTTTCTGCTTCGACTGGCTCTATGTACAATAATTTCAACTTTCTATGCCAATTTGAAAAAATACACCTAGCAAGCTAGTTCAAAAAGAATTTCAAGTTTATTTTCAGAAAGATGGACTTAATTACACAGCAAGTCGAATAAATATCAAATAAGAATTTTTTTCATTTGCAGTTCCATTTGGATGTCTAATGTGATAATTAAGATGATTTTAGATATTTTTCTATCCTCCGTGCTCATAAATTAATTCACCGCCGTTAGCTCGACTTTCGTGTAGGTCATTAAAGTCAAAAATTCACAGCCCATTGGTAACCTCTTTAAAGAAGGTTCAGGGTGATTCTTTCAGCAGGACGGGTGACGAGAGGCCGTTTTCTGTGTTTATATTTGAACTAGAGTCGTGAGAGGTTATATACGCCTGAAAAGGCGTACCGCATTAACCCCCTTGGTGTCACAATTAATTTTCTAATTTTGCAGGAGTTTATACCGGAAATAAAACCTAATGTTTTATGCTAAAGGTTCCATTGCTTTTCACGGACATGTACGACATCATACACTTCTACTAATTGCTTATCCGGTATAACTCAAGATTAATTTTTGGGCTTTTACGAAAACTTAATATGCAGAAAATGCTTACCAACTGTGTTTGCTATGATGGGGTAACAACAGAACAACAGACGAATTTTAAATAAAGATTGTTAAAAGGTTTATCAGTAAATGATGTTTCTTTTTGAAAATTTCGGGAAACAAAGTATATCTTTGGATTCTTAATTGCAAGCAAATGCACAAATTACGCGGATGCTCTGTTAATAGGCTTCTAAGTAGTCCAATACTGTTCTTTTTTTCGCAGCAAGCTGTTATCGTTAACCTAATCAGTTATTTTAGGAGCATAAAGCATCTCCCAAAAGTAACCTTAAAGATAGAGAAAGACGCAACAATTAACGATACTTCTAATAGTAGTATAATATTCTATTCAAACAGTGATAGTGTCAGTTTAGCCTTGCATCATCATTGAGTAGCAATCTCAGAGTGTTTTCCAATTAACAAAATTATGAAAACCTCTGATTCTGCAATTACGGAGTGCGGTAGTTTTCATCCTGGTGTAAAAGGCGATTAAGATAAAATTAATGATCTCGCGCAATGATTTCACGTTGATGTTTTTGTTGTAAACTTTACTTGTATTACTTGTACTTGTACATTGTTAACGAGGATTTTAGCCTGTGGGGATTTCAGCAATGTTTAACAAAAGGTAGTTATTTGTGTGTTCGTCAGTATGAGGTGAAATTTAATATCCCCCAATTGCTCGAACATTCGGACATTAAAAGGGGAAAGAGTTTTGCTATAACATTTAATTGGTAAAAAAGCTATGAGTGTAAGTACTTAGGAATACGATCTTTAAACTGACAGAAATACAGAAATTACGAAGTATACAGTTGGCAAAACTTTTTGCTGACAGTAATCGTTATTAATTTCAATTTTCATGAAACTAAAAACAGTACCAATTTTATGACTTACAACCAAACACAAGGAAAGTTAAAGCAGTTGACATAACGACATAATAATTTTGATGTAACTTTTATCGTTTACTTCTATGGCCTTGAAAGTTGTATTGTATCTAAAGTAATTTAACTATCTAAGAGGAAGCAGTAATAGTCTCTTTCCAAAGTTTTTTTAATTCACCATAAAGGACAACTTAAATCAAAATGTAAAATATAATCAACAGGACAGAACAAAAAAAGCAAACCGTCTAGAAGATTAACATTTCTTTGATGCATTATCATTACTATGAGCAACCATACATTGCATTAATTTGCTTAATGTCGATTGGACTGAACCCCTTACGTTGACCAATTACATTTTGATATTTCTTGTTTAAAGTTTCGATGGTGGTACTTTTAAATAAAAATCCTTTGCCGAATGTTTTCGCTCCATAATGCATTATGCTGTTATAATCGTATGGTGTTCCATAGCTATTAATGTTTGAGCCTTGCTTTCTGAAATTTCCACTCTTGCCTAAAATGTTTAAGAAGATGCATTTCAGGTCTGATAATCCGGTAAGCTCATTGACTTATATGCTTCATTGCATGTAAAAAATTTAATAAATAGTATCGACAGTTTATTCTTGTTGTAACGTAAATATGGGCTCACCATTTATGATGTTGTTCCATAGAATCTTCACATATCTATCTCTATCTGGTCGACTTTGCTCGTGGAAAATCCCTGCAATATTAAAACATTTCATTCATTTCTTTATAACAGAGGCAGATCTATTGCAATACTGCAGCACTACTATGCAAAAAAATGTCAAGACCATCTTCTTGTTTCTTTCAAGACATTTTTTTTGATCCAGTGTGGACGTGTTACACTTATGTCAATGTTAAAAAATTGACATGCAACGACAACCTTTTTAATTTTAGATGATCGACAAAAGTACAATATGACTTTCAACTTAGCCTTGCTTCTTAAACATAAGTCATATCGCAAGTGTAAGGAAGAATATTGAATAAAATTTCTATGTAAAACAAATTTTATTGCTCCTTAAACATTTCGACGTGATTTTGAATAAGGTCCCTTACCAAGAGAATGTCCAATCTCATGAATAATAATTCCAGTTGACTGACAACCAGATCCAAGTGAGATACTGTTCACACCTCTGTATCCAATTGGAGAATGGCATCTAAAGTTTCCGATAATATATTCGGTATAGGAATTGTCGCTGCAAAATAAACTTTAGAGAACTGCTATTTTTTATCCCCCTTCTTTCTTTCCTCAAGATCTGTTGAACAAAACTTTTTCATAATGCACATGTCTTCATGTTATATTATATTGTACACATTTAGTATTATTTTACTGTTGTTACACTTTTATTTTTTCTAGTTAGGATTAGATACGATGTATCAATCCCTTCGCATTTTGCGCTCTTCATTAATCGCGCTTTATTTCCGCAATCTTTACTTGTATCCCAGATACCTTTCGTTTGCACATCTCCAAAACTTTTTGAGATAAAATAACTTTAAAGATACTCGAAAATGGCGTCAATTTAATTTCTCCAACCAAATCTTGATTACTTGGTGCTTGTATTTAGCAATATAATTGTAAACAGGTGAAGTGAAATTACCTTTATTTAGATTTTTACGACTTTCAAACTTTTGATCTTCACAAATACATTCGTTTAAAAACCTTTTTTCGCCTCTATAAATTTTAGGTAATTACCTGTTATAAGAAAAAAAACCTTTTGAAAAAAGAATAAGAATGTTTTTATATTTTAAAAATATTCGTAGAGTAATAAAAATTTAAAATGATAGATATTTCTAAGTTTCATATACTGTTACTAGCTACTATAGCATGTAAAATTTTCTTGGTTAACTTGAGTCAAAGATTTTATTTTTGATCTTTAATGGTAAGTGCATCCAAAATCTACTTATTTCACCCTACATAGCCATTAAAATGATGTGTTCTTACGAAAATATAGATATATAGAGCCTTAGTTGTGATATATAGTTATTTATTTGTTATTATAGTATTTGTTTGCCTTTCCTATAAGGTAGCGTTGTCTTATATCCTTCACTCAATCATACTCACCCTTTTCCCTTATAAAATTTAATGTAAGCACGTTCTCCATTGTGCGGATGAAATCGTATGCATGTGTGTTTATGATATTGTCCAATTGCACTTTTTATAGCACGCCTTCCAAGGAAACCTATCAAAGAAAAGTCAATAATAAAAAAAGGAAGTACAAAGGGATTAAAAAAATAGTAAAGAAAACTACGAATACTGGTCATTATATCGTCCGACACAGACAAATCTTTATGGAACGTCAATACTGCCTTATGCTACTTTCTTGTTATGTCAGTTTTTAACAATATGATACTTTACCGTTATATTATCATACTTTGGAATTATATTATGATACTTTAACATTATATTTTGATAGTTTGGCATTATGATATTGTTCATTTGAGCGCGCAGCGTGCGAAACTGCCGTCCTATGCGCCCCTTTGCCCTGGTCCCTAAGTCCCCAACCCTAACGCGGGAACACTTGTACACATTTTCAAGATGACAGCTACAGCAGTACAGGAAATACTTTCCAGGCTTGGTCTATCTCATTGCATTGACACTTTCAATGCAGAGAAAATTGATGTAAATGTCATCATTTATTCAAGCAATAAAGATCTTGCTAGAGTTGGAGTATCAACTGTTGGGGACCAAATTCACCTGAAGGAAGCTGCTAGGAGATACAAAAGCTCTTCATCAACATCATCTTCAACAGCTTCAACAGCTGAGTATACGCATGCTCTGGTAAGCCAAAGGAGAGATGAAAGGTCTATGCTTTTTTTGAATCTCGAAGAACTCACGGAAAAAAAAAATCAAGTAACAGGGATACTTCAGTTAAAAAAATCAAATATGGAGTGCTCGATTTGTATGCTTATCAGACCCTAAAAGCACAAAAGTGCCAACACCTACACAAAAATTGGTTTTACAGAATGTAGGGCTGGGATGTAATAAAATACAATTTAATTTGAATCTTGATATGGATAAGGATGGTTATGCAAAAGTAATTTCTGATGAAAAAGTGCTGGACAGATGAAACGGTTGGATTTCCCAAGTTGAAAGATTGTGAAAGTTTTGAGTACATGAAATGTGTACCAAACTGCAGACTTCTCCAGCCTTTGAAAGAACTTATATCGGCACATACATACATTAAAAAACTGTTGTTGTTTAAGGTAAAATATACACCAGACCTATCCAAAAGATCTTGTCTGTTTTGCCCTTGAAATCACCCCTTTCAGCCACAGGTCACAATTATTCTATAATGGAAAGATGCATGGAGTTTGATAAATTGTCTGAAAGATCATGTACTGGTTTGTAAAAACACAACACAACCCTTAGGTGATGATGATAGCTTGGATGGTGTCGATCTACTAAGTGTGTTTGAAAATAATAATAACCTTAATGAACAACCATTCAATAACATAGAAATTGAGGACAGTGAAACTATAGAAAAAGATACGAATATTGACCCTGGTGCAGCAAGCAACTTAGTATTTAACTTCGAATATGTTTCAAACCTGAGTGTCAATGAAGAAGTTATCAGAACTATTGATATCGACTGTGAAATAAATTTATTGACATAAAAGTGTTAAGATTTGTCTTCGCCTATTGATATACTCAAAGTTATTCAGCTTGTATTAGTCCAAGGTCGTCCTTTAGAAATTAATAATGTTACTAACTGTTTTGAAGGCACCACAAATTTTATCTTGATCAACAGGCAAGATTTGCTAACAACAGCATTTGAAGAGATAAAAAATTTGCAGAACTTGTCGATTACATTAGAGGTTCAATATTTGACGAGGTAATTCAAAAATATTGTTCAGATCTTCAATGAATCTGACAAGACTTTGTCAATATGTGCCTCGTAAATAGGACAATAATCATTAGGGCCCTCGCTCAAGTAAACTTTCACTCATATATTGCCATTTGCTCTTCTCCAATGTCAACAACTACGGGACAATTGTCCTGATACCCATAACCGTATTGGTGAAGTTTTGATAGTGCACATTTGGTGTTTTGACCAAGCGTTCCTCCATGCGTCTAATTTTTCATTATTTAGAGGTAAGAAAACGTAGTGAAGAGCTGAAATATCAATTGGATTCAGAGGATCCAAAACATCATTTCCTTCCATGTAAGAAAATATTTCATGCACTCCATCAAAAACATTCCGCCAAAGCCGCTTCATACGTTGATTATGTGTACTTTTTCCAGTAATAATAGTTTCCCTTCTGACACCACGTTTCTGTATCATAAAGTCTGCAATTAAAAAATTTTCCCGGCCTTGATCAGACCGTACTCTACTTGGTAATCATTATTTCTCAACACCTTTCAAAAAAGATGAAAAAAACGACTCCGCTTTGTTATCGCTAATACATTCTAAAGTTACAGGAAGTCTGCTAAAGCCATCGATAGCCCCAAAAACGTTGAAATACCATTTCACTAATTTATGATTGGTATCTACATGCCAAAGGTTGTTTGAGGCGGTCACATTGTAGGTTCTTCTTTTAAGTCGACCTTTTTTCCTACGATGGATAATGTCTCTAAGCCAAAATCTTGGTACATGTAAACCTCTTCCTGTCAATAGCTGGAAATGGAATGGAAATTCTGAGACCAGATTTGAAATAATACAATAAAGTTCTTCATCAGTTATCTCTGAAAAACTATTTTTTGAGAGATGAAACTCTACCATACGACGATATATCGTCTCTTTGAAACACACAGGATAGCAGGTATTTCATAAACAGTAAAACCCTCTTCAATCAGATTCTCCAGAATGTTCTTTGAAATGTCATACTTCTTTGTTTCTGGTAATTTCATTGGGGATTCACTGCCATATTTGTAGTTTTTGTAGCACTCTACACATGTTTTTGTCAGCAATTTTTAACGATCATCCTGGGACTGGGAACTAACAAAGTATAATAACTTCTAAGTATCATAATGCAAAACTATCATAATATAATGTTAAAGTATCATATTGTTAAAAACTCGCATAATAAGAAAGTAGCATAAGGCAGTATTGGCGTTCCATAAATCTTACTTAAAAATAATTTTTCAAGCTGTTACAAAAAATCATATATACAGTTAAACGTATATAAAAAAGCCGCTCTGGAAACTGATTGTCTTAGGCAGGTGGTCGTGTTATTTTTTCCTTTTAGTCTTTTTCACCACAACTTGTAAAATGCAAGAAACTATTTAAAATTGAGCAAGTTATGCAAGCTATAATAATGCTAGCTGTAATATTAATGCTGAAAGTGATGCATGTTTGTTTTCTGTTATTGTTTTTTGAAAAAGACAAAATATGTTTTTTTAGACAGGTATTATCTTGCATTGGGGATAAAGAATAGCGGTCGCTGGTCGTGTTACGCAAGTAGGCGTCTTATAAAGTAGAAAGTGACCATAAAACATATTTGAAGTATACTCATATATCTATATTTCATTTCTTGCGTCACAGCTAACGTTAAAAATACTTACCTATTGACCTGTCAATGACATAGGGTATCGGTTTTCCATGTGGCCAATGTCCTCTTCCATTCGTTGCAAAAATGTTTTTCCCATGTTCCAAAATCAGCTTTTGACCAGGGTCCAACTCAATGTCGCCTTCATAAAACCCATCGTCTATAAAATACCAATACACAGATTATTTTAAACAACACCTGTCAATTTATTGTCATAAAGGCGTACGAAAAAAGTCTGGAAAAGTTTTAACTTTACTATCATCAGTTTTTTTAAAAATAACGCGAAAAGCATTTTATTTCAGAAATTAGCTTTAAAGCAAACAAACGAGTACTGAAGTAGCTTTTTCGGTAAAGGGCTTCTTCCGCGCTCGTGTTAGGATTTTCATAAAGCGTTCTTCGGTTTGCGTTAGGATTTTCATAAAGCGTTCTTCGGTTTGCGTTGTGTAGATCGGCTTACATCGACGACACGGCCTGTTTCCGGCTATTAGAAGCAATTCATATATTGGGCACTGCGTTTCGACTTTTTTATTAGACCACAGTAAAAAAATTAACCCACAGAAGTCCTTTTCTTTCATGGCTACAAACACGAGGAATTTTGCCGTAAGTGAAACGAATGTGCAAGCGGAAATAACGATGGGGCGAAATCATAAATCATGTGGCACAATGGATAAGGCATCTGGCTACGAATCAGGGCATTCCAGGTTCGGCTCCTGGCAGGGTCGCACTGTTGCATTTCGACTGCATGGTCTATTGTGTAACGCACGCGCACGTTGTGGGATAATGCGTTGATAAACGGAATTTACGCCGGCATATTGGAAAGTAATATCACGCACTTAGTATGGTCGACTAGATTGTCAAAATTATCAAAATTTGATGGTGTTTTAATGGCAAGTTCACATAGTTTATGGTAAGACTAAAAAACAAGTTAAACTTTAAAAAGTATTTTTTTAAAGGGACTTGAAATCTTATTTAAGTTATGGAAAAAATACATATATTTTTAAATGAATATCCTGTATATCATCATTGCCTTTCCAAGAATGGTGGAAGTATTTAACCATTCAAAGCATATAGTTCAACATGTTTTATATTTCCTTCAATCCCAAGTTCATAAATTTCTACAAGAAACTGTATTTTACTTACTTTCCATTTCTTTTACCCATTCTCCTGATGTCACCAAAATGCAAGCAAAAATCACGACAAGCATCATGGCTGCCATACTTTTGAGTGTCGCTTCAATGATATTTATGTGTTTAACATTTTACAAAACATATAGATATACAAAATAACACACGAGTTTTGACTTAACGTCAAATAGTTGTCCAGCTTTACTAACTTCACGTTATTAATGTTTATTCAGACAAAGAAAATACGGCACTTCTTGATTATTTTATTAAAACAGGCTTAAGAAAAGTTTTGTCTAAATAAATCTTTCAGCTTGGAGACTCGACGTGTGGTTGTTACACCCTCCTTGGTTACACCCAGATATGTCATATTCTATTTTAAACTTTTGTATAAACCTGTTAAGTGCAAAACCAATTCAGATGTGATGCTGTATCATGGTTGCATGATGTCATTTCATCTGTACTGGTAATTTCAACATTATTCGAAACTTCATTAATCAAATATACTTATTATTATATGACGGGGAAGCGCAAAACGTTGTGAAGTTGAGCGCAAAAATGTGACTTCTTGCAGTGGTTTATATTGTATAAAGTTGCACTGATTATAATGATGTTCAATGCGTTATTCATTAATCTGAATTAATAAAAAAATTTTTAAACTTAAATTCTACGAAATTTAAAGCAAACTAAGACCAACAAAATTAAAAACAGGTCTCAGTTAAGTTTTATTTTTTCTTCCACTCACTTGTCTTTGAAGTAAAGTTGCATAGTAAAAACTCGGGAGTGGCCCTTTGGGACTGTAAATTTCATATAAACAATAAGGTTACTTAATGGGTGATTAAAAGAATTAGAACTAAAATAAATTCTTAATTTATAATATCAAATTTAAAAACTGCGTTTATACCTTACAAATAAGAAAAAATTGGAACTAGAAATGTTAAATGGTCACGAAAATCATTTTAATACTTGTCACGCGAAAAAAAAGCAAACCAACGTGTTATCATGAGTTACGAAAGAAAATCATTTGGTTTACAAGCTAACATTCTCAAATAATAATCATGTACAATATAATTGCAAAAAAAATTCTAAAGAAAAAAACTTTCTTATTTAATTTCTCTAATTTTAAAATCGTGTTTGAATATCACAGATTCCATCAATCGAGTAATGGCTGGAATCAAATACATTTGGTTTCAATAACGTGTTCAACTAATCATTCTTATGGTAAATGCAATTAGGTAGCTACACCTTTTACGGAAAAATAAACTTTGGCAAAAGTCTAAGGTTTATTCAGCCAGTGAGAAAACAGTATCGATTAACCTGTGATGGTTTATTTTTTAACCGCAATTAATGTTGTAACGACAGGCTGTAGGATGCGTTTTTATTTGCAATGACAATTTCGCAAATTTTACAAAAACTTATTTTGCAAAATAGAATTGCTGAGTGATTGTTTCAGAATAAAGCAACGGCAAGATGTTGCCAGTGTCTCTATTTTAACTAAAGTTGCGATAAGGTTTTCTGAAAAGCCTATTACGCCCGACAAATTGTAGTAATGTAAACACTTTCCATGGTTGTACGTTATGGTTTACCTGTAAAAAAATTGTTTATTTTTATAAAAAAATTGTTTCATTTCTTATCAAGCTTAAACATTTTTTTTATTTTTTATGTTCACTATTTTTCCTTCAAAAGCGGTAATTACATAACCATTCGCCGCCTTTCTCGAACAAAAGCCAACTCGGTTCGTACATATTTTCTTTATTTATGGCGTCATACGGCGTACATAGCTTAACAAGACTTGTGAAGATTCACTCACTTCTTAGTCTTTCCTAGGGTGATCAGGGCCCGCGGCGACGGGCGGGCCACCCGGGCCGTGGCCCGACCACTTTTTTGCAAAGTAATAATTTTTTTTAGCTAGAACATTCTGATTTGAGAGTTCTTGTTCCAAATAAAATAGCATTACATTAACGGTCTTTCTGTATAATTAAAATAAACAATTGAACTATAACAAAGGCAAAACTTTTCTTTTTCACCTTTTCCATTACTAAGAAATATGAAGACATTACATTGCGCATTGATTGTGAAAAAGTGAAAACACGCAACTGAGTATTTAAAAACACACGAGATTATTTTCTGCATAAAAATGAATCAAAATAAGTTGACAAAGTATTTTAAAATTCTAAAGATGATACTAACAAAACTACTACAAATCAAACATCCATCAACGTACAAAATGTAAACGAAGTATCAGAGACAAAAATTGAAATAACTACCGATAAACCTTTCCATCCTCCTGCTACTTATCCATTTCCTAAGAAAAAATATGGCACCAGAGAACGAAGCTTCCAAGCACATTGGACTAAAGATTTTCCTTGGTTACACTATGCTGAAAAGTAAGCGTCTTTTTATTTTTTCATATTATAAATTAAACGGACTATCATTTCAATCATTAAATTTATTTTTTTGATAATGCATCCAACTAAATATCTTTTTTATTGTTTTAGCGCACATGCTGTGGTGTGTTTCTATTGCCATACGCAAGAAAAGCGTGGAAACTTGAAGGATCAAACAAACAAGGACACAGGCTTCACCTCAAAAGGATTTTCAAATTGGAAGAATGCTCTTGATAGTTTCCGAGGTCATCAAAGCTCATCATGCCACAAAACCGCTTCCTCGTACCACTTGGTTCTACCACACTGTGCAGACGTTGGCGAGTTGATGGACAACATTCTCACCGACCAGAGACAGGTTGAACGAAAGTACCTCCTTGATGTCATTAGATGTTTACGCTACCTTGGCCGACAAGGCATTGCTCTTCAAGGAGACGATAACAATGACAACTTCACCCAACTTCTTTATCTCCTCGGAAGTAGAGATTCAAGCGTAATGGATCATATCAATGGAAAAATTGGACATAAGTACAATCACCATGATGTGCAAAATGAACTCTTGAATTTGATGGCTTCTCAAGTATTGCGGAAAAAGTTAGATACCGTTCGAGAGCGCAGGTTTTATTCTATGATGGCAGATGAAGGCACTGATGTAAGTAATGTCGAACAACTTTCGTTTTGTGTACGATCAGCGAATGACGATTTAAATGTGAATGAAGATTTCTTGGATTTTATAAAGTTGACAATACTCGAAGCGCAACTATCTTCAAGGCCATCAAAGATATTTTGCTGAGGTGCTCATTGAACCTATCTGATTGTCGAGGCCAAACCTATGACGGGGCAAGCAACATGATGGGAAAACGTTCAGGTGTTTCTGCCATTATCAAAGAGGAGCAGCCAAAAGCCATCGCGACCCATTGCCAAGGACATTCCTTAAGCCTTGCTGTCAAATCGATGACTAAAGAGTGTCAGATCCTCCGAGATACAATGGGAACTGCCGGTGAAATTTGTGTTTTAGTGAAGTATTCACCGAAACGGGAGAACATGCTGGGTAAGCTGACTGCAAATGTTGAAGGAACCCTAGGAACTGATAAACATGCAGGAAAGCTGGATAAGCTGAGTACAACAAGGTGGACAATTCGGGCGAACTGTTTCAAGAAGATCATCGAAAACTACGAACCACTGATGGCGTTGTGGAACGAGAGTTTAAATGAGAAGCTAGACGCTGAAACGAAGTCGAGGATTAATGGGTGTAAAAAGCAGATGGAGTCATTTTCATTCTATTTTGGTCTGAATCTAGGACGCAAGCTTTATGCTCACACAGATAATCTGTCCATAACACTTCAGAAAGAAAAAATGTCAACAATCAGCGGTAAAGAATTGGCTGAACTTACGAACAAGACGATGCAAGGCATGAGAAACGAGAGAGACTTTGATATATTCTACGAGACAGTCACCAAGTCAGCAAGTTCGATGGATTTCGTTTCTTCGCCAACAGCGCCAAGAAAACGCAAAAGACCAAAGTACGACATCTTGGAATTTGTGGAAGGAAATCCAAGCAGCACTGGAGAAGCCTACTATCCAGAAACTGCTCATGCCCACTATAAGGCCATCTATTTCGAAGCAATTGACGTAATTGTCAGCGCCATCAAAGAGAGGTTTGAGCAACCTGCCTTCAAAGTATTTACAGAAGTGGAACAACTGTTGTTGAAGTCAATAAGTAAAACGCCAGCCGAAGAAGATATGAAGACCGTTAATGCAAGTTTCTGTGATGACTTTGACGATCAATCGTTGTTGTGTGAATTGGAGTTGCTACCAACTATCTTTCGTGAATCCAGTCCTGTCAACTTCAGCGATGTTGTAGATGTTGTACAGTCGTTATCAACCGAAAAACGAAAATTGATAAAAAATGTCGTCATCATCATACGACTAACAATGGGAGCTACATCCGCTACTCCGGAACGATTATTTTCTACGATGAGACGGTTGAAAACCTGAATACGTTCTAGCATGAATCAAAAAAGGTTCAACGATTTGTCATTGTTGAACGTACACAAGGAAATCTTAGATACGATTTCTTTAATAGATATTGCCAATGAGTTTGTAAGGGCTCATCCATCTAGGCAAAATGTTTTTGGTATTTTTACAGAAAGCGATTTGTAACGTTTTTATTACTTTTTATGAAAAATGTAAAATAGATTTTTATTGATATTCTGTGAGAAAAAATAATTATTCCTCTGCAAAGAGTTTATTTTAACATACATTTCTGCTGTAGCTTATAGCTAAAGATGCTTGTTTTAGCCAATCTGAAGGGTCTTTATAGTAAAAATTTTCTCGGCCCGTCGGCGCCAACCAAGGTGCCGCCTCCTAGTTACTATATTATGTGGCCCGACCACTTTACAAATCGCGTCGCGGGCGCTGTTGATTAAAATTTATCGAGAGGTTCGGGCGATAAATTCCAGGAGAACAACATCACTGTAGAAAAAATAATTTTCAGGAATTTAACAACATGCAAAAGTAGGTTAACAGAGAAAAACTTTGAGACTATTTTGTTTTGTTTTGCTTGCACAAAATCACTTCCATACACTTTATTGCGCATAATCATTTTTTATTTTAAGTTTTATTTTAAGTGCAGCAAATTAAATGAAGCATCCAGTTGTCTTTTAAGATGTTCTGATAAAAAAAATAACACAAGGAAAATGTCATAATAAATTTGAATACATGTAGGTAATAATTTTTTTTCCAAGTGATAACTCATACTTAAAACACTAAAGCTATATTTATAGCGGTGAAACATCAAACGATACCAATAAGAATAGAAGATCTATCAGGTTTGTTAACCAATTTACTCTTGCCATTGTTTTTAGCGACTTGATATTTACACCAGGTTTTGAAAGTTAGCACATGTTGAGTTTAATGAAAAAGTACAATGAAATCCTACTAGTCCAGTCGTTAAGTGTTTTGACCTGGAAAAAAATGATATAGAGCTGAAACTTGGCACACTTACTCCATTTTATATGTAGATTACCAGAAAAAAAAGCCCCATCGATAGCATTTGTAGAAAATGAGATATGCGCCATTTTTAAAAATGGTGGATTTCCAAATTTTTCAGAAAACGAAAGCTGGTAAATTCGAAAACTAATTAAACTATTGAAAAGAACTTTCGATTTGGAACAAAAAATATTATTACATCGACTTACAAAAATCATTAATTGTGGGGGGGGGGGGGTAGGTAATTTTCTGAAGAAAAAAAAAATTAGAAAGAACCCGACAATGCATACAGTTATTTTCTAATTTATCAATGCTAGATATTTAGATCTATTTTTAGTTTTTTTTCAGTTATTTTACTTATAAAAGGTCAGAAAAGAAGTTTGCTTTATTTATATCCCAGACCATTCGAATCACAAGTTTAGAATTTATCGAATTCCAGTTTCGAATGTTTCGTTTATTTAGTGATTAAGATAGTTGGTAAAAGACTGTGCACGTAGAAAACGGAAGAATTGATAGATAAGAATAGAATATAAAAGAATAGTTTTTTAAATAGAAAACTGAAAAGTATAGATGGAACAATGGCTTCAAACATGGAATCTTCATACACGTCAGTCTGGTAGATATAATTATTCTATTATTGCATGATATGAAAGAATTGATTGAAAGTGAAATCAATCCTGGCGACAAGTATCCGTCTTTTTTTTATAAGATTTCTTAAATTATCTCAGAAGCGAGGATGAGGTGTTCTTAATATTTTCTTCACTTCGACCTGCGTAAACATTGAATTCTCATTAGAAAAGATTCAAAAAAAAGAAACTTTGGACATACGAGCCTCGTGATTTTCTAAACATTTTGGTTTTTTGGAGTTTCGTTTTCTTAAACTTTGTTCTTATATAAAAAAACGTGTAAGGTAAATTTATTTTTATCAAGCAGGACCGAAGAAGAATGTTCGTTACACGCTGAAGAAGAAGGAGAAAGATACTGCGTTGAAAAGTGTGTCATCTGTTTGAAAGGATTTAACTCATTTTTGCCTGAAGTGAATGTCTTATCGAAAGGACTCGAAAATTTGCTTAAACTTAGTAAAAAACGAGAAATGTCTTCATTATACAAATACCTCCTTGAAATGCAAAAAAGTAGTGGAAGGGTTTCGGTGCATCATGAATGTCGGAGAAAATTCACTGATACCAGGAAAAAAAACTCAAACAATTTGCCTGCTAAGAAGTTGCGATCATCTTTAGATGCACCTAAGTTCGATTGGAAACAAAGTTGCTTTCTCTGTTCTCAAAAGATAAATAAAGTTCTAGCCAACAGAGAACCATTTTTCGAAGTTCGGACAGTGCAAATTCGTGAAAGTTTGATCGTAAGAGCAAATGAAAGAAACGATGACTGGGGTAATCAAGTCATGGGTAGATTGTTAACATGTAACGACCTTATTGCTGAAGAAGCTGTTTACCACCAAAGCTGTATGAACAGATTCAGGCTTGAAAAGATAAACCCTGGGAAGAAAGGCAGACCTGTCAATACACCAATGATGGAGGCGTACGAGAGAGTTTGTGATTGGCTTGAAAATGAGACAGACTGTGACCTTTATACTCTAAAGGAGCTCCATGAGAAAATGTGTAGTCTTAGCGATGGTGGTGATGTGTACACCATAAAGACTCTTAAGAACAAATTGCAGGAGACGTACAAAGATCATATTTACTTTTCGCAACTACCGGGACGAGAGAATGTAATTTGCTTCCGAAATATGTCGGATAGAATCATATACTAAATGAAGAAGTCCCAGCAAACAAAGAAAGATATTATCTTAGCAGCTGCAAAGATTGTCAAGGCGGATATACAGGCAATTGAGAAGAACATAGATTCTTATCCAAGTGTAGATGATATTAAGAATAATAACTGCCTACAATGTATTCCACAGAGTTTGCAGACATTTCTTGATACTTTAATTTCGTCAACCCTGAAAAAGAAAACATTGGGACAATGCATAACCCAAGCAGCACGACCAAGGTCATTGATATGTCCATTAATGTTTGGACTTGGAGTTGAACTTGAAAAGACCTTTGGATCGAAATGGTTGATCAACCATCTTTCAAGGCTCGGATTATGTGTCTCCTACGACGAGGCCCATAGGTTTAAGATATCTTCAATTGAATCCACCAGGTTAAGCCCATCATTACCTTGCAATCCAAAGTCCAATTGAATAAAGAATCTGTCATTGTCAATCCAACGATGCTGTTCACACGATTGGTAGCCATAGCGCAAAGGGAAAAAGAAAACATCGAAGAATTTTTTGCTTTCGAACTAACACAAGAGCCAATGTCCCTCTTTAAACATGGCTTAATGAGAAAACCTGACAAGCCCTCATTACGTAAAGCTGTGATGAAAGATGATGAAGCAGTGGGAAAAAATCAATTACAAATTGATCCTTATTTCGTAGTCGATGGCGGAGCGCTATTGCATAGAGTCCGTTGGATCAAAAATTCTACTTTTGATGAACTATCCCAAGTTTACGTTAGTTACGTTCGACGGCACTATAAATCTTGCACCATTGTCTTTGATGGATATGATGGTCCTAGCACGAAATCAAATGAGCACATGCGACGAACAGGTGGTGGAAAACGATGCCCCAATATTGATGTTGTTGGTTTTAACTAAGTATCTTTTACCCAAGAAAGTTTTCTGAATAACAAAGATAACAAAACACGTTTCATCAGGCATATCAGCATAAAACTTCAGCAAGACGGGCAAACAGTGAAGATTTGTGAAGGTGATGCTGATACAACAATCGTCGCAACAGCACTAAAAGAAGCCGAAACAAACAACAAAAAAGCCGTTGTAACAGTTGCCGATGATACCGATGTCGCAATGATGCTTCTATACCATTGGCAAGAACATCATGGAGATGTTTACTTCTTTCAAGAGAGGTTGGATAAAGCCTGGAACATGAAAGTTGTCTGTCAGAAATGGAACCCTATCCGACAGCATATTCTTTTTGTACATTCGTTTTCCGGCTGTGATACAACATCGGCACCTTTTGGAAAGGGAAAAAATAACTTGCTGTCATTGGTCACAAAGAACAAAACATTGCAGATTGTCTCAGACACAATGGGTGATGTTTGGGCAGACAACAGAGATGTCGAAGAAGCTGCCATCAAAGCGTTTCAAATCATTTATGGTGGTAACGACTTGACTGATTTATGCAAACTTAGGTGAGTTTCTTATATAATATAACATTTATTCACAATACAAAAAGGTTCTCTTCATTTAGTATAATCTCAAAGTGCATTTTTGCAGATACCGGAAATATCTCGATATGTGTTGGAAAGGAAAAATTGTTCCTGAAAAGATGCCACCTACGGAAAGTGCTGCTATTCTACACGGTTTTCGAGTTCATCTACAGATAATGAATTGGAAGATATTAGAGGAAGAAGAGGTATAAATTTTAAACCACACAAGTGTCCAAGCAATGTCAGTTAAAGTAGCAATTTCTCAATTTTTATAACAATCTATTGTCTTATAGCTTAAGCAAATTGATCCAAGCAAATGGGGCTGGAAAATTGAAAATTCTCAAATGATGCCAATAAAGACAGATAAACAAGTCGCCCCTGATAGCCTCCTAAAAATCATTAAATGCAACTGCAAGGCTACTTCGAAGTCACATTTTTTTCCAGGTCAGTGTTTTTTTTTTACTTTAACGACTGGACTATACTTTTAGAGCTTTTTCTATCAAAAGGAGCAATCTCTATCATGGAAACCATCATCAACAATAAAATTCCAACAGCACAATCGGTGAATGGAAATTACCATACAATTTAAAACTAGATCGACTCTGTTGCTTCTACTAAGCCATGATTAATGCCATGATTAATGCCGCAATTGCGTTTTGATATGAATTCAAAATATTTATCAGCGTATTTCAACTATTCCTATACTTATATTCATGACAAATATCAGACAAAACAGTCATCAAAACATTTATCTATAACGGCATAAACACGCAGTCATTGTTAAACGATGAAAGACCTCCATCGCCAAATGCCATTGCATAATGAAGATTATCACCAACAATAATTCAGCCAACATGTCCAAGTAGAGTAGAATCCGATACATTTATTGACCAGCTATGTGTTACAAGTTCAAGGGAGGTAATATTAAGAAACGGGAACATATTGACACTAAACACGTTCATATCTTCTCGGATATAGGAAGTAGTAAACGAGTTAAAAAAAATAAAAAGGCCTTAAGTAAGTCAAAGAGTCCTGGAATTATTAAGAACAAAAGCTCAAAGAACCCAATAAAATGTGGGTACACTAAGGAAATAAGGAGCCAGAGAAATGTGAGGGCGCCAAACTACAACTAAACCTCTAAATACGTTACGGACGCAGGATTCTGTAAGTGTGATAAAAGACCCATAACTCTCTAACTGTTTTCAGCACGCTAAGTGCACTAACGGACCAATAAGGATGTAACGTTAGGGGTGTGATGATACTGCAGTATACATTTATAGATTATAACCAAAGTAAATGAAGGGGCGGGGCGGTTACCTGGACTAATATTAAATTACTAACACAACAAAAATCAGAATAAGAAGCACGATGTGGCTGGGTAAAATGTCTTCAGAAAATCTGATCAATATTCCGACTAAAAGCTAAACAGATAAAACCAATTTTCACCATATGTAATATAAAATGTGTCTATCTACTTTGATAAATTTATAAGTAAGTATCAAAGTCTATCAAGCAATATTTTATAAAAAAAATCTGTAAGTCAAAAGTATTTGAATTTTTGGATTTTGTTACACTTCTCCTTCAATTGCTTTGTTCTCAACTGCTGCATCCAATACAAACACCTCTCCAGATTCCATCGTTGTGTCCCGTGTGGAACAATCTGTCGTTTGTTTGTATTTTGCACAACAACTATCACATGAAACTATCATATTAAGTGTATTTAAAGCAATATTTCTTGACTCTTTATGTAAAAATATGTATATTACAGGATCTGATATAAAACCAAATGACCAGAATATAGTTACAATTTGCAACAAGTTCTCACTTTTGCCTTTTACAGTCAAAATTGTGTCTGGAATGCAATAAAATAGAATAAAAGATGCCACGATTAAGCAAGGTATCAAATGTTGTTTTCTGAAATTTTTATTCTTATTTTGCATTGATTCGACTGTTTTTCGATGGTGCTTTAATAATAACATTATTGCAGTATACGTAACGACGGCAGTAAAAACGAAGATTCCATCCGCAATTGTAAATCCATAAACATAAATTATTTTGCTGCTCAATGCTTCATCTGTAACGAGTAATGGTATTGCACAGGCAAATCCCACAATCCAGCAAATAAATATGACTTTCTTTACAACTGTACTGGTAATGTAGTAATTATATTTGATATGAAGTACAACACAGGCTAATCTATCAAGTGTTATGCAAATCATTATTAAATAAAAAGTTATATTCACACTGCCATAAAATGGAATTATTATCCTTCTAACGCTTGTAGTAGATGAAGATGCTGTTAGTGTTAGAGACCTTAATGTTATCCAAAATCCACCCATGATGATTTCAACAGTGCTAAGAGCATACAGAAACATTTTTTGATTATTTAGTCTTTTTTTCTGTTGATGTAAGCAGTAAATCCCAAACAAACTAATAAGCATGGGTATAATGCGAAGGATGTAAACCAACACGGTGAAAGTAAGTAAATCCATTTTTTCATGTATCTATAATTTTATCTTAAAAAACATTCTTAAGCACATAAGTGAACTGTAATTAGGTGATTCTTGTTTAAAAATTAATTTCATTCCTTCACTTTTTTTTTCTCGAAACACGTCAAAGCACTTGACTTGAATTTAATTCTGAATTGGAACGTGGATTCCATCGAAATGTTACGTGTAGTGTTATTTATTTATTTAAAGGTTATTCATAAGAGCAAAGTAACTATTTCAAATTCAATAGGTAAACTTCAACTCCATAGTAACTGGAGATCGACAGATATTGAAAACAAAAGTCTTTCTAAGTTTAATTTTTCTTTATATCATTTAATTACTGATTTTTATTTCTGTTTCAACTAGTCAATCGTTTATTTTGAAAATGTGATTATGAGCATTTGGTAAGCTTAAAACAAACTGATGTTAAATGATTGAAAAAAAAATATTAAAAGCAGAATATAATTGTGCTGGACCAATTCGAACTTTTCCTTTTAAACATTTTTGTTAGCAGTTATTTGTAATTTTATATTCTTCGTTTTACAATACTCTATGAAGCGCTTGCTTTCTGTAATTCCTTATTTCTCGGAGTTTTTTAAAGAATTCATTTTAGCGTATTTATTTTTTATCTCAGATGTAACATTTTTTAATTTCTTCTGGGTTCAGTATATCTGCAGCATTGTAGGAAAGTTTAACTCTAAAGTTTAGTTATTTCCGTTCTAAATGGTCGTTTGAAATAATTTTTTCCTCCCTTGAATGTCCTTAAGCAGGGTCCCTTTCACGAATTATTTTAATTATAACTTATCTTACGTAAAATTTTCTCTAGTTATTATTATCCTAGAAGCACCCTGCCTCATTTATTAATTTTTCCAAAATGAGCTGAGTAGCTTATCTGAAACATTGAGCTAATTCATCTATGCCTTTTAATCAATTTGAAACAATTTACCAGAATGCAATCATGAGAATTTTGCCATGCAATGACATATGCCATCTAATTAGATAAGGGAACCAGAAAGAATTTTTATATATTAATTTTTTACTATTTTGCATATATCTTTGCAAAAACCTTTTCCCACCCTAACAATTGGTAATTTTCAATCCATCTTTCAACCAATCATTTCTATATTTGTTCTGTCACAAAAATGTTAGTTACTTTGAAATAACAACCCTGCGACATCACTTTGGTTGAAACTACCATAAAAACTTTTAAAATTTGAAACAAGTTATTTTAGTCAAACTTCCTTATTGTGAATTAAACTACAATGTGGTTAACGTTCAGGCAACGTCACCTTCTAACTAAGTTGGAAAAACACATTAACTCGTGAATTTTCGGCAGCTGATAGGTTAGGTAAGTAACGTTCCAAATGTGCATTAAAACATCCCTGATACACGAATCAATTACGATTCTAAGTTCAAAGTGTGCTGTAAACATTGGCAAGTGTGATGAAACATTCGAAATCGGCTGTAAATATCGACTGTTTAAATTGCGTGAGTTTGATATAGAAACTATACAATTACTTTAATTCACTGTCGGATTAAACTTCTAAATCCATTACCTTGTCTCACTCTAATTTGTAGTATGCGTAAGGGACGTAGTAAGAGTTTCTATTCAATGTTTCATTAATCCGTTATTAGTGGTGATGAAGTCAGCATGAAAAAGAAAGGTTAAATGTCTGTTTCCATTGAAAGACCGGATACTGCATCAGGACTGTAAGATCTGGGAGAAATATTGTATTTGAATTAGAGAGAAAAATCAATATATTTTTGTTACGTGAGAAGAACTTCAAGACAAAATCAACAAACAGATTGAGACCTTACATGGGCTACCATTTTAGTTGGGGAATAATTACGCCAGCTTGTGAATACATTAGGGATAAAAGGAACCTAATTGATCGATAATTAGAAAAAAAAGGCAACTCCCCTAGGTACTACAATTTGTATAAAAGAAATGGGACCTTTAAATGCACTACGACCCCCTTCGCAGGACCTTCGTTGAAAGCAGTACCAATAGGAAATAAAGAGGTTATCTTGGGTAAATAACTTCAGTAATTCAGTAATAATCTGATTCCAAAACCTTTTGTGTAAGCTTAAGTAGTTATATTTTATAGATTGTTCATGAGGACTATATTCTGGAAGTGTAGAGATGGTGTGCTTATATGCTGGATGCGTTGTTTTATTGATTTATTGACAACATAGGACAACAAAGGTTGTAAGCTTTAAAGTAACTGTTTGTCATAAACAGGATCAAATTTCTTATGCTTAGCTCTACAAACTTTAAAATTTCCAATTGTTTTTTTTTTTGTGTGTGGTAAATCATGGAACTGGATATGAGGTCTTACTATTCTAGAATTTTCTTGTTTCTGTTATTCCTTTTTTTTCTCTTTTTTATGTCTTGTTTCAATTGATAACAAGAAGCCCTGGGGGCTCTAAGAATTTCCGAGCGCTACCAAAATATTTGATGAAAACCTGCTAATTCGTTGTGTTATTGTGCCAAACATTCGAAGGGGTTTGGTGCATGAACCTCTGAAGATAAAGCCCATCAGTGACATTATATCTTAGAACAAACGCAAACAAAACGAAACGTGTCATAATAAACTCACATTTTAAAAGAAATTGCTAACAAAAAATACAGCCTATCATTCATGGTTGAAAGTCTTGCGATTAAAACGTTTATGGTCTTAAACGGCATTAGTTGACAAAAAAACGAAATTTTGATGTGACCATCATTTTCAGCATACTTTTTTTATTAACTGTGTCAATTTTTGTCGAAAATAAAGCAGTTTTAATTTTAGGATAAATTTTGGCCTGAAATGACATTTAGGTGACAAAAACCAAACTTTTGTACCATCATCATTTTCAGCATACTTTATTTGTTAACTGTGCCAGATTTAGCCGAAAATGAAGTGGTTTTAATTTTTGGACCAACTTTAGCCTAAAATAGCATGTGGGTGACAAAAATCAAAATTTTGATGTAACCATTATGTTCAGCATACTTTTTTGTTAACTTTGCCAATTTTTGTTGAAAATAAAGTAGTTTTAATTTTTGGACCAATTTTGCCCTGAAATGACATTTAGGTAACAAGAAATCAAAATTTTGATGTCACCATCATGTTTAGCATACTTTATTTGTTTACTGTGCCAAATTTTGTTAAAAATAAAGTAGTTTTAATTTTTGGACCAATTTTGGCCTAAAATGACATTTAGGTAACAAGAAATCAAAATTTTGATGTCATCATCATGTTCAGCATACTTTTTTTGTTAATTGTGCCAAAATTTGTTGAAAATAAAGTAGTTCTAATTTTTCGACCAATTTTGGCCTAAAATGACATTTAGGTGACAAAAATCAAAATTTTGATGTCACCATTATGTCCAGCATACTTTTTTTGTTAACTTTGCCAATTTTTGTTGAAAATGAAGTAGTTTTAATTTTTGGACCAATTTTGGCCTAAAATGACATTTAGGTAACAAGAAATCAAAATTTTAATGTCACCATCATGTTTAGCATACTTTATTTGTTTACTGTGCCAAATTTTGTTAAAAATAAAGTAGTTTTAATTTTTGGACCAATTTTGGCCTGAAATGACATTTAGGTAAGAAGAAATCAAAATTTTGATGTCACCATCATGTTCAGCATACTTTTTTTGTTAATTGTGCCAAAACTTGTCAAAAATAAAGTAGTTTTAATTTTAAGACCAATTTTGGCCTAAAATAACATTTAGGTAACAAGAAATCAAAATTTTGATGTCACCATCATGTTCAGCATACTTTATTTGTTTACTGTGCCAGATTTAGCCGAAAATGAAGTAGTTCTAATTTTTGGACCAATTTTGGCCTAAAATGACATTTAGGTGACAAAAATCAAAATTTTGATGTCACCATTATGTCCAGCATACTTTTTTTGTTAACTTTGCCAATTTTTGTTGAAAATGAAGTAGTTTTAATTTTTGGACCAATTTTGGCCTAAAATGACATTTAGGTAACAAGAAATCAAAATTTTAATGTCACCATCATGTTTAGCATACTTTATTTGTTTACTGTGCCAAATTTTGTTAAAAATAAAGTAGTTTTAATTTTTGGACCAATTTTGGCCTGAAATGACATTTAGGTAAGAAGAAATCAAAATTTTGATGTCACCATCATGTTCAGCATACTTTTTTTGTTAATTGTGCCAAAACTTGTTGAAAATAAAGTAGTTCTAATTTTTCGACCAATTTTGGCCTAAAATGACATTTAGGTGACAAAAATCAAAATTTTGATGTCACCATTATGTCCAGCATACTTTTTTTGTTAACTTTGCCAATTTTTGTTGAAAATGAAGTAGTTTTAATTTTTGGACCAATTTTGGCCTAAAATGACATTTAGGTAACAAGAAATCAAAATTTTAATGTCACCATCATGTTTAGCATACTTTATTTGTTTACTGTGCCAAATTTTGTTAAAAATAAAGTAGTTTTAATTTTTGGACCAATTTTGGCCTGAAATGACATTTAGGTAAGAAGAAATCAAAATTTTGATGTCACCATCATGTTCAGCATACTTTTTTTGTTAATTGTGCCAAAACTTGTCAAAAATAAAGTAGTTTTAATTTTAAGACCAATTTTGGCCTAAAATAACATTTAGGTAACAAGAAATCAAAATTTTGATGTCACCATCATGTTCAGCATACTTTATTTGTTTACTGTGCCAGATTTAGCCGAAAATGAAGTAGTTCTAATTTTTGGACCAATTTTGGCCTAAAATGACATTTAGGTGACAAAAATCAAAATTTTGATGTCACCATTATGTCCAACATACTTTTTTTGTTAACTTTGCCAATTTTTGTTGAAAATGAAGTAGTTTTAATTTTTGGACCAATTTTGGCCTAAAATGACATTTAGGTAACAAGAAATCAAAATTTTAATGTCACCATCATGTTTAGCATACTTTATTTGTTTACTGTGCCAAATTTTGTTAAAAATAAAGTAGTTTTAATTTTTGGACCAATTTTGGCCTGAAATGACATTTAGGTAAGAAGAAATCAAAATTTTGATGTCACCATCATGTTCAGCATACTTTTTTTGTTAATTGTGCCAAAACTTGTCAAAAATAAAGTAGTTTTAATTTTAAGACCAATTTTGGCCTAAAATAACATTTAGGTAACAAGAAATCAAAATTTTGATGTCACCATCATGTTCAGCATACTTTATTTGTTTACTGTGCCAGATTTAGCCGAAAATGAAGTAGTTCTAATTTTTGGACCAATTTTGGCCTAAAATGACATTTAGGTGACAAAAATCAAAATTATTATGTCACCATTATGTTCAGCATACTTTTTTTGTTAACTTTGCCAATTTTTGTTGAAAATGAAGTAGTTTTAATTTTTGGACCAATTTTGGCCTGAAATGACAATTAGGTAACAAGAAATCAAAATTTTAATGTCACCATCATGTTTAGCATACTTTATTTGTTTACTGTGCCAAATTGTGTTAAAAATAAGGTAGTTTTAATTTTTGGACCAATTTTGGCCTGAAATGACATTTAGGTAAGAAGAAATCAAAATTTTGATGTCACCATCATGTTCAGCATACTTTTTTTGTTAATTGTGCCAAAATTTGTCAAAAATAAAGTAGTTTTAATTTTAAGACCAATTTTGGCCTAAAATAACATTTAGGTAACAAGAAATCAAAATTTTGATGTCACCATCATGTTCAGCATAGTTTATTTGTTTACTGTGCCAAATTTTGTTGAAAATAAAAAGTAGTTCTAATTTTTGGACCAATTTTGGCCTAAAATGACATTTAGGTGACAAAAATCAAAATTATTATGTCACCATTATGTTCAGCATACTTTTTTTGTTAACTGTGTCAAATTTTGTCGAAAACAAATACCAATTTTGGCCTGAAGCATCAATACTAGACTTCTCAGTAGTTAAGGAGCTTGAGTACGAAGTTTACATCTGTGACGGACCAACGTGAAATCCCAGGGTCGATTTTTTCTCAAAAAATGCTCCGAAAGAAAAAACGACGGTTTTAAAGAATTTCCTACGCCTTCGGGCGCGGAAATTCAAAAACAAACTGATTTTTTAACATAAGCTATTGTTATTAAACCACCAACTACAACCATTTATTACATCGTTTTAATTGACACTAATTCGCATTGTTGAGGTTGCGAGTCGAGATTAAAAACTCTTGTACATTTAGGATGGAATTCGACCTTGTTGATGGGTTTTTACCATTTCTCTCCTGGTTACAGATGATGGACTACTGTTGAATCCAACATCATGTACTCTACCATTCGTTGAAGTGCACTTGAAAAAACTAACCGCTGTCCTTCTGTATGCTCTATTGAAGAATATATATATTAACGGATCCGCAACAAAACCAAGCGACCAGAAAACTGTCACAATTTGAAGTTGTTTTTCTGTTTTATCACTAAAAGTCATCACAGCATCTGGAATACCGTAAAACAGTACAAAGCTAGTTATAATTAAAAAAGGAATAAGATGTTGCTTCCTGAATACATTTCCATGTGTCCGCATTTTATTGGAACTGCTGCTAAGTCTTTTACGTCTTGCTCTTAGCATGCATGTTATGGCGACATAGGAAACAGAAAAAGTCAAAACAACAATACTATCGCTGACAATGAAACCATAGGTGTACACTATATCTTTCGTCAGTTCGCTAGCTGTGAAGGATAATGGAATAACTGATAGGAAACCAAGAACCCAAGAGCAGTATATGATAGCTCGAATCAATTTATTTGTTATTAGAATTTTATACTTTATATGAAGTACCACACAGGCTAGTCGATCCAGCGTTATCAGCAACATGATTAAATAAAACACTAGACTGGCTCCTCCATGTAAAGAAACGATTACATTTCTCACAGTGCGATGAACATTTGGTAATAAGTCTAATGTTATCAAAACAATTCCAATTACATTTAACAGTAATTCGTCGATGGTTATATGGTAAAGAAATAATTTTTGATTCTCTTTTCGTAATTTATTTTTATATAAACAATAGAGTCCCAGAAAATCGAGTAGAATTGGTATAACTGTCAATAGGTACACTAAGAATGTAAAATAAAACCTTGACATTATCTTCCTATTTTTCTTCTTTTCTTCTTCTTCTTCTTCTTCTTCTTCTTCTTCTTCTTCTTCTTCTTCTTCTTCTTCTTCTTCTTCTTCTTCTTCTTCTTCTTCTTCTTCTTCTTCTTCTTCTTCTTCTTCTTCTTCTTCTTCTTCTTCTTCTTCTTCTTCTTCTTCTTCTTCTTCTTCTTCTTCTTCTTCTTCTTCTTCTTCTTCTTCTTCTTCTTCTTCTTCTTCTTCTTCTTCTTCTTCTTCTTCTTCTTCTTCTTCTTCTTCTTCTTCTTCTTCTTCTTCTTCTTCTTCTTTTTCTTCTTTTTCTTTTTCTTCTTCTTCTTCTTTCTTTATATCTTTACAGTTTTCTTTATATATGTATATTTAATTTCTTTAAAAATATCCCATAAAGGTATTGTGAACAAATATATACTTTCAATTATATTCAATTATCATTTGGTGTAGAACAAGCTTCTTTTCGATCTAATTTACTTATATCTATTTGTCTTCAAAATTTGTATAATGTTAGCAAGCCTTAAGAGAAGAAAGCGTTTGCGGAAGAAATTTTTGCGGGTTTTCCGGAAAATTCGGGAAAATTCGGAAAAGTTTGTTATATAAGACAAAATTCATAAAAACTAAAAAATTAGTTAAAATAGATGAAAAATGCGACATATTTGCGCTAGAGCTAAACAATTAAGGTTTCTTCCGCAAACAAAAAAAACTAAAAGCGACTGTTCCTACATTACCAACCATGTTAAACTCATATACATTATTTTATTTATGTGGTGATTAAAAAAGGTTGTCTTGCAATATATGCATCAACTGGATAATTATGTCATTTGAAGATGACAACAGAAATTCTAGACCTCAAATCATGACGACTTAAATAATAAATAATGCGGTAAGTCCAAATTCCTGCCCAGTCATGCCAGTAACTATAAATCCAAATCGGATTTTCCACTTTAAATGGTTACTTTAAAACAGTAGAACTTTTATCGCAAGAACTTCATCAATGAATTATCAACAAGCGCAGGATACATTGTAAACCAATAGAAAAATTAGCTACAAAAATCAAACTTTAATTCGAATAAAAATGTCAGTGTTTTGATTTAGTTTCTAACCAAGAAGAAGATGAATCCCATGTTCTTTTATACCTCCATGAACCAAGTAAAAATACAAGAGACGATACCTGCTCGTAGTAAAAACAAAATATCACAAGCAAAACGTCCTTTTCACTTTAACACCGACTCATCGTTTATCCAATAGAGAGGTACAACAAACAAATCGCTATCCTCGAATTTATATAAGAAAATATACTTCATGCATGACAAATTATTTTAAACAAGAAAAAACGCGTACCTTAAATTTGATTAGTTCTGCTATGAAACTTATTTCTGTTCCTCGACTTGAAACATAATATTTACACGAAATTCTGTGATAATAAATGAAACATCTGGAATAATTCCCGCCGTGTCTATGGAAACAAACAAAAATAAAGTCAATACAGATATCGATAAAACTCTGTGTCAGATTAGGTTAGCATGGAAGCAAGTGTCTTAAAATATTCATTCAGTGTTCTTTGGAACTGGATGACAAAAATGGAATAAAAAAAAAAATATGAAGCTAATACGAAACAAATAAACGCTCTCCCTGTTTGCACTCGTGATGGCATCAGTATTATTGAATCCTTTTATTTGGACAGTAATAGATTGTTTGTGATTGTTAAAAATAAAGCCAACAAATCTTGCAATTTAATGATGAATGTAACGAAAAACGCTTCATTTTTGGCAAACATTAGTACAAGCATTTTTAGCTGGTATTATGGTGTGATATGAGAGGTATTGAGATCATCAAAAAATAGAACATCCTTTCTTTATTCTTGGACATCTGGGAGAGTATCTGCTGACTCCAATTCCTCTTCTGTTCGGAAACAAAACATTAAAAGAATGGGGAGGATTTAGGAAAAAGGGGAATTCCATGCTAAGGGACACTTTTGCATTGAAGATCTACTTATCTCACGCAATTTTGTGGATTTTTATAAGCAAAATATAAGCCTCTTAACGCAACAGGAATAATCTGAACAACATGTGCGAGTTCTAGGCCAAGTTTATTCTTCAAAAGTCACTTCTGTGGATTGAGCCCAAGACTGAATCATCTTCCAGGGTATGACTAAAACAAAGGCGAAACTGGCACGCGTTAAATATAAGTAAACATTGAAAATAATTACTATCAGAGTTGCTTATAAACATTCTTTCATGGCTGGTTTCAAAAAGTGCAGGATTGAACAATATAAACCGAAATTTATCCTAAGCGCTTCCTGCCGCGATATGTCTGCAAACAAATAAAACACAATTCTTAAAATTTTGTCATCTAAGCATATACAACACAGGACCCACGTCGCCCAGTGTTTCCAACACTGAAGGGGCTATATCATGTGTATATATTCGTGATGAATATAATAATAATTTTTATGCGGAAGATTAGACCTTACATTTTTTCGCGACAAAAGATTTTTGTTTTGCAAAGGGTTTGGTTAAACTGCAATGTTGTTGAAAAGTAAAAAAACAAGTCCGTCTCTAAATAAACCTGTTTTTTATAGAGTGGGCTTATGCACGAGTGAGTTACCTGTGTGCGGAGTAAAATTTTATGAGCATTAAAGACAAAAGCAATATCTTAAATCATAGCATTTTATCTGTATAAGCACTTACATTGCTTCTAAATCAAATTTTCTAGTAAAAGAAAGCTAAAACTGAAAGAACTTTTTTGAACTAGCTAGCCACCCTTTTTTTAAGTCCTGCACAGAAACATACCAAATTATTACATATAAAGCCAGATAAATTTTTTAAAGGTATTAATAACCTTTTAAGGCTATTTAGTATTTTTAAAAAACATCATGTCGTGTTGTGTTTGCTGTCTTCACAACTATGTATAATATTTTGCAGACCGTAGCTTATTTCCCGCCTAAAAAAAAGCCTGAAAAAACTGACGGATAATATAACTACTTTCAGATAATACCATTAAATAAACAAATCATAAAAAGTAATTATTCACCCACGGGTTATTTATATTCTTGAGGTAAAGTGCGTATAACTTATTTTACCTTGACGTTCTGGCTGGCCCGTTATTTCCCAATGGGAGGATGGAGAGTGACATCTGTGATGAAGATCTTATTTGAGGCCTTTCGTAACTTCGTTTATTTACGGGATGAAAATATGAAATCAACGCAACTGCAGTTGACGACTCTTTTTGCCGGAAATAAAAAAATGCATTTCTGTTTTAGTTGCGAATTCCTTTCCAAAATGTGTATACATAAAAATCGAAATTGCCAGGTATGCAATTTCTTTTAAAGCAAAGGTAGCGATTACTCCCTAATAGTAAACCAATGCCTCTAACAAAGAACGTCAAATGTTAAGCTCGTGAAACCAGCACATTTCACTGGTGGCAACGTTGGTTTCCAAATAACCCTGGGAACGAAGTTAGTCAGATACGCATGACCCCGGGAAAGCGTAGTATTAGTGTCATGCGAAGAGGTTTGTTTGAAATTGAGTCAAAAATGCGAGGCTGTTTCAATTAGGCGGATGGGGAGGGCGGCAACTGAGCCGGGAACAATGCATTATTGGCATTCTTTGCCAAATACTTTGATTGGCTTTTACATGATGTATTTTTGGCAACAGGTTGGAATCAACCATCATGTTATAAATAGAAGTAACAAGATTCTCAAGAAAATTTTATTACGAAGGTAATCATGAAGTTAGATCGTTGCCAAAATTTGATTGTGCGTTATTATAAAAGGGATAGCCATTTCATCGAATAAATTGTCTAGTGGTCGAGTCTCGGATGGCTTGTCGAGTGGTCGAATGATTTCTCGAGTCGTCGAATCTTGAATAGCTTGTTGACTCGTCGGGTGGTTTGACGACTCCACAAGCCATACAACGACTCGACACACCATTCGACAACTTGACAAACCATTCGACGATTTGAGGCAATGACTGTCATCCAACAAATTTTGTTGAATTGCGACAAAAGGTCTACATCGACCCGACGACTTGTAGAAATGCAAAATTTTCCTATAGCTAGCTAACAGCGACGTCTAAATTTTTAAATTTTACTTTGAAAACGTTTAGCTAGTTATTAAAGCTAAATGTACATAAAATATCATATTAAAATACACAAAGCAGATATCGACAGGTTTACAGTAGCGTTTTTTATCAATTAGTACAAGATAAGTACATTAAAAACATTTTTGTGCGAACATGTACTTTTTAAAAGTTAAGACAGGCTGGGGTGTTGTTTTTCTTGTTTTATCAATCTACTTTTTAATGCCTCGTTTTTCTGTATACATGTACAGCGAAGCGTTAACACCAAGTCAGTGATATTTCATTAAAGCTTACACTGAATACAGTACTACAAGGTAACACAAAAAGGTTTTTCATAAAGCTTTATGTTAAAATTTTTGTTTACAGATCTAATCAACCACGGCTTCATGAAAAAGTGCTGACTAAGAAAAAAAAATCATCATAATTATGTGAAAATGTGAAAGCCAATCATACTTCAAAATACGGTCAACGATACAAGCATATTTTTTCGCCGTCTTCTTTCATATCAAGAAGGCAAAAACCAACCTGGGGACGAGGATAGGAGTAAATATTTTTTTGGCACGATAAATGAGCGAATGTGAGGTCTCTACAACATTTACAGAATTTAAAACACATTACCGGATAGTTATAAATCCACGTCTCGTGCGTTCATACTTAACCAGTGTTCTAGACCACTCTGTAAATAGACATTACACTGTTTACACATTATCACGTTGTTTAGTTCCGTTTGCTTCACAAACAGCCTGCGAACTGCTTTTCGATGTCAACTCAATCACAACATTGGATTCTTTAACAACACGTGTTAACAGTTTTTTCATTAACTCTTTCAGCGGTCTGTTGTGGCAGGAATACAGAATAGCGTTCGCTGTCGAATTTATAAACATCAGAAAAAAGGCTGCGAAAAACCAAATGGTGTTCTCACTTGATTTATTCTTGCATTCACCCTGTATAGCTAAACGCAAAGAACGAATAAAGGAGACACCAAAATATGGTGGGTAGGTAAGACAACAACATAATAAAATCGCTGCCACAGTTCTTGTCATTGCTGCGTCGTATTGCGGTCTTGATTTCTTTGCAGCGAGCGATATTTTTGATTTACTTAATAATTTCTTTTGGGAGAGCTTGTCATTCGCTTGTGTTGTTACTGGCAAATCCTCATTCAAACATGAGGTAATGTTATTCAGTGAACTTCTGCTTTTCTGAAAACTACGTAATGAACTTATTCTATGCCGAACGTTTCTCCATGCCAACAAATAAAATATCAATATCCCTCCAGCAGCCAATCCATTTATCGATATCACTACCATGTTGTAATAACAAAAGTATCCCAATTCGGATGTGACAATACATCCCACTGCTATAGCAATCGAAAACACAAGTGCTGTTAACAACAACATGTTGACTCGCTTAATGGTCATCAAATGCACGTACGTTAGTGATTTTCTCAACCTTAAAAATCGGTCAACGGAGACTAAAAAAATGACCAACCCAGAAAGATTTAGCAACACATAAGCCACAAAAGTTAGATACCATGACACCAAACAGCTTGTCCTTCCTTCCTCTTTTGAAATAAATAAATAAATTAAAACGGGTTGAACAAATAATCCAATACAAAAATCCGAAACGGATAACACGAGAATAAACCGGGCGAACATGTGACTATGTTGCTTAGTTTTGAACAATCCATATATCAAGAATCCATTCAGAGATAGTGCTAACGGTGTAAGGATCGCGTAACATAGAGCCAGGATCAACCTTTGATTTGATGTAATGCTTTGACGACTTGGAAATGGACTGTGACATCCAGATTGATTAGACCAAATTTCATTGAACATTGTTTTGTTTAGATCTAAGAATATACAGTAAGAAAAAAGATAAACAGAGCATCAAAAAGTATTGATATCAGTCTTTAAATCTTCTTCTGTGCTGAAGGATTGAAAAAGGCATGTTAGAACTTAGTTCTAGAAACCATGGTAGACAATTATGAAGGATTAAAATGGTTTCTACCTAGCTGTACATCTGTTATAGCTAAGAATATCTCTAGGAAAACTAACTTAAACATTAACTTAAAAACAAACCTTGCGCTTGTTTTATAGTTTCTTATCTAGCTGTCTTTACAAAGCTTATTAACATAACTCTTTCATGACAGAATTATATTATTTAGCAAGTTATTTTAATAAAGGCTTCTCTGTTATTTAAAGAAACATTAAAATACCTGAAACAGTGCCTCTTTCACACACAGACTTTCAGATAGAAATATACATATACACAAACAAGAATGAAACAGAAGCTAACAGAAGGAAACTGTGAGCTATTGAAGAACGTCTTCTTAAAAACTTTGACACAAAATAATAATTCTTTTTAGTTTTATGTCCCTCTGTTATTGACAGGTTTCCGCTTCCTTTTAAGCTTACGAAATATAGCATCTATTTATACAAAACCGCACTTCCATGACACGACATTTTTCCTGCCAGGTGCAAACCACAATTTTCTTGTATGGGACAATAGGAGAACTGTCAGTAAGAGATTTTATTTATACAATCAAACAAATGCATTGTCTAGACGAAAATTTGAAACTTAACCTTATTTATAACTCCTCCTCTTAAACTATGACAATTCGAAGGGACACCTTAAAACCATGCCGAGGGTCTTTACGTTTTACATTTTTACCATGCCGAGGGTCTTTACGTTTTACATTTTTACGAATATTTAAGTTTCCGGTTTATTTTTCCTGTGACTTTTTAATCGATACGAATCTATGCTGTAGTGTCAAAAACTTTGAGTACAGTTTAGCAAATTTAAAAGTGTTAGAAGTTCAAACATTCTGTACTCAATAGCCCTAACGATGGAGGGGCTTCCGTAGTCACCTAATACGAAAAGAAGCTCATAAATTTACAACCTCGCCCCTCCAACTGAGAACCTCTGAAATCGTTCTTACATAAAGATAAGACATCACCGAATATATGGTATGACAGCCTTGTATATAAGCTGTACTTATGCAACTGTTAAAAAAATTGCAAGTTGAAGAGTCGTTTTAAGCTCACAGTTATTGCTGTTAAGTGGACATTTACAGAAAGCTTAGCCGAGTAAACAATTCAAATATAACTTCATGAATTCACAGAAAGATAAAATGCAAAGGATATAATTTCGCTAATTAAAAGTAATTAGATCTTATTTGCATTCCTTGTTTTAATGAAATCACACTTGAGTTTTTGTTTGTTATTTCAAATACTTATTAAAATAAGGATTTATTTTTCATAAATAGTCATCGCTTTGCCAAGCTTATGAATTAGATCGAAGTATATTTTAGAAGATTTCTTAACAACACTACAAATTCAGTTTTGGATTTAGTGTAAATAATCATCTTCTCAAATTCTTTTTGAAAACTGAGACAAAATTTAAAAAACATTTTGCTGTACTATATCACTGTTTTCCTACACTTTGGGTCTGTCATTTTGTTTCATCTGTCAATGTCATACTTCTTTTTAATTTCTATGTGAAAATATTTCGCCCTTGTATGCTTTGACGCCAAAAAAGTATTTATAAATATAGCTTGATGCGAGATTGAGGAACTTTAAAAATAAAAGGACAGATGCAAGTTTTTTTTCTATAAGAAACTTTGTTAGTAATAAACTTCGTGATTGGAAAGAACTGTTTATTGTCAAATATAAGTGTGCAAGAAAGGGAGAAAGAGTTCTCGTGGTTGATGACTGATAATGTTTTAGTCAGATCTATAAACATAAAATAAAGATAATATAAAACATAAAATAAAAAACTTAAAAACAATAATTTGACAGGGGTTTAAAGACACCCTACTTCGAATGACAAACCTGTTTTCCCAATTGAAATTTAAATGAGAAACCTATTACAAAACTTCTAGAATAGAAATTAAGGTAAAAGTTTAAGGACAGCAAACCATAACAAGCAATAACAACAACACTAAAAGCAGAGACAACAACAACAACAATAACAACAACATCAACAATAACAAAAACAAAAACAACAACAATATTGTACCAACAATGACCAATCGCAATCTAGATTCAATGTATTAAAAAAAAATTTAAAGTTGTTACAAAACATATCTCTCTAACCTGAACTTTAAGGAGCCAGCAAGTCGGAAAGCAACACGAAAACATTATAGGAAGTTATAGATTAATCTCTTTGATGGATCATGTTATCAAACGGACAGCGCTCTAGTGCCAGGGCTCTCCAACGTACTAAATCACTTCACCGTCGATGTTTTTAAGCTTTTAAAGTTAAATTCAATTTTGTGATTTGTTTTCGCTGTCGGATTTTTTTAACCAACCTCGTTCCCAGATATATAAATTCTGAAAAACATTTGGTGTATATGTTTTTTTCAGTACCACTCTCAAGAGGTATGAAAACAAACCCAGTGGCTATATTTTGATTGCTTAACAAATTTGATATCTGTATTTTGATTTCGTTCAGAAACACTTTCAAGTGGGCTGGAAACAAGTTTAAGGCTTACATTTTTGAAATTTTTTTCGATATTTTTCTTCTCGGTAACCACAAAGACAAACAATACATACGCAATGAACATAGAGACTCACATGTTGCAGACTATTTAAATAGCGTCCGGTACCGTCATCGAGTCATCTACTGTCATTACCGCTTTAGTTGACATATATGTGTCCTAAATAAAAAAAGAATAGATTAAAGAGAATCAATTAAATAAAAGGATTTAAGAATTTAAAATTGCACGTGTTGTATTTTCAGGAAACATCACAAGAAAAATATTATTAGTATGTTACTTTTATGAAGGCAAAATAACATACCTCATTAGTTGCGTTTTGTGTGTTCAATGGGACGTTATATCCGTGTTGATCAATAATCTTGAAAGTGATTATAGGCCAAAACAATGATTAAGAAGTGCCCACCATGGTCGAAGCTCACCTAGAAATTTTTTGGAATTTAAGACCTTAGGTTGGCTAAAACGCTTTTCAAATTCTCAGTTCTAAAAATAGTGATTTCAAAGCTGTCTAAGCTATTTCTAAACTAAGTAGGGAGTGGGAGGGGTGGTACGCTATCATCGGCCCTGTTTGTGGATAATTCTTTCGAATGGACGCACCAACATTATAAACAATGCAATATCTAAAAAAGCCCTGAGAGCTTCTAAACTCCTTGTTGCTCCACCCCTCATCTTTTGAACAGGAGACTCCTAATTTTAAACGAAGTTCGTATTACCTTAAGAAGTGTGTTCATTCGTTTAAGTAACATTTAATAACAAAAATTTAAATAAAAATAGCTACTTGCGGCTTTCCCAGCCAGTTTCAATTTATAGTCAGTTTAGCCGTTTGATTTACTATTGTTTGCTGGTTGGAATATTTGTGTATGCGAAAATTAACTACAAAAGCAACAAAAACTTGAAATTTTACTATCGATTCCTAAACAAGGTACTAGTGGACTCAGTGAAATAAAATTCGTACTTCCTGTCTTATAGAACCTTGACGTTGGAAGTTTTATGTTACTTAAAATAATTGAATTTACCTGCATAACCGTATTTGTGGCAAAAGTTAGTGTAGTTTCAATGAAACAAGTTCAAAGTTTGGACGTTTACTTTTCAATATTACGCTTTATGTGAAGTTGACACCAAAAATATTTATCCAACAATGTTTTCTACGTGATTTTGTTTTACTTAGGATGCGAGAAATTTACGTTAATTAACATCTGTACGTTTACGCACGTGCGAACTTTAGACAATATGCAACCTAGTCCTCAGGGCTTATTAGGTATTTATATTAGCCTTCCAATGATAAGTCCTGAGGACAATATGGCTACTTTCTTTAGCTATAAACAATGTCTTACAGGCGGATAATCATTTCATTGTTTGCTCGCAGATCAGGCATCCATCCTAAATAGCTTAGTTTGTTAAATAATCATACGGTGTCGGATAAAAACAGTAGGTCTGAAGAAAGGTCTGAAAACAAGGTGTATAATATAAGGACATCTACAAATTTGTAACACCACAGGACTAGGCATGTTACGAAGCGGTATAAAATGAAAGGGAGTTGATATTCTTTTTAAAATTTTCCGTTTTCTTCCCCTTTAAAAAAAAGACATCTCTTTTCGCGATTGGAAAAAGAAACTCCGAGATATAAAACTCTTGTTGTTTATGGAGCTTGTGGTTTATCAATGCACAACAATATGGCGCATGTACGTATCATTATGTAAATATTTACTTTGCTATTTTTAGATTGTTTACATTTCTGTGGACAAATTATTGGACGGGTTTATTTAAAACATCACTTTCGTCATCTTTGTTTAACATTGTAAACAAAGGTTGAAAAGCTATATCGTGCTTCAAATCTTGCCATGTTAAAAAGCTAGTAATTAAGTTGATTTTAAGCGATTGTATTGTTTTTACCAGGACTATATTAGCAGTATCTGATGGCTTCTAAGCTAATACCAACCTCGCTCCAACCTTTCTCCTTTAGACAATCTCGACAATACTACTTCTTCTCGTTATCCGAGATTGTAGGAAGGAAAAAAAGGGCCCTGGGACGAGATTGAGCCTATATCTATTAACATTTTCGCAAATGCTGGAATGCCTTGTAGGCCTAATCTGAAAACGAGGCTGCAGTCTGACCTAAAATTTTATAATGGTTCTGTGCTCTTCCAATTAGGATATTCAAATTGAATGTTAAATTATCATGACAAAAATGAAGTTTTTTGAGCAATATAATATTTTGGTAGGATTTTATTTAGATTTGAAGAAAATAATTATTTTGAAAACGAGGCTATTCTTAGGAAGCCCGGCTATATGAAGGGTTTGACCGTAACTTTCAGCTCGCAATTGAGGCACTTAACGAACAGAAATATTTACGAAATTAGGTTATTTGTTTAACCTTTTGCTAAAGAACTTTAGGGATAAGAATCATTTTTAGTATCGACCTCTTAAATTGAGTTTGGCATAATTAGGAAATTCGGGAAAGGTCTATTTGTGTGCAAAAATATGTGGCTAAACGTTGGACGAATTTAGTCTTGATGCCTAATTTTGGTTTAGTTTTGAAAGCTCTGGGAGCGACGCAGATATTATGCGAGAAATACAGGTTTTTAATATAGGTGTTTAAAACGATACATATTGCAGTCAGCGGGCTAGCTGCTTTTACATCACACAACAAAACCTGGAGACAAGGATGATAAAACTGATAACGGTAAATGTTCGTGAAAACTCGAAACTTGGCACTGTTTTACAGCCTGCTGTTCTATGACGTCAATAAAACTGTTTATATTTGGCGAAGTCTAGAAATAAGACACCCTCACAACTATTATCGAGTTGTAAACATTTTTACTGTAATTCTTCTTTATTTTGACGGAGGCTAGGAAAATATTTATAATAGAGGTCATCTGAAAATACCATAAAGCTGTAAATGTCGTGAATGTTTTAAAAACATAGGGAGAAGTCCTTTTATCCATCAGTAACGTAACACAGGCTACCATTGTTATTATAACACAGTATGTCGACCATGTTAAAATGCATAGACTTAGCGTTCAGTAATTTATAAATGACTTATTACTCTGACTGCTACTATGAATTATCGTGGGCCAAATAACACCACAGAATCCGCCCATTTAATCCAATTATTTAACGACCCCTATAGTCCAGACCGAGCGACCACCTGAGACAAAGTTTTGATTGGTAGTCTAGTTGCAAACTTCTCAGATTAATTAATTTGCCTTGTATTACTTTGCAGACCAGAATGTACAAGTGCAATTTTTTAGGACACTCTGGTAAAAAAACGACTTGTACCACCGGCATGAAGAGAGGTTTAAATTTTATTGTTTCATTATGGTAAGTCAAATGTTAGCCTAAATGGACTTTTTTGTCAACATCAGCATAATTGTGCAAAATTTTAAAAAGTAATCATTTAGTAGAGTTTAAAAGGGGCTTTTTAAAATGGATTTCTGGTTTCTCAGGCTCCAATCCGGTACTCTAAGTTATATTTCACAGAATGCCACTAAAACAAATTAGACTACGGATAATATTAATTTACAATACAAATAAACCCCATATATATACAGATAAATTTACATGAAAAAGCGTAGCTTTTTAGAAAAGCTGAGTCAGCACCCAATATACATAATGTCATATAAAAGATGATAAAAAATGAAAGAGCATAAATAAAAAAAATCGTCAATTTTTAATTTTCAAAAAATTTAAAAGTTTTTAATTTCGCGAATTGTTCGGGCATAACGACGCAGAAGAAAAGTAAATTTATTGGAATAAAAAAATATTCAAATTCCGCAGCACAAAAGGGATATCTTGAAAAACTGTATAGAATAACGGTAGTCAATTTAGCGATTAACAGTATATTGAAAATAATCAATATTCTCAGTTAAGTTATGTTATAACAGCAAATGATTTACTGAAAAAAATTTAATCAAGATTTCCAGAAGTTATGTAAAATGCCGAAACTTGACGAGTCTTCAACTTCGGACATTATCAAAATAGAATCTACAAAATTTGCGAAATTCAAGATTTATCTTTCACTGGCTGCGAAAATTATGATACCCAGAGGGCGGAACGCCTGAAACGCAGCACTGTGCACACGAAGTGAAAGAGGTGGCTACCGGAAAGTGGGTTGACTTTTGCTTGCAAACGTATACTGTTGATAAGCAACATGACATCAAAGTTTTTTTACCTCTTTATTTTAAGGAAAAAAAATCGCATTAAGTCAGCTAATAAACAATTACAATAAGTAAACTCACAAAATTCGAAATTTACAGTCAGTCATTGAAGTCTTCGTTTTTTGGAATAAAATAAATAAATTTAAATAAAATTCATAATACAAAAAAAAGCTTTTATAAAAATCGTCAAAAATATTTAAAAAAAGAATAAAAACAATGTTTATTATATGTAAAAAAAAATTCAAAATGCAGGCCAAGTGACGCAACACACGAACAAGAACCTTAACAATAATAACAATAAAAACGAACACAAATAAAAATAACATTAAATTTCATAGAAAATACTCAGTATTTATTTAACTTTTCAATCTTCACTTTAGATTTTGCGACTCTCAACTTTCTATCCAGCTCGCTCAATACATGCACCTCCCACTCCTCGTGAACTACCATCTGATCAAGTCCTGCCAAAACAGTCATCAAATTTGAATTTAAATCGAACAGAGGAACTGGTAAAGGTGGCAAGTCATCGTGTTGCGGCGCTGTTTCTTTGTCGATAACAGTTTCGACAATTTGTTCGCCACCATCGTCAGGTGTTTCCAAATTTTCGAAACGTACTCGACGTTGTTGTTTCTAAACAGATTACATAAAAAATAATTTACTACTTCTTTTCACCTTTTTTATTAAAACCCGTATTTTGCGTGTTCGAGATGGCTGCTCACAGATTTTTGTCTGGTATTTTACAGAATAAACATTACTACTGATGAATTTTTAAACGAGTTATCGACTTAATCTTTATTCATAGCCTTACACTGTTTAAAACTACTACTTAAGATGTAAATAGTGAAGGTCAGAATATGTACAGCAGGCTTATCAACGACTAAAATTTTATTTTTAATTGAGAAAGTCCACCCCCATTGAAACTCATTCAGAGCGAATATAATCTGGATACCTTATTAAAGGGAATTAATTTTTGTGCGAAGTAAGCAAGTCCTATTATTTTCGCGAATTTTGCAACAAAAATATAATTTTTTCATCAATATATTTTACCGCTTTAAGGGCGTTTTTCTGTATGATAAATAGAGACTGCTTAAGTTGAATTTACATCTCTACAATATAAGTGCAACAAAACTAGAAGCAAAAATCAGTGTAATTCGTGTTTCAAAAAAATTGACAAAAAATAATTCCCTTAAGATATATGAAATAAGAAAGGCTACATAGTGCTGTATTAACATTCTGCTTTTGACGGTGAGCAGGATTAGACGCACGTAGTGGTGTAGAGGATTCATTTACAAATTATAGTTCTGGTGACCACGGATCGAGTCCTAATACTTCATCGCAAGGATACATGCAGAAGCACTCTTTATTTTTACCACAACGTTCCACCATATTTGTATTTTTTGGTTTAACAGAAAAAAAAAATAAAAAAAATAAAGAACTACCTTTCGTCTCCTTTTAATCTTCTTCCAAAACAAGCTCCATATGTTAAGAGAGGGCGATTTTTTTACTGTATCACTGTTCAAAATGATGGCTTTGTACATATTAGTAACAATTAATAACCAATACACCATCCACAAAACGCTCCAAAAGATTCCCAGCCCATAAGATGCATCTATCATTTTACGCGCACCTGGTTTCCACCAGCGATTAAACATGGTCGATAAAAAGCAAGTCCAAAAAGTACGGTATTCGAAGATGGAGGACTGGAAAGTCTAAAAATGGTAGCAAATAAAACAATGATGGAAGAGTTCAATTTCAGGGACAACATGAATAAAAATATAACGCATTTACTGTTACATATTTTTGTTGGATTGGTTTCAAATCACCCGAGTAGATGGATCAACCCGTTTAAGGTAAGGATATTGAATTGCGATTTAACTAAACGAGCTAGCATCTTTGACAAAGCGGTCCACTAGGATAGACAAGATCAGCTCTGTTCATATACAGGGGTCGTAACTTTTCATATGTGAAAATAACCTTATCTTGCCTGACCAGTACAGCAAAAAGATATTTGTTGAGTGATTTAAAAAAATAATAAATTTTACTTTGAGGTATAGAATCAATCTTGCTAGAATATAATCTGTTATCAGAGAATTGTAATTACTGGGTGTGAAATGTTCTGTAAAAAAAGAAAAAAGAGATATTTCGTGGAATTTAATTTGGCACATTTTTGAGAAAAAAACCCACCACAAAACCGCGAAATTTAATTCCCGTAAAAATTTCTAACAATATAGTAGTTACCACATCCGTTTCCGTTATAAAATGTATAATGTACAATGTCTCTGGATTTTCTTTTCAGAATATATTTTTTCTCTGAATTCTCATATGCTACAAATGCACATGTATCTACTACTTCCATGCTGTTATAAATTACTACTTACAATCAACATGCTGATTGAGAAACCGATCACGAAGAGAACATGCATGAAAGTGAAGTGTAGCAAAGGTTTAGAAGATCTATGCAACACCTCGGAACAGTAGTGGTATATGTTGGATAAACTGAATAAACGCACGTTCTAAACAAAACAGATAGTAATCAAAATGGTCAAAATAAACAGGGAAATAATGCTTTTTTCGACTCATAAAATTATTCTGCAATGTAGCACTACCCTTTCCGATTGGTTTTATTGAATCACGTACTATCAAAAGGATAGTGGCTAGTTTTGATGTTGTACTGTGAATACAAAATTGTAGGTCGAATGCGCAGAACGATCTTTCAAGGTCTGTGCCCTTTACATAGAGCAAATTATAATTTCTTATGTACACGAAAAAATTGAAGCTTTTTTAAGTCGAGTTTTTAGTAAATTTTAGTTTCTTAAATCCGCTAAATCATCAAATTAATGGTCTTAAATATTAAAGTCCAACACTTTCCAGTTTACTGCTTGGATCATCAACTCAGAATATTGTTTAGATTCAACATAACAGGAGTTGACAACTTTCACAATAAGACACGCCCTATAGAGCCAATCCTTTAACGTTCCTAGAGTTAAATTTTATTGCTCTCGCGGGTAAATTATTGTTGCTCGGTTTTTACAAGTCAGACATAAAATACTGTTAGAACACTAAAAGTTTGCTTAATGTGTCTACAAGGACCACATTTATGTAAAACTTTAGTGTTGCAGATATTGTGACATTAATTTTATTGGTTGGGTACAAAGAACTGTTAAAAGTAAAATATATACTTACTCTCATGATGACGAGAAATCCGAGAAACCCGAATACATACATTCCAATATCATGATACAATGCCATATGATGTATACTAAAACCATCTGGTACGTAACCATTGCTTAATCTATTCCTGAAATCTTCCAACAGAAACACCTCACCCAGTTGCATAATGATACCTACACCTGCCGTTATGATTATTAGCACGGTATGAAAGTCCCACCAAGTTCGGAGTTCTTTGAAGCCTTTTACGTGCGCCTTGCTGACAACATGGCATAGAAGGTAAACTATAAGCGCTAGCAGAAAAAATACGCACGAAATGCAGAAATAATCAACGCTTCTCGTGAAGTAATACACCGGGAGATAGCGCACATCAAAACTTGTCGTTATGAACCCACTAGATGTTATCTCGATTAAGAGCTCCACGAAGGAGTACTGCAACGTATCACCGTTCAACATGACGTAGTTATGTATCAAAGCACGTGTGTATTTATCAAACCACTGCTGTTTCTTTAGATTCTGCACAGTTAACCTAGCTTGACTTAACGCATCGGTTAAGTTATATAAAGGCAGCAGAAGTTCATAACCTCCAGAAGGATAATCCGACAGCCATCCAAATGTTTTCGATGAGATGTATGGATCTTTTTGAAAAACCCATGGACTCTTTACGACACTAACCGTATATGGTTTTGTAACTTCATTACTCCAATTGTAAGAGAATGATTTGGCGGTTGTGTAGTAGTCCTTCGAGCAAATCGAAACATTAAGCATCGCCGCATGCTCTTCAGATATGCAATCCCCTGCTGCTGCTCGTACTTGACGTATTACAGGACGTGAAGCAAGCTGCCAACTGTTATATGACTGTTTAGATGGGTCATATAAATTAGATAGCCAAGTAGTTTCAAACCATGACCAATAGTTGTTGACGCTAAAATATTAAATTTGAGTCCGTATTACGACTATATTGGTGTTTGTGTTCTCTTGTTTAAAAATGACTCACTATATTTGGAAGATACATAACCTTGTTATACTACTGTCATTAAATTTTATTAAGGGACAAATAATGAAAACCTAACCGCTAAATTCATATGAATCTTAAAAAATATCAGACTTGTATTTTATGTTCAATATTTTAAACACCCCGTTTCTTAACCAGTGGATTCCTAAGAAAACGATTTTTAGTGATGTTGACCTTGGCAAAAAAACGTCACTAAGAAAAGGGTGATATATATTACCTACTTAGTCAAGGTCCATGCTTTACGTGAAAGGAAACAAAAAATAAATATAAAGAAAAAGAAAAGTCACCTTGATATCTTGCTAAAAGCCATTGGTTGGTTTAAATTTCTTTCAAGCTGACTGGTAGATGGATACAGTGTGTACGAAAATTTGATCGTGCAGATAGCAATCACGAACCACATTAGAAGCAATTGCAAGACGAAATCTTTCGCAAACGTTCGCAAGCGCTTTCGTCGAGCTCCTTCGCGTTGTGCCAGCTCCAATGCAAAACCGGAGGGCGGTGATGTCTCATTGATGTCCATCATTTCCGTTTTTTTGGATGGACTAAAAAAAGAGTAAAAATAGAATTATTACTCAAACGTCGAACTACCAACCTGAAAAAACTTCAGGAAGTACATAACAAGTGTATATTTCGTGGATTTTTGTTTAATAAAAACCGATTTCTCTGTTACTTTAATCGGGTGAAACAACTAAGTAGCACATTTAATGAATAATCTTCAAACATAGCAAAGTTGCCATAAAAAAAACAAGCTCCTTTGAGGGAGGGCCTCCAGGTAGTTAGAGTTCTTATAAAAAAATTGTGAATAATGATGCGCTGTGAAAAGAAGAGGCAAAGTTACTGAGGGTTAAAGTGTAGAGTTGTCGGCGCACTTACCATTCCACAAAATCGTAATGATCCACTTTATCCAAATCCAGAGGTTTGATGAAGAGTGCAACCACAGCTGAAGTAAATATCAACTAAAGAAAAGGAAAAATCCTAAATGAATTTAAAAATATAAGCATGAAATCGCGCAGAATTAAATATCCAGAAAATTTATAGGTGGCTAAAAAACTGGAAAAAGAAAAAGTGCTTCATTTTGTTGCAAAAAATAATTTCTTCAGTTTTTGTTAATTTGGCGATAATTAGTTTCCGCAAAAATAATTTGGAAACGGCTATTCGCGAAATTGCAATTTAGTTTTATTTCTCTTTTTTACAACTGAACTTTTTCTTTTGATTTCGTTAGCAATTATGGATGTCAATTTAACTTTTAGCTGTCCGCATTATATGTCTTCTGTGAAATTCGCGAAAATTAGATTCTCGCGAAAGTTACACTTGATCAAAAATATCTCTCCTTATAGTAACTTACCACGAATGGATATGCAAGTAAAGCGTCTTCCAAGAAACCAACAAACAACGCTCGTAGCCACTTCAATGATATCTCATAACCAAACTGTTGACCAAATGTGATCACAATCACCATAGACATTCCGCTCACCACGAAACACAGCAAGTACGCGACATACGTGCACCAGGATGGTAATGTCCAACGTGTGCATGGATCTAACTCACATATAGCTGAAAAGATAAAAAAAATTCGTTTTATTTTTATGTTAACCTGTAACTTCTTAGTTTTAAAAGCACACTTTAACACCTAAGTTTATCCCAAGAAGGAAAATCTTCGAAATATCATTCAGGGTCTAAGTATCAGTTTAAGTTCTTGGGGAACTTTTTCACCTATTTATTTAGTAAAAACGTAACATTTTATTCGTTTGTCCATGTTTTTGGTGGAACAAAAAAGCGTATTAAAAACCAAAATGGCGATTCTGGCGATAAAAGTTTGTTCTTCCCATAAGAAAGTCTTTTGAACTATATTGTAAGTTAAAAATCTTCTTCAATAGTTTGCTTTCACGCGAATAGATTACGAGGGGATGATTTTAATTCAGTTACTCCACAGTTAGTTGCATGTGTACCTGTAACAATAAACGTTTCTTTTGTATTCAACTTTTGAAGATTTCCAAAATCCTACTTGACACACTTACACCAGGCTTTTGCTTAATCTTGAGTCAGGGAAAATGTCTTATATCAATTATACTTGACACACTTACACCAGGCTTTTGCTTAATCTTGAGTCAGGGAAAATGTCTTATATCAATCCTACTTGACACACTTACACCAGGCTTTTGCTTAATCTTGAGACAGGGAAAATGTCTTATATCAATTATACTTGACACACTTACACCAGGCTTTTGCTTATTCTTGAGTCAGGGAAAATGTCTTATATCAATCCTACTTGACACACTTACACCAGGCTTTTGCTTAATCTTGAGACAGGGAAAATGTCTTATATCAATTATACTAGACACACTTACACCAGGCTTTTGCTTAATCTTGAGACAGGGAAAATGTCTTATATCAATTATACTTGACACACTTACACCAGGCTTTTGCTTATTCTTGAGTCAGGGAAAATGTCTTATATCAATCCTACTTGACACACTTACACCAGGCTTTTGCTTAATCTTGAGACAGGGAAAATGTCTTATATCAATTATACTTCACACACTTACACCAGGCTTTTGCTTAATCTTGAGTCAGGGAAAATGTCTTATATCAATTATACTTGACACACTTACACCAGGCTTTTGCTTAATCTTGAGACAGGGAAAATGTCTTATATCAATTATACTAGACACACTTACACCAGGCTTTTGCTTAATCTTGAGACAGGGAAAATGTCTTATATCAATTATACTTGACACACTTACACCAGGCTTTTGCTTAATCTTGAGACAGGGAAAATGTCTTATATCAATTATACTAGACACACTTACACCAGGCTTTTGCTTAATCTTGAGACAGGGAAAATGTCTTATATCAATTATACTTGACACACTTACACCAGGCTTTTGCTTAATCTTGAGTCAGGGAAAATGTCTTATATCAATTAGGTTGACTAAAAATATGTTTTGCAGGAAGAGGAGGAAAAGGAGGAGGAGGAGGAGGAGGAGGAAAAAGAAAAACTATTTACAGATTTTAGTTAAATGAGATAAAGTTCTAAGAAAGTTTGTTCTTTAGGTGGGGGTTTATTTGAGCCATAAATCTGTGAAATTAATTAGCTTCTTAAATAATACGAGGTCTAATCGGTTAATCCGGATATGGTTTTGGAGGAGATATCAAAATTGGGCATTTCAAAACAAGAAAATATATTAAATTTGTTTGAAAATGGTTTTGTTTGAGTTTACACCATGCATCAAAAATATACCAAATAAACACTAAGGAATACACAGAAAAAGAAGCCAACATTTTTCTATATTTCTTCAATCAAACCTGTAATAAACATCTTTGTGTAACCCTACCCTTAAAGAATGCAGATGTCAAAAATGATTTCAAATTAGCCTTTCCAGCAATAATATATCTAACATTATTAAGACAAAAAGTGTTGTACCTGGTATTTCTAACCGTTCTGCTAACATCTCATTCTTTTTGACAAGTGCGGAGGTTATAGCTTCATGATGATAAATGCCGCTCGAATAATCCGATGGAAGACCGAGCTCCTGCTTATTGCTTTTCTCACTGCTTTCTTGAAACTCGTGAAACATGGAAGATAACTGGTGTCTAGAAATGAAACCAATTATAACATCAGCAACATATGGATTACTTCTACGCATAAAGAAAATTGAAACAAGAAAAGACTATGGACACACGAAATAGCAAACGCGATAAATTTTTATCCACTTTGTTGCAACTTGTTAATTTCCACGAGCCAAAGAAGGCAGCTGTGAGCAGGCATAAGCAAACTCCTTTTGTTGTTGTTTTAATGGGTGAATTCCGATAAAATTTTATACGGGCTACAACTAGTTTTTATAATACTTACTCTACGATATCTGTCATATGACTTCTTAATTCATCCGGATTTAAACGTGGTGTCATCAATCTGGTTTCTTCATCTTTCGTTGGAAGAAGCTGCAAAGACTCACAAGAGAGTGTTCGTTTTAAAGATAAACCCAATGGTTCATAGCCAATTTTTTTACGAGCTAACCGTGCTGAGCTTGTCCGATATTGATGTTGCGGAGACATTGTCAGCGAACTGGAATCCATATTGGAGGGAGTTGACATAAATGTTTCGCCTCGCTTTCTTAAATAATCTTCAAATGCATGGGGCAGAGTTAACGAAGTAGGCGAGTCAATTGAAATATCGTTCAGCATTGATGTACGTAATACTAAATTGTCCAAATGTGGTTGGTTTTCAGTGTTACTGTTTTCTAAATAAAAGTGAATATAACAATTTTTAGATACAACAAAATAACAACAGTCAGTTAACTTCCCCCGCAATGAATAAGAAAATATCCTCAGTTATTCATTCTATTTAGACTTCTCAACTTCTTTACTTTTTATCACCAATTTACTGCATTGACCAATGCCAGTGTAAAAGAAATGCTTCTAACATGTAAGCATCAGCAGGTCTGGAAACATGATATTGTTTTCAGAAATACTTAGCATTGAATTGCGCACGACATAAAAATCTCCATGAAATTCCAGAAACTTTTACCTAGGCGGTTCAAACTATCGTGATATAAAAGATTAACATGTTTCTTGCTACTAAATTTTCAGACATCGCTTGAACTAATCCTAAACTCACCAATAGTCATGGCGTCATGGATGTTGAAATATTTTTGTTTTCTTTGCAATGGTGATGATACCTCACCAATATCAAAAGTGTTTACAGAATCGTCTCGCTCCTCAAATAATGGAACAGTATCCAAATCAACCACCTGCATCTTAATATGTTTGGTTGGTTTATAAATCTTTATTGGTTTTGGTGGTATCTGAAATGCAAAAAATAATCCGTTGTTACTAGGATTGATTGTGAAGCCAACAATGCCCATCTTGATCAAATAAACGAAAGTAAAGAAAGTTTAGCTAAGAAGTTTTTAAGCTTAATATTTTTTTCCCTAAACGAAAATGATAAAGTCAATTAAAGCATTAGAAGAAACATCTAAAATATTTTTCTCTGACTTCTCATAACGATTGTTAGATGCCACCTCCCCAATCAACTGTTTCTTCATGTGCTAAGAACCCTTTATAAGGCTCTTTCAAATAGTTAACTAAAGTCTTCTACTAAGAACTACCATATCTGTCAATATTAAGACCTGTCATTCCTGTTATGTACTCACTTTAGTTTGTCTTGATTTTCTGAATAATGTTATTAAAATAAAATTCAACGGAAAGACAATCATGGCGCTGATCATTCCAATTAGAATTTCGTTAAATGAGTATCCTTTGAATCCAATGTAAACATCAACTTGTCCATCAGGTGCAACTCGAAACCACATTGCATTGACACACATCCAACTTAACACGAATGTGACGAGACAAGTGACGCGTTGCACTCGGGTAAATCTATGAAAATAAAATGTGGTGAAAATATTGGATGTACAGTGTCGCAGTCAACACCAATCCATCAACTGATAATACACAACTTTAACATATGTTTTATGGCATAGACAAACACATTCTACTGGCAAGTATATTCTTCATGTACAAAGCATTTAGATATTCCACGTAATTGTAGGCTGGGGTTATTTCCATTTATGGAAGTTAGCTAGTTATAAAGATTGCTCACAAAGCTTCTTCTTTACTTAATTACTTGTCACTTAACATTGACTAAGAATTATACAACTTTGGAGAAGGTTATCCGATTTCAATAACAAGCGTAATTGTAATTTCTTTTAATACACATACACAATAAGACCCATCTTTTAGAGCTTGCCTACTGTTGTCCCTAATTTTTTTTATTATATTTATGTAAACATAGCTCTGCATGCTGCATATTGATGTTGCTATAAGATTGGTGATATTTTTTGAGATTCTAAATCTCCAATATAGACATTTTACAAAAGTCGAAGGAAATAATACTTTTTTTACAGCCCTGATCTGAATAGTGAAGACCACTGTTGACCTTTGAGAAATTTTGAGTAGTTCCAAAACAAGAGTTTTATTTTTGCACCACTATGTAGTTAGCATAGTAAGGTTTTGACCAATAAAAAATGTCGATCGTGGTAAGTTAAGCAGTAACAATCATCAGTTTTCAGCGTGGATAACTTGCACCGCGTCTGAGTGGACGATCTCATAATTTTTTTGAAATTGAAAAAATACAAAAATAAATAGATTTATGTGGCTTGTGGCTTTTTCCCTTTTCCATCATTTCGAATTTCAAATTTATTATTTATTTATTTATTCATTATATTTATAATTTAATTGCTTAATATTTTCAGTTTTTAACCCTGTATGTTAAACTTTAGTCAAATTCAAATTTTAAGTTTTAGACAAATTCCCTAGAAAAGTATGTAACATAAAAATAACAAGAAAAGCATAGATAAATTCCCGACAATTAACAGCAAACAGTAACAGAAATAAGTATATCAATTCGTGCCACTCATACAGCTTGTATTGTCAAAAAAAATTTTTTAAACAAAGTAAAAAATATGATTTTTTCCCTGCAAAAATCCAAAATCTTGCAATATCAGTCTATTGTTAAAATGCTGCAACAGACAAAATTGTTGAGCAAAATCACACCAATACAAGCGAGGTAGACAGCGATTAACATTTGCTGAAATCATGGACAAAATGTAATGAAACGCCCTGAAAAATTATGTCAAAATTGCCGATACTGGACAGTTATCTCCCTTTTCGCCCTCTTCCCAATGTTGAATTCATGCAGTGCAATTATTTCAACCTTAAGACATTTTTTAGAAAAAAAAAGGAATTCTGATAGTAAAACAGAATTTTATAATAAAAAACACTGGTTAATGGAAATTCCCTGACAAGAAGACAAATGTTTTACTTGCTAAATCTGGGTCTTTCAAATACTGACATCCAAAGATGATAATCGTTAAAACCTCGACCAATCATATCGAAGAAAATTGTGGAGAATTTCTGCATTTCATGAATGTCAGCAACAAGGAATTCGTGTTCCAATGACCCATCCTCACAGTCTGTGCCAATCCATCTAAAGTTGAAGCATGACGTATATTTTGTAAATTATAACAGAAAAGAAAAATGATAATGGATTATATTCTTTTCGTATTATAAGACGCTAAAGAAAACGGTTTACAGTCAAAACTGCTTAAGGGAATCACTAAGAGTGGCTGTCTTATTTAGAATCTTTGTAAAACAGCAACATACCAAATCTTATTTCCATTCCATTATTTTTATACAGTCAATAAAAGCCATCAATAAGTAGATCAACTGATCCCATATGACGTAAGTGGATATTAGCATAAGTCTAACTTTAGTAGGACTACAAGTGTTTTTGTTAAAAATTTGATATGGTGTTTTACACCTTAAAAATAAACAGTTTTGTTAAAAACTTCGCCCTTTATATAGTGGTATCTTTTATTTGCTTTAAAAAATAGCTGTGGACTGTGTTGAGAGGCTGCCTTACACCGTAGAATTCGTAATAAAAATACATGTGGGAATCAATGATGGCTGCAGTAGAGAGGTGGCTGTCTTATATGTGAGCAAGAAGGCAGGTTTGACTGTATATATTAGTAACGTAAATGCAGACATTTATCCACCTGTATGGTCTTGTAACACCTATAAAGTGTTTTGTAAGCAAGCATGTAAACTAGAAGCTACTTAAATACGAAAATTGCAACGGAAGAAAGTTAGAAAAACCCAGAGCATAATTTAAAAATGAATGATGTGGTATTTTTACCCTGCAAACAGTACTGAAACATGGTAAAGTTATTTAATTTTTTAATGGGTGCTAGTGAAAAATGGGGTACCATTAAAATTTTTCCTGATAACCCCTTTATTTTGGACAGTTTTGTGAGTTTGAAGCTCTGTTAAATTTTTGTCTCAATCCTGATGGTAAATGAATTTTTTGTTCATATGCCTAACTGACACCTCAATACGCTAAAGTCAGATTAATTTATTGTTTATTAGTCTGATTGGCACCTTAATAAGTTGTAAGGTTATAAGTTAGAATCTTTCGAAATAAAATTAATTTAAATATTCAAAAGCAAATTTAATTCTGTCAGTCTCAAAAACAGTTTATATCTTAAAATTATAGCAAATTCGATATAAGAAATCAGTCTAATCTACATTATCTGAATCCACTACATAGGTGACATGTAAAAGCAAAAGAAAAATCGTGGTCTTACTTGTTACAGAAAAAAAAGAATTTTTCTCCATTGACAAGACTTCTTATAACTACCCGTTCTAAATACCAAGATGGGCTTGCCCCAGTGTTGTCATGCCAGATGCGAATCTTGTGGATTTTCCCAATGCTAAAAAATGAATATTAAATATTAGCTAGTCGTTAAGGTCTGTGAAAAAACCTACGTAGGCATGCAGATTTTATGACGTCAGCAAGGACCTGTCAATACACAAATTATTAAGAGGGAAAATTTGATTGCCTGTTGCCTCTATGAAATACGACAAAAACATAAAATAAAATTATCATGTGTTTCTCTAAATTAGCAAAACATTAAATTTTCTGTTCGTATTTTTGCAAAAAATATTTCACAAAACTTTTTAAAATTGATTCAAACATACAAAAACAGGAAACAAATGACTTTTCTCAATAAAATAAATAAAAATTGACTGGAGACAGGATTGCAATAAAGTGCTAGCAAAATTAGCCAGAGGCATGCTTCTCAATTTGCTTAAAAAGATGCTTTTCGTGTTATCAGGTAGACTTGCAAAAGTTATTTCAGTTACATTCACTGTGAAATACTTCTGAATTTTAGTAAACCAAAATAGATACCTTCGATCGACAGAAATTCGAAATATATCAACCGCATTCCTTTGGAAGCTATTTTCTGTCTTGATTACACGCACTTTAGTTGTACAGCTTGTTCCAAATATTTGAATACCAACCCTTGCTGTTGAACCTGAAAATATATTAGCAAACTATATGTGTGGTACAACATACCTAAAAATTAAGAAATTTAAAAGTACCAAAAAAAACTTATTAAATAAAAAAGGGGATTTTAAGTGACCATTGACAAAGACTAATTACGCAAAACCAATAAATGGAGAATTTGGTAAACTTGCAAATGGTGAATGCAAACAAATTTAAGCTTATTATCTACCATTAACCTCCTCAATCGCACTGAAACTAAATTGAAAACATCCTCATAATAGTGAACAGTTTGAACAGACAAAACCTTAAAATATAATGGAGAATTGCAAATAATTATTAAAAAATGAAGGTTTTAAGAAAAAAATAGAATGATTTTAAGCTACACACGCTAAGTGAAATCAGATTAATTAAATACAGTTGTTCAACAGCTAAATAAATCCATAAAGAAACAGTTATAGTGTAGAAAGAGAAAAAAAACAAAAAGCTAAATGATAATAGCAAGATTTGATAATTGAACAATAAAATTCAACTGGTTTAATAATGGAAACTATTTTATTAGTTAATATGAAATTTTAAATGAGTTATTTTGAATATGCAACGTTTAATGAATGACTAAAAGTCTTCATAAAACTCATGAACTACAAACTATGATGATGATTTTACAAGGGTTGGCAAAACATAACATGTTTACCTGCCCAGGGATATACTCCAGTCTTTAAACGAATTTCATATTGATAAAAGCCTTCATCTGAACCGACATATGGAATGAAATGTTCTGCTGTCTGCTCTTTTTTGTCTTTTCGATATGCAAGAAACAAAACAATGAGGTACACAGCAATAATCACCCCACACGTTGAAACAGCAATCGGATTTCTTGCAACATCGAGTTTCTAAATGTTTAAATAAAAACAATGAGTGATTGACCCTGTCTACATCATGACCACATTTTGAAACCTTTTGTCAGAAATCTTTCTCTCACATCTGCAGGTTTACCACCAATAAATTTTTTTAATAGTAAAAAATTATTTGTTAAATTTAAAAGCAGTTTTTTTTGACTAACATACATGCCTTTAAAATCTTAAAAAAGATATCGTGTCAAACAAATTTATATACAACACATTATACTAACATACTGGAAAAATTTGATTTTAAGATTAATTTGTTAAAAATCACAAAGCTTGCTGTATTAGTAGGACCTTGGAGATTGGAGAAAAAAATTAATACTATTAGTCTGGAAGATGCCTACTTTAAGTACTGTGAAATCGAGAGGATTGGGTGCCAGTTCGATTGAAGAAGTAAATGAAGTGAGATGGTTGCATGAACAGACAACGTGTTGCCGTGTTGTATTTGCTGCTGGTGTACAACCAACGCTCTCCCATAATTGCTTGGTAGCATTCCAAAAGTTACAATGACTGATGTATGTTGTTATTGTAACGTTAACCGAACCCGATGAATCATGCTCTAACCCATAGAAGTATGTTGAATCCTCACCATATTCTCTGGATAAATTTGAAAGAACAAACATTAGTTGGTTATTAATGGATGGACGATGAAACTTGGACTATTATCTTAATATTCTCTCATGGAAAATGAAAGTGAAGATGACAATTGGCAACTAAAAACTAAATTTTATCATAAAAGCATTCGCAGTGACTTTTTTATATTCATACCAAGAACGGAATGCAATTTTATTTGTATTTTAAAGCTGTGTAAAAAAACTGAAAAATATTTTGGTGTTTGCAGGCGTCGTAATCTTGACAAAAGAGTCTTTTCTTAGCAATCTCGATTTGATTTTGACATATGTTTAACAACTTTTAAAAATACATTCTTGGTGAAAGTTTTCTTGTTATATTTATCAGGGAGAGTGTGAATGCATACAGTATTTCATTGATTATCTATTGCCTAACAGTTTTGTGAGTGAAAAAGAACATAAGGAACACCATTATCTCAGATCATGTTCAAACAAATAAAATTTACCTTCCAGATAGAAATATAGTTCTTAGGTTTTCGTCAGACTGAACATCCACAGTTAATTTTCTTGTTGCTTTATTTTCAAATGTCAAGTTTTGATTTTTAGAAAAGTGAACAAATATATTGCCACCAAAATCTTCTGTTAAAATGTCAACCACAATATTAATACCGATGGCTGGCAAGTCTATGAATGTGTCATGCTTAGGTAATACAGACAAATAAATTTCATCTTTGTTCAATTGTATAGTGGAATTTTCGTGGTACAAGTTAAAGGAATAAGGGATGGTAAATTTGATTCTCTCCTCTTTAGCCAAATTTGTTAAAGAGATTTCACTCATGTTGCTGGATAAAAATTTTAAACTGGAAACTGTACTATTGGGCACATAGCTGCCAAATTCTTCATACGGGTCAATATTTGAGCATTCAAATACTCCTGACACGTCATTCATGTTGTGAATTTTTGGTACATCAGTTGTCACTTTACAAGATCCAGCATACGTTGTGCCAGCTACTCGTTTACCCTTTTTTCGTAAAAGCAAAGTAGATATAGCACCACTTGAAATAATTCTGGAACTTTCACCTGCCACTGTAGCATGCAAAATAACTTCATAAAGTTGCTGCAGACTTTTATAATCAGAATTAAAAGTTCTTGCACCTCCAGCTGATCTTCTTATGCGGACATTACTATTTCCTGTTCTGTAATACTCTAGGTTGCTGATAAGAAGTTCCATAAACCCACTGTATGTATAATCTTCAAGACTTATTCCTTCCATTGAGAATGATCCAGACATGTCAAGCAAACGTTTTAGCGACTTAGATGTTAAGTCTCTGGATTGTGAATCAACTTCATTTACACCTCCCACCTTAACAATACTGGTTAATGCATTTACAATCTGTGTAATTGACTCCACTGAAGAAGCATCTATTTTTGCAGCACCCATCACCAATTCATTCAGTATTCTTGATCTGTTCTCATTGCCAGCCTTTTTCGACATAAAATTGCTGCATGCAATGATTGCCAGGGTAACTAAGTTTACATCTTTCAATGTAACTTGTTCTGTCAATCCTGGCATGATTGATTCAGAAACAAACTGGACAGGATCTCTCTTGGCAACATCAGGTGTTGTAACAATAACCGAGCTACAACATAATTGCAATTAAAATTAGTGTTGTATTAAAATATAAGTAAAGAAGTGGCTCTCAAGGCTTTACTCGTGTGAAGATACACAAAGAAACAAAAAAGGAAAAAAAGTTAAATAATCTTTACAACTACATGTTAAAAGACTGTAACCCCCTCTCTCTGCAACTACAACTTAAAGATAACTAGCCACAGATGTAAACCATGCTCTTTAGTAAAAGACAGCAAGTAAAAAAGACTTAAAACTTACTCATTAAATGCTACAGTCTGTGCTCCTAAGGAGTCTTCAACAATTATCTGAATAAACAACTTTCCACCATCTTTCTCATTGCCAAGCTGTAAATGTGTGGTGTGATTAGGCTTGATGCCACGATATATGATGGACATATCTGATGGTTTATTTGTTTTTCCTGCAAGCAACCAATAAATAAAGGGTTGGTTTTGAATTTTGCTTGTTGGATCTACATTGTCTGCATCATGCCAGCCCTGACAACTGACAGTGAAATTGTCAACCATTGATATTCCAACACGTGGTGAAATTGTACATTGTCCATTTATAGGACTCGGGTTATTTAACAGCAAAATTTGAGTTGTTCCCATGGATTGCATGCCTAAAATACATAGTAATAACAATTAGGTAACATAAATATAGATAACACAAAAATGCAAAAAAAAAAAAAAACATTTTTGCAAGTAATATTGCCAAACTATCATGCAGACTAAATGTTTTAATGACACTGCAGACTACTCGAAACTTCCCAGTAAGAATGGGGCCTAAAAGATGAAATTTTAGTTTTTTAAAAATATTTCCACTGAGTCAACGTTTTTCTGTTGTTTTAATTTTTGTCTCAAAAGCATACTTGGCAGTTGATTGTTTTTATGCCTTAATCATTCTAATTTTAAAGAATTGAAATAACTTTCGTTTTCCTTTAAATGACATAACTTTATATTTTGTGTATTCTGAAATGTTCATGTATTTAAAAAACTTCTAATTGGAATGTCAATGGATTTCAGAGATAAACAGTAACGCTAGAGACAAAAATAAGGTAGTATACAGCAAATAGTGATGTAAGAAAAACATACAAAACTAAGGTACAAGTCATTGTTCTCACCAGTTACGTTTGTGAATTATAATTCTAGAATCTAGCTTATATTTATTTTTTTATTTTGTATAAAACGTTTAATCAGACACTAAATAGATCAAAAGGTTGCCCAAACTCACCTTTAACACGAACGTCGCAAATAAAAGTATAATTCTGCTTTCCATCCAAAACGTTTTTATCTAATACTAAAACAGATGTTTCCAAAGGACTAAGCACATTTTTACTTGTCAAAGCCACCGGTCTTCGTTTTTGGTCTATAACCTTCCAATTATAAGATCCTTCTATTTCACCACAGTTCAAACAACTTGCAGACATTTTGATTTTTTTGCTTGCAATATACTTATAAGTTTTGTATGTTTTACAAGTGATACATTCAATCTCTACAACAGGAGCAACACCCTCAATGACATACACCTAAAACAATCAGTTATAATAATTTAAAAGAAAGTCCTTTCCTTTTTTCCTTCCACTATTTTTTAATTGAACAGATTACTTTGCTCCTTGTGGGGGAGTGGTTAATTTTAATTTTGGGGTATTTAAGTGGTTTGCCAATTAAGGCGTGTGGATGGTGTGTGTTGAAGAAATAAAAAGGAAACCATGTCTATTTAAGACAATGATAAGGAGGGATCAATCTGTTATTCATGTTAAAATTTGTTACACAATCCTGGAGATTTGGCAAAATGATTGTTTCAATACTTTGACCTATCCCCAATGAATTATTTCTGTAGAACCATATGATAAAAAATAATATTTTTCTTCCGGCAAACTAATCTATCAATTTAAAAATGTTCTAGTAAACTAGTGTCCATTACAAAAAATCGATTTATCTTTTCTGTAACCTTCAAAGAACTGTACTGACTGATAAATTGTTTCCCTAGACTTTCCAGGTCTGTTACACAAGATTTGTCTTAGGTCAAAATACATGATCTAAAAGAGTTGTTTATGCAATGTCAAAATCTACAATGTTAGGGGAAAGGCTTAACAGCTAATTTCGTTATGAGTAAAAAGTTTATAACAAATTACTACAAGTCAGTATCAAAACTGCAGCTGTATAGAAAGTAAAAAGAGAACTAACCTTTTGTACTCCAACAACAAACTCTTTATCTGGAACACGTTTTACATGAAGCGTGAAATTATGGAAATGTTTAGGGCTTAAGCATTGCTGTTTTATTGATAACTTTGCATTAGCCACACTCCATTCAGATATAGTACCATTTTTTAAATTAGTGAAACAAGCATTGGATTCAAGTACCCATTTATATAATAAATTGGATCTTCCATTTAATAAATCTGGATCTATAGTTTTAGTAGCATCTAGAACTATATCCTGTTGATTTCCTATGACTCGATAGGATCCTCCCCCAATTACTGGTACTAGTGGTGTTGAAACAACTTCCAAGAAAAATCTTTCAGAAACTCTGCCAAATTTCCCATATCGCAGAAGATTTCGTACGCAATAACTACCAACTTTAAAAGCACGCGGAGGCACTTCAAGTGATGGCTTATCCATTGTTAATTTGAAACCAGGAAAAGTATGTGCTGTGTATTTTGTTTCACAACTTTTACCATCTTTAACTGCGAATGACCAAGTGCTAGTAACATTTGGGCAAATAGTTTTGAAGTTAATCTCAGAATAAAACCATTTTGATTTTGTGTGTGTGCGGTCATTACTATCAATGAAAACGCTTGGCTTTTCACAGTCTTCAAAAAAAACTGTTACAGTGAATTTTTTTGTTAATGTGTGATTAATTGACTCGTTGATAAATTGACTAACCAAAACAACTTCAATTATATAATCACCTGTAGATTTTACGTACAAAGAGATGTCAAATGCAACGCTTCTATTGCCTTCAGCAATAAGTATTTTTCTGTCATTTACATGGAGGTACCATGATATCTTAGCATCTGGAAAGTCATTTTGAATGCTACCTCTCCATGTGCCATTGACTTCTACTGCCTCATCTACGTTTTCTCTCACTATGTCCTCAATAAAACGTTTCTCAACTGAAATATGAGTCCAGTTTTTAGATACACATCTCTCATGCTTGCATAAAGTAATGGAGATAGAAATATTTGAAGTTTTATGCAGAGTGGTAATACTGACTTGGCTGTACCCTTTAAAAACACCAGTGGTATGAGTGAAACTTTTTACATTGTTAACAACCACAGTTTGGTTTGTTATGAAGCAATCCTTTTTCCATGATATATTGAATTTGTATGAAGCATCATTTAACAAAATTTGGTTTTTTACATTCTCTGTAATGTTGAGGTCCTCACACTTGTCACTGTATAAAGTAAAGTTAAATTGTTTCACAAGTTTGTGATCAGGATTGCCAATAAATATACTTACTGCAGCCACTTCAATAATATACTGACCAGGAGGAAAATTATAAGATTCAAAGGAAAAGTTAAAGTAGATGCCACTTCCAAGAATACTGCGGTTACCAAACACATCGATCAGATACCAAGTCACATTTGCTTCTGGTATATGATTGCCTATTGTTAAATTAAGACTTTTATCTATCTCAACATGTTCTATAATACCAGTCGCTAGAATTTCATTAACTTTTGGTAGTGATGTGAAATTCCAGCTTTTTTCGTGACAAGAAAGATGTTTGCAAACACTTATGGAAATAGTAACAAGTTTTTTGTCTAATGGGGTGTGGAACCAAATTTCAGCCTGACCACGAGCAAGTTCAATTGATTTGTTGGAACTATTTGTGCCAGAAACTTGTATAACAGCATTTGTAGCAACTGGTTGATTGTTCCATTTTATGATTACTTGATACGTTCTGTTTGTCAACAAATATTTATTGGTCAATGAGATTTGAAACATGGTGGTATGGTCACCAACACGAACAATGACATCTTTTGTTCGGCTTTCTAATTCGAAGGTTGCATGTAAGAGCACAAGATGTTCACCACCTTTACTTCCAAAATGATAAGTATATGTTACTCCTGATTTAGTACGACTAATGTTTTTATCATATTGAACATTCCAAGAATAATTACTATTAGGATCTGCATTAGCTACTGAGAAGTTTATTGTTGTATTAAATGGAATGTATATAATACGGTTGCTGTCTACTCGCCAAATTTTTACTGATGCTTTTATACCAAAGCTTTGCAGGTCGTAAATTTTCAATGTTTTATTAGCAGTAGCACTACTAATAGGATTTGAAATTAATACTGAAATATTTTGTAAACCAGCTGTAACAGCACTGTATACAATATAACTTTTGGTGCTATTAAATTCAGGCCAAAAGTAAGAGAATGGGCCTCCGCCATTTGCAGTGGCAGATATGTTGATGGAAGACTTTACACGAAAATGCAATGGTGTTATTACTATATTAGTCACTGGATCAATAACAAAAACATATGCAACAACTGTGTGCTGCTGATAAGGTGTACTTAACGTAAGCTTAACTTGCTGTTTTCCAAGGTTATTAAATTGAATACGAGTTTCTACATGACTGGATATACTTATATTATTAAGAAACCACTTGTATTTAACAAAACTGTCTACAATTGAACTTTGGAACACTGACCTACTTCCTCTTTGAATATAGGTGAAGTAATTTTTAATGTACAGATTATCTTTGGTAAGATTTCGGTACACAATAACTCTCTTTAATAGGTAAAAACTACTAACAGCATTCGATATGTTGACAGTAATGTTATATGCACCAGCATTTTTGTCCTTCCCAAATGTAATGTAACTTTTCAAAGACTTGTTTTGTTTCCAATTATAGTTCAAATTACCCAGATATTTTCCACTAACATTGGCAGTAATGTTAATGCTCTGACCTTCAAGAATCATTAGCGGTGAGATCGACACTGTCTTAATAGCATTTAATATGGATATATTATGATACAGAGGTACCTCAAAGTAGTTGTTTCGAAGTATAACATATATTGTATATAATCCAACGTTATTGAAAAAAAAAACACACTCAGCTTGTATTAAGTTTTTCTCCACTGTTTTAACACAAGAAACTATCTCTGTATCATTCAAAAACCAATGCAAATTTCCAGTAAGTTTATGGTTCAATATTTCTACCTGTATATTCATGCTTTGATTGACGGCACCGAATGATGGTGTGTTAATTATGTTTAAAATGGGTGCAGAACCAACAAAATAAAAGTAAAAGGCAACAGTTTCACTAACCAAGTTTTTTAAACCAATAAAACAAGACATCCGTCCAGTCACATTTTTCTTTTTGATGGGAACATTAAATATTTCATCTGGATTATACATAGCAAACATCTTAGTCTCTTTACGTTCGTTAGTTTCTCCTGTATAGCAATGCAGTTGACCAGAAACTCCAGTTGCATCCGTCGGTTCAAAATAAACATGACTCACTTGGATCTCATCAACCTTTTCACTAATAACAGAGTTGTTCTGTATTTCTTTACGATCATACTCAACAGTTAAACTGACTTGGGTTAAGACACTTTGAACAAAGATACTAAGTTCAGAAGAACCACTTCCACACCTAGTTGTAGCATTTACACGAATTTTATATTCACCTTGGGATGTAAAGCTATGATTAAAAACATTAGTCTGAACTCTTGATGCCAAGTTACCGTTAAAGTACCACTGATAATTTACAGCCAAATTTTGATCTACAGAGGGACCTAGTTTTACATCAAATTGTACCATTGAACCAGGGGTAATGATAACTTTATTAGGAGGGTGGACTGTAGAAAGATCTGGCTCAACTGCAGTAAGTAATATTGGAAGTGTACCATTGTCTTTAACATGCACAGACATAGTGTATGTAAAATTGCTTACTTCATTCTGAGCACGTACAACTATATCGTATTTACCTGAAAAATTGAATCTGATGCTTTTCATAACAATTCCAGTGTTGATGAAAACTAACCCATCAGGTGATAGGCGATACCAATGGTAGGTGGGTACTGGATATTCAACTCCTGCATTGTTTATTTGCCCCCTGATAGGCTGACATTGGCTCACAGTGTGTGAAAGACTTGCATTAAGGCCAGTTATTGGATTCATCACTATTACAGAAACATTAGTTGTGACAGTTTCAAGATTATCCATAAAGGTAAAGACCAAGGTAAAATTTCCTGGTGTAGTATAGACATGCAAGTAGGTGAACGATGCAATGTTGGGAGAATTAGTAATGATTTTGCTTACTATTCCATCAGTAAAATTTACTTTATATTGATATCTTGATCTTTCTGAATATGTGATATTAACAGAAAATGATTTGTTTGTTTCAGCATAGATCATACTTGGCAAAGAGACATTTCTGACTGGATATTGTACAAGCACTTGCATGGTCTTTTGATCATTTGACAGATTGTCATTTACTTCGAGAGTAACATTATACAAACTTTCCTCCTGGAATGTCAATTCCAAATGCGGTGGATTACTTGTGTTGCCTGCTACCCATGGAAAGGGTGAAAATCCAGATACAATCCAACGATAGCGAAAAGAATTTGATGTGACCTTTGGTAATGGCTTTAGTATATACCAACCTACATGTGCATTGTCATTATTAGGGAGGTCAACTGAAATGGCATTCTTAACATGAATAAAATTAGATTTTGTAAAAACTGATGAACTGTTGTATTGGATTTCCAATGATGTATTGTAAACACCTTCTTTGGTAAAATTGTGTAGAAATTGAGGAATGTCATAGACTTCTCCATGTTGCCAATCTGTTAAAAAAACTCCACTAACATTCCATCTGTAAGAATACGTTTTGCATATTGAAAATTGGCTAGGTTGAATTTGCACAGGAATGTTCGAAACAACATACCATTCCAACAAAACCAATTTCACATCATTCTCCAGGAAAGTAAATTCTTTCTCCATATGGATTTTACTTACAACATTTTGAGCCCAGAATCTAATGGTAATTTTGCCATTTTTAGTAAGATTTAATTCTTCATCTCCAGTCTGTATCCTGGTTAAGCCTTGATCAGGTATAACTTGATAAAAGTACAGTACTGCAGACCCAGAAGATGTACCAGTGGTTATTCTAATTGGAGTGTTTTTACACAATACTTGTGGTGATTTTAAAACAACTGTAAAATTTTTTATTTTATCGTAGACAATGACATGTTTTTCATCAATCGGAAAATTTTCAATTTCTACCTTAAATGTTTTGCTTAATGCTCCCACAAGAGGAAATTTGTATATTAAATTCTCTTTTCTGTAAATGCTGCCGTCTAAAGACCAGTTATAAATGGGGTTTGTTGTCACGCATTCTATTTTTTTTTTAAGAAAAAACGTGATGTTTGTATCCGTGCATACATTAGCATGTTGAAATTTTGGCTTTAAATCAATTTCGAAGGATTTCACTTTGACAATAACACTTTGTTCCCATAATGCATCTGCTGCAGTGCTTTTACTAATACTAACATTACATGTGCCAGCCACATCAAAAACATACCATAGAATGTCAGTAGCGCTTTCTTTTATAAATGACCCATTGACATACAACCTATTTGGTGTCAACAACTTTCCACTGTAGGTTATCTGTAAGGTCATGTTAGTATTAATTTCATACATGAGAGGACATTCAGGCTTTGGCTTTGATGGACTATAGTTGACTATCATATGGTCAGTGTTTACAACTTTAACAAAAACAACTGCACTGAACATTTTACTGCCATCCATAACAATATTTATCACAATTTTGAAATTATCAATCACATTCAGATTCCATTTTAAAACTGAATTACAAATTGAATTCACATATGTACCTGGTAAACATATAGTTTGTGAGCATTCTAGAGGATCTCCTGTAAATTCTGATATGTTCTGTTTGACAGCATAAAAACCTTTACATGGTGTAGTAGTTGATGTAACTTGTATTGATACTGCAGTATTTACTGGTATAATGAAGAAAGTCTCTTCTGCATTCATCTGTAGACTGTTATTTTTAACTCTAATACTTTTAGACGTTAACTCATATTCCACATTTTGGGACGTATCATTAACATAGGATATCTTAATTTTTGGCCTTTTAATGTCACCAGTGTAATTAGCATGTATGCCCTGTGCTGTTTTTGTGTCACTGTTTGCAGCTCGTCTTACTCTTTTTCGGACATTGGGCTGTTGCTTGCAGTCCCCTAAAACAAAACAGATTATATAAATATTTTGAATAAAGTTGCAACACCTTGCGTTCCCATAATATAAAAAGAATTCTTATGCAGAAACATAAAGCAGCAAATGAGAGGAAGTTGAGAGAATTGAGAAGGAAAATTTGTACTATATTAATTAAAGGTTGATAATCAGCATGTTCTTTCAATTAACTTAACTTCAGTTTTGCCAACCTTTCTTGGTATAGAGAAAAAGTTTTTAATGATTTTGGGGTTATTTTTAAAACAACGTGGTAGTTAATTCTAAAAATAGATCTGTCAAGGAAGCAAAAAGTCTTGTGAGAAAGCAGTTATACTTGCACAACTTCAGACTTATTTTATTGCATTGATACAGTAGATCACCACATCTTCCCAAATGGTTAGAAATGTACTATATTTATTAAACAAACGCAAATATTAGTATGTTTCAAGATTAAAACCCAAAAATATGTTAAATAACTTTTATTTGGTTGTAAAAAACTCTAAATAAAATGTTAAAAATTTTTTAAGAGCAAAAGTAATTGAATTTTAAAAAGATATGGTAGTGGTTATTTGGACAAACTTTAAGCTTCCGATGACATTACAGTTTTCCACTATATTGTTCCTTTCATGAGTTATTATAAGTTAGCATTTGTCAGTTTAAACCATAGTTGAGTACAAAAGACGAATGTAAACCTTGCACATTCATTATCAAAATATAAAGGTTGTTTACATATCTTCAGGGATGCTGTTGTATGTTATAATTAAATCTACAACTGATTTTACATGCGGACATTTTGTAGTGTGTTGTTTTTTAAGCTGTACATATTTTTATACTGTTTTAAATTATTATTTATTATTTTTTTATTGTGAATCTCATGATGGGACATAAGTATATTATATTATCCAAAAAAAATTGTTATTCTTTGGATCGTTGCTAATTATCTTTATGACACAATGTTTAGTCCTTATAAAAATTACTATAGTGCTTGTTAGCTGACTTGTTATCCCTTACATTACATATTTTTTAGAGATAAACACTGAAAACGATGATAGCAAACTTTTTAACCAGATACAGTCTTAAAAAAGATTATTATATAAAGCATTCTCAATACTTTTTAATAAAACCAAACTCTTTCACAGAAAGTATAATAAAAAAATAATGCAAAGTTTTTTGAAAGAAGTGTTTGTAATAATGACCTAATAACCTTACCAATAAATTCTGGTAGCTTTACTACTGGGACTCCACGAAGCCTGGTTGGTTCGGAGCAAAGTATTTCCTCTCCGCCACGTATCAAATTGAGCCATTTAGATATTGGGAGGAGAGAACAATCACAAATGAATCTATTATGCAGAGATCTAAATGAAATAAATTTTTATTTTATCTCTGATGTAATTATTAATATAAAAAAAGGTATGTAAATAAAAAAAGACACAGTAAAAAACTATTTGACCATACTGCTAAAGAATATTGTTAATAACATGATACAATACAAAAATATGTATTATTTAATACTTGTCTGTCTGTGAGCCAATTGAAACACAGAGGCTTTTCTAAGGCGACTCCAATTTAATTAGTTGTTCTACGGGCCCAACCAACCCTAATTTTTACGAAAACAAAAAAATAATAATATCAAGCAAAAAAGTTTTAAAGAAAAAAAAATTACAACAAACAAACATTTTCTCATCCCATCTCATGAAATTATAATGAGCATAGAACATAATCAATGATGTTATTTTTTGTTGGGTGAATGTCAATCTACAATTATACTAAATAAGGTGAATCAATACCGTTACTTTGGGACCACCATTGGTAAGGCCACTGGAAGTTGATTCTTGGTTTATGGTAATTTGTTGCGATAAAACTGAAATGCCCGATGCGCAAGTTTTGTAATCACAAAAACAGTTATGTGGTTAAATGTGATTTATAACAAAAATTAGCTACTTTCGCTAAAATAGTTATAATACAAGTAAAAAACAAAACAGATTATTGTCGCAACACCTTCCATCCAAGTATTTTTATCTTTTCACCTTAAGAACTAGTTACATATTTTTTAGTGAGATAAACTATTATTACTTTTCCTTCGCAACTAAAAAATATTAACTGTGTGCGCTATGTGAAAATACATAAAAAAAAACCGGTTGTGGTAACACCCTCCTCTGTTGTTATTTTTTATTATTTTTGTTGTTGTTCCGACCGACCGTAAGCTACTATTGACTTCGCCCGTAGAACAACTAATTAAATTGGAATCGCGTTATCAAAAATACTACTATAATCGCATTCCATGCAAATAAAATTTCAAAAATATCAAGGTTCCTGCCAGGCAAGAATGCAGCCTAATATACAAATTAAAAGATTCTGTGCACAAAGCTCTATTTATTGCTGCATGATTTAGAATTTCTTTTAATATAATATAATCAGTCTCCCAGCAAAATCATTTTTTAAGACCATCTATACATTTTAAAACATTTATGGAGCAGGCTGTGTCCGAGTCTTAGAACTGTGTTTTACTAGGCTCAGGATGTTTATCCACTGTTAGTAAAACTGGCTTGGGCAGCTTTAGCCAAACGTAAGATTAACAAGCTGGTAGATTTCAAATAACGCATTGATTAGGCTCCCGAGAGCATAATGACTTTGATAGTAATACTTCATCAGAACCTGTGCTTCTTAACAATTTTGGTGATCATGCTGAAATACAAATAAGATATCTGCTATTTTTCTTTGAGTTGGAGCAAGCAAGGACTCTTAATTCCAATGAAATATAATCCAGTTAACACCAATTTGGCAAAACGTAAACACAGAGGCAATATGTTATGTTAAAAGCATCATGTGATGTTAGTGAGCTGGACTTAAAGAATTAGATAAATGGCTTGGTCACAATGTTTACGACAAAGTTATCACAATGTGCCAGGTGATAACCCTAGGAAGGTCATGATAGCTGAACAGAAATTAAAACATAATTAATAGTTGAAAATTTCAGAGAGGATGTTGAAGGTATAAAAACAGTCAACTGTAACCAAGATGAATTTTTGTCTTACTTTGGTGCAATTTTGGTATAACCCTACACTCTTGACAAAAAAGTTACAGAAACTAAAAACTGAGTTTATGGCTTGTGTGATGATTCTAGGTTAATGTTATTCTTTTTCATAACAGTGTAAAGGCCCTTTTAGACAATAAATTATTCCCGTAAAGTATGGTAAAAAATATTGTAAGAGAAAAATATTGTAATAATTTAATTTATGTTTAAATACATTTAATACTTGTCTGTCTGTGAGCCAATTGAAACACAGAGGCTTTTCTAAGGCGACTCCAATTTAATTAGTTGTTCTACGGGCCCAACCAACCCTAATTTTTACGAAAACAAAAAAATAATAATATCAAGCAAAAAAGTTTTAAAGAAAAAAAAATTACAACAAACAAACATTTTCTCATCCCATCTCATGAAATTATAATGAGCATAGAACATAATCAATGATGTTATTTTTTGTTGGGTGAATGTCAATCTACAATTATACTAAATAAGGTGAATCAATACCGTTACTTTGGGACCACCATTGGTAAGGCCACTGGAAGTTGATTCTTGGTTTATGGTAATTTGTTGCGATAAAACTGAAATGCCCGATGCGCAAGTTTTGTAATCACAAAAACAGTTATGTGGTTAAATGTGATTTATAACAAAAATTAGCTACTTTCGCTAAAATAGTTATAATACAAGTAAAAAACAAAACAGATTATTGTCGCAACACCTTCCATCCAAGTATTTTTATCTTTTCACCTTAAGAACTAGTTACATATTTTTTAGTGAGATAAACTATTATTACTTTTCCTTCGCAACTAAAAAATATTAACTGTGTGCGCTATGTGAAAATACATAAAAAAAAACCGGTTGTGGTAACACCCTCCTCTGTTGTTATTTTTTATTATTTTTGTTGTTGTTCCGACCGACCGTAAGCTACTATTGACTTCGCCCGTAGAACAACTAATTAAATTGGAATCGCGTTATCAAAAATACTACTATAATCGCATTCCATGCAAATAAAATTTCAAAAATATCAAGGTTCCTGCCAGGCAAGAATGCAGCCTAATATACAAATTAAAAGATTCTGTGCACAAAGCTCTATTTATTGCTGCATGATTTAGAATTTCTTTTAATATAATATAATCAGTCTCCCAGCAAAATCATTTTTTAAGACCATCTATACATTTTAAAACATTTATGGAGCAGGCTGTGTCCGAGTCTTAGAACTGTGTTTTACTAGGCTCAGGATGTTTATCCACTGTTAGTAAAACTGGCTTGGGCAGCTTTAGCCAAACGTAAGATTAACAAGCTGGTAGATTTCAAATAACGCATTGATTAGGCTCCCGAGAGCATAATGACTTTGATAGTAATACTTCATCAGAACCTGTGCTTCTTAACAATTTTGGTGATCATGCTGAAATACAAATAAGATATCTGCTATTTTTCTTTGAGTTGGAGCAAGCAAGGACTCTTAATTCCAATGAAATATAATCCAGTTAACACCAATTTGGCAAAACGTAAACACAGAGGCAATATGTTATGTTAAAAGCATCATGTGATGTTAGTGAGCTGGACTTAAAGAATTAGATAAATGGCTTGGTCACAATGTTTACGACAAAGTTATCACAATGTGCCAGGTGATAACCCTAGGAAGGTCATGATAGCTGAACAGAAATTAAAACATAATTAATAGTTGAAAATTTCAGAGAGGATGTTGAAGGTATAAAAACAGTCAACTGTAACCAAGATGAATTTTTGTCTTACTTTGGTGCAATTTTGGTATAACCCTACACTCTTGACAAAAAAGTTACAGAAACTAAAAACTGAGTTTATGGCTTGTGTGATGATTCTAGGTTAATGTTATTCTTTTTCATAACAGTGTAAAGGCCCTTTTAGACAATAAATTATTCCCGTAAAGTATGGTAAAAAATATTGTAAGAGAAAAATATTGTAATAATTTAATTTATGTTTAAATACAATATGGAGTTATTCAATAAATTATTGCTCATCAGCTGCATTTATAATTTATCATCGAAGCTTTATATATTTTCACTCATTATATTCAAAAGCTAAACTCTCCAGCATGATTATTCTGTACAAGTTGCTAAATTTGGAGTCACATGTACTATCAGATATCAGAATTCTTTGATATTTGATTTTAATCGTAGCTAAACTAAACTAATTATTGGCATCTGGTAATACACTATAAGCTATTCCGTTAAGTATTCCATTTTTGCTACCAATTTCTTGTAATTTTGATCAAAGATTTCACATCATTAAATTCAAATCATTTTTTGTTGTTGCCTGCTGATATGAATAAAAAATAAAGACTTAGGGGAAATTAATAAGTCATTACAAAAAATAAATTTTTATGGGAAAGTCAACTAGTTCTTTCAATTGAGAATTATCTTTTTAACAGGAAAAATAATAGTTACCTGACATTATTTTTACCAATAGTATGTATACAAAGTATAAGGCAAGTTACCTGAAAACCATAAATGTCATTTTATCAAACCCGCCATAAGGGCTAAAGCCATGGTATTTTAATAAGAGCTCTAATTAAAGAGATTTTTACGTTGAATTATCTGTAGCAGATAAATATACAAATGATAGAACATAAATAATGTGTACTTAACCAGATGATAACAAAAGGAAAAATTTGTGAACTAATTCTTACAAAATCAATTGATCAAGAATGCTGATTGCCTTGCAAAAGGCACTGTTACAGCTGAAAAAATCCTTTGTATACTATCTCGTAGAAAACAGTTTAAATACTGTTGAATTTAGTCAATAAGAACGAATATAACATTTTGCATATGTCTGAAAACTATTTATTGAGAGAATGTAATGTAATTTTGTTCATTAAATTTTTTAAGTTATTATGTATAGCTTAATCTTATCCATAAGTGAAGCTGCAACATTAAGTACACATTATTCCCAAAACAAAAAGAGCTTTTTTTCAACCAGGTTTTTTAAGAAGATTCAAAATTTTAATAATTTTTAGCGACATTCTTGTTATTGAAAATGATTTCTGGCCACCTGATGTGTCCATCAATTGAAAGCAACCAGAGACATACATATGCCATATGCCATTAATTTCATTTTGATTGCATCGTCTAATAATATTTTATCAACATTACATCATTTCGGATTTTGACTAGCATTTGAAAATTGGCATCATCTCTTTTTTTAAGCTGGTCCCTCAGCCCTGTTCAGCTTTATTCAGCCTTTTCTCATCAACTTGAACCAAATATGTTCTATCATGGAAACCTCCGACTTCAATTTATATAAAATCTATAACAAGTTTATTCCATCAAGGTGATCAAAACGTGTAACTCATTCTTGTCCATATGTTGGCCAGCAATCAAGTGAATATCTTATTAGATATCACTTGGTCTTGATTAAATTTTGGACGGTGGTAATGATAACTTTAAAAGTGTTGAAATATACCAACCTCTTAGTGTTGAAGAATTACTGTCTGTTGTAAACATTGAAAACACTGTGTAGCTATAGTGTTGGGAGATAAGTTTACAGGTTTTTAAGGATATTTTGCTTCTGTTGAAAATGGCCAGATTTTTATAGCTGATGGGAATTTTTTATTTTATAACAAATGAAGTAGAGATTATGCAAATCAAAAATTGCTCAAAACTTCTTCCACAATAATATCAAATTTTAAAATTGTAAATGAAGCAGACCTGGTTTTTATATGTATAGCATGTCACAGTCTCTATGAGAGGTCATTTGATAAATATAATGCTGAGAAATATGACCTGCAGCAACCTGACATTATTAACAAAGTTATGATGTGTGGGGAGTATTACATTTGCCTGACTTATCATAAAAAAATTGTTAAAGAACGTAATTCCTGCTCATGCATTGTTCAATAACCTAGACATTTTATACTTGGTAGGTAACTTATCAAACCTCGATAAATTGGAGAAAGTAATTGTAGCCAGGAAAATTTAGTTTAGGAAAATAGCAATAATGTCCAAAGGATAATCTCCAAAACTTAAAGGCGCCATATGTAATGTTGCTATTAATTAATTTTTAACGCCAGTGTTGAGATCAATCAAATGTAATTGTAAACAGGTTTCTCTTTAGGGTTGACAACAACAAAGTCATATGCGAGAGGTAAGAACAACAAGTTGATACAGTACAGGGTAGAGAAGCAAGTAGTTTTTAGTAATTAGTACACAAGTGTAGATAAAAAAGTTGAAGAGAGGAAATGGTGATGTCATGGTAGTCAATGACTGGTCATCAGTAAAGGAGGCTAAACTTTCTTTTACTTTGCCAATAATACCCAAGAAATATTTTACAATTACCAAGATCAACAATAAGTCTTTCCTGTTCGATTTGGTGAACAATGAAAAGCTAGTTGAAAACGATGGTATAACAATTTATTTGAAAAAAGCAAGCATTAAGAATATTTGGCGACTTTGTGATAAGGTTAAAGACAAAACTGTCAATTTTTTGAAAATCTTTGGGTTTCCAAATGTTAATCACAGTGGTATGAATTTATCTACAATATAGCATAGATCTTGTTAGATCCTGCAAGTTTCACAGAAAAGGACCATGTTGATTCAACCTCCGTTTCCAAAACTAAACACACTTTTTATTTTTCTATTCCCATTGGCATAATCTAAATACTTAACTGAAAACTTAAACCCAAATTCTAAATCACAATAAAAAAGCTTTTTGGCTGTGAAATCCCATTAACACTAACATGACAAAATTGGATATTTTTTCAGAAGAGATTAATCCACTTTGATTTTATAATTGGATGAAAATTTGTTAAAAATTAAATTTCGACATTCTTAAACCACACAACACATTCTGGAGCATTGTTATTCTGACATGTGCCATTTATTTGGACCCAGTCACACTCTCCTAAAACTCATTAAAATACATACCTCTTCTCTAGTGGATTTGTTGAAAATAAAACATTGTCAAATTGGTTTCCATCAAATTCCCTAGCAAAAAAAATATAGTACTGCTATTTGCCGAAACAAAAAGTGGTGCAAAACTAATTTTCATGAATAATCAAAACATTTTATCAGATTTATTTAAAAACAGATTCAATAGACAATGTCAATTTCATAAAAAAAAATGTTATGTTATCTTTAGGCTGATAAATTGGTGTGAAATAATAATTTGAGATTCATTATTAATGTTAGTATTTTTAGAATTAGAATTATGTGGTAAATTTTTAGCATTTCACATAATTATCAACTTTTATGGTTAATCTTTGACATTACCGAAATATTATTTTTTTTAATGATTTTCATTATCCATTATTGGAACTTATATTATGCTTGATAGTTTTGCCCTATACACTGTACAGGTCAGAGGGATTTTATATACTTCACATTTTCTACTTCTTTTTGAAATTCTTATATTCCAGAATCGCTTGCGCAAACAAAGTTAGCTTTTTTGGAGCACAAGTTATTGGGTAGGTGCTTTTTCCTTTATTGATAGGTCTGTGACTTTGTCATATTTGAGGATCTATTATTCCCTGTTTTTGTGCAAAACACCAGAAAAAACTAATGATTCAATCCTAAAAAATTAAGACTGTTTTTTTGTACTGTTTTGGCTTATTTTGCACATAAAACCACCAACTTTAAGCTGATAAGATCTATTTTTAAAAAAAACTGACTGTCATAATCGAGGGTCTATTGTTCCCTATCTTTATACAAAAATCAGAATGAACTAATGCTTCAATTTTTTGGTAACAGACAGAGGGACACAGGTCAAGTTATAAGATCTCCCCTGCACAAGGTAGGTCCAAAAATGAATGCTTAAAGGATAATTTGAAATAATTAAGTCAGAGTACCTCCCAAAAGCATATATTCTAATCCAGAATTAAAATAACTTGTATTTAAACATTTTATAAAGAACTTTATAAAAATAGGTGCAATCATATGTCTCTTGAAATAAGTTTTATTGTTTTTATGCTAATTGCAAAAAAAACAACTGCCCGTAGTCTCCATAAAATTAAGAGGGCTGTTAACCCTTTAAAAAAGATAAAGCACATACCTTAAAATACTCAACAAAAACAGCAATATGTAACACTTCAACATTTTAAGTAATATTAAATCAGCCGCTAACTACAACATTTTTTATGACTGATGTGTTCTGTCTAAAATAAATTAAATAACATAAATTTTTATGTTTCTCATCAAACCTGCAACATTTAATTTCATTTTTTATAACAAAAGTTGGCCAACCAACTGGCATTTCACACATGGTCTGGAAGAATGTAGGAGACAAAATATATAGATTAATTAGAGTAATGCAATATATAGGACCATAAACAAAAGAGGAGAAATAGTATAGGGTTAGTTCAGAACTGGACACTAGTTAGTCAACTTATAAAAAATATTAAAAAAATTTACAATTGGCATCTTGTAAGATTTACAGTACTGCTATCAAGAAGCCTAACATCGTTATCGTGAATCATGCGCGACAGCCACGATCCACGATCCTATAGTGTCTGTCATGATTTTAAAAATATTAGATAACAGATCGAGAAACTACCGTGATGATCATGTTAATCGCGATGGATCATGGAAACCACGATGGTTTCACAATGGAAATCACGATTCATTTAAAGTATGTGAAATACGAAGTCAGAGAATGATTTAAAAAGGCTTTGCAGTGTTTAGAGTAAACATAAATCTTTTTTTTAAAAGCCTATTTAATTGATTTGCTTTTACTTGTAGCCACAAGTAAAAGCAAATTATTAGCACTAATTATTATAAATATTGGTAATGGAATATGGCGATATTTATTATACCTTGCGTTCAGTAGCTTTTTTGCGATTTTATAATTCAACTTTTCGTAATTTAATTTATATACATTAAATATTTTTAGTTTCACAAGTAGTTACAAAGTTTAATAACTTAAATATTCACAATTTTTCGGACATGGCTTTTAATTTCTGGCTGTGAACTTTGTTTAGAACATACCCTTCGTGTGTTCCCCATGCCAAAACCATAATTCCTTTGTGCCGTACAGGGATAAAGAATTGTGTTCTTACTTTCCTGTATTGAAATATTTTGAGTGTTTCAGGTTTAATATTGCATGCGCGTTAATTTTGAATTATCGCCTGCCGAAATCTTACTAAATAATTTTTGTTTTGATTAATATAGTTTTTACAAGTGAATGTTTTTTTACAACAGGTGTTATGCTGCACACTTGCCGTCCTGCTCTAGTTAAGCATGATACATTTAGGTTATTATTCAATAACATTTTGTTTAAAATCATAAAAATAGTTTCTTTAACAAACATTTACAACTTTTCTCTTTTGACAGAAACAAACTTTTTTCGTTTTAAAACTTTTAAAAGTAATCTAAAAAAGCATTCCTATTGCCATTTTTCGTTCTTAAACTTTTACTACGATCTAAAAAACAATTTTATCATCATTTTTTCTTCTTAAACTTTTAAAACGCGATCTAAAAAACATATCTATCGCCGCTCGTTCTTAACTTTCAAATTAAAATTTCAATTTTTGTTAAAATATAATTATTCCTATCACTTGAAACTTTTATTTGGCTCGCACAACCAACAATGCCTTCTCGCTAGTCTATTTATAGTTTCCATGCAAAACTTTTATTTAATAAAACTATTAACAATGACTCTTCGTGTCACATTGGTAGAGTTAATAATATTTACAATTATGCTATTGGGTACAATTACGTTAACACTATATAACAATAGTTATGCACAGTTATAATAAGAGAATATATACAGTAATCTTTTTTAATTGCTTTTCATTTAAATTGTTATTAAAGCAATAAAGTTTAAACATTATCTAGCACTTCAGTGAAACAATTGCATCGTGACGAACACGACTTTATCTTTAATATGATTGTGAAACTCATGATGTATCGTGACACGATAAATCGCGTCTTCCACGATGGCATTATTTCACCTTTGAGCATAAAGATCGTGGATCATGGATGTTGCGTATGATACACGATGTTAGGCTTCCTGATAGCGGTACTGTACTAAGGGATCACCTTCAAAATAGTTTTGTTATTTTTTTGTGTAGTTGTATCATAAAACATATTCAAAGTTATTCATATTCTTTATGAAACAATTTTATATGACTATGAAATGATTTGGAAAATATTATAAAGATTTTGAAACAAATTGAAAAAATTGTCAAAATATAATTTGTGATATAGTGTAAAAATATTTATGTTGTAAAAGCCACTATGTTTGAATTTGTTTGAAATCAAGAGAATACGTTTCTCAGAGGCTCAAATATCACTGTATTCTGTTTTAAAATGACTCAAACACGTGTCTGTTTTAAACTTATATATCACCATACTTCGTTCTAAAATGATAAGAAAATGTCTCTACAAAGCCTAACCATCGTCAATTTCAAATGATGAAAACGTGTTCCTTCAAAGCTTAAAGGGAAACTAAGGTCAAAAAAAAATGTTATTAAAAAAAAATTAAGAACGTTGTATAACATCTAAATAAACTATTGAAAAAAAAATTAACTCTTAATTTTCATTATTTAGGCTGTTTTAGCCCATTAAAGTTCTAAGGTTTTCTGAAATTAACCGTGTACTCCATTCACGGTTCCTTGTGAACCATACAGAATTATGACGTATGAGCCGCGAGACATAAAATCACTTAGTCATGGATAGCAGCGAAAAAAGTAGTTGTGCTAGTGAACATAGCGAAGTATATAGTTCTGAAACAGATGAAAGTATTTGCAAAGGGTGTTATGATAACGAACCTGAATATACTGAAAGTCAGTTGAAAAACATTTGTTCATCAAAAACTGCGAATGATATTTCAGACGACGACGAAGATGAGGATTTAGACTTAAGCAGGTTAGAAAACTTACATTGGTGTAAGTGTAAAAAATGTGATATACACGAGTTAATGACTGTTGAAGAATGCAAGTGTTGTTTGGAGTTTACAACTTAACTGGGAGAAAAGCTGGAAGAGAATACATGTATTACCGATGGTATCCCCGTTAGACGTCCTTTTAAATCATCTTTTATGCAGTCAGGATGGAAGTGGTCTTCACATACAACTTTATTTTTCCCAAATGGAAATGTTTCTACATTCAATCCAGTACCAATATTATGCAACCATTGTGCTGCGCGAAGTTTCTCAGTTGTATTCACTGGCTTTGGGATCATGAAAAACTTTTTTTAGCAGTTACTCTCCCAGTGGTTTGCGAACATCCATATGCCAGGCAACTTGGCATTTTGAGTAGTAAAGACAAAATGTACAATTATAGTTAAGAAGTAAAATTCATCTTTTATGTCTTCATACATCAAATCAGGCGAACCTTATAGTATGGTTTCACTTACTCACTCGCGGATCATACGTCATTGCTCTCCATCGTAGAGTTTTTTTATGTACTCTAACGGAGATGTAAATAATAACCTTTTTACTCTAAAATCCTCATAAAAATACATTTTTTTTGAAAAAAAATTTAAGGTATCTTTTTTAAATAGTATAATAAACGTTTTTATGAAAAAAAAAATTTTGACCTTAGTTTCCCTTTAACATTTTTGTATTTTAAAATCAAGAGAAAATGACCCTATGGATCTTTGTAATTCCTTCTAAAATAATAGCATTCCTACAAAACTTAAATATTACCATAATCTGTTCTAAAATGACAAGAAAATGCACGAACGAACATAAATACCACGTCGTTTTGTTATAATAACAATAGAGCCAAAGCCAAAAAATATTATAGTGCATGTTCTATAGTGCACATACTGTTGTGTGTACTATGTACTTTCACGGCGAGACATGGCATGTAATAAAATTTATTTGCCTGGTTTCCACCAATGTTTGACCGCTAAAAATAACTTTCGTAATTTTGAATGATTAAAAATTTTTACAGCAGGTGGTCATATTGACTAATGTAACACATGCATTAAGCCATACTGTTGTGGTTTATTTTGAAGAATGAACATTGCTAGTCACTAACAATTAAAAATAAAGTTAAATCCCAATTGCTTGTGTGTCACAAATAGGCTTAACTGATAGGACCTGAAATGGCACAATTTCGTCAGTTGAAGTATGTCCGCTAGGTTTTGGATAGAAAAAAAGCAGCAAGCTATGCTGGGGTATCAATGTAAGTTTGATCAATAGTATTTCTAAAGTCTTTTCTACTCAATTATGTACAAAATTGGGATTAACAAAGAGAATTTCCTCAGATCTATTGAAATAAAATCTGGTGAGGTTACAACTCATGAGAAAAATAGAAATTGAGAAAACAAGGATCTGAAAAAGATATAACAGTGGTCCAAAAAAGTTACTTTGCTTGTCCAGATATTTTCTTTAATTTCTATTAATGAATGTGGGATCCATAGAAGAGAAGAATACACAGAATCACAGATGAATTGACAATGTTTACAAAAGTTAAGAAGTTTGCAGTTTTCGTGCACATGCACAAACATTTCTGTAGGTAAAAGATATAAACAACAGACTACAGCTAGCTAGCTAGCTATACCTCACACACAGTGTAAAAAAATTGTTTGCTTTGTGGGGAGCAGTGTTGCTTTTAGCTATAGCATAGCTACTCTCTAGCTAGCTACCCAGCAGCTAGGTTAGCTGGATGTAAAAGCATCATATAGTTTTTTAAACATGATGCATACACAATACATAGCTAGCTAGGTTAGCTTTTATATAGTTATAGATAAATTACAGGAACTTTCAATTTTAAGAAGTACAATTTATCCCTGTCTACTTTTTTTCTGTACTTGAGGTATAATTACTGGTTCAACATAGTAGTTTATCCAACAGCCTTACGAGAAGTTAATAATGCAAAATACTTAGGATCCCTAAGCTATAAAATTCCGTACTTTGCTGGGTCACTATATCAAGCTACTTGGAATAAATCAATCAATCAAACTATAAAATAATGACGTAATTATGCTGTCATCAAAATGACAGCCGCGGTCTTCAAGTCTGCGTCGCTCATTTATTACCGTTTATTTTGAACAATTAATTTGTGTTTATATTTAGCTAATGTTGTGGCTATTGATAGCTAGCTAAGATTATTTTTCGTACTAGTTTTTAATTTTTCAATTTCTTATTTCACTTCTCTATGATTTATTTTGTGTGGTTAATGCAAATTAAAAAAGTAACTCTGATTGGTTAGTGTCCACCCAAAGCGACAGTCAGGAAAAACTGCTAAGTAAGTGTGTACTGCTAATTCGACATACTACTCTTAATTAGCAGAATATTTAAGGTGATATGGGTGATGAATGCCTAATTAAGCTCCACCGAAAACATAATTGTTGGATGATTAGTCGAGTGTCACAACTATGTGGTGTTAGGGTCAATTTAAGTTCTAGAAATAGGGTTATTCAGTCGTTTGACTTTTGTCTTGAATAAACTTGAGAGGTTTATTTGAATTCTAACATGATATATTTAACACAGCAGTCTTGGTCATAAGGGTTTTTTAGCAGCTAATTAATATAACACTCCCCTTGATAAATGTAGATGAGTTACATACAAATGCATGCGGTTGTCTTAAAATGACTGTAACTGTATCTGTATATTCTTGTTCCTTGTGAAGTGAAAACGAAAGTGCAATACCAAACAACGGAATCCGCTGCAATTAGCATCTAAATTGTTGTCATTTAAAAAGAGTATAATGTATTTGACAACCTTATTTTAAATGTTCCAGCTGTGTGTTTAGCTCTTGATACATGCTTGACTTATGTAGACATAAATCTCTAATATCTAGCCCCTTTTTGTATTATGAAGAAAAATCCTGCTTTGCGGTCCTTTACAGAGTGCTGACAGGGCACAGATAACTCAAGTTTAAATATTTGCACACAGGTGGAACATATATACATTTTTGTGGTAAACATTTTATTGTAAACATTTTATTAACAATGATGATGCCTGTGGGTGGACGAAAGGACCAGCTAGACATAGACAGACCTAGTGGTGGAATAATGAGGTTGGCCAGTATATAAAGGAAAAGAGAAAACTTTGTAAAGAGTGGTAGTCAGGTGGTAGTAAAAATATTTACTTAGAAGCTAAGTGTCATGCTCGTACAGCAGTGTATAAAGCAAAATCAGAAGCAGAGAGAAACAGATTTGCAGATATTTTGAGAAGGGAAGACCAGCACAATAAGGTATTCAAGGTAGCAAAGCAAATGAAGAAGACTAATCAACATGTTGTAGGTGAGAAGTGTATACGTAATGATGAAGGTGTTTTGGCTAGCACAGAGGAGGAGAAAAGGTTAGCTTGGAAGAATTATTATCAGAGGTTGCTTAACACTGAGTTTGATGAGGATAATTTGTTATGCAGACAGAATGGGTAGTGGAGGCTATTAGGAAATTGAAGATTGGGAAGGCTGCAGGATTATCAGGTATTGTTGCAGAGATGGTAAAAGCATCTGGATATATTGGAGTTGAGCTTATTACAAGTCTTGCTAATCAGATTATAAAGGACGGTGCTATTCCGAATGAGTGGCAGTCGAGTGTAATAGTGAATTGTTTCAAGGGCAAGGGTGATGCATTAGAAAGAGGTAACTATAGAGGTGTGAAGTTGGTTGATCAAGTAATGTATAGTTATTGAAAGAGTGATTGATAAGTTACTTAGAGAAAGAATTGATATAGATAAGATGCAATTTGGTTTTGTTCCAACTATGTGGTGTTAGGGTCAATTTAAGTTCTAGAAATAGGGTTATTCAGTCGTTTGACTTTTGTCTTGAATAAACTTGAGAGGTTTATTTGAATTCTAACATGATATATTTAACACAGCAGTCTTGGTCATAAGGGTTTTTTAGCAGCTAATTAATATAACACTCCCCTTGATAAATGTAGATGAGTTACATACAAATGCATGCGGTTGTCTTAAAATGACTGTAACTGTATCTGTATATTCTTGTTCCTTGTGAAGTGAAAACGAAAGTGCAATACCAAACAACGGAATCCGCTGCAATTAGCATCTAAATTGTTGTCATTTAAAAAGAGTATAATGTATTTGACAACCTTATTTTAAATGTTCCAGCTGTGTGTTTAGCTCTTGATACATGCTTGACTTATGTAGACATAAATCTCTAATATCTAGCCCCTTTTTGTATTATGAAGAAAAATCCTGCTTTGCGGTCCTTTACAGAGTGCTGACAGGGCACAGATAACTCAAGTTTAAATATTTGCACACAGGTGGAACATATATACATTTTTGTGGTAAACATTTTATTGTAAACATTTTATTAACAATGATGATGCCTGTGGGTGGACGAAAGGACCAGCTAGACATAGACAGACCTAGTGGTGGAATAATGAGGTTGGCCAGTATATAAAGGAAAAGAGAAAACTTTGTAAAGAGTGGTAGTCAGGTGGTAGTAAAAATATTTACTTAGAAGCTAAGTGTCATGCTCGTACAGCAGTGTATAAAGCAAAATCAGAAGCAGAGAGAAACAGATTTGCAGATATTTTGAGAAGGGAAGACCAGCACAATAAGGTATTCAAGGTAGCAAAGCAAATGAAGAAGACTAATCAACATGTTGTAGGTGAGAAGTGTATACGTAATGATGAAGGTGTTTTGGCTAGCACAGAGGAGGAGAAAAGGTTAGCTTGGAAGAATTATTATCAGAGGTTGCTTAACACTGAGTTTGATGAGGATAATTTGTTATGCAGACAGAATGGGTAGTGGAGGCTATTAGGAAATTGAAGATTGGGAAGGCTGCAGGATTATCAGGTATTGTTGCAGAGATGGTAAAAGCATCTGGATATATTGGAGTTGAGCTTATTACAAGTCTTGCTAATCAGATTATAAAGGACGGTGCTATTCCGAATGAGTGGCAGTCGAGTGTAATAGTGAATTGTTTCAAGGGCAAGGGTGATGCATTAGAAAGAGGTAACTATAGAGGTGTGAAGTTGGTTGATCAAGTAATGTATAGTTATTGAAAGAGTGATTGATAAGTTACTTAGAGAAAGAATTGATATAGATAAGATGCAATTTGGTTTTGTTCCAGGGCGTGGCACTACAGATGCAATATTTTTACTCAGACAGCTTTAGGAAATGTATTTAGGAAAGAGAAAGAATATCTATTTTGCCTTTGTAGATTTAGAGAAAGCTTTTGGTAGAGTCCCACGTAAAGTTATTTGGTAAGCTATGAGAAAATTAGGTGTGGATGAGTGGCTAGTTACAGTGGTACAGTCTATGTACAGCAATGCTAGAAGTCGTGTCAGGATTAACGATTCACTTAGTGATGAATTTGGTGTAAATGTTGGTGTACATCAGGGTTGTGTACTTAGTCCTTTGTTGTTTGTTCTATTCTTAGAAGCGCTGTCGATGGAGTTCAGAACAGATTGCCCATGGGACATTGTATGGGATATTGTATGCAGATAATTTGGTTCTCATAGCAGAGTCGATGGAAGAATTAGTTGAAAAGTTTGAGAAGTGGAGGAAAGGACTAGAGAGAAAGAGCTAGGGGTGAACTCAGCAAAGTCTAAAGTCATGATTAGTAGCATTGCAGCCAAGTGTGACCTTGTAGTTAGAAGGTGGCCTTGTGGAGTTTGCAGGAAAGGGGTTGGTAATAACTCAATTTTTTTTCAGACTTGCAAGCATTAAGTACATAAGAAGTGCAGTAGTATTGGTGGAAGGTTAAGAGCTGACATTCAGTTTGTATGCAAGCGTTACAAAGATGAGATTATAGAGAATGAAGTATTTCCAGCTTCAATGATGTACAACAGTGGTTCATTAGAGATAGTTGAGAACTTCTGTTACTTAGGTGATATGTTGGACAGTGAAGGGGGTGTTAAAAGAAGTGTTACTTGCAGAATAAGTTCTGCTTGGAAGGAGAGTTACTTCCTTTGTTGACTAGCAGAGTTTTGTCAATTGAGTTAAAAGGTAGGTTGTATGAGGCCTGTGTAAGAAGTGTTATGCTGTACGGTAGTGAGACATGGGCAGTGAAGCAGGAAGATCTTGACCGTTTAGAAAGGAATGATATGAGAATGGTTAGGTGGATGTGTAACCCCAGTCTGAGAGACAGAAAGAGTTCAGATGAGCTAAGAAGCAGGCTAAGTATTCGTAAAATTAAAGATGTTATCCAGATAAGAAGATTGACTTAGCTGGGGCACTTGGAAAAAATGGAGGGGATAATTGGCTAAGAAAGTGTAGAGACTTGATAGTTCCTGAGGCAATGCCCGGAAGCAGACTGAGAAAGGCTTGGCAGGAGGTTGTAAGGACAGACTTGATACAGAGGAAGTTAAGTTTAGATCTAACACAGTCCAAATCATTTTGGAAGAGGGTCATTAATATACCCCGTCCAACCCATGCTAGCATGGAAAACGGACGTTAAGCCGAGAATGATGATGATGATGATGATGATGATGATAATTGATATTGTACCAAAAAGATCTTATTGCATCCAATACCATAATTTTACCATATGTATAATTTAAAAAAAAAAATTCAGTCAGTTTGCCATACTTTCAATTAACTAATGAGATTTTATATTGATTACGTAACTTTGTTACATGATTAATATAAAATATAAGTATGTTATCCAGTCTTTTTCAGGAGAGGCGTGCGATCGCACGCGCATGGCTTAGCACACACCTAAATCGTTTCAGGTGTGTGATTAATCGCACGCCTGAAAAATAAATATTGAGTTTTCAAAATCAACCTATAAAATCCATTTTGTAGCGTGCGATGGCAGCCCTCGAAATAATTTTTGGAGACTCCTCAGACAAAATAGATTTCCGTCTTGGTCGGACACTTTTAGATCTCAGAAATTATTGAATAGTCCTGGTCCTTTTAATCCAGGAGCAAGCCTATTCATAGCCAACCTGACCATCCTAGCTAATTCACCGACTCCTGACTTAGTTGAAAGAACTACATAAACATAATCTCTTTTGCTTGGCCCCTTCGTGGTTGGTAACCAGGCCTTATGCAAGAAATCCAGCCATGTGGTTCTTAACTAATGGGGAGGTAAATGCCAACGGAGCATGGATGAAGCAAGTCTGTAAAACTGTACTTACAGGCGGAATAGACATTTTATCATGGATTTATCGTAGATAATTTCTTCATTTGAAAAAATAATTGGAAACCATAGCAGGTCCGGATTTAATGGATTTTTTTTTATGCCTGTAAAAACGAAACCCAATGGAACTTTCTGAATGAATTTTGAAGTCTTATAAGCCACGTGGATAAAGATTTTTTTAATTTGTTAAAGCATATTTTTGCCTATTTGCTTGTGATGGCCTGAAAAATAAACAATAAATATAAAAATGACATTATAGTCATGTATACTATTTCGGACATGTAGAAAAAGAAGTTAAGATTGAGAGAGTCGCCATACCAGTAGATGCTCGATCATCATGTTTGGGGTTCACGATTTAAAACGTGCCCCACTTTTCTACCGCAAAATAAATGCACAACAAAAATAACCATGGAGCCAGTACTGCAGGCGTAACATTCTTTGCACGTGCATTTTACATCGCACGTGTTACTTGATTTACATGTGCGAATCATCGCACACCTACTTAAATATTCCTGAAAAAGACTGGTTATCAAGTGAATTTTATCATAATTTTTTACGCTTCCTGTTGATGATGATCTATTTTACTAACTGCTTACGTTTTTATTTAATAAAAATGCACAAAATAATAAAGATCGCAATGACCACAATAGTAATGTTGTTAAGATCGCGATAGATAACGATGTTCAAGATGGATTCATCATGGATTGTATGTGTTGCACGTATTTGTTTTTAAAAATGATTTTGTGCATGTTTTTTTATATCTTTCAAATTTGGTTTGTTTTAAAAAATATATTTCTTAACATTTTATTCTATGCTATTTTTTTTCAACAAAACATTAACGCATAAAACTATTGTTGCTAAAAAAGTTTCATGCAATTGTTTTTTGTTTAAAAACTTTTTAACAAAAATATTAACCTTTTGAACATTTTACTCCAATCTTTTTTTCTTAACAAAACTTTAGAAATCACTTTAGCAGCATAACTTTTAAAATACAAGTCTGGCATGAAAGTAATTTTCCATTTACTCTGACGCTCTTCCACCTCGTTCTACCACAATTTAAAAACGTGATATTAAGTCCTGTTTTGGCAGTCTAGTCAATGAAAAAGGCTAGGCTTGCAACACTTTGGATGCCCAAAAGTGTTTCTATATTGTCAAGGCTTGCGATTCTCAAGTCTTTATTGGCTGTCTCCACAATGAGGGAGGGTGTTGAGACAAGAATATTTTCTGTGTATTTTCACCTCAGATTATTAATAACTTTTCTGTTGGGAAAAAAATAATAATTTGCCTTCTTTAAAAAAATGAATAAATTGGTTATCTTTTTTGAATTATTAAAATAAGTTATTATGCAGCAAGAAGGTTTCTTTTGCTGTTTTGAAAATTATACAGAATGTGGGGTTGTTTAGAAAGTTATGCAGCAGGTTAAGATTGTTTTGTTTGAAAATTTATACAGCAAGTTGTTCTCCTTTCACTTATAAAAAAACCCAGAAATTATTTTAACAAAAAATTTGTGTTGTTTTAATGTTTTTCGTAAAAAAATCTATGTCCCACATGTGCAATTTTTTTAAGGAATATAGTATAGATTTAAGTGATAGTCAGCAGTATTAAATTTTAGCTAACAAACGTATATCACCATTATATAATATATGATATACTATAACAATCATAATGGAAGAGGGTGTTACGATAAACATATTCTGCGATGTATTTTGTATATTTTTCCTATAAAGCGGACTATTTAGGCAATTGTCAGCAGTATTACATTTTAGCTAGCAAAGGTATTTCACCATCTATATAATATTACGCCACTTCCGTGTCTGTGTGACAGGCAAAGTGGATGTGCTCAGTTTCCTTTGATTTTGCTGAAAAATGCATGTCTAATATGTTAAATTTTCTGACGTTACGGTGCGACGTCAATAACACTACTTTTATCCTATATTAAATTAATGAAGCCATTACAGTGCACCTAAAACTTTGAGGCCAAATAACTTGGAAAAGAGATGATGGCGTCAATGATTTTTCACCGTGTGGGTAACTAGAGACCACCTAGGACCAATTTGGGTAATTTTCCCAAACCTGCGTCCCTGAATCCGTTTCGGGTTGATGACGTCATCAAAAAACCTTTAAACCCTAATATCTCTGCAACCGTTTGTCAAAAGTACATGATCCTATACATTTTCTTGATCAGCGTTTCAAGATCTATGCGATGAATGCAACAGGTATACAAATTTTTAAAAAAAAAAAATTAGGTTTTGACAGGCCATTGCTGACGTCAACAAAATTTTTAAGCCCTTATATCTTATTAACCGCTCATTAAAAGCACATAATCATATACATTTCCTTGATCAGCGCTTTAAGCTCTACACAATAGAGGAAACGTAAAAACAAGCTTCTGAATTATTTTTTTATGGATGGGTTGCTGACGTTATCAAAGTTCATATGACGGTTCTTTTTCATTTTTATCCTGCCTTAGTGGATTTTTCCACGGGCTTTATCGACTAGTATTATAATAATCATAATGAAGGATGGAATTATGACAATAACACGTATCTTGTTTTTTTCTTGAGTGCTTACCAGTCTTTGTCATATAAATAATGAAGGCAAGGCGTGTGATTTACAGCATGTCTAAATTATCAAGGCGTGCGATCTCAAAGAAGATAATGCAGCTGAAGATAAATTGTTTATCTTCTTTTATCAGCCATGTAGATAACTGGGAGGACATAACAAAACCATTAAATTCACTTTTGTTTTCCTTATGGCTTAAATGCATTGAATTGAAATGAAAATTCCATTGCCCTCTTCAAAATTAATGGGAAATACCAAACAAAAAAAATCAAGAAAAGTTTTTTAAAGTTTTAAAGTTAAAGTTAAATGTTATTTTTTTCATAAAAACTGATGATGCACTTTCTTCACAGCCCTTAAAATTAGATTTTTTTTACATCTGCAATAAAACTGGCGACGTGAGATACATTTTAACTGATTTACGTCAGCAATATTTTTATGTAGTAAAATTTTTAAGCTGGCAATAATCTAAAAAAACATTTTCTATCGCCGTTCTTTTTTCTTAAACTTTTAAAATGTGATCTAAAACAGCATTTCTATTGCCGCTTTTCGTTTATAAACTTTTAAAATACTATCTAAAAAACATTTTTAATCTAAGTGATTAAATATTTCTATGCGTGAAGTTCACACACAGAAAAATTTAATCATTTACCAAAAATGATATTTAAAAAAATAATATTTAACTCGGAACATTTCAACAGAAAATAAAATGATTAACTCTGGCCTGCTTTCTTTCGCTCGTCTACAATAAAAATGAACACTAAAAATGTGATATTTCGCACGTCAAAAGTAAGCCAGGCGTGTGCGGAGGCGTGCGCGTGCGCTCACACAACTTATTTGACAAAGCCTGCTTACAGATCGGCGTCACAATTAGTGACACAAATTACAATTTTACAAAAAATTTAAAGCAATGTATGTAATGAACGATGTATTGAAATCATGTTGCGAAAATACAAGATATTTTAAATTTTCCTTCAAGATAAAAATTAAGATAGTATAGTGAAGTTTATTTTTAATTGCTTTTATTTACAAATTCTATAGACTTCGCGGGGAAAGTATTCTAAACCTCATCACACACAGGTTATTCTTATTGATACAACAAGTTCTCCCTGATCTTTTCAATTTCTCGCAGTGTAATTATTTTCTCTAAAAGACAATAGTCTATTTTAAAAGCAATTATTTATGCGAGTTGCCCATTTGTTAAAAATTACATTCAGACTGTTCTGTAAGTGTACTGTATAAAAGGGAAATTAAATTGTCTAAATAAGGTAGTCATGTGGCAGGAAGCTTTGTGATGAAGTTATGATAGTGTCTGCATGCACTTTCTATGCAAAATATATTTCACAAAGATTGTACAACCAACTCTTTACCTTCATTTTGGCACTCCTTTTTTAGGAAACCTGATTTGAAATCTACGAGATACAGCTATTAGACTTGAGCTGCAAACACAAAAATTATCCCTAACTTGACCCTAGGTTCGAATTAGCAGTTCACAATTTGCGAACCGAAATGCCATTTTTGCGAATCACTTTGCAAAGAAAATGATAAAATTTCGAATCAAATTTTTAAGTGGCGATAGAAAAGCTTTTTTAGATCGCATTTTAAAAACCGAAGAACGACAATAGAAAAGCTTTTTTAGATCGCATTTTAAAAGTTTAAGAACGAAAAGCGGCAATAAAAATGCTTTTTTAGATTGAATTTTAAAAACTTAAGAAAGAAGAACAGCGATAGAAAAATAGTAATTGATCTAAGGTGTTCCCAGGCCACATCTAGATGGTGGTTTACTTCGTTTGAGTGCCGAAATTTTTGCGAACCGACTTTACTTTTCTATTTCGAATAATATACAATCATATTACTTGGAATTACTCTGCAAGCTTTAATAATTCACGTCATCAATTTTTTGCAGATGCAAACAAATTTGAATTAGAAATTAATTTTTGATAATGTATTTACATCTTTTGTTTATCATCACATGGTTGTTATAAAACAGTTCAGTGCTATAACTGATAATTCTTTCTTTTTTAGTATTAGAAGAAAAACAAAACAATGAGTTTTCTTGGTGGCGGTGGAAAAGCGAACTTTGATAGACTTCTAGGTATGTATTAAACATAGAATCTATTTATAATGATAATCAATCTCAGACCTATCTGCACTGTTTTTCATGTTCCCAAGTTGTTTTGAAACAAGTACATTACCTTTTTTTAGTGTACAATGCATTGTCAGCTTTTTGTGTCCATATCATAATACTCCATAATACTTCATAAATTATTTTAAAATAAGGTAGGTAGGCACAAATTGGAATAAGTTGCTTTAAAAGTGGTTGGATGTAGAGTTTGTAAAGGAAATTCTGTATAATAACATTTTGCATGTAATAAAAAAACGTTGGAATCTAAATCCAGCATATTCCATTAGATAAAATGATTGATATTATTACCAATGACATAGAATCTAATTATATAGATGGTATTCCTAAGAAAGATTTGAAACATCTTCTTATTCTAGCAACTACTGAGTCTATTTTTGTCTTCAACGGCATATATTATAGGCAAATCGACGGTGTGGTCATGGGTTCTCCGTTAGGGCCTACACTGTCCAATATTTTTATGTGTTATTATGAAAACGTTTGGCTTAAAAATTGTCCGTCTGAATTTAAGCCGATCTATGATAGGCGATATGTTAATGATATTTTTGTTTTATTTGAATCATGTGAGCATGTTCAAAAATGTTATGAATATATTAATTCTAGGCATTAGAATATTAAGTTCACGTTTAAGGAAGTATGTGATAAGGTTTTACCATTCTTGGACGTTTGCGTCATGCATTAAGGTGATTCTTTTGTCACCAACGTATATAGGAAACCAACAGTTAGTGGAGTATATACTAACTTTTCTAGTTTCATACTAATGGAACATAAACATGGCTTGATTTTTTCTTTACTTTATCGTTGTTACCATCTGTGTTCAGATCTTGATAAATTTCATGTAGAAGTATCTCAGTTGAAGACTATTCTTGGAAGGAATGGATACCCTTCAAAGTTTTTTGAATTCTGTCTCAGAATCTTCAAGAGCAGAAATTACGAACCGAAGGAACAAGTGTCCCTTGCTCCTAAGAAATAGTTAGTCCTTGTTTTACTTTTTTTAGGAAAGATTTCCTTACAAATTAGAACACATTTGCACCATTTGTTTAAGCAGAAATTGGGACATTGTGATGTTAAACTTTTTTTTTTCCAAGAGATGGCTACGTAGCTGCTTTACGCTCTGGACTCGTTTACTGCTTTAGGGTGTAGTGGCTGCAACGCCACTTATAATGGCAAAACAAAACGCCATTTTAAAGTCTGTATGTCTGAGCATTTATGTATTTCTGCACTTACAGGTAAATGCCTTAAACTTGGTCCCCAGACCAGTGCCGCTCTCGAACATTTGATGTTTTATAATCACTCTCCAGGATCGTTTCACAACTTCTAAGTACTTGCGAAAGAGCCTAATGATTTTAAGCTTACTCCATGGAGAGCTTATTAATTGTCACTGTGACTGTCCCATTTTAAATAACACGATAAAATCTATGCCTTTAGAGTTATTATAATAGTTTTTTTTTGTTCTTATTATGTCCTATTATGTTTAGTATTTTATCTCTAATATGTAAAAAAAATTAGAATTAGTGTCAACATGCCAACCTGGACGTTGGTAAAAGCTTGCTGAAAGATATATTTGGATATGTCGTAGATTTTGTTGTTCTTGTCTTTTTAATATCTAAAAAACTGCTTTACCAACTAAATCCAGCACTTAAAGAATTTTTAATTTTAAAGTTGTCAATTTCTATAAATAAAAATAATCCTGTTTTTAATAAACAATATAACATAGGTATTTATTACTTTTAGAGTCAGCTACAAACCAGATTAACTTAGAACCAAATTGGGCAACAAATTTGGAAATTTGTGATTCAATCCGACAAAATGATGTTACGTAAGATTTTAAAGAATTTAACATTGATCTTCAGTACATAAAATTTATTTTACTGTTTTTTGTTACATGGAAGGAAAATTAATAATTTTTCTTGTAAACACTGACATAGAGTGGCTTAATGCAGATAAAAAACCCCGCTAAACATATTATTCTCCTAAGCGACTCCAACTTATTTAGTTGTTCTACGGGCCCGACCGATCATAAATTTTGCGAAAATAAAAAAAAATATTGGTAAGGCCACTTGCAGTTTACCTTTGTTCATGGTAATTTGTTGCGATGAAATTAAATGCGTGATGCACTAATTGTTAATCACAAAAATGGTTACGTGGTTTTAGGGAAAACAAGACAGATTATTACATCCTCCATTGTTATGATTATTATATGTTTAAAACATAATTAAACACTAGCTAAAATGCAATACTACAGACTTTAGTGAGGATACGCTTGTCATCACACCCTCTGTTAAATAATTTTAATGTCGCAAAATACTTTAAATATTGTCAACTTAACTATAGTCTGTAAAAAGAGATTGCGTAAAAAATATTAAAAGAACACTAACATTTTTTAACAAAATAACTTTTCTGTTTTTTGTTATTTTAATTGGGAAAAAATGACTTTCCAAACAGCCTAAGTATAACTTGCTGTATAAATTTTAGTGAGACAAATTATTATTATTTTTCTTTGCAACTAAAAAATATAACTGCATGCGTTATGAGAAAATACATAGAAAATATGCTTGTTGTAACACCCTCCTCCATTGTTATTTTTACTATATTACTTTTTGTTGCTGTTGTTCTGGCCAAACAAAAATGTCGAATAAAACACAAATGTCATGTAACGCATGTCAGTACTTTAAGCCATTTCCGGCCAATGGGTAGTCTAGTAAACTAAACTCATCATTTTCCCTTTTTTTTATAGAGAAGAGAAAAAAGAGAGTTTAGATTAACCTACCTTAACAGTTAACATTCAAACTGACTACTGATTTTGAAATCAAAAATATTAGGCACTTAAATTTCACACTATTGTTTTTGAATATTTGCATAATTATTTTAGAAGTCACTTTCAAACATGGTGGATTAAAAACAAACATTAATTAGCCTAAAGTAGCTAGCTAGCTAGCTAAGCTATATGTGATGCTCTCTAGGAAAATCGACCGTTTCTCTTTTCATATTAAAAATTACGCATATTTTTAAAAATACAGAATTCTATTGTTTTAAAAATACGAATTAAAAATAGAAGCGGTTGATTTTCCTAGAGAGCGTCACATATAACTGAGCCTTAAAAGACCAAAAATTCTAGCTTTGGTCAAATAAAATTGTGAGAAATAGCTTAAACATTTAGAAAGAACAATGCAGTTACCGCATAATAAGTTTTAATAAATTTGAAGATTTAAAAATGTCCCACCAAACTCAAATTTATTGGAAAACATGAGTCAATACACATGCTGCTGCCAGCTCGATCCATTGCCATTTAAAACACCTTTTAACCCATGACATTTAGATAGAACGTTGTTTACAGTTGCCTGGTTGTACTTTCTGAACAGGAAAAAATGGTATCTTATTCGTGTTAAGCATGGAAAAAGCATCCACACCTCGAAATCTTGATAGATTATTTTCGCCCCCAGCACTCCCCTTCTGTTATAAAACATTTAAAATAGTATACAACTGTATACTGTAACATGGTTTTAAGCACCCTGAGTGAGTGGCCTAATGTCCTTAAAGTTCAAGCGCAAACTTTCAGGAAACACATGAAGCGCACATGTACACTCCAAACACACACTGGGTAGAAGTTGGTAGATTAAAATTTTACCATACAAATACACAAGGTATCAACTACATTTTAATTTTTTTAACTACAACTTTTAATTGTTTAGGTTTAATCGAAAAATAAAGTTGAACTACAATGTTCGAGATGACTTTCGAAATCGAAATAGTGAATGAAATAAATTAAATCCAAAATTTTAATCATCAGCCTTAAGGGTGTAGCTTTCTTTATTAGTTTAGTTGATACGGCCACGGATCAACAAAATTTTTGCGCAACTGCCCTGCAAAAATAAGGCCAATCAGAAGGTACCAGTTGCATTCCTACAGTAGGTTATTCCTGTCTCTCTTTTAAGTGATAGCGCGCTAAAAAAAGCAGGGTTAAAAAAGCAGGACAGACATCGAAGCGCGAGAGCAGAAAATAGAAACAGGTTTCCTGCCTAGCAAATGGGCTGTTTTCAGCTCAAGTTATGATGATGCACCATTATTTGTTATTGTGTCAACGAGTTGTTTGTTGGTTTTGACTCGATGCATCTTTAGCACATTCTTGGTAGCAATCTTTTCCTTCGATACTCCAATATCTATCCTTAACCTCTTGTTGCTTACATACTTGGAAGACTTGAAAGCTTCAACCAGTGATATGTTGTCGTTATTGTTTCAATGAGTAATCTGTAAGCATTATGACCATAACATGACTATAAACAAACAATACCTTTGCCCATAGCCAATGTTTCAACAGCTTGTTTCTGTAGGTGAGTATTTATCATAGCACATCCGTATTTCATTCTCAACAGAGAATGTTTCACCCTGATCAAACCTCTGATCATGACGATGATCATGATCATCAACATTTATCAGGGGTGAAACATTCTCTGTTAAGAATGAAATACGGATGTGCTATGATAAATACTCACCTATGTATACACACCATCCGGATAAACTATCTGAGTTCATCACTAACATATTGCTGCACGTAGTGTAGTGGGTTCGCCTGCGGCTCCCAGTTATGGGGACCGCGGATCGAATCCCACTCACTGCCAGGCAGTATGTTAGTGATGAACAAAGTAGTTTTCTTTCAGCTTGTTTCTGATTAAATCCTATTTATTTGTGATTTTTGTTTTTGCAGTATAAAGTATGCAGTAGCAGCAATGAGAAAGAAAATAAAGGATCCCAATCCTCATGTTTCTAAATTTTCTTTAATCGTAAGTAATCCAATTTCCATATTCTAATAAACATTTATTATACAGGTTACGGGGATTTAAGGCTGAAAACTGATACAAGTCCTCCGAGTAATTAATGCATAACTTATTAAAAGAGATTTTATTTTATAGGTTTTGGAAACCTGTGTAAAGAACTGTGGCCAATCTTTGCATGAAGAAATAGCTACACATGAATTCATGGAAGATATGAGAACTTTAGCTCAGGTTAGCTACTTACATTTTGTATTTTATATTACATTAGTGTATTAAATTGACTGTTCTTTTGATATACATTTTTTCTGTTGTATAGAAGTTATGGATCTAAATAATTCTTACATTTTTTTGGCAATTCTACGCACAGGTTTGTCTACTTATGCATGGTTTTTGTGTTTTTATAGCATGATAAAAATCATTTTGTCATTTTTTAGACTGGGAGTGCACCTGTAAAAGAGCAAGTTCTTTCCATGTTGCAAGCATGGAATCATGCGTTTCGAAATAATACAAAATTCCAACCAATTCTTGCAACATACAACTTGATGAAAATGGAAGGTATGTGAGCGTTAAATTTATTCAATGCTGTGCACATTTCGGAAAATGTACAATTAAATACCCTGTACTTCAACATTTTGGCAAAAAATTTATGTTAATCAATTCATCTTTATAAAATCTATACATTGACAAAGTTTGAATGTTTTTTTCTTAACAGGTCTAAAATTACTGATGACAGAAAAAATGTCTAAATTTGCTATTACTTAAATATGACATAATTTATGTAGCATAATTAAATCTGAAATTCTTTTAATATGAAAATTATGAGAACAAAAAAAGCTTTTTGAAAATTTTAAAAAGACTTTTTTAACTTTTTAAGCTCTATAATATAAGTCCAACATCATTTTATACTTTGGGTTACCTTTAACAGGTGTGGTAGAAGATGAAAAAAAGATATCCATAGTAAATACTGTGGATATATTTGTTTTGACATCCAAGAAAACAAAATTTTTTGACAACTGATGTCATTTCGAGAACACTGAATCTGACTGCAACCATTTTAAAACACATAATTTGCACCTAAACCATTTTAAAAACTGTATAAATTTTGCCACAACTATTACAAAACCACAGGATTTTGACAAACCTTTTTTGACCAATTTTACCTGGTAAAAGCGTTTAGTTTTGCTTCAAAACTCTAATAACCAAAATTTATTGTCTTTCTTTCTCATTATTATACTTTGTTCTTAATCACATTGTGTAAGTGTATAATGATGAAACCCCATTCAATGACATATCAAAACCTTTAGTGAAATGACATATTAAAGGAAGTTGCTCGTTTAACTTGTGGTAATTAAAATAAATACTGCTGATTAGGAATGATTTTAATAAGACACGAAGTTTGTACTGTAAAGTCATGGAATAATATATTTTGGAGTTGTATTGGTGTAAATAATTTTTTCTGTATTTATGTTTATTGATAACAGTTTTCACTTTTTTTTTTTACCTGTGTGTTGTTATGAAAGTATAATGAAACATACAGAATGTTTCCATGTAACTTCTTTAATAATTCATTTATTATTAATAAATTAGCATCTGCTGTTCCTTTTCTAGTTTAGTCAGATAGAATCCTTTTTTTATTTGTTTTTGTTTTTTTTTTGTTTTTATTTAACAAAAATTGTGGAAGAAATCCTATTTAACTATTAAGTGTAAATATGCGAAGGATCTTAATAGAAAGTTCATATACCTTTTTCAATATTTATCAGTTGATCAACTTTTCTGGGCTTTTAACCACTTGAAATTAGTTTTCAATTCTCAACATTTTTTATTTACTTAAATTTGCAAACACTTATCTGAAAAAAGAAAGAGTGCAGATATTATAAAATTGTTTGACATTTCAACTAAATAAGATGGTTTGTTCATTTTTTATAGAAAACTTTCAATTATATATATGTATATGATGTATATGTACATGTTTCACGAAAACAGAAGAAACACATGTACCTTTTTAGATTAACTCTTAAATTAACTCAGCATTCACTGTGTACTAGCTATAACAGTTTATATCTGCATTTCTCAGCAAACTACCTTTCTTTGATTAATCTAAGCATTCTCTGTGTTCTAGCTATAACATTCTATATCTGTATTTCTCAGCATACTACCTTAATTCACTTTTAATTTTAATGTGCCTTAATTTTCATACCATAAAAATAAAAAAAGCATTGACACATATATGACAAAGTGTGTGAAAAATTTATTATTAGTTAGAGTTGCAGAGCATGTTTATCTTGTTAATTCTATGCTGCTTTTATTTATCAAAAATACAAGCAGCAGAGAAGGTAAAAATTGCTCAAAGTATTGAATGCAGGTGATACACAGAAAATCAAGAACGTAGAAATAAAAAGATTCTAAAAATTAAGGCAATAAGGTATCTCAAACCCTGTCCTGGTATCTGAAGTGATTATTTCCCCTCAATCGAGAATTTAATTTTGTTGTTTTTATTTCATAGGTTATCATTTCCCCCCTCTTAGTGAGAGTGATGCAATGTTTTCTGCAGATGTGGTGAGAATCATGAATAATATTTATTTTTATTAATTCAACATGAATAGAAAACATAAAAAAAGTAAAAAAATATGTGGGACCTTGAGGAATGTATTAACGAGTTGCATGCTTCCAACCCTTTGGTGAGTTTGTCATTTGTCTCTTTGTTTTTTACCAATAGTTTCCTTCATTCGAATATTGTAAAAAAAGTCTATGCAATACTTGGCTAATAACTGTGGAACACATGATTCCCAACGTTGACCATTTAAGATTTTTTTCGGTTGATGCATAAACAGTTGATTGGGTTTAAAGATAAGGCACCATATGTGATGTTATCTAGGAAAATCGACCGCTTCTATTTTTAATTTGTATTTTTAAAACAGTAGAATTCCGTATTTTGTATTTTTACAAATACACATATTTTTTTTGAAAACGGTACGGAATTCGTGTTTAAAAATACGCGTATTTTTTAATACGAATTTCGTATTTTTGAAAATACGAAATTCGTATTTAATGATACGCGTATTTTTAAATATGCAATTCAAATTAAGAAATACGTATTTCTAAAAAATACTCTGTAGATTTAAAAATGGAGCAATTGTTCTATTCAGTTTTTCAACCACTTATTTGATACACGTAACATATTTAAAAATACAAAATTCTATTTTTAAAAATAGAATTTCGTATTTTCTATTTTTAAAAAATACGAAAATTGGTATTTCATATTTTAAAAAATACGCGTATTTTAAAATACGAAATCCATATTTTTTAATACGAAAAGAGAAGTAGTCGATTTTTCTAGAGAGTATCACGTATGTTCAAAGATGAAATCAATGGCTGTATGATATTTCTTAACCAGCACACTAAAGTAAGCTGGCTGACGTTTTCTTGTCATTTTTTTGTATATCAATCTCGACTTCCATATGTCTTTTAAAGGCTATGAAAAGTTTCGAAACAATGTAGCATAGTGTTCTCTTACATAGTCAAGATATAGAATGAAAGTAATGAAAGTTGGAGAACAAAATCAACTACAGCACTGAACATAATATTTGTTGTTGTTTTTGTTATTCCTTGAAATTCCTTGTCCAAACTTAACCATCACTCTGCAGTGCCTTAAGTTAAGTAAAAAAAGTCAAATATGCACTGCCTGCAAATTTTGAGAATATAGGCCAAATGTCAGGAAAATGTGATCTTTTCATGAAATGTCAGCAAAATAGCAAGATTTTTAAACCTTTAACTAAGTCCATGTAATGCATATGCTTTTCAATAAAAAATGTCAAGAAAAGGTTAGGAATGTCAGAAAAATCAAGGTCAACTTTTGAGTGGACACCCTGAATCTGCTTGCTATCCCAAAATGTTCAGAAAAATGTGTGACCTAGGACATTCGACATCAGCGAAAAATTAGTATTGTTTAAGATTTTAGTAAGTAAGTAAGGGGAGGTTTTAACATCCTTTGGGATTTGATCCTAACGGTTGGCTCTTCCTCCCCTCCGAGTGTAACTTTGTTACATTACCGGCAGATATATGCATAGCATTGCTTTAAGTTGCTTGCCTGCCACAGAAGCCAGTTAGCAGTCAGTAGATGGCACCAAATGGACTGACAACACTGCATTTAAAGTGCACCTGAGTTGGGACTCAAACCCGAAACCTTATGGTTACAAGTCGAATGCACTACCACCACACCATCTCCGCTATACTATATATTTTATCTATAACCAAATAAGCTAAGGTCAACTAGTCAATGTTCACTGTAAACATTGGCTAGTTAAGTGTGTATGGGCATGTTACTCAAATAGAAATGTTCTTCTATTTTGCCTGTTGTTACAATCTTTGAAATTCCAACCATACTTTCCACTAAGGGTTGTAGGTCAAATTCATTGTTAATCACCGAAATTGTTACAAAATATTATTTTGATTAATTGATATTAAGGCAATATCAATATTGCAAAAGAGAATTTTGACAATCGTAAGTAAGAAAAAAAAGAACACTTTATTGTTGTTGTGCACATAATATTTGCACGATATATTTTTAGGCACCCACTTGGAAAGATGGTGATGTATGCCACATGTGTCGAGTAAAGTTTGGAACCTTCACCAGACAGGTACTCTTTGCATTGCTGTTTCTGCGAGTTGTTGTTGATATGATAATTTAAAATTTAGATTCCATAATTGTCTTTATAGAAGTTGTACTCAAACCACCTGTGTATGGCAGACACCTCTTCAAAGTAGACCATGTTTGCCACTTTTACCTTCTCCCCTTTTGACTGGATTTGGAAGCTTTGATTGTGCTCATAAAATTTTACGTAAATAGCTATAAAAAGATAATAGATAATTTTTTTATTAACGTGTACATAATATGTCTGTATAACCATACCATAAAACTATATATGTCTGTATGACTCAGTATATCACTTTGTAATTTGCTAACACAACTTTTAGATAAATAGGTTTTTGACAAAATTCTTTGCATCATGAAGACAAGTTAAAGTTACAAACACGTTAGCCAAGATACAGAGTTTTTAGGACCATTTTTTTTTAGAACGATTTTTTTAGCCACCACACAATTGACATTAATAAGTTCTTTGTTTTTCCTTTTTTTCAGTTCGAATGACAATATTGTTAATTGCAAAGATTGCAATCGCTTTTAGTTTTCCTTGTTTTCAAATTTTCAAGATCATCTTCATTTTGCTGTCTAATTCCTTTACTCTTTTCCGAAGTTGGGAAACAGTGGAATATTTAAAATGCTGACTTCATGTATGTTTAGCATCATTGTCGAGCATGTGGGGAAGTGTTTTGCTCCAAATGCTCTTCAAAACAGTCGATCATTCCTAAAATTGGTATTGAGCGTGAAGTGCGTGTTTGTGACCCATGTTATGATGAAATCAATCCAAAGTAAGTGTGACTGTTGTGGTAAACCATATTATATTATATACGACTACTAGTACATAATAAGTATAAGATTATTTGGGTTCATTACTTTGATGTTGCATTACTATACTCAACTGTGTTGACAAAGTTGTAATTGTAAGACTATGTGTATCCTTACATTGTATTATCTTGAGTCAAATTGAGATAACTAATGCAATCGCCTGTTTCAAACATTTCATGCAAAATTTAACTCGTTTTTTTTAATTTCGTAACTATTTGCCAGGACTGGATCCAAAAGCAAGACATTTATCTGGGGTTTTTTATTTAAAACAAAATATAGCTATAACCAAATTATATTACTAAGCTAAATCAGTTCTCTACACCTCTTTACTAAACATCGTTAACCTCAATTGCCACTGGGCATATAACTTTACTTAATTTTGCTGAATGTGATTTTTAAGCACCTCAGCACCTAGTGTAAATGTAAAATCTAGCTGTCATTCTGCATGATTTCTTCATACTTCTGCATGTTTTCTTCATGCTTCTGCATTATATTCAGCACTGTCTGATTAAGGCGTTTAACATACTAATGTGATTAAAACCAGTTAGAGGCCTAGTAGGAATCGACCTTTTGAAAGTATAATGCTCAGAATTTTAAGTTAAATTGTTGTCAATTTCAGCTATTGTTTTTAGCGGAGGAAATCTGGAAGCTGATGGCGCAAGACCAAGAAGTGACTCCTCTGAATTACCGGCTGAATATCTTAGTTCTGATTTAGCAAAAGAAGCACAGGTAAATAATTGCTGAAATTATAACATCATCGGGCAAAGTTGATATGCTTATTTTTCTTTCATGTAGCCGAAAAAGTTATGTCTTAAATGTTAAATTTTCTGAGGTTACGACGCAAAGTCAATAACACTACGTAATGTCAATATCCCATATTAAAATTAATGAAGCCAATACAGTGAACCTAAAACTTTCAGACCAAATAACTTGGAAACGAGGTGGTGACATCAATGATTTTTCACCGTGTGGGTAACTAGGGACCACCTACGACTAATTTGGGTAATTTTTCAAAACCTGTGTTCCCAACTCTGTTTCAAAATGGATGGGTTAATGACGTCATCAAAAAACCTTCAAACCCTAATATCTCTGCAACCATTAGTCATAAGTACTATATATTTTCTTGATCTACGTTTTAAGACCTATACGATAAAGGCAACAGGTATACAAATTTCTAAAAAGAAATTTGGGAGTTTTGACGGGCCATTGCTGACAATATTTATACCCTTATATTTCATTAAAATACATTTTCTTGATGATCATTTCAAGATATATTTTGTTTTTTTGGGGGGAGGGAAGGGGGCATTTGCTGACGTCAGCAAATTTTGAAGCCCTTATATCTCCTCAGGCGTTCGACGAAAGCATGTGATCCTTTACATTATTTGGACCAGCGTTTCAACCTCTACACATTATAGAACAAATAAACTTAATTTCGCCAATCTTTTTTTTGAATCTACAATGCTGACGTCAGCAAAACGTATAAAACAACCTATTTTTCTGCCTGAGTGGATTTTTCTACAGGCCTTATTTACTAGTGTATTAATATTTGTAATATTTGTTTGTATTTGTTTTCATGTCTTGCGTGGTTGTTAATGTCTCTAATACATTGTACTCTTCATTACCAAAATATATATTGAAGTAAACCAAACCTATGGTGCTGTTTTATGTCTTAAAAAACACATATTGCTAACAGCATTTTGATAGGTTTAACAAGTTTTTATTACGACTAATGACCTTAGGACAAGGTTATGAAATAAATATTTGAGATTGTGTTACTTTGTTGAATGATGATTATTGAACATGCCTCTCTGCATATATTTGCTTTGATTTTATGCCATTGCAACAACAAAAACATGATTATTGCCATTGCATGAAAATGTTTGTGTCCCTGTTATATTAATTGCTTTATTTTGCATTTTTTCCTAGAACTTTTTGTTGCTGAAGCAAAAAAAAAATGTGTAAATTGATTTGGATTTTGTTTTGTTTCAGCAACAAAATTTTCACGTTGCAAATGATAATCATCAAAAAACCCTCATGTACACGCACCTCATCGCATTTTTGCAACATTTTTTATCTTGAACCAATCAAATTCGTTTATACAATTCAAAATAAACCAAAACATTCATAACATAAACACAAGAAATCAACATGGCGGAACGTCAACATCTGAAGAAAGAAGACCAATACTTATCAATTTTTACAAAAACAACAAAATGCTTCATTGGTTTGTCTGCGTAGTAACTATGGCCTTGTCCAAATATAACATGTTGATCCTATAGATAGATAGCAATAAGTAAAAAGTGCTATTCTCACGTTTTTACTTACTGCTATCTTCCAATACTGTCTCGCATGCATTTACATATTTTGGTTTTATGAACTTTGTTTCATGTGCTGGAACCCATAAAAGTAACAATTTAGATATGTGTGACTCTGCTTTGATGAACAATTTGTTGTACAGATTTTGTACAATACATTTTCCTGTTCTTATTACTCTTGTTTTTGTATGTGTTATTGTTGTTTGTTGTTGTTTAGTTAGTAGTAATAGTTTGTTGTTGCTGTTGTTGTTGTTGTTTTTTTGTTGTTTTTTTTTATCAGTCGTAGCAATTTACCTGAGAGTAATATTTACTTAGACGAAACCAAAGTTAAGCGAGACAGAAGTGAAAGCTCAAGAAGAAGAGGAGATGCAACTTGCACTGGCACTCTCCCTGAGCGAAGAAGAATCAAACAAGGTATGTGCAACCATGCAAAAAATATAAGTATTTCATGCCATCTATAGTTAAATTTGTTCGTCATCAAGTGTTATGTTTAGTATTTCACGAGTGATATCATTGCTGTGTTTTTTTTGGATAAAAAATGTTGTACAAAGGTGAATTTGATCATTAAAAAGTTCAGTAATTAAGTCAAAAACGACTTATTAAGACCTATACAACTTCCTCAAACGGTAAGACAAGAGAAAAATAATAATAATAATTATCCACTGTATCCCACATTTCTGTTTGAAGCTATAAAAATTACGAGAAAGTTTTAAATAAAGATGGCTTTAAGTGCACACAGATTTTATTTAAGAATGTCTTTAAATGCTAACTTATGTCATAAAACCCTAACCTTTGGCAAAACAATTCATGTGATTAAGGGCAAAAACAATTCCCTTTTAAGACTATTGTTTATTGATAAGCAAGATTAAATTAGGCATTACTTGTTTTGTATTGTTATTAAATTTGTTAGCATGTCCCTCCTTGTCCTGGAAATGTATGGTATTAATGCTATTACCATCCAAGCTGTACAGCCGTAATAATTACCAAAGCTGTAAAAACAAATTGTTTAGAACTATTGTAGTGAATTCTCTGTATAGTAAATACACTTTGATTAGGCGTTGGGTAGTGGCAGTTGTAGCATATGTTTTTTGTTTTAGAACGCTTCTAAAAATTGGTCTGCAAGAACAAATCTTTATGAAATGCCAAAAAGTGAACCTGTTGTTGAAACTAGGAAAGCTGAACCACGGAACACACTTTTTTCCAATGCGGTAAAACTTTTTTGACATGTAATGCTACTTCATATTATAGTTTATTATACTTAGTTATCTTAGAAAAACAGCAGTTTTGCTACCACAAAATGTTTGCTTGTAGTTGAGTTTTTTGTTTTGTTCTGTCCGTAACAGACCTGAGCAATGTGTAATTGTCCTTTTTAACACTTAAAATAAAATTTTGCAAGAGAAAAGGAATTTTATTTTAGTAGTTTAAGTCATTATTTTTCCTTACTAATGTATCAGCATTAAAATCCCACTGAATGTGTCACAAAGTACAGTCTATATCTCCTTTAATATTATTCTGTCCTTGTTTTCTTAAGAACAAAAATTATCAAGCCTTGTAGAAGTTGCTTTAGTATAATGGCAGTTTTTATTTCAAGTGTGGATACTTTGTGGTCATCAATTATATCTATAATTAGGGTTTATGAAAAATATAATAATTTATCGTTTATTGCTCCTATGATACACTCACCTGTGCTTATTGTGCATAAGATACTGTATTTTAAATGCCCCTGTTTCTGCTTTCGTTTTCTCGTTTTTTTTATTTTTTTACAATTTTTTTAGGCTCAGAGTTTACAATCAATGAATGAAAGTGAAAATTCAGAGGTTTGTTAATATAGTTATTTAATCAAAACTATGTGCTACCAAAGTATCAATCTCTTTTTTAAACATTTTAGCTGTCAAAATACTTGGATCGTTCGTATTGGGAAAGGAAAAGTGCTGAAAACAACAACACAAGACAGCCATCTGCTCCTGTTGTGCAAGAAAACTCAGTTGATGTAGCTGTAAATAACTATGCTACTGAATCTGACGTAAGTTATGAAGTTATGAAGCTTGTAACTGCTTACTTATTGTTTGCACAATCTAATTATTCAAACTTTGAGCGAATTGCATTGAATCTAGTTAAGGCTACTTTTCTTTCTTTAAATTTTTAGACGATACACTGTTACAATTTTTTTACGGATGATTTAAACCATGTAACAATAATAAATAGATCTGAAAATCTTTTATGCCTTTTTGTGTCATTTAAACACTATGCTCTCATAGTCAGATGAAGAGGTGGTCAATTCAGACGTCTTTATCCAAACAATGGAAAAAAGTATTGAGAAGTTTGTGGAACGAATGAATACAGTTTGTATGAAGGGAAAACACATTGCAATGGACTCAACAGTGCAGGTATGCTTAAATCTGGTTTTCAACTTCACCAAATTTTAAATTAAATTGTTGAAAAGCTTTTTTATTATCTTTTGTGGGGAGCTTTGTTAAACAAAGATGATCGAATCCTTTTTTAATACTTAGATTGTAGCTTAAAAGTTGTGAGGCCCTTGTCATCTCTTTATAGCTTAAATGCGAGTTGTGACACTCAAAAACTGCCTTTGGTCTCTCAAGGTAACAATTTGCAGCATATATCCCCTCTGAATTAGTATGCTATAAACACACATCACAGCTAGCAGTATCAAGGTTCTAATTAAAGTTTCCTGATGTGTTTTAAAGGAAATCTTGCCATCTGTGAGCCAAATATGGTAACCGGAAATTGGGTGAATTTATGCAGTTTTTTCCATAATCTAATGACTAGATTCTGGTACTAAGTGTGATTATAACAACAATAAAAAATGTAAAGTTTACTAGCTGTAGTATTATTTTTTATTTTTAGTCGTTATTCCAATCACTTAGTGTAATGCATCCACAACTTATAAAACTACTAGAAGATGAAGAAGACTCAAAGGGTAACTGCGTTTTTGACCATGAAAACTTAACCCCTATTGCACGGTCTTGATTAATTTGAATTAATTTGTTAATTTATACTGCGATTAGAAAATTTTCACATATTAAAATTTTGTTGTAATTTTTGTTTAGCCAAATATGAAGCTATGTTGCAGAAGTTGGCAGTCATCAGAGAAGCAAGAGAGTCGTTGAATGACATGCGTGCGCAATATCAAGAAAAAACACGTCAGCAAGAGTTAGAACAAGAGATGTTGCGTAGAATGCAAATGGAACAGAAGCTAGAGTTAATGAGACAGCAGAAACAGGAATATCTGGAGTACCAGCGTCTATTACAAGTCCAACGTCAACAAGATTTAGATGTATATCAGCAAGAGAAGTTAAGACAGAAACAACTATATGCAGTACAACCACAGTTTGCAGGTAAATACTCTAGTTGCTATAAATTGCAGTATTTTCAATCTATATTGTGCATCTTCTCTAAAAAATAAGAAAAGAAAACAAATCTAATTTTTTTTGAAACAATTATCAAGGCTTTGACTTTTTTATAATTAGGACAATTCTAAAAAAGTAACTGGATGAAAATATGAAAGCATTGAATCGTTTAACCCATTATAATGCTAGAGATAGATTAAAGCCTTGTATTTTTGTTCAAGGGCAATATTAATAAAATTTTACTGTCATTAAAAATGTCTAAATAAAGTTGCATTGTTCCTGTTACAAATATTTGTCTTATGTTGGTGGCGAGATATAATAGATAAACACCTTTTTGGGAAATTTAATTATTGTTGTCGAAGCAGCTAGCTGTGCGTGAAGCAGCTCTGGAAAATTTATCTATTATAATAATAGGCTAAGTCTGTGGGAATAACTGATGTCATCTCCTGCATGGGTAACTAGGGATTACCTGGAACCAAAATGGGACCAATTTCCTAAAGTTGAGTCAACCTACCCGTTGATTATACCTTAACCTCAATATCTCTCCAACCATTCATCAAAAGCATGTGATCCTATACATTTTCTTAAACAGAGTTTCAACCTACACAATAAAAGTTATCGGTAAGGATCATTGCTGCCATCATAAAATATAAATGACGGATCAACTATTTTTTTATCATTATATGAAAATGTAAACAACCTCAAAACTTCCCATCAAACTGATATGATTTTTTAAAATGCCGTGAATTTATAGGCCTTAATTAACTTTTAATCAATAGCAGGTTAAGTTCTCACTGTTTTACTGTTTGCTAAACATTTCTGATGCCATTACTTAGGTTATCCTGACCCGATGCAACACGTTGGTGATCCAATAGTGACTCGAAACATGACGTACAATAATGCCCAAGATTATCCATCATTGCAACAAAATATAAATCAACAACGGGGAATGCAAGAACAATATCAAGTAGACCAACCTCCACAATATCCAGGAATGGAGCCTGATGTCCGTCCACCTTCATATGCCTTAGCAACAAATGCAGGATATCCAGTGCAACAACCAGGTGGACCTCCTTTGCAGCATCAAGGGTCAAACCAGTCACAGTCTTCGATGCAAAAGCAATTGCCACAACAACAAGTTGGATTGCAACAACATCATTTGGGCCACACTACACCTGTACCTTCCCAGCAACAATTACAGCCTGGCCAACAGATGCAACATCAGGTACAGCCCAATCAGCAACATACTAATCAAGCTTTGCATCAAAGCTCTCCTCATCATAAACAGCCACAGCAGCAACAACAAACTCCTAATCAACAATTTCCTCAATCCCAACCTTATCAGACCCAATCTGCTTATCAACAACAACTAAATCCACAGCAACAGCAGGTATCCCAACCACAGCTAGCCCACCAACCATCGTCGATGCAACAGCCACAATTCCAGCAGATACAACCACAGCAACAATTTGGACAACCACAGCAAGAACCACCACAACCTCAACAACTGCCACCACAACCTCAGCACCATCCACCACAACCTCAACACCAACCTCAGCACCAACCACCACAACCTCAACATCAACCTCCACAACCTCAGCATCAACCACCACAACCACAGCAACAACAACAACAATTACCACCACAGCAACAACCACATCTCCAACAAGGGCAACACTATCAGCAGTACCCTCCACAGCAGCAGCAAGATTTCCAACAACAACAACAACAACAACAATTTCCTTCCCCACAGCAGCAATATCAACAACCACAAGCTACACAATATCCTCCCAACATGCAACAACCAGGTAATTACCAACAACAGTTCTCTGTGAACCAACCCATTCAAGATGAATTGAGTGCAAATATGAAAGATCTACAATTGATTTCATTTGATTAGACATCATGAATTTCTGTTTTTCATTGTAAAATGAAAGAACTTTATTTATAAAATTGAGTGAATATTCTATTATCTGTAGTATGTATTACACTTGCATTTGTGAAGATGGAAGATCTTGTCTGTAAAGTTACCAAGTTGATCAATATGGCTACTGAGGAACAAGGAAAATAAAGTGTTTTGCATTATGTTCTCAAGTGATATGATTTTCAATATATAATTTGTAGCCATTAAAGTCCTATTTTCTGGAAATACAAAAAGTTTAATTTAATGCAGGCATTATTTAACCCTTTAAAAATCCTTTCAATCAGATTATAGATAGATGTAATTTCAGAGTGAATGATTTATAAGATTCTCTTTTGTATGTGTTAAACAATATTATAATAATTTTATTTCTATAATTGTATCTTTACTTTTTAATGGAAAAAAGAATTTCTTTTGATTACTGTTTTTATTTATTACGTATTTTGAGCAGGAAAAAAAGAAAATCATGAAGTAATTTTAACATGATTTCAGAGGAACTGTTTGCCTAAAAGCCTTCATTAAATCATTCTGAGAAAGGAATAACAAAAGTGTAAGTCAATTCTAGTGTATATTAACTTTTGTTTTTTTAAGGATGTTTGTATTCATAGATGCCCTTAAGCATGTCAAATTTGTTAAGCTCAGTACATAGGGTAACTAATATCTTGTTTGCTCTTTCCCATGAACTTCTATCACAGTTATTTCTTCTTCCTAACTTTTCCTTTGTGATTTTAATTTAACTTTATATTATTATTATTGATTGATGGACACTGGATGAATCAACTAGTATTTTTATATTTTTTTATCAGAGATGTAATATAAATATGATGTAAACATCAAGTAATGTCTGATCCATTTTTATGGGCTATTGATTACAGTGGTTCACTTCTAACTCTTTCGTTAGAAAGTTGCAAATGGCACCGTATAACAAGAACTAATTTATCTTCCCGAAAAAACTCGTTTAAAAGAGTTTCCTCCACTTCAACATGTGCGTGGGCTATTGGCGGTGATCAAGATGTATATATGTCTGTATTCGAAACCGATCTACCAATACGTCAACAGGTTAGCTGTTATGAAAATCAAAGGTGGTCGATTAGATATGGATGGTCAGTAAAATCGGTTAGTTTCAGTTTAATTTTTTGTTTGACCAACTTTCTACTAAAGGCTAAAATACACGGTAAGTTTAAACGGACCGTTTAAATATAAGAAAAAAACTTACCGTGTAAACAGCAAAGATGCACAACTTTTCTCGGTTTTATAAGTTTTTTTAAAAGTTAGACATGTTCAACTTTTGCTAAGTTTTTTGTATTGAAATTAACAGAATAATTAATGAGCTATTGTTAAACTAAAGATTTGAGCATATATTTTCGGTTTCTAACCAGTAGTCCGCTTTTTTTCTTCTACGATTACCCCTTCTGCTCCTATAGCAATAACCGCAATGAAAGATAAACGTGTTTTTTATTTGGTATTTATTGTAAAAAAAGTTTTTTTAGAATAACTTATACATTTTAACTTAACGTGTAGACAGGTGTAGTACCTGCAACTGAACTTATAAGTTTTTTTCTTACAACTAAACGGTCCGTTTAAACTTACCGTGTATTTTAGCCTTAAGTAAGATATTCATGGTAAAATTGAATTTTACTTATTTTTAAACAATCATGACTTTTTTGTTATACCAGGATGGCTAATACTTCAATGTTCCTAATTTATACCAGTTTTTGAGTACAACACTGGAAAATATGCTACACTGTACTGGAATGCACTAGAAGTTATAGAAAAGTGAATATAAAATGTGATGTCCATCAGCTTTTTTTTAAAAAATTTGACATATGACGAATCGATATGAAATTTAATGTTAATTATTTTTGAAATAAAAAGCATAAAAAGAATAAATGAGTTATATACAACGTAAATCATGTGGTTCGTTCTCACAAATATCTCTTCTTTAATAATAAACAGAATTCCTGTCAACTTCGCCATTGCTAGAGTCACTCCCTGTTTCATCTTTTTGTTTCTATAGGCTTCAAAGATCGCCTTCCCTGCTTTTTTTGTCCTTTTTTAGTGCTAGTGCATGCTCCAAAATTCTACCTTTTAATCTTGTCACATTTACACTTTCAACAAGATTAAGTGTTCCTGCAAGTTACTGCAGTTTGTCTTGATATAGTATTCAAAGATCTTTTGACATGAATATAGGTGATGAGCATTCATAGCCACAATTTTCTCCTCAATAACAGTAAAAACTTCTAAGAAGGCAATACTTATCAGTTAACATTAAAGATTCTTGAGTACAGCATTCATAAATATATACAATGTGTCCAAATAACGAAAGCTTAACTTTAACTAACAAGTGTTATTATACATGTATGTCTATAAACTTGTTTCAGTGTTAATTTCATTTCTTTTTCAAATATTTTTATAAAATGAAACATCACCCATGTGTGAAAAGCTACTGTGCATGTTTAGAACACTGTGGAACACATGTACAAAGTTATAGGGCATGTGCAGTTTGCATAACTCCCGATGTAAATCTTGTACCATATAATGGCTACCTTAATTAAGGGCCTGATTATATGAGGTGGGTTGGCTCGGTATTGGCTCCCCACATGCTCAGCATGATAAAATTAAACAGCTCGGCATAATGGCAGATCACTACAAAAAAATATTTGACATTATATGAAGTGAATCAACCCGCCTAGGCAAGCTGGCTCGTTTTTTCAACCCGGGACGGGTTGGTTAGGTGGGTTGACTCGGTTCATATAATATCACTTTGCCAAGCCAAGGCCAGGTTGAAAAAGACAAGCATGCGCATTGCCATCCACAAGAGAAGAAAAACAATAACGACGAGCGAAGCAGCAGACAAGAAGATTAAATGGACTTCAGTACTTGTGGAGCAGCTAATAAAATATGACAATATGACAATAAGTCAATATGACATTTAATAATAGGGACTTTAATGCTGATAAACCTAAGCAGTATGAGGAAATTCGCGTAATGATGGCTCTAAAGAATATAGAGGACGTTGATCTTTTTGGCCCAAAAAAAACTACAATATGTCAATATTATCTGTATTAGGCGATTTCTTCGAAGCAATGACAAATACAGAACACTTTGGATTTGGAATAACAAACTATTGGCGACCAAAATACTTAATGATAATTTTGACTTAATTTTGCTTGTTTGTTTACATCTTGCATCCGCCATTTTTAAAAAATTTTGCGCATTTTTTTTCAACCTGGCAGCAGTGTAGGTCTTGACCAGGGTTGACTTTTCCCATATGATATGAAATTTTTTCAACTGGGTTGACCCGCCAACCGGGCCAACACCGAGCCAACTCGCCTCATATAATCAGGCTTTAAGATATGTTTTTTTTTGTTATCAATATAAAAAATACAAATACTGGTTGAGAATTATTAGCTATTAGTTTTAGGTTAACAAAAAAAAACTTAATCATTTTTTACAGCTGTTGTTCACTGATCGTTGGGCTTGGAGTTCCAAGAATGGAAAATTTCATCTCCAAAAAGATTCGTTTGAATTGTCGTCCACATCATGGGTATGGAAAGGAGACTGGTTTGTTGATGAATCCATTGACTGTGATATCGAGGTATAGAAACGTAACGTCTTATTTCAGCTATTGTGGTTGCTTTACAAACTCCTCGGGGTTGATTTTACTAACTTAACTTAATTTAATAATAGAATGATGGTGAGTTATTTTTAAAAAGGCAACTTTTTAAATTAATAGGTACTTGCACTCCTTGAGAGTTCAATTACTGAAATTGAACTCCTGATAGAACAGTGGAGTAGCAAAAAGGGAAGAATGTTTTTATTATTTTTATTATCATTATTTTATTTCATATGTGGGTATAACAAATTCAAACATTAATGCATTAACCAAAACCTTTAAATGTTATATTTAATTTTTTAAAAAGGGATTTTTCCTGTCTGTTATACTTGCAAACTGAAGGCGACATGAAGTTACAACTAACAGATCGAATAATTTTGCAAAACATATGGTCAGCATTTGAACAACGGACATTAAAGTTTTAGTATATTTTCTTTAGAAATTGGATTATAGTGAATTCTACTTAGTAGTAATTCCAGACCGGATTGTATTTCGCTTGTTTTATAGTAGAGGATTATAAGCAGATACATAGTAAAGTACAAAGTGAAGAAAAAACTGCAAAATTGTTTTCTTATCTTAAATATATCACTCAACATTTCTCAATCATTCTAAACAAAGTGTTACACCAAACGGTTTATAGTAAGCAAAGAACAGAGTTTTAATATTATTGAAAGAATATAAGCCTAATTATATTTGACATGGTTTTCTTTGCACAGGGTTGGGAGTATGCTATTGACTTTCCAGCCACATATCATAAACAGCCTGGTCGTTTTGCATTTGTTCGAAGGAGGAAATGGTCCAGAAATCGAAAGTTTGTTGGATTTAATAAGTGGAATAAGGTATTTAGTCAATGTTATGTGCAACTCTATTTTTAAATGCATGCCTATTAAGTGTCTAAGGGACAAAATGTATACGAAGCTGTTTCACAGGTTATAGCAGTCTCTGAACTTGTAATCGTCATTCAATATTTTCCCCAATATTTTTAGATTTCATCAATATCTGATAATGATCCTATCCAAGACATCACCATTGGTGGTTACAACATACCAGGTCAAACTCAAGGCTTTCTAGCTGTTTGGGCAATAACCTTTCTTGGGAAAGTATGTCTTGCCTTTTTTAATTGTTTGTTGGTTGGGTAAAACTTGTACTTCTTGAGGTGTGGCCATATTTTGGATAAAAAAATGCAATGAATTTTGTGTGAGGAAGAAGTTAATATTGTGAAAACCCTGTAATGTGTGTTTTTCTTGTTGTGCATCCCACGGTCCTAAGAACTTGGAACTGCAGATAAACTCGTACACTACACACGACAATATGTTAGTAACTACAAATAGCTTATCGAGATGGGGTTTAATATGAAGCTGTATGTGTATCATGGCACATCAGTAGAGATTTAACCGATTAGACTTTCCCGTAATGGTGGAGGCTTGATGGGAATAAAGCATTCTCTGTAACAAATGGAAACATAGATGTGCCATGATAAACCTTCACCTGTACGACCCATTTTTTTGTCCCTGAATATTGTTGTGTATTGTTCTAAAAAAACATGAATTTGAAACATTTGTTGATTCTTGTGATTTTTCTCGTAATTCTTATTAAGATATGAAATTTTGTCTGTAGTTCAACGTAAGTCATGACATCACGTTTTATTTTAGGTCAAATTCCGAAGTGGTGTGACACGTTCTTGTCCAGAGGGCGAGCAGTGGATTGACATTCCAACAGATGAACTAAATTTAGTCCAAGTATCAGTTGGTCCAACTGGTCTTTTATGGGGTTGTACATGGGACGGAGAAGCAGTTGTGAGAAAGGGAATATCTCATTCGGAACCTACAGGTTTACTTTGCTTTCAACTTGTTTGTAGAACTTCACCTTTTTTCGTTATGAAGCATTATGGCCTTGTTGTCGGATAACCAGTGTTTCTGCAGAAAAGTCCTTTAAAAAATCATGGAATTAAAAATGTGCCCTGAAAAGTCAAGGAAAATGCCGAATTTTTTTTTCTAAAAAGGTCTGGAAAATTTCTTGATCTTTTCTTAAAGGTTATCGTATCGTACCTAGGATGCTACTGCATGTATTTTATCTGTCAGAGTTTAACAACTTTTTATTGTTAAGGTCATTCGTTGATATTTAATCCTTACTTATAATCACATTGTCATATCCACCTAATTCGTTTGTGTGTAGGGTATAAAAGCTATTGGTTTCTCTTTTTAGGTACATCGTGGGAGATTATAGCCGCACCACTAGACAATCCTTTATTTCAGGTGGCAGTTGGAGAAAAGTCTTTGTGGTCAATAACTAAGAATGCTAAAGTATTATTATCTTGTGTTGTTTTTTAGTAAAAAAAAATTATCAGCTTAAAAATGGTGGACATGTGGGCAAAATTAGCAAAAACGATCCAAAAATTTGTTTTGGGGACATTTCTTAGGATTGGATCATTGGTCTATTCTATTTCTTTGCACATAAAGAACAATAAATACACCTTCGAATATAAAGAAGTCAGTTTTCTGCAAAAAAATCTTATTGGCCCAAAAATGGCGGACCTGTGGACAAAATAAGTCAAAACCGTTTTTAAATACAGATTTTAAACTTTTCTGAGGATTTGGATTATTAGTTTCCAATGTTTTTATTCTTTTTTAATAATAATGTCTTTGGTTGTAGGTTTTTTATAGGCGAAACATTGAAAGCGAAAATGTATGTGCACGAAAGGGCGTTTCTACTGTGAGCAGTTGGGTTGAAATGTGTGGTTCCTTCTCTTTTATTTCTGTCGGACCAAACGAACAGGTATTTAATGGTGTTTTTCTACTTCTATATTACAGAAGAATATCATGCAGAAAATTATGCCGAAAATTCAAGACTCTGTTATACTGCAAAATGTTTGTACCGCATCTTTATTTCGATTTCTCTGCAAATTAATTTAACATGCCTACAAGCGAACTCCAGTGGTTTTTTTCACAGGCGAACGACTATACCTGAAGGTGCTGAATTTTTGAATTTTTCATGCTTTTTTTTATAAAATTCGCAAAAAGGAATTAATAAATTTAGATGATTACTTTATTTCGCAAAATTTTAACCAGAAAATCAAAAAGTCCCAAATAAATAAAATATAATTCCGAAATTTTTTAGTTCTTGAAATCTTTTTCACAAATTTGTTACACTAAACTAACAACTCGCTATAGCATTTTTTAGAAAAATACAAATGTAATTTTTATTAAAAATTTGTTGAATCACGTGATATGTTTTTAGGTCTTTGCTATTGGTCAAGAAGATAAACGTTTGTATATACGAACCAATGTTGTACCTGAAGAGTTGGTTGGTAGAGAATGGAAGTTGTTAAAAATGAAGAAAGGCAGTGAGAAAGCTGGTATGTATGTAACTGCGTTACAGCAACACTGGGGAGGGCACTACCCCTAGAAAGTCCTTTAAACTCAAAAGTTGTTTCTCACATTTTTAATTTTCTTTTTCAGAAGAGTTCAATCTTGTAGTAAACGTAATTTCAAATTACCTCAAGCTTACACTTTCTTTATTTTTTTGGAGTTTCAAAATAAAATATTCGAACTTTATTCCAAATGCTTTCAGTAAACTTAAATCCCTTTTGATAAAAACAAAACGTTTTGTTATTGCAACGTTTGTCAATAGGTGACTCATCGCCTTTACATTTGACGTGGATAGACAGTGGAGCATGTGATGTAGACGCAACATACTTCGACACCATGGGAGGAAATCTAATCTCAAGTTCAAATTTACTCAGTGTTAATGATAATGTTGTATGGAGAAATGATGTATTAAAAGGTCTCTACGAACGCAATAGTAAAGAGATTTCAAATACAAAACAATACCAAAGCGCGCATGAAGCCCAGGTTAGCTTTACTTCTATAGCCAACATTTTGTATCATGCAGTATGTTATCGTGTGTTGCAAATATTACTGGTTTTCGAGACATTACATGCTACCTTTAGATTAAATGCTAATACTTAATTCCAACATAAATTTAACATACCTGATACCAGGAAATTAATGAGGCAAAAAAAATAACGCGAATTTTGGATGCGCTAATTAAATGCCCTTTAATAATGTGTAACGTATATATCCAGGATGTTAAAAGTTTAAAAATATATATTTTCTAGCTGTTGCAATTAAAGTTTAAGCATACTGCGTTCTCTTTGTTTGATAATGAAAGAAAAAATTGACGATTCTTATATTGTTCACTCACCTGATTAAGGCAGGCCACAAAGCAGCTGATATTGTGAACAGTATGAAGAAAGCAAGTGAAACTGGTTGTGAAATAAAGATAAATGTATTTCCTGATTCGAGTTATTTTGAACAGTTAAACATTTTTTTAAAGTTGTCATAGGCACTCGTGTTAATTTCCTTCGTGTGGTTTCATGATCGTTGATTTTTTGCCGTAAATAAAGGCGAATAATATTTTCGTTATAAAATATAAAATATTCGATTATTTAGTATGTATACTAAGTTATAGGTATGTGAAATTTAGCATAAATTATTTCAAATGTGAAAAAGTGGCATAAATTAATGCTAACATAGAATTAAAAATCCGTTCAAAATCCGAAAAATGACTTGTGAATTTGTAACACGTAAAGTTACACTGTAAGCTGTTGTCTTGATGTATTAACAAAGAGTGTGTTTGTCTCTCTGATACAACATATTTCTTGTGTTTTATATATTTGTCTGAATTTTTCTTACAGCTGTTTGATAGTTATTATAACAAACGTGGTCAGGGTATATTGCTTGTGGATAAACTCTATGACATTTGGTGCAAATGTCACATCAAACTGTTAAGTGGGTGGACTGAGAACCACAATAAACCATCCTTATTGATTTACTACTCTCAAAAAGTAAAATACGAAGAGCTTGTGTATCAAACCGACCAAATCACGTGCGTTCACCGACTACTATGCACGTCTCGACCTTATACGTTCGGTGTACAGATGTGTTACCATGGTGATGACGTCAAACAAGTGGTGGTGTTAAATATGGAGAACGAGAAGACAATGAACGAATGGATGACGGCGTTCTCTAGACTGCAACATAACTTAGCTATAAAAGCAAGCACAGAATACATAACTTTATGGGCGACGTCGGTACTAGGTGACGTTTTTTCTGTACAATGCAATAGCAGAACTATACAGAAAAATATGTTGGCATCCTTACGCTGGAGACAAGTTGGTGGACTTTTAAAAAGGGTTGTGTCTGGTCATAATGGTGTCACGTGGGGTGTTGGTTCAGACGGAAAGGCTTATGTTTATTCTGGTACGGATGAGAAGAAGAAAAACTATGAGCAGAAGACCACGATGGAACATTTTATATATGAAAATCAGAGATGGAATCCAGTGGAAGGATACACAGACAGGTGGGGAGATTTGCTTATTTCTTTATGGTGGTTGCTGTTGTTGTGAAGTTGTTGTTGATTGTTGTGAAGTTGTTGTCGAGATGCAGAGGTACCTTTAGAGAATATTAATATTTGCGAGAAATTTTTCAAGGAAAATTTTTTTTGTAGGTATTTATTTTCGCGAAGTTGGCTGTCTCGCAAATATTAAATTTCGCGAAAAAAAAATTGTTGACATTTTTTTTTTCAGTTTATACCGTTTTGCAAGAGATTTTTTGTTTGGGAGACAAAATAAAAACTGTCAAAATTAAAAATCACGCAATATACGGTAGCAGGGCGTACAACATAGAAATTTTGGTTTGGACACATTGAAAGCAATTCACCTCGCGTTTTTAACGTGAGATCTATTTTTGCGAATTTAGAAATTTTATTCATATTTGCGAAATCTTCTATGTACGGAAATTGCCGGACATTCTGGAAATTAATCTCGTGAAGTTATTCAAAATATTCAAATATTCAAAATACTGATTCGCGAAAATGAATCTTTAAAATGCATTTTTTGAATCTTGAGAAAATAAGTCTTCGTGAAAATGAAACAACTACAGGACTTTTCAAACGTTACTCTTGTTCCGCCTTGCTTTGTTGTTCAATTCAGGTGAACACCTTTTTTGAGACACTGAGATATTTTTTTCTTTAGACTTCTTCCAAGTGATCGCTGGCATTGGAGTGACGAATCTGGTATGTATGACTGTTCAAAAGAAAACTACAGGCTACCATCTCTATCGTGCAAGTGGCTAGATGATTGGACGATCGATTACAATGACAATGCTGATAATCAAGGCTGGCAATACGCAGTTGACTTTCCAAGGTGAGGTCACATTTCTTCATAGTTGGTAGTTGAGATGAAAAATTTTAATACGTTTTGTTATGGCGTGTTTGTATCAACAGGTTTTATCATAAAGCACGTGGTTTAAACGATTATGTTCGCAGAAGAAGATGGAAAAGGTCTGTGGAAATCTTTAGCGTATTATTTTTTTTTTGTTCGTTCGTTCAGTATTGGCGGAATTTTAATCACGTGTTCAGACAATATCACATGGCCACACAGTGTCATGTGATGGACTTATTCCATCATTCGATGAGAACAATTTATGAAACTGATTAAGATATCAAGATTAATTCTGTTTAGCGGTAAAGGGCTGACTCGTGTAAGTTAAACGTCATAGTTAGATTGTACTTCCTTTGCTTTATACGTCACAGTCAAAGAAAAAATTTACTCGTCAATTGCGCAAGTACTCACGTGTACATATGATGCTTATGGACGGCAACTTTATGTATCGATGTATGAAATATTTAAACGTCAAAAACATTTGCCCCTTCTTCCCTATCGTCGGTTGAACATCTAGCCTACACTTTTCGAATTGTTGGGTCACTCCTAAAATAAAAGTAGACAGCGGTTGCAGCACAAAGTTTACTTTAATTGGAACCCTCCCTCCCCCCCCCCCCCCCCCCCTCCTTCACAATATCTTAACTTTTTCTGTTTTAACCAGAGCATGCAAAATCACAACTACTGGGCCGTGGTTAGAAGTTAAAACCGACGTCAAAATAATCGACATATCTGTCAGCTTTGACGACGATGTCAACGCATCAACGGTGTGGGCAGTAAGTTGCAACGGTGACGTAATGGCGCGAAATGACGTCACTGTGTGTGAACCGCAGGTAAGATTGGCTTTTTTATGGTAAATATGTGGAAAATAAATGCATAAACAGGGTTGTCATGACTCCTTAAAACTCCTTAATTCTCCTCAATTTTCATTGAACAAAACTATATGACTTTTCAAAATATATTTATGTCAAAATGCTACATGGGTGCAGAAATAATTTGTTTTTTACTCGTGGCGTTACCTTTAATATTTCCTCAAATATTCACAATTTATTTACTAAAATAGGAAAATGTCCTAAAAATAGCAACCCTGTTAAAATTCATATTTTGAACTAACAATTTTTTAAATTAAACGTAAAGTCATAGCCGGAGTATTTTTTCAGACTCTTGTTAGTTTTAATTTTTGAAACAACGGAGAACTGGAGAAGCCCATTTTGTAGATTCATTGATAGTATGTTTTTTTGATTCACGTCTTTCACGTATTCCCGTTTTAACACTACAACTGAAAATCAAGTCTGCAATTGAAATGTTCGGATATTAACATCGAATTGAATTAGCAAAAAATTTAAAATGTATGCCATGAAATGGCATTAAAATGGCGCATATAATAGCTGAAAGACTTGACGTATAATTTGCTTACCACAACCAGGAAAACGAGACAAACCTACCTTAAACTTCATTAATTCCCGTTTTTTAGGGTACATCTTGGAGTTACATACCTACCGACATTCCGGTGACGTCAATTTCTGTCGGCGTCAAAAGTCGTGTGTGGTGTGTTTGTCGTGACGGGTCATGTTATCTTAGAGCAGGTTTTGGGGATACTGCACCATACGGTATTTTTTTTTTTTTTTTTGTATTTGTTTGGGTTTTTATTTTATTTTTCTATACTGTTTCCATTGTGGAATACTTTTACTGTTTATTTAAATATTATGGAAATTATTTTCAAAAAGTATAGATCCATAGGCCTCTTTTATAAATTACAAGTCCTTAAAAACCGCTTTTTATAAAATGAAAGCATTCTTAAAACAACAATAATCGTTTTAAAGATATATTTTAATGTATTGGAGTTTGATTAGAAGCATTATGTGAATGTTATGTGATCCCATATTGGATTTAGGTACAACTTGGTTCCACGTTCCTAAGGAAGATTTGCTAATTCACCACATTTCTGTTGGACACTATACTGTTTTGGCCTTGGATGATAAAGGTAGGTGTTTTTGTGGAAAAAAAGATTAGAGTATTGTGAAAGATATGACGTGGTTGGTAACAAGTTTGACGTGTCGAAATTTTCGCGTTTTTATTTTAATTTTGGTGATGATAAAAACATATTTTATTGCGCTTGCTATTACTTTGCAATTGGAGCCGACGAGAAATAAATCTGCTCTGAATACTGGAGAATGTTCTTGTCACAAAACGGTTAAAATTATCTTAGTAATGTGCGCTCTTCGAAAACAAAGGTGAAATTCTTCAGACTTTTCCTTCAAATTAAACTTTTTCGCAGGTTTTTAATTTTGCAACTAACGATTTTAAAATTTTGTTTTCGATGCTTTTATTTCGCGATTTATGAAGAGAATTGTGAAACAACATCAAAGCTATCGTCAGATCAGTTGTTAAAGCGGATTTCCACGAAGCGTATTTAACAGCGAATTCGCCGGCGAAATTTATGAGAATGCGATGTTTTATTTGTTTTGATTTTGCTTTGAAAAACAGTTTCTACTTTTTAGTGGCGAAACATTTCACTGTGAACTTTTCACTAATCAGAACGATATTTTTAGTTTTTATTTTTTTTAAAAAATGTTGCTGGAAAGAATTCGAAATATCAGTCTTAATTTAACGCCCCAAAGAGCTAATTCACTGCCTAATTTACCATGTACAATTCAAATCGTGGAAAATCTGTTTATTTGTCTAGCAAAAATTAGCTTCGTCCTCTTTCAGTATTGACAGTATGTCCTTCACCTATTATTGTCATCAAATTCCCCGAAACTGTTACAAATATCATATTTATCGTTAGGAATAATAACATTTTTCATTAGGAACCATGTTTTCACGGTGCGATGTAGGCGATGTATACCCCGAGGGAACGAAATGGCAACCTGTGCTTGATAACGTTTCGGCAATTTCAGTGAATAGTCAGGACCAGGTATGTATGATTTGAATAGACTGACTATATCAACTAAGCGTGCAATACTTATGGTGAATTTTGCAGAACCATAAAGAACACTAGCATTTGTTCTGATCATTTTGAAGCATGACCTTTAAGGTTGTTTTCTAGCAGCATAATTTTAGGGTGGGCAGAATATTTACACTTGAATTCAATCTCATTGGTTGAATACAAAAACATACAAACGTTTGACGGGGAAAGAAACGTTGAAAGTTTTTCAACTTTTTTTTGTTTGCGCGAAAACATGATGGCTGATAATGGTAAGCTGGGAAAACAATTGTCTAAATTCAATCCAAAAAATCTTTTCTTTTTCTTATCAATCTTGTTCTGCATATCTTAATCGTAGCCATGTTGTTTCGCTTTCGATTTAAATCTTCCGCGCTAGCAAAAAGAATTGACCAAGGGGAATAAGTGTGCGTAATTCTCACGAAAACGTCCTGAAGGCATTCCTAGCTTTTTAAATTTAATTTTTTTTTCTTTTCTCGTAAAAGAATGTCAGAACTGACCGCTATTGATTTGGCTTCACTCTTAATTACACATTTTGACTTTCATTCTAGGTGTGTTTTGTTCAACAGAATGACGTGAAAGTTCTACTTAATGGTCATGCTGGTGTTTATGACGACATTTCTGTTCTAACGTTACTAGTGGTAAACGTTTTACTAGCTCTATTTATATCTATTGTACCAAATTTGACTGACAGCCCAGTGGTAGAGCGTTCGCTCCCAGTGCGGAAGGTCTTGGGTTCAAACTCCGGCTGAATTATTCCAGAGTATATAAAAGTGTGAATCTATCCTTTTTTGACGTTCAGCATGAGAATAGGAATGATATCTTAGGCTGTTGTCTAGTTAAGCGATTGTTGTGTTCGCACGACTTTCGTAGCAAAAATGGGACCTTTAAATATACTACGACCCCCTTCACATGACCCTCGTTGACAGCAGCAGTACCAATGGGAACTGAAGAGACTATCCTGGATAAACAATTTCAATAATAAGAATAATAAAAATAACAATAGTTATGCATTAATACTTTCTATCCTGTTAGGGACGGCTGTGTTCATTTCCGCTCAACAAGTTGTTTGTTTCAGGGTTTAAGGCAGCCAAATATTTGATTAGTCATATTTGATCGTGCTAATTAGCCATGGTTGCCAAAACATTGAAAACATTTATTATATGAGAACGAAGAAATTTCGTTCTTATTTATTTTTATACGCTTAGCCTAAAATTATGCCTGTTTTTTTCTTATATTCTAAGCATTTTTAATTTCTTTGACATTACATTTATTCGTGATGTTTATATAAAAATTATGCAAAATCGCAGCAATTGATGTTGCGAAATGTATGCCTTAAAAGATTTATGATTTCCCATATTTCTTGGAAACATATTACTAAAACTTCAGCCTTGTTCCTCTTCTGTGACTTTTCAGGATAGTCAAAATAAGTTTGGTATCACATCATGTCTCCAGATTATCTTTATCAATTTTAGGATGGTTGGACCGGTATATGCTGTCGTTCAATAATTTTACCCGTTTCCTCGCCACCGAAAGCAGAGGAAACGTCTGAAGACATGGAAACGTTTATCTCTGACGTTGATCAGTTAAAGATTGTCGATGAATCTGTCGTCAATAACGGCGACACGACAGACGTTCACCCTAAAGTTGATCCATACGCTATTGATATATACAACTTCTACAAAAGAAAAGAAAATACAGACGCTGACAGTTGAAAGAATACCACCATGTTATTTCTATAAGAAATAAAAGTGAGGGGGACTCTGCTAACGACACTAGTGTTTTCTAAAATACAACAATGTATAGCATTTGAAACACGTGAATAATACTATACAAAGTTGTCCTTAATATGAAGTATAACTTGAAAGGCAAGGAAAAGTTTTGGTGACATGTGGGGGTATTCTATTTGAAGTTGTACATATGAAGAATTTCCTTATTGTTTCAAAAGACAACCTCTAAAATATTGAATTATTATTTTTTATTTTTATTTTTTTTTTTGAAGTCGCTAGTCATAGTATGATACGCTCAGTCATTATTTCCGCTGGATCGGAATAAAAAATTTACCCACAACCTTGACTTCAGGCTTTTTACGTTTTTCAAATAAAAGTAAATAGTTGCTTACAAAATTTATACCAAATGTCTGGATTCATTTCCAAGAGGATACTATCAGCGTTTAAAGCAAAAGGACTTGGGCACGAGGTTGTTTCTTGTATGTTTTAATATGTTACCTTAAGAATTGTTAAAAAGTAGTAGTTATGATTTTTCTACTCTTCTCAATTAATGGAATCTAGATTTGTATAAAATATATAGAATTATTTTACATGTTTAGTTTATATTCTTGAGACGTTTAGTGCAAGATGTTCCACACGCTAGTAATTACAAATGTAGCCTCCGTCCAAAGAGTACATATTAATAAAGTACATTACTGCTTTATAAAATAATTCGATCTGTGTTTCAATTCCGTCCCTGCATCTCAGTAAAGCAAATGAAAGTAAACCTGGTTATGCCCTAGTCTTTTCCATAAACTATTGTCAATCTCCTTTGAAGTAAAGTTATTTGAAATTGCCGTATTTACCCAAACTCGTGTCGTCTGGCCCCTGAGCCGTTATTACCCTGAGAACAAGGTTGGTTTTTACTGCATTATTTCCGCATTTTTACCGTTCCCGTCTCTCTAGTAAACTCGTCTAAAAAAAACCCTGCCTCTACAACAATTCCGCATGCAAGATTGTTGTAACTTCTATTGAGTTTGTGCCGTATCTATGTTCTCCAATATTTGCCCTGCATAGCGGCGTAAGAAGAATTTTAAAAGAATTACGAATAATAGATATAAAAGGTGCGTTTTTGCACGGGAAAGATTGGTCTCAATTTATTTATGTTTTTTAAGCTTTTAACGCATCATATTTGTGATTTTTTAAAAATTTGCTGCCTTTTTTTTCGTTGAGAATAAATGAAATTCGATTCCAATGCTTTGAATCTCTCGCTTGGCCAGTACTCAACAGCTGGTAATCTGCAAAAAATATTCTTTGGCAAGGATGCAGGTGGTGTAATAATTCATTTCCGGCATAGTAGTAGTAAATAAAACTGCCTTTACTTCCAAGGTTAAACGCTTATTCCCGCCGTTAGAAAGTAAATACTGTAATTGTGTTCCATTTCCAGGCATGATGGCCTTGCAAACGTGTTTTTGAACGTCCCATATTGTACATACTTATGCTGATGTCATCATTTTTGTTGCATTTTATAAAAAAATGAATTGCAAAAGGATAGAAAGTACTTTTTTAAAATTGATATGTTTCTTTTCTTACGATACGCAGTCAAAGTAAGGAGATTTTTCAATGCTGAAATAGCAAAATTGGAGAGATCTTTAAGATCAAAACCTCGTAAATCGCAATATAAATCGTCATGACAAGAACATATCGCAGGTTGGGGTTACTCACGTCAAACTTTGTGACACATCAAGATTCGTATACTATCTTTTGGAAAACAAAGTTTTAAACGCCGGAAGATTTATCCCAGTTTTCAATTTTCCTTTCTAATAATGCAACAAATTCATGGTCTGTGTGTCACGAAGTTTTGTGGAAAGAATCAAAGTGCGTATGTGCTAACAAAAAAACTCTTTTTTTTGCGATACACTGAAACGAGCTTTCAAGGGTTAATAAATGGTCATAGAGGAACAAATAAATTACTTTCCGGTCTCCAAAACTAACGGAAATTGAAATAGCATTAACGTATTTTGAAATAGCCTATATGGTTATTATTATAAGAAGGACGGATGCTAGAGTAGGAATGTACCGGGCGAAATATCTTCTATTCATTAATTGTCAGAAACGATAGATAACACTATCGGTCTGTAGTAATAGTAAGCGGGCTTTCCGCGCCATGAACATGAATAATAATTTTTGACCTGAATTTAGCTACAAAAAAACCAGCCATATATGATAGTACTCGCTTTCCTGATAAAAACAAGTTTCTGATATAAACCAAAAACAGTGTTGTAAACCGATTTATGAAGCCGTCGAATCCGTTTTTTCGAATCGTCAAATCGTTTTTTTGAGTCATTGAATAAGTTATTGGAATCATCGAATCAGTTTATCAAGTCGTCGAATCAGTTCATTGAGTAAAGGAGGTGAAACGGTTTGCGCAATCAATAAATCAGTTAAATAAGGCAGTGAACCAGTTTAATACATTGTATTGACTTGATCGTGTCGTCCAGAAACTTCGTAATGATGACGTATGACGTGGCCAGGAGGGTCAATAACAATCCGTATTACTTTATTTCGGATTAGAACTCGGATTTTTGGTCAGAAATATGTAAAGCAGTCCTTTAAAAAGGTCACCTTTCCAAGAAACCCATACCTAAATTATTCTTCGCCTTGCTTAGGAAAACGGGGCTGGAAATATTAGCGACCATTATGGATTCCTCAAACCTCGTTCTCAAAAGAGGTTATTACAGAGTAGAAGGAAAAATCTCTTGAAAGAATATTAATGTAATAATGTAATATATATTTAACTTCTAAGTTATACAATGGTAAAAAGTTACAGAAAGTTCTAATACGTTAAAATTTAAAATAGACAAACAAAAAATAGAAAAGAGAGAAAATAAAAAAGATAGCAATGCCATTATACCTTTAAGTCAGGAGACTCACAGAAAACAAAAAAGTCTTATCATTGAGAACCTGCGGGATCTACGCTATGCATGCATAGTTCACGAGCTTGTTGAAAGAGAAATGTTAACTTTTGGCTCCATTTATAACAGTTGACGTAATATTTACAACTTGTTTATAATATTAGTAAAAAGATAAAGGATAAAGTGCAAGTGCAAACATCAGTTTGGATTCGAAAAAGGATGATGAGTGAATGTTGATATTACATTCAGGATGGGAATTATTGGTGATAATAATGCTTTAACTATGTTGAGGTATTTTTTCACATATTTGATAAAATCGAAACGATTTCCGTATTTGTAAGCCGCAAAATTATTCTCGTCCTCCTTTCCGAAACCAGTACTCAATATTACCCTCTTCAGTTAGTCGAAATAATTTAGTGACAACCCGCAACGACTTTTATGTTTTTCTTTTTTTTACTTGGTCATTTTGATTACCGATCGCCTTCTCGGGTGAAATAAAAACTTCGATTTCGACGACTCAAAAAACTACTTCAAAAAGACTCCGGGAATGATCACGTGTTGATGGAAAGGATTGATGAAAGTCAGGACTTTACTTGCCATTATATTCTTACTTACTTACTACAAATTTGTGCTTTTAAAATGAAACAAAATGTTTTATCTATCAAATGTGTTATGATTTTATGAATCTATTGACAAATTATGATTCTTTATTTTGTTTCAACTATGAAACATATCAATTCTTTTCTCAAATGAGTGGTCAGCAGAATATACAATTTACAACTTTCTAATTAACAAAGCTCGTTCCTCTCTTTTCAGAACAAGGTAGCACCATGGTATGTGTTTTAATTTTTATCGAAAAATATCTACACAACCCAACAAAGTTAACTTTACTGTGAAGCACATTTAATTTGTTAATAAAGTTAGATCCCATAATTTAAAGTATTTTGCAGTGTTGATGGCTTATTTTTCTGTTTTTATATTTTAGTCTCATCGAAAGTTTGAGGCGCCTCGCCACGGTTCAATTGGTTTCTTACCCAGAAAAAGATGCAAGCGACATAATGGTAAAATTAAGTCCTTTCCAAAGGACGATCAAAGTCAACCATGTCATTTAACTGGTTTTATTGGCTTTAAAGCTGGTATGACCCATATCGTTCGTGAAGTTGATCGTCATGGTTCAAAAGTTCACAAAAAGGAGGTTGTTGAAGCAGTCACCATTCTTGAAACTCCTCCAATTGTAGTTGTTGGTATCGTCGGATATGTAGAAACTCCACGAGGTCATCGACAGCTTACCAGTGTGTGGGCTGAACATCTTAGTGAAGAATGCCGCAGACGATTTTACAAAAATTGGTAAGGTGTAATATTTTGCATTTTCTGGAGACAAAATTTAACATGAATTGCTACGAGGGTGCCGATAATACCCACACATCGTAAGAAGTGCACGCGTTTCCAGGCATGTTTGTCATTTTTAAAAACAATACACCTTTACGCTAATTCAATTGTACATGCGTTCCTACAGCTCTCCATTGTTTTACTATATCGGAAAAGGAGGTAAAAATCGTGTTTTTATAAGAGTTTGTTAGAGACGAAAGCTTGTTTTCTCCAGTTTTTTAACTTCTGGCGTATCAATTTCTTTCAAATTTTCAGGAAACGTTAATAATAATAAGATACAGCTTATGTGTACTTTTCATTAAAAACAAAACGCGGCAAGAAAAGTTATCACGAAAAAACGTGTTTTCTCCTTAATAAACTCTTATAAAAGTGTGATGTTTACCTCCTCTGATCGCTAAATAAGCTGCGATGGAGTGTTAATTTTCCCGAATTATTGTAAAGGTGTATTAAAGAATTCGCCTGCATAAACCCGAAAAAACTGCCTCCTTCCCTGTCATCTGCATGGTATGTTGTAAGAAATTATGGGAATGCTCCGGGTGAGTTCAAGAAAGTGCAGGTGGTTTTAGGGGGGCAACCGCCAATTTAATTCAAGAAGTTGCCTGAACTCGCCCTTAAATTTTTGGCTTAACGGCACCCTCTTGGATTGCCTAAATTAGGAGTAATTGAACCACAAAATTGATCAAGCAGGTGTCAAGTATGTGAAGTCACATGAGTACTAATAAGGTTGGTTTTATCAGCGAAGAAAACTTGGAACAGTGTCCAACTCTCCAGCATTAAGTGTGTGTATTTATCGATATTTAATGATAACTTTGCACTTTGTTTAAATAGCAAAGTAAGGTAATAATAACTCATACTTGACTGTGAGAGGCAACTCTCTACTTATCTTGACTTAATGTCAAAAACTGCAATCTGAAAATAGGGTTAGTCAGGTCACTTCAACACAAATTATTGGCGACATCCGTCTAATTAATTTTGTGGATCGATTACTCCTAGTTTATCCTAATTAGCAGTAGACAGTTTTCCCTGAAGGTTTTGTTATTCACTACTCCCAAGATGGGCTTTGTCGTTTACTACCACCTGTTAACTCACTGATCAGGTGAGTCATCTGGTGAGGGGAAAGTGTTGTACTGTAATATGGTTTATTGCTTTTGCCTAATTTTGCGGATGCTAGAGAAAGATTAAATAAATAGTTAAATTTTGTTACTGCATGACTTTACTCCTTTTTTGCACATGAATGTTTTGCTCCTGACTAGGCCTGTACAGAAATATTCTGTAGTTGTCTTTAAATATCGTTGTTAACAGAAATGTTTTCTTAGCATCGGACCTCCTCTCAGATCATCTGACGAGCTCCGATCTTTTTTAACATGATTTCAGGTATAAATCTAAAAGAAAGGCTTTTGCTAAAGCAAGTAAAAAATGGTCTGATGAAGATGGGAAAAAAAGCATTGAACGTGATCTCGAGAAAATGAAGAAATACTGCAAAGTTATTCGAGTTCTTGTCCACACTCAACAAAAACTTCTCCATCTAAAACAGAAGAAAGCTCATATCATGGAACTTCAAGTCAATGGCGGATCAGTTTCTGACAAAGTTGATTGGGCCAAAGATCACTTAGAAAAAACATTATCTATTGGAGGTGTTTTTGCACAAGATGAAATGATTGATGTAATCGGTGTCACTAAAGGAAAGGGATTCAAAGGTATTTACTAAGAAAATAGTATTTTTGTGTTATGATTTAGCAGTGGTAAAAGTTATTTGCAGTTTGCATATTAACTTAGATAATCAAGGGATTTAAAGAATCTAAGTTTAACTTTTTTTTTAAGGTGTGACCTACAGATGGGGAACAAAAAAACTTCCTCGAAAAACTCACAAAGGTTTGCGAAAGGTTGCCTGTATTGGTGCATGGCATCCTGCTAGAGTTGGGTTCTCTGTTCCAAGAGCTGGTCAGTGCGGTTACCATCACCGTGTTGAACGTAACAAGAAGGTTTACAGAATTGGTCGTGGTATCCATACCAAAGACAATAAAGTTGTCAAAAACAATGCTTCGACTGATTATGATTTGACAGAAAAGACAATTACTCCAATGGTAAGGCAGCTCTTAATTGTTAATTTATAATGTGATTTGTGTTCAATTCATTTATGAAGTAATTATCTTATAGGGTGGATTCCCACATTATGGAGAAGTGAATGAAGACTTTATCATGATTAAAGGCTGTGTTCCAGGTCCTAAAAAACGAGTCTTGACATTAAGAAAGGTATGAGCCGATATTTAACAATTAACTCGTGTTTGAGGACTGGTGTAAATTTGTGCATAATTGTTTTCTCCATTGCAGACAAGGGGAGAGTCAATTTTTTAACAATAAGATTTTTTTCTAGCATAACACAGCAATAACACTTTGCAGTAAATGCATTGCTTGACTAGGGATTAATTTTGAGTTAGGGTCACAAGTATAAATTCAGCAAAATTTTCTTAACGCTTTATGTATTTTTAGTCATTGATTCCACAAACCAGTCGTAAAGCAATGGAAAAGATCACCTTGAAATTTATTGACACTTCATCTAAATTTGGTCATGGAAGATTCCAACACGACCAAGAAAAGAAGAGTTTCATGGGTTTACTCAAAAAAGATCGACAACCAGAAGCAACAGAGGCATAATATCAATATTGTTGTAACAAATGGTGCTGAAATAAATTATAAATAGAACTGTTGTATTGGTGTCTAAAACCTGACTATTTTGTTCCAACGGCGAGCCTATTGTGCACTTAAATCGTATTTGTACAAAATTGACTTAAGACTATTAAATTATTAGGAAAACATTTTGCACTAATATTTTTCTTATTTACCCAGCTATTGTTTTTGGATTTCGCCTCTCGCTACCAGTTCACCCATTTTATATACATCGTTTAAAACTGGCGTTATTTCAGGACCGAATAGCACTAATACGTACTGCTTTTTCACCTTGTTATTATTTAAAAATATTTTAAAAGCGTCAACATTTTTGGACAAATTAATAATCTATATTTATCAAGAATAAATAATTTAGTTTCTTAACGATAATGGATAAATCGTATCAGTAATTTCGTAATTTCTTCATTACATATTTAAAAAAAATACATAAGTATACCATTACAAATTAAGAATTGTTACGGATATTATAAACGTACGCATAAAAAGTCAGACAATTTTTTTGTCACGCATTTGTCCAAACAAATACAAACGTCCAAAATTTATACACGAAATTTGCAAATTGGTACGAAAGCACAGGAGAGTCTTATGCAAATGTATGCCAGCCGGAATAGAATATACATATAGATATAATGGTCTCTCTAAATTATAATTAATTATAGAAATCGTTGTATATAGCTGGAAAAATTTGACCTTTAGACTATGCAAGCCATGTGAGAGCAGTAACCGTCTAACTAGACCCTAGCATAATAATCAATCCTGTTCTGCTGAACAATAGCAAAAAGGATCGATTTATGCTTTAGTCTTTGTCATACTTCTTCTGATACTTCTAATAATCCTTTGAGTACGGTCACTCACGTCTGTCGTGCTCGACCAGCGTTTACCTCAACGGTGTCTTCTTGTGCTTCTCCAATTCCTGAAAGGGATAGTAGAATATGCAGCCTTTTTATGAACTGTCCGGAGACTATTGTTCAGATCTTGATTTTGTTACATATTTAAGACTTGGGACTCACCAGGTACAGCCTGGAGAAAATTGTCAAGATGGTTTTGACCTTCCTACTGTGCATCCAGTTTAGGTCTCTGGGCGTTCTGGAAAGAGAGATAAGAGTCTGGGTGCTTTAAAGCGAAAGGATGAGTGTTAAAGGGAGAAGTGACTTCTGCTGGCAGATGACATCAATTCCGAGAGTTTGCAGAGCCTTCTTTACGTGATGTTGTGTGGCATAGGGTGAAGAAGGAAATTTGGTACAAAGCCTTCTAGTAATTTCCACAAGTAGATAATTTGGTATCTATCTCTTCTTCGTTGTAAATGAATATATTCTGTAAGACTTTAAATTACTCCAGTAATTTTTTCTATCAGAACCATAGATTTTGCGCGAAAAACTTGATTGTACTGATTCGAGTGATTTCACAAGGTACTTGGGCAAAGGTGACCATAACTACGAGCAATATTATAGATTGGGTACAACTAGTGATCTCCATAGTGTAAGCATTACAACTAGTTCTCTTGATTGGAACACTCGAACGATCCAGCTTGACAATCGTTTTCCTTTTTCTATAACATTGTTGATAGGAATCATGAAGGTACAGTCAGTGCTCAGGACTCGACCTTGAGGATTGAATTGAACGCACGACCGAGAACGCTCCACCAAAAGCCGCAAATTGGTAATTTATTTCTTAAGTATGTTTTTGTGAGGGTGAATGGTCCAACAAAACAGAAATTATGCAAGGCTAAAGATATTACATGCTATTTTTTAATTGTTGTTGTACTTTTTCTAATATTTTTTTTCCTTTTACCCTTTTACCCACTGCTACTAAGAATTTCTATAGCCTTTCTTAAGCGTTGATTCATCGCAAAGCGTAAATAAAGTCTTGTGAAGGAGAATTAATTATTACAGTTTATTCTGTTTTTTACTAATTTTTCGCAACTTCGATCCCAAGGCATGTAGCGTTTTTGAATTTTTAAAACAGCACACCTATCCACGACAAACACCCATCTTTCTACCTGGTTCTGACGAGGGGGGGGGGGCACTATCCTTATTGTAAAAAAGTCCGTTAAAGTATTACGCCAACGTCGTCTTTCTCCCATCGGCGCGGCGTCTCTAGAAAAGAAGGATGTGTGAACGAGATTGGTGTCAGTCATATCATACTTTTTGCCAGTTTAATTCTTACAGGTATATACAAACAAAAAAATGTTTTAATAATTTTTCCTTATATCAGAACATTTTCAATGAAAATGGGAACTGAAGATATCAAACTTTTCACTTCCTCCTTCTGGACATCAGGCAAAAAACCCTGGGGATGAGGATGCGTCGGGGTATCGGGTCTCGCTTTTCCCAGCCTGCCGAAAAACTTTCTTTACGCGAAGTGGAGGCTGCAAACGGCTCATGTACACAAGGGCACTGTGTAAAAGTACGCACATCAGCAAACATCAGCAGGGCAGCAAGAGACCAGCTGGAGAAAAGTAAATGAACTGCAGTATAATAAACAATAACATCGTCACTCCTGGTACAAGAAACGCATTATATTGAAAAAATGTCTCGCCTGATTACTTGTTCTCCAAAGGTGAGACTTTCATGAATTTACATTATTATAAACTATGTAAAAAAGGTCCGTAAAAAAATCCACAAACAATGGCAGTAGAGAACCATCAATTTTGATGACGTCGGACGCGTCAATACACATACCATCTTTTTTAGAATTTTTTTTAACCGTTGCCTCTATTGTGTAATCCATAAACGCTTTAACAGGTTGTTGACGCCACATGGATACTAAAAAAAATATGACAGTGGATTTTTAATATTTACATTACCTTAACAGGATAAATTTTGAAATAAATTTTTTGCCTTGGATTTTCTTTTAATGTATTTCATAGACATTCATAGACATTTGAATTTTTAAGTTCTTGTTCAAGAGGTTTTGGCAAAAAAAAAAATTTTTTTTCAATGATGCTCTAAGGAATATTTTCTATGAAAATCATTAGCTTTTGTATAAAATATACTTATTATATATACTTATTATAATAACACTTATTAATGAAATGCATTATTTTTTTGCAACAAAAGCCCACAGGGGTCAAGAGGTTCCACAAAATCATTTTTTTCACAATACATCTCTTCACAGTTTAAGTCGTTTACTTATGTTCTGTATTAAAAAAAGGAAGTAAACAGAGTGAATTTAATAGTTATTTATTTATTTATTTTCCATCAGATAGTATGATAATAATAATAATAAAAATTATTCATGCAAACTCATTAAAACCACCTAATGGAGGGATACCACCACGAATAAGGCTTTGAACATATGCATTATGAATATTTGTCATTTTCTAAAGGCTTCTGAATTCATTACAGTTAATTCTTTTCTTTTTAATTCTCAATAAGACGTGGTAACAAAAGAAAGACTGTGAAACTGTGAACTCGTGTATTAGCATCTTTTCGACACTAGGAATCGTAAATCTGAAATTTAGGTAAGAAATAGAATAACACGTCATAATTGGTGATAAACTATTGTAAACGCAATAAAGTAGTTCTATTCACACTATATTTTTTAAACAACACAGTGTACCACACTCCTTATTGACTGCCCTTAGGTATTTTACTTTAAGGCTACCATGTTTATGCACAAAGTTGTAAAGCTATACACAGTACTTTAGTCATAGTGACAATGTGTTGCCAGGAGAGCAGAGGCCCAGCGTTGAAAAGATAAAAAAAAAAAAATATAGTTTACTAAGAAGAAACATTCATATCAGTAACCTTTGTTAGTCAGTAATAACAAAATTCTACTTACAATTCATTATACTACTCATAACATCATCATTCAAGTGCCATTTATAGCTAGCTACAGGCCACCAAAATATCTTGACTTTAAAGGCAAATTTTTCAGAGCAAAAAAATGTAAGCACCAGAACGTCGATTTCTTCTGGTAATACAATGTTTGAAATTAATAAAAATAACTATGAATAGTCTTGGAAAACTTTAGAATGTTAGTTTTAGGCATTTTCATATGCTCCTTTTGCCCCTGTCAGAAAAAAATACGTTCTTGACAATGAAATGTTCTTCTTTCGTTTTCTTGCTTTTCACCATAGCCACCAACAATTTTTTTGTCTTCGCCAACATGTTATCAAACATTATAAAATTAAAACAAACGCTTTATAGTCATGAAAGTCAGCCTTTGTTCAAAATCAGTGGAGCATCCAATTTGTAAAACAATGTTTATCAGGCATGCGACGATGTCTACCTCTCAAAAATATTTCAAACATTCGCGAAATATATTACAAAATATTTCGCGAATGCGCATTCTGAATTTCACATTCTGAACGAACGTGCCCTACTCTCCAGTGGAGGATTCGAAGTATCGTATGTAGAGAAAGGATGTTGTGTGGGTGAAGGGATGACGTAAGAAACAAGGGCTTCATCAGACGCACAGGCCTTGTTTCTTATACCGCTTTCTGCTTGGGTAGTGAAATTGATCCGTGATAGAATCAAAACAATCCGACCTGGCGTAAGCGGTTGGTCATTTTAAAGGATCTGTTTATAACGAAAGGGCTACATCTATATATATCTTTCTCGATTTGTTTGTTGGCCATGCTTAACAGATTTGGTTAGTGATAACAATCCACGAGAGATTATTAGTGAGGTGAAAAAGGAAAGGGAAGAAAATGTGCTGTCTTGTTGCTAAAGAAGACTAAGTACGTGATTTTATGTGTAAATATAATTGGTAGGTGAAAGGCACATGTAATTGCCGTCCGGGAAGAAAACGAGCCTTCATTACCCCTGCCGGAAAGGCCCTGTAGAGAGGAAATTTTTGAAAACTCGATTAAATACTCACGAATGACATAATTTTGTTTTACTTTTTATTTTATGTAATTTGTACATATTATTTTTTTATTTTTTTTATTTTTTTAATTGAGTTAAAATACATTTTCGGCATCATGGAAAACCCATGTTAACTCATTTTCAGGAACTACACGCCCTTCCATATATCCTGTGTACCCCGTCAGGCTCTGGATAAGCATCACGAATTTTTGTCACTGCACATGACGGGATGACCCTTCGCACAGATTTGCCAAGTCTGTTTTGAACCCACCACGTGAACTGTCGGTAAGCAGCATAGCAATATGTTCTAAAAGAAAAATGTTAACCTGAAATATCAAACTTATGTTCTTATAACCCATATTTCTATAAACAGCGTGTTTTGACAGGAACAACATCTACTTACTTATTGGGAACGTTATTTCTTTGAGGAAGATATGTCGATTCTCTATCATACATTCCAACCAAAGCAGTCCAGAGATTTCCTTTCCTTAAAACAATCGGGTCGAAATCTTCGTGATTGACTATACAGTTTATTTCTAAAGAATATATTTTTAATAACTTAATAATCAGCATATAATGTTTCCTATATTCTGCTAAAAAGTACACACCTTGTAGGTTATATATATGTCTTGAAGAAAAAGAAAACAAATAATTCTGCATTAAGCAAACAACAAAATTTTTTTCTAGCGCTAATGAATCTTCTATATCTCATAAATATTTAATACTTCGAAACATATCAACAAGGCATTGTAAACACGAATTAGTCAGTAGAATATATCACCGTGAGGCATCCTATAATTCTTTGGTCCTTGTGACGTCAATTATGCAGCCATTATGAATTTCAAAGTTCGAGAAGAAGCGTGAGCATGATAAAGCCGCATGAAGTGAGGTAGCTCAAAATTTGAAAGTTTATTTACAATTATTTGCTGTACTAAACTTTTCTGTAAAAAACGAATGTTATTTTCTTAAATAATTATATGAATAGAACTTAATTAGGTAGCATCATTAAAAGGTCGGAGGGAACCTTTAAATAAGTAAATCACAGCGTAACTATGTTGTGTCATATTTTAATGCTAAAATTTGACTTTTATTTCCTGGTTGCATCAGGTTTTGCATTTTAATAGAAGAAGTAAGTTATAGTTTACCCATGATTATTTAACAAAGGATTTAAATTATAGCTTGTTTTAGTAAATATAGCTTAATTTACCTGCAAACAGCCATATTAAAATGTACACAATCAAATAAGCGATGGAAAGATTGATTCAATGTTGTTGACATTTGGCATAGCTTCTGCACGCTTCAGAATATTCCAGCTCGCTATTATACCCCACGTTAGCACAGTTATCAATGTGACTAAAGCTGTGGTGAGCCTTCACAATTTTCTAATGAAAGATCGAACAAGTTTAAGATATAGCTATTGTCCAGTTGATTTTATTGACAGAGAATTATTTTCTCGCACTGAAAGTGGTCAATGGAGAAGTAAAATCGAGGGTGACACTGGCCTCATTCCTATCAGAAGAACTGGTTCAAATAACTACTCACGAGACGCTAAGATACTTAGAGATCAATTTCGTGACTATTTTTGCTCCTCTGCTGGTGAAGTGCCATGGCAATGGAATATAGTAAAAAGCACAAATAACCCCTTTGATGAACTTTGACCTTTATTACTATGTAAATTTATACTGTAACAGTTGTTAAATTGTATAAAAAATACATATAGTATCTTCACATTTAATCTTCCAGTTCATACAATACCTCCATCAGTTTAATCCGAGCCAATTTATTCTTTTTGGGGTTGAGTGCTTTGAGAGAGCTCACCAGACTCCTTGCAAAATAAAACATCACTATCTTCAATTTTTTCATTCTTCTTATTTTTTTTCCATATCATCCATCAATGATCTTGCCAAAAGGGCATCAATATTTGTTGTCTTGGTGTCTGAACCACTGCTATGTGTAGACTGTGAATCAGATTAACCAGAAAAAATATCATGTGAGGCAGGAGATTGAAGGAATACTTGACTTGTAGATGATATTGTACGTGTCGCTGCTACTGGAGATGTAAGAGATGTTAAGTTAGTAGTGGTCACTAATAGGTTCACCAGTATTTGAGTAGGTGTGCGATGCTTCGCACATGCAAATCAAGTAACATGTGTGATGTGAAGCTCACCTGCAAAGAAAGTTCCGCATGCGATACGGGGCTCCGAGGTTAATTTTTTTTGCGCATTCATTTTGCGGTACTGGTATACCGACTCTCTCAATCTTAACTTCCTTTTCTACTTGTTCGAAATAGTATGCATGACTATACTGTCATTTTTATATTTATTATTTATTTTTCAGGTCATCACAAGCAAATAGTCAAAAATATGCTTTGTTTTTAAATTAAAAAAAATCTTTATCTACGTGGCTTAAATAAAACTTAAAAATTCATTCAGAAAGTTCAGCTATAATTTACCAAACTTTATACATGTTTTGTCACGTAAAGAAAGTATCTACAATTAAATCCGTGATGAAATGTCTATTCCGCCTAAAGTGCAATTTTGCAGACTTGCTCCATCCGTGCTCCGTCAGCGTTCGCCTCTGCATTAGTTAAGCTGAATTTATTGTGTAAGACATGGTTACCAACGACGAAGGGGCCAGGCAAAAGAGATTTATGTCTACATAGTTCTTTTAACCAAGTCAGGAGTCGGTGAATTAGCTAGGATGGCCAGGTTAGCTATGAGTAGGCTTGCTCGTGGATTAAAAGGACCAGGACTATTCAATAATTCTGAGATCTAAAAAAAGTGTCCGACCAAAACAGAAATCTATTGGACGTTTTGTCTGACGAGTCTCTAGAAATTATTTTCTAGGGCTGTCATCACACACTACAAAATAGATTTTTAGGTTGATTTTGAAAACTCAATATTTATTTTTCATACGTGCAATTAATCACACGCCTGAAATGATTTAGTCGTGTGCCAAGGCGTGCGCGTGCGATCGCACGCACTCTCCTGAAAATGCCTGGGTCACGTTACTAGTAGTTTCTCTTGGCAACAATAAATCTCTCAAAAACACCAAGTTCATTGAAGAACAGACATTTCGATAACACTTTTCGAACTGAAGCTGATGCAGTTTCTTTTTCTCTTCTTTTCAAGCATTCTTTCACTTTCACTTTCATTCTATTCCAACGTTTCTCTGCAACATTTCCTACAACACAAAAAAATTCTTTAAAATTTTATTTGTAGCTAGCTAGCTATATGTATATTTTCTTTGTTGGTATCCTACTCTCACTCTCCTTCAGAATTGCCATAAAAATACATTCTGAAATATTTTCTGTGATAGCTATAGCAAGCTAGATTTTTTGCTTATAAAACTTTGAAACACTTACAATCAATTCCAAGAACTAGGGATATTCTTCTCCATGCTTCATCCTTCTTCGGCTTTTCCTTAAATGCTCTACATGTTGTGTTCCATAAACAAGGATAGTCCCTGACATGTTCAATCAAAGTCGCCAACATATGCTCTTGGCTTTGCAATTCTGCAGGCCTAACGTGTTCTTTTGCATCTCGAACTTGCAACTCTTTAAACCAGCTGCGTAGTTTAAGTTTCTTGTTATCTTTTCATCCTCATTTTGATTAAATAATTCTGTTTCTTCCACAGATGGAAACCTGACTCGTCCACCATTTTTATCAGTTGTGTGCCAGCCGAGGGCAAGCATGAAGCGACTGAAAACTTCAATGTTTTGACACGTGATTTGAAAAATAAAAAATCTGATTGGCTACTATAATAACAAAATACATTTTCCGCGAATCAGAACAACAAAAAATTCAAGTGATTTTTTTTCCGGCACGTAACGTAATATTTTCCTTCAAGAAATTCCCAAAGAATTGTTACACACATGCTCCAAACGTAAAATGTTCGTTACGTGGACATTTTCGTGAAGTGGAAAACGGTCTTTAGCCCTGTACATGATTCGAAACTGGATCTCTCATTTGCATGAATGTCATAGTCATTAGACCAACAAGGCATGAACATGTGCAGCATTTTACAGTTGCACAATGTACTCAAAAGATTACATTAAAGTCTAGTTAACTAAACGCTTTTAAATATATTTAAATTCAGTATGCGAATATCACAAAGTCACAAAGTGTGCTAATACTGATGTCAAAAGGAGCTCAGGCGTTAAATAATGTTTGCCATGCTTTACAAAATGTTTTCCATTGTGGGAAAGTTGCTGTTATGCTGCGTAAACAAATTTTAATGTTTACATTTTGACTAAATTTTTGCGCATGTGGAGAAAAATCGGAAAAATTTATAGTCAATAAAATGAGACTGTAAGTGAAGAAAGTCAAATCTATTCACTACAACAATCTTGGGAACACCAGGTTGTCACATGGTAATTGCGACCAATGGATAGCGTTTTCCATTGTACATAATACTGGATAAAATTTGTCCTAGCATTTTTGCTTTGGTGTACACAAGAAATGATTGCCTCTTGTGGTTAAGTGTCTTGAGTCCAAACGTTTACAAATTGCTGTCCAACTTAAAAATTCTCTTAGTTTTTATACTACTAACCAAATTTGCGTTAAAATTAGTAACTTTAATCTTGGTACCCTCTTAATAAATACAAATAAGGCAAAAATATTAATTTTCTAAAGTTTTAAGTTGTTTTGAAGTGAGAAGTATCTTTCTGTGAATGTTTTATTTAGCTCTTACAACAATGTTTTCATGTTTCATCAAGATGCATGTCAACAGCAGCATCAAAAAAGGTATTATCATGAATATTGTAATTTTCATTTCTACGGTTGTTTGCAGTTTTAACAGCTTTATATAAAATAATTTGAGTTTCTCTTTCTTGTTTGTATATAAATACAGTATGCTTTATCTTTTCACAGGTTGCTATCAGTCATTTTGATCCAGAAACCTACCTGCCATATGAGAAATTAGAAGGGAATCTAAAGATTGTTAAAGACAGGTTTGTGTGCATCATTCATACTAGTATGTAGATTTGCTATTATTTTTCATGCTGCATAACTACCTTTCCAAGTCAACAACCTTTTTAAAAATAGGATTTTTCAGTATAATAGAACAAATAAAAATAAATTCAATTAGCATAATACTCTAACAAATTTCTTTGCGATGTAATAAACTGGCCATGTATGTATTCTGTTTACTTTATGTCAAATAAACACCCTGCTCTGCTGCACCACACCCTATCACTTACATAAAACTCATAAATAAAATTGAAGTTGGATAGGGATCGAAATAGTGGGATTCCTCTGTTTGAAGCCCCTCAAAATGCAGCAGCTGCAAACAAAATATGTTAAAATAAATGCCTCTGTAATAGACATTGGCCTTCATTTAATCTCAGTTAAAATACTACTGATTTAAAGTAAGCATTAGAATTGCCTGTATATGCCTATGAGGGTAATTTTAGAGAACTTTAGAAATAACAACTTTGTTCATGCTCACTTAAACTCAGCACTTAAAATTATTTTTGGTATTCTATTTATTATATTAAATTGGGAAGAAGTAGTGCTTTTTTATTTTGAAGTTTATTGTGCATTATCTAGATAATTGGGTCTTGCAAAATATGCCTCATTTAAAATTTATGATTTAAAAATAATGGTCTTTTCAACTTGTTTTAACAAAATTTGATGACAGACAAGATGCAGCAGCAGTATATACACTATTGTTTTATTAGAATGAAAAGCCGGATTTCAACTAAAAATGGGAGATTTCTACTTAAATCAATGCAGCGGAAATATAAAGTAATTAATTTGCAATGCCAATGTTTGCTCTTTGTAGGGTATATTTGTATGTTGAGTCTTGTTTGCCCTATTTTTAGATTGGGACGAAGTTTAACCATGTCTGAAAAAGTATTATACAGTCACATTGACGATCCTATAAACCAGGTAAAAATAATTTTCAATATTTTTTGTGTCTTTTTCTATTCTGTGCATTTATACTTCGCACTATCCAACCTTCCAATTTAAAATCAAATCAAAATAGACAAAAGTTTATTTGTGTGATTTTAGGATATTGAACGCGGTTCCTCATATTTAAAATTACGACCTGATCGTGTTGCAATGCAGGATGCGACAGCCCAAATGGCCATGTTGCAGTTTATTTCTAGTGGACTCCCTAGAGTAGCAGTGCCTTCAACTATCCATTGTGATCATTTAATTGAAGCACAAGTTGGAGGTGATAAAGATTTGGCTAGAGCAAAGGTAGTTTTATACTCTTGATGCAAGTTTACATAATCAGGGTGTTCACTCTGTCAAAAAAAGCAGAAATATTGTCCAAATGTTAAAAAAAGTCAGGTTTGTTAATTTTGTCTGAAATAGCTGAAAAAAATCTGGAAAATGTCGGCAAAATAAGGAATTTATTGATTGGACATGCTGTAGAAGTCTCTGCAGTCCCCTTTTACACTATAATCAGGTCAATATTTTTATTATTCCAGGATATTAACAAAGAAGTATACAACTTTTTATCTTCCGCTGGTGCAAAATATGGTGTTGGGTTTTGGAAACCAGGATCAGGAATTATTCACCAGGTATATATTTGATTTGAGTTATGACTTCTAGTATAACTCCAGTAGCTGTGATGTTTTTGTTGTTTAGATTTATTTATAAGATTTATAGAAGAAAAAATGAGAAATTTCGTTTTTAACATCCAAGTGTTACATATTTTCGCACTTATGCATTATTGTACGGTTATTTTTACTACACACCACTTTGTCACCGAAGGCTGTAGTTTTTGTTTACTTCATGCAAAATGATAGATCTTTCTGAAACAGAACAATGGTGGTCTAAAACTGTTGAAAGTAAGGTCATGTGTTAAGTTCCTATGGTGTATATTATTGTGTCAGAAACACTTATAAGCAAATTAGATGTATTAATTGACAATTTCGTTGCACTATCGTACTACTATCGTTACTACTAAGCACTATCGTTCACAAGAATCTTCAGTAAAAGGGATGTGTTTGTAAGAAACAGGAGCATTGCATTAATGACTAAAACTGCTTATTTTTTTTTTTTTTTTATTTGGACTCTTTGTTTTTTTTTTGTACAGAGATTTGATATATATATATAAAAGAAAACTTTATACTTTCAAAAAATAAGTCAATGATGCCAAAAAAAGAATTGTAGATGATTAAGAATTTTATTTTTATTTGTTTTGACACTTTACTCATTGTTACTTTATTAGATCGTGTTAGAAAATTATGCCTTTCCTGGTTGTTTGCTAATTGGAACTGACAGTCACACAGTCAATGGTGGTGGTCTAGGAGGTGTGTGTATTGGAGTTGGAGGTGCAGATGCAGTTGATGTTATGGCAAATATACCATGGGAACTAAAGTGTCCAAAAGTAAGTAATTTTGTAGTCTTTCAAATATCTGCTGTGAAGTGGGGGCCAACATTCGAAACAAGTCCCTATATTATCTCACCGTTGTGGCTGTCTAACAATGATGTGGGGGAGAGAAAGTGTTGCCATTAATTATAGACATTATATTTTAGTAAATAGTTTTACTCTTTTATGAAAAAAAATAACAATAATAAAGCAGTCTAATAAATACTTCTGAAAAGAAAAATTATCCAAGGCTTAATAATATTACATACTGCTTTTAGGTAATTGGTGTAAAATTGACAGGAAAACTAAGTGGCTGGACATCGCCAAAAGACGTCATTTTAAAAGTTGCTGATATCTTGACAGTAAAGGGAGGAACTGGTGCTATTGTTGAATATTTTGGCCCTGGTGTTGATTCGATTTCATGTACCGGTGAGAGAAACTTGTGCCAAGCAACACCACATTCTCCATGGATATTTTTTACAATTTGTCTGTTAAACTTGGAAAGCCTTAAACTTGGTCAAAAATGTCCTTGTAAACCTTGAATATCTCTGTTTAGAGAAAAACCTTGAAAACTTTTAATTGTGACAAACTTGTCTAGTTGTGATACACTGTTTCATATGGAAAAAAAATTAGTCTACAGCAAGCGTTGTAAAACATTTGTTTGTTGCAATTATTTCAAATTTTTTTGTTTCGTTTAAACCTCCAGACAAATTGTTATGCTCATCTATTATATTTCAATGGATAAAAACTTGAGGAATCTAGGAAGCAAGGTTTAAAATATTACTTTTTTGGCACTCTCCTGTTATTTGGTTTACACAAAGTAAAAATTGATCTAACAAGTTTAAATGTAGTTAAACTTCAAGGTTATACCTTTACTCTTTGGTTACGTAAAGACCTTCAAAACAGTTCTTATTGTCCAATGGTCACAGACAAAAGATGGTCCAGTAAACTTTTATTGGTGTTTTTCGAGTCTGACAATTATACTGCACTGATTTTTATAACATACTCATCTCTAAAGATATATTTTATTTTTTTCTACCTATTTATTTACAAATAAATTTAGGTATGGGTACAATTTGTAACATGGGTGCAGAGATTGGAGCCACTACGTCTATTTTTCCATTCAACGAACGTATGAGCCGCTATTTGAATGCAACCGGGCGTGCTGAAATCGCATCACTGGCTGAGCAATATACACACTTGTTTCAGGCAGACCAAGGAGCAGAATATGATCAAGTTATTGAAATAAATTTAACAGAGGTACTTACTTTATTATACGTTTTGATTATTGTGTAGGTGACTGTCAGTGTAACAAGTTCAGAAGCTGTATACTGAAGAACAGGTTTTTGAATTGAATTTGTTTGTGAAAAGAAATTCGAGAATTGTGGGAAATGCAAAACAAAAAATTGAAAATAAGTATGTCTAAAATTGTGGAATTTAAATTGCGAATTCATACTTCAATAGTTCTGACTGAAGTGAATTTTGTACTGAAGGTTGCGAATGTTGAGCCTCTTCTTTAATATGGGATTGAAGTTTGCAAATGCAAATACGAGACAATTCCGTAAACATTGTGCATTTTTCTCTCACCTGTAGTAATATAGTTTATGTACGAATAGCCAGCCGCGGAGGTGGAATCCCCGAGAGCTTTAAAACTTCACGTTACTTACTTAGATTTTCTTGATATGCCCTTAAGTCAAGACCAACATTAATACCCTGAACTTGTTTAGAAAAGTTTCTTTTCTCATTCTAACACATTTATACTATTAATTGCCAGACATCTTAAATTAATTCTCTTATCTTAATTTGACAATTAAACAGGTTCATATCGCAAAAGCAATTTTTTTGTGTTTTTGTATATATAAAACACTGTACTTTGGAAGGAAAGATTATTGCGTTTCTTCTCTTCAATGTCTCTTGTGGGGAGCTGTAAGGAGGTGTGTACTGCAAATGTCTAGAAGAAAGCAGATTAATTAAATAAAGGGATGAAGTCCTAAAACCTGTAGTGTAAATAACATTTAAGTTGTCGTTTGAATTGTTTTCTATCTGAAAATACATTGTGTTTCAGTTGAATTATGTTCTAACATATTTTACTGTAGCTTGAACCGCATGTCAATGGTCCCTTCACACCAGATCTGGGAACACCAATATCAAAATTAGCCTCTGTAGCTGTAAAGAACGATTGGCCAACTGAAATTAAAGTGGGTGAGTGATGTTAATTTCTGGCATCGTTTGGAATATGAGCAATGTTTTTTGATATGTCAGGGAAATGTCTGAAATTTTAAGTTTAAATGGTCAATCAGAATAGAAATTTCAGCTAAAAATCAGGAGAATATCAGAAATTTTACTGAAAAATGTCAGGAGAATGTCTGGCATGTGAGAAAAATAAGTTATTATTTTAACGCATTGATTGACGTAATTTTACAATTTTCAACTTGAACAAATTTATTTCTTTGCAGGCTTGATTGGTAGTTGTACTAACAGTAGTTACGAGGACATGGGTCGATCTGCAAGTATTGCAAAACAAGCTCTTGACCATGGTATCAAATCAAAGTAAGTCATATAGTCGAACCCCACCCCTCTTTATAAACTATGGGCTTACTTAAAGGAGGATGAGGGGTTCGCAAATGGGGAATAAACAAGGCATGTTATGTTTCAGTTAAGAATGGGTGTATTTTTGTTTTATTAACTTACAAGCGTTGTAGACATAGTGGACAAATGGGAGAACAGAGGCTGCAAGTTGAAGATGCAGTGTCGCTACCCTTGGGTTGCATTTTTACAGATTGTGTAAAACTCTTATTATTCAGGTCAATCTTTACCATCACTCCTGGTTCTGAACAAATCCGTGCTACTATTGAAAGAGACGACATTGCGAAAACTCTTCGAGATATTGGTGGTGTTGTGCTTGCAAATGCTTGCGGACCTTGCATTGGACAATGGGACAGGTGATATTAAGAAATGTTGCAATCACTTTTGTTTTATGTTTCATCTCGAGTGTTTATGTAAAGGCTAGTTAAACCCTTTATTTATCTTAAAACTTTAAATGAAATCATGGTAGCTTTTCTTTCATTGTTTTAGTGGTCGGCAATCACCTGACTTTTTGATTAGTAGTTATCAAATTATTTCATTAGAACAACCATTTTTTGTGTGTTTATAATGAACACATTTTCTTTTCTTTTCTTGCGACTGCACTGTGTCATTGGAAGTTTTTATTCATTTTTTAGACAAGACGTACCGAAAGGCGAGAAAAACACAATTGTCACCTCGTACAATCGTAACTTCACCGGTCGTAACGACGCAAATGTGAATACCCACGCCTTTGTTACGTCACCCGAGTTAGTGACAGCGTTAGCTATTGCCGGAGATTTACGCTTTAACCCGCTAACTGACGAACTTACTGGCGCAAATAACGAAAAATTTAAGCTGGAAAGTCCCTACGGTGATGAACTTCCTTCTAAAGGTTTTGATCCTGGAGAGAACACATACCAAGAACCTCCTGCAGATGGTTCAGCATTGAAAGTTGATGTGGACCCACAAAGTAATCGATTGCAGTTGTTGACGCCATTCCAACCGTTTGATGGAAAAGATCTGCAGGATATGCCAGTTCTAATTAAGGTAATGTTGTCAGTGTAAAATATGATTTTGTCAGTATGTCTAACTGTATTTTTTCAATGCTGTCTTACTAAACTTGACACCTAACCGTTTCGGTTTATGTACTTCATACTGTCCATCTTCGTAAATATAAAATAATTAAAAAAAATACAGGATGGCCAGCATCAGAAAAAACTTAGAAATTTAGAATAATTTAGTTTAGACCTAAAATGTGCTAGAAAAAACAGACCTTCATAAAAATAATACTGAATGAAAAATAAAATTTTCTTTCTGATGTTAAATGTTGACCAATAATTAATAGGAGTTTTCTCAGGTGGCTTACTGTCGATTATAATTACCCCTTTATTGGTCCTAAATGACCTATGATCGTACGTCCGTTACCAGCTTTTCTCAGAATTAGATCATTAGTTTTTTCGTATTATTTGCACAAAGATAGGAACAATTGACCCTCGAATTTGACAAAGTCAGTTTTCTGAGAATTTTTCCCCGGCTCATTAATGGCGGTTTTGTGGGCAAAATGAGTGAAAACGATTTACGGATTTTCAACTTTTTCTGAGGATATGATTTTTAGTTTTTTCTGATATTCTAAATCAAGGTAGGTTTATTGAAGTTTCCCTTGTTTTTTTATTATTATATCTTTTTTAAAGCCTGGATCAGCTGTTAATTCAACTAGTTGCTTAGCATTTTTCGAATACTAATCGACCTGGAATTTTTAGTTAAGTTGTCTGAAAAGGCGCTGGGATGTCCTGGAATCGTATTTTCTATGTTTTCTGTTGCATTTAAACCTTTAATCGATTCCACACGTATTTTATCAACGTTTTAATAAAAAAGAAACAAGAAACATTCTTGTTTGTATTTTCCTTCTGTCCCTCCTAAAGCGTTGGTTCTCTTGTGCATTGTGTAAATTTGTTTTTTGTTTTTTTTTGTTTTTTTTTTCAGGTGAAAGGAAAATGTACTACCGATCACATCAGCATGGCTGGTCCTTGGCTTAAGTATCGTGGCCATCTCGACAACATCTCCAACAACATGTTTATAGGGTAAGTAAAGCGCTAGTTGTTAACACACTCTACTCATATGTTTTATCAATAAAAAAAAAGTCCGCAGATATTTTTATTCGGTGAAAGTAGTCATCTGCATAAAATTTTTCGTTTCTAATAATAATCTCAATTAAAAAGGTAAACTAAAAATATCCAATGTTTGTATCCTAAATTAAGTTATTTTCGGTTCTAAACGCACTAAAGAAGAAAAAGCACAAATCGACAAAAAACTGGTGGGCAAAAAATAAATTGGTCAATATATTAGCCATCGGTACAACATATTATTCATACTAATGACCGAATTTTGGTTAGTTTTACCGACATTGTTTTATTCTTCAGCCGTATTTGACTTGCTTCTAGGTTTAAGTGGAAAATGTCAGTCGCGGAAAATTGTCGTTAAGCCAGAATGCTGTCATTTTTCCGTGCTTGAACGAGCTAGTCACGCTCATGTTTTGTGAATCTCTATAATAATAGCCGTCGTCTGTCTGTCTCTGCGCGGACCCTCCGCTGAGTTAGAAAATCGTGCTACGGAAACACGAATATCAAATGCGATATATTCTTATCCCCTTTGTTGCCACGGGTAAATTTAAAGGACGGGCGACCCCGTGGATTTTTCCACGGGTTAACGACTAGTAAATAAATAAGACAGGACACATTTTTAAATGTCTTAATTTTTGACTATTTTAACTTTAGTGCAATTAACGCTGAAAACGGAGAAGCAAACAATGTTCGGAATCAACTAACCAACGAATTCGATACAGTGCCAGATACTGCAAGATATTACAAGGTTGATTTTACTCGCTGTTTTCTTTTTTATTTCGTAGGAGAGTTTGGTTTTAAAAATGATGAAACTATCGTATTGAGCATTGTGTACAGCATCAGCATGTTTTTTGTATCACTGGAACACTTATAACTATCAAGAGAATAAATTTTCGCGAATTTGCGCTTTTTTATCCAATTCACGAAAATTTCTCGCAAAATATGTCAAGTCAGCCATTCGCGAAATTTAACTCGAGAAAGCTTGTTAACGTGGGAGCTTGACTTGAGATAATATTAATTATTTTGGTTGATTTCGTTTTAGTCTAAAGGAGTGAACTGGGTTGCGATTGGTGATGAGAACTACGGAGAGGGTAGCAGTCGTGAACATGCCGCATTAGAACCAAGACATCTTGGTGGTCGAGCTATCATCGTAAAAAGCTTTGCTAGAATCCACGGTGAGAATAGTTTACTGAAAACGAGTTTTAACTTTACAACTGTACAAGTAGATCTACTGTTTGAACAATCTCATTAATTTGAAATATAAGAATTAAACCTTTTTTTTAGAAACGAACTTGAAAAAACAAGGTAGGTTTCTTTTTGGCATAAACTTTTTGTTATTACGTTGTAGTTGAACTGCTAACAATGTCAGGCTGGCCACGCCTATAACCTTCTACCTTTAGATGAAAAATTCTTGAGATTTTTGATTAGAAAGCCAATTTCACAGAAGATATCTTTTCGATTTATGGCAATTATAATAATTTTGTAAAGGTTAATTGAGACTTTGAAGTGCTGTTTCACCAAAAAAAAATATTGTGGAATTTATTTTCTCGAACTGCTAATTTTAATTCCATTTCGCGGAAGATATATTTTTGGAAATTGCCAGCTTTAGTTTTACTTTGCAGATTTACATTTTATTAGCGAAAATTATTTCCGCGAAAAAATTTCTACCCTTAAGATATGACCAAGGTAACCTAAGAAATAGAACCTCTCCCTAAAGAAAGTAAATTTTGACCTAAAATACCGTTTGTTTAAAATTTAAAATTGGTTCTTCTTTTTTTTCTCTTTCAAAGTAGTTTTTATTTAGGTATGCTTCCATTAACGTTTGAAACACCATCAGATTACGACAAAATCGAGCCTTCAGATAGAATTTCATTGGTTGGGTTAAATGCGTTGGCACCTGGAAAGGTAGGGAGTTAATATTTACTCGCACAAATGTATGTGTTTTTAAACTTTCTCGTAAACATCACCAAATCTTAAAGTTACCCTGTGTGGACAAGTTTTCGCGCGGATTTTATTGCTTTTCACAAAATTAAAACTGTGCAAGCACCGATCAATATGCACAATTATGCACAAGCTAATTAACTTTAATGTATCGCAAAATTAAATCTATGCTAGCTTAAAAAAAGCTTTCTGCAAAATTTTACATGTCATCTCAGCTTTGCCTTTATTTAGCCTGTCACATGCGTGATCAAACATTCAAATGGTAACGAAGAAAAAATCACATTACTCCACACGATGAATGCTGGTCAAATTGAGTGGTTCAAAGCTGGTAGTGCACTCAACAAAATGGCGAATAGTAGAAATTAGAGAATTATATATCAATGTTTTTTATGTATATGATGTTTAAAATGAGAATGTTTGTCGTAATTTATTTTTGATCTTTTTTATTGTTGTTGGCTCCGCAAATACCTTATGCTTTTCCAGGTCGCTCACCCTAATTTTTAACTCGGTGAATTGTTGTATCGAGCGTCAATTCTTGTTTGCTTTTGTAAGTGTCAACTATTAGTAAAAAGTTTATTTAGAAAAGTCAATATTGCGCAGGTAAGTCAGCAAAAAATTGGGTGGCCACCTACATGTGCAAGAGGTACTCTGTTGTGATGTTGCTTTGAAAACAAATACGTGCCTAAACCATGTCATTTTCAAGTACAGCTCATGACATAAAAAAAATTCTGTACCACCAAGTGATCGTGTTTCATATCAGCAGTTTTTCTTTTGTTGTGTTTAACGGACAGAAAACCTTGAAAATGGGTACAAAAAAGTAAATTACCTTGCGAAGGAAAAAAGCCTAATTCATCTTCAGAGGTGGAAAGAGATATCTTTTACACTGAATTGTCTCCTTAATTAACAAGCCTTGAGACAATGTCTTAATTCTTTACTCCATACAATTTCTCTTTTATGATGAATCTACTGCATGTACACGCGTTTTTGAAAGCAACACGAAGCAGCTGGTGCCTGAAGTTGATATACAGAGCGCAAGAGTTATTAAAACCACCAACAAAATCTTAGCAAACCAACACATAAACGTAACCTTTCCAAATCCATGTGAACCAAGCCTCATGCGTTGTTTATAAAACGTGCAGTTCCTTTCTAAGTTAACTACGGGGAAGGACTTGAAAGATCTTACTTATTGCAGACAGTTCTTGGATATTTCTACAGAAAAATGTAGCAAAAAAATAAAGGGACAATTCAAGTTAAACCAATTTCAAGCAACAGATATTTTCACATATAAAAATAATTACAGATCTATACGTACTAAATAAAAATTATTTTGCGGAATTAAATATTTTTAAACTAGGGATCAGGCAGGCTTCTTTGCAAACCTAGGGCACAACCTCGTCCCCAGGAGCTTTTGCCTTTTTGACATCGATGCCGGTTGCGAAGAAGGAGTTGGAAAAGGAAATGTTTGCGTTTTAAAGGTTTTTTTAGGAAATTTTCATCTTAATTTTGCATTTTGTATTAGAACGGGTATTATTCCACATTCTTTAAAATATTTGATTAAATTTTATGCGATTGATCAGCTTTTGCCTATTTTCGCGGTATATATTTTTGCGCTTTGTTTTAAAAAGTACGATTTTCCAAAACTGAAATTTAAGAATAGGACCCAAAATCTGTGCAAAAATAAATTTTGCACAGATTTCTTCCCAAAGTAAAATTTGGGGGTTACTTTAGATTTTTATTTTAAAAACTTTTTTTATACCGTCTTACTGAAAATTTTCAAGATAAACCAAAACAAGTCTTTCAAATGTGCAACAAATTACTGGCCAAAAACTTGTTGTTTTTTTCACAAAATGCAGCGAAATAGAAGAAAAAATAAATAATCCCGCAAATATATCTCAATATTTAAGTGTACAATTTCGGAAATTGATATGAACCAGAAGGTTGCAACCTAAAACAAAGTCGATAACAATCAGGAATACAATGACCAAATAAGTGAGGCTTTAACAATCGCACATAAACAAAATAATAGGCGTTGAACCCAGGGCGAATGGTGTAAAAATTACATCCCAACTTCGTCCTCCGGATCCTCTGGTCTAAGAACCGTTATTACAGAGCGAGGAAAGCAAAATGCCCTGGGAACAAGGTTGCTAATATTCCCGAATTTTTGATGAAATAATCTAAACAGGACAATGTAAAAGTTACATACCAATTCTCTGCGCACCATTCCGTGTTATGTGATTCTGCTACGTGATAAGTGTAGATTTCGCGTGATCTGGTTGAAAGATTTTTCTCACTTTTATGGACTACATGGCCATGGATAATAACAGCTGAGCCTGCAAAAATAATAATAATTTCATGGTAAAAATTGCAGCTGCTTCTTCGTATAAGGTAATTCGTGAAAATCTCACACTAAGATAAGTGCGAGATTAGTTATAGCTCAAGTCAGAACCTTCAATTGATTTAATGTTACCATATTTACCCGAAATACCCTAATGGCTTTGTAATCAGTTTTACAAAAAGTGTCTTAAGTTCCGAGAGAAGGATTATGACCACCTAGCCAAGTCTTTGTGCTCACAACACGAACTGTAACGAACAGTTTAGCAGAGAATCGAGGTACAGTAGACGTCCGTTAATTCGAACACGCAAGGGACTAAGTTATTTGTTCGAATTAACGAATGTTCGGATTATTGGAAGTTCAGAAAAAACAAGAATTTTAATAAGCGCTTAAAGGTTTTTTATAACTTTATTACAACTTTACTACAACTTTTTATAAAAATCTTTTTAACGTTGTTTTGGGCAAGGCCTCCAAATTCCTTGTAAACTTCATTTTATTGGAAATGCCAATTTAATTAATAAACTGAAAGAAATTTTGCCACCATTGATGCAAAAAAAATGAATAAAAATGAAAACGTTTTTTTTATTTATCGATACACAAATTTTCGAATTAACGAGCATAATGCAGCTTTGGGACTAAAAAATTGTTCGAATTTGCGAAATGTTCGAATTAGCGGAGTTCAAATTAAGCAGCTCAAGGGCATGGGTTTTTGCATGGGTTGCATAGTACTATTAAGTACTTCGTGTTTGTGATCTTGTTCATCCTATGCAAGATTTTTCCATATAAAAGTTGTCGTGGTGTTTTGAATATACAATTGGGATTCTAGGGACGGAGGAAATTAAATAGGGGGATAGGCTTCGCACCACGACAAAGGACAAACACTGATAACAGTTTCTTTATAAAATATTTTCTACATATGTATTTAGAAACTGAAGTTTTTTATTCTGTATAAATATTCGCGAATAAATAAATAAATACACCAACAAAAGGACTAACCTTTTTTAACTGGAACAGCTACAAACTGTGAATCGTCAAACTCGTCCGGTGGATTAGTAAATATTGTTATAGGTCCGTTTTTATCGGGGTTTCGGATCATTTTTCTCGTGATAGCACCTGAAAAAGTAGGAAAGTAATAACAGTGAACAAACACCTATGTAATGATTAAAGTATCCACGTTTTGAGGGCTAACCAGGTATCGTAAGAATCACCTCGTTAAATAACAAAGCGCAGCACAACTGCATTGAGATTAAATTTCGCGGAGATAAACACAAAATTGTCAGGGTTATCAAGTTACTCTAGAGTACCGAATTATACACCCCTTCCCCACCCATCACCACTTCCAATCTCTTCATTCACTAACATATAACTTACTGTAATCGAATTAAAACAGTATATCACAAAGGTTTTCTTAGAAATAGCCATGTTTTCTATTCCTTAGTTACTCCACCCCCAAATTGTCATTTTCCCATTCATTTTTCAACCAAATCCACTCGTAACAAAACAGAGGGGTTGATGACGTTAGCAAAAATTTTAATTTCGGGTAACTTTTCAATCGTTCGTAAAAAGTACATGATCTTTTACAATTTATCGATCAGCCTTTCACAACAACAGGTAAAAAAATTTCCAAAATGAATATCGACGCGTCATAGCTGACGTCATCAAAATCCAAATGACGGAACTCATTTATTGTTCTTCGGCTCAAGTGGATTTTTCCACGGGTTTACTTTGTACATCGTTTTCCCTCTATAATTTTCTTTCCATTTTAAACCTTCGTATATTTACTTAAAATGTTATCTTAAGAAATGGACAAGATGTAGCGATATGTTTGAAATTAACCCGCCAAACGTTATGTTCTGTGAAAAACGTGCAGCGGTTACCACAAAATAAACAAAACATCACACTGAGAAGTAAAAGCGAGTAAGAAAAATGTGTCGATTTTACTTAAAAAGCCTAAAGTAGCTTACGTGTGTGTGACCCAGGTATAAACCATAAACAACCGTTTTCGAGGTCAGCATCTTCTAAAGCAATCCAAACGCCCATAACCTTTGAGGGTGACGTCATTAAAAAAGTTGCATCTTGGTGTGGTAAAACTAAGAAGATAAGAAGAAGGAATACTGGACAAAGACGAGGGCGGGACGCGTTCAAGAATGTATCAAGTTTTTTTCAAAATTTCAAAAGAACAATGGTTAAAAGCAGTAATATGGAAACACACAAATTAAATTTTATGACAGAACTTGCTGTTATTGATTTTGTTATTTCACATTATTTCACGTTGCCATTGGGCTTAATTTTATCATCATGATCTTCCGTTTAAAAATAATAAATTTGGCAAGGACGGTCTCTTTATACTGGCCTCATACACAGCGTGCTAATATTTTAAGATCTATCGAAGAAGATTCACATTCCGTTATCACAGCGATTGAATGGTGCTTATTTTAAATCCTCCCATAACCTAAACACTAAATTAACGCCATTATTACCGTCATGTTTCAAATATTCACTAACTTTTTACAGATTGGTTGCAAAAATTGCACAGTTAACGCCCTTTAAGTGTATCGGGTCAGGTTTAGTTTTAGGCGTTTACATATTACAACGCTATATTTATTAAGTGTTGATGGAAATTTCGCGGGAACTTATTTTCGCGGCCTGCAATTTTCAGATAAATATAAAGTAAGAATAAAAGAAAAAATGAATAAAAAAAAAACTATTCCGGTGAGTATGTTTTTTTTGTATTGTATATAAATTGTAGGTATATTAGCTTATATATTTTTCATGTCATCTTTAAATATTAAATACATTTCCAGCGTCATCTTTGTGATCTGATTCACTTTCGAGATACTCAGCATCGGTGATGTATATCCCTCTCTCATAATCCAAAGAATCCTCAACGTAGCTTTTCAACACGCTACAAAAAATATCACCTTTGTTTCAAGGGGGTTCGAAATACCTTGTCGCGTGACCTCTATGACAGAGACAGTGAGGAAACATTGGATATAAAGAAATTGTCGACAGAGTTTACTGTGGACCAAAAAACGAAATAATCATTGAATGCATTTTGGAGATCGGAAGAGCAGATGCAGACGCTGTTGACCCTGATGCGGGTGTTAGTAATAAAAGGAAAAACAAAATGCCCAAAGCGAATAAGCCACCATCAAAAACTAAACACATTCGAGATTTATTTTGAAACAACGGACAGAAGAGAAAATAAAATATCCCATAGAAAATTATTGTACTTAATTAAGTTAAACAAATCTTAAATAATTAAAAAAACATACATTGTTGTCTTTTCGCCGATCTCGTCGATTAGGCCAATTAGGAAATTTCGCGGGAACTTATTTTCGCGGATCAGGGGTATTAAGGCTTTTCGCGGGAACAAATTTTCGTTTTATTGGCAAAAATCCGCGAAAACCGCGAAAATTAATTCCCTTAAGGTGTTAGGCTTAATAGATTTCGAGATGACCTTATAACATCATCATTGATGTTGTAATACGATAGAAGCAAAATTAATACTTGAAATTGAAATCTTGCAAACTTACAAAATATCAAAACATTTAAGCAGTATGGTCTTATGCTCTTGATGATATCTTGGCATATGTAAAGTTTTGTAGTTTAAGAAATAAGCATTTTCATAAACTTTTTTATGAAATTTAAAATCTTGAATAATTTAAAAACGAAAAGAGATTTTAAAAAAAATTCAAAAGACTTTTATTCTCCACAACATATGAAAGTATAATTTTTAATGCAGGAATCCTTTTTTAAATTGAAAAAAGATAACAATAATTACAACTCACCTACACCACCTATCTGCGGTTGCTGAAATGTTAAAGAATATAAAGTTAAATAAAAGTAACAATTACAGACTAAAAATGTTGAATCAAGCTTATCCTTCCATCGAGAAATAAATGCTGCCCCACAATAAAAATGTGAAAGTTTAATCTAGTTAGTCCTTTCATCAAAAAATGCTCTCACCTTAAAAATGACCATACTTTGAACAATAACAGGTTGGTTAAAGTTGGCTTTCTTGAAGAACTCCTAAAAATATATATGTATTTGATTCGCTAATATCGGTTTCTTTATTGTTTTTCTACCGCTACAAGAAAACGGTGAACAAAACAACAATCACAATAAAACACAACCATAACAACAAAAATGGGCATAATAACAACAACAACAACAACAACAACAACAAAACCACACAAAATCAACAATAACTACCACAACGTTGACAATGACAAAAATAATAATAAACATTTCAATGATAACTACATATCTACAACAACAGCAACAACGGTAACAACTAAAAGAGCGACAAATAAAACAACGAAAATCAGAATGAAACACAACGACCATAACTACAAAGATGAGCTAACACTACCGACAACTACCAACAACTACAGACAACTAGCACCACAACTACTATGTGGCGACAACAACAGCTATTTATCAGAAAACAATCACCTGTACTACAGCATGATGAGTTACGCTTTTATAATCATCATCAACATAATGTAAACCTAGAAGAAATGATAATAATTCAATGCATGTGAGTATCACACATGCAGTTGACAGATATTCCTAATTCCATCTACATTTCAGAAATATATTGTTTCACAATTATGCTTTTATTTGTTTACCAATGTTGAAGATGAAAACTGTTGGTAGTAATGTTGGAAGCAAAAACCAGTACTGTGGGTTGACTAGCACAGATTATCAACTGGGTGAAGAAAATAAAAGAGCAAAATAACTATCATGTTAACTTCTAGCAGAACTTTTCTACTGAGCAATAAATGGAAGCATGAAGTCTAACACCATATTAAAACCCTATAAAATATTTAGAATAAATGCTGGTTTAACTTACCATGTCCTATTTTGTTGATAGCTAATTGTTTTTCCCTGGTTAAGTTACCTAAAACATTAATGACGGAACATATATATCTCAAACAAAAAATGCATTAAAAAAAATCATTGCACATATTATATATATTTGAACATTGGTTGTCATTAGCATAGTAAATCTTGTCAAGATAATACCCTCAGTTTCAAATCCATCATGGTATACCTTTGTCATCAAACACATTTTCTTCGAAGAAAAATCTGATTTTATCTTGACTTTCTATAAAATACTTGTCATTGTTCTGAAAGAAATAGAAAAAGATAGTGGTAATTCTAGTTGTGGGAAATCAAAGGAGTGTTACGATCAAAGAAGCATTATTTAAATGATTGAAAGATAATAGTTAATCAACTGTACGGTTTTTTTTTCAAGTATCTTTTATGAACACATTGTTGGTATGTATAATATCCTATCACAAAATAAATTCATACTTTGTCATAAAAAAACCAATGTAAGGGGGTTTGTAAAAATAAAAATAATATCCTTATACCTGGTTTTCAGTTGAAAAAATTGTTTTTGGGTGAGTTTGCATATCCAAGTCTTCAATACATTTCTTCGATTTTGATCGCAACTGGTCACATTCTTCTGGTGATAAAAGGTTCTCCAGTACAGAATATCCAGTTTTCTGAAACTGAAAATATAATAATAAACACATAACCATTATACCCATATTATTGATTAACCTCCGAATAACAGAGTACATTATTCTAACACAAAAAGGTGGTGTAAATCTTGACAGATAACACATAACACAACTTTGAAGACACTCATTTTTAAAAATTGCTTACTTGAGCTGTCTCTGAATTTAAAATACCAAAGACAATACAATATATGAAAACCCGGGATTAAATTAAAATTTATGATCTAATTAATTTTTTTTGCTTGTGTGGCATTGCCTTAAAAACATTATGCATGATAGACAATATTCTTTGAAAACAGTCCTTGTTTAATTTTTGGTAGCCTAGTAAACTAAGCCCAAAATTCTCCCCTTTGATTTTTGGAAAAAGAAAATTAAACTAGGTAGACAGTATGTTCTGTATGGTGGCCGAGAACTGCTTTTTATTTAAATTCATTTAAACTCACACATAAAAACTCATCATTGTAGAGTACAGTTCTATTGCTGTAGATAGGACAAAAGTTACAAAACATTTATATATAGTAATAGCTGAAAATATATACAAGCATGAAATGAAAGTAGAACACATATATAATATAAGCAACAACAAAGCCAAGGTAAAACACATCTCTATATAATATTAATAAGCGTGAACAAAATATATATATACATAGCATAGCTCACAACGTAAAATATGTGAAAACATAGAGGTATATATAATAGCAGCAGGGAGGGAGGAGGAAGAAAAACTGCTAGAACTGAAAAGGAAAACCATGAGGCAACTGCAGCTTAAATACTAGCAAGACTGCTGACCAAAAAATATGCTGCTGACCAGAAAAGGCACATAGGTAAATGGTGAACTAACTATGGGCAATACAAACCAGAGTACTGTAGGAAGAAGATCTATATATGTGTGCATTTAAACACTCATAAATATATATTTATGAGTCACTTAAACTCACACATAAAAACTCATCATTGTAGAGTACAGTTCTATTGCTGTAGATAGGACAAAAGTTACAAAACATTTATATATAGTAATAGCTGAAAATATATACAAGCATGAAATGAAAGTAGAACACATATATAATATAAGCAACAACAAAGCCAAGGTAATAACACATCTCTATATAATATTAATAAGCGTGAACAAAATATATATATACATAGCATAGCTCACAACGTAAAATATGTGAAAACATAGAGGTATATATAATAGCAGCAGGGAGGGAGGAGGAAGAAAAACTGCTAGAACTGAAAAGGAAAACCATGAGGCAACTGCAGCTTAAATACTAGCAAGACTGCTGACCAAAAAATATGCTGCTGACCAGAAAAGGCACATAGGTAAATGGTGAACTAACTATGGGCAATACAAACCAGAGTACTGTAGGAAGAAGATCTATATATGTGTGCATTTAAACACTCATAAATATATATTTATGAGTCACTTAAACTCACACATAAAAACTCATCATTGTAGAGTACAGTTCTATTGCTGTAGATAGGACAAAAGTTACAAAACATTTATATATAGTAATAGCTGAAAATATATACAAGCATGAAATGAAAGTAGAACACATATATAATATAAGCAACAACAAAGCCAAGGTAATAACACATCTCTATATAATATTAATAAGCGTGAACAAAATATATATATACATAGCATAGCTCACAACGTAAAATATGTGAAAACATAGAGTCCAAATCCAAAGTAGTAGTAGAAAATAAAATAAAATAAAAGATGTCATGCAAGGTGTGATGCCATAAGTCGTTGGGCAGAAAACCGCTGAGCAAGGGGCATGTGAAGGTAAAGAAACATACTATCAGATTTCCAGTCCCCCAATAAGGATATGACATCCAGAGGAACGCCTGCCTCTAAAGCAAAGGTGCCCCCCCCACGGCGAAACGAGTGGGTACCATATTGGGAGGTAGAACACCCTAACTCTGTCAACACTTTTTTCATAACGGACATGAAAGTCCGATATGTCAATATAGTGTTGGGTAGCATCGAGGATTTGCGCCAACAAAAGGCTTGAGCATCAGGCAGAACACCTGGAGTGAGAGAAAAAGCATGCAAAATAGCCCGAACTGGACAAAGAGGAGAAGAAGGAATAGCCACCAGTGGAACAGTAATTGTGCGCTGTCCCAGTTGGATGGTCTTACTCCATCTAACTAGAACGAGAATATGGTCATCATGAAAAGTAAAATCAGACCGAACTAGTTGTTTGAGGGGATTAAATATCGTAGAAGATGCCGGTAATAAATGTGACTTACGGAACAGACCAAAAAATGAAACTAAACAAACAGCCCAAAATGAAGCATGAAAGCTACAATTTAGGTTAAGGCGAGAACGAATACCAAAAAGAAGAGCAGTGGTAATAGGAAGACGTGGCTTGGCCGGAACACAAAGCATACGCTTCATACCTTTTAAAACTGTGGATTAGAGGATTAGCATATCCCATCTCAAGATGTAGAAGGCCAACAAAATTTAGATACATACAAACTGATTGTGGTAGTAAAAACCTAGCCAGATGGGCAATATATAGGCATAAAAAATCTGTGGAGGCAGGCACAAGTGGCGAAGACATCTGGCTACAAAAACATTCATAAGCCTTGCGATGCGTGCGATAGCTCTTTTTTGTATTCTCAGCATAGGTGGCCTGCCGAAAAAGGACAACGTCGTGCACCAACTCCGAAACGAAGGGGGGCAACTCTAGAGGAAGGAGAATACAAAAATTAGCTACCACAGATGGTATACTTACCAATGAGAAAATAATAAGAATAGGCAGACATATGATTGATGGCAACCATATCACAGACTGAAGTCAGTAAGTTGAGCTGCAAAAAGTGCAAAAATGATAATAAGTGTTGTCTTGAATGAAGACGTGATATGTCGTCAGCAAGGACATTCTGAGCACCAGCTACATGGAAAGCCTTCAAACGAAAATTGAAGGTAGCCGATAACCAAAACAACTGACGTAAATAGTCCATCATAACAGGGTGATGGGTAGTTCCTTTATTAAGCATAGCAACAGCAGCAGTATTATCGCAGAAGACATGGATAGTTTTGTTCTGCCAAGTGGGAGCCCAGCGAATAGCAGAAAGAACTACACACAGGGCTTCCTTAAAATTAATATGCAAAGAGGCAAGAGGGGAATGGTCTACCCTTAGATGAGAATAGAACCAATCACTCTCAAAAAACAGCGTCAGAGCAAGCATCAGTTTGCAGACTGGTAATAGGTCTTTGGTCATAGAAATCGCATTGTCCATTAAACACACCCAAGAACTGATCCCACCAAGCTATATCCCTGTGAAATTCGAGCGTCAAGCGACACTTCGAGGCAGAGGAAGACAAGGTGTTCATCAGATCCAGGACACGTCTCAAGAACGTTCTACCACCATACACGACTTTACAAGCCCAATTTAGGCGACCAGCAAGACGTTGCAACTCTTTCTTAGAGGCTCTCTGCTTGGTTAAAAAATGTGACACTACTTCCCTCAATGCATCCAGTTTAGGGGTCGTCTACAAATTTCGTATGATATTTTATACGAATATATACGAATTTAATTGCTTTTAATTCGTATAAAAATCGTATACAATTCGTATAGTGTTAAATAGTTATACGATTTTTAAAAAATCTAATACGAATTTTATACGATTTTCATACGAATTGTCATACGAATTATATTCTCTTTTATACGATTTTCATACGAATTTTCATACAAATTATATTCTCTTTCATACGAATTGTCATTCGAATTATATTCTCTTTTATACGAATTTTCATACGAATTATATTTCGTTTTTAAACTTTTAAAAATGCGATCTAAAAAAAACATTTCTATCGCCGTTTTTCGTTTTTCAACTTTTAACATGCGATCTAAAAAAACATTTCTATCGCCGTTTTTCGTTTTTCAACTTTTAAAAATGCGATCTAAAAAAACATTTCTATCGCCGTTTTTCGTTTTTCAACTTTTAACATGCAATCTAAAAAAACATTTCTATCGCCGTTTTTCGTTTTTAAAACTTTTAAAAATGCGATCTAAAAAAACATTTCTATCGCCGTTTTTCGTTTTTCAACTTTTAAAAATGCGATCTAAAAAAACATTTCTATCGCCGTTTTTCGTTTTTAAACTTTTAAAATGCGATCTAAAAAATATTTTATTTTGAAACTCATATACGAATTTAATACAATGTCAAACGATTTTCTTTTTTTTAAAACCATACGCATCTAATTAAAATCTCATACGAATTTTTTGTTAAACTCGTACGAATTTAACTCATACGAATTTAATTTAAAACTTATACGAATTTAATTTAAAACTCATACGAATTTAATTTAAAACTCATACGAATTTAATTTAAAACTCATACGAATTTAATTAAAAACTCATACGAATTTTATACGAATTTAGAAAAATTTCATACGAATTTAATTACTGTATGGCAAAAGAAAATTCGTATAGTATATACGAATTTTTTTGATACGAATTGCTACGAATTTTGTAGATGACCCCTTAGCAGGTGGAAGAGAAAGGGTAAGTGACACAGTGTCAAGCAGAATTCCAAGAAAAGTAAGTTGCTGGCATGGAGGGACCAACTTAGCAGGGCTAAGCTGAAACCCTAGTGCAACAAGTAATTTACAGAGTGTGTTATAGGCCTCATAACATTCAGTCTGTGTTCGGCCAATAACAAGAAAATCATCTAGGTAGACAATAACGAGAGGAAAACCTCGTGTTAGCATCATACGACGAACAGATTGTGTAAGGCGATGAAATATTCCAGGAACACTTCGACCTCCAAAAGGAAGTCGAGTATCGACAAGATATGAGTATCGAGTGCTTCCAGAAAACCGCCATTTTAGACCAAGCGCAGCATAGTTTGATGGATGAACAGGTACTGACCGATATGCATGGCGTAAATCAACCTTGGCCATAAAATATCCCTGTTTGATCATAGCACAGGCATCATCGATAGTTTGAAATTTTTGTTTTTCAATATCAATGTATGTATTGACACCCTTTCCAACTGGCATGGAACAGTCATGTATAATGCGTAACTCGTCAGAGTCAGGTTTGGGGACAGCCCCAAGAGCACTGACAATGGTAGGTTTACATTGAGTAAGAACATAGTTACCAGTTTTAAGTTCATCCAGCAGAGTAGCTTCTACTTTCATATGAGCTGTAGGACTGGTAACAGAAAAGTAGTTATTCATTTCGGCAGGCAATAAATCAGAGTCCTTAGGAAGAAGCTGAAAACCACAGTGAATTCCATTAAGGAGGAAGTCACGATCTGGGTCTTCAGCCAGTTCATTGGTCCATAAGTCAACATTAAGAGGAGTGCGAAATTCTGAGGGTAGTCAATTGTCAGAATTGTGGTTTTGTCCAGAATGAGGTTTGCCACAAGCCTGATTACCAATTTTGCGGTTGCAGACGTGGGTGAATTTACATTCTGTTTTCTGGCAACCTTTTTGGCGGTTAAAATTACGACAGATTTCCACACCGGAAGAAGTATGTGTAGGAAACCCTGAAGACGATCCTGAGGCAGGTGAACCTGAATTTCCCTTACTTAAGGTACTGGAAGGGTTACAGACAGGAGGGGAGGCCCAACGAGGTATAAGCATCACTTCATGCAAATGGCTATTGTCAAAGCTCCATGGATAGCCATAAGTGTGCTGAAGAATTCGATATTCATCGTCATACTTTAGCACAGACTCCCAGGTGTACTTTCTAGCCAACTCTAAGATCTTAATGGAATAAGACAAATAGTCACGTAAATCGGACGAGGTTGGCAATCTGGCAGAAGACAATAATTCATAAAAAATTCTCAAATTAGCTATGTTATATTGTTCCATGGAAAGAGATTCCAGTCTTGGCTTCTTATTTCCAATGGCCAACATTAGCGTAGTTTGTAAACCAGGATCAGTAGAAATAACTTTCTCCTGCTCCACAGGACGAAGCCGAGACACAAAATCGACTATACGAAGTGGCTTACCATTTCCAGTGTTTGAAGAAAGTGCCAGGGCGCAGAAACAATTCTGAACTACGGTCTTCTTGCTGGCGAAAAACATCCGATAGGGAGCGTGTTTGTTGTTGTGACAAGACAGTTCGATTGGTCAACAAATTGGCGGACTGTTGCGGAGCAAGCAAGGAAGCAAAACAAGATGGCGGTTGTACGTCAAGGGGTGAAGGGCGGAGATTGTCTTGGACACGATTGGTTGGATTTACAGTTTGCTGCAACGGGGAAGTGCTTAAAATTTGTGCTGGGCAATCATTTCTGGAAGAAGCTGAGCGAAGCCTAGCTAATTCTGATTGTCGAGCAGCAATCTGATTGAGAAGGTGTTGCTCTTCTGTTTGTAAACTTTCCCTTAGGGATAGCTCTTCCTGTTCTAAGACAGCCAGCTGATTACGAAGAGCAGCTAGCTGAGACGGTGAAGAAGATTTGTTTGGGTTGTTTAGGTGAGACTGCAGAGGCGAAGATCTTTGGATTGAAGACATTGGGTTATTAGCGATAGTTGAGGAAAGTGCTGAAGCAGCTGATGTGACAGTGTTGGTAGCGCTAGAACGACGACCTGGACAGTGACGACTGGGAATACCAAAGTCGTGTAGAGCCAGAAGTGCCTTGCAGCCAGGACATTTTGGGATACGTTTCTTTTTGAGTGTGGACGATTCCTCAAGAGCGACAGACATTGCAGCAGATTGGAAGGTTTGAGAAGTTGAATCTTCATCTTCTGAGCCATCTGGCGTTTGAGTAGGTGAGATAAAATATAACAGCATCCATATAGGTGATAAATACATGTTTAATTAGCCAAAGATTGGTTTGATTGCAAATTGATTGATTAGATTTAAGTGGATTAATAAGCAGCAGACATAAGCATAAGAAAAACTGCTAGAACTGAAAAGGAAAACCATGAGGCAACTGCAGCTTAAATACTAGCAAGACTGCTGACCAAAAAATATGCTGCTGACCAGAAAAGGCACATAGGTAAATGGTGAACTAACTATGGGCAATACAAACCAGAGTACTGTAGGAAGAAGATCTATATATGTGTGCATTTAAACACTCATAAATATATATTTATGAGTCACTAATTCATTTTACTTTTAAATCATTTTTTATTTTTTCATTTTTTTTATTTCAATTTATTATACTTTTACTTTTACCTTTTTTCTGTTTTTAAAAACGTTTTATTTTAAATTTTTAAAATCGATTTGTCGCTTGGCCGAGAGCTGCCATAGTATACCACAATGCATTTTGACTACATTAACACATGCGCAAGTAAAAACAAGGTGATAGAAACCAGCCCAGTAGTAAAGTTTACAACACATGCGCACGGAGAAGCTAATTCAAAATATTAACTTGAGAAGCAAGAGGTAACAAAAAAGGAACAATCCAGGTAAATCTATTTTATGACAATGTATTGAAATGCATAGTTTGGGTAAGCACCAGGTTGCTTGGTGAATAAAGGGTCAGATTCCTTCTTTTTCTTAAGAACATGCAAGGATTTCATTGGTCAAACATTTAGAACGAGAATTGTTCTTAGTTTTCCTCTCATTTTATATGGAAAACCATGTATTAATCATAACTTAAAAATTCTTCTTTTTTACGGCAAAACTGTAATTTGGATAGCAATTTGTAAAGTGAGTAATTAAAAGATAGTACTATCGTACAAATGAATGAGATCTTTTATAACAAAGGAACTGGCTTCCTATTGTCCTTTTCAGCTGTTATTACAGGTTTTAATCTTTCTACTAACATCTATTTGTTTTATATAGAGACGCAAGTAACCTGCCCATTGTCTTGTGTACGTCGGCAAAAAGTACCCATGGAAGTTGCGGAAAATTCTTTCTTAACAGTGTCAAACCCTTTTTTTTTAAAACACCGGTTTCTACTATATTATGACAATTCTTATGCTTCCTTTATTTAGAATGACTGATTTTAAAGTTTTCCGAAAAGCCGTTGCTGCAAAAAGAACAAAACCAACCACGTCAGCTGGAAAGGACAAGTTTTGCAATAAAATTAAAGAATTTTTGGATAGGCTAGAAATTGTAGTGCAAAGACTAAGGAGTGACGTGCAAGGGAAGGAGCAAAAGTATTTAAGGATAGGTGAATATTTGTGAAAAAATTCTATACAAAAAAACTTATAGTGCCTAGGCATGTGATTAATTTGGAAAATTAATCTTCACAAAATGCATTTTTTTGACCTTGTGAAAATAATTCTTTGCAAAAATTAATCAAATTAAAGTATTAAAGTAGTTTATTTTTATTGATGTTAAAGTTGATATACAGGGGGTTAGCTAGCTATAGCTAGCCACAAATATTGCAATATTTTTATAAAATATAGCAGAAGGTTTTTGGGTCAAAATTTAGAACACACAAAAAACTAAAAAAAAACACTCAATATTTTAGAAGGAAACAGAATAAAAGCCTTTCCTCTCTGATATTTAAGCACCTTAAACTTTTGATGGTAGCTTAGCTCTAGCTAGCTATAGCTATAGCTCTAGCCAATTAATAAAACATATATATATATATAGCTAAGCTAACGAGATTTAAAAGCAAAAATCCCTAATCATATTTAATCGTACTTGTTCTATAACTTCTGTAGTAACCAGCGGCATGGCTTGTTTCTAAGAACTTGTCTGTAAATTCTTGGAATTGAGTAGAAACCGTTTAGCGTGGATTAAATCTTATTTTCTGTGATTTTGTCTGTTTGGCGCCTCATATTTTTTAACAAAATGGTAGCTGGAGCAGTGGCGTAGTGAGGATAAAGTTTTATGGCAAACACTCTGTACGTTAAAACGCCTCTTATTGAGGCATTTAACATTAATGGGAAGTACACAGCATATCTTAAGCTTGAAAACACTCAACCTAGTGGCTCATTTAAGACACGAGGTATAAGCTTTCACTGCCAAAAGTTAAAAGAACGGGGTTGTCATTGTTTGGTTTCTTCTTCAGGAGGAAATGCTGGTCTTGCAGTTGCTTATACAGGACGGAAATTAGGACTCCCAGTAACTGTGTTTGTACCTGAAACTACAAATGATCATGTCATACAGAAATTGAATCAGCAAGGAGCTTCTGTCATTAAAAAAGGTGCTGTGTGGGACATCACAAATGAATATGCATTAAGGTTTGTTGGAGAGAAGAAGGAGGATTGTGCTGCACTTGTTCATCCATTTAATCATGCTGAAATTTGGAAGGGTCATTCTACAATTATTCACGAATTGAAAGAACAAATGAAGGCACCACCAGATGCTGTTGTATTAAGTGTTGGAGGTGGTGGATTATTATGTGGAGTTGCTGAAGGACTTAAACATGTGGGATGGTCAGATGTACCTATAATTGCTTGTGAAACAGAAGGAGCTGACTGTTTTAATGCTGCTATTTCTGCGGGAAAAATTATAGCACTTTCTGAAATAACAAGTGTTGCAAAGTCTCTTGGAGCTTTAACTGTAGCTGAAGAAGCTTTTCGTTGGTATTCACAACGTAAAATTATATCTGTCAAATTAAGTGATAAAGACGCTGTATCTGCTTGTTTAAGGTTCTCTGAGGACCATAAAATGCTTGTTGAACCAGCTTGTGGTGCATCCCTTGCTGTGTTATATAAAGAAGATATACTGACTGAACTTGTTGACACAAAGCAACTAAGAAAATTAGAGAGTATTGTTGTAATAGTTTGTGGAGGTCATTCCGTAAACATCGAACAGTTAGTAAAGTGGAAGCAGGAATTTGATATTTGATCAAGCAACACAATTTTTAATAGGGTAAATCAATTAAAAAATTCATTTTTTGTAATTTTGCACCCACTTATTTATGCAAAATCGTGAAATTAAATACAGACAAAAATTGACTTATTGAACTTTGCTAGACTATAATGTTCGAGGTAGCACCTATATTTCAATATTTCGCATGGATTTTATTTCGCGAATTTCAAAAAAATTTAATTGACACTAAAAACAAAGGAGGTAAACACAATGGTGCTAAATAACGAATGTTCAAATTTTCTGCAGTTCGAATTAATGTGCAATTTTTATAAAGAAAATATCAGCAATCAACCAACGAAACATGATATACAATTAACAACAACCTTAAAAAAATACATGAAATTTTGTACTAATATTCTTGTTTTTTGGCAAAATTCACAAAATAGTATCTGCGGAATATGATAGTTCATGAATTTTTTAACCCTAGATTAAAAGGAACGAAAGTCACTTCGTTAGATCAACTAAGTGACTACTTTCTAAACATTTCTAAACAAATTAATATCAGCGAAAAGTCTTTTAACGGCAAAAATTAGTGCCATTAAGATTAGGTTCGCAGTTCGAGTTAAAAATTAACACGCGCTTCGGTAAAGGTATAGTGGATTTTTTGCTATAAGTTTTATGAACAGTCCATTGCATATAACTTCATCAGATGGAGGTTTTAAGAAAACATGTGCGGAAGGTATTTTCAGCGAATTCACATCTGACATTTTCCGCAAACAATTTATCATATTAAGGTAGCTCTGAGCTATTCTCCCAGCTAAAAGAGACAGCTTGGGTATACGTCAACGTTATCTAGTAAAGGAAACAAATTTTGGCAATTATGTGTGACAAGAACACACGGCAGTGATTTAGTGATTTAGAATGGATCTTTATTAATATCATTTCGCGGACCTTGCGATAATGTTTGTCTGGAACTGCTTCGTCATATGTAAGTAAAAAAACTGAACACTTCTTACGAAGCGAAATTTGCAATTCTATTAGCACCTGCAGTTTACGGATCCAAACGTCGGTCTTGCCGTTAAGGCGCTGGCCGTGTCGAGATGTCTTTCCATCTGACGTGATGTTGATGCCGGTGCTTCAAAAGTAGTGTAGGCTTCTCTCAAGGTTTGACGATAATCCAGGTTTTAAATGCCTGTTGGTAATTTCCATATTTTGGACCCAATTTTTTATTGCCCCACTTTATTTTCAGCCTTTGATTGTATCTTTCCCGAACAGGTCGTCGGTACAATCTGCGCGCTTTGGTGTTGGTTGTCTCCTCTTGGAGTGTTGTTACTCTTACCTCCATGCTCTATGCATAATCGATGGGGTGATGGCAATTGCGTCCAAGAGACTAGCAATTGGATCTTTTTTGCGAGGACTACACAAGAAGATCCAATTGCCAGTTTTGTGTCTGCAGGTTTTTTATCGGTCCGCCGACGACAAATAACAGGGGATGCGAGTTGTAACAATTTATGGTAAAAAAATTCATGGTGAAGACTCATGGGCTTCCCAATTCGTTACCCACTAACCAGTTACCATGGAAAATGTTACACCAAACCTCTTTAAACCAGAAGAAAACTGTCCGCTTCATTGAAAATTAATCCCAAAACTGCAGCAAACTTAGTTCACAAGTCAGGAAGTCCATTTAGTAGTTTTTACAGACATAACGATCTAAAGCATTCTTTTAATTGTTTTTAATATATTCCCGTGCTCCACTCCTACACTATCACTAGTATTACTACCAGAGTGCCATCACGCGCCTTTAACAGCTAATATTATATAATACTAACTACCAAAAAGAACTTTCCTGCTGCCAGCAAAGCTGTAGTAGTGTATTGTAGTAGTATGTATTTTTTTTTTCTTTGAAAAAGTTTATAAGTTCGTTTATCTATATGTTCGTAAATAAAAAATATACACATACATCAGCTAGTATATTAAGGATCTTAAACCATACGAAAAAGTTAAAAAGACTTACTGGAGCTTGCAGAAAGCAATTTTACCTTCAACAAGCCCCATTTTAAGTTTCGTTAGAGTAGAAAGTTATTTTTCCTTATTGTTTTTAAAAAAGTGACTTCGTTTTAAAATTTTGCAATATAATTTTTCACACACTGCTAAAAAACACATAGTGATGTTAACTTTTATAAATCTCTGTCCAAAAGGTTTTTCCATAGATGTTGTCCTCTTTTAGATATTTCGAAACTACTTCGCTGCGTAACAATTCTTGGCCGTATTATTTTTACGAAATCTAGTCCGGAAATTGTGATTTATTTGCTCAAAACTATTGTGAATGGTTTTTGGTGCTAACTTATTTTTAACTTTAAACATGAAGATTAAGTGTTGATAGATATTTATTCGATAGACATTAAGCCCCTTTAAATTTTTAATTAAATGCCTTGAGCGAGTGCCATGATCTTGATGCTCAATTATCATAGTTTCTTGTTTTTGTTTTCTCAAAATTGGTTTTAATTTAATTTGATTTTGTGTGTGTGTACTTGCCTATACAATGTTTGCATACTGTTTCTCATATTCAATCAAACTTTTCTTGCTTTCGGTAATTTTAACTAAAAAAAATTTGCTGTCACATCTATATCAAAACTCGTAAGTTTTGCCATCACCCATAACGCAAAACAGGCTTGCTGGATCATCCTAAAATAATTTTAATGCCTAGGGACCACTGAAGATTAAAGCTCGCGCTGAACTTTCTCGCCGCTCGACTTCTTCGATACATACCCACAAACTTGTTTTTTTTAACTTTTCGGAATTCTTAGTAAGAAAGCTTCCTGAACGGTCGTGTCATAAATATTCTCATCTTTATCACTTCATTTGTCACAATTCTTCATATATGTTCTGCCATCAATTTTCTAAAAATTTACCCAAAGACTCAATCCGCTACGTCGGAAGAAAAGCAAGTTGCATTCAGCGCGGGTATGGTAGTAAACTGCAACAAGAAGAAGAAACAAGATACCCTGGGGACGATGTTGGGAGAAGAACAAATTACCCATAAGTTTTAAAACATTTCAAGTACGCTGTGTTGTCATTTAAAGAAAATTTTGTCCAAAAATTAGAAATGTCTCCTGCTCAATACGATCTCACTGGAAATAGAGTTGCTATTACTAATAAAGCTTTAGCAGTGAACATTTACTTCGCTGATGACAAAAACTTTAATGTCTGTCAATTTGAATGCTTTAGTGTCTGACGTTCACGATGCGGTATTTTTTTGGACGACAGAAAAGCTAAAACAGGGCGAAACAGGCAATATCTCGACAAAATAACTGAAAGACAAAACTTCGATTTGAAAATTGAAAATCTGAATGCTTGTGGAACACCACATTTAATATTCAGAACTGTCATATATTGTCTTGGGAGGCCTAAAGTATCATCTAGCTATTGCAATAAATTAAACATCGACGGATGCAAGAAAGCTGTCTAAAATGGGGAAATTGGTTGCTATGGGCGTTGCTATGCACTTATATTTGCGGTTGGTTGAAAAAAGTGGCAGGATGGCGTAATAAGAACCTAAATTTGTCATAAGCACTACTTGCCACGGTATTCTAAGATGAATTTGCCGCAGAAAACAGCTAAATGACAATTTTTCTAGGGGAACCACCTTAATATTTTCATAGAAATTGTCGATTCTATACAAATTTACAACTTTAAAATTTGTAATTTTTGTGACTATGTCCCGAAAGCTAAATAAAAGGATAATGTGTTGTTGTTGTTTTTTTGTGAATACGATAGTTGGTTTAGAATTGGTTTAAAAATTAAAAAGTCTTCGTTTATAATAAAAATTGACATAGTAAACAACAGCATCAAAAGCCTTTATAATGTTTTAGTTCAAAATTAGTCCAAAACTTGAAAATGCTTTTTTTATATAAATTTTAACACACTGAACAAATAAAGCATGCTGAACACGATGATGACAATAAATAAATTTTATTTTTGTTATTTATAGAATTTCTATGCTGAAACTACTCAAAAAGGCTTTGTTTTCGACTATGGCACAACATCACCCCTTTTCACTTTCTCGCGCCATCCATAAAAAACAGGGCCCTAGGGGGGCGAAATCAAACAGGAATGTAAAAAATTAAAATTAAAATTTTGATCCACAGTCCAAAAAAAGGTGGTGAACAAGACGGCTGTATTATAAACTGCTTCATATTGAAAAAAATTGACATAAACAATATAAAGAATGCTGATAATTATAATCAAGATGTCGATTTTGTGTCACCTAAGAAAAAAAAACTTTATCAGACCGAATAAATGTTTTATATTTTTTAGGCTAAAGTACACTATTTCCTCCTTTAAACTAGGCCATGTCCCCAGGGGTTCTTTACTTTTGACATCAAGATCGGCGGCGAAGGCAACCTCGTCCCAAGGGTCTTGTGCCCCCTAAACGGAGGGGACAACTATCAACTTCATCAACAATGCAAAATGCCCTGGGAACAAAGTTGCGGCGAAGGGTCTTGTTAGCCGCGTAAGCGCTAGCGGCTTATAAATCCAGGCAACAATCCCTGGAGAGGCGTGAATGCCTCCAAATCTTATTTTTATAAGTAAGAATAATAAAAAACAGTTTACTATTATAAATATTCCTAAATCTTATCAATTTTTTTCGCTGAAATTATTCTTCGAGTATTCTTTATATATGTGTATTGTATTAAAGAAGACGACACGTTTTTCAAGCCTCGTCTCCAGCAGTTCTCCTTTTCACTATTTGATACCGGAACCCCAATATCAAAAATTAAAATAAGAGCCTTGGGGGACGAGGTTGTTTTTTTTTTTGTTTTGTTTTTTATGTTTAGCTACGCAGAAAACAACAGAAGTGTGATCATAATAATGAGTCATTTTGTTCTCCCTTCTGTGGAAAATAAGTCTGAGGGTTATTCCTAGTTCTTAAGTACATTCTACAGCGCAAAATTAAACCTTACGTTCCACACCGGCTCATATATATTCCGTTTGATCAACAAAGTCCAAGTTCTCGGACCGATATAGCCGATGCGCGAAGATTTCATTTGAATTGGAGTGGTCCGAATTAAGGTGCATACTAATTTTAAAATGGCCAATGTCTGACCCCTGAAGACAAACTTGGTTTGGTGCTCTACTTTTTAGTGGTGAAAAATTATGAGTAAATTTAAATATTATTATAATAATAACATTATGGTAGCATTACATGCGTTGAAACTAGCTAGCTAGCTATAATTTGAAGGCTAAAGTAACTTGAGCGGTTGGAAGACATGTTGCTACTACTAGATCTAGTAGCAACCATGTGCTATCAATAGCCTGTCTATAGACAGGCTATTGATAGCACTCTAGCTATTATTCTTAAATCCGGGGTTAACATGCTTAAAATTTTCTGAACCTTTCAACAAAAATACCAACATATTTTAGTTAAGCACTAAAATTTATGGAAACATACAAATTTTTAAGTTTATACATTAACTTAGTATAGTACAACTGCCTCTATTAGCCAAACTTTTGTGTATACTTTTGTTTATGAAGAAATGACCACACAAATCAACTACAGTGGAAATGTTTCACTGCAGGTTAATATTATAGTTAAACTCTAAGAAAATTTGAAAACTCTAAATTATAATAAATCCTGTCTAATAATCGTATGGTATCTTATATAATTTTTGCTGGTAATCCAAAAATGCTATATACGCTGTTTTTGTTTTATTTTTCAAAATTTGTTTTGCTTTATTAACATATTGCCTATACTCTAATTGCCTCAAGAAATAGCCATTGACCATTTCTTTCTCAACTTACCCACCCAGTCTCTCGCAATGACCACTTATGGCAATAAAACTAAAGCTAAGGGCCTTATGGAGATGTTTGGTTGTTTCAAAGGTTCATTGATAAAAGATGTTCCTTGCCCAGATATTGTTGTTTTCTGGCTAGATTGCTTTTTCGCCTTCGTTCTCTTTCTCTAAAAATGTGAATATCTCCACAAAGCTGTTGTCAGGTGATATTGTTTCATGCTCATATTTAATGGGGTAAATTGCCTTTTTACGATCAAACCTTAAATTGGAATTGGAATTTTGAATATTTATGCCACAAAAGAAACGACTAACGAAAAAAACCACATACAAACGGCCAATGGTTGTTTGACTTGTCAAGTTGAGTATGAACATCACCCCTAATGTCAGGTCTTAAAATTAGAATTTTTTACATCGAATGCAATTATTTTGTAGTCACAATAAGTAGGAGTAGCTCAAACAAAACCAAAAAGTTGTTATTTAAAAATTTCACAACAAAATTACGTTGGTAATTTTTTTGCCGATGCAACTACAGTATCTTCGTATTTTATACGTCAGCAATTGCGTTGGCAGTGCCGAATGCCAACGGCAATTTTAAGGGCTGAATGTTAAGGTTGCTGACAAATTTTAAAAGTAATGAGCTAGTTAATCTAAGTAGTTATTCAAATTGGTCTCAGTATACCTGAATAATGTTACTGTACTAGTAATTTTGTGAGTAAAAAATTATATTTCTTGAGTAGCAATTTTCCTGTTTTATTTTAGATACTCATCTGTATTCAATTTTACAATTTTAACACTATTAAGCAGATGCTAATACAGGCTGGGTAACAAAAAATTAAAATATTTAACTAATCTTTAATTTTTTTTTTTCTTTTTAAAAAACAAGAAAATAACTGTTAGATTTTTATTTTTTTATTATCTTGTTGCTATTGTGGTAATTGCAAGTAAAGTTCTCTGTACAAGGATTAATAAATGTAGAGTGCAAGTGTGGGTATATTAAACAAAAGTATATATATATTTGTTTAAATTAAAAATATTTTATAAATAAAATTTGGTATTTTTGTGCCCAACTGCTTTTATAAGAAAGCAATGTTTCAGATTATTATATACTTTCAACAGCTATAAGTTGCAAAGTAAAATATTAAAAAAAGTGAATTGATGGGTCTGTCTAAAAAAATTTAAGGTATAAAACACCATCTATATTTTTTCAGAACATCTCTTTTAAAGTTAGGAAACCTGTTGTTTTTTTTTTTGAAAACAAGAAGTGTTGGTAAATATATAATATTGCTAAAATCTCCTAGTGTGCTCTGTACCTTTCCTTCAAGAGGTTTTAAAAAGAGAAGGAGATTATATTATTATATTACAACTCAGCTGTTCCTAATAAAATCATCTGTTGACAACAGGTTGCTGTATTGTTTTCAGATTGAATTTTAAAAACAAAAAAGTAACTGTTGCTTTCTGTTAGATTTGTTAGATAAATTTTACCACAACAGTACCTTCTGGTGATATATATGCAAGAAATAAGTAAAATCAACTGAATGCTAGGGGTATTTGAAATACAGTAAAAGAAAATAAAAATGCAGAAAAACATAAACTGTACACATTCCCTCATGGATCTCTTGTGCTGCCTTGCTCGGCTGTTATAGTATGAAGTAATATCATTTCTTTGAGAGGAGGTATATTACCGTGATTATATAGGTTATAATAACAAGTTATATCACATGCAAGGGCTCTAAAAACGAGCTGATTCCTTTTGTAAATGGGAAAAGAAACTTCACTAGCATTAAATTCTGGAGCTTAACAAAGCCACCTGTTTTACTTGTCTTCAACATTAGTTTTTAATATGTTTTCCGAAAGTTCTGTTTTGTTGTTAAAGCGCTTGTCTCATTGTTGGTATGTTAAAATACAGCAAAAGCAGGAGGACAGATGGTTTTGAAATATCTTCTGTTAAGACAACATGACAAACATTTTGACAAACATGACAAGATTGAGCGTACACAAAATATATTTTCTGTTTCTGGAACCAATGACCATCTAACAGCACTTTCTAATTTTTAAAACACCAATTTTTTTCTGCCTAGAATTATCAAGTCTTTAGTATTTTAGTATCTTTAGTATTTTTATTATGGTTTGATATTGATGTAGGAAAAATTTAAAAAAATAATTTTAGTGCTGGTTGGGGAATTAAGAACCAAAAATGAACACAGGAAAAATAGTAGAAGTGTTGTGTCCAAATGGAAGACGTCAAAAAGTTAAAGTAAATCCATCAATGACAATTTTGCAAGTAATATGATACATCTTTTTATTTTTTAGGAAAATTATCAGTTGCCACACCTACCTAAAACCTTTCAATTTACCTCAATTTTAAAAAGTTTCCTCTAAACTAAAAAGGATCATTATGTTTATAATCTTAAATTTGATTGGTCCTAAATGTTTTTCAAAAAAAATTACATTGGGGGAGAAGTATTGAGTTTTCAATTGTATTTGTTATACTTAATTAAGAAAAGCATCGTTTTTTCTTCTCCAAGTTTAGATAAGATACGAAACGTCTTCTCAAATAAAAATCCCCTAAAAAGTATTCAATCCCTCTGAATTTGTAGCAACCATATTGTATTTGAAGGTATAATTTTCTAAAGAATAACCTTATTTCTTTGTTTAGGTTCTGCAAACAGTGTGTGAGAAACAAGGCTATGATCATGCTGAGTATGACTTAAAGTAGGTATTTCCGCAATTTTTGCTAAGTATATATTGTTCTTTAATCCATTTTGAAAAGAAATTAGAATAAGTTAAAGCCTACATTTATAGTGTTTATCTTTAGACATTTGCAAAAAGTACTGAATGTAACATCAATGATGAGGTTTTTGAATCTTGCTAACAATGCCAAGCTTGAGATGATCAAATGTATCAAAACAAGGCCAGGTGTGTAACAAATTAAGTAATATCAGTGAGAATATTGTGCACATTCTAAACACAGTAACATTAATATTCCGAAGTCTGTTTGATTCGATTAAGTAGACGAACTAATAAAGCTTATACATAAGCTGGAATATTTTTAACATGGCTTTTTTGTTTTCCCTAGGGTGTTAGTGATATAACTCTGCTTTTTATATAACTATTTTCTGTTTCGACTATATTTAGCTTCTAGTGTAACTGTAGCTTTGCAGTTAGAAGATGGTTCTCGTCTTCAACATCAATTTAATCCAAATACTACTCTATGGAATCTCTTAAATCACTTTCAACAAAAAAGGTAGGAAATTTAAAGAAATGTAGCAATATGCAGTAAATATGTAATTGTTAACAATTATTAACGTTCAACAAATCAATTAATTCAACCACAGGTAGATAAAAACATCATTTAAATGAATGCAGCTTTTTTAAAAAAATAATTTAAACACAAGTGGTTTAAACTTATTTTGATAATGCAATTGAATTCAGAATGTGCAATAAATTGCCTGCCTGGACTACTATTGCAGTGCAGACTGCTAATGTGTGGGCATGTGTCTGTGCAATCACACATATCTCATCGAATTCCCTGCATAAACAACTTGGATAATTCAACAATTTCCTGTTGTTTTCTTTTTTAGCAAGAATGATACCACCAAAGAAGAAGCAGTGTGTGTATATATGGGAAATGAGGTAATCAATGTTTACTACTAAAAGGAGTTTTGTATTTTACCTTATTCCAACTTCTATGAAAATTCCATCTCTCTAGTAATCCCTGCTTTTAGGCAAAGATTGAAAATCTATTTTTCCCTGTCTATCATCCTACATGCTTAATTGCTATCTATTTCTGTCACGTTTTGCCTACATAAAATACCCCCAATCACATAAAGTCACCAGACTTGGAGTCATAGAAGTTTTGGAATTATCTAGAAGGAATTTACATCTTGGGTTGGCTTTTTCAGCTATTTCTCAGCTCTATAAGAAACAAAAATTTCAGCAGAATCAGAAAAGCAAGTTAAAAACATGACATAGTAAAATATGTTTTACGAATGATATGACTATTCGTGTATCCATCAATGTTTGTCACTGTTATCTAAAAAATAATAATTTGATCTTCTTTTTAATGCCAGTCCTTTTTAAAACATTTCAGCATAATTTAATTTAGCAGCACTGGTGCAACAAGTTTCATAATTAATGTTTCATAATTCGTATAATTCAAATTGGTGTTTTGCAAAAAAAATGTATTAATAATTTAACATTATATATTTAGAATGTTATTATAATTTTATTTAAATAAAAAATTTATCTACGGACATTTCAATTATATATCTTAAAATCAATTTATTTAATAAGAAACTGAAGTGGTTTAATGCTAAGTAAGTCTCATACAATATAATATGACAGTATCAGCATAATTCATCCTAACCTCGTTTTGCCAGGGCCTTGTTTAACAACTTCATATTTCAAAGTTATTCCATCAGTCTTTTGCGAAACAGTGTCTTTATACTCACAAAAATTTCTTATAGTCATTAAATGTCCCCGAAAGTCAATTTCTGTGACTAGCTGGATTAGTAAAAAGGCATAGTACTCACAAGGAACGTAAAATCTTTTGAAATACAGAGCACCCTTCAAACACTTTGGCAAGTTTCTTTTCACCATCAGTCATCTCACAGCATTCTTTGCATCTGCCCTCAACTTTCGAAGATTTTCACTACACATACCCTTATAAAAAAACTCTTTTTTCCGTCTGTCATCCATAAATCATACTATGTAACTACTTGTCAAAATCATCATTAGACATAAGTTCATGCGACGACAACTTTATTAACAAATGCTCTACCCAAATTGTAATTATGAAATTTAAAGACAGCCTTGACGTACCAGGAACAACAACATCATTACATCATTACTAGATATTTTGTCAAAAGCTCATTGTAAGCAATCGTGCTTTGATTATAAGTAACCAAAATATATCGATTTAAACCTTTAATTCCATGTTGTAATAACTTATTCCCATACATCTTCTATTCTCCAGATTTGTTCTCAAATGTAAAACAACAAATTTTATTTCTATCTGTCAACAATACTAACATTCAAAAATAAATACACTACCACATATATAACACCTTCACCTTACGCCATCAACCAAATTTTTCACAACTATTCAACTTTTTTATTTTAAAAGTTAATGACCTAAAACCTTTAAAAGTATCTAACCACCAATCATTATCGTAATCACACCACCACCTCTAAATTCAACAGCAATAACCTCAGCTGGCGTGGTGGCGTTTGCGGCATTGAGATATTTTTTGAATTTGAGAAAGTGGTTGATGTCCTGCGCCAGGCAAATAATGGTACAAATTCCTCTTCTCAGAAGGGACCTGAGACCAGTAAAAATAAATTTTGTCAGTTTATAAAGTTTAACAGAAACCCTTTTGTACCGCTTTTGTTTTATCGCACTTAAAATTTTAATTATTTTACTTACCAGCATGTCAAAGTTGCTATAGTTTTCCCTTTATTTTTGAAATGTATTCCTGGTTTGGTTGATTTGTTAAATTTAAGCTCAGTAATAAAATGTCAAAACTCGGATGGCCTTTTTAAAGCTCCTGTAGATATGCATTCAATTTTATTTGTCAACTTCTAATTTTACTCCTAATATTTGTTTTATAGTACAAAGGCGCTCAAACAATGGAATCTACTACTTTAAAATCTATGGGTATCTCTGGTGGTAGGGCAGCTATCAGGTATATAATTATTTTATCAGTATGAAACCGAACCTATATAAAAAGATAAAAGTATACCATATTCCCATATTTAGAAAGTCTGCTTTTTGAGTTTGCAGTGAAAATGCTCTATACATCAGCAGTAGGAATAATTAGTTATATGAATATAACGAAAACCATGTTTCAAATGCACTTTAAGTGAGGAGTATACGTTCTGTGTGAATGTTGATTTTTTTGTGCCTTTGTTGTGGTTTTGTTTTGCAGAGTTCTTATTTCTCTGCAGACTTTTTTACCGTAAAATTGAAGAGACAGAAGTAAATTTATCCGTAAAAGCAAAACAGACAAGCAGTTCGCTAACGGATGATATAAAATTCACTTCTGACATAGCAGGTAATCCAATATTTTTAATTTAAACAAACGCCTTGTTTTAGCACCTTTCATAGAAGCACATGAAGTGGGTGTTCTATGTAAACTAAAGACCTCTTACAAAGTTTATGTGTTTATTATTATAGATACAGGCGTATACTAAGAATGTTTTAATTGAAATTTTGTTGGGGTTTGACCTGTACTTAAATTTCAGAACCTAATGAAAAAAAGATCAAACTGGAAGTCGTTTCTAGTGTTAAATCGGATGAGAGGGAGTTATCAAGTTCATCTACATTGCAACAAGCAGCATTGGGTCCTCCACCACGGAGTATATTTCCTGAAAATGAGACAGTGCCTGACAGATCAAGTATATTTCCAGCAAATACAGCTGAACCAGTTGAACCTAAGAGTGCAGCAGTTAAAAACGAGTTTGCTGACTTTCAGGTATACATAAGTTCTAAGCTGATAGCATTTTGTGAATTGATTTCAATGTATTCAAATTAACATTGGAATTGGTTTCAATGTATCCACTTTAAATCCAAAAGTTACTACTGCTGGTGAAATTTTGGAACACTCGTGAAATGTGTCGTTGAAGATTTATTAAAAGTTCGTCCAGTTACATTTTTTTTGACATAACTGACTACGTCACTGGCAGGTTAGCTTTCTTATTGCAAGATAGTTTGAATCCATAAATAAATAAACTTGACTATTAAAATATTAAGGATTATTTTATTATTTTATTTTTTAGTTTCCAGAAACCTCCAACGGTAACATGGAGGAAGAAGATCCAGCAATTGATCCAAAATTAATGTTTGTGTTTTTCTATCTGTTTCTTGTTTTCATACCTATCTAGATTCTCAGTGCTAAATTTATTTTTTTCACTATTAATAACATAGTTGTGACTTATGTCTCATCCTAAAATCAATGTTATAAAATAAAATCGTTAGAACAAGCAAGTGAAACTTTTACATGCACTAGTAAGGCATCAAATCAGCTGCAAGCGATTGTATGTTAGGAGCTGTAATTTGTACTATGCCTTCTTTATAAACTTTGTTAAATTCATCAAACGAGCTGAGATAGGATAGAAGATAAATTTATTCTTTTAGGCGAACAGAAGTAAAACTTTCAATGCCGTGTGAAAGGAGAGCTATCTTGTACAGTATAAATTCATCTGATTTGACAACAAGTTCAACAGAAGGTACGTTTCCTCACTCTTCTCTCTATTCATTTACGTAAGACCTTTTGTGTACAATCACTTTATAAAATATGAGTTGTCTTGCACATTGTGTTAACCAAAGCTACCTGTTGTCTGAGGTACCTAAAAATTTAGTTCGTTATCTCGAAAATTTTGCTATCTGAAACTTCTTTTCTGGAAACCATTGCTACAGCGCGCCCTCCCTACCTGCCTATACTGCAACAACCACACCCCTTTGCAAAGCTCTTTTTTTTGCCTTGGAGGGTAGCAGGTCAGATATATTGACCCTCTCCTGAGGAAACCAGCCTAAATGAGGGTAGGGTCATATCTATTTCTATATTTACACATATTTCTGTCTAAATATCTCCCTTCAACTAACCTTTTTTCATTAAAGCATCACGAAAATAAAGTCTGCAAACCTCTAACAAGGTTGGTTGTCATCTCGCCATCTTGTCATCTTAGATTTCTGATCGATAATAATTATACCTTTAGAACTAGACGACAATTTTTTTGAGGTGACGATAGATGACTTAAGAAAACGTTTAACTGATTTAAAATCTGACAAGTAAGTGAACTAATTACATTTTGCTTTGTTTGTTTGTTGTTTTATTTTGTTGTTTGTTTGTTTGTTTGTTTGTTCCCTATTTTGTTTGTTATATTTTTTCTCATTGCCTTACTTAAATAAGCACGCAAACTTTGATTTTTGTGTTGGATTTATCAAAACATCAAATGCACATGTTTTTTGTAAGCAACAAGTTGCTGCGGACTGAGGTTAAGAATCCGGCGGAAACTTTAGCAACGGCTGGCCAGACTGGAATGAAAGGTCTTTAAAACAATAACATTAAAATTAAAAAATAGCAAGTGTAAATTGACCTCTTAAAAAAACTTATACTATACGAATACCTACCAACTTCTTTGCAACTATGAGATTGGAATAAAAAAATTACCCTTAGCAACCGAGACTGAAATGAAAAATGGGGTATCTTATAAAAAATGTGGAACGTTTGCTTAGAGTCACTATCTCTAAATGGCACCTTAATCCACCTACAAATGAGGAACTAATTAGAAAAGAAGAGACCAAGCAAAGAATATGCGTGTGGATAGAGGTTTAATAATTGACTGAAGGAAAAGGATATTTAAGTCATAAAAATGTTTATTTTTTCTTATTGATTTATTTATTTATATACAAACAAGTAAAGCGAAGGAGGAAGCTATGTTGTTAACAAAGACAAGTCGACAACGTCTAGAATTAGAAAAACTCGCCAACTTTCAAAAGGTATAACTTGATTTTATCTTACAACGGGTTTTTAGGAGTACCTCACCTTACTTTGCTTTTAAAAAAATGCTCGACATATACTGGCGACTGGTCTCTCTCCATCTGTTAAACACGTAATCTGCATATGAAGCTTCTTTTTAGCTGTTACAAAACCTTGGCCTTCCCCATTTAAGTGATAGCTCCTAATTACTTTGACATAGTGTTCTGTCAAATTTTTATTAAGACTTTTTGAGAAGTACAGGAAAGAACTGTTACCAATCCTAATATTTGATATTCTCTCGCTCTTTTATCTTTTTCATTTGCATATACTTATTTTTAGATTCCAATCCGATTTCAGTTTCCGGATAAAACGGTGTTGCAAGCATTTTTTCGTCCGTTGGAAACAGGTATTACTCGTGATTGCGTACTGTTGTACTATGCGCTTCTTTACAACACTGGTAGAGAATTTGAATTTGCACACCCTTTCAAAACCTTTCCATCTTTTTTTCTATTTTAGTTAAAAGCGTAGATGAATTCCTTTTGGAATATTTATCGGATGAAATTAGAGTTTATGAAATATGTAAGATGTAATTTGCTGTTATTTATTTGTTTTTCTTTATTTGTTTTTTACTTAAAGCTCGTTTCCATTTGACTTTTTTTTCCGCTAAAGCGCAAAAAGCTCATTCGTGCGCACTTTGATTTTGTCCAAGTGCGCATGTGCTCACAAGAAAAGCTCGTGAGCAAGTAGCAGTAGTGAAAAGCAGTAGCAGTAGTGAATTGGAAACGAGACTGTCAATCATTTTTTTTTTTATTGTTTGTGTTAGAAGTTTATATTTCTTTCATTCTTTTCAGTCACTACCCCTCCAAAATTCATTCTAAACGATCGCCAGCAGACTTTACATAAGGTATCTACAGAATTATGTTAACAATAAAGTACTATTTCATGTTCTTTTATTTTTGAAATTTCGGATAGGAGTCAATTCTATCCGTGAAAGCATGTAAAAGAAGGCAAAAATCTAAGTGGCATTGATAGCTATAGAAAAATATGATTCGGATATAAAAATCTTGCTTCGCCAAAAATTTACGACGATGTTTTGCGTGTATTCTCGGCCGTTGTATTCATCCCGCGAGTTTTCCGCGAACATAAAAATGAAACTTAAACTTATTAAAGAAATATTGTTTCATCAAACCCATTTTTTGTATAAAAAGCTATTTTATTATACCTATCGTTGTTGCGCCCTAAACCGTATCAATCTAAAACAGGATTCGAAATTGCACTTCATGTTACGTAATGGAATTCGCCGAACCGTTACCAAGGCATTTTCCAATCTGAACCGTGTCAGATAATATGACGTCATGAAGGGAAACCAGTATAAAATAAATTTAACGTCATAAAAAATCAGTCTTCGCAAGATTTATGTCGCGCGCAAGACTTTCAAAGTGAATTCTAACTTTGATAAATTTTAAGTGAAACTTGAAGATATTATAAAATATAAAGTATGGATGATTTAGAAGTAGATGACGTTCGTTATCTGTTATACACCAAAGGATTTGTGGTGAAAGAACCGCAAGAAACAAAGCAGTTGAAAGCACGGTTATTTGAAATGGAAGAAGAGTGTGCAGAAAATGAAAACGAGAAAGAAAAACAGGTACTTGCATGCGCTAAAGAGAGAGACGAAATTCAAGATTATTTAGAGAAAGAATGCATCGAGGTAGCCCGATCATACCGTTTGGAATGCCTGAAATTTGAACGATTAGAGAACCAGTTACGACTTCGTAATGCATGCAATAGAGGCTTCATGACAGCCCTAAAAGCAAGAGAGAAGAGACTTATCGCATTGGATCAAAAGTTCAACGAGACAAAGCGAGCAACTGAGTTGTATAAGAAAGAAGTTTCTAGATTACGCAAAAGTATTAAGAAGCTGCAGGATGGTACCAAAGGTGGTCGAAAGGAGGTGGTGAGTAAAAGAAGTGATGCAAAGAAAATTGGTACAACTCCAAAAGCAGTTAAGACTCAGAGTCCATTTAACAATGCTCATCCCATCCTGCCGCCTATCAAATCAAAACAAAACACAAGTTATTTTATCCCTAACTCACCACCGCCCACTAAAGATACCCTTCCACCGCCCACCAAAGACGCCCTCCCATTACTTCCTACCCCTCCAACATCAAGTAAGCCAGAAGCTCGATATGTGCGAAAATTTCGAACACCATCGAGCAAGAAACCGCTACCACCAATTGGACAACAGAAAGAAGTTCTACTCCCTCTGAGAAAACGCTTGCCGTAAGCAGTAGACAAGCGTTAACTAGATAGAGAAGGCTGGAGGTGTGCTAGCCTATGGACCACGGAACAAATTCTTTCGCCTGCGGTTAAACGATTGGAATAAACATTGGAAGAATAAGTATAGCGGCAGATAGCTGTAAAAGGTATGCTAGCCCATGGATGACGGAATAAAGTCCTGTTGTCTTGGGTAAAACGATTGGAATAAACATTGGAAGAATAAGTAGCTTCAGAAGATATATCTTCTGAAGCTACTTATTCATATATGGTAGCCCATGGATGACGAAAGGCCACCCTGGCTCGTCTAAAAAACGATCGCTATAAGCAGTTGAGGAGCGGTTAGTAACAAGAGATGGGCGAGAAATGGAAATCCTGCCGCCTCCGAATAAATGATTACGACAAACAGCGGAAAAACATTGATAGCAAGAGATGGTTACAGAAAATCTGTTTTGGAACCACTTCATTTTAATATTCTTGTTTGCTATTGTATAGTAACTTCATTTTACCAGGGTGGGAAACCGTGGAATTTATTTGCTAAAAAATCATCATAGCTACTTGCAACAATGTACAACTGTTACTATTAAGTTCGAGAAAGCTAGCTGAGTGGCTGACATCCATATGTAGACAACCAGAAGTTCAAGTACACTTGAATTGACCAAGTACTGTCGCCCTAGCCCATATTTGAACTAGGCGTAGCGGAGTTTCTACTGGTACACACAAGACTGAAACAGCATTAAGAAGCTTGATAAACCATGTACATATTTGTCTCTCTGATTTTAGGCCAAACTTTTCCCGGCTGCACTAATACATGTATCAACAAAAAATAAATTCAGTAAGTATGAATTAACTTTTTCTTGAAAATCTTATACGAGTTCGGGTTTTTACGGAATATCTTTTAGTGTTTTGTCAAATTTCTCAAGGAGTAATTTCAAATGGTGGGTGGTTAAAATCTGGAGTATTGGTTAAAATGGGTTTTGTTTTAACTTGTTAATATATCAATTACGAAGAGGTACACTATGTCGCTAAATTGTAGTGTCAAAATTATTAATAATTTGTCTTATGCTAATTTTGCGCAACGAACAATTTCGCGCGCATCTCATGTTTTTCCATGTTTGATTTTTATTTACAGATATAAAGGAGGTAATTTTAGGGTGTGTTTTGTGAAAAGTTTTTCTGTATGTTGACTTAAACTTTCGCCCCTTAGAAAAATACGTTAAAGACAAATATATGGACGACTTAAAAACATACGAGGAAGCAGAGGCTATTTTAAAACATGATCTTGAAAGGTATGATATGAAATGAAAATTGTGCTTGATGATAGTGTTGTCAAAAATAATAATCGCTCCATTTTAGAAGTCACGGTACACAAAAGAAAACCAACCATGTAAACAACATAGCAACGACCACCCCCGCTACAACTGCTAGTGCCGTAACATCAAAAACCTCCGGTGCCAAAAAAAGGAATGTGCCCAAATGGTTTAAAACAGGAAGGTAAGGCTTAGAGTCTGTAAAACTGTAAAATTTCGAGAAGATCGAAAGTAGTTAATCACAGAGAAAATCAATTCCCTTAAAATGTACTCCAAAAATTTGGGTATTGTGGATTTTTTTTACTCATTTTTTCACTCATATCCACTGTACCAAAATTTGTTTGCACATTACCTTTTTTTACCGTATAGCCACTTCTTCCATATAAACTCCCAGCGCAAAACTTAAATTTTCTTAAGCTCAGGACCACACATTTTCTTAGAAGACCAGCTGGAAGTGACATGGAAGTGAGCAAATGGACATGTTTGCGTAAAACGTCAATACAATACATTAACAAGATCAACGTTTAAAATTTAACGCCCCCCCCCCACCCCACTTAACTTCCCCTCCCTCTCTCCCCCCCCGTAACTTCAACGATAAAATGTGTCGTCTTTCTGAGTTTTACCGTACACTTTTTGATTTGTGAGTTACCACCTGAAGATATAACTTTTTGCATGCTTATATTTCACAAATGTGTATTTAGTGCCCTTTCAGCAAATAAACAACTTTTCTTTTCGTCAGGAACATTAGTCACATCACATCGTGCAAAATGAAAGTAAAATTGCGCTTTTTAACATGGACAGATGATCTTTATGGCAATTACAACTTGGGAGCCACCTTTAGATAAGATATTTTGTGTATTTTGCAGACCGGAACAGGGCTTTTTTTTAAAAGCATACTTTGTTTGACGCTGGAATGGTTAAAAATGGAAAAAGAATACTTGGGTTTTAAATTACATAAAGAAAGATAAAAGATTTCGAGATCTTAGGTGGTTTTACATAACAAAGTTTTGTCAATTTTAATAATCGAAATATTGACGTCACTTGGGACAACTTCACTATTTTTTTTCTTTTTTAGGTAGCATGATGATCGTGATATGTTGTTCAATGTTACTAAGAATATTGGTTCATCAAAGCAGATTCAAGAACGCACTCCTTCAAAGACCTAAAGAAGTTGAATACAGGATTTCGTTGCGCCTTCAAAGTGTGCTCGGTTGATTGAAAATAAAGTTTCTTGAATTTCCTATTCGGACGATGCGGGATCTTTTGGATAATTAAAATTATGAAGATCAGTTTAAAAAACTTCACTTTCCCAATACATTTGTTATTTATCTTGTGGTTAACTTTTTGCTCTGGAAACTCGGATATTGAATTTACGGATCGGATAAATTTTCTTCTAAAAATTTTTATATATTATATTTATTTAATAGTGTATCTTCAAATGTTGTTCCTAAATTTCCTTTCCCCTAAAAGTTAATTTGTTGTTCCTAAAATTCTTTTCCAATTAAAGTTTTAATTTTAAATTATTTGACGTAACTGAATCATTTTCTGTGCTGGTAAACCGCTGACTTATTGACATGCTACATTAACAACGGGTTAGCAATAGCCCTAGCTTTAGAACACTTCGCATGAAACGCCCAGTTGCAGGTGTGATGGGACGTCGGCCTTTACTTAAAAATTAGTGGGACTAACTTTCTACAAACAAATTAAATAACTAAGACTCCAATATGTAAAGACAAAATGTACATACTCGCGTTTTTATAAGCAATATGTAAGTAAAATTCTTTAAAAAAAACAAAGCAACTGACCAGCAGCAACCAGCCAGCCAGGAGTGAGTAACGAGAAGAAGAAAAAGAAAATATAACAGGGATTATAAAAACAAATATAGTTTCTAACAGAATCCTTATTAAAATTGTAAATTACATATGAGCAAGAAACGCGAAATTTTGGTCTTCAAATAGCTTTTTGCCTGATTCGCGAAAATTACAGGAAAGGCGTGTTCGCGAGAATATATTTCCGCGAAATATCTGAATTTAATCGACTCGCGTAAATGAAGTGGCGATTTTACAACATCTCGCGAATAGTGTGGTTTGCGATAAAAAGAGCGTATAAAAATCAATTCGATGGTTGTATAAATCCCGCATTTCGTTTCGTTTTGCTAACTTGCTGTGTGGCTTTTGCTTCCACTATCGTTATCCTAAACAAAACTATTTTTAGTGCGTTCATTTTAAAATTAATGGCGTTTTTAAATCGAAAGTTGGAGAAAGTTTATCATAACGCACAAGCATAATGCTGCTTCACAACCAAATAGCATGCTAATTTAGATATTGTGTATGTTAACCCCTTTGCAACTTCTTCCTGCCTTTAAAACATTTATTTTCCAAAGAAACATTCAAAAGTTTGATCTGATAAAGAACAAGACAATTTCACAATCCAATTTTTTTATATCCAAAAAAATCCTAATTTACAAAATAATACACCTGACAAGACCTACATATGTTGTGCAAAAATGTACTACTAATACGAGAACATTCGCTTATTTTGATACATTATGATACTGCTCTTCGTCATCATCAAAAGACTGCTCAACATCTCCGTCATCTTCACCGTCGTCGTCACCGTCGTCGTCTTCCAACTCGTCGACGTCATTTACGCCTTCTTCATCGTCAACGTCATCATTTTCCGTCTCTCCTTCTGGTTCCGCCTCTTCTTCATCATCGCTATCAATAATGTCGTTATCAATACCGTCATCATTACCGCCATCAGTCATTTCTTCATCGTTATCGTCGCCATTGGGAGCTACTTCGTCGCTGTCGTCGACACTGTCCATTTCTTCTTCACCATCTTCATCGTCATTAACATCTTCTGTCAACTCTTCATCGCTATCGTGAACGTTTTTTATTGGCTCGATTAAGTCTTCGTCACTGTCATCCAACTCGTCTTCGTCATTAGCTTCAACGGCGTCGGATTTATCTAGAATGAAAGTTCTTATGAAACAACTATTTTCAATAAAGAAGAATATTGTCTAAAATCTTGGAACAATAAACTCCTCAAGAGAACAGAATAAAACTTTGAAACCTCAAACATCACTTAACTCTAGAACAAAATTTAGAGCGAAAGTACAGCGATTAGTTCAACCAACCTCGTCCCCAGGGCATCTTGTATCTAATGGCTGTCCCAGTGACAAAATGATACAACATGTCCAGGGGCGAGGTTGAGTTACCATCTACTAACAAAAGCTTAAGAAATACACTTCCTAACTTGAAAGACATTTCCTGAAAAATTATAGCTTTCTAACCCTTTTTTAAGCCTAAGAAATTTTGACGACATTAATTTTTGAGTTTAATGCACATACCTAAAGATGTCACGTTTACACGAATCAATGTTTTGTTGTTCGTCCGAGGAAGAACAGCATAACTAAAGAAGTTGTTTAGTTTAAGTGGTGAGACTGACGATTCTTTGATATCTAACGCAGAAAAAGTAATCGCCTTTGCAACTCCAGTGTTTAACTCTTCATAATAAAATTGTCTCGATTGCCCAGCCGGAATTTCGAGTTCACTGGCGTCTGATTTTGACGGAACGATTGTGGCGTTAGTTTCTGCAAAATTTTGAAACATAACATTAACAAATCGGAGTTCCTCTTTAACGGGGACTGTCGGTTTTCCACCGCCACCGCCAGTTTGTCCTCCGCCACCGCCAGTTTCGCCTCCACCACCGCCAGTTTGTCCTCCGCCACCGCCAGTTTCGCCACCGCCTCCGCCAGTTTCACCTCCAGTACCTCCACCTATTCCACCTTCAACAAGATAAATAGAATAAAACATTAAATTTTAATCTCAACCTAGTTCCTAGGAAATTTTGCCTTCTGTGAAAACGAATTAAGGGGGAAAGGCCCTGGGAAAAATGATGTTCCCTTTCCATTGCATGTTGTCTATAACTGAAAGTAAATAACAAATAAATACAAAATGCTTATCGAATAATGGAAAATGATGCTTCATAACTTTTTTCAGGGAAATAAAGAAGTCCTTGAAATCTCTTGTAACCAGCCTTGTTTCTAAGGTCTAACGGAGACAACTGACACATTGGGTACTAGGTTCTCTGGTAACAAGATGTATGGACATGACGTATATGTGAGCAGACAGTTATTTTAATAATGTTTGAGTTAATTGCATGCTGGAATAATAACAGGGAGTTCATCTAACATTTGAGCATATATTTAAACTTTGTAACGCCCAGTTGCCCCTCTGCCCCTCTTCCCCAACTCATTTTGTTTTGTAAAAAAATAACTTACCTTTCAATAACTCCCCTAATACTTTACCGATCACCCGTCCGTCTAAAAATAAAAGTGAAGTGCGTAGTAATTGAATCGACTGCACAGTTTTTTCAAGTGCCGTAAATTATAATGTATAAATATATATATACTATAATCTTTACTTTATTTTAACTTTTATGTTCAGGAGGAGAAACATTTGTACAAATAATAGGACTCAATTTTATGATTAATAATAATAATAATAATAATAATAATAATAATAATAATAATAATAATAATAATAATAATAATAATAATAATAATAATAATAATAATAATAATAATAATAATAATAATAATAATAATAATAATAATAATAATAATAATAATAATAATAATAATAATAATAATAATAATAATAATAATAATAATAATAATAATAATAATAATAATAATAATAATAATAATAATAATAATAATAATAATAAATTAGTATAATATTTTATAATGAAGACGAAACCTTAGTAGAGCCAAAATATCGAACAAAATTAAATGTTGAAAAAAAATTGTTTTTTTTTTTAAAAAAAAATTCTTGCTAATTTTTTGCACCACCAAAAGAAGTTGGCTAGCACTACCGCGCAAATTGATTGGCGTGCCAGAGTTCGACGTTGCCGTAATCTAGCCGTAATACGTTTGACGTCATTTTTTGAAATATTTATTAAAGGCAATCACAATTGTGCACTTACATTTTTTTAACCAACTTTTTTTGCTCGTTGTCGGTTTTTTCTTTAACCAAAACCCTTTTCGTTCCCCTCCTCTCTTTCTCTTCAGCCATTGTCTAAAACTTTTTCTTCTTATTCTTTTAAGAAAACTTCTTGTTTTACGAGTAATTTGCCTAAATTTGCGACCTATTCTTTTTCCGATCCGTCGTAAACGCGATCCAATTCTTCGAACCAATCGACGTATCGGTTTTCTTTTGATATATCGCCTAACCCGTCTAATCGCTCTTCGAATCGGTTTTCTTTTGATATATCGCCTAACCCGTCTAATCGCCCTTCGAATCGGTTTTCTTTTGATGTATCGCCTGACCCGTCGAAACGCCCTTCGAATCGGTTTTCTTTTGATGTATCGCCTGACCCGTCGAAACGCCCTTCGAATCGGTTTTCTTTTGATGTATCGCCTGACCCGTCTAATTGCTCTTCGAATCGGTTTTCTTTTGATGTATCGCCTGACCCGTCGAAACGCCCTTCGAATCGGTTTTCTTTTGATGTATCGCCTGACACGTCGAAACGCCCTTCGGACTGGTTTTCTTCTGATGTATCGCCTAACCCGTCGAAACGCCCTTCGGATCGGTTTTCTTCTGATGTATCGCCTAACCCGTCGAAATGCCCTTCGGATCGGTCTTCTTATAATGTATCGCCTAACCCCTCGGCGGAATCGTCTAAAACTACGCCTGATACCACGTCGAAAACTTCGAAAGCTACGCCGAAATCCACCTCGAAAGCCCCCTCGGCGTCCTCCAACTGAATAAATGCATACACAATTTATAAATTTAATATAGAAACTTGCAGCGAATTAGAAGCCTAACAAGTCCTAAAAACGAGGTTGGTAGCGAACAAGAACAGCCTTGCACTACTGCTTTTTTGTGGAAGGTAAAAAAAAGAAAATAAAAATTGCGTGCTAAAGAATGCTCTTACACCACGGATCTGATTTTTCTGGTAACGCTTCCTCAATATCGCTGTTTTCTTCTTCATCTAAACAGATAATAAAACTTTAGAAGAAGAACGCACTTCTTATCTTACAATTTGTTTTTTTAAAGAACTCTTTTTAGAACTCTTAAAAGTGCGCTGACAGTTACTATTTTACAGCATTTATATTATCGAATTTTAAGTAATCTTGTTCCCAGAGCTTCTTTTTCGCTTTCTGGATATAGTACTTCTTTCGCGCAGCCACATTTTAGAAAGAGAAAAAAAGCCTTGGAAACGAGATTATTTTTTAGGTAAAAATTCACTTCAACAGAAAACTTACCTAGCAAAGGAACGAATTCCAAGGCATTCTCTTTTTCGCCAATTCTGTCTTTTAGATCTTCTATCTCCGCCAATGAATTTTCTACATCCTACATTAAAATGAAGTTAAACTTATTTTCACGATAACCTCGTTCCCACGATCCCACCTTTTCCACATTGGGACGAAAACGCGTATTTCGCAATGAAAAAAAGGCAAGGGGATCCTGGAAATGAGGTTGTAAAAGTTTTCCACAGCAAGACAAATAACTCAAGATTATTCGTAGTGTCGGTTTGTGATGAAATTTACCAAAAAAAATTAAATGAACGTGCACGCTGAATGTCATATTGATGTTTAGATTTTTACCCATGCTCTGACCGAATATTTAAACACCAAAGGAACTTCTATTTTAATTTATCATTTAATTCATTTTTTAGTTACTGCTAAAATGGTTCAAAGTATAAACTTTCACCTATGTTTTTGTTGTTTCGCAAAAACGTTTCACAACAAAAAACTTCTAAGCCTATAACATACTATTTACACTGTAACACTGAACATTAATTCAACTATAAGTTGCTTGTGCAAAAAAAAGGTATATGTGGCAGAATATTTAATAAAACAAAATTATAGATGGAGTTGGAACACAAAAAAATTACTCACCGAATTGTCGTTAAATGGTGCAGCTTCGATCATAAATATGAGAAGGGCGAAGAACGCAATCCTTCGCAACATGTCTGCGCTTGTTTCGTGAAACAAGCAAGACTGAAATGTTTTATTTTTGTTGGAGATTTTTATTTACAAAATCCTAATGACTTTTATTTATTTTCTCGAGATCTCCATGCTCTCGAACTCGGGGGTTATTAACCGCATGTAATTGTGTATTTAATGTTGTCTTTTATAGCTGCGATGGAGACTGTGATGTTTGTCACATGATATTTAGCTATGACTTCCCAGAAAATCTAATTAGAAAAAAAAGGAATTATGTTGTGGGGGGGGGGGGGGGGTAGGGTGACTTTAGTTAGGTGTCTCAAATCCATGGTTTGCCCGAGGGAAGATATTAAAAAATAAGAACTTCTAGATTGCCAAAACAAATTGAAATCTAAATTTTTTTTCAACTTTTTAGATTTCTTTTACCAAAATTAGTGCTAAGTAAAAAAAAAGCAGCTAGAGATTGTTTCGGTAAATCTTTTAGAATTGATGGTACGTCCAAGTCAAAGGATAAGGACGACACAGCCAAATCGAAACGAATCAGCTAAAAGCGAAACAAAGACCATTTTATTTCACTTTGATTTTTGTTAAGAATACAAAATATATCTTGAAAGTTGAAAGTAAAATGTGGTTTTGCTGATACGAACTGAAACTTTCACATGAAGCTAATTTAGAGAAAAAAATAATCCATTACAACCGCCAAAAGTTATTTGTTATATCAAGAATGGATTAAAACTTCTAAGTCTATAACATACTATTTACACTGTAACACTGAACATTAATTCAACTATAAGTTGCTTGTGCAAAAAAATACAGTCCCGCAATCTCGTTCCCAGCACTTGTTGTTTCTTTACTATAACCGGGACTGTGAGACGAACATGGGCCTCCATTGCACAGTTTTTTGGGTGTAATATTTAATGAGATCGCATCATCGCATGTTAACTTCAATTAATACATCTCTATTATGAGTAATGTTATTTTGTCTCTTCGTGATAAAAAGTCGTGCCATGGACACAGGACATAGCAAATACGACATGTTTTTAACAACGTTGTTGCGACTGTCGAATTCGAATGGATTCTATTATCTGGGAACGGCTAGTCATTTATTAATAGACAATATACAGTTTTTTTATTTATAATATTTTGTAAGTTGTTTGAAACGTTCCTCAATAACATTTTAAGCAATGAGTTTATTGAAAGCAATAAGTCTATTTAATACTTTAATGTTCTTATGTATAATCCATCTCTCATCACAACAGTTTTGCATTATTTATCTTTTCGTGTATATAAGTTGATGAATGTCCCTTTGTTGTTGATAAAAGTATTTTTGTCATATATCATATTTTCAAATCATATTTTTGATTGAATATGCATCTTATGGAAGCTCATCAAAATTATAAATCTTGCAATATGACCTCAGAATTTAAGAAACATTTACTATGACGGCTTGCTTCGTTCTTTATAAAATATAAAACATGTGCTATAAGAATAATATTTCAACATTTGATGCTCTGAACAAAACAAAGGGAATTATGAGACGAGAAGATTTGGCGGACGGTCAATCAGATGGCAAAACGTTCGTTAACTCAAACGAACGGGGCCTTTGACTTGCCAGAAGTTTTGAAATACGTGTTATCTTCTCAACCAGTTGTCCTTTCGAATATAGATGGTTCGATGAGCGAGACTCAAGTCGAAACGCTTTTCTTTCACTTTAAGTCCAATGTAAAGCTCAGCAAATTGCAGGATACAAATAATAAATTAGTTTTTTCATACAAGGTTGGCTAAAGAGTAAAAAATCTACTGCAAATTTCCTCCAACACTCTATGTGAGATCTTGTACTGATGGTTGAAAGTATAACGGTGATGGCGTTCTTGCGAATTGCATTTTTGTAATTAAGAAGAGAAAATACTGACACAATTGTCTGTGTTTGTGAATTATTTGTTGCAGATTAGAAGTACAATTTGTTACAATTGAGTCATGATATTTGAAATTAGTAATGACCTACAAATTTCTTTCGCAAAATACATTTGTTTTTTTGAAATATAATTTCAAATTTCAAAATACTGGTCACCATCGATTTTTTGCCAAAACATCTAATCTTCAAGAGAAAACACACATAAGAACAGTTAAGGATGAAGACTAAATCTTGACGTGGAAAAACACGTGCATTCAACATATAAACTATCAGCTGGAGACTGGTGACACTAACGTATCCTTACGTAGGACTCACAGTTTTAAAGCTTTATTAGAAAGAGATGCATAATATTTCAAAATATCGTTTTTGTGTGATGTATTACGCTAACTTCTAGAATTCTAACAGAACGACAATTTTCTGCTAACATCAACATACTTTCCAACTATGGGGGAAATAACCATGTTTTTTTTTGATACAGCATTGTGTGGAGTTCTACAATATTAATCTTGTAATTCTCACTATCGGCGTCAAAAGCTTTTTTATTTTAAGACCCCAAGTCCCTGCAGTTTTGAGAGAGACCATCCCACCCATCATTGATATCTGCACCATTCCAATACATGTGAAAAGAAACAATACTTTAATTGGATTATGTTCTGCCTGGGTTAAATTTCGCAGTTTTCGCGGTAATTGAAATATTCGCGAAATTATTTCCACGCGAAAATATTTAAAGTAAGGGCTGTCTGGGAATCCGCGTGAAATATTAAGATATTGATCCTCCACATAAATAAATTAACGAGAAATATCATTATATCAAGAGCCCGCTAAATTTAATAAACATTGTGAATCAACCTCGTTTATATGGTTTTCTGTCAACCTCGTCCTAGAGGTCTTATTTCACTTTCTTGATATTCTTGAACGCCATCCCAATACCAAAAAAGAGCCCTGGAGACGAGGTTGGCTTTTTATCCCTTATTTTCATTGGGTTGGCGAATCGAAAAGATGATAAAAACAAGGTCGATTGGAATGCTACCTATATTTTTTTTTAGACAAGATTTTTACCTTCTTACTCGACTACCCGAGCAGAAAACTATATAATATGCAAGATCTGTACGTCTGATGAAGCCCTTGTTTCTTTCATTATTTCCATTCACCCAACATTCTTTCTCTATATACGAATCCTTCAAAGAAGGGACGGCTAGCCCCGACATTGTCCCCAGGGTCCCCTGAGCTGTTGCAAACGAGATCGAGGTTGACCCAACCCGAGAACATATTTAAAGAAAAAAAAACTAGAGGGCACCCACATTCTTTAAATTTTGAAAGGAAAATCATATTCTTGTTGTTCAAGTACTCCACAATTTAAAGCACGTTTTTAGGCGCTCAGCTGTGGACTTCTACGCGAAGAACTTATGAAAGACTTGGTATACATCAAAAATACGGGAGGGACTTTATGCTGGTAAAGAGTTCGACGTGTTGTAAAGGCACAGTTCCACTTCGGTGCTTCGACACAGTTGGCATTGGGCGTATTTGTTGTTACTAGTCGTTAGCCCGTGGAAAAATCCACAGGTTCGCCCGACCTTTTTATACCGCATTGCGTGCGTCTCGCTACTTACGTAGCTAAGCTACCATTTTGTGAGACAGACAGACAGACGTATACGGGTATTATAATATAGATACCACCAATTTTTCCCCTTTCCCTGATCTTACAGACACCAAGCTGGGTGTCTAGCTTCCACATCATCCCATGCATAGTTTTTCTTATGAGCAAAATGTTAAAAAAAAAACTTAAATTGTTTATATATAATCTTACGAAAAAAGTACAAATTTTTCTATTTCTGACAAATCATAATATTTTTGGTATAAACGCCCTCTCGACATTATTTTTTTTTGAGTAGATAGTTGGACTTCGGTTACTTCCCACCACTTTATATGGCGTTTTTTATCCAATCAAAAATGTCGTGGAGGCGTTCATTAACAAACCAACTCGTTAAAAACTTCTTAAAAATTACTTCAAAAATTTCGAGAACTGAACAAATTAACAATGAAAACAAAACTAAACAACAACATACAAACAAAAATCACACAAATTAAGAACAAATAAAAAATGACAGGACAAAAATTGCAAAGGTAATTAAAGTTTCTGGTCTGTAAAATGTTTACGCAAACTTCAATAATTTAAAACGAAACAAAAGATTACAGAATCGCATGAAAAAATTTTGAAAAATATACGTTTTCTATGTTATGAGAATGATTTAGTGAAATCAAATTTTACTCGGCGGCGGCATCATCGTCATCATCGTCATCATCCTTAGCACGACGTCGACTTGTTGTGGTTCGTGCTCCGACTCCACCTCTGAAAAGAAAGAAATATGGAATATTAAAGCGAATTTGTCAGACTTGACGTGAAGAAATTTTCGTGACAAAAGATTATCCAATTTTATTTTTTTTAACAAATCTTACTTCATTCTTTGACGAAGTTGATTAACTTCACGTTGACTTGATTCCAGAGTTTCAATATTTTCGTCCAAATCTCTTTGTAGTTTTCTTTTGGCGCTGTTCAAACGAGTGACTTCTTCTTCCGATTCATCCAACTGTCGTTTCATATTCTTTACACGGGCATTCATTTTATCGACCTGAAAAAGAAATAGATTCAGTATCATAACAAGCTTTGAGATGCTGCACATACAGATGACGTCAGGTAGACCCTACCTGTTGTTTGTACGACTCAGTATGAGCTCGTTCTTCTTCGATCTGCATTTGAAAGTCTTTGTTTCGTTTCTCGCTCTTTCGGAGTGCTTTGTTGAGTTGTTGACGCTCTTTGGCTTCCTGGTCAAGTTGAATTTCGAGGTTGTTGATTTTGCTTTCGAGTGTCGCCACAGTGGTTTTGTTGCGTGATCTCAAGCTTGATTCCAAGTCGGCGAGTTTTCCTTGTAAATCTTTATTTTGTCGTTCAAGTGTCAAACGAGAGTTATCGAGCTGTTGAGCAGCAGCCCTTTCAGAGTTTAATTCAGCTTGAAGTTGCTCCAGTTGAAGATTGCTTCGTTTTACCTAATACAGAAAAAACGTCTTAAATACTGGTTTTAATTTGGACGCTTTTTAAAATCATTCTTTCTCCTCGTACCTCAGTAATTGGTTTGATCGATTGCATTAGTAGTATTGCAAGTTCGGTTTGACAAAAATAAATTTCAATGAGAAAAAAATTGTTTCCTTAAGCTAACCACTAAAAATTAGACCTAAACAAAAAACAAAGATTTCCATAAGTTTTTCAAATTTTTTAACTTTCTTTCCATTTTTCTGGTTTTTCTTTGTGTACTTTTCATTTCCAGGAGTATAATAAGCTGTAATTACCTTGTCTTGCATAAGTTCTGTCTGTGTTTTTTCTTCTTCTAATTCTTCTTCAAGTGCAGCCAATTGTGCCTCGTATCTCTTCCGTTCTTCTGCTACAGCGTTCTTTGCAGCAGTGTTGTTATTCAATTCTTCTAACAACTCATCTCTTTCAGTCTCAATAGCACGTCGCGCTCGTTCTGCTGCACCGAGATCTTCTTGCATTTGCAAGAAGTCAGCTTCCAAGGCCTTAAGTTTCTTTTCATTCTCCTTGACTTGAGCAGCAAGATCATCGCGTGACTGTCTAGCATCATCCAAGTCACGTTGGACGTCTTTCAGTTGGTTCTGGTACTTCTTCAACTGTTTCAAGCCATCCTCCTTGATGCGATTGGCTTGTTCCAATTGGTTCTCCATTTCTTTAAGCTCACCTTCAAGCTTTCTTTTCGCAGCTGCGGCTGCTTGTCGTGCTTTACGCTCTTCTTCGAGCTCTTGCTCTAGTTCACGCAACTAAAAATAAATAAACACTACAACAATAAAAAAACAAACAATCCGAATCCGAATTAAACAATACAAAAGGGGCTAATGTAGCAGAATATTTCGCTTGTAACTTACTTGTTTGACTATACCACGTCGGCCTTCTTCGATGGCGTCATCCTTAGCAGCAATATCTCTTTCGAACTGTGATTTTTGCGCTTGCATGTTTACTTCCAATCTTAACTTGGCGTCCTCAGTTGCTTGCAACTCATCTTCCAACTCTTCAAGAGATGTTTTTAGTTCGGTGAGTTGTTGTTCCAGCATTCGTTTACCTTTTTCAAGGTCGTGTACGTTTTTGCCAACATCGTCTTTGCTTTCGACCAAGTCTTGTAATTCTGCTTGTAACGATTTTCTTTGTCTCTCAGACTATAAGTAAAATAACAATACACAGGTTTATTAAGTTAAAAGGAAACATTAAGTTAAAAGCAAGACCAATGTCAAACTTACTTCTGCTAATCTGTCTTCCAGTTCTTCGTTGGCATTTTGCAACGACAATGCTTTGGTTTCGTTTTGTCGAGCAAGTCTTTCGGCGTTGTCTCGCTCGTTGGACATGGCTTGAAGGTTTGCCTTCTCTTCAGCCAACTGTTGATCGAATTTTTTCTGTTTTTGACCCATCGAGACAGCGTTGTTTCGTTCCCGTTCCATTGAAACGGTGACGTCATCAAGCTCACCCTGCAACTTCTTCTTATTTTTGTCCAATCGTGATACATCGGCTTGAAGTTTCTCGACCTCGGCACGAAGTTCTTCGTTTTCACGTTTCTGTTTTTGCTTTGCTGATTCAGCTTCTTCAAGTTGTCCTTTAGTAATTTCAATTTCTTTCTTCGCAGCGTCTACCTGTATCTGGCACTGCGACAGTACTTTCTGGACAGCTTTTTTCTCGTCCTCTTCTTCTTCAAGTTGTTCTTGCAATCGATTAGCCTCTTCGTTGGCTTCTCGTAATTTCGTTTGAAAGGAGAGCTTTTGACGAGTTTCTTCTTGTAATTGATCTTGGACGTCATCAATTTGTGCATCGGCTTGTTGTTTGGCACGCTACGGAAAAGTAGTGTATTTTCGTTACTGTAGATAAAAACCAACAATAACAATGAAACAGCGATACTTATGGACCTACCTGAATTTGAAAATCATAAAAAAGCCATATTTTTGAACCGCCGTGAATTATTTTGCCCAATAATTCGCCATTATTAGGCCAGTAAAAAAATATTCGCACAAAACTGACTTCATCAATATCAAAAACTAAAGACCCAATTCTTAGAAAAAATAGTAGACAGACGAACGAAGACAGGTGATTTTATAGGACCTCATCTGTATCAGATTTATTTTTTTCCTGATAACCCATCAAAAAAGGAAATTTTTTTTAAAAAAGAAGAAAAAACAAACCTCAAGATTTGCAGCTTTAGTTTCGATATCTTCTAATTGGGAGTTTAATGTATCGCATTCACGTTGCAACTTAGTGCACGTTCCTTCCATCTTGGCAATACTTTCTTCTTGACTATGACGGACAGCGTTTGCTTCGCTCAATTGGGTTTCGAAGTTCTTGGCTTTGCGTTCAACTTCGGCTTTCAATTGGCTGACACGTTGCAAGTCAGCAGCTATCTCAGCATTTTCATTCTCCAATGCAGCTTTATTTTTCTCTGGATAGGATAAGTTGAAATAGTTTCAGTTGCAATTATACAAAATGCAAATCAACAGCAAATAAAACTACCAAATGCTGCTAAACAACACGTATTTCAAGGTTGACCTACCAAGTGAAGACTTGTTGCGTTTAAATTGATCTAATTGATTGTTCAGTTCTTCAGCAAGTTGATTGTGTTTAGCTCGCAGGCTTCCCATCTGTGCTTCATGCTCGCGTGCCTCATCTTCGACCTGTTTCTTCAATTCTGACAAGTCTTCGTCACGCTTTCGCTGGAGCTCCTTCTGCACAACTGTTGCATCAGTTGTCACTTCAAGCTCAGATCTTAACTCTTCCAAATCCTACAGAAACAAACATGTGGAATAATACAAGGATAGGCTATGGGGTCACAATTCACTGAAGTTAACATGATTTAAGTGCATACACGCTCAAGTTCACGTTTAGCTTTTTCGGTTTTATCTTTAGTAGCTTTCTCAGATTCTAAATCTTCTTTAAGTTCATCTAGCTGCTGTTGTAACTCGCGTCTTTGTTTTTCAGACTGGGCAAGTTTGGCTGCTTCTTCGTCGCCCCGCTGAGTTGCTGCAACAAGTTCCTTCTCACGTCGAGCCAAATCATCTTCCAACTCTGCAATGCGCTGTCTTGCTTCCTCCAGTTGATTCTTCAGATCACTTAACTCTTGATCGACCTTACGTTTTTCTTTTTGAAGTTCATGAGAACTCTTGTCACCTTTAGAAATTTCTTCTTCTAATTCTGCAATGAAGGCTTCTTGTTTGGCCTTAGCTTTGGCAAGTTGTTTTGCCTTTTCTTCTTCTTGGGTTAATTTCGTTGTAAACTCTTGTACACGTTCTTCTAATTGTTTTTTCTCGAAGGTCAACTTGGAAGCTGAATCTTCAACTAGTGCTTTCTCGTCTTCAAGTTGTTTCAGCTTAGCATCAACTTGCACCTTTTCTAACTGCAACTTTTGTCGTTGTGCTTCTTCTTCTTCAAGGCTAAAAGCAATTTTTAGTTGAAAGCAAGCATATTTTATAGCCTTTATACATTACAGCCCCGAAGCTGACCAAATTTCAAATTGTGACTATTTGGTTCGTCATTTCGCGAGGATTAGTTTACACGAAAACTAATTTTTGTAAACTTAGTCCCAACATTTCGCGAAAAGAAAAAAATTAAATTTTGAAAATTAATTCCTTTAAAGTCGATTCATTAAGATGCAGCTTTTAAGAATAGTTTTTATTTTTTTTTAAATGGTGATAAGCTTACCTTTCCTCAAGATCCTGTATTCCTTGTTGTAATTTCTTTTTCTCCTCAACATATTTTGCATTTTTTACTTCTTCATCTCCCAGCTTCGTTTCAAAGTCTTGAATAATGTCTTCTAGCTCCTGTTTACGTGTAAGAAGTCTGTTTCTCGCCTCTTCCGCTTCTTGACACAGCTCTATTTCAGCTTGCAACTGCTCTGCTAACGTGTTCTTCTCTTCCGTGAGTTTTTCATGAGATTTTGCAAGTTCTGTATGAGCAGCTTCTATCTTGTCAAATTTATCAACTAGCTAAAGTGAAAGGGTGTTTTTCATAGGTTAAACAATCTTGTTATATTATCAGATTCGAAAAATCGAAATATTTGTCTGTACATATTCGAGTCAAAAATCAATTGCATCAAAAAACATACCTTCTTATGGTCTTCTTCTTTGCTTCGAAGCTCATCCTCCTGTCTTGTGACATTCAACAATGGTTTGACTTTTGTAAACAATCGCCACCATTGCCAATTTCTCAATTTCAACCAGCTGCGACCATTTCTTTGGATGACCCGAATTGCAGACAATTGTTGGATTCTCCTTTTATAATTGCGGCGGGCAATGTTTCCTCTGCAGAATGCTTGAAATTGCACAATAATTTCTGTTAATTTCACATCCCGCTCTTCTTCCAAGTGAGCCAACACACCAGCCCTGAAGAAGATCTTAGACTGACCAATTCTATACAAGTTAGGGTCCATTTCCAAGCAATCAATCTAAAAAAATTCAAACAATAATAAAAACTATTACCAATAAATAGTTAACTAATATACTAGAAGTTTGTGTTTTATTACTACAGAACAGAAACACCAACCATTTGTTTTGCGGCTTTTCTTCCATCCATGAAACCTTTTGGCACAACACCAGGGCATAATATTTCATAGCGCTGACGGAACTCCTGGAACAGGATTCTGTTGGGGAAACCTTGACGACAAATCCTAATACCCTCCAGTACACCATTGCAACGCAGTTGATCAAGAACTAAATGGTTGTTTATCTTGCCAGCTTTCTTCTCATAGTTAGGAATGATACATCTAACAAAGTTTGGTTTTGTGCTATTTAATGTTGTCATCAGGCCAGAAAGTTGTTCCTAAAATAAGTTAGACTTTAGTTACAATTATTGTTAATCAGTCTAAATTAAAATAATAAAATGGTTTTACTTTGAATTTAAAACAGCAAAGCAAAGTAAATAGTTTACCTTGTACAATTGTGACACAGTTCTAAACATTCCCTTTCTTGTCCTTGAGGCACCAAATGTTGTGTCCATTCCTTCAGTAACACTCATACTAACAATGTTTTCTGAAGAAACAAAGTGTAATTGAAATTTTCTTGCAGTTTTTTTATTTTCAAAACAAACAAACAAACAGACTCTTTGCCCTCAAGTTCTAAAATTATTTTTGATGAATTGAGAGTTCACAACTTGTATAAATTGAAACAACTCTTGTCTTTTTATAAAGAAAAAGAATTACACAGGAACAAACCAACTTTTAAAAAACTATGCTTACCCACATCCTTCCACAAAGTGGAAATGAAACCTTCACTTGAGCTGGACATCAAACCAATAATATTATCATTTAATGGATCCATGTTCTTTGTCAGCCACTGTGCTGCAGAATAATCAACACGGCCAGCATAATGGATAACACAAAAGTCAGAGTTGGATCTGAAATCTGGTTTTAAATATTTAGGGTGTTTGGTCTGTTGTTTGTGCAACTTTTCAACAAAACTTTTGTCCGTGGCTTTTGGGAACCAACATTCTTCATCAAGAAGAGCAAGGACACCCATTGGTTTTTCAATAAGATCTATAGTGGGTTGAAGATCAAGACCAAAATCAATGAATTTCCAGTCAATTCCTTCCTTTTGATATTCTTCTTGCTCAAGCACAAACATGGTGTGGTTGAAGAGTTGTTGCAGCTTTTCATTGGTGTAATTAATACACAGTTGCTCAAAGGAATTCAACTGAAAGATCTCAAAACCAGCAATGTCCAAGATACCAATGAAAGAATTACCATCACGTTTACCTTTGTTTAAACTTTTGTTGATGCGTCCTACCAACCATTTAAACATGCGTTCGTATAATGTCTTGGCAAGTGCTTCAATAGCAAATTCTACTTGAGCTTTTGTCTGTGCCTTCTGAGTATATTCTCTTCCTACTTTGACTCTTGGTTTCAACAATGCCTTGGTAAAATCAGTGACAGGCATACCAAGTAAATGACATACCTTTTGAGCAATGGTATTGTCTGGAAGAGTAGCTTGATCTGATTTACGTTCCTGCTTGAACTCCATATTACCAAAAAGCAAAACAGCAGAGATGACCTTAAAAATTGGGTCCAACTCCTCTTGGGAAATACCCATATCTCGCATAGCTTCAAGAGTTGCTTTGAATTCAACACGGTCATCCATATTTGGCAATGTAATATGTCCATTTGAAATGAAGTTATAGCCCTTGGCGTCAAGGAGTAAGAATTGTTCTAAAACACAAAAAATACATCTGTAATTTGCCCTGTCACATGTCACTTGCTTAGAAATTTAAGTTTGGAAAGTTGGCAATAGCGAATAGCATATGTCAGCAGCATATTCTTGGGAAACGCAAGAATTATTTAAAACCACTTTATAGCAATTACTACATAGTTTACCACGCTGCACATTCCAAACATCTATACTGTTCTTGGCAACAGCTATAAATTTAGACTAGAAAATAGAATTTAAAAAAATAGAAAAATCCGAAAGTTCATTTTGCAAAAAGTAAGGTAAATCCTGAACTTGCAAAAGTTATTTCCTGCAAAGTGTGCCAATTCGTAAAATTTTTGTAGAACTGCAAAAAATCTAATTTGGTAGAACTGTACCATGTAAAAAATAGTGTTTCATTTTCTGTGACTAATGCTTAAACTACTGAGTTACTTACTTTTAACTTCTGGGCTCGCACCAAGCAATAACTGATAGAAAACATGGAAGATGCGCTCATCAGGGGCTTGTCTAACAATACGAGCCTTTTCCAACAGGTATGATTCAATGTTAGCACCACAGATAAAACCAGAATTGTCAAAGTTGATGCGAATAAATTTACCCTTAAAAAGATTTGTAAAAAATTAAGTATTGCCTTGTAGTTATATCGATGACATTTTGCACTACGAATATTATAATATTAAATTTGCAGTGTTCCCTTCCTTGTGATTATACAGACTAGTTTAAAACACATGACCAAATTTCAGCTTGGTACTATTTTTTCTTAATAAGGCTACTTTTTTATTTCACTCATACCAAGTGTGGTAACTACAAATTTTATGGTGATGGGATACTTCCACACTGCTGGGATGTTTTTTAAAAATAAATAGTTTAGAAACAAAATATATAGCATTGTCAAAGTTCTGCATAAATTGTAATTTAATTGTTTACACTTAATGATTTAGAATTAAGCACAGCTTTGTGTAAAAACATGCTTATGTAGCACATGGAAAACAATATCTTTTTATTGAAAGTGTTTAAATATTCTAGGAATATTTAAGGATGGAATTTAATCAATGTAGTAAAATTGAATTCTTATATATATTTTATTGATAAGTCAGTTAAGTAAGCAAATAGTATAACTTACAAATCGTGAGGAGTTGTCATTTTTCACTGTTTTTGCATTACCAAATGCTTCTAATATAGGATTAGCTTGCAGCAATTGAACTTCAAGTTTTCCCTAGGAAATGAGCATGTGATTATTAAAGATCAACTTCCTAACTAATAAAGTAATAGGTTGTTATGATGAACTATTAACGACAGCAATTATCTTGTTAAAAGCTGATTAATGAAAGAACAAGAAATGTTATTATTAACAAACTGAATTGCTGTTACTATAACTGGAACTATATAAATTGGACAGTATTTTAAAACTGAATTTACTGCAAAGACAATAGAAAAGAGGTTGAGAATGTAAAAAACATAAAAACAACCATATATATATACAGAAGTTTCTTAAAAGTGGATTTTATTGTATAAGATTGGGTACCTACAAATTAAAAAACCCAAGTTTCAAAACTGTTTACTATTTTAGATAAAGAAAACTAAAAAATAAACATAAAGGCCTTCCAAAAAACCCGAGCTAAGTATCACATGCATATTTGACCTGGTAAGTAATTAAAGAAAATGTGCATTAGAAGGAAATTTGAATTTCGAACAGGAAATATGTGATCATAGGAAATTATAGTATAGAAAATTACTTCCTTCAACATTTCCATTCATTTTCTAAAGAAGCAACAGTGTATTACACATACCTGTGTTTTTTCATCTGCCTTTTGATGACGACCAGCAACAGCTGTCAAGTACTGAATAACTTTTTTTGTGTTTTCTGTCTTTCCTGCACCAGATTCACCACTAAGTTGAAAACAAAAATAGTAAGTAAATTAATTTAAAACAGACTAAATAATGAGTAAAATAGTTATTAAATTTAAGAATTAATGCTTACGTGCAAAGAATAGATTGATTATCACGGTCTAAAAGAATAAAATAGATTTTATGCAAAAAAATATACATCATATAATTTATCTTGATAAAACAAAATTAAGATATTTCTTTACCTTGCAACATGCTTCGGAAGGCAGTATCTGCAATCGAATAAACATGAGGTGGAACTTCATGTCTTTTCTTCCCCTTATACAAGGCCACAACTTTTTCAGTGTAGATAGGTAAGCGCTTGTATGGATTTACAACAACACAAAACAATCCTGAATATGTCTAAAAATATATAACAATTTCACCACATTTTCTTTAAAATTAAATAGTTTCTAAATACAGTGAAATTCATGGTGATTACTAGGGTGCTGATAAGCCACAAAAGTTTGCTTGCAAATTATGAGTGCAAATACAAAAATATTTCTAATGAAATCCATGTCATGATGAGCTGGAAAAAAGTGTGAGCGTTTTCGGGCAAGTTTAGGGTTTTGAAAAAAATTTTACGGTAAGTATTCACCAGAAAAAAACCCTGCACAGACCCAAACAATGCCCGAATAAGCCCTTCCTTCCATGGGTGGTCCACATGGTATGTTACAAGGAATTGCATTTTGGAAATGCTCCAGGCAAGTTCGGTCAAAGTCGGGAATGTGCGGGCGGTTTGAGAAGACAACCGCCAAATTTATTCGAAAAGTCGCCTGAAGTTGCCCTTATATATGCAAGTGTTTTCAGCTTATCGGCACCCACTTGCTCAGAATTTTTCATATAGTGTAGATGAGCCTTTATCTTAATTAAACGCTCAAAAGATGCATACATTAAAAGAAGTAACCAGCTAAATACATGAAGAATCATAGAAACTTACATAAATCAAATCAGAAAAATAACGATCTTTTAGGTTATGTAAAACACTGGCTTCGTTTAAACAAGTTAAATCTGCCATATCTTCAACTTTGTCAAATTTTGGAGGATTCATTCTTTGTATGTCATCTTTATGGAATGTGACCTTTTTGCCACCATCAATTTCGGCAATAATTTTATCCCCCTTTTCTTCTTTAACACTAGCTGATACAAATCCATGTTCCTCGCTTGGTACCCATACCAACTTTTTAGATGCCCATGATGCATGAGCGACTGGATCAGAAACTTGTCTTCGATCCACCATAAGAAACTTTAGGTCTGCATCATCCGCCATGATTTTTACTATATCTTTTTGCTATTAAGTAAGCTATATATGCATATAACAACCCTTCCTTAATCGATAAAAAGTGTACAATAACAAAAAAGCAACGTGAAGTGATAAACTCTTCTCAGCTCCACAGACCGCAGTGGCTATAGATGAAGCTGTGCTCCGAACGCCTTCCAAAATAGCCCAGCCCTTCTCAGCTTTTAATTGGTGGAATAGGCTAAATCACGTGACAAAACAAGAGCGTGGTCATACACAAGATAAAATCATTAAATTGCCCATGTGAATTATGTGCTAGCAACAGCGCTATTTCTCGTATAAGTGCATCTTCTTACAAAAAAAATTAATTCCATTTTGTAAAAAATAAGTCAGAATTTTTCCCATTATTTAGGCCCTTCACTAGCTATAATAATGAAATATAACACAATGTAAACAAAATAATTTTAACTTAGTATATGTGGTCTCGGGGTATTGCTGATATTGCAAACAGGGCGGAGCAGCTACGAGTTGCGACAATTGCTTAAAATTGTCCACACAAAGGCTTTAAATAATTTCTACCTTTTGTATTTGTTTTGAAATTTGTCTGCAGTTTTGATCGAGATTGTTAACATTCCATTTTATGTTATTAAGTGAGTTTGTCCATGTTTCAAATTAAAGCAACTACATTTTCGGTCAAACCGGAATAGCCGTGCCTATTATAATAATATTACCATCATTTTACCATATAAGGTCTATAGTGATGTTGTTTACATTTTTGATCGGTATTGACATTTTGACAATGAACTTTGTTTCGCGACGGAAATATAAACACCAGCTTAAATAACGTTTGCAAAGTTGTCAAGACAAGACAAAACTTCTATTTATTATTAAAGACATGACGTGTTGCCATAAAAATTATTTTTTTTAACGTGTTGATTATTCTTAATTTCGAAAACATAAACTTGTTTTTCGTTTTTCAAACAATTTGTACATGTGTTACGACACAAAAAAAACAAAATGGCTGCAATAATTTCTTGCTTTTCAGCATTTTTTCTATGACATCACCGAAAGCTTGAAAGTTCCAAATACCATTATCTGCTAAAAATTCAATTACTTTTGTTCTAGAGCGAATTTTAAAATTCCTTTTGAAGTTTTTTTCGAAAGCCAAATAAATTTATTTAACATATCTTACAGTTTTTACATAGTTTGTAATAAAAGTTGCCTAAAATTTTGCCCGAATTTATTTGTCTAAAAAGAAATTTATTAATTGGGAAATCGGATTAATCACGTGTGGGAAACAAGCAGAAGGATTCTACTTGATGAAACAAAGTTGTGTTGTAAGTTTCAAGTTCTAAGGATAATCTTAACAAGAATTGTATTTTCCCGATTAAAAGGATTTCACACCCTCGTCCCAGTTTTTTTTGTCTATTTGCTATGATTTTTCGTCGTCTTCTCTCATATAAAAAAAAGAAAAAAAAACCCTGGGGACGAGGTTGAAGGATAACATAGAGATTTTTAGGAGTAGTTTCAACTAATAGCCAATATAAAAAGCCTTCGAGAGGTAGGTATTGTCTATTAGATGAATATTGAAACTCAGTCAGTAATGTTAATAATGCCTGATGTTAATAATCCCAACCAGGAGACACAGCGTAATTTTTTTACCATTAAAAAATCTGAATAGTAAGGTGGGAAAAAAAACTCGTTATAATATTCTCGATAAAAGCTGAGTTAACTAGGCTCATAATCCCCATATTTTTGTCTTTGTGCGCTTTGTGTTTATGGACACGCAAAATATTGATACACGAATAAGCATATAAATATAAGCTTTAGAACAATAGAGGAACCAGCCTTGTTAGAATTTTTTATATTTTTATCAAAAAGCGTGTATATAAAGACGGGCGAACAGTATGGTATAACAACAACACGGCCCGCCAAATAAAGTAAAACGACGCACCTGAATAAACAACATTAAATACACAAACAATAATTTTACGGTTTTCTTCTCCTTCGTATCATATACAAAAAGGTTTAGTCCACACATAAAAAACAAATATTTAAGGAGAAAAATCCGGATACCCAGCGAGGCTTTTTTGAAAAAAAAAAAAACAACGAAAAAAACGTAACTATGAACAAGGCATATATCACACACAGGACTGCGGATTAAACAGCCCTAGTGACAAACATACATGAGAAAATTTCATTAAAACACCCTTAAATATGGTACTACATTGGACCACTTTATGCCGGCTCTTGGGCGTCACGTTGCCTGCGCAGCATAAAAAAATGTTGGTGTTATTTTCGGCCGTCGCAAAATGTTCTAATAAGCTTTCTGGTAATTTGGAAACCATAAAAATATGATTATAAAATAAAGAAATGCAGAAGTTGGAACACACATGCACAAAAATTATTCATTATACAAAATTAAAAAAAAAGAAAGAAAGAAAGAAGGGAATTTATAATTTTACATTCAAATAATAATTGAACATAATCCATTCTCAATCGCTTTAAGAAAAATCACTTTACCAAGACAGTGCTGAATTAAAATTTTAAAAAAAATCCTTTTAACTAGAGAATCAAAGAAAATATATACATCAGAATTCAATTTTAAAAAATTTGAGCATTCTTAAGTGTATACTGCCATTATTATTCCGATAACTGTATAAAAAGACTAGGGATGTTTAATCTATTCGAAGAAAATAATACGGCTATACGACCTTTTTAAATGAGGTAAAACGGGAGAGATAGCATTAAAAAATTATTTTCTACATCGTTTGATATAGTCACACATTTCCCTTATCCATGTGTTCTAAAATTGGTGTAAAGAATTCTGATATTTCAGATAACGGTGTATTCTCGTATTCCAGCACGAATTTATTGGTCTAAAAAGAAATTCAATAATTAACAGAACGGATGAAGCTGAAAACATCACCAAATTCCTATGTCTATAATGGCACAGCATTTGAGAAAAACTAGTCCGTGTGGCCGTGGATAAACCCACGGGTTTGCCCTTCCTTATATATCGCGTTTTGTGTGTCGCGCTACTGTGGTTACTATTTTACGTGACAGACAGACGTATAGGGGTATTATAACATGTAATTATTTTCGACTAAATACTTGCGCTTCAAAAGTTTCGGTCGAATTTTGAAAGACTCTCAAACCTAGTTGCTATGATGCTGAGATAACGAGCAAACAAAAGAACGAAGTGACTGACTGGAAAAACGCGATGGATATAAATGGAAGGCTAGTAGCACATAGCAGTTAGCGGGATTCGATCCGCGGTCCCAAAAACTGCAGAGCTGCAGACGAACCCATTACACTACGTGCATCAAATGTTAGCAAGGTAAACAGATAACTATATGGATAGCGTATATACGAAAATAAAGACTTATCAAGGCACATTCGTGTGTCCATTCTCTACTGAAAATAGTTTATTCAATCGGATTTACGATCATGACGGGTGAGTATAATCGATATATTCAATTTGAAGTAGAGCTACTTACTAAAAGAACATTATATTTTGGACGTCTCTCGCAATCTTTATTTAAACTAAGAATAAAACGTATAGTATAATAAGCAAGCACACACAAAAACAGAGCGTAAAAAATGTAACAACAAGACGCGTACCATAGAGCAACAAACTTATGAAAATCTTCAGAATATCCGACGTTATTAGGAATCGTTGGTGACGGTTCGTTAACAACAGCTTTTAGTTGATCGAAAGGTGTCGTCCATTTACTATAGGGAAACTGCAAACACGTTAACTCCACCTAAAACACAAGCAACAGGTGTGAAACAACATAGTAACACAATAGGATTTTCGCCCCAGTAATAAAAAGTGGGCTGTTTTTAACCTTATTTGCGGTGGCATGGCATTAGAAAGTGTCATTGTTAAAAAAACAAGAACGGTTATGCTCGGTCCGAATTTTTTAAAATGGAACTGCAAATCCTCAAATATTTCCAGACATCAGCTTTTTTTTCGACGCAACAGCCATATTACGCTGGTCAGTGATTACGTCGGCAGTTTGTTTTTACGGGCCGTAGTACATTAATAAAAAATGTCACTATGCAAAAACAAAAACCTTTCACGCAAAGAATTATTACATTTAGTGTATTAATAATTCTCACAAGAAATAATTTAGGCCAAATGCGCAAAAAATAAGTTCCCCCAAAATTAGTCATTCGCAAACATTTTAACGTCAATAATAATAATAGTAAAATATTGAAATACAAACTCACCATAGTAATTCCCAGACTCCATACATCAGACCTGATGTCATAGCCTTGGTGGCCACTGGGAGGATTTATACGTTCTGGCTGAAAACAACACAAAAGTTTTTGAATAACTTATTCAAAACACGGTGTTTTGTTATTAAAAAATTTTAAATTCTCAAAGGTCTCGACAGAGATAAAAATTAAAATTACAGGAATCACTTAATTAAAAAGACAGCACAACTTAGAGTATAGTACAAGACAAACAATGAAACAAAAAATGAAACAAACAAACAAACAACAAAACAATTAGACACAAATTAACAAACAAACTACTTACAGCCATATACGGTTTACACCCTGCACTAAGTGTTTTCGCTAAAGAGTCAACCAATTGACCACTGATGCCAAAATCACACAACTTGATTTGGCCATCGCTATTTATTAGTATATTCGAAGGTTTTACATCTAGTAGGAGAGAGAGAAAATGTCAGTTTAGTAGTGTTATTTGAAGAAGGTTTATGGCATCAATGTCACAGATTACACTGTTTATAACTACATTGCAATAGCAGTCAGAAAATTTCCATGGTGATCATACAGAATTTTGTAGAAATATGTATGATCACTGAGTCCTGTAAAATGTTTTTGAAGATAAGAAATTCAATTGCAAAGGTATCAAAGAAATAAGCATTGAAATAATCGAAGCAACTCGACTTGACGATAGTGTAGTGTATGCAATGTAAATATGAAATCATCAAAATATGAGAAAGTATGATAGGCATTTAAGGCTTACAAGGTCTGCCAGTCTGATTTCAAGGTTTTCCAGGTCCAACAGATACACTGTGTTTTCACCACCAATCATTCATTCGTTTCTTTGTTTAAAGTATTGGTACATTGTTTTTTTGTAAAGTCAAAAGTACAGTTATTTACTTTTGACTGATTTTTTGTTTACAGTAAGTAACACAAAGTTGTAAAGTCGTGAAGTTTATTTTCGTAAAGACAAAAAAATTTTCAGAAAAAAACAATAAATTACATATATGATTTTAGAAGTTGGTAATAAGTACATCTAATCAATGCTTTTCTGGTTTAGAAGACTTAAGTGAGAAAACAAATTTTGTCCAAATCTAATTAACACAGTTTTGTCTCACATACTAATACATGTATTTCGTTGCTTACTGAATCGCTACTTTGTGCTAAGGATATGTACAAAATGGCGTAGAGATACGTAGTATTGGCGAAAATCTAAGTAACAGAATATGTGTGACATGGATTTTTTCACTAACAACTAACAACCTTTTTTTAAATGTCTTTAAAAAGAATCCACAAAAACGTTTTTTCGAATCTATACCAGGAGGAACGCCTTTGTATTTGTTGATATATTGTTATTAATCTTCACCGCACTGTATAACTATTTTTTCCTGGGACTTTTGAGTCCCTCTCACAGAAAATGTTGACCAACAATGAAATTTACTTTCATGATCTCACCTCTTCTACATAATTTCAAGTTGATAATTAGCCAACAAACAACTTTTACTAACCTCTGTGTATCACATTTAACTTTGTATGTAAATATTCTAATGCTGATACAACCTAAATGTATTCGAAGGTTACTAGATTTATTAAGTTACCACAGATAGGGAAAATTTAAAAAAAAAATTAACAACAAAAACATCTGCACTTACAGCAAATGTTATTTTTCCTAAAACCTTTTCAGGTATAATCTGGTGTAACTCAGAAACAGCTTTATAAAATTTATCAAGTGACGTTTTCATCAGTTCCATACAAATCCATACATCACCCTAAAAAACATAATGGCATCATATTAAACAGCAAAAATTAGATACAACAATATACACGCTGACTGAAACTGAATGTATATAAAAAATTTAAGCCAAATTTGAAATCATTTGCGTGATATTTTTTACTACTTCTTTGTTTATTGCTTTTTTGTTGATTTTTCAGATATTTACAAATCAATTGACAAGTAATTAATTTTTAACAACTTTGTTATGCAGGGCAAGAGAAGACTTTTAACTAATTTTTTTCTTCTTCTTTTTTTTCCCAAATAAAAGAAGTTATTAAAAATAATGCCAATATTGGGTTGAGAGTTAAAATTACCTTCCCCCTGATATTCTTTTGTCATGGGATCATAGATTCAGATAAGTAATGTTTAGAAATTTTATTTGATACTTGCTGCTAGCAATATGAATTCCATTGCTGTGTAAGAGACAGAGATATAGAAAGAAAAACAAAATACCTCTTTATATAGAGCTCCATAAAAGTGAACGGTATATGGATAATCACTAAGGCGCATAGAAACATCAAGATCCATAAGCAAACGATGCTGTTCCTGTGTGTTGAATGTGTATCTGATGCGCTATAAATATAAATGGAGTATTAATTTTAAAATATTATTATATTACTATAAAGTTTACTGTTTAGGTTGGAAACCGGATAACTAACAATAAAAATAAAAAATTGAATTCTGTAATTTAGTTCAATACTATCCAATTTGTTAAAGCATATATTAAAAATAAATGACTGGTTAGTTGATTTCTTTGGCATCAATAGTGGACTTTGGTGCAGTATTTTGGACCAATTTATCAGTCTTTGTTTTTCTGTTCCATGTAGAACATTTTTTTATGGAGGAAATTGCCCCTATTGTATTGTATATCTATCCAACAAACATTTTTTAAAACAATTCATTTGAAGGTAGTGTCTGTTAAAAACTGAAAGATATTATAAATAAAGAATACTACTATTATTAACGGTTTTCAGGTTAAAAATAAATTTGAAGTATATGCCAGTTCAATGTTGTTTTTCAAAGTTTCAGAGCTTCCTTCATTGTGTGGCTACTATCGTTCTCCATTTTGTACACACAACGCACACAAAAATGAGGCTTATCTAATATGCTTCTGCCTGCGTCAATGGCAAGGTTCAAAGTCATAACCAAAAAACACAGAGACTGTATAAAGAAGAAATTTAATTTGTAACTCTGTACATCTAAAAATTAGCCCCCGGCTATGAGAGAAACACTTCCAAATAAATAATCTATTGCTGCTGTAAGTATTTTTGGATTGTGTACCTGAAATACTATTCCAACATTAAAAAAAAAAATCACAAACAATGTAAAATTTAGTTAAAAAAAAATTTTTAAAGCATTTTTGTTGGCCTGGATTCTGATCTAGGCAAAACAATGACTATCATGATGGTGGAAACTGAGTCTTAAAGCAAAAAAAAAGTACAGTTCAATTGCAAAGTACGATGTAAAACTGATTTTGACTTTTGAAACGAACAGTGCAGGCAAAAGCGCTCTTAACTATTGTGCAATGTTGAGCACTTTGATGTGTGCACCTTAAACAGACGTGCCAAAAGAGTAAAGTGCACTTTTGGCTTTAAGCATTAACTTACTACCTATCCTGTTTATTATAAGCAAAGCTTGGTGCTTAGCATACAGCATATTAATTTACCCTGGTCGTTTATTCCAGGATTTGTATTAGAGAAAGTTTAAATGTCTTTGAGGATAAACCATGATTTCGCCCAAGGAACATTGATCCTTCTTCGATTTTTAGAGAATGCATTGACATTCAATAAAATTTGTAAAGAACTAGTCTCTATTTAATACCTGCCTTAATAAACACCCCATTTAACTAATGACTAATTATTAACACAGTTATAGAGTTGCATACTGTAAAATATTCTTGCTGTTGTTAGAATGTGTATTAGAAAAAAGAATGTATCTCAAAAAGTATGTGTACCTTAAAAATTTTTTAACACTGACGCTATGGCTAATAACAAAAAAACCCAAATATCTGAAGCGACAACTTTATAGTGATACTACAGCGTATTGAAACGCCAGTGGCTGGGATCATAAAATATGTTATATTAATCTCACGACAGTAAAACACGATATTGCGATTACAAGGTGATGTGATTTTAAATTAAGATGGTTAGTCGTTGCAATGTTATCACAGAAAATCGTCTGATAATGAAGAATTAAGACAACCGAAACAAAATCGTGAAACAAAATGCTCTGAACAGTTCAGCCGTTATTTTAAATTATGAGTATAGATACTCATAATTTTAGTGAAATTAAAGTTTAAAATTCACACATGTATTTGTTTTGAGGTGGGCTGTCATGTTTTTGTATGTATTCTCCTTAGAATCAACCATCCACTGATGTCAAATGCATAATTACACATAATAATTTTTTATCAGCCTTTTTCTGTGGCTAACTAAGTTTTATTTACTTTTACCTTATTTGTGTATTATTATTAGTTAATATAAAAGCTTTCATTTTGTAGCAGACACTACTTTTAAAGCCCTAAATTTATCATGGTAACATACCTTTACTGCCATTTCAATATTTGTCGGTTTGTGGCACATTCTATCAACAACACCGTAAGCTCCACGACCAAGCTCCGAAAGTTGATCCAAATCATTTGTGTTGCAATGATAATCCTAATATAAGTAAAGACCATGGTCAGCTCAAAGATTGCATAAGCATATATTAAGATTGCAATTTCAAAGCAACTGGAAACTTGATTTTTGATTTTTACCAAAATAAAAATGACAATTGTAGTGGGTATGAAAATATGAAAAAAACAAGTCACAATAATTTGAGACATGATTCTTTGTCTATTTTTAAAATTTACATTGCAAACAGAGTGTTCCTCAAAGTATATGACATCCTATGCTCATTGGCCTATCGTTAAATACAAAACAGTTTCTAGGGAAACCTCTGGTTAAAAAATAGAAATGTCAAAAAGGTAAAATACGCATTGTTTATCAGTAAAGTGCTATAAGATACATATGAATTTAGTGATGTAAAGGCAGATATGTAAATATGACTACAAACCTGCCCATTTACAGTGAGGGTGGCATTATCAGACAATCCCTTGGGAGCATTTCTGAAAAAAAAAAAAACAAAACTATTACATGTCATTTAAGTATACACATTTCACTGACGAATATTCAAAAATTTTCTAAGAAATGGTCTATTTCCAAATTTTTTGAAAGTCAATGAATTTTCTTCAAGATGTGAGAACTACTAAAACAAAATAACTTTTCAAATAAAAGCAAACTTACGGAGCAGTTTCCTTTTCTTTCCCAATAACTACAGGAGGAAGTTTTGGACGCTTCTTTTTTTCATTTCCCATATTTCCTAAAATGTTTATATTCATTGAAAAATAAAAATGCAATTTTAAAGAATGGTGCATAAGAAATTGAACAGTTATATTCAAATGTCACCAAAATGTATCATTTTGGTGCCATTTGAATTGGTAATCAAATCATATTTAAGAAAAACTAACTATGGATACACCGCAAAAAAAAGATCAATTTTTTAAGCTGCCTTTATTGCCCCATCAGTTAAATACAATATTTCAGCAAAAACCTCCCATTTAAAAAAACGTGAAAAACTAACAAAGAAACAAATTCCAATTGCAAATTTTGTGATTTTGTTCAACCTTTAGATAACAGAAAAAAACAAAACCTATCTGACTAACCCTGTAAAGTAAAAATTTTAGGCTTTGGATGCTTGTACAAATGATTTGCAATTCTTGATACATTTTGTTTGCTTTGAATGTTACAAAAAGTTGAAGATTATACTTTCCACTTATATTCAGAATATGACTAGAAGGCTGGAAAGACTCGCCCAAAATAGGTTTAGATTTCAAGCTCTGTATTAATATAACAACAAAAGAAAGAATTTGTGTTTTCTAGAATGCAGTTGCCCTGTTTAGGAACGCTTGAAGCAATTAACCATTAAAAGCTTTAAGCAAGACATCGATATTTTTGAGCTTCAACTACATTATTAAAAACAGTTTATAACCACTTATTGTCAAATTAAATTATCATGGAAAACCCAAAAACTTATTTAATGAAATGCAACATTTCTGCACCAAACACTAATATCTACACATTTTTGTTATTGCATATATTTTAATAATTATTTTTTTAAGACTATAATATATGCTATACACTCCTATCAATAAGAAAATAACACAAGAGCTATAAATCGCTCCCCCAAGGGTACAATAATTTAAACTGGGCCAGCAATTTGAATAAATAGAATAAGATTATAAACGCATATTTTATGACAAAGTCTTTTTATTATGTTATGTTATCTTTTTTATGTATTTTGGTTCTATTTTACTGTAAATAATAAGAAAGATAACATTGATTTCCATGTGAGATAATTTAATGTTGCTCAGCAAGAAAACTTTTTTTGGAATTGGGGGAGCAATTAATGGCTCAGCTAGTTTCTCATTGGGGGAGCAATTGCTCCACTCTTTTTGATAGACCTGCTATATATATAGACTATATTATACTGTTTGCCTGTCTGCCTGCCTACCAGTCTGTCTATAACCTGCAAGGTGACTTCAGTTATTTCCCCCCCCCTGCAGAATTCACTTAAAATTATTTGCACATGTTTAGACTTGTACACATGCGATCAATTTGTCTCTTAACTGGCCAAACCTCTTTTTTGATATACAAATGTATACCTGAGGAAACAAAACGCAAAAGATGGATGTGGAATCATTTCTCTACTGCCAATACTATTTTATCGTATTTTGGTTACAGTTGAATGTCCTAAGGAATAATGAAGACTTTTGTAATAGGCTGCTTAATTTTATTTGGGTGACTGGTGCTAAACTTAAACAAAAGAATGTAGAAAATAAATATCATATTCTGCTGGTATAGAGACATTTTCACGAGGTTAGAATCTTGTTAACAGGGAGGAGGAGGGGTTACCTCATCTCTGCTGAAAAAATTTAGCTAAGGGGTGGGCGACGGGGGTCAAATGTTAAGTTAACAGACAAAATCTGCCTCCCTCAGCCGAAAGTGGAACCACATGACATTCCAATTAGAAGATTACACGCAGTTTTGTTCCTACAGTATTGTATTGGTGTTGAGAGAACTTAATATCATAGGTTTCTGTTAGGGCTATAGGAATGGAATCGGTCAGAACCTTTTTAATAAAGAGAATGTTAAAGATTTGTGCAATATCAGGAATATCAGGAATTTAAAAAGACCAAGTTGATAGAGATGGGATCTGTTGTAGCAGTAGATTGAGAAAAAGGCAGCAGTCGGACAACCTTTTTTTACAACACGGGGATGGGTTTAATAAGTTTAAAAACAGGTTGACCCTGATCTTGACAACAAAAAGGTTTGGATAAAAAAGGAAATAGTAGAACTTGGTTACTCTCAGTGGCATATTTTCTCAGCATGGCAATAGCACAATTAGCAGACCTTAGTTTCTTTGCGGTATCATTAATTTAAAGTTTACAGGTTAAGGAAACAAGACAAAGACCAAAATATTTGACATAAGTGGTTTTGGAAATACAGTACTGAAATCAAGACACCACACAACGTGAGTGCATATCATGTGACACAAGAACGATCTGTAATCCAATTGTGACCATTGCAATAGAAAAAATGTTAGAGAACTTTGAGATAGTCGCAACGCATAAAAAATAACTATGCTATCGCGATCATTACCACCGATTGTGATTGTCACGATGGATCGTGAATAACATTAAAAATATTAAAAAATAAATGCGTATAATCTTTTTTCTATGTTTTTTTTAGATTCAAAAATTTTTTTGCATATAATGCATGTTATGTTTTTATTGGAAATTAGATTTTAGAAATAAGTCAACTCCAACTTAATTAGTTGTTCTATGGGTGAAGTCGATAGTAGGTTATGGTTGGTCGGTCAGTGAATTAAAATTATCAAGAATTTATGGTTGAAACAACGAAAAAATCAATTACAAGTAGCCTTACCAATGGTGGTCCTAAAGCAAAATTATTGATTCACCTTGTTTAGTATAATTGTAGATTTATATTTAACCAACAAACAATAACATCATTGATTATCTTTTATGCTCATTATATTTTCATGAGATGGGATAAGAAAATGTTTGTTTGTTTTTCATTTTTTGCTTGATATTATTAGTTTTTTGTTTTCCTGAAAATTAGGGTCAGTCAGGCATATGAAACAACTAATTAAGTTGGAGTCTTCTAAACAAAAAAGAATTTTACGACAAAAAAAAAAATATTTGTGATTTAAAAAAAAAAAAAAATAATATGTATACTTAATAGCGTTATTCTCTCATGACACTAATTAAGTGACCATTATAATGTTTAAAGATGTATCATGATGGTCGCGATGTGGATTGTGAAAATCACAATGCATTATGAAAGTCAACCCCACAATGGATCGCCACTTTCACAATGCTTAAAAATTTTACTATCCTGATAGCATCGCGAGTCGTTGGCCAACGTGCCCCATACGCGGTTCATGAAATTAGATGTCCTGATTCCAGTACTACATCACTCCTTCCATTAACTTTAAATATTTAGAACGTGTGACCCACTTTGATAACAGTGAATTGGCTATATCCTGCATAATACTATATCTGTTTCATGGCCAGGTCAACAGACCTAAAAACGTTTTTGCAGATCAAGAATAATGTTGGTGAACTGGGACGGTTTTTAAAACTTGCCCTTATATATACAGGCATTGTGGCCTAATAGTACCCACACATTCCGATTTGATGATGAAACAAAGGTTGGCAAATGCTAAAAAATGAAAAAAAAGTTAGTTATAGTATTTAGGGTCTAGGAATAAAGGCGGGAGGAGGGGATACTTATTTGTGACAAAAATCTGTTCTTAAGAAATTCATCCTTCTGCCATATTTTGTTTAGAAAAAATACAAGTTGCAGAAAAACAACCAAGGCGTATTTTAATTAAAAAGTGAAAATGGGCTTCCTTAGAGTTCCATAAAACAAACATTTACAAAATTACTGTGTATTTCAGTTAAAATGATTGGTTTGCAGCATTTTAAGAGTTCTTTAAATGTACAATGGTGTCTTTTACACATGAAAGTAATGGGTGAGAAAAAAAATTAGCTAAGGGGGTGGGTGACAGGGGTCAAATGTTAAGTTAACAAACAAATCCACAAGCGTGATAAACCTCTTGTTGCCAGCTCATAGGTAGCAAGCTTGCTAGCTAGTTAGCTATATTCATAAAATCTAGTCTGTCTAGCTAAAAATAAATATAGCTAGACAGAGATAACTAACTATACTACCATGAAATTCTAATTGTTGTGCATAGTTAGCTGGCGAGCTAGCTATTATATCTATAGCTAGCTAACGAACGGCCTTGATGCTTTTAGCCTGCGTGCATCGTAGCCAATTACTAAAAGGCCAGCTAATCATACTGCATACGTTTTATAAATAAGCATGAATTATTATTGCAAGGTTTTAATAGCTTACCTGTTGCAGGCATTATAACGTTTTGGAATTGTCATTGCACAGCTAGGTCGTACATTTTGGTCTTTCCGAATTTTCCTTCCAAAATCAGGGGAATTTTCATAATGGCTCCCCTAAACAATGTTTTGATTGGATATTCAATTTGTGACGTAACGAATTTTGTCTTGTTTTGCTTGAATAGGATTTTTGCATTTATTTTGCTGACCAGATACCGGTGTAGTGATTTTTTAGATTTTTTATTTAAATTCTTAAACCAAAAACATGGAAGACGGAAAGAAGCAATTATGTACCTTTTTGTAATTTTTTCTATAAATAATTTCCTTCAACGTGCATGCCATTTGCACTTGCTAAAAATCGAATTTCACTTGCTAAAAAGCGAATTATTAAAAAGTGAAAAGGAGCCCTGAGGCGAAGTTGCCTAGGGACTTGTAAATTACTATAAAAATTTTCGCCTGCAAACATAGGGGACCTCTTCCCGCTCCGCAACCCTTTATATATTGATTAAAGTTAAGTATTTGAACTATTTACTCTTGGCGCTCATTTGGACTGAACTTGGACTAAATGAAATTATTTGACCACCAAAGCGCTTATTAAAAAGTTTGCAGAATAAGCATTTTAGTACCCAGAGCTATTTGCGATAAACTTTGAAAAAACACTTTTTATGATAAACAATAACAGCCAACATCAAGAACACAATGTGCACATTAACCGCAATGCAGCGTCTTCGGATTTGATAAACATTCGAAACATAACGGATAAGCATCGTTTTGAGTTGACTTCTTTATGTTTTTATTAGATAACGCTAACAACATTAAACTAACCCTGCGTCCGTTGACTTTTGAAAGTTATTAATCAATACAGTAAAAATGGCTTCTATTCTTTTGTTTGCTAAACTAAGCTGAATTCCAAAAAAAAAAGAGTGCAAGAAAAGGGAGTTTGAAACATATTCTTTACTGGCAAGCATATTTAAAGTTCTTTACATTATTTGTTAAAGAATATTTTTATACTAAATCTATCTATTACTATCGCCATCGTTTTGTAGGTACTGGTTGAGTAATATAAAATATAAAAAGACATGGTTTTATTGTAGTGTAAGGAGAAATAAAAGCAGGTTCGGAAGTTTGTTGGAAAAATTCGTTAGCTAGCTAATGATAAATTAAAAGAGAATAGTTTCTTTAGCTAAGAAAGTTAAAGTAATATTGTTACATACAAACCTGAGTTCATTTCTTCTTTTTTCCTCTTTAAAGCACCACCACCAAGGAGCCATTATAAAACACACAAAAAATGATAAACTTTATTAATATTCTTTCATTTCCCTCTGCTAACATGACAAAACTACAGCAGCAGTTTTTAATGTTTGCGTTTTCTTCCACATTTCTTATTTTTGAACATCGTTTGCATGCACTGGATGTTTTTTTTTCATTCGTCTTTGCAATCTAATTTAATCTTTGCTGAAATTAACGGGTTCCTGCTTGTGAATAAATACGATTTTTGAGGGTTCGACACTTGTACCAGGAAGCCATTGAATTGCACACCAGGAAATCGAAGAATTGCGGTTTTGTTTAAGAAGAAGCGAGAACTTGTTTAAAGATTTAAAAGGATTTAATAAAAAGTTTACACACCCAATACACCTTTCCCGAGACTTATTCTTTCGATGTGCCGCAACTTTTTCTGTTGAATTTTATGAAAAACGGCAACAGATTTGAATTTATCAAAAATGTCATAAACAAAGAAAATTTCGAAACAATGCAGCAAGTAAACAACCTGCTATTCTAATTTAATGATTTGTGGCATGTCCAACCTCTTTTTGAAAACGAGGCGGGACATGGTAACTTGAGCATTAAGAAGACTTTAACTGTGATGTATATCTCCTCAAAATAGCACTTTCTGTCGGCGTATCAAGTTAAACTTTTACACATAAATTAAACAAACTATGCTGAATTCAAATATGGTATTTATATTTTACGAGTTTAAAAAAAGTATGACTCGTGGTCTCGGGAAAAGTGTATTGAGAAGCCCCAATTTATTGTGGCGTTGAAAAGTCGATTTATTTGCATGATATAAAGCGTGCTGTATGTTAAATGCAGCGCGGAATTTGATGCCTGATCAGTTGTTTATGTACCCTTAGCCAACTAGACACGCCTTTCTCAGAGTTCAATTAATTGAGTCGCTTTTGTTCGTGATCTATTTGTTGTTTCAACTTTTCGAGAACTGTGTTGCTTCTTCCCTTCTTCTATTTCTTTGTTCTTTGTTTCGTTCTTTATTTTTCTCGCATCGATTTTTCTATGAATCTAACCTAATTATCCGGTTCGGCAAGCTCTGCTTTGATTGTGGGTATCGTTCGCATTGTGTAATCTAATTCACTTTCAAAGACTAACATGAAGCATGTATACACCTGTGGTTCTCGCATCACGATTTTTGTAAACACTTTGATCTCTTTTCCCCTATGTTTTTTTACCTAACATAAGTTCTTTTAAACAACATATCGCCAATCACTGCACCTAGATGTCGCTGAATCACCAAACGCTTTCTATTTTTCGCTGTTTTCCAGAAAACACAACTTTAAACTCGTTTTTTGCCGTTTAACTTCGAAAAGCAGGAGAATAAAGATTTCTCAAGACCAAATTACCCATACTTTACAATTTCCTTTGTCGCTGCAGGTATTAGTACAGCCTAGCGGTGGTATCTCCCGCTTCCCAAATTGAACTTTTGCCCTTCAGTTATTCTGCCGAGAAATTGCCGGTTTCGCCCTGTTAGCCTTTTTGAAGATGTTTGTCCTTTGGAAACGAGTCAAGCTCCAGAATTGTCGTTGCTACCATCCATACACGTGACCCTTAAGAAACATACGCGACCAAAAAGGCGCTTGTAGTAGTGCTCGTTATTCGGTTATTTCGTTTACCGCTGAGCGTCGAAATGTAATATTTTGCTTAGCAACGAGTAACCATAGCAACTAATCGATTAAATTTTTTACTTAATTTTGGTTTACTATAGGTATCCCTATTAAATAACTTTAGAATGGACAGTCCTTTGGAATTTAAGCAACTTTCAAGACAAAAAAAGTTTAAAATGAATAATGCTTATAAAAAACAACTTTTAGCCCTTTTTATTGCTATTGTGGAAGTCATTTTTAATTTTTGAAAATTTTACGAAAGTATACTATGCAAGAGGTGTTATTCTCTATAAAAATAGAAAAGAACAAATCGGAAACTTGTTATTTATTACTAAAATATAACTTGTTAACAAAACATTTTTCTTGATCCCCTTTTGTGTTCTAAGTAAAAGTTAAGAACATTTCAACTTTTATTGCGAATCGAAGGGAAAAAATCATAATCAAATTATTATCAATTAGCAACATAGTCAGTCAAGCAAATTAAAATGTTGTTCTTGTTCAACTGTGAAGAATTTATATAGCAGCAAGTTGTGTAGATTTCCTGGGCGTGTTTGCGTTTTAAATGAAAATCAATTAGATTTTTGTAAATTTATCTGATAATAGTTTTTCTGATTGGCGTCCAAATTTAGCAAAAAATGTACGAAAAATCCCAGGGTAGCTTGTATCTTCTTCACACGGGCTCCTTATAGCTGTCTTGGATATCAGAAAGATACAAGATGCCCTGGGAAAAAGAGGTTGGGAAAATCTATTTTATATGTCCTTCAGGATTCTTTCGTCTTGCCCCCTTCCCCACCCGTGATTCTAACAATTTACTTCCGGTCTGGTGTTTTAACGCAGGAATACTGTCTCGCTTATCTTTTGATAAACAGATAGTAACGCAAAAACAATATGGGAGATTTGTAGTGATAGGTGTTAGAGGAGTAAGTGCAAAACAGAAGAAACCTACTTATTAGTTCCGTATTTAGGGTTTTTTATATTTTCATTAATACCAGGTATATTATTTTATCAAAATCTATTTTACAAAGAAAAAATAATCAAGTATAAATTAACGGTAAAGCTTCTTTTAAAGAGAGATGTGCATATTTTCATGGTGGCTAGCCTCACACAAACTCTGTCTATTATTTTCAGGAGGGGCCATGGCTTAGATGGGGAGTCCTAGAGTATTTAATGCTCATTTTGAGCTATGCAGACCCAATTAGGGTCCAGGCTATACCAGAAAACTTCCTGTGCAACATCCAAAGGGCTAGCGTATACTGTTGCAATTACGTGATTATCTAAACAAACAAACATCTCTAAGCTAGCAACGATCTAGCAACTCTGTTGCCACATAAATTTATGGCTTTGATTATAAGACATCTCCTGAAACAACTTTACAAAAGTGCTAGTTAACAATACATGAGGACTTGTCTTAGATGTAGCTAGTAGTTGCTTCAAACATCCACCTTGTACCTTTACCTGTTCCTCTCAAGAAACCTATGCAACATTAGGAAAACTTGGTGAAGCAAATTTCCAAAAAAAATCTGTTTAGGAAAGCACACATGATGATGAAACGTTTTCTTAAAAATATTCTTCAGCCTGTCTAGTTTCATAATAATAAAAGTTTGATATCCCGAATAGATCAAAATGTTATACTCTCACTGCACAAACATTTTCTCATCTGTGAAATACCCCAGTGATTTTTAGGTTGACTTAATTCCTTAAATTAGGATTCTTTTGCTGGACCCTCAAAAGAAATATTTATGCACTATTAACAGGATATCGCTGTTAAGTGTCAGCCCTTCCTCTGTAATAATGGATCCCCGAAAAAAGAATTTATGCAAGCCTTTTTTTATGCTTATTTTTCTAGAAGAAGCTCTTTGTGTTCAGACCTTTTCGAAATTAAAACAAAAAGAAAATCTAAAACTTGTGGGATACCACAAATGTAGGATGCCATTTTTTAAATACATGTTTTTTCCCCTGAGTATGGTATAGTATCCCTTGTTTGCCAGATATATAGGCTTGACAGAGTGGGAGTGGGAAACAAGCAATTATTTTGCTAGTAAAAGAAACGCATAGGAATTACTCCTACTTCTTATTGCAACATGAATCTTGTGAAATATCGTGTGTTTTTTTCTGAATTTACATAATTACGAAAAGAATAGCAATTGCTTGTACTCCTGATCACCTCCTTAAATTTAGATTATCGTTTTGTGAGTATAACCATATATATAACCTGTTGAACAATTTATTTGATTTTAATTTGGTACCATAGGTGTAATATAATGTATCTTGTTTCAGTTCTTGTTCCAGACATAGATATAGAATACATAATAAGAAGGATTTGACTGGAACAGCTCAACCAAGATGGTAGTCACTTGTTTTGTTTCATCAAATCTTTACACAGAATTCTTGTTATTTTTATTATTTAAAATGAATTCTCTTTTAGATGCTTCAAAGGCAGAAACCTGCCCTTGGTCCTAATTCAGGAAGCCAACAAAAGGACACAAAGAAGAAAAAACGCTTGCCAAAGCTTGAAGATTTTTTACAGGCGCGAGATTATACAGGAGCAATAACACTATTAGAGGTTAATTTCTTTGCTCATACCTTTTACTCAAAGATAAGATTATCTAGTATAAACAGTCTTTATTTTATACTATTATAGTTTACAAGACAGGCCGGCAAAAACAGTGAAGACATTGCTTTGTGGGTTGCATACTGTGCATTTCATTTAGGTGATTACAAAAAGGCTTTTGAGGTAAATTTAGATTCATATTTAGTAAATTCTTTGTCTTTGTGTATCATTATAAAAGCTGTCAAGGTTAGCAAAGCTATTGTGAGTACTTTTATTGATTTGTTCTTGACTTGGAGATAATTATGTGTTGCATGTGTTTTGTATATGAACTTTATTATATATAGTTAGCATCCGTTCCAATTGCTATAGGTAATAGTTTCATAACTGTAGAATTCTTAAACCTGATTTCCATTGGTGATATAGACTAACATGCACATGTGCAGTACATGAATACAGGAAGTGACATGACATTTGGTACCATATGGAGAGAAGACCTAGAAGAAACTCAAGAGAAATATTTAAAAAAAATCACAAACTTTATGAGCTATGATTAGATAATCCCAAATTTTATTTCCAAGAAACTTTTATGGATTTACATGGACGTCTTCACAATCATTTAACTAATTGTTAAATGTGTTTGAATGTTATGCTACAAAAATTATGCTGCATGTCATCACTAGTGATTTTTTATGTTTATGTAGACAATGTTATATAGATAGATGTGCATATTTTACATGGCTAGCCTCACAAATATCGAGGGATATACCCTGTTTATTATTTCCATGAGGCCATGGCTTAGATGGAGAGTCCTGGAGTACTTAATGCTCATTTTGAGCTACGCAAACCCAATTAGGGCCCGCACTCTACTAGACAACTCCCGGCAACATCCAACGGCCCACACAATGTGCCATCTCCCCAGTTTCCCTATTACGGCTTGGGTTAACCCGGGGGCTATGGTAACATTCACTTGCCCATGTTGAATTGTCGTCAGGAGGAATTGAACCCGCACAGAGTACGAAAGCTATAACCACTAATCTACGGCGCCATTGTTCACGCTGGAATTTCTTATGCTTATGTCACAAGGTGTCAGCTGTAGTCTACAATTCAAAGCGATTAGGATTTTTAGAAATATTTTTTAGCTAAATTGACTATCAGCTACTCAATACTCTGATGACATAAAGCGATAAATGTGAAAAAGTAAAAAATTGAAACTAAAAAGTTCCGCATAAATGCTATCTAAAATTAAAGTAGCTTAGACAGTTTAGAATGAACTTTAAAATTTGCACTGATGTCATAATTTTTTAAATAACATATAATTTTAAGGGAAATCACATATTTAGCTGTGTCCATAGTTTCACTTTCTCCTGAACTTATGAAGCAGGAAAATATTTTTTTGTTACTATTAGGAATACCAAGTACTATTGAAACAAGAGAAATGCCATCCTGATGTTCATCCTAATGTCGCTTGCTGTTATTTCATGATGGGAATGTACACTGAATCCCAAAGTATTCTTGATAATGGTATGATATATAGCTATGACAGGCCTTATCATGAGAGGTGTGTGATAGCACGCGTACACGTCCACACACACCTGAAATGATTCAGGCATGCTGTCGATAGCACGCTTAAAATCCTATATTCTATGAGAAATTGACCAGAATAGCACGCCTAAAGCACACGCAAATGCATTTTGGGCCTGTTATTCATCACACACCCACTCAAAATCTCCTGAAAAGGCCTGCTATGAAGTAAATGTTAAAAGTAACTTACACTTTTAACAAAAGAAAGAAGGAGAAATATAAATTGTGTTTTTGACTAAAAAGTCTTAGCACCCTCTCCCAAAAAATACCAAACTATTAATAATTTGTGAGAAACAGCTTTAAATTTGATAAGGTGACTTGATAAGGTTGGTCAATGAAATAAAAATAATCTTATCAAGAATGTATGGTTGAAACAACAACAAAAAAAAATACACATTACATTATTTATTCACCTTGTTTAGTATAATTATTGTGGATTGAAATTTAACCAACCAAAATTGGTTGGTTAACCAAAGCTGTTTCTCACAAAAGTTTTAGGTTTTTTTCTTTTAAACTTTTGCTCGATATTATTTTTTTGTTTTTGTGAAAATTATGGGTGGTTGGGCCCATAGAACTTCTTGATAAAATTATTTTATTTCATTGACCGACCGACCATAACCTACTTTCGTCTTTGCCCATAGAACAACTAATTAAGTTGGAGTATGTATGTGATTATTCTTAGGAACAAATTCAAAGCTTGCAAACAGATTAGCATTTCATCTCTCACATAAGGTATTTCTTAATTTGTGACTTCAGGTATATGTTTTAAAGTTTGTATGACTTTTTTTAATGTCATTATTATACACCTCAATTCAAGTAAACCCTGTGATTTGTAGTTCTGTTCTTATATGTAAGTTTTTTAACTATTTTTTAACAAAACATGATGTTGGGCTGCCTAAGGAAGCTTCTTAACGCTTTTGCAATGAAAAAATATAGTGATGTTTAGGCTGTGTTTTTTAACTATATCGCAACAAAATGTTATAAATAAAGTCCTAGTTTTTTTGTTGTCGTTCTACCTTTAAGAGAAAAAATTTCTTTTAAATTCGCAGATCACTTTTATTGTTTAATAACATGTTTAGTTTAATGATGAACAGAAGTTGATGGGTTTTCACTCAAAGTTGCAAGATGTAGTTGAGGACCAGGTAATTCTTCATCAAACTTTACATTAAATTTATCTCTTATAATTTACAGAAGCAATTGTAATGGTATAGTATGAAGTAGTGTAGTCATTGTACTACAGTTAAACACATTGATATGGAAACAATGTTTTTTATAAAATAACATCACATGTTAGAACATAATTTGATATAAGTAAAATATACATCATCACAGAATACTCTTTTTACCTTCTATCATTGTGAAGTAAAAGCAGAACAGCTGTTCCTTAAAATATGCATGTTTCAAGTTTAGGTAACTGCTTAACAAGAAATCTAACAACTGAATTAAAAGGAGAGAACCAGATTATAACAGTTTACGACTCTAATATTTTACAAGAAGCACAAAATAACTGTGTTCAAAAAGGTTTTAAAAATAAGGACTGGTGGCTTATGCAATGATTTTTTATTATTTTTTGAGTATGACTTTTGAGTTTGAGTTTTCAAGATTATTTAGAAGTGTACTCTAAGTTGATATCATATGTGACTCAACTGCAGGTATTGTACTTCATTTTTCCAGCTAAGTCTTGCATCTATTCATTACCTCCGAAGTCATTTCCAAGAAGCCATAGATATTTACAAAAGAATACTGCTGGATAATAGGTATTTTCATTTCCTTATATTCTGTGATTCTTTTTGTGACTTATGGAGAGCAATATTAAAAGCACTATTAAAAGCAAGGTTATACAGAACAGTTGATTGAATCGAAGTAAAACTTGTCAGAAACTAATTTTATATTTTACACAAAACATTAGATATTGTGAAACTTGGAAACATTGTTGTGTTTGAAAAGATTTTTTTGTGAAAAGCAATTTATTATATGGCAATTTTTTTCCTGACAATTTGCAGGTTGGGTTATGTACCCTGCAATTATTCTTGTCCTGTTGTCGCGTGTAACTTTAGAGGTATTTTCAAACCATCATTGTTCCTCAGGTTGTAGGAACATCACTCTAAAAGTTGCATGACTGGCCAGGCTTTTACAGGGAAAGGGAATACTTTTTTGTTCTTCTTAAGAGTTGATCTAGTTTTCTCAATGTACCCATTCGTTTCTGTACAATTTATTTTATATTTTCATTCACAGGGATTTTTTAGCATTAAATACTTATGTGGCACTGTGTTACTACAAATTGGATTATTTCGATGTGTCGCAAGTAGGTTTTTTTTGGTTTTTTTTGTAACTTTTTCCTAAACTGTTCCAATGTAAACATTGTATTGTTGAGATGGCAAGTTATAATATATTCTACGGCATTGAAACAACTTAAATCCCATAATTCAATTGTAGTTAAATTGTAGGTTTTTATGCCTTTAGTTGTCACTTCTAAACGTTTTACTTCATGTCTATTTCTTAGGAAGTCTTGTCAGTATATCTGCAACATTATCCTGACAGGTACCATAGCTTATTGTTTCTTTGTTTTCTGTGTATATTTTTTTTCCATATGTGAACACACTCCTCCAATCTGGGTTCGATTTAAAATTGTTAAAAATTGTTTTCAGTGCGATCGCAATTAATCTGAAAGCATGCAATCATTTTAAATTGTATAATGGAAAAGCTGCTGAAGTAGGTCTTTTTATATAATTTGTTAGTGTATTTTTAGTTTGCTTTTTCTATATTTTAGACATATTTTGCACCACATTTTCCAACATTATAGACGGTGACTATGTTACAATATTATTATTTTAGGCAGAGCTCAAGTCCTTGCAAGAAATGACAAGTCCTTCATTTAATTATGCCAAAGATTTAATTAAGCACAATTTAGTGAGTGTTTTTATTATTGTATAATCAAGAGTTTTTAGCATATTCACAATCGTTTTCTTGTGGTTCTGACTATTTATTTGGGCACATGTTGATTCAAAAAGTCATTTCAATGCACATTGTATCATACAAAGCAGTTTTAGTGTGTTAAATGCTTAAACCTGCTGAAAAAGATAGGTCATCAAAAATTATCTTCTTATGCATTCAATAATTAAAGTTTTTTTTAAGTTTTTAACTGAGTGAATGTTTGCTCAAATGTTGACTTGTTAGCAAAGCACGAATTTAATTTAATAATTCTTCACCCACAATAAAAATGAAAATGCTTTGTGTCCTTCAAAACGGTACGTTGTTAAAGAATGCTATGTTTTAGGTTGTGTTTCGAAACGGAGAAAGTGCCTTACAAATATTGCCACCACTTCTGGATGCTCTTCCCGAAGCAAGACTAAATTTGGTAAGCATGCTACTTAAAAAATGCTTGTTTGACACTCATAATTTTAAAAAGGCTAAAAATGGAACCCTAATGTTAGGTCATAATATCTTACTTAATGTCTTACTTACCATTTCTGATAATTTTTTTTTTGCAAATTTAAGTTGAATGTGATCTATTAACAGGTAGTTTGCAGTATTAAAAATTTTTAAAATAGAAGAGTTTTTGTTGCTCAAACCCCATGCAATTTTTATGAAACACTCCAATATCCCCAAAAACTCAAGATAAACTTTGGTCACCCTATCTGCCAACAAATCAAAGTTGATGTTAAGAAAACAAAGAAATGCCCAAGTAGTATGAAGATCTTAATTCACTCACTTCACAGTAATTTTAAGGTGAGCACTTATTAAAAAAAAGTTTTTGAAATATCTGGTGCTAACAGTTTTTTTCTCTTTAAAGAGACCCTTGTTCAAAAAAAAAAGATGCATCACGTTATAATTCTTTTTTTTGCAACACGCATATCTTCTTTTCTCTTCACGTTTAAACAAAACAAGTAAAATACCAATTTGAAAAGAAAGTGCACACGAATCATGGACTTTCCATGATAAACATTAGACTTGTGTAGAATTTTGCACCTTTGGATTTTAGATGTTAATATAACTGTCTATGAGAGACTCTACGAAGGAAAGCATGCTATTACTAAAAGTCATAGCTTTTGCCATAAAAATTGAACAAGAAAACCTGAAAACATTCAAAAAGTGTTGTAAGGAAAACCTGGGATAAAAGTTTTTTGTAAGTTGTTTTAAAGCACGGCTGCAGAAGTCTGTGCAAAAAATATTTATATCAATTGCTTTTTGCCATTCACTGAAAATTCTTTCAATAGAATCAGCTACAGAATATTGCCTTGTGTTTTTTTTTTGTTGCAGTGTGTGTTGTTATGTACCCATTTCCAAAAACAAATAGATTTTTCTCAAGCCTCAGACTTAACCTAAACTCAGCAAAAACCAGGGCATTTATTTTTTCATTATCATCCTAAATCCTGGTGAAAGTAATGAAGACCTGATTGTTTTTTACTCTTAATGTGAGTTTTTTTTTGTTTTTTTTGTTTAGGTAGTGTACTATCTACGTCAAGGTGGGTTTTCTTCTGTGTTATGATATACTGACATGCGCACATACCAGCTACTAAACTAAATTCTACAAAGCAAATATCAGCAAATTGTCATCGAGTTGTGTCATTTTTTTATTGACTAATGACTTGTAATAAATTCCACAAGTTCGTTTTCATCATTTACGATTCTTATAATTCTAGATGACATTGAAGAAGCGTATAATTTGATCAAAGATGTGGAACCAACATCACCAAATGAGTACATTCTAAAAGGTGTGGTCAATGCAACGTTGGGACAAGAAAAAGGATCTGTATGTGATGTTTTTAATATTTCGTCATGTAGGTGTAATGAGAGTCACTTGTAAGACTTTGATAACAGGTGTCTCACAAATTGAAACGACTCAATAATTCTCTTCCTTTTTTTCAAAAATCAATTTATCATGGTTTAAGCCGCCACCTGGTGGTCAATGTTTTAATTTTAAAGGGGCAATTCTATCTCACTTCTTAGTAGTGATTTCACTTCCTATGTTTTATAAAGCTGCTGTTGCCAGAAATATGTCATTTAATTCCATTACTTTTTTCCGATAATTTTTTTTAATGCTGGATAAATGTTGGAATTGTATAAGATTTTCCAGAACTGTGAGAAATTTTATTCAGAATTATGTTAGCAACCTATTTTTATGATGCTGGATTTCTAATTTTTAATTTAACGAGGATTGCCGAATTCTATGACTGTCGATTATTCTATCGTTTTAGAGAGAACATCTGAAGGTTGCACAGCAATATTTTCAACTAGTTGGTGGATCAGCCAGCGAATGTGGTATGTTGTTTCATTTATTATTTTACCAGGAAAAATAAATAAATAAATAGTTGTAAGTTTTGTCATTCATTTTCCATGTTGAAATCTTTTAACTGATAATTGTGCACCTTGATCGAACCTTTGACCATCGTGGACGAGTGTAATTGGGATATGCCATGAAATTGTAAGAGCAGTGTACATCGTTAAAAGGTTGCTTGCATAAGACAGAAGCGAAATCAAAGCGAAATGAAATCCACAATGAAAACTTGCATCAATTTGAAATTTCACTTCGCTTAATCTGGCAAAAGTAGAAATGTCACCCAAATTAAGATTTACTTCACGCGAAGTGAAAGAACTCGTGTAAACAGTTCTAGAAAACAGTAACTCAAACTGGTTTGAGTTCACTTTACGTCCCGATGACTATGAAACAAAGTATGATAAATTGTGCAACATGTGACAAAGTCCATAAAACACGTGGATGTTGATTTTTGTAAACAGAACGCTTAGAATATGTCACGCTTAAGAAATATTACAAGATTTTTATGTCCCGTAAAGAGACGCTTAGTTGTTATGCGTCCGACTCAGCAGCTCGAACTATTATTACTTTCGATTCAATTTCTATTTTAGACACGATACATGGGCGTCAATGCATGGCGTCGTGTTTCTTTTTGTTGAAACAATTCGAAGACGTGCTCATTTACTTTAACTCCATCAAAAGTTATTTCTACAATGATGACTCTTTCAACTTCAACTACGGCCAAGCCAAAGCGTCTGCTGGAAACTATAAAGAAGCAGAAGAGGTAAGGTGTGGTTTTCATCAACGTGCATTATTTTTGACTGATCGTATAATCATTGCTGCTTAACCTATTTGTGAAAACCAGACACACTCACTACATTCGCTTTTTGTTATTTATTTTTATTATCTAGAACTTTTTCGTTCTCTTTACACTTTGAGAACATAACTCCCTTGATGACAGCAGTGCATTTTAAGCAAGTAATATGACTTTATAAGATGGCGATAAATCGATGAGGTTATCAAATATCTAGTGTACATTTCAAACCCCTAATTCTAGTTAAACTTTTCGACTTGATAGTCTTGATAATTTTTGTAGGTTTTCTTGCTTATCCAAAGTGAAAAGATCAAAAACGAATACATTTATATTAGTTGGTTAGCACGATGCTGTAAGTAGTTTATTTTTATTGAGTTACTTTACTTTGTCGAGTTACTTTACTTTGTCGAGTTACATTATTTTGTCGAGTTACATTTTTCGAGTTACATTACTATGCCGAGTTACTTTACTTTGTACTGACAGAAGAACTTTAATGTAAGTCTCATCATAATTTCATATAGACATCATGAATCGAAAGGCTCGTCTCGCGTGGGAATTTTATTTAAAAATGGAGACGTCGTCGGAATCGTTCAGTTTACTTCAACTTATCGCAAACGATTGTTATAAGGTAAACTTCATTACAACAACATCTGCTTCTTATAATTCGCAGTGGGCACATAATTTTATTGAAACTTTCTTAGAGCTTGTCGTATGTACTTTCCTGCGCCGTTAAGAAGTATTTACTTTTAAACGGCCTGAAATTTCTTTGGATGTTTTGAAAATATTTTTGACAACAGGTGCATCAAAATCTTTTTCTTTTTTCAGATGGGACAGTTTTACTACGCTGCAAAAGCATTCGATGTATTGGAGAGGTTAGATCCAAACCCCGAGTATTGGGAAGGAAAGCGTGGTGCGTGTGTGGGCGTTTTTCAAATGATCATAGCTGGTCATGAACCAAGGTTTGTTGTTTTTGTCTCGATTGCATAGTGTGGGATCATTTTTGATAAAAATGAGCTAATAATTTTTAATGACATTTGTTTTTTTTGTATAGTAGCTTTTTGTTATTACGTTTTGTTGTAACATAAAAAGACCATATGTTCATTTTGCACAGGACTGATGAATTTTATTTAAATATGTACTGCAACTTGAAATGAACAGCCTCCTTTCTGGCATTTAAACAAAAAAGACTTGATTGTTGGTGACTTTTCATTTCCTTCAAATTTTTTGACAAAATTGTATTGTTAGACGTTTTTTAGTATTTTCTCTTATAATATGATTCCGAAACCTCCTCAATTTTTTTAAATTTACGAAACTTTATTTTATTTAGCCACCCTGCCCCCTATACAAGGTAAATTCTCAAAATAAATATAGTATTACTGAGTAACCTTTTGTCCTTAGGCTGCCATGCTCATCGTTGTTTATATTTTGTTTTCGTTTTTTTTTTGGTTTGTTTGTTTGTTTTTTTAGTTCTAATTTTTACAAACCTTTCTATGACTTTGACTTGCTTTAAAATATTTTAGGGACACACTTCGCGATGTGTTACAGCTTTTAAGAAACTCTGCCAACCCGCAAGTGGAGTACATCATTCGAACAATGAAAAAATGGGCGAAAGAAAATCGAGTTCCCGTTGTATAAAAAAAAACATCGGCAAAAATATTTAATATTTATTAATAGTATAGAGAGCTTTTCCGACGTATCTTTTTACTTTTCATGGGTGGAATATCCTGAGGAACACAAGCCTTAACAAACTAAAAATATTTTGCCAACATTTTTTGAAATTTGCCTCGTTTGATGCTGAACGCCAGTTTTTTTGTGATCTTTTAATGGTTAACTGAGGTGACTTTCTATAATTCAATACTTTTCATACATTTAAAATAAACTGTCTATATCGTTGTTACTTTAAATTTTTTATGATAAAAATGTTATGCGTGCAAAAATTTCGACGTGACGTGAAAATGGAGCATCGGCCAAGCAAGTTATCGAACTTTAAATTGTGATTTTTTAATACACGTTTTTTTATACAACACACATTCAGGTTAATAAACATAGCCTGAATGTTTGTTAACCTTTCAAGAGATTTTCTCGAAAATTCTACTTTTTTTAAAAAAGGACCTAAAAACGGCTAGGTTTTTAAGAGAAAAAATCAGTCGAAATGAAATGAACAAAATTACAGAACGTTCGTTCAAAATAAAATATTTGATTTTCCGTAAATGTTGAATTCTTTGGTAATCTCTGCGATGAAGAGTGTTTTTTTCCGTAAGAGAACGTAATTAAAAAGTAAAAGCTTAATAATATTTTATTTTGAATTTCCTTTTAAATATTTAGGACGCTTTGTTTTGCTTTTCATGTTCACGGAGAAAATTTTTTTAGATTGTATATAGAAGTCTGTGTATAGTATGTAAGTATAATATATCATGTTGCTCTTGAAACAATTTTCTTCTTTCATTTAAAGTTCTTTTACAATATTTTTGCTGTGTTTATCCAGGCTATTGGCGTAGTATTTTACCGCAATCAGTTACAAGAAACATATTTACCATGGGAGATATTTTTGCGATTATATTTCTTGTGTCTCAAAATAATTATTCTCCCAATATTTTATACGTTTTCTTGCACTCAAATATCTTCAATATCTGGAGAGTCAAATTAACTTATCTTTGAGAAGGACAGTGAACCTGTCACTAACTCTCCAACGCGCAGTATTTCTGTCTGCCTTGCTTTAAGTTGTCTGACAGAACTTCTCCCCAAGACTTCTTGCGCTAAAAGTTTTAAATGAACTAGAACCGTTAAATGTATAAAGATTCCAATTATTCGTTCGTTAGCATGAAACCAAATTGTGGAACAGGAGGTACAAAGTTGAACGGTGTTGAATGGTGAGTTGTTAGGACAGGATCAATTAAAACTTTTTAAAAACTAACAGGAACTTTCTGTTTTATATATTTTATTGGGATGTCCATGAACTAATAAATTAAAATCGGCAAGTTTTATACTAAATTAAAATCACAAAAATGTTGATAAAAAATACAAGTTTGATTTTTTGTATTTCCTGTTATTTAGTCAGGACATGGATTGTTCTTTTTGAATGCTGGATTGAAGAAAAAAACAACTGGATCGTATGAAAAATTGACGGTTGTCAATTTTCAAGACTATATTTTATTTACCCTGTTGTATTTATCTTACTACCCCTTTCCTCACTTACCATCTTACAAGTTTGGCCAATATCTTTAGCCTCGTTCCCCTTTTTTAGCTTTTCAACGTTGTTAGCCTTTAGCAACCTCGTCCTTAGCGCTTTTTGTCTCTCTTTCGCACTGCGCTTATTAATAGGTCTGACGAAAAAGAAGTTTGTCTTGCCGTCCAATATGCAAAAAGAGACAGGTCCTGGAATAGAGGTGGAGCCTTCATGTAAGCGACAGCGGCTGTGACACAAGACGCCAACTCCTCGGGCCGAGGATACATTTTTTAAGGGCGTTCTAAGTACCATTCATATTTATTGACTGTACTGACGTCGTGATGGAACAGTTTAGATCAGCCTCTTTCCCAGATGAGATATCGCTTTCAACAACCTTGTTGCCTAACTCTTTTCGACAGTAAATTTTGAGAATGGTACCATTAGACTAACACAATAGATTTATTCATGCATGTTAAACTTTACTTTGCATAAAATATTTACAATGTTAATTTATGAAATTATTTAATCATCTCCCCCGCAGTGCTTAAATCTAGATTTTACGCAGAGTTTTTAATTTTCGCTGCAACACAAAATGTAAGATCGATGCATATAAAAGATTGTCTTGTTGGAAAATGCGTATTCTTTCATTGAGGTGATGACTTTTATTGAGTTTAAAGTTTGTTGTTGAGAATGGTTTAAAATGAAGTAAATAGGTGACGTCAAAGATTCATAAAGACGCCGTGTTTTTGACGTTTAATGTCACAACATAGAATGTAATGAGCTGAAGAGAAAGAGAGAGAATTCAGGATGCTGTTTTTTATGTAACAAAAGTTTAGGACCTGGGATCAAGATTGACAAAAAATAAGTAAGTCTCAAAAAGCTGTTAGCCTTTCTTTTATATAATTGCCCCTTTTAACAATGGGTTTGTTAACCGCTCATAGGCTCACGTTGATAAGAGGGCTTTTTAGCGCCTTTTGAATAAAAGTATGTTTAATAAATCGTTAATTCGGATTCAGTAATGAAACCGGTCCCTTATAATAATTCAAAAAGGAAGAAAATAATATTCTCATTAAGCTTACTTCTTTAAAAGCTTCTCTCCAGTAACACCCCTTGAAGTTTAATCGCAATGTGGGTAGCATACCACACCTAGTTGGCAATCACCCCTTACATTAACTTTTGCATAATGCACATTATGTAACCTCGATATTCCGCCAATCAAAAGAGGAAAAAAGGAACAGACACTTTGGGACGAGAGGTTGTTTTCTCAATTTTAAACAGTTTAAAAACAAGAATATCTTGCTAAAGTAAGGAGAGCATTTTCTTTGTTTTACTAACAGCAGCATGCTTAATTGACAGTAAATAAAAAAAATCCATAAAGAGTCCTAGAAAAGAGGTTGGATTTGTTAAACATGTTGGTGAAACTTTTGAAAACAGCCCTGTGGACGAGTTTGAATTGAATTTCCTGAATATTGTGCTATTTTGTTTTAAAATAAGAATTTTTAAAACCGAAGTAATATAACATATGTATTATGAATAACAAACATCTGCTAATAAAGACTTTTTAAACAGAAGGCTCTTGAATATTCTAAAATTCAGAGTAATAGTTATGCTCTCCATGTTAAAAATATCCTCACCCTCCTTCGTTTTATTATAAATAAATTAAAAATTACAACCCCGAAAGAAAAGATAAACAACATTTTGTTATTAGCAACCTGGCTTGATATTTAAGTTGTTAATGATATTTTTGTTTAGGGTAAACGAGCTTAAAATTGGTAGCAATTATGCTGAACACAAGCAAAGTTTAGAAGTGTAAGCGATCAAGACAAATAAAAATATGTCAAGATATTTGGTGAGGCGATTTATACAGTTCCAACCGAAAATACCGCTTATCTGCAATGGTAGAATGGGACCTAAATATAGAACCTATCACCTTGGAAATCATATCTTGTATCTAAAAAAAAATCCGAAGAAGCACTATCGCGAAAATCCGTTTACGCTTGTAAAAAACAGATCGATCCTTAATACAACCAGCATCCAGCCGTATAGTAACGTTACAACCAATTCGCATTCACCCAGTGATGGTGCAATATCAAAGATTCCGTTAGATGAATCAAAGCAAAAAGAATACAGACCTCCTGGAACACATTTAGAAAATGGTGCGATAAAAGACAGACCAGAAATTAATAGACTCGGACGATTGCAGGCTTTCGTGCTCGTTGTTGCGTTTATATATGTTGGCGGTCTGTTGTCTAGTTTAGGCGCACGCGCGTTGCATGAGTACGAAATTTTCACGCTACCAGATGATGACGGTGAATTCTAGTCAATTTTGTTTTATTTATTTATTAGCATGAATTATGTAAACTTCAAATTATATATATGTTAAATCTTTGAAAAATATTCCAATGTTCCGTTATGCATCTCTTTTGATTAACTCTTTTGGTTTAGCCTCCCATTCATTGCGATCTGATTCTTATGCTTTCTGTGATTCATAGGAACACCTATATAGAGTTTGTCATTTAGTTTTTCTAAAGCGAAAAGGTATATTCAAAAAATTTCTTGTCATTTTCGTATTCGCATTGCATTTTATGAACTTTTCCCGCAAATTTTTAAGTTGGAGCCTACATTGGTCGCTGCTATTCAGCACGTGATAAAGAATGTATAATAAGCTCTAGAAACAAGGTTGGAAATCCTTTCAGTTTGTCATAAGTGTTATATCCAGATCTGCTTGAGACAGCATGAAAAAGCGAAATTGTATCAGGAAAAGTTGAAAGTTAAAATTTCTACTATTTTTCTCAGTTTTTTGGGGAATAGAAGATTTACTTGGGAACACATATGTATCACAACTTCGAAATAAGAACAGAAAAAAGGGCATGACCACTAACTTGTTGAAACTACATTGTTTAAAAGTTTTTTTCACAAAGCTCTGATCGCTACCATCAATTAACCAAGTTCGTTCTCAACTCCTTTCTTGATCTTACTATGCGAAGCATGAGAACAACATAATATATAACACGTGTTCAATATTAATTCGATTTAATGCGAAAACATTACAATATATAAAAATTTTTACAAAAACCTAAACTTTAAAATTCTACTAAATCGAAAAAACAAAAGCAGCCCGGAGCTCTTTGAGAGGAACCTCAAAGGTTTTATCTCAAAAAGCTCTGGGGACGAGAGTGAGAAGCAGGAGCAATAAAGTTGTTTATATTATCGAGAATTTACGTTTCTACGAAACAATAGTACCTAGTTTACACTACTTGTTTAACTTTTGTATCTAACACTTGATAAGTTAACCAGAACATAACAAGCACTAATGTAAACTAGGCTTTAAATATAATATCACATGTGCTTTTTTATCACACACTGTGAGGTGGTTTCCTCACAGTGTGTGACTTTCTTTCTCATATTGGTTTCTTAGCTAACATATTTAAACGTGCATTTAAATTTTCGTATAAAATTACATAATTCTGAGGTAATATATAAAGCCACATTTCCACTATGTAAGAATAAAGTAGCCATATTGTTCTATTTGATTGACAAGAACTCCATTAGTCTGTGCTTATATCAGTCCGCTTGAAATATGGTGAATATATTATTTTTTTTATAAGAATGATTTTATAAGAACAAAGCTAGATATGAATGAGAAATAGCAAAAATAAGTCTTCCACTAAAAAATAACATGAGGAAATATGATTTAAGGCGAAATTCAATTGGTCGATTGTTGGAAATTCTCGAAACTTACACCTGGTCGCAAAAAATTGTATTTGAAATAGAAGGAAAAATCTAGAGTGAATGACGAGACACCGTCGATATATGTTATGTTACTATAATTAATCTAATTAAAGCGGATTAAAGATTTTATGGAAAAAATTGTAAAAATTAAGAATTAGTGTCACCGCTCAATTATCGTAATTATCAATTTTTCCTTTCGTTTTAAGTATGAAAAACAAATTTCTTCTTAATTGAGTTTAGACATGATATAGTTAGAAGAACATCCAAGCAATTAGATGAAAATGAGTCAATGATGTATTCAATAAACAAAAAAAAAAATGAGTTTTAACGGATTTTCCTTCTAATCGTTACACAAAATTCTCGATTAAGAACCAAAGGGTTTTGTTTCGCAAAAATAATTTCGAGTGGGCTTATTGGCTTATTGGAAGGGGGTTTGACGTTAATCGAGTTGTAAAAATAGAGCAAATTCTGAGTGCAGTAAATTTTTTTTATATAATTCTGCCTAATTATTAGTGCAGGTGAATATAAGTGCTGATTACCGTGCACTATAATCAGTGGTACTTTCAATTTGCAGCAAAACCAAGCCTTCACTTTAATAACAATTATCCAATCAGTTTCTCGCGTTCATCGTTTTTGACCAATCACTTAGGAGATAGAAATCAGTAATCTCATAACACAATCGTTTAAGAGTCTGCTTCCCGATTTGATCCATACTTCCGTTATTTGAGGCGCCATTTTGAAATGGAGGAGAATATCGTGCTTCTGCAGAACAGTGGTTGCACACACTACTTGATTACCTACAAAAAACAGGAGAAGTACTACACAAAGGCTTATGCAGAGTTGGGCCATTATCCACTCTAGTGAGAATCGCACTGAAGGTTGCCCCAAAAATAAAAATTTGAAAATGTATAAGAAAAAATTAAATTAGCTTGTCAACGTGGTTAGTTTTACCGTCTCCAAAAGTTGACCTTCGGTGAACAGCGTTTCATGATATATTTTTTAGAGCTAGGTTTTGTTTTCAAGTCAAAAAATGAATTTCTTATATTCCCGATTTCGTCCATAATTGAGGACACATTTACTATTGACAATCTGACTTGATTTTCATGTCAATCGGTCTCTTTTGATTCATTGCTTAGCGATTTTGAATCTTCTCACCACAAACATAACAGCTTGGTTGGTTTTCAATTTCAAGTCTTATCTGGCTGTACGTCAACATACCCAACACACTTCGGAAAGGTTAAATTTGATTAAAAAAAATTTAAAAAAAGACCCATCCCCCCAAAAAAACAACGCTGGAATAAATAAATAAATCACTAGAATTTACATTACCTCTATGTTGAATAGGATGAATGTTCACACTCTCTAAGAATAAATTCATTGAATCTACATCAAATGTTCTGTTAAGTTTTTCCTTCTTCTCGTACAATGCGCGATCCCGCCATTTATCTTCAAATTCACTGATCTCCAGTGGATTAGGACGTAACAAATTACTCATCGGTAACACGTGACTGATAAATAATCTTTTTTCAGTATTTGTCGTGTCTCTATACGACACGTGTCCACTCAACACCATATGAAGCGCAGGAGATTGGTAAATAACTTTTAACGTGTGACGGCAAAAACCCAAACCATCCAGGGTACTTTCATCAAATTTTAATTCATCAGTTTTTCCTCTTAAATTTGAGGGTAATTTAATATCCATGCGTATATTACTCAATGGTTTAACAGACTGATTTAAAATGTACAGTATTATAGCCAACTCAGTAGGCAGATACACATACAGGCACATCATACGTAAATTTACATCTTTGCATATCTCTGTCGGGTTTAAAGATACAGGAAATCCAGCAAAAACGTCTGGGATGGCCAATATCTTTGTGTCAGTTTGACTCGATAATAAAGCAGTTTCTGTTGAAATATTACTCGAGAGTGTTTGTGTAGATAAGTCGTCATCATCCAACAAATTAACGAAACTTGACTAAAAATAAACATAGAAATAAATGCCTGACAAAATTTCGGGCAGAATTTCCCTAATTTTTTTGTACTTTTTTTCCCCTGATGCTTTTTTCACATTTCATATTCCATTTTTTAAGTTTGATGACACGTCTGTGTTATAGAACTTGAAATTGGTGAAATTGGTAATATTAGTTTTGTAAGCTTTTATCTAATTTTCCAGATTTTAAGCTCCTAAAATTTCCTTGATTTTCCTGATCTGAAAATAGTTCTAAATTACTTACATTGTTTTGAAGTTGATTAACTCCACTATCGCATACCATAGCTTGTTCAGGTGCTATTTGTTGTTCCATGGTAGACATATTTTGCGTGAGGGATGTAAGCTGCTGCAAGACAGCCGGAAGTTGCGTGTCAGGTTGCTGTGTCACAAACGGGAGTTGTTGCGTCTCTGAAGAAGTGATATTTAAATCGCTAAACAAGTCGCGTTCTGCAGACAATTCTGTTTCACTAGCTTGTTCATTTCTTTGTGGAGGGTTAAATTTCTCCTCCGCAGTTGATACCAACACCATGTCATCAGTTACTCGACCTGTCAAAATGTTTGAATCACTCTGTGGAAGTGCGTCAGTTGTCGAATCATCTCCATCAGTTATATCTAACAAATCTTTTTCTTTTACTTCTTTTTTAAAATTCCTTTTCCGCAACTTATCTCTTTTGTCTCGATTCGCCAAGCTATTTTTGTTACTTTTTTGCGGTGTGTTCATGCCAAACAGTTCTTCCGCCATTCGTTTCTTACGCTCTTCGTCTGGATCTAACATTTTTGTTTGTTTTTTCTCTGTAATCTGGAACGAAAATAATATCAATTAACGAACGAACGAACAAAACGTGCATCATTAATGCCCACTCAGTGAAAATAACTCGTCCTAGTGTATAACAACGTGTTAATAAAAAGATTTTCCTTTTTAGTTCAATCTTAATCATCAAAAATGCATAAATACCTCAGGCGTGGACTCCATTTCCTGACCACTACCGCTTCTTTCTTCCACTTTTACAGAACCACTTAGACTAGATACCGGTGTAGATTTTTCAGAATCAGATGAATCTGAAACTTGACTTTTCTTTAAACCCTCTCTTGTCCACATTGGATTTTTAGATCTTCCTGAAGTTGGTCTGGAACTAGAGAGAAAGCAAAAAATATTACCTGTCTTCACAAAAACCAAGCCTTTGAGTCGAGGCGGGTGTTATAAATAACTGGGACTGATAACGCAGGGGCCACACGAACCTGGACCAAAGGAACTGTTTCTACTTTCTAGCGGTGAAATATTTCGCTTTAAACTTTTAACCTATCAGAACACAATATTCAATGTTTTTTATACGGAAAAACTCATTACTGGAAAGAATTCAAAATAACTGTCTGGTTTTGCTTACATTCAGTATTTTAAATTCGCCACATGTTTTTCGTTTCACTTGTAAATCAAAAAACATTTCGCAGCTAATAGACCTTTCCCGAATTTCCTAATTATGCCAAACTAAATTAAAGAGGTCAATACTAAAAATGATTCTTATTCCTAAGTTCCCTAGCAAAGGGTAGAACAAATTACTTAATTTCGTAAATATTTCTGTTCATTAAGTGTCTCAATTTCGAGTTAAAAGTTACGGTCAAACCCTTCATATAGCCGAGCTTCCTAAGAATAGCCTCATTTTTAAAATAATTATTTTCTTTAAATCTAAATAAAATCCAACCAGAATATTATATTGCTCTGAAAACTTCATTTTTGTCATTATAATTTAATATTCTATCTGAATATTCTTACTTGAAGAGCACAGAACCATTATAAAATTTGGGATGACGTTATAATTATTATAATTTATGAAAATCGGGAAAGGTGTATTCGCTGCCGAATTCGCCATTCACAATTCGCTTCATGAAAATCCTCTTTGTAGATAGACGTGACCCTTAGGATTATACGTATTTCTTGTACGCAACTTGACTTTCGAATTGATACTTGATCCGCTAAAAAACTTGTTCAAATTGGTAAAAATGTTTCTTAACCTTGTGATAGATGAAACAACTGCGACGATTGTGAAAAAGTCGTCACCAGTGTTGACTTCCTACTACTTGAATTACACGTCTTAAAAATACAAAAGGTAAACAGTTGCCACTCACCTGCTGCTACTGCTAGTACTTGATGTAGATGCATGTGTGTCTACGCTTTCTTGTTTCGTTGGTGGAGTGTCTTGGTTGAATTGTCTATACACAGCGGGTTTAGGATATGCATTATATACCAAGGAAGGCTGGTGCTCGTGATCTAAAAAAAAATGTAAAGTATGCGGTTTGTTTCCTAACATGGTTCGTAATAGAAGCATGTTGTTTCAGTGATATCAACAGAATTTGTAACATACAATCAGATTACCAAGTATACTTTTTACGCAAAACAACGCAGAAAGACGAAATAACAATTTACCACGATAAGTTCAACTACTGGACTAAGACTGCACTATTTTTCACTAGATCAACACATCGAAAACATTTCGTAAAAAATATCAGAAAACGAGCATTTTCAAAGTCTAATATCTTAGCTGTAAGATTTACACCGTCCCCTCTTTTAAAATAAAACTTTGAGGAAATATGTTACGCTTTTCGTGATTTAGGTGAACCTTAGCAGATAAAATTAAGGTTTAAGGAGACAAAGCAATCTTATAGGTTTGCTTTTAGTTGGGGATTCTTTTGCTTAGTAAAATTAGTGGATAAAGCAGTTCCAAGGAGGAGTGGAAACCCTTCTATTTAGTAGCCACCTGTTAAAAAAAACACTCTACCATTTTCAGTAGCAACATGTTCGAGATATTGTTTATTCTCCACGGAATATGGTGACGCCCCTCTCTGTAACGCTTCGTTGACAAAGGCGTCCAGAAAAGACAGGGAGGTATCGATTTCAATGTCTTCACAACTTGCATCAAACGGAAGTATGCTGTCCAAATCTTTACAAGTTCTCAACATAGTTTTCATTTCTGTGTATCTCTGGCGTGCATCGTTTGACAACATCGTTTCGTCAATTTCTCGAAAATGTTTTCTCGGTTCTTTTGTTGCAACCAACACTTTCATGATGGCAGTAACCACCCAGGATTGGGTCGTGGCATCTGTAACACATCACAAAGAACAGTTATGATAGCTTTTTGCTTTCACAGGGTATTCGAATGAAGGTTTGAATTAATTAAGGTTAGAGACATCGTTTGATTTTAGGTTTAGGAAATTATGAGGCAGATTTAGGAATGCGTTTAAACTCCTATATTATCAAAATCAATAGCGTTGATCCATAGCTGTGGCTAACCCATTAGAAAGTGCTATTACACTACAACTGTTTATTATACATATCTCTTGCACTGACTATGGTTGAACTGCCACTGAAACTAATTTAAAAAGTAAGTATTCACCTGCGAATCGCCAAGTTAACATCTGATAAAACTTCTCCAATACATCTTCCACATCGTAATCTTGCAACAAGTCGATATATTCACCAACAACCCAACAAATCAATTGAATAAGAATATCTGGTAATGACTGTTTACCCATCAAATCCACATAAGCAATTACAGCATTTCTTCGCAAGTCCTCCGTGGCATCATCTTCCTCATCCTCCTCATCATCAATACCTAAAAGAATATGAGATTATGTGTTATTCCAGTCAGTGGATATTATTACGTTAAGGTAGGCACAAATAATTATGCTCGCATATAACACATAAAAACTTTGAATTCACCTCTCGTGAAAACTCATTTTCGCGAACTAGTAAATCCTTATATTTTGTGAGAAGACAGACGGCCAAATCATTCTAAGATTAGTTACACATACCTTCGCCAATCATTCTCATCATATTGTATGCAACCTCAACTTGAACGAGATCTCCGCCTAGTTCAAAAACTTCATTCATAGTGTTGATGTACCACTCATTATCTGGAGAGAATCTAAACAATACATGATATAATAATAACTATACTGATTTTAGAGTTTCTAAGGATTACGAATTTGAGTAACGATATACTTACTTCTCAGCAAGTGTGGTAATTCTAGTCACTAGATCAGATTTGATGTATTCATCCACAGTTGATCGCAGATAACTTATCAAGCGCTCACAAATGACTTTGACATTAGAGGTATTTGTCATACGATACAATAACTCCAAGGTCTAAAACATAAATAGAGGAAGTATTAAAAGAGGAGTGGCAGTAATATATGATAAAAAACACTGTGTTTACATCTAAAGATCTCCGAAAAGAAATTATTAGCCTAGATTGGGTATTGGCAGTGATAAGATGTTTAAACGATCAAATTAAAATATAGCAATTTCGTTATGTTGGATATATAAGTCAAAAGGTCTGAGCATGCTGTGTTCTGGAGAACAGTTGCGTACTGCGGTGTAGTTATCTCTGCTTTATGCAGGAAAGTTTACGTAGTAAAAAAATCATCAATGATTTTGTTTTTAACAAGAATCTCTTTAAGGTTGACACTTTGTAGTATCTAATACTATAGTATAGTAGTAGTATAGTACTGGAAGCTGAAATACCACTTAGATCGCCATAAAAATTGCGATCAAGAAGGTCACGTGACTTGAAAAATCCATGATAAAATGCAGAACATTACATTTAACAGAACCGGTAAAGGATTTATTTAAATAAAAAAATGGTGCAACATGTCAAATATAAAACAAAAACAAAAAAGTGTAATTAGAAATTTTGTTATTATTAATTTTTCAATTAAAGCATTTAAAAGTTTGAGAACGAATTAATTTTTTTTAATGTTACCCTTCGTTTTAATGATTCGTCTTGATCATTCAAACAATCAATCACAATCATTTGATGTCTTGTTCCATACGAGATATCGATGTGAATGAGATTACTAAGCGTTGTGATACCTATGACGATTTAAGATAAGAATAAAATGATTGACATATTGGAAAATACAATCCTATCAATTGACTATAATATGAATATGAAAAAATTCACTCTTAAAAAACTCCTCTGAACTTTAAAACATTGAAATCTGTAAAACAATTTGATACCTAGATATTTTAAATTATTGTTTGATGCCACTAAATACAAGCCAGCCTTGTTGGCAGCTGCTTCGACCAAAGCTCGATTGGGATAAATGGTTGCAATTGTTTTCATACATTCATAAACAACGGCTAAAGAGAATATACTGCACCATGAAAAAACGAAGGCAAATAAAACACAATAACAACATCATTCAATAAATTGTTTTCTACGTGTTTGTGACTGTGAGACCAAATAGTCAACATTTTGACAATAAATAACAACGCATGACACCCATCTTTTTTACACAGCTACCTTAAGTGACAATAGACATTACAATTGAGGTTGAAAGGAACTGAATTCTACCTACCACAACCAATTGTTTCTTCAGTATCTGTTACGTCAAGACACTGTCGAAGGATCTCATACATCTTCTTACTCTCACTATGAAAACACAAAAGTATGTATAAACAGGGTATCAATGTTTCAAACAGGATAAGGGAATTGAAAACTTGTCAAAAATGTGGAATACAAATCTGAAGTGAAAGCAGGCCTTAAAAAACACATTTTAACGGTTCTATGACTCAACTCTTAGTGTATCAGTAAAAACCTAATGTTCTGTAAATAAAAGAATGATTTCCTAAAAAGGTATCCATGTTTACCTAGCAGCTAGCTGTAAAGTTAAAATTATAAAACCAGTTTTAAAAATTCATGTTTTTATACAAAATCTAAGCATCCTTACTTCATATCGTCGCAGCCAAGCAATGCAAGAATTTGAAGTATCTTAATTTGCATCCATGGGGATGGAACGCTTCGGTAGTTAAAATCTTCAGGAAGTTTACGGTTTAATATTTGTGTCCAAATAGTAACAAAAGAAGTTGTCAATTGCTTATAAAAAGACGGAGAGTCCTAAAACAAATTAAACATACATAAACAATTGCAGAACTGGTACAAGATTTATATGCTTTTAAGTAAAAACTTCCCACTGTATATTCTGTGTATTCTAAATGGTGGCACACTGCTTCATTTTGGACCCTCTCGCAAAGTAATTTAATAGAATATGTGAAAGGTGGGATAATATTTTCACGAGCTAACAAAAACTTTGCTCAGGCCTTAAGATGTCAAGGGAAAGAGAACTTAGACTCTCCAGCTGATAAATGTTTTCGCTGATTTCACACTAAACACAAAATTCTCTGAAAAAAGCTAGTGCTGTATAGACACTGACAAATGTTGCTTCTAAAAATACACTTACCACAGCTAACTGGGTAGGTAGCTAAGTAAAGAAAGAAGTACCTAGCGGTGGATGTAACAGCTAAATATTGTTAAGCAGATTTGCTTAATTTTTAGTAACTGTTTTTCAGTTTGTACAGAAATATTATCCACAGTAATCAATATAGAAAAACAGGACTTACAGTAACAAGTTTGTGATAGGCATTTAACGATGCAGCCATTACTGCAGGGTCCTTATCACAAAGTGCATTGTGAAACAGATCTACATAACCAGATGAACGCATACTTTCTGGATCCACAGTGTAAAACTTGAACATTGCCATAACAGCTTTCTTTCGAACTACCTCTCTAAATAATTTAAGATAATATGTGATGATATATATCGATAATGGTTTCAGCATGCTGATGTTAGCATCAGGGACTCCTCAGACATTGGACGTGTGATCTGATAGTGAGATTCCAAATTCAAAAAAGCAGTAAAAAGTAGTAAGAATATAATCGAAACAAAGCTTAATTTAATCAGCAATAACACAAATACAGGGATGCATCACATTTCTGTAACATAACTTTGTGTAGAGAATGTGTATATATGTTACTGTAATGATAAATGAACTATAGACATTGGACAGCTCTATACATATACATCTATATATATATAGCTCTATACATGTTTATTGTTTAGGTTTAATTTTTCTTGTAAATAGAGTCAGCAAACAGTGAGGTTAGATAATTGTTTTTTTTGTTGTTGTTGAAATAAATTTTTATGGGGTAATGCAAATTGTCAAGTTGTCTGATGCTATCAATTTATTTTATAAACAAGTATTAAGTACTAACAAAGTATTTTACACCTGGAGGAAACATCATACTTTTTAGAGAAAGGACAACTCATAGCGATCACCTTGCAATGCCTATTCTTTAAGTTACAATTAATAAAACTATAAAAGTGATCGAATTATCTGCTAAGCAAGTTTAGATTGCTGATGATGCAAGTGCTGCTGGATATTCAGGACTCACAGTCCACGAATATATTTTTGAAAATCACAGTAAGTGGTAAATAACATTTAGGGGCTTGCATTGGTTCTGATGACAAAATACACGCGTACTGTCAGAACTTGGTAAAGAGTGAAAAGGTCAATTACATAACCCAATCGAGATAGCTGATACATAACCACAAGCTGTGTACACAATTTACACAAAAGCATTTACCCCTGATATTTGAGAACTATGGAAAGCTTTGATAACTTATTCAACCAAGTGACTAATTAGTGAGTGAGTTTAATGGACAATGTGACAAGGCTGCAAGTTTCTGGCTTAAAACTATTTCCTCAAAAGAATAAAACTTAGATCTAGATAATCAAGAATTTAGAGACGCTTTACAATAAGGCTGTTAGCTGCTCCACAGCCTACCCACGTTTTGCCCTTGTGGTAAAACATTTGACGAAATGCAGCACACAATGAATTGTAGGAAGGGAGGATTCGTAAAGATCTGAAACAACAATATTAGAGACAAGCTGCAAAATGTTAACAACTACAGGTGAAAAATTCAAATTGAAATTAACAACACCCGTAATGAAGCCAGATTAGACATTAAAGTGAAAGGTTTCTGTAAGAAAGAAGAAACAGCATTCTTTGACAAAGGGGTTATGCACGTTAATTCCAAGTCCTTCAAGAACATCGACAGAAAAGTCACATTCTGTAAATACAAAGACACCAAAAAACATAAATATCTAGAGTGCATCATATTCGAAGAAGAGCATGGCAGCTTCACACCATTGTTATTTAGAACAAATGGTGGCATAGGAGATGAGTGAAGCAAACTTTGTACAAAAAATAATGACACATATTGAACAGTCATCACCAAGTTGAGAACACAGTTGTCAAAGGAATTAATACCAGCTTCCTTGCTATGCTGAAGAGGTTCCCAAACTTCCTCTAGAAACTACACAAATGACGATGAGCAAATAATACTTGGAGCAACTCGAAATCATATTTTTCAGGAAATATAATCTCACTTTTCCACAGTTTTGTATTATGTGTTCTAAGTAGGGTTTTTTGACTACCAAGCTTGTTACAGCCAAACAGGTCATCTTTTTTAGTTCCCTTGTTCTTTATCTGTTCTAATTTCTCAATCTCCTGACTGATCAACATCACTTAATTTGTTTTTTAATATATTTTGCTATCTATTTATGTTCTTACAAATGGATAAATTCGTTTTATTAATTTTTAAAGTAAAAGATGTTGTTGCACCTCCTAAGTCATTTGTTGGTAACCCTATCACAAAGCAAAGGGATTTTTGTTTTTAAACTTGTACATTGGTCATATTGGTTATAATATCATGCATTTCGTCAGCTCACACAGCAGGAAATTTCATGTGTGTGAATTTTTACGTGGCAGAAAAACAAATATATAATTGGCACGTTTCATACATAAAAGCAAGTTATATGATATCTGGGTTAGAATGTAATCAATGTACCTTTTGTGTTTCATTAGTTCAGCTATAGTTGGTAAGACAGCAGGTAGCATATCCTTGTAAACTAATCTTGATGAAGCAATCAGGCCAAAACAAACTTGCATAATGTTAGTGCTTTTTAAATCCTAAAAATATTAATATTTTCCCAAGTGTAAAAATAAAATAGAAATAATGACACAAAGGTCAGCAGGGATTTCCGTATCTTTTTAAAAATATTGACTTTTATCACACACAAAAGTAGCACACATGAAAGCACACCGAAAACACTTGACTTATGGTCTTAGCATGCCAAAATTTTCCACAAAAAAATCCTGGGTAATTTTGAACAAATAATTTTGGATAAAACACCCTAAGCGTTTATTAAATTATCTAGAAAGGCATTTGTTTAGTATGAAAGATTCTGAATCTGATATTGAAACCTGTTGACTGTGACCTTAAACAAGTCACAACAAAATGATATCTCATAAAAGAATAGGTACTAATTAAATAATTTGCTTGATAAAGATACACATAGGCATACTCTCTGAATTGAACTCATGTTCATCATGCGCTCAATTTCATTTTTCTCATCCAAAAATTGACCGAGAGCAACATAAGCTAAAATGAAAAAATGCAAATAATTAACCCTACTTGCTTTGTATTAGGTTGTAAGTCATTAAATTTAGTACACATGATATCAGCAATATTTTTTTTAGATGTCAGCATTTTTTGTTTAAATTCCTGTTTATCTCTATAATAATACGAAGCTTCTGTCTGTTTGTGACTTTTGCAAGGAAGATATTTTTTACCACCTGAATGTGTGAGTTTTTCGAGGTTTTTTGTCAATATCCTTTAATGTCACTATCTTATATGAAATTAATGAAGCCATTACAGTGCACTTAAAACTTTGAGGCTAAGTAACTTGGAAACAAGGTGGTGAAGTCAATGATTTTTCACCGCGGTAACTAGGGACCACCTAGGACCAATTTGGGTAACTTTCCCAAACCTGTGTCCCTGAATCCGTTTCGGAATGGACAGGTTGATGACGTCATCAAAAATCCCTTAAACCCTAATATCTCTGCAACCGTTTGTCAAAAGTACATGATCCTATACATTTTCTTGATCAGCGTTTCAAGATCTATACAATGAAGGCAAAGTGTAGACAAATTTCTAAAAAAATAAATTTTGAGTTTTGACGGACCATTGCTGACGACAGCAAAATTTTTAAACTCTTATATTTCATTACTGGTCATCAAAATGATCATATACATTTTCTTGAGCCTTGGTAGCCTTTATTGACTAGTCAGAGATAATAATTTTGCCAATTTGCTTAAAAATAGTCCAATTAATTGTTAGTTTGATACTTAGAATAATACTCTAACTTTTTATCCATTATCGATTAGCTAATTCAAGCGTCAATTGACCAAAAAGTTAGTTGACTTTAGAAGTTTTACACAACTCATTTTTGTTACTGTTTTTCTTTTTGAAATTTAATTGGCTGAGATAAAACGTAATACACTTACCAACTCGTTTTTCAAGCAAATTCTGTTGCTGAGCAAATTTGACAGCTTCCATGTAGCTAAATGAAGCATCATGACCAAGCATTTCACAATGCAGTAAACGAATAATGCATTCTTTCCGAATTTTCTACATAAAAAATTGATATTTAAACTTGATTTTACTGTTAAAGTTGCTATAAAAAAAAGCATCATGACCATGTATTTTTGATCAATAAATGGCAAAAAGTATTATTATTTTACAATTCTTCTCCTGAGATTTTCTTTATATTTGTTCTGATGTAGAACATAAAAAAAATTGGTGAAAATTTTTTTAGCATACTAGCACAACGCATAATTTAGAATAACTTACCGATGTAATTCCAGGCTTTGTAATGGTTTCCTTGAGGTATCCAATCTCCCTTGATATAATACGATCTTCTTCCTGGTTGAAATATATAAACACAAAGTCAGATGCATATATAAAAATTATGTTATCTTTTTTCCAATCAACTCAAGAATTGCTTATTTAATTAGTTGTTTGGTGGTCAAGCATTGAAAGCTACTCCACAGATTTTCATAATTTGAAGAAAAAAAGAAGTTCATATAGAGGCTTGTAAGTCCATAGATCCTCAGAAAACCTGTCATTAAATGCCAGATTTCAAGAAGATTTAAGGGTAAAATTAAATTCAAGGTAAGGCAATGAGATTTAGCGATGTTAGTCTGTGAATGTGTTAACTGCACAACAATTTTTCTCACAACTTTGGAACAATTTGTCCTTCTTGTGCAAAAAAAATCTCTAGATATTTGTAGACAATGATTGGATTATATTATTATACAACATAACTTTAACTTCTATTTATAACATGCAAAGTTCTTTTTTAACACAAGGAAAAACCTAAATTTATGCCTACTTTGTTAAAAAATGTTATTCAAATTATCTCAGGGTATATATGGAGGCAGTGTTAAAACATCTTTGCTGCATTTTTGTAGGCAATTTTTCTTTTTTTTCAAGGAAATTATAAATGCACATTATTTTCTTAATAAATGACTACTCAAAGACAAGAAATACTGCTAATTAGAATTGACATAAGATCTATTGCTTTTGGTCTGGTATGTGGTACTACAGATGAAACATACCTAGTCATACAACTTTAGCAAAATATTAAGGGAAGGGTCTGTAATTTGCCTTTTAATATTTGGAGAAAGCTCTAGTAGAGTGCCATGTAAGGTCATATCACAGGCTATGAGAGAATTAAGTGTTGAGAGGCTGGTTAAGATGGTACAATGTCTATAGTCTATAATAGAATTTATGTTAGGATTAATAATCCACTAAGTAAAGAAATTAGCATATACAGGTTGTTGTACATCACGCTACGTTGTTCCTTTGTTATTTATTTTAATTTTGCAAGTGGGTGAATGGAGTTCAGAAAAGGTTTTCAAAAAAGTTATTGCACACATAAATACAGATGACTTGGTTGTAATAGCAGAGTTGATGAAAAAAATTAAGAGTGACAGAAAGCACTAAAAGAGGGTTATAAAATGATTTTGACGTTTTCAGAAAGATATAACTTGATTTTCTGGCAGACTTGTCAGCATTGAGTACATTGTGGTGTTGGAAGGAGTGTTGTTTGGAAAACAAGTTATGCTTGCAAAAAGTTCAAAGGGCTACTTCCAGAATTTTTTCAATTCAGGTTAAATGTTGGCCGCATAATGCCTGCTAAACTGGCTATGACTCACTTTTATATAACATAACAGGTAAAGGTGAGTTATGGCCAGTGTAGCAAGAGCTTGATTGTTTGGAAAAGGATGATATGAAAATATTTTAGTGGAGGACAATTGCGTAAGAAATTGTGGTGTTGTTTAAAGCAAAGCCCAGACCGGGTATAGACCGAGAAAGACTAAGTAGGAGAAAATAAGGATAGATTTGCTACAGAGAAATCTAAGTTTAAATCAAACAGAGCCTAGTTGATTAGGTGGAGTGTATTAATGGCAGGCCATTAATACACTCCACCTAACTCATTCTTTCACAGAAAACAGTATGTCAAGAATAATGAATGATAAATGATGATTTCATCAATTTTAGAGGTTTTGTATTGTTTAAATATTTTTAAATATTTTGTATTGTTTATTGTTCAATTTTAAAAAGTTTTTCAGAATATATATACATACTGTGTGTCAATCTGTAACTTTATGCATTCCTTTAACCTTCTCTCACATATTTAAATCATCTGTATGAGGTTGAGTGTACTACTACCCACTAAAAAAGCTTACCTTAAAATTTATTTACCAACATTTGTGTCTATGCTGTCATATTTAAATGTTATTTCTTTTCTAAACATTCTGTGCATATGCATCTGTTTCAAGATGAAAAGAAGAAGAAATAGTCCAGGCAAATCCCAAATCAATTGCCAGTGTGAGATCCTAACGTACATTAGTATTTATGAACTTAAGAATAAATGTGTTTTTCAGGCTAAATTAGTTGCCTTGTGGTATTTTGCAGATCAGAATTTATAAAAAGAAACCTTTAAAAGTGAAAAATTCAAAGCCACCCTATGAAAAAACTGCTTGAAAAATAATGGTATATTGTCAAATTTACTTGTGCTACAGTGTCATGGTCTGTTAAATCCTGGAAAACTGCCTAAATTTGACATTTATGTTGATGCTAGCACTTCTATGTTAATTTTTTTAAATAATAAACAAAATCATTTGGAAACTGGTAGAGTTTTCAGTTTAATGACTTTCTTTTGTAGCTTGACATTTGTAGCTTGAAGGGTATGACACATTTAAAAAAGAACGCATTTTTCAATATGTTAAACAAATATCACTATTTCAGACAATATACCAGAAACAGAAAAAACTTCTGAAAGTGCAAGAAAATAACAAAACATTCTTCACCAATAACGTGAGAAATGTATGCAGGGCTGAAAATACACAAACTTGCAGGACTGCATGCTTCACTAGTCCACGTGCATGCTCACTACTAAGTACAATACAGTACCACAATTATTAGAAATAAACAGAATAAAAGGCTACGGAGCGGCTGTTGGTTTTCGACTTTAGTGACTTACACGAAAGTCGAGCTGATGGCAGTGAAAAACAAACTGGCTATTTTTCCGGTATGTGTGTAATTTACAGTCTCAAACATATAGATATATCTGGAATTTTATCTTCTCCAGCCTTGGTCATGTTTTCATCCAGAAGAATGAGTCTCGTTTAAATATTTCTTTGTAATATACTTTTAAAAAAAAAATTGAACCACTGAGCAAAGTGCGTTGGTCTGTTCATTGCATAAAACGCGTTTGCCGGATTTTTAATATGTGCGCGGGATATACGGAATGTGAGTATTTTAACCAGTTCATAGCCCCTTTAAAATAAATGAACACGATCAAAGTGCCAACAGTTATACCAAAAATTCTGTGTGTGATGTTCTTTATTAACAGAATTAGCAAAAGCCACATTTTCATGTACACAACAACAAAGTACAACTTACGCAGACAAAATTCCAAACAATGTGCTTTGGTGCTAGATTTATGTACAGTATTGGTCAGGATAATCAACATAATGAGCAGCATGTATCATGTGCATGTTATATGTTTTTTGTAATGGTAAAAAATCTTGCAATAGCATTGTGATCATCAATTTATTAAGATTAGGATGATTTTTACCATATGTTCAATAATCTATTGTAGGGTGTTTAGAACAGTTAAAAATATTGATGCAACAATCATGATAGATTGTGATGATTATGATGCTAAAAAATTTTGTTATCTGCATCATGGATCGTGCCTGTTGGGCATAAGACATGGTGCACAATGTTAAATGATTCCAATACTATTGTATGTGGACAGCTTTGTTACTTTACCACTTGTATCATTAATCTTTTATTGATTGATTAATTGATTTGATAATTAACCAATGATTTAAAAAAAATTATTTGCAAGCATATCAATAACGAAGAAACACCAGCATGATAACTCGTGCTCTCCATACTTTAATAATTTTGCTTAAATTAGCGATTTAAAAATATAAAAACTATGCATGCCGAATCGGCACATCAGGTACCAATTGTGTGTATGTGCAAAATACTTTTAAGTAGAGTTTTTGATGACCAACTGCCAGTCTTAAGGTCTTGAGGACCCAAATGACTCTACAATAGATTTTTGTAATAATTTGGAAAGTTCTTTATATTAATATGTGACACCAAATATATTCGCTAAAATATCTGCACATAACAGATTATGAGGGTGCCAATAAGCTGCAAACGCCCACATATATAAGGGCGACTTTTCGAATTAAATTGACGGTTGTCCGCTGAAACCGCCCACACTTTTCAGAGCACGCTCGAACTCGCTCAGAACATTCCCGAAATGCAACACCTTGTAACATAAACATGGCGGACGACAGTTGAAAGAATGCGCGTGAAGAGAAAGGAGGTAATAAAGTTTATATATAAGTTATTTATCAAGTAAATCAAGTAACAGTTCTTTATAGAAGTTAGCTACCATATAGTTAGTTCATTTTAATTTTTATACTTTTTTAAATAATTTTTCGAGATTCATTTATTGTGAATCTTTTTTTTTCGGGCATTGTTCGGGACTATGCGGGTTTTTTTGGGCAAATACCGAAATTTTTCTTGAAACGCCGAACTCACCCGAAAACACCCGCACTTTTTACGGCGTATGCAGCTTATCAGCATCCTCGTAACAGATTAGCCTCTAAACCACATCTCTTCTCTAAAACAGACAAAGTTCTTGCAGGTCATAGGGCCAGCATTTTTTCATGAGAAGGTAAAAATTTATTACAAAGTTTAGCTGAAAATAGATTAATTAGGCTCTTGCACTGACTGATATATATCAAACTCACAGATTTTGACTTTGCATCTCCAAGGTCTTTAATAAACATTTGAAATGATTGTGAAAACTTCGAAGTTATTCCCGTGTATGGATTTGATGATAAAATATCCATTTTATAAGCAATTTGCAAGCCTGAACCTTGAAACAGTTAGATTATAAAAACAACACTTTACATTATGATTCAGTTCAGTTTCCACATATATCCAGTATCTCGTGTCCCTAAAAAATGAATGTCTTCTAGCCGGCTTGCTTAAACGCTTCGCTTGCGATTCTTACAAAAAATACTTTCGTTTTCCATGTTGACCTGGTCTCGATTATTCATGCTGGACGAGCGCAAGTCACCTTCGCATTTATTTAGATTTTTTTCTTTTAGATTTTTTATTGCTGGGAAAAAAAATGCTTGCATCCAATTAAAAACATTTATTTTCAACCTTTTTTTTAAGTTTTTTTTTCTTTGTAATTGCGTTAACCTGAATATTTTTTTTATGCGATATCCCATCTCGACAATTTGAGCACAGAATTTTCTCTTTCATGCTGGCTCATCATACGTAATATAGTTTCTTGAATTTTTTTTAAGCAAACTATTTATAGTATAGTTTGCACCCGGCTGTGGAATTCAAGTACAAAAGCTTGCGTTTGTCAACAAGAATGCGCGAAGATTTGTGGAGGCGTCAGGTCTGTTGTTTTGACTCTTTAGGCCGAACTAATGAGTAATGATACAACAAAAATATAAACAAATGTTATAAGTTAAAACTAGTTATATTCCCTATGTCAATGTCATTATGACCATTTTTTATGTCCTTGTATAATGGACAATCCCTCTCCTGATTTCAACGACTTGGTGATTGACGTTGATAATTTTACATTACATCAACAACAACAGTCAGGAGACAATAACATGGGTATCGCAAGATTTGACCGAAGACAGCGCCCCTCGCCATCACTGGACAACTTATTTAGCAACAGAGACGGTAGGTGTAGCTAGCTAGTTTAAGGGAATTTATTAGCAAACGCAAATTGATAATTTAACCAAATACCCAATTTTAAAATAGGACAGTCAGGGAAATCTTCTTAATTAACCTGTATAGCTTAATTTAGAGATTTCCTAAATAAGCTGTATCATACAGCTTAATTAGGTGACATACATCTAAATTAAAAGGTTGAAAATTTTCCCCCTGATTTCTCGAAAAATGTAAATTTTAGCAGAATCACCGCTGCAGCTCTTTCTTCGTCAGTTTGACCAATGTATTATAAAAGAAGAACGGTATTTCCAGCACCCTAGGTTCAAAATATATGGGCTATAAACAATGGTTCATTGTTTGCAATTGTCTATTTAAGCTGTACTGCATCCTAGTTAGGATGTCACGTCACATGATACATCCTATTTAAGCGGATATTTTTAAAACGTCAAATTCCTTCCTTATATACCTTCCTTAATTTTTTATTGTTCTAAACTAACACAAGTGGGACTTTGAAACCCGCTGTTCTTGGTTGCAAAGCATGCAAAAAGTTCTAAAAAGAAAAGGCTATTCCGCATTTTTTTGTTTGCATATGGGCACTAAGAATTCAAAATATGATGCTGACAAATCAGCATAAGAAAAAAACTTTCTAAGAGAGCTGTAACTCTCTTAAAAGACCCTCTACATTTTAGTATTTTTTATAGGCTTTGCTACCAAAAACAGAGGGTACAAAATTAAAGATTGTATATATTCTAATTTGCGTATTGAACAACAGGCAGTAGCTGTTAACTTAGCGTGCAGATAAGTTGTGGCATAATGTAATGTTTTAATTTTGTATTAAGAACAATGGACATGCACACACATGCACAAGCATAATATATAAACAGACTGCAATACTTAACACTAAAATTAATAAAATCTATTTTGAAATAAAGAAATAATACACCTTTACAATAATTAGGTGAAACTAACACTCCATCGCAGCTTATATTGCAATTTTATAAGAGTTTATTGGAGAAAACAGGTTTTCTTGTCGCTTTTTGTTTTTAATGAAAAGTGCACATTAGTTGTATCTTATTATTATTAACGTTTCCTGAAAATTTTGAAAGAAATTGATATAAAGGAAGTTAAAAAAACGGGAGAAACACTCTTTCGTCTCTAACAAACTCTTATAAAACATGCCTTTTACCTCCTTTCTTTCAATATTGTAAATGATGGAGAGACGTGGGAACGCATGTGCAATTGAATTATCGTAAAGGTGTATGGATTAAAATATGTTAACTATGTGTTTAAAAATGGAAAGGGAGAACCACTTAATTGATCCAGTCATTTTTAAATGCTTGACGACAAACACAGCATGCTTATGACATGCTTTCCAGTTGCAATGGAATTTTATTTCTTTGCATGCTTTTGCGAATGTATGTGCATGGTTTTGTTATCAAGAAAAAATCAAAATAATCTTTGCTAAGGTACGAACCTATTTTTGTTTTTGCACACAAGATAATTTTTCCAATTCTCGTTCCTGGTTGTTAAATACAAGACAAAATATAATTTTACTTAGTGCTGCTGTTAATTAAAAAAAAAAACACTGCAACCTATAGACCTTTTGAATGTTTACATTTTCCGCAGTAAGCCCTTTCACTTTAACAATTGCATGGCAGGCAAAAAGATGCAGCTGCTAGGTGAAATGTGGTCCTTTTTAGTCTGTTTCTTCGCATAAAGGTATCATAACGACTTTATATGAATTTATGTCAATCAGAGATTATCCATCTACACTTAAAATAGTTTAAAGTCTCAAAAATGTTTCCGTAGAAAGAAATGGGCTGAAAAAGACATTTCTTCATCATGCTTCTGTATCTTTCTGCCTGACACACAGGTTTTAGAACCAGAAGGACTCAGTGTGAAAATTTAAACACTATGTATATGAAAGTTGAGTATTAAAGGTCATGTATTTCATGGCATAAAATAAAAAGACCAATGGAACTATAATTAATTCAGTTTGTTTGTATGTGCTACATATTAAGAAATAAACAGTACTGATGATAAACTTAAATGTTCAAAAAGCTTATGATCAATAATTGTTTAAATATATGTTCTTTTAAAATAATTTACTATATATATACACATTGTTATTGTTGTTTTTAGTTTTGGCAAGAAGATTAAAAAACAGACCGGACAAGAATGATTTGGTTGATCGAAATATTATTCCAGGTTTGATTCATTGATATATAAAATATGATGTTATGTTGTATACCTAATAAATCGATTTTTTATGTTGTTACATTTGATAAATTTTCTACTGTCAATAAGGCACCTTACTTAATGCTCTAGAACATATTTTACATGAAAGGAAATTTTAACAATAGAAAATATTTGGAAGTGAGATAAAAAGTTTTTACATGTAGAATGTTAAGAGTGCCAAATTGACTGCCAGCCAAGACATTTTTTTCCAACATATTTTTTCTCCAAATCTTCAAATCACTGTTTTTGTTTTCTCAATAAAGTTATCCACTAAGTAAAATTTTCCTATCTTTACCTTTATGATAAACTGTGTGTTAATATTAAAAGCACAACATTTAAATTAGATATATTATTTATATTATTAAGATAAGATGTTATCTCCCCTTAAAATTAAAGCTTTGAGTAAAATTATATAAATATATAAGTTATTTATTCTTTATTTATTTGTTTACTTCTTCATTATTTTAAAGTCATAGTTTTTGTTTCAATTTCATTTTGCTGTTTTAATTTCTTCGAATGTTTCCGTTTTGTTTTTACTTGGTTTTCTATTTGTTTTTGATTCTCCTTGAGTGTTGCAAAAGTGACATCATGTCCATATTAAAGTCTGATATTCTTTATCATGGTCAGTTGGGTAGATTGTGAGTCAATTATTTATGTTGTGGTGATTTTAAGAATATCTAAAGGGATCTTCCTCTAATCTAATTTGCAACTTAAATGGTTTTTTAATTTATGATGTTCTTAATGACTATAATGAAATCTACTGTTTGATGTTGGTTCAATTTTAATTGGGCAAGATTAAATTTAATGTATTTGAAATGATAAGTTTTTCAAAAGGGAATTTGTTAAACAAAGTCTGTTGTAGCCTCTACATCCTGTCAAAATTGAGTTTTTTAAAAAAACTATTAGGCAGGATTAGTACATCATTTTGTACAGCGAAAAGAGTATTTATCAATTTCTTTATTTATTGTGGTGCAATAAAAACTTAGTCACATGCAAACAAAGAGTTTAGGTTTACCATTAATTTTACATGAAGGTAGCATTGTGTTGGCCAGGGTTTTTTATTCTGATAAACCTGCATAGAAAATACAAATCTTGACTTTATTTTCACCTTTTTCACTCTGAAAACATCCTAATTTTTTTTAAAAAGATCATACTCTAATTTTAATCATTCTAATTTTACAATTTTATTTAATAAATGTTTATGTTTAGTACAATCCTTGAAAGATGTTGAGTAATAGTATTACTTAAATTCCTTTTTTTCAGAAAAATATTCTGTCCGGACTATTAAACATAACATAGCACATGGGAGAATAAAAATATAGGGTTTTTTAAAATAAATATGGCAAAAAATGTGATAAAAAAACAAACTTCTGTAGAAACAATTCCCTAAATGTTCTGAGACCAGATAATAACTATCTTAGTATGATTTACAGCATCAAAAAGTATATATATGATAAAATTTGGATAGTGCAGTATGAGCTTTGTATTTGCTACAAGGGTAGCCATAAAACCAGTTGGAAATTTAAAACACTTGAGATGGTTGTTGTATTATAATAATAGGTGTATTCTGACAATAGGTTATACAACAACCTCTAGAGTCAGCTCTAAATAATTACAATAATGTCAATATGGTGAATATTAAAAAAGTATATAAATTAAATAAAACTTATAGTATAATACTAATCAATGACATCCCATTTATATTTTTGGTTGTTCCAATTAATTTTTAAGTATTTAAAAGCTACACTTATCAGGAGCAGACCCTGGCAATTATTTTAGGTGCATGTATGAGTGTTTGTTTAAAATAATTTATGTCCTTTATAGATGAAATTCCTAAAAATATTCTAAGCAAACCTATTTTAGACTCCCAGATAAGATGTCCCTAAAATGGAAAATCAATGTCCATATTTTTTTTTGGGATCACCCTCTGCTGGGTTTTTTTCTGAAAAATAACACTTGATCAACAGATTATTGAATATTTCTTTGCAACAAAAAAATATTTTTTTTTAAAAAGATTATATAGATTGTGATAAAAATTTTTATAGTTGTTTGAAATACTCCACTGCAGTAAAATGTCCGTATTTTTTGGATCACCCTCTGCTGGGTTTTTTCTGAAAAAAAACACTTGATCCACAGATTAATCAACATTACTTTACGTCAAAAAATTATATAGATTGTGATAAAAGTTTTTATAGTTGTTTTGAAATACTCCACTGCAGTAAGCAATGCATTTTTTCTCAAAAAATAATCATAAGATTGACACTGCACTTTACATATGCGAGTATTCTAAACTATTCTGCTAAGGGTTGGTTTTAAGAATTTCTTTTAATCGTGCTCTAATTACAATACTTTTTCAATTTCTTTTTTTAAGTGTTTTGCAGAAAAAGTTTAAACCAGTGGTAATTTTTTCTGTGTTTGCTTTCAAAACATTTTGCAGTCCTAGTTATGCCTAGAGTGGATTGAAGTTTGTTATAAGTATTTAATTCAAGCACACATGAACTTTAAATAGGATTTGTTTACTCTGCAGATAAATATTAGAAAAGCAAAGCTTACATATAAACGTCAAAAAGTTTATTTTGTTTGTTTTATTGTCATTGTGTTTGTATACTTCTAAAATGATATTTTGTTTATGACCAGAGATTTTATAAATTGAGATTGTGTTGATTAGTCTCTTTTTTGACTCTAAAGTTTAGGTGCTATCGTATGTACTATACTTGACTAAAAAGACTATGGTGTGTTTTAAGATAATTATTTGTGTAAAGTTGGAATTAAAGCTGTTTTTTATTGTTTTTTTAAGTTATATTAAATTGTAGATATCATTGTTTATGTTTATTTTTTAAGTACTTGCAGTGGTAAAACCACCAGGGTACGATATAGCACTGATGCCAAAAAACATGACGAAACCTATTAAAAGTTCGCCTTGTGGAATCTATGCTTGATAATTTCTTTTTAAGTTTTTCTTTAACCATAAATTTACCACCTTAATGCCCTTTTTTGTATGGATGTTACTAAGAAAAAGCAATACTAAACAACTATGGTGTATCAGTACCTTGTTTATGATTGTGGCCTTTTTTTTCTTCGCAATTTTACACAAGCTTGTCAGCTGTTGTTGAACAAACAGATTCTATTGTCAAACAGTATATTTTCTTATCTCTGTCAGTCTTTGCATATCGCGGTACTTTCTATATTTGCCACTTAAGTGCCTATCTTGTATGTGCACACACAACCTTTACTGCTTGTGTACGCACAGAAAACATAGGGATTGGTTGTTGTTGTTGTTACAGTTACAGGTTGTTTATTTTTGTGTTGGATTGCTGTGTAATGAAAAAATATTTTTTTAAGTTTCATGCTTTCTTTAACGACAAGGTTACCATAGCTGCCTTGAAAACGCTGAATAATATAAGAGATAAAAACAGGACTTCTGTAGATTTGGGTAATTCCTGATTAATAATTTTTAGTTAGTTGTGTATACTTTGTATTCCTTGTATAATTTATTTTCTTCATTCTTTTTTCAAAATTTGATTTGATAACGATTTTGAATGTAATAATTTGAAAAAAAAACCTTAAAATTTTTGCTTGATTTTTACGAAAACCTAGTAATGAAATTGAATTTTAAAATAGAAATTAAATGAGGATCCTGTATCTTATCAACAAGTTATAAACAGATCAACCTAATGGAACAAAAAAATTACTTTGAATTCTGAATATAATCTTTTTAAGAACTTTGTTTTTGGTTTAAATATTTAAAGGAGTTAGGAGTGTTTAACGGCTACTTAGCCATCTGTTTAGGCTAAACATAATAACCTGTGTCTAACTTCTAAGCCATTGTAATGTTTACATTTTCCTGCTTTTCTTCCTCAAAATCCGTCAAAATACTTTATTAGCTTTGTTGACACCTTAAATATAATCCTAGGCTAGGCTTGTATTTGTTTTCATAATCTTCCCCAGCGTTGAACTTGTCAAAATTAAAAACTTACAATTTAACTCTGTTATCTTCTACATTCTTATTTTGTTGAGTTGTTTGATCTTTAACTTCGAAACAGTTAAATTACACTTTTTTTGTTTTGTTTATGTTCTTCTGTTGTTTGTGCACCTCTTCCTGTTTTCGTTTGTTTTCAAAGTTGTTTGCTTATCTTTCCCATATGTTTTATTATTCATTTGTGTTACAACACACAAATTTCCCTGTTATAACATTGTCTATGTCTTCTAACAAATTAGACTTTAAAATAAATTTCAATTGGATTTAACAATTTATCTTTTGCCCAAAAGTTAGCAGAAAATGCTCGAAGTGCTACTTCCCCAAAAAGGTAAGATTTAATGTGTTTTTTGTTTGATTGTTTGTTTGTTTGTTTGTTTGTTTCTTGAGAGTGTCAAGCATGGGACTTTTTAATTGTTTATGGTTATCATTACAAACATAGGATCTTTTAATGTAATATATTGTAAAGATTTTATTATCTTTCTTTTCTGCAGCTGTATAAAACCGTTTTTCTAATACATGCCTGATCCTACAAATTAATAAGCTTATCCTCTGTAAAAGCAGAGATCAAAATAAAAATGTTTCTTCTCTATTGTGATTTATAGTTTTTACAAGGATGGCCTTTCTAATGCTAACATAATATGAATAGGTTTTTATCAGACAGTCCATATAAAATGTCAAACCTACAGTTATTTTCAAAGAGCTTGTATATATCACTTTTATACTGGACTAAGTAATATGATCACAATTTTTTTGTTACCATGCAGTAGCAATACGATATTACTTAGCGGCTAAATCAAGTGATATTTCAAAGGGAAAGAGACTGAGTAATGTAAAAAATGCTAATTATGAAGCAATTGTTCTTGTACTCACTGTGCTAACTCTTACTTAAGTACTTGTCTGAACAGTACTGAAAAAAGTATGATTTTTGTGTGCATATTTATTGCCCACATTTTTTATGTATTTCCAACTGTAAATGTATTTTTTTTCTCAAAATGTATTTTAACTGTTGATCTGTTTGATGATAATTGCACTTTAAGAATAATTTCAGTCAGTAAGAATAAAACCACCACTGTACTGTAGTGCTAAAACTTATTTTGTGGTTTTTGACGACAATAAAATTCTGAATATGTTATTGATAGTATTATTATATTTTTTATAATAACCACTACCAAGGTTTTAGCTAGCCTTTATTTTGTCTGTTGGAGAGACAAATCCCAATTAAAACACTACTTCACTTTTCCAATCAAGTATCAATTTTTGTAATAATTAACTATTTTTTTTCATATTATCCAGGTAATACATTGTTCTTGAAGCCTATCTGACAAGTCAACCAAAACATTATCTGTTACATAACATGTTTATTCTGTATTCATCAGTACTGTATTCTTAGTACTAGCCATGCTAGAGTTTTGTTTCATAACTGCACTATGCTTTGTTTCTAGTTCTTAAGATAATTTGAAATAGTTATGCGTGTTTGTTTTTACTTTTATTTGGCATTAGCCAATCAGGCATGTTTGTGCACAAGGATTAAAAACTAGTAGTAGGCGGGTTAAAGAACTAAAAATGTGGCAGACTAGATAGAAAACACAGAAATCTTTGATGATGTATCAAGGCAACTGAGACCATAAAATTTTAAAGGACTCTGACTCTCATGGAAATTGGTAATTAAGGCCTAACAGCCAAAACTGTCAGTTTGCAGCTAACACTCTCAAAACACATGCTAGTTTTAATCTTATATAAAGAAATCTGCTATTTCATTTTTTTTTAATCTTTGTTGATGATAGAAATTTTCTTGATCCTCTCAACCTATATATTTTTTTCATTGTGCAGGAAATGCTTTTGCAAATGTCCGGGTTTTTTTTACCATAAGGTTGCTATAAATTGGGAATTTTGAATTGTTTTCTTTGCAAAGCTTAAATCTAAGGAAAATATGTGTAATCTCTGATTAAAAATCTTTGGTTTGTTGTATATACTTTTTATTCTTTGTTGTATTTACTACATAGTGGAATTATTAAATTAAACTAAAACAGAATTTATTATCTTTTTGTGTTGCTGCCTTCTCCTCAAATAAAAAGAAGAAGTTTTGTGTATTTTTTAGTGAATGGTATATCCTGAAATTTTTTTATTGCACAAGCTTGAAAAGTATACATCTTCTGTTCAAAACAAATTTTTGAAGACTACCTTGTAAAACTATAATAATTTGTTGTAATATAGTTTTATTTTTATTATGGTTTCACCTTGGTGGACAGTTACATGTTGCTTTAAGGAAACAGTGTGTTTATTAAGAAAGCATATTCTTTAATTGACGTCATGTTCATGTTGTTGTCAAACATTGTATTACTAATGTTTCTTTCTCGATATCTTATTGTGAAATTCTCTGCCCACGTATAGTTATACACAGCCTTCCAAAATAGGGAGTTGTTTAGTTACTACTTTGGCTATGTTTGTTTTAAAACATTCTTTTTTATGCTGCACTTGTCTACTGAAAAAAATTCCCCAGACAATCTCTATACCAATTTTAAAAATACTTCAGATACTTCTAGCCTAATGTCTATATTTGTCACACTATAAGGCATAAGAAAGCAAAAACTTTAGGTTTAAATTCCTTTAGCCATATAGTTAAAATACTTTTCCTGTAAAATACTTTTCCTGATTCTTGAAACAGAAACATTGAAATGCACACTAAGCGACTCTTAAACTTGTTGATGTCATGTCTGCTGAATATTGCTTTATTGAATAAAAATATGTTTCTGTGGCATTCAGTTCATACTTTAACTGATCTGAAATTAATTTTGTAAGAAGACTAAATATATCAATACTAATTCTTAATACTGAATAGCCACAACTTGTATTCTATTTCTAGAAATTTTTCCATACAAGTAGGTTTTTTGTCTGCATAAAACACTTCACTTGACAAAATGTGCCTTATAGTAGAACGTCTAGAATTGTCACAAATTCTAAAAGCAACCTTCTGTGGCCACCTTGTGATGTGTTTAGCAAGTTTAATGCATGAATTGATCTACCACTCTGGTCTCAGTTTATTGCTTGTATTTTGAAATTATCCTCTATCATATGATCTATATGTAAATACCTAATTATACATACTTGATATAAAGGAAATTATTTTTTAGCTCATGTCTCCAATCCTAATATTTACGATAAAATCGCACAACTTGAGCGTAAAAAGGTAAAATTATATTCTTTAGAAAATTTTGTATATATATTTAGATTTTGTATATTTTTTAGACGTTCTGTATACAATCTTTTCTTGTGTATAAATATTTCACCATGTTTGTTTATAGACTGGTGACTTTCTGCAAAGAAAAATTAGAGCACGGCCAAACCGTCAGCAACTTATTCAAAGACATATTTTATCAGGTAAATGCTACTGTTTACCTTTCTCTTTTCTGCATAATATTAATAACATTAATTAATAACAGACACAGACATTTTTTATTAAAATATTTGTTTTTAAAATGAGAAGGCTAAACTGACATCATTGCAATCTTTTAATCACTTTTCAATGTTTTTTAATAAGAAACTAAGGTTTGGTGTCACCCAACACATCTTTATGTCATTTGTAGTCATGACCTTTTTTGATTTACTTATTACTTAATCTGCTAGTCATAAACAAATTGAAAACATGACAGGATGAATAGATTTGTTTGCCATACCAGAAGAAACTTTGTTAATTTATAGTTTCTTTAGAGTGAATCATAACATAAAGGTTAATTACCCTATGTTACTTTCACTTACTTTGCTTCACGTCATAAGGTTACATAGAAAGTATGCAAAGTCAAAAAAACATTACCACAATACTTCCTTTAAACTATGACTCTCAAAAAAATTAATTTAGTTGTTTTTCTTATTTACCCCCTTAATGTTTTGACATATAAGTAAGTTTTAAGAACATGCAGTTTCATAGTTAAGTTTTTAAGGAACATTAGCCAGAGGTAATTATGTCTCCACTGACCATCGATACTTAAAATGAATTACCCACTTTATGAATTAACAATGACGTTTTCTGTCATTGTTACTATGGATGTTTTGCAGCAATCAAACTATCTTTATCCCGAAGTTTCTAAGGAAAATAATTTCCTGTTAATTTATCAGTCATTTACCTTTCATTAACACAGATCATAACAAATTATAACAGATGTAATCTAAGCAATTTTTACAACAATCGTTCTCCCTTAAGTTCCTGCTATTTTTAATTATCTTTTTCAGTGGACTTCATTGACTTTTTAAACTAACATAAGTGCAATGGCTGTAGGTAGTGTAATAAACTACAACACAAGATACCACCAATGTAAGATTGTATTAGAATATACCTAGAAGTGTGATTACAAAACAATTTAGTTATGTGTCCTTCTTTTCTCTTTATTGTTAAAGATTTGTGTGAGAACACTTCTATATTTTGACTTTCTCTGAAAACTCTTTTGTTTAGATCATCGTGTAGATCCATCTTTATTTGACAGTCTTGGTCGATTGGAGCGTCAGAAGATTGCTGATCAGTTAAGTGAAAGACTGTTATCGAGGCCAGGTCCTATAGAGTTAATACAAGATCATATATTACCTGTTGAATCACCAATACAAAATGCAATCGAGCAGGGACAAGTGGCGTTTGAAAGCACTGTTTCCCCAACATCATCAAACGCTGATTCGCCATTAGTTAACGGAATAGGTACTGGTGTTACTACGTTTCACTGTGGGTCTCCATCCCCACCACCATCCACTGAGTCATTTGCTGAGTCATTTAAAAATCATTTGAACTATATTTCTAAGGATAATGGTAGTACTACAAGAAGTTTTATTAAGAAAACACCTAGTGAGCCAAATATTGGTAATTTAACTATATCAATTTCTCAAAAAGAAAATGAGAAATTGGTTCGTGCAGTAAATAAAAAATCACGCCCAACCAAGCCGAGAGTTAAGAAATTAAAATTTCATGAATGTCGTCCACCTGATATGCCATCTGATTCACCATCAGTTGATGAAGTAGATGAACGTTACCAAAGATTGCTAGAGCAACAAACTTTGTATTTGCGTTTGCAAGTTATGCAACAAAATGCTATGATGAATGCACTGCAAGGAAATACCAACTCGATGGAAGAAGTTACAGAAGAAATTGAAAACGTCATAAACCAAGATGCAACTAAGTCTGCTGGAGAAGTGCAAAAATCTCTTGAAGGAAAAAAACTTGACGACCTTCGTGTAAGAGATTTAAGAGCACAATTAAAACAGCGTGGTTTGTTAGTTTCAGGTTCAAAAGCAAGATTAATTGAACGTTTGATTGCTTATGAAGAAGGAAATAGTAATCCAGCTGATTTTAGTTATGGTGGTGTAAATTCTGTGGCTGAAACCATGCAAAACATAACATCTCCAAAAACGTCTTCCAGCATCTCACACTCCACACCAGCAACAACTGTCATGCAGGTCACAACATATACTACTGACGCTACAGGTAAAACATACCAGGTTATACAAGCTGTCCCACAATCGCTGCACAATGTGATGCAGTATCAAGTTCTACCTGCAAACTATGTTTCAAATGCTGAAAGGTCTTTGTCTCCACTGCAAATGAAACATGTGAATATTCAACCAGTTGTTGCAGTAACTCAACCACATGTCATGACACTACAGGAATCTGTGTCAGGCCTAAAAACAATGGAAAGTCAAGCATCACCATCACAAATACAATTTCATCTGGCACCTCCACCACAACAACCATCACCAACTATTGTGTTACATCAAGGCCCTCCTGTTCAGAGAGCTGCCTTGCTTCAACACGAGAAGCATAAAGTACAAGTACAACACATGCCTGGCTTAAACCAAAATTTCTTCATGGCCAACCAAAGTCAAACAGCATTCACGCAGCTGTCGCAATCATTACCAGCTACCCATTTTAATGATAACTACTTTGTACAAAATCATTTAACAAATAAAAAAACTGAACATCAAAAAATCACTACTAAAGCCAGTTTGGATACGCAACTAAGAATACGCACAGTATCCGAACCAGCACAAAATTATAAACGGTCACAGAGCCATGGTGACTACAAGGGACTTATAAAGGGTTTAGACAAAAATGCAAACTATCCCCAACCATTGGTTTCTACATCTTCCTTAGAATCAATAAGTATCAGTGGAACGCAACCATCAACTGGAATGATTTCATTCGAGCAAAACCAGGGTTCAGGAATTAAGGTATTTTTTTAATGATTTCATTTTGAGTTTTGCTTTTTATTCATAGTAGCTACTAAGCTATTATAGTGATAAATTATTCGAACCTAAGCATTTCTAAATTTTATAATCACTCAAATCCTTTAATTCTAAAGAGAATCAAATTTTGTCAATGAACTAAGTGAAGAATATTTAAAAAAAGAAAGCATTGAACACCAGCTATACATTTTTTTCTTCTAAATAAAAATTTTTAGTCTAATTTGTTGCCAAATTTAATTTATTTGTCATCATATTTATTTTGAATACACTAACCTGAATCATAACAAATGCCCCATGGCACATCTCTTAGGTTTACTTCAGGATTGTTATTATCCAATTTATTTAGTAGTCAGTTAAAACGAATAATTTCATGGTGATTAAATAACTTTCCTAGAAGACAGCTAAAACCGATAATTTTAGTTTCTGTTAAATTTAATGACAGTACAAAGCCATTTTATAACATAATATATCCATACAACACAAAGTTTGGTTTGGTGGTATTGTAGAAAATCTAATCATGTTTGTGACCATTTTTTTATGCCTGAAATATAAGTAGCTAGTCACGAAAAAAATGTTTTAGGAAAATGGCCTAAATTTTTAATGTGCTACCAAATATTTAGTTTTTTTGTTCTTTTTGTTTTTACTAGACTGAAACCAAAAATGACTATGATGATATTATGGATATTATTGGAGGTAAATATTACTTAATAAAGCCACACCGACTCTGTTAAGAAATGCCCTTTCATTCGCTAATCAATTCTACAGTAATTTCAATTTTTACGTTTCAGCTGACTAAGTTGATAGGGATCATTTTTTTTTTAATTTTGTTTTAGAATTATCAACACCTTCACCCATCTATATGGCTTCCCCAATACCTTCATCAGCAGGTTATGTAAAAACAGACGTTACACCACAGTATAATTCTTGTTTATACGATACCACAGAATTAAAAAAGCAAGTAACAAATAATTTCTTAAATATCGGACAACAAAGAAATAAACAATTTTCATCTGTACCTGAAAATATCAATACTATAAGTAACAGTTCTAGCCAAGCATATTTATCATCTCCGTATGGTAGTCTGGGTACTCATAACAACCTCAGTGGAAGTATGACGGATCTTCAATCACCACAATCTGGTAGTTATGGCAACTTAAATCTATCTTCCAGTACAGGGAATCTTTTATCAGATAACTTTCAGAACTCATTAAGTTCCCCATTTCAAACCACACAGACACATAATTACTTAAAAATGAGTGATAATCCTATGTCTCCCATGAGCACGGAAGATGAAGGTCTTGCAATGGAACTGGAAGGCTTTCCTGCATCGAACAACCAAAATAATGATTTAAATTGGTCCGATTTGAGTAGGCCGGATTCTCCAGCAAACATGCAGTTCCAAGGAATGCCTCTAAAAGACAATAGCAGTGCTTACTCCAGTTTAGCAGGCTCTTCGGAAATATTAGACATTAATACAAATAATATGCTTCAACAGCACACTCTTTTTGGTCATAATGAAAGAACTCAGACATCTATTTATAGTAGCAGTCCCCGTCCACAGGATGGGTATGTTTCATTGTTTGACTTGCAGGGAGGGGATTATTAAAACGAAATCAAATCACACTTCTGTTTGTAGTATTTCCATGCAACATACAGTTTTTAAAACGTGAGATATAGTACTAGTCTTTATTAGCTGAAAAATGTAAAATATTGCTTTTACTTAGATTTTTATAACTTAGGTTTTATGTAGAAGTATTTCACCAGCCACCATTAACTTTTGTAATTGGACATACTACATTTTCTATTCCTCTCAAGTTAATCTAAATGTTTCATTTGTTGTTATCCTCTTGTAAATCTCTTGTTCAGTTTTACTCGTTTTATGAGTTGATAATCCCCACCATATTGGTTGTCACATCTAATGTTTATTCTTCCAGCTGATATCTTCTGGATGCAATATTGTTCTGTTATCTGTTGAAATTTTAAATTAATGTCAAAGTTTGTGCTGGTATCACAAAGCTTTACTTCTAGTTTTTGTAAACAAGTTTGGAATGTTAAAATATGTCTTTTATCTGTTCTCAGGTATTGTCCACTAGTCGTGTTACTTTTTACTTGTATAATTTTTAGGAGGAACAAGAGTGTGATTTTGAAAATGTGATTATAAAGTTGAAGTAACTTCTCATTTCTCTGTGAGATTTTGTATATTTTCATTTGCACTCTTCTGAGAATTGTTTATAAAAAATAAAAAATTAAAGACCAAATTCTTGTTATTGCTGTGTTTTACCCTTTTCTTGCATAAACGAAGCAGCCTGATGTTAATGTACTTAACACTTAAATATTCTTTTTTACAGGAACTTTAATGTAAAAGTTTGCAGGCCACCGGACCTTATCAAGTCCGATATAAGTAATGTTTTGAACTGGAATAACTTTGATTCATTCCTTGTCAAAGTATGAACTTTTAGTTATGTAGAGAAAAAAATTACTTTAAGGATAAAAATAAAAAAATACAAGAAATCTTGTTAATTGTCAGTCTTAAACGAAAAAAAAAGGAAAATATTTGTCTTGAAAATGTTTTAGTTGCATTGAACTGACTCTGAGGTAAGTATGCTCTATAGATGAGCTTTTGAAGAAAAATTAAGTTTCCTGTTTTTTTCATTGCAAGCATAGCATGACAAAGTTGCATTATTTTGAACCATCTTTAGAATTACAAAATAAAAAAGCTACTTCCTGATTTACCTTAGTTTCATATGTTTTAGTATTTATAACTGTAGATCTAAAATTTCTATGGGGAAAGGTGGTAAAGGAAAAGAGAGAAGGTATGCCAGTGGTAACAAGAAATCGAATCACAAAAATAAGTATGAAGAAGATTGCTTTGAAAATGGATCTATGCCAACAGAATCTGATTTACATGAAGGTATGAACATATGACGTTCCTGTGTTTCACATCTTGCTAAATGTAAAAAGAAAAAATGTAAAAAGCATACACTATTTACTTTAGCAAGGAACTTTTGAGGTAAACTACTTTATATATCGAAAATACAATATCTGTTTTATCTATTTATACCAAGAAATATTACTAGAGGTCAAAAGTACAGACCGAGCTTTTGAGTTCGATATGCTGACTGAGAGTTTATATTGTATTTATTAACTGATAGCTATTTTGTTTGGATTTCTAGAAACCAGGATTATCTATATTATAATACTCGTATACGTCTGTGCGTCTGTCACGCAAAATGGCACCAAAAGTAGGAAGACGCACGCTACGCGGGTTAAAAAGAACGGGCAAACCCGTGGATTTCCCACGGGCCTTCGACTAGTTTTCTTAAGTTTCTTTTGTGACAAGGTTGTAAAAACCAGGCTTTGGAAAAAGAAAACGTTCGATTTGATTTTTATTGTTTCAATTTTTCAAAACAAAAAATTCGAATAATTATGTACAGATTAAAAGTGTTTTGAACCAAAGTTTATTCTTCATTAGAAGAAGAGTCTATGTCACAAATTTGACGCCGTTTTGCTTGTTGCTTTTAAATGTGCTGATAAATGTTGATATAAAAACTCAGTGGATTTAAAATTATCAACATTTGTTGTTTTTCTGGCGGAGTGATGCAAGGTTTCGGATTTATTCTAACTTGTTTCTTAAGTTTTTAGCTAGCTTTGTAGCTAACGATTCTGGTACAAAGGTTTGTGACTAAGGAAAGCTACAAGTTTTGTTTGAACAGTATTTTTTATATGCGATTGTTGTTTTGAACCAAGTTTTTTCTCATAGAAGACAAAAGTGGCATTCCGATAACATTGGCCATGTGGGTGGGTAGTGTTTTTGTTTTAAACTTATCTTTCACTATTTTTCATGTTATTGAGATATTTTTAATAATAATAGTTTCATTGTTTGTGATTTTTATTACAGACCGTTTTTAATATCTACCAAACATAATAAAAAGTTCTTAATAGTAATGACCAATACAAGTAATTTTTCAAGTAAAAAATTGCAAGTCATCTGCAATTTTATGAAAAAAGCAAATTTAAAAATGAAAAAATAAATAAAATTTAAAGATTTCTGTCCCTTTTCAATAAAATATGTTAATAATGAAAACATCTGTTTGAGAATAGAATATTGCTGAAGTTTGGATTTCTGTTTGGGAGTCCTTCGTGTCGCTACACAATGGATGGCAATACACGCTCTCTTTGCTTTATACCATTCTTTTTCTTCATCTTCCTATTAAATTTGGTGGAATGTTACATCATACTTAGAAAGAATGTCAAAGTGAAACTGGAGTTTTATTTGCTTAGTTTGTCACTAGCTGATTTTCTATTTGGTATAAACTGGATCGTCACAATAATTGCTAATTATTACGGGGCTATCGAGTTAAATTACATATGTGGCAATATAACAACGTATTTTTTAAACATGTCCATCTTTCTCGTCGTGGGAATTGCATTTGAAAGATATTCTGCTGTAACAAAACCATTCACACATAATTTTCGCCGATTTAAAAGTGTATATCTGACAATTGGTGCCACGTGGGGGCTTGGTTTGGTTCATGTTGCGATTTTAATGCTACTAAAAGCGTACAGTGGAATAAACAGCCGTGTTTTTGTTAATGCCAGCACCACAGCTGCGGCTACCATGATTTTAATCATATGCTATACTTTGATGTTTCTGTCCTATCGAAAGCATTGCAGAAAAATGAAGAAAACACAAGTTAAGCTGTACTCACAACGAAATCTGAAAATGTTTAGAATGAGTTTGATGATGATTTTGGTTGTCATAGTAACATACTGGCCGCTTATAATATGTTCATTCTTTTATTCATTCTTTTATTCAGAAATATTTTCTCGTTTAAGTGCAACCGAAGAACTAGTGGTTTTAAATGTTGCAAATGCAATGGCTTTTTCAGCACCTCTAATAAACCCAATCATATATTTCTTTCATAAGGAATCTTTTTTGAAAACATTTAAATTCGTAAAGCTAAACGTGTGCTGTAGAGTCAAAAAAATTTCCTGTTAGAAGCATCTGCAAGGATTAAATTCATGGAATTTTTTCAAAGATGAAATTTTGAAAAACATTATAAGTGGAAACAATACGTGTGGAAAAATATTATATTACATGAGAATTTTTTTCGGAAAAGAAATGCTACTGTTTTAAAACACCGGCGTAGAAAAACAACGCCCTTGATTTCACCATGGATAACTTTAAGGACTTAATGGAAAACGGAATAGGAGAGTTTGTTATATAATTTAAGATTTCTATGTAACTTTTGTTAGGTATTTTTTCTTTCATTTAACTATTTTTTTTATGTGTACATGGAAAACTTCGGACGAGAAGATATGAGGTCACACATGACAGAGTGGAATAAAATACGCCGTGAATAAATGTCCTTATTGTGAAAGACAAACGTATACTGAGGCTAATGAACCTTTATATGACGTCATAGCTGTCAAAAGAGACTTTAAGTTAAAAAAAAATATTCAAATTTTTTATCAGTCTTTTGTTAATTACGCTTTATATTTTTTCATTCCTGATAAACTTTTATTTTAAGAAATATGTCACCTTTAGTTACGTTAATTGCTGTGATCTGATTAGTTGATTTCGCGATCTTCTAATTTTCTTCACAACTATTAAATAGCAAAAGATGATTACGATCATTTCTCGTTAATGACAGATGTAGCTGTCGAAACGTAGCCTAAACTAAACTCGCTCGTTTATGACATAATATCTATATTATTCAATTACAATGACTGAACAGTCAAGTGGTAATATTTTGACTAATAATTAGTAATACTGTCTACAACCCTGGACATTTTGTTGAAATGCTGTGTTTTGGCTATTTCTTGAAATGACCAACAGTATCTCTCGGCATCTGTAGATAATACGCTGCAAAAGTTTACTGCAACAGTGGTGTAGGCCAAGTAAACAACATCGAAAATATGCTAGCTACACTTTCCACAATGACCTCATTATGGAGCAATCCGATCCAGGTGTAAAAAACTGTGAATTGCGGGAGGGGTGACGTCAGCAAAAGAGTACTGTTTAAGACTTATATAAAATCGGCTTTTTTAACTTCTTGTCGTTACGAAATTCGTATTTTCGTGCGATTTTTCACTTATTTACGAGGTTTTTGCTTCTTGGCAAAGTTTTGCGCCGTGGCTACCAATTGCAGCTTTTCTAACAGATTTTTAAAACGGACAAGCAACACGTGGCAAGTTTAAGATGTGTTCACGAATACTGAAATAGCGGAAACCGTTTGCTTCAAGGAAGACTTTCGACCAGGATTGTAGCCACCCCTATTCACGTAAATAATATTTGTTCATCAATACAGAGTTAAACCGAACCAAATTGAATTTAGTCAAGTAATCATATTTCAACAATGGGTACCTATATGGGGGGATCAACTCATTCTGGTGAATGGCCAGTTTAAAACTTTTTACAAAACCGCGCAAATTATTGGTTGCCACATTTAAGATGCTTGAATTTCTCTATAACAGGACAGGTGTGATGCCTTACATAAAGTACTATTTGCAGGATTTAGGACACTGTGATCCAAAGAAATGCTCTGGTCGCAAGTTGCAACGTCATGGTGTGGTAAAGCCTTTACGTCTGAATCATCGTTTCAATGGAGTCGTCCTGAGTCCCGTTGGTAAAAAATATGTTTCGAAAGCAGACCGTGATATAATTATCGAGCAAGGAAGTGCAGTGATTGATTGCTCATGGGCGAAACTTGACTCAACGCCATTCAGTAAGATGAAATGTGGAAACCCAAGGTTGTTGCCACATCTATTGGCAGCAAATCCAGTGAATTATGGGAAACCTTTTAAACTTTCTTGTGTAGAGGCGTTCGCAGCTACGCTGTTTATAGTAGGTAGGTAGTTGAAATATCATCGTATACTTTTTTTGTAAGTTTTTTTTTATTTAAGGCTCGTTTTCGGAAAGTGAATGGATTTTTTAAGAATAATGCCAAGCCTCGAACATCAGGAATCGATTTTTTAGCGACATTCGAATAACATTATTTATTGTTACAAAATGTCACGCAAAGAAATTGACAGCATAGAATTAATGTGTTACTTATCGCGGAGATTTGTCATCAAAAAAAAACGTTGCGGGGTATATTTTAATCTTAAATTTTTGGAATGGTGTTTACTTTCAAGAGGGTGTGTGAATTAAGAAAAAAAGCATAAGTATGGTTAACGTAATTTAATAATAAAAAAAACAAAAACAGATGATAGATGATAGGTGATGTTGTATACAAGTTATTGATTGTAACATTTAAGTTTTGTGCCACAGAAAATTGCAATTTTATATCTCCTGTATTACTTCCTTTACCGTTATGAAGCTTTGTGAGTGTTTATATTTTGAATAAGTGAGTTCTTTTTCAGTTTTATCCTGCCTCAGTGGATTTTTCCACGGGCTTTATCGACAAGTCTTTACAAAATAAAATACCACATTGTTTCACAGTTCACCGCTTGAATCTTGATATTTCATCTTTAGGTTTTAAAGAATATGGAGAGCTACTGTTGGAAAGATTTAAATGGGGACCAAATTTCTATCTGCTGAATCAGTAATCATATTAAAGTTTCCGTATTACTATCTTATAAACTTAATTGTATGAAAAGAATAAAAGTTTACACTCACACTTTCATAAAAAAGAGAGCGTGAGAAGTTGTCTAGGAATGTTTTTGAAAAATCTTGATCGGCTTTTAAGATTTTGGGCTTACAAAATTCCACTAATTATGCATGACATCATTAGGTTGCCCCGAGTATGGTGTTGTATTTAACAGTTTTACTAAGGCATATCTGTTTATAAATGTTTTTAGCCATTTAATTTGGTGTTTTAAACATCTTACACAAATTTTTATGTTTAGTAATTAAAGTTATGATAACAGTGGTTAGTTATTTTAGAGCTACTTGAGGATGTCATAATTTCGCATAATTAGCCAATCTTTTTAGCCCTTTGCTTTTTTGCTCTTCTTTGAAGTTAAAATCTGCTTGCAAAAGCTCCTTAGCGTTAATAGATTCACCGATATTGTGACAAGATTTGATTGATTAGGTGTAGTCTTTCACACTACGTTAAAAAACTTTATGATAGTAAGGTCTCTGGT